>NC_091822.1:102520357-103725982 GCF_038994185.2 Dermacentor albipictus | reverse complement strand
TGATTGAAGAGACACCATATATAGTGCCAAAGTCTGCATTGATCTCCACACTTTGGGGGATATTTAACGTGCGGCTGAATCTTTGCCACCTCAGCGAGTCAGCCGGAAAACAAAGTCGTGACCTTCTGCTCAGCAGCAGTATGCGTGGTCACTGACTCAGGATTGAGGGTAACAATAGGAATATTCATTAGTACATCGCAATATATGCTGCAAATACTATTTCATTTAGAGTTGGCTTATTGCAGGTGCCCGAATTTTCAAGACTCCTAGGTGTTACGTATCTTTATCGTTTTCCATTATATGTTGGCAGTGCGTCGCTTCAAAGATACCACCGGCATCACCTACCAAATACATGGGAGCCTAAGAAAAAGCGAATTGCCAGACGCCGAACAATAAAAGTTTGTCAATCCATCAGAAGAAATAATTCGGCAGCAAATCAGAGTGGTTTTCTTCAACCATACTGGCCACTAAATCTTTTATATCACGTGCTAAACTAAAATATTCAGGATGAAATATAGCTATTTGCACTCACCCGTGGCTGCATGAGGTTGAAGGAACATAAGCAACATTTGGAGCAATCCCCAGGACGTGATTATCGTAATATATTTCATGTGACCACGCTGAAATCAGAAGAATAAAATACGGCCATCACTTGGCTGTTGTTTACCCAAAGCATCTAGACCTAACGATACAAATATTAATAATAAGTCCAGAGGCAGCTCTTTCAGCGCGCTTTCGAAGGGCTGAAAGACAAAGCTCTGGGTGATGAGTGTGAGAGTTATTTTCACTCCCCACGGCGTTAGACACTTTGCTGCACCACAAGTGCTGCGCCACTCCTTTAGGCAGCCCTTCAGCATGGCGGTCCCGTGCAGCAGCACGAAAACTTTCGGCGAAACTTCTGCACCCCCTTTCACGGCGCGAAAAACAGACATTACACAGCAGACGTGCCCTTAAAGAGAACGCACAGTAAACCGTGCCAACTTGTCCGAACAAGTCGAAATGTTCATGGCGTACAACAAGATAACCCCAAGCGAAAACAATAATGAGGGTTCCCGTACATAAATTTCCTTTCTTCGCGCTCTAATCTTATGCATATGCAGCACTCATCGTTTACGCCATCGCTATTTGATTAATTGTGTCTCAACAGAGGCTTTTTTCTATATTATCAGTAACAGCGCCACGCTGAAGTTTATTGGCCTTTTCTTCATCAATTTTTCGCGACATTTACCAAATGTGTATAACTGCAAATGCACGAAGGATATTCAAGTTCGTATATCTAATAATGTAAGCGCGTGAACATGAGCAACTTGTGGTCCCCTGTAGTAGATTGCTGCATGTTTCAAGAGCTAAGTCTTCGCAACCGCTTACCAATTTTGGTGCGAAGAGAAAAGCCACTAAGCGCGCTTTTTACGTGTACAAGACAAGTACGTACAAGACGGTTTTGCACTTTCTTATACTATGTAATACCGACGGGGGGGGGGGGGGGGGGGCACCGCTCACTTCACACTACTGAACAATTAAAAAGAAAGAGAAAAATCATAAGCAGTGCACACAAACCATGAAAGTGAGGAAAAATGTATGACCGCTTGTGTATGTAAGGGGGACTTAGAATTTTGTACATACAAGATACTAGAAATATTTTACCTTTAGCGACTCCATCTTCGGTATAAGTGAATCAAAAACGACACCAGCTCAGAGACTCTGCAGTACCGAGAGCAGCTTATACTCGCCCAGAATCGTCGGGCGGGTACTCTGTGCGAAGAAGGAAGTCTCACTCCATTCCATCACTAGCAGGTGCGTTTAGAATACCCAGAACCACTGGTCGCTTTTACGCAGCGCTCCAACAGCATCTGTGGTGATGACTCACAGCGTTCCAACTCTCCGGCATGTCGAGCAGACGGCGCGCACTTCGGCTCTGACTAAGAAATAGTTTTACCTGCATGCTGTGCTCGAGGACAAACCACCAACTAAACGGCATACGTTATGTCCTTATCATAAATTAGGGCAAAAAAAGAGCAACCAATGCATTTCGGCGCTCTCAATGCACGTTCAGTGTGACAAAAGTTCAAACTTTATCACTAGTTGAGCATGTAATTTAGATAACGTCACAAGATCTGAAAGCTGATACACCAAACTCTATCCTTCTTTCTTTCGGATACAGGTTATATTTTTTTTCGAAGTGCACGTGCTGTTGATGCATTATGTATTCACAGTTATAGCGGTTCTATATAATATAGGCTTCTAGCCTTCCCTCATACGCATTTGCAGCCAACGAAATAGCAGGTTACCAGTGACGTCTGCGGGAGCGGCCCAATTTGTGGGGCCAGCTTGCGACTGAGAGTTTAACCATGGAAGAAGTAAAACGAAGGACACCGACCAACATAGAAGTGCTAAAAAATGAAAAAATCTAAAAGACGTTTCGGCTTCGCTACGGAAGCCTTGTTCACAATGGGATGACGGAAGGTATTCTAAATCACTGGAGATACAAAAAACACGTCACACGCTTAATGGAAATGAGGGAACCCTCCCCCCGTCATACACGCGCTGCTTACGTCACGTTCTAAAGCATACATAAGCTTCCATGAACCTTCCGTCATCCCATTGTGAACAAGGCTTCCGTAGCGAAGCCGAAACGTCTTTTAGATTTTTTCATCTTTTAGCACTTCTATGTTGGTCGGTGTCCTTCGTTTTACTTCTTCAATGCTTCATCCCGACCAGACGGGCTTCCGTCGAACCCTCGATTTCCTTTCAGAGTTTAACCATACAGAAGAGACAGTTATTATTGCAGTAAGCAGGGATATTCTGGTTATGCGCTGGCCTAAAGAGTCGACGGTGGCAGAATAATCGTTAACACTCAGTCTGCCTTTGTTCTTTGTGTTGTTGCAGCTTGACTTTTCTCACTACTTTTTCGTTTTCTTTTTTTTCTTTTTTGCTGTTGTTGCATGGGCAGCCACGCAACAAGACCTTCTGTGGTGCGCTGGTTGGATAAAGCACCACAAGGTACCCCTACCAGCGTTGCGACTTGCATCTCAGGCTCCGGTAACCTCGTATTCTGTAAGCGCTAAAACGTATGCGCACAACCTAATAACTCTCTCACACGAGCCCGCTAAAATTCTTTTACATAACCGGTCTTTTACCAAGTTGAAAGAATTTTTCTTGAAGAGATGTTGCGCAGCTGTCACACGGCATCGACGATCTCTTTTTAGTGTTTCCTTCTCTACACGCTACCGAAAGAGTGACGCTAGCGGTCGAATCAAAATCGGCCTAGATAGAGAGATGTATCTCAAAATATAAAGTGAAAGCTTATTGCATTACATAATGTTGAAATCAATTTAACAAAACCAGATTAAAAAACGTTAATGTAAAGTTTTATTGTAGTATATTGGAGATCGTTCCACCTGCTTACGAAACCTGTTCGACCTGTTTGCGAGGGTACAGAAGAAAATGAGAATTTGGGCTTACTACACCTTCCGCGAGACATAAAGGCGACCGAAAAATATGCATTCAGTTAGTTTTTTTTTTTCACTTCTAGTAATTGCTCTTGCACACAGGTTTCAAGGCTACTCCTTTTCAGCCCTCAAAGAGATCGACGCACTCAGCTTCCAGAAAAGCCCGCTTTCTAAAAAAAAGAGATCGCTCCTTGTTGTGTGTCTGCGAGCGAAGCACTTTTTCGGGAGAAGTCTGCTTGCTGAAAAGACTCGAGTGTGCGTGTGAAAGGGATACAAAACTTGCCTCTGATTTTTCTAAAGAATATTTATCTAAGCCTCCACCGAATGGGTAGATTGTGTAGATGGCGGCGTGTTTTTATTCCTACGCAGAATGAACACACATTATGTGTATGGTAAATTAAGCTCTGGTGCAAATCCCCAATCGTCTTAAAAATGAATGTATTCAATTTATTTACACAGTATTCTGCCACGCGAAGCGTATACCTGCAGAGAAAAACGGAATCTTTCTTCTGAGTAAAGGAAAAAGTATGCGATTCGTTCGTGAAGTGAAAACACTCGGAGGCCTTAATTTTCAGGCACATTGCCGTTTAGAACAATCAAAGTGTTTGTGAAGCGTTACGTCGATGCAGTGGATTACTATTGTCATGGGTGTGCAACAGTGCTTCAAGAAATGACGTATCGTCGCATTGCGAACATGGAATAATTCCCGTCTTTGTCGCACTCATTGGTGAAGTAGGATACGCAGTAGAAATGGAAATTAATGTCTGAAGTCATCACTCAATGTATTGGATATAATTTTTCAGATACATAATGCAGCAAACCGAACATGTGATGAGCTACGCCATTCTATGTGATGGAGTGATAAAGTAACCTACAATGCTGACCGTCTGCTGAATTTTTTTGGGAACTGCTTGTTCTAAAAGGCATAGTAAAGTCTAAAACGACTGGGACCTCGTTTTGTATTATGATGAAGTTTCTATTCGCTGAATAGAAACCACTATATTCCCGTATAATCACGTATTCTAGACATTGCTTCCAATCGCCCCTCTATTGCGCATCCCTCTGTATTACGCATGATTCACTTCTTGCACGAAATATATAAACAAGTAAGGTCGTTGAGTTGAGCGGGGTTACAGCGGGTGCTCTGTACCCCATGAATATCGGGAAAAAATCAAGCGTTCATTAAATATTTGCAACAATCATGATTAGACCAGCTACGTAAATTTTCCTCACACACCAACATACGTTCAAGGAAATGAGAGCGTTGCTAAACAGATTTTATTTTCGCTGAATGTGAATTTGGCAACATAAAAAGTCATTATAGGACACTTGGAAACATTGGGGGATAACTGCCAGTTGCCGTAATTTAGGCAATTGCTATATTTTTAAAAGCTGTATTTCCTTCTAAACTGTGAGAGAAAACCTGTGTCAATCGTAAAAACATATCTATAACGTTTCTAAACTATCCCATACGTAATGTACCGGAAAGACTGTAAATAACCCACTCTCCCTTGAACTGTCTATACATAAAACGCATAGCTTGCCTCCTGTTTCCACAAAGTGTAAACGAGGTGAATAGTTCCGCTCACCGAAGACACCGCGGGTGCCTCCGTGCTCGAAGCACGGTATAACTACTCAGCCTCAGCCACCATCACCAGGTGCTTCGAGCAATGCAGGTCATTATACTTCTTCTAGCAAAGTTAAGAAAGAAAAGAAAACAATACTAACAGTACTGCTCTGTCACACGAAGAGTTTGAGTGGCATAGGTTGTTTTAACGTGAGGATTATTTAATTATAAATGCAGTTATAATCTTGATGTAACGAAGTCGGCACTATGTTAAATTGAAAAGCGACATTATATGCGAAAGGTGTAGTCTCGGATAAAGTTCTCTTACACAGAAGCGGCCGTAAAATTTTTCGGTTGTCGACAATTTGGTAAAAAAATAATTTCAATGAGAAAAAAAATTATTTTGCTGAACTTGCTATTGAACTAGATGATGAACTAGCTTGCAACGCTTTCAGGTCCACACTGCCGCCGAAAGCTGACAGTGCCACCCGTCGTGGTACAGCGCTATTGTGGAGAGCGCAGGCCGGCGGAACCGAATGCTTCCACTGCGCGGCTCGCTTCTACGCCTCTCCGAAACTAGAAATTAGGCGATCCCCAGCACTGAGCGCGCGGCATGACAGAGCTTATTAAGTCATAACCATCTGGGCTCGCGCAGCGTTTTTACCCACCGCAGGTTACCTCCAAGGTAGGGCGGGCCGGCCATGCACTCGGTCGGACGCGCCGACAGCCACGCGTATGCAGCGATGAGCTACGGGAGGAGATTCGCGCTCACCTGGCGCCCATGCAGCCTGCGTCCATCAAGCCACCATCATTATCGGCTCTCCTTCGCAAGCCACCTCTTGCGCCCACTGCATATGGCACGCGGGGTAGGATAGGATCCTATCCCACTTGGACTTCATTCAGAACATGACGGCAAGTGGGTCCTGCGGCTACGCTGCTCCGCTGCGACGGTCGCTCTCTGACGCGCGGCACGTGATTTTATAAGTGCGTTCGCAAGCAGCGGTGTGTCTTTCAACGAACTTACGATCTCTTTCCACGGGAGTTTCCATTTATTGCGTCGGTATTCAATCGTGGCGGCAGTGAAATTTTCTTGTATTGAAAGCGCATACAAGCGGATTTCCTTATATTGAGGTTCACAGTACAGTGTTCTATAGGCAAGAAGATATAACGAGGTAAATACTTCGTTAAAGCGACCATTTTTTTTTTACTTAAATTGCTTATGTTCTAAAACGTACACAGCCAACCATGAACAGATCACATTCGTATGTATTGTATGTTATCAATGAATATATTAGATTATAATGATTATAATAGACGCCTTCGGGTGATCTGCAGTGTCCTAATAATAATAATAATAATAATAATAATAATAATAATAATATCCTTCTCCTGAATCTTTTCTCCCCTAAAGCAAAGCCGGCAGCGACAAGATTTCAGAAAGAAGTTTCAGTAATCAGGGAGCGGTAGAAATCATCATTCACCATATGTTTGTCAGAAACGTTTCAGTACACATTATATGTACTATTTTGATCCAAGCCACAAATCATTACCTGTTTTTCCTGCTTCTGATGCGACGTGGGGGTTTTGGCATTTAGACATTTTAGCATTTGTATACGGTGGTACGGTGCCATCATAACTATATTACTCACTAAAGCAGTGTATGCTTCTATATAGTGTGTTTACAGCTGATACAAGTTTTTGAATATTATTCGTGGCAAAGAGCACAATTCAAAGCATTGAGGTAAATTGCTCTATAAGGCGGCCATTACTTCTACGAGAAACCAAAATGCTAAATTAAATATTAATTATATGTTCCCGAATTATTTTATGTAATTACTCTGGGGCGTGAATTTAATCTAAATAATAAGTTTGCAAAGGCATATCGTGTGGAACGAATTCTCAGAAAGGCACTGGTTTCGATACGTGCACCGTCACATTGGAGGTAAGAGTGAACTGTTCCTCCACTACTTTTTATAGAAAACGTCGTTTTATGCATTGAAGCTCAAAAGTAACTGCAACGGCAGTGCATTTCGTCGGACAGTTTCAACATTATCCCGAAAATAGCGTAATCCTGATAATTGCACTCCTGCGCCTAGGAGGTAATCTGCTGCGACTGCACGTCTTCGATGAGATGAGATAGCTGGCGCCTTCTCGTGCGTTGTCTTCCCCCGGCACCTGGTGCTGCAAGGCGCGTAATCTAAAGTTTCGGGGAGAGAGAGAGAATAAACATTTTTATTAGGTAAATGCAGCTTTGGAGAGGCGTCCTCATTTCAGAATGCCTTGAGCTCGGGTCGGGTCCTGGGGCCCTCGCAATCAGCCGTTGGGGATCCTCGAGGCCGGAGCTGGCCAAGGCTCTCTTCCAAAGCTCGTTGGTGTGGTAAGGGTTGAGAGGATTTAATGGTGCCGATCTACAACCCCCTACTATGTGCCTGAGGGACCCGGGCTCTGCGCAGAAGCGACATTGCCGAGAGAATTGTGTAGGGGCTGTAAGGTGATTATTGACGCAGAAGTTCTGCGGAAAACCGCAAGGTGGAGAGAAGTAATTAATAAAGGGAAAATCAGACATCCACCCGTTCGTAGCTATTGCTACAAAGGAAACTCATATGGGTTCCTCGAATGAAAAGACTCACAGTGGAAGAAAAATTCGTCCTGGTCTGGGACTCGAACCCGGGACCACCGCCTTTCCGGGGCAGCCGTTCTGCCATCTGGGCTAACCAGGCGGCTAGCAGATGGCAGGGGTTTGGGTTTCCTTTGTTTTGGGTTTCATTTGTAGCAATAGCTACGAACGGGTGGATGTCTGATTTTCCCTTTATTAATTACTTTTCTCCACCTTGCGGTTTTCCGCAGAACTTCTACGTCAATCACTTGCCTTTTCTTCGTGTTGTCGACAAATTCGACTTCACCCTGCCATCTGCTAGCCGCCTGGTTAGCTCAGATGGTAGAGTGGCTGCCCCGGAAAGGCGGTGGTCCCGGGTTCGAGTCCCGGACTAGGACACATTTTTCTTCAACTTTGAGGCTTTTCTTTCGAGGAACCCGTATGAGTTTCCTTTGTAGCAATTGCTACGAACGGGTGGATGTCTGATTTTCCCTTTATTGAGGTGATTACTGGTTTAATGGGGGAATGCATTAACCTGTAGAGCTCGGAGGAATCGCTCCTGCTCTCTAGGTAGTGACTTGTGTGGGGGTGCATATGTTCTGCGGGTTAGCTTGTAGTGTTGTGTGATGTCTTGGTACGAGACTAGAGGGCGCATGCGCTAGGGTTCAGACTTCTCGGCGCAAGCTCAGTGGGTCGAATCTTGGGCCACGTGATTATCTAACTCGTTGCCAGGAATGCTGTGGTGAGCTGGCGCCCAGTTTCGGGGACGCACTGAAGTGAAGGGCAGCGGGATGCGTTCGCTCCAGCCGTCGGGGCTCTTCCTAACGCCGGCGTTACGATGGCGAGCGTACGCGGTCCCGAGAGTGATCTGTTCGTGCTCGATGGTGTACGTGGCACAACATGCTTGGTAAATTAATTAGTGAGCGAATGTTTACATCAGTTAACATGACCGACAATACAACAAACCTTCAAGTAGTTGTCTAGTACTTTATTTTCACCATGAATGCTTCGCCTTTCGAGTGAAAGTAGAGCGTTTTATAAACGTGCATGCAACACCTACTTCACCTCAAAACTTCAACCTGAATTTATCAAATCAAAGTTGTGCGTGCCGAGAGAGAGAGAACTAAACTTTTATTTTCCGAAACGGTAAACCGAGTCAGAACCCGGTTCACCCTAGGTGGGAGGATTCCTTATTCCAAGAACCCTCTGGCTTGGGCTGCCTCTTTGGCCCGGGCGACGAGACTGCGTTGGTCGTCCAGGTCATCGGAGGAAAGCTTGGCCTCCCACGTTTCGGTTATGGTATGGATCTGCGGTGATTTGGGGCGCTCTTCTTGTGCTTCTATGGGGCGGCTTTCTTTGGAGTCGTCTTGTGGAGCTTGTGAGGTAGGGTCTGTGGGTGTGCCACGCAGTGGGCAATCCTGGACCATGTGTTGCAGGGTGTCTGGAACGTCGCAATGGGGGCATATGTACGAGTACTGCGTAGGATACAGTCTGTGCATGATTATTCCGTGCACGTAGGTGTTGGTCTGTAGGCGGCGCAGGATGACTTCTTCCTCCTTGCTTAGATTCTTGTGTGGCAAAGCGTACGTTCTTCTGCTGAGTCGGTGGTGTTGCAGAAGCTCCGAGTACTTTAGGGCGATGTCATCAACGTTGGTGGCCGGCCTAGTGTGGGATTGCAGGAAAGCCCGGCTGGTATGCTCGCGGGCAGCGGCGTGTGCCGCCTCATTTCCTGTCATGCCCTGATGGCCTGGAACCCAGTCGATGTAGGTGTCGGGGAGCGGGGCGCGTGCGATGTGATTTTTTAGTATCTTGAGCGCTGTTTCTGATACGCGGCCTTTTTGATAGTTGCGAGCTGCTGCTTGGGAGTCTGTTAGTATTATTGCTACTTCAGGGCAAGTTGTTATTGCTAGAGCAATTGCCGTTTCCTCTGCAGTCTCAGGGGCTCTTGCTCGGATGGTGAGAGCTGCAAGTTCTTTGCCTTGGTGATCCGTGACGCTTAGGGCAAAGGCGTTTCGTTTAATATACCGGGCAGCATCGGTGTACCTCGTATGAGTGTCTCTCCCGTATTTCTTGCTGAGTGCGCGGATTCTGCTTTGGCGACGCTCCTTATGATAATTTGGATGCATATTGCGCGGTATACTTGCAACGCTGATGCAGTCCCGGACTGCAGGTGGGATTCTTGCTTTCTGGTCTGTGTCTGCAATGTAGCTTTCACTGTAGTTGAGGTAGCGCAAAACTGCACGTCCGGTAGGTGTGAGCTTGAGCCGCTCTAGTTGGCTGATCTTATGAGCCTCGACAAGCTCTTCCCATGTATTGTGGACGCCGAGCCGGAGGAGTTTCTCCGTTGATGCCATGGGTGGCAGCGTCAAGGCTACTTTGATTGCCTTTCGAATGACGACATTGAGTTTTTTTATTTCTGCCGGCTTGAGCTTCAAGTAGGGAGTTCCGTAGGTGATACGGCTAGTTAGGAGAGCTTGAATTATGCTAAGCGTGTCGTGCTCCTTGAGTCCGCTTCTTTGGTTTGTGATCCTCTTGACGAGGTGCGTAACTTGTGACAGTGTGCGTTGGAGACGCGGGAGAGTGGCCGCCCCTGATCCGTCCTTGTGGATGTGAAGTCCGAGTACGCGAAGAGAGTCGACTGTAGGGATCTTGGTTCCGTTGAGCGAGACGCTAAGATCGGGTTCGATATAGTTAGGTGGTCTTCCTCGTGTCCGTGCTCTCAGGACAAGAAGCTCCGACTTTTCAGGTGCGCATTGGAGACCGCAGTCTCCGAGGTATCTTTCGATAATATCTACGGCTTCTTGTAGATTGCGTTCTTGTTGTCCAGTAGTAGGTGCTTTGGTCCAGAGTGTGACATCGTCGGCGTAAAGGGCATGGCATAGGTTTGGGATGGCGTTCAGTTGTTTCGGTAGCTTGATCATTGCGATATTGAAAAGGAGGGGTGAAATAACTGATCCTTGTGGGGTTCCTTTGTTGGGTAGCCGAAATTTATCGCTGCGGAGGTTGCAGACGCCTACTGTTGCTGTTCGGTGCGTCAAAAAGCTGCTGATATAGTTATAGATCCGGGCTCCGCAGCCTGTATCTTCGAGGTTGCGGAGAATGGCTTCGTGGCTCACGTTGTCGAATGCGCCCTTTACGTCGATTGCCAGGATTGATGATTTGCGTCTGTGATCGAGGTAATCAAGCAAGTCTTCTTTGAGGAGCAGGAGTACGTCCTGCGTGGACAGATGCTGCCAGAATCCGAACATGGTGTGCGGCAAGTGTCCGTTGTCCTCGAGGTATGTTGTTAACCGGTCGTGCACCATGTGCTCGAGGAGTTTGCCCACGCAAGATGTGAGGGAAATGGGACGTAGGTTTTCGATGCGAAGAGGTTTGTTGGGTTTGGGGATCATGGTGACCTCCGAATGCTTCCAGGCTGCTGGTAGGTCCCCCTTTTCCCAGCAGTCGTTGTAGTACTGTAGCAGTGCTGTAGTGGCAGATTGCGGGAGGTTGCGTAAGAGCTTATTAGTTATTCTGTCCTTGCCGGGACAGGTGTTTCTAGTGAGTTTGGCTAATGCTGCGTGGAGCTCTGCCTGTTTGAATGGTCGATCGAGATCTGGGTTTGGTGTACCGCCGTACGCCTTTCGGGTGGCTGATGAAGTGGGCTTGTCGGTGCTAAGTTTTTGCTGAAGCTCACGAAGGAGATCATCCTCCGATCCAGCATGATTGTGGATCAGTCTGTGTAGATCTTGCCTCTGTTGCGTTTTGGTGCGATCGGTAGCTAAGAGAGCGCGTAGGAGATGCCAGGTTTTCTTGGTGCTGAGTGTCCCTTGTATGCTGTCACAAAAGGCATGCCAATTTTGCCTGCTAAGTTGCTCCGCGTAATCTTGGGCCTGTATGGTGAGAAGGGCGATTCGTTGCTTAAGTTTTCTATTGAGCTTTTGTCTCTTCCACCTCTTCAGGAGGCTTCTTTTGGCCTCCCAGAGATGAAGGAGATGCGGGTCGACTGCGGGGGTGTTGGTGCTTAGCTGGATGGTCTTGGTGTGGTTTTCTGCGGTGATGAGAAGGCCCTTGAGCCAATGGTCGATGTCGTCAATTGTTGTGTTGCCGCTGAGGTTGTCTCTGAAGGACTTCCAGTCTGTTAGTCGAGCAACTCCAGTCTTGTTTGGTTTCCGGTTGTGCGCGATGTCAAGTTGGATAATGTGGTGGTCGCTTCCGAGCGTCTCCGAGAGTCGACTCCACTCGGCCCAGTGGACGTTCGCTGTGAACGTAAGGTCCGGGCTAGTGTCCCTGGAGACACTGTTCCCGACTCTCGTGGCCTGCAATGGGTCGTTCCAGAGGGTTAGCCTGTGGTGTTGAGCAGTGTCGTGCACTCGCGCTCCCTTCTTCGTGGTGCTTGGATAAGCCCATGCTGTATGTGGGGCGTTGAAATCTCCCATTATAACAACTTGATGGCCTTTCGTGCGTTTCCTAAGTTCACGGACAAAGCGGTCGAATCCCGGAAGTTGATCACGAGGAGGGCTGTATATGCTGGCGATAAAGAGACTTTGCTGCGTTTTTCTGTCTGCTATGATCTCCACTAGGGTGTGCTCGATGGGGATGTCTTCTATTTCGTGTTCCTGCGTTGTGAGAGTTTTCTTGGTAAGGATGGCTGTGCGTTGAGTTTGTGCATGAGCGATGTATCCTTGAAGTCGGACGTTGTGGGTATTGGTTTCCTGTAGGGCAATTACATCAGGGTAGTCCAGTTTGACAAGTTCTTGTAGGTTTGCATACCGGGGACGGAAGGATCGACAGTTCCATTGCCAGATGCGCAGAGTATTTTGCGGGCTCTTTGTTGTGGTTTTAAGTGTCGCCATCATGAGGATCTTCAGCTTCACAGGCAGCATCATGGTTGGGTGAGATCGAGCGGGAGGCATTGCGACTGTTCGTGCGAGCCTTCTTTCTACCCTGCTCGGTCGTGTTGAGAAGGCTGTCGAGGTAGGACTTGGTGACATAATTGTTCTTTGCGTGTGCTATGAAATTGTTGACCTGGGCTGTTAGGCCGGTAACCTGGCTTGTGAGAGTGGCGACTTGATTCGCGAGGGTGGTCACTTGGGTGTTAAGGGTCGCAATCTTCTCGACGACAGGCTTGGTGATGTTTTCAATCAGGGCAAGGATGTTCTTTGTGAAGACGTCCTCGAAAGCCTGGAGGTGCTTTTGAACTCTAGCTTCGATAGGGGAATCAACTGCATCCGTGGTTAGCGCTGTAAATGATTGATTGCTTCCATGTTCATATTCTTTGCATCTTTGGAATAGTCTGTCTATGAGACTTTGTTGATTTTGTAGCTTGCTCTCGAGGGCTCTTACGGCTACCGCTTCTGCCGATGCGACGCTGGCACTGCCTGAGCTGCCGGCCACTTCAGCGTAATTCAGGCGTTTTCGGGAACGCGATCGCGATCTTGATCGTGATCTTGACGTGGGTCTGTTATTTCTTGCGGTGCTACTGCAGGCGTTACTTGAGTTGGCGGCGCGTGCACTGGCCACTTCAGCGTAATTCACGCGTTTTCGGGAACGCGACCACGATCTTGATCGTGACCTTGACGTGGGTCTGCTAGTTGTTGCGGTGCTACTGGAGGCATTACTTGAGTTGGCGGCGCATCCATTGGCAGCGCCTAGTTCAGGGAACTCATCGCGGTTGGAGCTTCATCGACTGTCTCGCTCTTGGATCCTGTTTTGCCATTGCTGTCTTACTTGGTAAGGCGGTGGGTTGGGCTTGAGCTTTTTCTTGCATTCTTTCCCAGCGGTTTCGTGCCCCTCTCCGCAAATCTTGCACGTGGGATGGCAGTCATGGTTCGGGGGTTGGTTTGTTTTGCCACATTTGTAGCAGAAATTTGGGGTTGGTTTTGGGCAAACGTCTTGACGATGTCCGAGGTTGCCACAGGTTCGGCAATACTGAACTGATTTGCGGTAGGGCTTGCATCGGTAGTCGCCGCTCTGATAAATGATGTTGTAGGGGACGTGTGGGCCCTCAAAATAGATGACCGCCGCCGTGGACTGTCCGAGCATGCGGGCGTTGAGGACTGTATAGCGTGCTGGCACTCGAATTCCGTCCATTAGTTCCGCACTGCAAGTCCCAGGCGTGATACCGTAGATAACACCTTTTGTGACATCTTCGGGTAGACGAGAGTTGGCTTTTACGTTGTAGATGTTGCCTCCAAGCTGTATGTTAGTGACCTTGGCTAAGTTTTGAGCGTAGTTCTTGTTTGCTGTACTTGCAATGATGAGGTTTTCTTCTTTTTGCATTTGTACTCGCACGTTGTCATGGAATTCTTTTTGCAATATTCCGCTGGATCTTCCGATTGCGTGAGTGACTGCGACGAGTGACCATTTGGCGAGTTCAAGGCCAGCTTGTGGGCGGTAGACAATCTTGATGTCGTCCAAAGGTAGCGGTGGCATTCTGGATTTGCGCGGCGGTGGCGGCATGGCTGGCTGTTGTGTGGATTGGGTCACTGCGGGGGCTTTGATGCGCGTGATTTCCTTCTTGCCTTTCCTTTCCCATGTCAGCCATTGGTCGTTGAGGTCTATGGTTCTGCCGCTGTTTTTATCGTAGGTCCAAGATTGCGCGACGTCGGCTTCTTCCGCTGAGTCTGTATGCATTGCGCTGGTTTCTTCTCGTCGTTCGCTTGACGTCGCGTCCGTCGCGGGTGTTTCTTGGCTCATTTCAAAGTCTGCTTGTCAGCCGCAGCGCCTGCGAGCGCCGAGCCTCCTCTTCGGCTTTTCCCTTTATTGAGGTGATTGCTGGTTTAATGGGGGAATGCATTAACCTGTAGAGCTCGGAGGAATCGCTCCTGCTCTCTAGGTAGTGACTTGTGTGGGGGTGCATATGTTCTGCGGGTTAGCTTGTAGTGTTGTGTGATGTCTTGGTACGAGACTAGAGGGCGCATGCGCTAGGGTTCAGACTTCTCGGCGCAAGCTCAGTGGGTCGAATCTTGGGCCACGTGATTATCTAACTCGTTGCCAGGAATGCTGTGGTGAGCTGGCACCCAGTTTCGGGGACGCACTGAAGTGAAGGGCAGCGGGATGCGTTCGCTCCAGCCGTCGGGGCTCTTCCTAACGCCGGCGTTACGATGGCGAGCGTACGCGGTCCCGAGAGTGATCTGTTCGTGCTTGATGGTGTACGTGGCACAACATGCTTGGTAAATTAATTAGTGAGCGAATGTTTACATCAGTTAACATGACCGACAATACAACAAACCTTCAAGTAGTTGTCTAGTACTTTATTTTCACCATGAATGCTTCGCCTTTCGAGTGAAAGTAGAGCATTTTATAAACGTGCATGCAACACCTACTTCACCTCAAAACTTCAACCTGAATTTATCAAATCAAAGTTGTGCGTGCCGAAATGTTCCCCATTTCTTTATTTCCCGGACACTGAACCTCTTCGTTGGCTTTTTTCAAAAATACTTACATATGCTCAATCAGACATAAGAAATCATACATAAGCATCACAAAGGAGATGTCAAAACGCATTAACGCCGCTGTCGCCAAAGCATTCGTGGAGCGAACAGGTAATTTTAACAACAATTGCATAAGTGCTGCAGCACCGAATCATTAGCAGGATAGGGCAGAATGTTATAGATGGACTAATCATCAGTGCATCGCTGAGATCGACATGTGTCCCAATACTTCTCCCGTGTCGTCACTGAATGTCCAGCGCTGTAGAACTTTGCCTAACGCGCGTCTATTTCAATCACTTCTGCAGAGAGGACAACTGCGCTCTTTCATTGCTCTGTACAGCATAATGAAAGCACATTTGTGTCTTACGAAGTGTCAGATAGGGCCGTGCTAACAGGGTAATTGCATCTGTTGTTTCTTTTTTTCAGTTGCACCCAACCACAATATCGTAAGCGATATCAAGGGCCCAAGTCTCCTTTACCACTTTGTGTCAGACGTTCAGCTTGGCTCATATATAGCTGGCGAGAACAGGATATGCTATTCTCCGCGTCTTTGAAAAATATATCCCACGACGCATACTTGCTAAATATATAAAAATATTTTGATGTAATTGTTCGTCACAAATATAACCGTGCACGTGTGGCCATCGTGCCAATTCTATACGAACAATTATATAAAAATATTTCTATATATTTAGCAAGTATGCTTCGTGGAAAATATTGACCAATGGTGATGAAAGTGAATAAATTTTTTGACCAGGTAGGTTAGGGTATGTGCATAAAAAGTGTAAATATGAAGATTGCCCTCTACCAACGTTTATTCAACTTCTTTTGTCGTCGTGCTTTGCCCTTGCTAACATCCCAATCGATGACGTCAGCTGTGATCGCGGAACGTCACTATGAGCCAAAGAGCCCCAAAACTCTCAACTTTACGTGAACGTGGCAATGTGCTGCATTCAGAAACCAGCCCCCAGTGTCCATTGTTAATTCATGTTAATATCTGTTCTCAACAACTCTCAGCACTAACAATTGGTTAGATTGACCTACCTATTTTAGAGAGGAAACGGGGTTAAACAAACATCTTATGTTTCAAGCTTTGCGTCAGTGCTCATTGAAGTGTTCTCATAATATGGAACCAAAATATTGAATGACGTGAGTTACTGAATAAGACACGTACACCACATTTTCACATAAAATATTTCCATGTGCAATTTATTTGTTAATATGAACACTCCCAAAAGTACACTTGAATTCTTGATGTGTTCGATTGGACGTTGGAGCTTTATTTGATCCGAAGGCACTGTAGCATATAGGATACAATGACACGATGGCCACACGTGCACGGTTATATTAGTAACGAACAATTATGTAAAAATATTTCTACATAGTTAGCAAGTATGCGTCGTGGAATATATTGCCTGATATATGTAAGCAAGTTAATAGGCGATGAAAGTGAATGAATTTTATTGACCAGCTAGGTTAGGGTATGTGCATAAAAAGTGTAAATATGAAGACTACCCTTTACCAACGTTTGTTTATTTCTTTTTGAAGAAAGCTGCACGCCGCACAGGATTTTCTGCTCAAGCTTCAAACAGGGTTCTCGAAACCAAAATTTTACCGACAGAAATATTTTTGTCTTACTTTTTTCCACAGTGATGCAAACATCCTGGAACTTTTCACTTTCCTCAAAGGCCCTTCCCTATGCCCGACAACACATCAGGTAATCACCCTCTCGCGAACGAGATGTCAGAAAGATTTCCTCGACTGCCACTAAAATATTCATGCAGGAAACTGTTAATTCCAACTCCAATTATATCAGCGACTTAGCGCCATCTCATGTACAAAAAGTGGAAGTATCTTACGGCCGAAGGAAGTGAAGGGAGGCATTTCTTCAATTCCCTCCTGTTGGTCTTGCCTCATGGGCTGGGACTCTGTCTTGCTCAAAAACGGGCTTCTGCACTTGACCATTGCTATTTCTGTAAGTTCGTAAGTTAGATGCATGGGAAAGGATACTTACAAAATTTTGCACATCCACAGTTAAATTTCATGCAATTAAGACATTTCATTAGCCGCATTCGCTTTCTGCGTGTAGTCGTCGGCACCCCAGTAAGCGTATATTGTTGAAGTGTTAGACGAAAGGAAGTCGGGCAGCTCTGTTCCTTCACTCGGCCGCCTCCTCCTCTTCTGCTGGGGGTGGCGGGTCCTCAGGAGCTGCTTCGCCCAGGGCGTCTTTGAGCTCGGTGGCGTCGAGTGTGATTGCACCGGTAAGTGGATTTGTACTCCTCACCACTTTGGTTTCCCCGCTGGCGTCCGTCAAGACCACTGCAATTTGGGATAAAAGAGCAGCAGAAAAATGAGACCCACTGATATATTTCCTGCATATCCAGATAGCCATCACTACAGTTGAAATGACATTCATCACTGCAGAATTGTATAGGCGCTCAGCCTGGCCACTATATTTGGACGACTGCGTCTATGTTGCGCACTGTAGACCTTCTCCGGGCACTTATTGCAAACGCATATTCACTCACTCTGCATTAGGCCGCCCCTGCACACCAGTTGTTTTACGCACATAATAGCAACTCAGAGCAATGCAATCTTCAAACATCACTTCTTTGCCCTATACAGCCCCAATGTAAGCTTTTCTTGATCTCAATGATTTAGATAGAAAACCGTTCAACTTGAACAAGATCTTGCGACCATCGCCTCGCATATCGCTGCTATAAAAGGCCACACAAGCGCTGCTGCGATATTTGAAAGCTACCGGATTGAGTCACAGTCCGTGATCCGGACTGAGTGACCGAGCGATACCCCCAGTCGACTTTCTCTTCTTCTTTTATTCTTTCCGTCCTCTTTTCCCTTTTCCCAGTGTAGGGTCCCAAACCGGGCTTAGTCCTGGTTAACCTCCCTACATTGCATTTATCATTTGCTCTCTCTCAAACTTCACGACACACGTTCTCGGTAAAATGAGTCGCCGACCAAAACAGGTCTCTCCTTGTTAACCAGGCAATTTCTTCAAGCTAAAAATTGAGTGGTTTGATGCTTCATTGGCAGATATCACTACCTATCCACTTTGCTTGGTTGAAAAGCTGCAGTGAGTGGTCGAAGGACACCGAAGAAAAAAATTTGAGTGCTCGGGAGTTCACAGCACGCTTGAGAAAAGGGAAAACCGCATCACACGTTCTTTTGCGTGAGCGCACCACAGTCTTCTCACTATACAGTGCCAACCCAAGCTTTTCTTTATTTCATTATTTCACTGACTAGACTTAGGCAAAACATAAGTACGGCGTGTTTAATTTTCGTAGCGATAAAATTATGAGTATGGTTGTAATGGAGGGCTAAAATGCACATCAGAACCCCCCAAGAGGCTTAAAACAATTTTTATGGAGCTCAGTCTCACTTTCTTCAAGATAAATTGATCATCCTTCCATCTAGGATGCTCCGCACGTACAAGAGGGACACATCTAAGGCTCCTTGGGTAGAAAATGACATGAAAAGAGCATTCGAAGTCGTTCAAGAGCAGGCCTACTGCATTTCTTCAGGGGCCAAAGCTTTCCGTGTGCCGAGAGGTGCCCTTCTGAGGCGTGCGCGAACACTTCATGCGTAGAGATTCCAAGCACTTTATTAAAAAATACTTGGACCTGAACAACGTCTCCTTCCAGAGAGACAAGAAAGAAATCGCGTAGACTACACTTTGAGCATGGACAGATCATTCTTTGGCCTCACGTCCCACTAGGCCAAATTAGTTTTGGCAAAGTCAGGCGGGTCGCCCCGGAAGCTCCAAAGTCATGCATTGCCCCCCCCCCCCTCACTCTCAAGAAGGCAGAAATTGAAAAGGAACTTTCAATAAGGTGAAAGCATACGCTCAGTGCATAAGCCGGGGAAAAAAATATTACGGAATATTCAATCTATCATGTGAACCAAAAGCTGCGGGATATCTCTACGCATACCTGGAGATGGGTTCAGGGCGGCATTACCACCCACGGGTGTCATGACACCTTGTCCCAATGTGTTCAAGCCCATGGAACCCATACCCATGGATCCCATGCCCATGGATCCCACGCTCATGGGCATTCCAGCGGTTCCCATACCCGCAACAGGCATGCCCATAGGAGTAAGCTGAACAGGGTTTGTGCCTATTGGCTGCACGAGAATGGCGAAGCCTGCGTGGAAACAGAAAAAAAGATGGTGAGATATCTTTGTATCTTGCTATGCAGTATTATCTGTTAAAAGAAAGGGATGGTCATTCTCTAATTGATCTTTCAGACATTCGCACGGCCTTAGGCTTACACAGCTGGTATGTATGTATGGCCTGGCCTTACACAGATGGCATGTATTATTCCTCAAATGACTCGTTTATAGGTAATACACACGTACAGTGCCGTCCACTGCTGTGTAGAACGCGCGAACGGCCGGCTTTCCACTGCAGGACGACACCTGGGGATGGTTGCTGGGTCCGAGATAGTGTACCCAGGTGCATGCGCGGCCTAATAAACATTTGGTGCATGTTGCTTTTAACTAGAGGAGATGCTCGCAAGCGCCTTTGTTATATTGAACAATCCGTGATCACGCTGATAGCGCCAGGTGTGATTAGCTCATCCACTCTTCAGCCCGCACATCATATTTTACGATCGTGACTGGCAGACAAAGAATGTTATTCAGGTGGAACATTGCAGGAAGTCAGTGCAACTTAATAATTGCTTCATTGCTACTGGGAGCCCAAAAGCGTACGTTGTCAAATCCTGAAGCACGGAATTACCAAATTCGCAATGGTCATTGGTAAAATTGGGTGGTGGACAGAGTGCCAAATGCTGGAGCACATTTTATATGTTGCAAATGGTGCCCGTGTTATTTCTTGTAGAACGACGTGTCCTCTGCGAACACTGGTATCACCTTATGATTGATTTGAGAAATGATTGCGAGCGCTTCCACAGCCCACCGTGTTTGTGCTCATATGATAGCTTGTTTATTAGGCAGTAAACTTAAAGTTAGTCATCTCAGTCTTTGGTCATTTTGGCAAGTTCATTATTCAACTGAAAAAAACAACAAAATAGAGCTTGCATTTCATTATTGTGTATCGTCGTATTGCTTCCACTCACAACTAATAGTTTATTACGAATTCCTTCTTGCTAGGCAAGTTGGTTCCTTCTTCTTGAGGGGGAAAAGGCTCGACGACAACTATGGAAATGGCCAGACTAAAAAGAACAACACATACACACCGAGTTTGCAATTGAACTGGCAGCAGTCCACGCACACTGCCTGAAACATTGCGTTAACAATCGGCTAGTGCAGGCTGAATTGCAAAGTCGGTTTGGATGTGATCTTCTTTCTCTTGGATCCGTTTCCTGTCTTCCTCTTGTGCGTTTTCAACTGCAAAAGGTAGCGCTACGAGTGTGACTGGTTTTAGCACAGTATGCGGCATACTCATCCAATGCTCACACTGCGTCATCGCTAATTCCACGTACACCAGCGGCTTTCTCGCGAATTCTACAACCTATTGTGAACAACGCGGAAACCTTAAAATGCACTGATGACACCTGTTCATAGTAGAAACGGAAAGCGAATTTCTTTAATCATATTTATTTATTTATTTATTTATTTATTTATTTATTTATTTATTTATTTATTTGACATTTAGCTATCAACGCAAGGTTCAAAAGAGTCGCCGCATTGCAGCGCTCCGTTTTGATAGCCACCCATGGGGAATAGTTAACGTTCAGCCTCAGCGAGTGTTTTGAATTTAGCACACAAAGGATCACGACTGCGCAGCGTGCAAATCAACATCGTGACCTCACCCTTAGCAACAACAGCTCTATGCAGTAACAGAGGCATCGCTTCAAGAGAAAACCATTATTACTACCCTACATAAATATGTTCATATCACTGTTTACAGTTGAGATACGTTGGTTAAAACCAAGAGGCAACTAAATTTGGTGGACTGTTACTGTTACACGCGATTTTTAAAGCGAAAGCTCTGCTCCTGGAAGCACAACTTGCAAGGTCAATGTTGGCGTGCGTTTGACCTTCATCTGCCGGCGCGCAAGTGTGAAGGCGTGACGTCACGTCACGTGATCTACTGCGGAGAGGCGTCTCAGCTGCGCTCGCTCGAGCCTCGCCGCTGTGTACCACGTGACTAGGCAAGGTTGGAACAGCTACCTTCGGCGGCGCCTGGTCACTCACTCTCGCCATGGGCGAAGCACGCGCCGGTGCAAGCCCGCCAACTCTCCGCCGCAGGCGCCAGGCTTAGTCTGAACACCCTGCCAAGCTTTATAGCTTGCAGGGAGGAAGCACTGAAGAGTAACAGCGCTTTCACTCGTATAACTATAGGCTCAAGCCACATTGAAATGCAGCAACTTTTTTCTTTCTCCTTTAAGGGATGGCATTGTGTCCCTTCAATGCTATCACCGCTGTGGCCTACCAAACACTGGGGATGGTAAGAAAAGAAAAAAAGTCGTTGACTCCAGTACACAGCCAAACGTTCGAGGCCACCGCGCAATATAAGGAGCGTTGGATTCACTTAGTGTGTCACCGCTGCAGCAGTGCTACTGGTAGTACTAAGCACACTACAGCCCTTTCGTGCATCTGCGAAGCAAATACTTTACGCCATATATCACCGGCTGACTTAAATCAACTAGGAACATTATAGTCAGCTTTAATGTATGAAACGGCACTTAGCATAGGAACGTGCTCATGCATCCCTGTATCGTGAAACTTAAAGGTCCGATCAATATGGGTTGCTCAATGCGTGAGACACATATAGTAACAATAAATAAACAAAACATAAGTTGTTTCCATGGAAGTGTATCCATTCTATTAAACAAACACTCAAGCAACAAATCGTACTTCTTTCTGAACCTTGTTTGCGAGTAGTTTATGCACATCGTGTACTCAACTGATTTATATGGAATTATACATACGTATTTACACTCACCGGATGTTCTACGAGCTTGAAGAAACAAGAACCAAACTAGGAGCAGTCCGTAGGACGGGATGATCATCAAATATTTCATTTGGTCACTCTGAAAACAAAAAAATAATACTCTCTCATCCGTAGACTACAGTTTACCCAATACATCTCCCCCAAACGAACAAAATTTAAATGAGTCAGACAGCACCAGTTTCGCCGCAGTTCTAAAGGGCCTGAAGGTAAATTGACGAGTTGAATGTACAAAGGGCATAATTACTAAAGGCATTTTTACTAAAAGCATAATTACTAAAAGCATAATTACTAAAAGCATTTTTCAATAGAATCAAGGAAGAATACTCGAAAATCACGACGTCCGATTATCCATTCAAACGTCACATGTTTCATTTCTAAACACAAAGAAATATAGTGTTTTGCATGCACTCTTCTGTGTAAAGAAAATGCAGTAGATCTACGGAGTTGGAATGTATGTACAGTGAACCTTTGTGTCAGCGCATAAATAATCGAAACACGAGTACGTACACGCCCGCACGCACGCACACGCACGCACAAGCACGGTCCCGCACAAATTATACCGAGCGTTTTGTTAAGCGTAGTTGTTTACTACTAGTGAGTACGACGGACACCTTTAACGCATCATTGTTTCAGAGCCAGCATGCTCCTACGTACGTAACGCAATTCGAATTTGTTCTGTCCGCATGGAGTGTTTGCTTACTTGTTACCCTGCAGCTACGGATGCGCGAAGGTGAGCTTCGTGGTTCCCTTCCTTTCGTTCCCCCGCACGGCTGACGCCGCCACTACCGCGGATGCGCGGAAACGTGCGCCATCTGGTGGTGATGCATGGAATCCAGCCTAGCGCGGCGTGCGTATTCTGCCGTGATTGGCTGCCCTATTCGGCAAGGAAACAGTCATGCCGCAGCCACGTGCACGAAGCCCACCGAGGGTCGCAAAGGAAAGCATTGCTTGTTTTTAATAAAATAAAAGAGGTCTTATTTCCATTGTTTACGTTGCTTAATTAGAGGCAGACCTAAATAAATGTGTGGCGACGGGCTATCCGCCACATTTATGCGCAGCCTCCGCCTCGACATCGTCCACCCCTGGCGAAGAGCGCTGTACTGCATGGCCGATCAGCAAGAAAAAGTGACCGAGAAGCTACAAAAAGCAGGCTGCGTGGCTTGAAACACACACTTGCTAACCGGACGCGCGAAACGCCGGTACGATCACACGCTCCTGCTGCTGAGGCAATAAACCGCCCTCCTTTTTTTATATTGGGATTCGGTCGTCAGACAACGCAACATGCCACACATGTACTGCTGTTCACAAATTGTGATTCAAATAAACGAAAATGGGGGACCTTGCAATTAAAGAATAACTGCTTTCAATTTTCTAGTCCACTATGACAAAAACAACAGGGGCATGTCGATCACTCCATCCGCGTAGAATGTTGAGTTCGTTCAAGGAGATGCATTTCATACCAGAGCATGGAATATTGATTTACTAATGCCGAAACAGGGTTCGAAAGTCTAAATAATAAATCGCCTTAGTAAATCAAGACTACAAATTCGCATGTACACAACCTTTATGTGAGCCATTTATAATATATGTTTGAAAATATCTGAGCAGACGTTATATACCCTACGGATTCTTTGAGGAACTGATGCTCCTGCCCAGGAGCCTCAACACTCTTGCATAAGAAGTATTCGGAGCAGCCAAAGTGTTCATTATTGCCAGCATCAGACGTACACAACACTGATGCCCTCATTTCCATCCTTTTCTCCTCTTGCAGACTATGACGAGTGTTCTCATGCCCTAAATACTCGAAGGAAACCAATACTGGCCAATTTCAAGCAGTGAATAGTCCAGTCGAATAGCAAGATTATTAAATTCATACCCGAATATTTGAGTATCTGCACACAGTTAGCGCTGGAACAGGAAGTCATAAGAGCTGCCTGCAGTCTTGAGCTGTCTGAAGTAATCCTTTCTGCGCGCCCCTACGTGCATATCTCGCCTTATCTATAGTTTTGTCGTCTCGGAAAATACTTCTTTCTTTTGCGTATCACCTTTTTCTCTTCCTTTTTAGTTAGGAAGGGGGGAGGGGGTGATTACCACATGACTGGCAATCTAAAAAAAAGCTGGCAAATCCCATGCCCCTTGGGAATCGATGTTATGCAAAGCAATGTGCGAGGAGCCTACCAAGTTACCGAAACGACCATGAGAGCACCCAGATGTAGGCAGATGTTTCATGGCCTACATACCACGCTAGCCATGACATTCATGTCATAACCTCTCATTCATGTTCGTCATACGCTCTTGTCATACTATACCAATTTTGGTACGTACCAAGACGTAGGCGGCTGTTTCGTGACCTACATAACACGCATGTCTGGAAATTCGTGTCATGACCGATCGTTGACGTTTCTCATACACTCTTGTCATACTATGCCAATTGTGGTACATAGGAAGGTAACGAAACGACCATTAAAGCACCAAGACGTGGGCGCGTCTTATATGTCCTACATGAAAGGCAGAACGCTGCCGAGGAAGACGTGTTCATTTGTTTGTGTCGTGCCGGCAGCCGAAAACAGACGGCGCGTCTCGGGTCTGCAGAGACGCTTAGCCCTCCATGTCCCGGGCCATGCATGTACCGGTTGCGCTACCCTGTTCACACTGGCCGCGACAGCACGACAGTTCCTCTCACGGCGGCGAGTGCGCTTGGAGTGCCACTATGATTCCTAACTCAACGAAAGACGTGCCATGGCTGCTCGACCAAAACGCAAAGTAGTGAGCATTGGTCGAGTACCTGTGATCGCACACATCGCACGACGCCATTGAAATAAAACGTATGAAATGGAGATGTTCTTGCAATTTTCTAGAGGCAGCCCGTTCTTTCTAAGAAAACACTCGTCCTAATCCGCTGGTTCTCTTCTAGCAATGGGCGGACTGAATCTTCAAGTGGTGGATTCTATGAACCTTCACGTGGTCTTCTTTCTTTTTCAATGTTCTTCCCACAGTATACGGAATTTTTTATAACTGGCCATACCTGCAAATATTCAAAATTTTATATCAGAACACCTCAGCGCGTGCGTGTGAGCCACTCGTGGTCCTCTAAAGCAGGTTGTTACGTGCATTAAGGTGCTAACGTGGGGGGCTCGTTGGTACATGCCCGAAGAAAAGGAGTAACAGCCCGGGATGGCGGGCGTGACTGCGAAGGAACTAAGCGCTCCGTCTTTCTCAGTCACGTCCCATTGTCCACCGCTGGTACTCGTTTAATTGAGATTGTTACATGTTCGAAAAACTAGATCTGCCAAGCGACTTACCCATGCGAATGGCAAGAGATTAGCGACTAAGCGTGTTCCCTTCGTGCACCCGACAACCACGTAAGAATGGTGCTGCAACTTCCCGTAATACAGGTCATCACAATCTTTTTTCACAATCTGTATGCACAGACAGCAAGAAATCAGTTCGTAAAAAGGCCCCCACGATGATTTGAAAAGAAAGCTAAAAGTCATTTGTCGTTATTTAAAGTCCAAAAACTTATTTAAAGTGCATGGGCACTTAAAGAAATATTAAGAAGTTTAGTTGTGCACAAGTGAAACTGATAGAAATTGTTTACCTTCAGTGACCCCATCTCCAAGCCACGTGACTCAGTGGCGACACCAGTTCACAAACTCTGCACTAACAAGAGCAGCGTGTACTTGCAGGCAAACAGCGGGCGGGTATTGCAGTTCCAGAGAACAGCGCCTCACTTCGTTGCATCAGCAGGTGCGCTTAGGATACCCAGAACCAACGATCGCTATTGCAGAGCACTTCAACAACATCTGTGACGATGAGTCACTGCGTGCCAAATCTCATAGCCGAACAGGCGGTGAAAAATTCAACTCCGACAAAAAATATTTTTTTTCCGCAGTTGGCTGAACCAAACCACATATCTCACCGCATGTGGCGTGCGTAACATAAAAATGACAAAAGAAATAATGAAAAGAAAAGCGCCTAAAATATTTCGGCGCTGCGAAAGCACGTTCTGTGTAAACATTATGACAACGTCACGAGATCGAAAGGGTGATACCCAAAACTCTGTCAGTTTCGTTTCCCAGAACATTATATTATGTAAACTTGTCCGCAGTCTACAAATCCTGCATCTAGAGTCGCAGGCTTTTTATTTAATGTACCGTGTTAGCCTGTCTACACACGTATCGACATTTACGGAATACCAGGCTAAAGCTGATTTTTGCCTGAGTGACCACGTTAGTGGCGCCATCCATGCATAATTTGCATAATTTCCAAAATCTATTACTGCAATCACCAACCAAATGCTAGTTAAGTGCTTGTGTAAGGAGCCGACAGCGGCACTCTATATTTGTTAAAATGCAGTGCGTTAACGGCTTCCGTCTGCCAGAACATCACGTAACGAATAATTTCTGAGGTATTGCGGCTGGACAACGAATGAGAAGATGTCGCTATCACCTTTTCTGCTGCCGTTCAAAGCTCTGGTAAGCCCGATTCCGCTAACGGCAATACGATTATTGACAAGGCGAAACTGCCTGTTGTTTTTCTGAACGACATTTGCCGAATAGCCGATTTTAAAAAAGTGAATTATATAGACGGTTTAGCGTTTGCAGTGATAAAATGAAAGGATTGTCCGCGAGTGCCCTTTGTGTGTGATGCACTGGTGCGAATACCTCATTTTCGTTAAATTAAACGGCTTGAATATATGTGGGCTGTATTTTGCCATATGAAGCGTCTTACACAGTCGCATGCAATGTTAGCTGCAGCATGGTCTGTGTGTTCCAAAAAGCCCCATGAAAGCAAGGTAGCATCTGCATATGAAAAGTTCGCCTAATAAATACCAATAATTGTTGCGGTGTTTAGTCCTCAAATTATTCGTTCGTCGGCGCCGCCGAGAAATTCTGGCACCCGTTTGAACACGGTCACAATATTGCAGCTCATATGGCACGCCACTGTACATCTCTTATAGAGAAACAAAATGCAGTGTCTCAACTAAAGATAAATTCGAGTTGCTTTCCGAGTGGAACCACTCCGAAGCCTTCCTTTTACGCACACTACTGCGGATACGATGTGACAGAAACGTTTCTGATTTGATGCTGCGATGGAGTCGTTTTGTCATCGAAGAGTTCGAAGAGTGACGCCAAAAAGTAATGTAATAAATATCTGTCGCAGCCGGAATAATCACCCTGTTTGTCACACATGTTTCTTGTGTAGGCAAATGTGCGGGGAAAGATGGGATATAATGCATCTAGTCGTTAATAAATGTATTGTACATAATATTTCAAACGCTAAAGACAACGAATCGAAAAGGCGGTGCAGTACGCTATTGCATAGGCGATGTGTTTCAGATCATGCTGACTCTCCACGGAATTCTTGTGGGCGCTGGTTCTGGTCAAACGTACTGGACTGGCACAAATAAGAGGAGCGTCGTTTCACCGTGTGATGACGTCTATTGGCTGAATGAAATGCATAATATGCCCGCACAGCTTAGTATTACAAACGCTGCGTCACGTCTATATTGTACGTCAGTTCTTATTTGCACGAAATACAAACAGTATGGCTAGTTACGTTCAGCGTGGACATCGCAGGCACCTTCTTTAACTCAGTAACATAGGAAACAGTGAGCGTTACGTAATTAGTCGCAATACATACAATTAGGCCACAAGCGTGCACTTGCGAGCACATCAACCTTGTTATGGAAAATGGTATCTATGTTAATGGCCCACATTCCCACTGAATGTTACCTTAGCCACACGTACAGTCATCATAGCAGACGCCAAACATTCAATATGGCATGTGTGTCGCCTTTGAGTAATCGCAACATTTTTTTTCAGGGACTGAAACTTGTCCACAAGCAGTAAACTTGGCATGCACATCTCCGATGTTTCTCCACATGGTCATTGCATACAGTATATTCTCTGTGACAATATTAATTCTCGAAGGACAGCAGGCTAAATTCTGCAACACTTGTAATTCACACATATAGTGCTCTGTAGCTCTTGCCTATATAATTTACTCTAGGTTTTGTCTGCATGTCACCGATCACCTGCTTTCTATTTGCATGACATGTGAACAAGGTGACTATTTCAATTCATTGAAGGAACCACAGGTACCTTCTAGTTCGATGCCTTCGTGCATAATAATAGGATTCTTCTGCCCACAACTTCGTGCTGGAAAAATGCTACAACCAATGAGCCCCGAGGTGGTTCGAACAGTGCAGGTTACTTTATTTCTTGTGGTAAACAATACACTAAAAAAACGTCGCTACTTTGGCATGCTAAGCATATGAGTGGCATATGCTCCTTATTTCTAAGGAACATGCAGTACCAATATGTAATTCTTCTACATGATAGGAATGCTTTAAACCAAACAGATTTTCTCACCTTAAGCGAAGCTTGCAACAACATGATTAGAAGAATTCGTCATGTAAATACGGCGCTGTAGAAAGCGTCACGCGCCATATATTTGTCGGCAGCTTTCAATACACATTGTAAATAACTATGACAGTCTGGCAAAAAAAATTTCAGAGGCTTGTCCTTGTGGTGGAACGTCGGTGATTTATGTGCTCCGAAAATATGTTAGCGTTTATATAGCGTGATACGATGCAGTCAAAACTTCAGAACTGTTATGTCGCTCACTAGAGAAGGATATCCTTCCATATAATACACGAATTATTAGGGTGTATTATTCAATAAGACTGCCAGGATGGAAGTTTATATTAGGAGTAATAATGTTGTACAAAATTCATTAATCAGGAATGCTTGCAGCGCCAGCACTAGAGAGAATAAGCATAAAAGTGTAGCAGACTGTCAATAACTTTTCATTATTATTTTTGCAATAGCCACTGTAAAGGCACTTCAGGCAAATTTTAGCCGTCGCCTTCTCCGTGCTGTTCCGTGGAAAGTCCAAGTATTATAAGATCCCATCGCGCCCGGCGCGTGGTGTGTGCTACAGATGTGAGAGAAAACATGCGAGGGTAAGCAGAGAACGATGGCGGTTTGGTGAGCACCGAATTCTCGGAGTCGGAGGGCAACGAGAGAGCAGCAATGCTGTAAAGCGCGTGTTAGAGGAGGGCGGGGAGGGGCAGCCAAGCACGCGTCTCTTTCTATAGCCCTTTTCATCGGGCGAGAAGGATAGGGCGCGCGGAGGGCCTTTCCTCCTCTCTGGCTTGGGCGATCCGGCGCGGCGCTGCTTGAAAGTATTGCTTTCGCGTGCTGCGGAACGATTTAGAGATGTTTTAGATCGTACTTTCTGAAATTTACGCCATGTCGTTCATATAACGTCGTCAGGGAAGCATTTCGGTGCATAGGTAACTACAGTAGGCGGAAATATGTCACGGGGACGCAAGAATGTGACGCGCTTTATCAACCGCGGTCTACTCACATTATCAGTCGTGGTGTATGTATGTGTTGTGAACTATTTTGCTTATATCGATTTTATTTCAATAAAGAAAAGCATTGTCTCTGTATTACCAGCATTAAATGGTAAATCAGCTCAATGTCTGATCGCTTGGCGTAGGGAGTAAAACATAAAACATAAGAGTGCATGTTCGTGCACGGCCAACCTAAGGCAACCCCGAAACATCTTAGCGACAGGCGCTATCAAATATTTGTGATGCACATGCATCGTTCTCACGCATTTCGAGTCTAGTAGGCTTGAAATTACTATATGTCTACGCTAGCTTTCCTGCATGATGCCAATGGCGCTGCTCAACACAGCGATCACTGTGGTTGGTGAAGCAGCACGATACATATGTAAGCTGTGCGCTTCGGCATTGCCTTTTTGGCCTGTATACAGCAATAATATATGAGAAGGATCGCATAAAAAGATGCGATGGCTATCTTTGAGGACAAAATTTCCGTAACACGTGCGAGTGCATCGTAGAGAACAGAACGAACACAACCGAAAGAAAAAATTCGTTATCATCCTCTTTCTCAAAAAAGCAAGAGAAAATGGGCTAACGCCGCAATACGACCTCGCATAGTCACACCGCACAATGTTTTATAAATATATAACCGCTGATGCCTTATGCTTGGGCCACGCGGTATATAGAACGAAGACATCTGTAATCTAGCACCTACCAGTGCTTGGGACGCTCGCGCAGTTCGTAAGCAGTCCCTTTGCTGGACAAGCTTAATTCTGACTGTAAGGTATGCTGCTATTACTTGCCAAAACTATTTTATTCAGGGGCGGAAACCTCATCCATCGAACCAAGTAGTAACGCAATGTAACCTGCAGCGAACAGTTTGAACGCTTGTCAAAGTATAACATCACAGATCCTATCGTAGCAGAACCGTACCCACGCTGTTACGATCGTCGCGTATGTTTCATGGCTCCTAAACCGCAGCTTAGAAATAGAGGATAATACTGCAATAAGGTCACATTAGTGAATGGAACATTCAGCAATAAATAATTGTCTCCGAGGCTGATAGTGGCTCAAATATATGCGCGCACACACCAAGCTGCGAGCTCCGTCCGCCGCAATGCCAGCAGAAAGTCCGGCTATACCGACTCAAACCACTTCAATACGTCTCACAGAACCGTTAAGCACGTAGAAGACGCACGTTATGCTAAATAGACCGCGCGCGAGCGATAACAAACACCAGAAACTACCGCGGAGCGTATACCTGCCATGCAAAACACCGCTTTCACCCAAGCCAGTATGGCGCTGCTCATAGGCGGCGCCACTGCGTTCACAATATGGCGGCGCCTACGAAAAAACGGTCTATAGCACAACCGTGGCTATTATTATTATTATTATTATTATTATTATTATTATTATTATTATTATTATTATTATTATTATTATTATTATTATTATTATTAACTATTATTCAATCTGGCAATGAAAGGGCTCTCTGACCGGGTGACGAGAGTGACCAACGTCAATCACGCCCTGTACGCAGACGACATTACGGTGTGGTGCCCGGGAGGGTCCGACGCAGAAGTCGAGCCGGCTCTTCAAGAGGTGCTGGACACAACGGAAGAGTACCTGAAGGAAACGGGACTCCGTCTGTCACCCAACAAATCGGAACAGTTGCTGTACAGGCCCTCAAAACAAGGCATGAGGAATTTGACGCCGATCGATCAAATACCGATCAAATTACATACGAATGCCGGCCAGCCGATTCCCAGAGTGGACACTATACGAATCCTGGGGCTGCTTGAGGCGAAAGGTGGTAACACACAAACTGTCATGAAACTAACGTCCAAAACGGAGAACATGCTCCGGCTGATCCTCAGGGTGACGAACCGCAGAGAAGGGCTCAGCGAGAGCAGTCTCATCAGACTTTACCACGCCTTCCTCATGAGTCACGTCAATTACGTAGCCTCGGCGCTAAAATGGACCAAGAGAGACGCGGCCAAAATAGAGATACTGATGCGCAAGAGCGTCAAAAGGGTGCTAGGTCTTCCGATCACTACAAGCACGGAGCAGCTCGATCGGTTAGGGGTCCACAATTCACTATCAGAATTCATCGAAGCGCAGACCAAGGCACAGGTCGTGCGGCTGTCGACCACCAGGGCCAGCAGGCGCATCCTAGAAGAAGCAGGGATAAATGCCGAGGCAGAGTGCAACGCACACAAGATTGCGCTCAGCGCGGCGGTAAGGGGCACTTTCAAGGTAGAACCGCTTCCTAGAAACGTCCACCCGCAATTCAACGAGGGGCGCCGAAAGGCGAGGGCCCGAGCACTGCTGAAATCGATCGCCAACTGCCCGGGCCTGGCGGCATTTGTAGACGCGGCCCAGTATGGGCGCAGCGACCGGTACGCGGCCGTCTCGGTATGCTGGGATGGCACAATAATTAACGCAGCATCGGTCAAGGGGGTAACGTCCGAAGTGGCCGAACAGGTGGCAATAGCCATGGCAATGAGAGACCCCGAATGTCCTTACGTCTACACAGATTCGCGAGCGGCGGCAAGAGCATTCGCCTAGGGCTCGATATCCCGGGAAGCGGCGGCCGTCCTCGGCAGCGAGGGAGCCGCGGGTCAGCACCTCGTCAAATGGTTTCCAGCCCACATGGGGGCCGACGTGCACCCCGAATTTCCCAACGCCAACGAGCTGGCGCACGGACGCGCGCGAGGACTCACGCACCGCGGCGATCGTGGCGAGCGAGGTGGCGGGGAGGGAGGGGAACACCGAGACCCGCTGCTCACCTTCAACGAAATAACAACACACTATCAGCTGTCGAGGAGGACCTTCCCACTCCCCCACGCTAAACTCACTAGACCACAGTCATCGATATTCAGAATGCTTCAGACAGGGTCGTTCCCCTCGAGAGGCAGACTGAGCCGTAATTCACCAGAAGTAGAGCCGCAGTGTCCGGATTGTGGCGAATCTTACTGCTCGCTAGCGCACATGCTTTGGCAATGCTCCGCGTTAAGCGGCACCGTGTTCGCTAAAGAAGAAGACTGGGTGGACGCCCTGCAAAGCGACGACCACCAGACCCAGCTCCGGGCCGTCCAGAGGGCTCACGAAAGGGCGGAGGCTCACGGGCTTCCCGTCCCAACGTGGGTGCGGCCCGCGACCCCTGCCGCCCACTAAACCAAGAGTGGGTGGGGAGGGGTTCCTCAGGACACATTAAAGTTATTTCCTCCTCCACAACCGTGGCTGCTCATGTCGAGGCTGAGCGCACACGTGGTGTGCGCGCCCTGTCGAGGAAGCAATCTGCGGCGGGTGCAAAATTCGGCGAGCTGAGATGGTTGGTGGCTTCCCGTGCGCTGTCTGCTTTTGGGCCTAGTGACCGATGTCGCGTAAAGACAAGTTTCGGGGACGCCTCGAAGCGAAAGGCAGCACGAAGCTTTCGCTTCCGGTGTCGGCTCTCTTCATCACGTCGTTATAACAGCAAGCGTTCGCGGTCATCGGGTGAGATTTGTACCGTATAGACTGTGCGCACGTGACAACGCGCTTGTTAATTTCACTAGTGAGCGAATGCTTACTGCAATTTGTAATACCGATCAAACGGCTAAGGTTTGATCAAACGGATCAAACGGATCAAACCAATGCTTCGCTTTTTGGGATAGAGTGTCGACTTTTTAGAAGTACGCATGCCTTAAGGAACAATTTTCATTGCTAGAACTTCAAAAAAAGATTGCAAAATCAACGTTTTACCTGTTTGAAAATTCTACATTCCTGTATGCGGGACAAACTAAACGCCCTCGTACGTTCCTTTTTTTTTAATAGTCCCACATGTTCCTCCACACATAAGGAACCACGATGGTGATTGGCCGTTTCACAAACAGAATGTTAAAACACATTATCTTCAATGTCGCCAGAACATCCATAGAGCGAATGGATAATTCTAACACCGATTTCATAAGTGCGGCAGTGCCGAGTCATGTGCATGATAGCGCAGCGTGTTATAGCGGCGCTAATCATCATTTCCATTGGTGAGATCGACAAGTTTATAATACTTTTCACGCGACATAAATGAACGATCATTGCTGTAGCACCTTTCTTAACACGCATCGTTTTAAGTCGCTCCAGCAGAGCCAACAATCATGCTCTTTTATTCTTGTGCGCCGCACAGTGAAGACACATCTACGTTCAATAGAACATCAAGTATGGCAGGGATTTCGAAATAATTTTATTCTCCGTTGAATTTTTTCGATTGCATCGGGCCATCATGTCCTATGTGATATCGTGGGTAAAAGACTTGTCATTTAGGACAATCAGCTGGGCTCACAAATAGCTCGTGATGACGGCATGTGCTATATACTCCGCGAAAACGACCGCGCTTCAGACACCAGAGGTCTTCGCCCAGTAAGGTGGAAGCTCGTCAAAGTTGCACGGAATTGGACGTCCTTTTTCGCGATGCATCTGGTTAAAGATCAAAGGACATCCACCTCACGTGCAAGAAACGCAGGTTACCCATCTACTTAGATGGGTAAGAGGATGCGACAAGAAATGCACTGGAATTTTTGCCAATTTTCAAGACGTTAGCTAGTAAAAGGCTATAGTCAAAATCCACAGGTTCCCTTCTCCGCACATTCGTCCAACGTAACCAATACAGCGGACTGCAGCAAGAATTGTATATTTGGCATCAATGTGTAGACTGACGCCACCACTCTTACTGCAATCCGTTGTTCGCACTAGGCGTATACTAAAGGGACATTAACGAAAAATATCAAGTACAGCCACATCGAGAGATTATTTGTCTAGAAGTCTATCATTGTTTGCTGTCTGCCAGTATATGACTTTGTGGCCTAGAACAGAGCCACCCGCTGCGATAGCGTGGTAGCCCGGAGGCTATGGCGGGGCGCTGCTGAGCTTTAGGTGGTGGCTTCTATCCCGGGCATGGTAGCCACATTCGGAAGCGGGTCAAATACAATGACTTTCGTATATCGTGCAGTGGGTGACCGGAAACACAATTCCCGAAATTCCAACTTCTTCCGGACACCCCACCATCACATGCCTCATAATGAAGGATGGTTTTGGCACGTGAAGTTCCAGAATGTGTTTTAATATTTAGAAATTTGCCGACGATGAAGGTGCTGCTTCTTCCCATAAATTTGAACTGGCCATTCGGAAACGGTCGAGTTGGCGGAATATCCACGTGACCTTAGCCCGTGCTGTCCTCTAAGAATCATCTAGTGCTTAAGTCACAGGAGAGATACCATTGCGGAGAATACTTGGCGCCATTCCAATACATTATTTTTGTTGTTATTTTTCACTTACAAAAGCTATGCTCTCGCTACCAATAATGAAGTGGGTATTACAGGAGCCTAGTTTTTTAATCTAGCTTGGTTTATTTTCTTATAGTGACTCTTTAAGAACGTGCCTCTGAAATTTGACATTGCTAGATAGTGGCAAATGAGCTTTGGTGGTTATAAAATTGTGATGAATGCCGCAAGCCTGATTACATAGTAATGTTTATTATCATCCATTTCTTGCACTGAGAGGGCCTTCACACCAATTTTCTAGCTTGAATTATGCGCTGTGAACTAAAGTTTAGGTGTCACAAAGCAATCTGGTAAAATTTGAGCGCCCCGGTACTGTATAAATTTAGTATTTGAATCTTTTTCACATCCCAACTGAACCCTACGTCATTTCGGCAACGCCTGCAGGTGGTAAAATAGAATCGCGCCGCCAGCAACGGCTCCCTCCGAGTAACGAAGGCAATCTCGGAAGCTATGATTGCACGAGACGGAAATACGTTATGATTGCCATGCGTCGTCAGCCATCACCTTGAAATAGTACACGCGAAATAGTTTCTGCAGGCGTTGTCTTGTTTGTGCTGCTTTCACTGCGCGAGGAAAATAAATGCGGGCAGAAAAGAACAGCGACACCTTCGCGGCGGCAATGGGTGCCAAAGCCTGCGTTGCAAGGCGTGCGGTGCGCTTTCAGACTGCTTCAGAACAGGTGACCCCAGGATAGCCCCGAACTTACCGACACCACAAAAGGCATGCAAAAATGGCAGTCACTCTTGGTGGGAAGCATAGAGTTTCGTACAATAAATACTAGAAGAAACTCTGGAGCTACGCTCGTTCAATCCTCATGGGATTAGCCTTCATGAATTACCCTCCAGGTCTAGTAAATAAATTCATGTAATCTTCGTGCTTCTGGCTTTAGACGTCATTGTGGCTTCGTGTATTGGGCTTTATCCGCCTTGATTACCCTAAATTACAAAGCACTCCATATTATTGTTTTAATGCAGAAAGCATTAAGACTCTGTTGATTCGCACAATCACTGTTAATTGCAGTGTCTCTGCTTACCCATGCATCCGTGGCACAATGGTTTCAATATCGGGATTATGTGCTCGTGGCTATGTGTCCAAATAGCGTTGGCGAACAATTTTAATGATGTCTATTGATTTATAAGGCAGTACTTTGTTGAAAATGATCAGTTGCTTGCAAAGTCACGAAGCCATGTGAAGCTAGAACGACGAAGTTTCGTCAAAAACACGTACTAAGCATCCTTTGCCATACTGGCTTAACAACCCTGCTTGCAGCTGTCGCAGACACGAACGCTATAGTTCCTTCCAGTATTTGTACGAAACTCTATCGTGGGAGGGGCTTGGAGGCACCGCCCGAAAATTGATATTTTCATTGTAAATGTGAGTCGATAGCGCAAGTTATTTCCCTGTAATTAATCAAATTGAACCTTTTCTTATCAGGCTGTAAATTATCATCTATGAATAGTTCTACAACCATGTCCTGGTCCCTTCTAACGCATGTTCTTAACCTTGTGCACTTTGTCGCGTACATTTAGGTAGGCAGATAAATGAGCCAGTGGGTCTTTATATACACACTCAGTGACACAGCTGAACTGGATCTTGTCATTGCAGCCATGGAAATAGGAGTCAGGCAGCCTGATCGCTTCTGGCAGCGGGCTCCTCTGCCCCCTCTTCCTCTGCCCCCTCTTCCTCTGCCCCCTCTTCCTCTGCTTCATCTGACTCCTCTGGCTGCTCCGGTGGTTGCTCATCCTCTGTTGGCTCCTCTGCATCATCCTCTACTTGCTCAGCTTCATTGTCCTCTGCTGGCTCATTTTCATCCTCCTCTACTGGGTCATCTTCTTGCCCCGTTGATGGATTATCTGCCTCCCCTTCTGGTGTATTATCTTCATCATCCCCTGGGGTTGGTGGTGCTGGTGGCTGTGACGATGGCGGATCCTGAGCTGTTGCTTCACCGAGGCCATCTTTGAGCTTATCGGCGTCCAAAGCAACCACACCGGTAAGAGGATTTGCATTGCCCACTACTTTGTTTTTTCCACTGCCATCAGTCAGGACTACTGCAAGGTTGAACGAAAAAGAAAGAAAAACAAAATGGATTCCCGTGGGCGTTTGCATAAATGAAGAAATTTAGTCCCTACATTTCGTATCACGCTGCGTCGTGCGCGTATTAATAAATCGAAACAATGAGACCACAATCGCTGTTTTACGCTAGAACACAGCTTGCGAGTGTTAGCCAGCACCACCTCTCACAAACCTAGGCGGCGGATATGGAACATCCTTTCTACCGCAGGCGTCACGAGTACGGGATCTTTTTGGGTGAGGGGAACAAGGAGAGGGACAATAAACCCACACATGATATCTGAAGGCATCAATGTGGATGGATTGAAGACCCTCGTTATATAATGTAGAGGATAATATAATGTAAGAGGATAATGTTTTGTAAGACGATAATAAGAACTACTAGGCTACGATCACAGCAGAGCGACTGTTATAGAGGTCGCCTCCTAGAAACGCGTACGCTAAGCCAGTACTGCAGTTTCCACTTGAGGACGTCATCCACGATTTCATATAATTGAAATGCACGTTTATGCCACAGGGCAAGCTCAGCGAAAAAAAAAATCGATTGTGGAATACACTCAAGGCAAATCTGTCCGCCCGTTGCCAAGGATGCAGAATCTCTGGACTTTGAAAATGTATTTTTTGTCATTTTATAAGGTTTCCCGGTAAATCGTGACTGGCGTATATTATTACACGGGAATGTATACGGCTAAGCAGCCACACTCTCGTAATGATCAAAGAATTTACTTTCCCTGATTCATACTTAGCCAGGGGAAAGAAAGCTGAATCACGAAGTATACGCATATCCGTGCAAACGCACGCTCACATTTGTTGTTAATGTTGTTGTTTTCTTTTTTTGTACACCCATACTTTCTTCGGCGGTTAAGCTTTCCGTTGTTAGTAGGGCTTCCGATGTCACTTTTCCTTGTACCTACGTGTCCTTCTGCGCTCCGAAAATTTTAACGCATACAAACTCGCCCAGTATTTCAAACAAGGGCTGCTTCAGCTCGTCAAAATCCGCCACTCATTGAATTGATCGATCAATCGATCGATCGATCAATCAATCAATTAATCAGTACTGCAGAAAATGCACAGCCACTTGCATGTTCCCGAAATCTTCTTCATTTTAGAAACCACATTGTACTAAATCCGAGGGAGCACGGAGCTCTTACTCGCGCCCATTTGAGAAGCTTAGTGACATGAAATAATAGGTCATTGTTTTTGGTATGATTTCGTTTTATCTGGCGATGAGCACAAACAGCAAGCAAAATTTTATACAAAGGAGCTGCAGAACCATCAAAGCGCACAATATTTATCACATCGCGCACTTAACGGCGCAAAGCTGTTACATCGCGCTCTGGCGTTGGTGCTATGCTGGAAAGCAGCGGAAGGAGTTGGTAGAAGACAGAAATGAAAACAAAGGATAACGCCAGAATTTCTACCTTTCTAGTGCGAAATGTCGCATCAAATTTTCATTTCAGGAAGCGTATCCCGATAGAGCTGCTGTGGAAATTTGACCATTTATGACACTGACGGTCTATTGATCGTAACGCTTATTAGTTTAACAACACCGCAGACGGGCTAGATGGCGAAATGCCGATCAGTGGAAGGTAAGTGCACAGGAAGACACGCACGAACAGCCGAGAAAGACACAGAACAGGCGCAGGATCAGCGCGTGCCCTGTGTCTTTTTCGGCTGTTCATGTGCGTCTTCCTGTGCGCTTATTTGCGTCGATACGCTTATCAGCATTTACGTTCTTAATTTCGCTCATAACAACTCTTCGTAATGTTGTTCCAAAATAAATGTCAAAACTGACGTAACTATTGCGGCAGGCGGTACTTTTGAAACTGTTGCTGTCGCTGGGAGTGACCACTTAGCGTAACAGATTGTAAGCCATGAATAGAATATGAGAAGAATAATCATATCATGTAACAGCCATACCACATTACTTTGAATCTCCATGAATTCGTTGAGACTCAACCACATTTCATTCGCTTAAGCACTGCTGCAATGACTTTTTCGAACTTAAAAAGAATCCCCAGACTTTGATATACCATGCGTAATTTTTATTATGGCGCTACACCCCACAGCCCTCATTAGTTCTTGATTTACTGATGATTATATTCGCAGTATTGAAACTAACTTATGCAACCAGAGCAGCGTGGTATTTCTACGCATACCTGGAGGAGGTTTCTGGGCGACATTACCGCCGAATGTCACTACTCCCGGCACCAAAATCACGGCGCCTGCATGGAAACAAAAGAAAAAGACATGTAGGATAGTCCTTGTTTTTTTTTTCTATTTGACAACATCAGCTGGCGAGGGAAACATATAGACATTCTGTGCGAGTGTTGCAGATGTTTTCTTGACCGTGTAACTCTCAGGATAGCGATTCCACATGAGGAGGGTGATAGGTGAAGTGATCAATTTATGTATAGATAGTTCACACGCACAAAGCATACACATGTACGCATGCAATAGGTAACCGGAGTGTCGGCGATAGTAGTGTAAGCAAACGGCGCTAAATAAGAAGCACCTTTCTTTTGAGTGAAGCGCTATCAACGCTACATCAACGTTCAAGTACGCGTTGCAGCTGAAAGGAACCGCTGCGTAAGTTTAAATGACATTTTGGAATAACTGTCGAGGACGCTTAGTCTTTTCAATCTCATTAAACACGCTTTAAGTCATCACACGCATTACGGGTAGCGATATCTTCGATGCCTCGGATGCGGAGAGCAATTGAAGCGACATCTAGTAATGCACGCTTCGGTCCGGGCTCGCCTGACAGAGTGAGCACACGGCCCACCTTGCATGCGCACTTGGCAGAGCCGGCTGTACAGAACTTGTTTTGAACAATCCAGCAACACACGTTTATTTATATCGTCGCCCCCACCACATCAAGAAGCCTGAAGGGGAAAGTATGCAGGAAGTATATATACATTAATTATTACTTGCGTATGGCGAGAGCCCTTGCGAGTTTGTTGTGAAATGATAAAACCCGTAAATAATTACTAAACGTTGAACGACCCATACTGTAAACAGGTGCTGGAGAGCGCGACAACCGGCGGAACACCTTTCCAAGTTTTCAAGTGGACCTCTTGAAAAATTGTGGTCTCTTTGAATACTCCATAATAAGCTATAGTATGCACATGGAAATGCTGGAAGGCATTCAGATGTTCGTGTTAATCTGGTACTGTTGCCACGCATGTGGGTGCCAAGGATTGTTATTATTCTTGAGCCACCGCCAATGCACCACTCAAGTGCGCCGCGTCTCCCAACGACGGGGACTCGGACTAGAGTCATCTAATAATAAGCTTTCTTTTCCTTCTTCATTAAGCTTGTATATAATATTGGAATTATGTATTTAAGGACCAAGTCAGGCCCACTCTTTGCTTGTTTTAGCCGGTTTATTAGTGTTCAACTTAAATATCAACACGAGTGCTATCAGATCTTTATAGGATATTGCTATATTGCTATGAGGTTGGGCAGGCTAAGAAAATTTCGCTCGCACAGCCAATAATAAAGCTACTGCAACGTAAATTGGAGAAGTCAGCCTTCGTGCGTCTTTAGACAATGATGGCGACAGCTGCATTGTCGAGGACACATTCTGTCGATCAGCCGCAGAGCATCACTGACATCTCAAATTAGCTGAGCCGTGGCTATCTTTGTGCAGGATATACACGCCCGAATCAAGTTTAGTGACGCTGAGAGCGCATTGTGATAAATACAAACCATGCTTATACGGCACCATCATTCATTCCAGGCGCAGCAGCAGCTATATATCTTAGTCTACAGCTTATTGTGAGCTGAATGGGAACATTAAAGTAGGACTGGTGAGGAAAAATTGTCGTGCACCTGACTGAACACAAAGCTACAAAAGAAACCGATACGTTTTGTCAGAAAGAAAGCCTTACAGTTGAAAATCAAACCTCCTGGGCCTCACTCTGCAACCTGCTAGCCTTCTGCTTAGCTCAGAAGACCAAGCCCCCACCTCGTAAAAGTGTTGGTCCCGTATTCGATCCCCGGAACAGCACGAATTGTTCTTTCTTTGCGAAGTTTTCTTTTTTCTGAGAAACCTGTATGAGTTTTTTTTCTCGCTTCAGTCAGGTAAGCGATAATCTTTTCTAATCATGAACCTGCCTTTCTCCATCTTGCACGTTACCGCAGAACTGGCTTGCCTTAAAATGCAATTATTAGGCCTACCTTGTATCCCCTCCTTGTGTTCCGCGCCTTTTGTTAAAGGCCAAGTAGCGCCACTAACGTTTTTACCTCCGAGCAGAATTCCAGAGGACCAACAAAAACGCTTCGGCACGTGATTCTACCCATAGCTTGGTTGAATCGACCAAGTCAGTGAAAGTCGGTGCACTTTGACGTTCTTCTAAAACAGTGCACTTCGCAGTTATCAGCGCCTTTGCACTTTTCGAATGGAACATTCCGCCACCAGTCCGCTTCTTTTTAGCCTTATTGGGGACACTGGTAAATATGACTTCGCCAAAGGCTTATGCAGGGCAGCACGATTGGGACTAATAACGCCTGGTGTTTTCTCGCCCATGTGGGCTACTAATCCCGGGCGGGAACAGAAAGCAACTAGCTTGATTGACTTGTATTTTACTTGCCCGTTTATTTTTTATGTACTGTTTTGTTTACATTAATTGTCTAGGAGTTTTATATATTGGCAACGAATATGACGTTCGCAAACTTTTGCAATGTATAAGCCTCTTGGAATGAAAGTGACATGAGTGTCTCCATGCTGGAGAGTTGACTTCGGCAAGTTCTGGTGAAACAAGCTACACGGAACAGGTGCAAGAGGTTTCAATACACGTTCGGCACAGACCGAGAAGGAAGAGATGACGGCGCCGCAATATAACGTTGAGATCGCGTCCTATGTGACAAGCTATATGCGATAATATTGAGAGCAGGAACGGTAAAAGGAAAACTTGATTAGTACTTCATATCACGAAGAAGTGCGTCATTCAAAAATAGAGTGCTGGGCACGATGTAAGTGATTTAACATATACAGCAAAAAAAAGCACAGGCAAACAACTGAAACGACGCGAACACTCATGGCGCTTAGCAGTAAAGTGGGATTGATTGATTGATTGATTGATTGATTGATTGATTGATTGATTGATTGATTGATTGATTGATTGATTGATTGATTGATTGATTGATTGATTGATTGATTGATTGATTGATTTCATATTGTCATCTCAATACAAGGTTTATAAATGATGCAGCTGTGTAGGACTCGGTATTGCGCTCCACTTCTCGGGGATACTTAAAGTGCAGCTGAATTTAGCAACCTCGTGAGTGCCATTTGTAGCGTACAGTTCTATGCCGCGGCGCAGCTGCGCAAAACGTTGTGACTTTGTGCTCAGCAGCAGTAGGTATATCTACTCAATCAGGTGCCACTGAGGGAGAAAAAGAAAACCATTAGCACCTAACTGTAGATGCTGGAAGTACTTATTGTTTTACAGTTGACGTAAATTTAGCATAACAGATGCCCAAATTTTCATAACTGTTATCATTCTTTATGTTTTCGTTGTCAGGTATAGGCTGGCTGTGTATCCCTTCAAAGCTATCACACGATCCCCTACGAAATGCTTCGAAGAGTAGGAATATAAGAGGGCCCATATTCACCGAAAGTTATTTTTGTTCATGAGAACAAAATCCGATAAAAGCGATTTGCGATCATATATTAACATATTTGGCTTTGCTGAGTGGTTGACTACGCTCACAGTGCTAGTGGCCACAAGTAGTGGCGAGTGCTCCCTATGGCCATTTCTTGCCTGCGCGTACTAACCACTTTATGGCATCAATGAGACAAGTTAAGACTGACTAGAAGCATACTATTCAGCGTTAAAGTACCTAACGACACTTAAGACATGAAGTGACCTATACATTTCTGTATTACGAAACCAAAACATCTGTTTGATATGGCTAGCTTCCTCAATGCTTAAATTGCATGCTTATTGAAACAAAAATAAACGAAAAGCCTCTGTCTGAGAGGTGTGACAAAAGAACGCAAAAAATACTTAAGCAACAATTCGGAGCTCTTTCTCAAGCAAGTTCGCTAGTGATTTACTTATATCGCATGCTGTATACTGCTTTATTCAGAATGAAATAAAACTGTTTTTTTCTCACCCATGGCTGTATGAGCTTGAAGAAACAACAGGAACATTGGGAGAAGTCCGAAGGACGTCATCATCGTCATATATTTAATATGGCCACTCTGAAAACACAAAAATAAAATTCAGTCGTCATTTGGTTAACGCTTATTCAGTGCACATAGCTAAAACTGAAAGGTTTTAGCTAATATTTCGGGGTGCACCCTTTGCGGCGCTGTTTCAAATGGCTGGAAGGCAACTAGAAAATAACTAATCACAAGCCAACTGAGCTGAAATAATAAATTAAATGAAACCGAAGTACAGTTGAAATAGTAAAACGAAAAAAAGTAAGCATATAAACAGAGCAAAATGACAATTCCGCAAAAAGCCAATGATCTTGTGGGTTAAAGTGGTGCTAAAGATAGTTTTGTCATACGTTCGGTAGTATAAAGAGTGGTAAGTAGCAGTAAAAAGACGGTTGAAGCGGCAGGAGAATTGGTAGCTGGGTGCGTTTTCATCTGTCACTGTCCCTTGTCGTTTGCGTTGTTCACTTTCCGGCTGAAACAAGACTACTTGTAAAAATGGAGGGACGAGTAGAGAGACGCGTCACACCGCAGCGCACCGTTCCACGGTATACGCTCGACACAGCGCCTCAGTGTATGAAAACGAAAATGCAACTTCTGAAGTTTTTCTGGTCTAAAAAAACCTTATGAATGCAAGCACATAAGAGAGACAAACTTTATAAATAGTGCACCCATAGAGAACGCGGTGCGTTCCTTCAAATTGTGGCAGCAGGAGCCTTTCGTAGTATTAAAAACTGGATGCACACTAGGTTTCACAATTTGCATACAAGTGCTTTTGGCACGGCGATTCTTTAAGATACAAAGGTAAGAAATACGAACGTCAATGTAATTTTCTCGCTGGACTAGAAGCAGAAAATTAAGCGCACGTGCCACAGAAATGACACTATTTCAAAAGCGGCACGCACTTCGCAGCTTTCATGCACAAGCTTGGTTGACCTCCCGGCCTTCTGGTCTCTAACTTCTAAGTGATCCGGCGCCTACGGATAAAATTTGCATATTGAGGAACCTATGCACGTGAGTGGGAACCATGAGCTGATTTTCCTTGTAAGTGTCAACCAGTTTCACGAGTTAAGTATCTGAAGCGGCCTATCGTTTCTGCCGTGAAGAGAGCAGCCACTGTGCCCATTTCTCTTTTCACGAAATGGTGCTGCAGGTTTGCACACACCGCGCAATATTTGTTCAGTAACGGATACAGACACGTAGCGTTCAGTTCGTACAAATTCCCCGTGACTACAGAAACAAAGAAAATGCGAAAAATATACGTGAGCGGAGCTTCGAAGACGAAAAATTGAAAGAAATTGTTTGAATACTTACATAAATGTTACAGCACTCTGTTTTTTAGACATAACGAAACTTTTTTTTTACCTTTAGTGACTCCACCTGAAAGATAAGTGAGTAAGAAACAACGCCAGCTCAGAATCTGAACTTCCCAAATCAACCTATACTTGCAGGGAAGCATTAAGCGGCCTTTATAGAGAGCATAGCGTCAGTTTTTTATATCATCAGCAGGTGCGCTTAGGATACCCAGATCGACTGGTCTGTGTTAGGCAATACTCCCAAAACATCTGTGGTGACGAGTCCCTGCTTGCCAGTTTTCAGAATGAGCAGAAGGCACACAGCTTCACTTCAGACGAGAAAATATTTCGCCACAGTGCTTCAGGCAAACCATATACTGAAACGCTCATGCTACGTTCCTAACATAAAGAAATGTCAGGATAATAATGGCAAAAAGAAAAACATAGAAAGCATTTCTGGCACTTACGTACCACGTTCATTGCGTCGAAAGTGAAAACGTTATGGCTAGTTTAGGTTTTCATTTTCATTATGTTAGCAATCTGAAAGTTCATCCCCAAATTAAATTCGCATTTTCTCGCGGGTAATAATGATGTCTAAGTGGTTCTGCTGTTTGTAAGGGCTGAATCTAAAGTCATATCAATTTCGGTTACAAGACAGCGTTAGCCTGCCCACACGCAGATGTATTTTCATTTACGGAATATCCAATTACCAGAGACGTTTGTGGGCTGCGACTGCACTGACGGTGCCATCTCGCGGTGCAGAGTTTAAGTGTAGAGGACACAGATCAGTGACCAACCTTATCGTAGTTACCTGCTGGTGTAAAAAGTTCACTGAGACATGGGCGTTGATATGCAGTCCTCCTTTCTTTATTTTTCTTCTTTCTGTGAGAACGCCCACGTAACAAAATAATTTCTTTAATATTGGGACTGGAGAAAGCATCACAAGACGGCGCTACTAGCATTTCCACTTTCATCCAAAGCTGAGGGAACCCGCTATTCCGTTAATGGTGATACATTTACGTACGAGCTAAACTCACTTTTGTGTTACTAAACAGTACAGCCTCCAAAAGCAGATATAAATGGTTCGGCGCTTGTACTCATTGAAAAAAATGGTGGCGAACTAATACCATTGGTGAATGATTCGCTAGTGTAGGACCTTAGTTCCTTTGAACATGAATGCCTAACAAATATAAAAGTTATATTTTGCCGCAAAGAAACAGCTTTATATTCAAAAGACTCTATTAGAGAAATTCGATTACTTGGGCAAATTAAAACACTCGGAGGCGTCCTCACTTTGGCATACCAGCATAGACCGGAGTCATAAAAAAGGTTGTGATGCGTTATGACGATCCAATGGACTATTAAACTCTCACCGAAATTCGACACTGTTTCGAGAAGTAACGTAGCGTTGTATGCCGCAGACGGTATAATTCCCCCATTTGCCATGTATATTTTTTGCAACAGGGGGACCTGAAGTATAGACAACAAATAATCTGTTTTCTACAAAGAGAACGCCACAGGGCGGTGGCATGTGTGGTACAGGATCAGAAGCAAGGGCAGAAATCGCAGTTGACTTTTCTCTGGCATACTTGTACTTGAAGGGTGATGTACACCACGAGTCTCATTTTGAACTTCAAGTCCTGCAAGCTCCGGTATAATAAATATCAGTCCAGATATCGGCGGCGAATGCCGAAGAAGTTGGTATCCACGGGGATAAAAACTTCCCAATTCTAGGAAGAGCGAACAAGGGATGTTTATTCATGCCTCGCATAAGACACGGTGAACCGTACGAAGTGTGCTGCTCCGATTTCCACAGCGCGCATCCACCACTTGTGTTTCTGCCCAGGAACGGGGACTGCTCGAGAGGGATACTGAGATCTGCCAAGCTACAAACGTCATTGGCTATGTATGGTTCTGGCTGTGGCGTTCGCTCATGGGTGGTGAGTTTGCCGCGCAACCACAGCAATTTTTGCCTGAAGAAAGATTCTACACCTGTATTGAAAAATCCATCTATGACACAGGGTGGGCAGCACGAATTAATCGTCATTTTTGCGTTCTTATTGAAGAGACATCTGTCGAGAATAACCCGCCGTGGTTGCTCAGTGGCTATGGTGCTGGGCTGCTGAGCACGAGGTCGCGGGATCGAATCCCGGCCATGGCGGCCGCATCTCGATGGGGGCGAAATGCGAAAACACCCGTGTGCTTAGATTTAGGTGCACGTTAAAGAACCCTAGGTGGTCAAAATTTCCGGAGTCCTCCACTACGGCGTGCCTCATAATCAGAAAGTGGTTTTGGCACGTAAAACCCCAAATATTATTATTATCTGTCGAGAATTACCCTGCCTTTTACAGCGCATCAAATAAAAGCAGAGCCTACGGGGAGACAAATTACGCACTTCGCTGGAAACGACTGACGTATTCGGCGAATTTGCGCACATGCTTTCATGGCGTGCTTTTCTCTTACAGCGGATGTGTGCAACGCATATGTCTAAACTCTGGCGACAGGAAACTTGGGCCGGCGAAGGCTACGCAGATTCTTTCGAATATATGTTGCATTCTTTTTCTTTTACATAAGCGCCACGTCACGTTGTGCAACCAGTTGCTATGGCCGCGCACTGCAGGATATCCTCGTTGCGTTTTTCCAGCTTGGCACCTGTTCTGCTGCCGACATAGGATAACCGTTTATAGTGTCTCAATATAAAAACTGATGTAAAAAGAATGCTGCAAAAGCTTTTTTTTCTATTGTCATTACCTAATGCGGAAATCTACGACCGTGTTGTACCACTATATTCTATAGTAAGCAGCCCGTTTTCTTTGCTCTGGATGGGTAGTATGACAGAACTGTACGGATCATTGTTCATAGAAGCGAGGTAGTGATGTAGCCTCAGCAATGCACACCTGACAGGACGCTTGAGAATGATCACTGTATTACGTCTAGTTTGCACAGTCTACCTTTGTAAGGTTCCATGGTTTGAACCGTGCGGAAGACGGAGAAATCATACCATGATTTAGTGGGATCGCGCAGAACTATTTCACAGGTCTCCTGTTTCTCAGGAAGATTTCAAGTAACGGATTGCGAACGAAAGGCAGCAAGCATTTAAAGTACGAAATTCCTACACCCCCATATATTGCATATTCAGCTGTTGTTCTTTATTCTGCCGTTTCTATCTTAACAGTTGTTGCAGTGCTCTTCTAAAATCATTCATCTAGCTACACACGGGACTTCTGTTTCTTCTATGCTACTACACATTATCATGACCGCGTCTGTAACTACACCTAATCTAAAAAATGCAAAATTCAGTATAGAATTAATCTATTTCATCCACAAGAGAGGACATGTAAAGCAGTGAAGAATCTCAGAATCGCAGCTTGGTTTTGATATTGTGCATAGTATACGTTTACAAAATTTCAATTCAGGCAAGACTAATTTTCATTCAGACAGGATTGAGCAGAGGGACTGGCTTAGAAAAGAAGAATGACCAATAACTAGCCTCCAACTCAACCATCTGGTCACTGAGAAGTGTCCTAAAGATAGGTTTCTCTGTACAGATTTTACATATTAGTCAAAGGCGTTCGCCTCTGTGGAAAAAGCAACAATTATGGATGCTTTGCATGGTCAACGCTTGTAGAAAGCACGCGTGAAGATCTCAGGTAATACCTTTATCTGCGCAAGTTCAGCAGCTTGAATAACTCCTTCCAAGAAAAGCCAAAACATACTGATAAACAAGGCCGTCAGACTCCAAGGTACAACCCCTGCAATATTATTTACTGTAAGCATGCAAGTATTTAAGGTGCTAGATTGGGAAAAGTTAGTGGCATGGATTAACAATAACCTGAGGTTCTCAGATTAGATATTGCTACTCAGTCACATTAAGATGACTTGCAAGAAGTGTCATGAAGGAAAAACATAAAATACAGGATTTGCTCCGGCAATCTCTAAGGATAGGTAAAAGGATTAATTTCCTAAAGACCAATGTAATCTCTAATACCCTGGAAAGGTAACTAGCATTATCAGGTCACAAAAAATGAACAGTGGTATAACAAGGAATGTGACAGAAGACAACATTTTGAGAAAGGGACTTGTATTCATTGGGGACTTGGCAAGCACAACTTCCCTAGCCGAAACACTGTCTTCCGCTACCTTCTTCGTTCTATCGTTGTTCAACGCTCCGAGCTTTCTTCTTCCTGTGGAATTCTGTCGTTCTCAAGTGACCAACGGTAGCTTAACATTACATTTGGAAAGAAGAGCGCATGGTCGGTGCGTAACTAATACCAAGCTATGGGGCTCAAATTTCTTTCATTGCAATAAGCATTTAGAGGAAGTTAAAGTTCTCGCAGCGACAGATGAAATATAAATATGCGGGTGTAACATTGGGACAACTGAATTGGAAGAATGATTGGGAGTACAAACGCACTATTGTTGTCTGCTAGTTCAGCAACTCTTGTTCAGCAGTGCGTTCTAGTTGAAATCAAGAGAGAGTACTGGATGCAGGCACATCATTCAACGCTTAGAGCAGGTACCTGGTGGTGACTGATGTCAGTGAATTCCATCCACACTGATGTCACTGCAACAAAAACACAGAGTGATATCATCAGGAAACCTTTATGTAAAGGATATTGTCAGCTGATAGAAGGCAGCCTACTCCAAAATGATGACGGGAGACCGCACGCATGGAGTGGCCGTCATCGTGTACCACAAATCATTATTCAGTACATTCTCCTGTCCTTTCTAATCTGTAACTGAAATGAGCCAGGTGAAACGATTTGGAGGTGCCTGAGAAATCACTGCGAAGCCTCTGCGCAGCCGCAGTGCTGCGTTTTCCGGCCTGGGCTTCGCCTGGGCCCTAAAGCCCCATGCGCTGGACCAGCCAAGCTAAGCCCGGTAATGTTAAACCTGGCCCGTCCCCAGCCCGGGCCTGATCCAACCTATCTCGGCGCTGTTCAATTGGACTCATTAGCACTTGAGCCTAAACAGTAGTTTAGGCTCAACACTCTCCAAATGGCTGTGTGGCAATATGTAGCGAAGCATAGGGGAACACTCCGGTACACACGGCCAGCCGTTTCATCTAGCCTTTTTAACCTCAAATAACAATTACAACGTACTATGAGAGAACTGGAACCAATAGACGCGAATGTGATATTAAATATGCTGGTTTATTGGCTTTCAGAATACAAGAGTAGACTGCTACTAAGACATCATTTATCTCCATGAACTAGAAATTCGTGACGTGCAAGGGTAACGCACATGTGCAATGAGATTCTCAAAAGGAACATGTTCATTTCATTGCTTCTTTCTGCTTACTTCTAATGACCTCAATTTTCTGTCAACAATGAAGGCGCCTGCGCTTCGTAATATCAGTAAACTTGCAATCTCTCTGCGTTATTTTTCTTATTGTTACAAGACGATGAAGAAGACGTTGAAGATTAGTGTGAAGACGACGACGCGCTCGGACTTCACAAGAAGGCCACATACCAAAAACAAAACAATTTATCCCATTTTTCATTCTGGCATCCAAGATAGTACATTACGACGGTAGTCGTTGAAGTAATTAGATCAATTAGATCATCACTATGGCTTTTTTTTCAAGTGCTACAGTGGAACTGTCGTTCCTTGTATTCTGCTTCAACAGATTTAAATTGCTTAACTCATCTTAATCCTGACGTCATAATTTTACAAGAATCCTGGCATCCTCTCGAGAAAAATTTTCACTTTAAAGATTTCCAATCTTTTCGATTAGATCGCCTCTCACTAGGATGTCGTTTAATGATTTTGTTGCCATTTAAATTCTGTCATAAGGCGAAAATATTTTTCAGGTTAATGTCTCCAGAATGTGAAATTTGGGCAGTGCACCTTAGCATCCCAGGCTACCGTTCACTTTCAATTATAAATGCTTATTTCCCTACGGGCGTGCACAGTACATACCAATTGATTAGTGCTCTTGCCAGCTGCAAAAAATGAAGCCATCCTTACTGGTGACTTCAACTCGCATCACGTGTCATGGGGTTACAGAACAGATGCATGTGGGACACGTCTATGGGACTGTACCATTGATAAAAATCTTTCATGCCTTAATATCAGACAACCTACATTTTTCCGTGGGCGATCTCGCTCAGTGTTAGATTTGACGTTTTCTAGAACAAGTGTTGCAGTGACATCTTGGACAACGATTGATTTCTGTACAAACAGGGATCATCTCCCGGTATTCTTTGAAGTTGCTGCCCTTTAACATCAGTTGAATGACAAGGCAGAATATTTGTGAATTGCGAACAATTTAAAGACTGCTTGCGCTCCACCATAGCATCCTTAACTAATAGTTATGACGAAGAAATCGGCTTGGATATTTGTTCTTGGTTACAGATGTCCCGACAAAAGTCTGAATTCGTAATTCAGACAGCTAAGCGTACCTCACCAAGTCTCTGGTGGAACAGTGAGTGCACACGAGTTTATTGAACAAGGATAGCGGCTTGGAAAAATCTTCTGCATAATCAGAGCCCATAAAATTGGAAAGATTATCAATTCATTTCGGCAACCTTCAAACGTACTGTTAAACACGTAAAAGATGAATACGATAAAAACATTTACAGTGTCTATCTTAATCTAGAAACAAATGTGCTTTTTTTTTAATTACCTTCGCTTTAGAAACAGACTCCCAATGAGCGTTAATGTAGACTCAGTCGTCTATACCTCACAGGAAATGCACGAATCCTTAGAGCTATTGGCTAAAGGATTGGAGGGATTGGAGAGGCGGTTCACAACGTGTCTTCAAACTTCTGTTTTTGCTCCTGCATTCTCCGACCAAAAAAATATATCCTATTCGGAAGTAGCGAAGGTTATGTCACGGTTGCCAACTACAGCGCCTGGCCCGGACGGAATAACAAATGCAATGTAAAAGATTTTCTTTCAAGAAGCTCCAAGTGAGCTTCGGAAGTTGCTAAACTACTCTGTTAGTAATGCATGGATTCTCCGAGAATGGAAGATCGCCAAAATCATTCTGTTACTTAAAAAGCAAGGGGCAGAGTGTGCTATCGACAACATCAGACCAATTGCGTTGACATGAAACGTAGTGAAACTTATTAAAAGAGTGCTTCACGGACATATAATAAAGTTTATTGACGAAAATCCATTGTTGAGTCCTTTTCAAATTGGACTTCAATCTGGCTTTTAATATGGCGCGCGCGTGTAGATCTTCAAAGTCACATTAACATTGCCAGTCAGAAAAAACAATACACGGCATTAATCACCTTAGATATATGTAAAGCCTTTGACAGCATTGAGCGTACAATTTTAAGAAATCTGTTACAGAGCCATTGCTTTACAGGCTATATTGCAGCATTGGTGCATGAATTTTTAAAGGACAGGTAATTCTATTGTTTTTGAAGGGGCTGTTCTTCTAGTTAACATAAGCAGAGAAGAGGTGTGCCTCAGAGATCGGTACTTTCACTAGTATTATTTACTATTCTACTGAGGAGAATCCCCGTTCACCCAGGAATCAGTACTTACGTTTATGCTGATGACATTGCCTTTTTTGTATGGCTAGGGACATATACTCCCTTTACGAAATTTCGCAGTCATATCTAAGGGAACTGGAAGGCTGGCCGGATACCTTACACTTAAACCCGAATGTTAATAAGTATGATATCCTTGTTTTTCCCGTTAAAAACGCAGTATAGATATTGCTTAACTATCATCTTGAAGATACCCCACAAGTAAAGTCACTGAAGTACCTTGGGGTTATTTACAACGAAAATCTTAACTGGCGGCCGCTTATTGAATATATTGCGACAATAGGAGCTCGTACAATGGGGCATTTTGCGCAAGTTGAGCAATCGAAGAACCAGTATGCGAAGAAAATCCCTCTTGATTCTGTATAAAACGTACGTTGGTCCGGTGTTAGAAATTAGATTAGTTTTATTCTCAGGTGTTCCATCATACCAGCTTCACCCGCTAGTTTTGTTAGAACGAGAAGCGCTGCGTCTGTGCTTAGGTCTTCCAAAATACGTTGCAAATGCCGTATTATACCTAGAAGCTAGAATCCCACCCATTTTATGCCGATTTCACCTTCCGTCCGTTCATACTTTCTTAACACTATATGAATCACTATTAAACCGTCCTCGAGTAATTTTCATCTCCGATCAAGAATTATTTTTCCCGTTCATTGGCCCAGGTTTCATACACCATAGATTATATTTGTGCAAACAATACTTGAACCACTAAATGTGCCAAATCGCAATGTGCTTGCTAATAATATGCATTCATATTACCCGGAGATCAGGTTTGATGACATTTTCCCAAACCACGCTAAACTACTTTCTTACGGCGTCCTAAACGTCTTGTTGCAAGACTACCTGAGCCCCTTAGAAAGAAACATTATCATTGCAACAGATGCATCACAGTGCGAGAAAAAAATTGGCATTGGAATATTTTGTCCTGCACTCGATTGGTCTTTTCCTTTAAGATTGCCTGATTTTGTGCCTATTTTCCAGGCCCAGTTTTTAGCAGTAATCCTAGCTTTACGTAAATGGATGAATGGATGGATGTATACAGCTTTCTTGTAAGTCCGGCAAGGTTTAATCCGACCTGGGCTCAGGCCTCCCACGGGGGAACGTCAAGGCCCTGCCTCAACGCCGCCTCACGGCTCGCTGGAATGCTCACGTCTGGATTCCGAGGTCTGAGCTGCGCAGAGCAGCGACCCACCTCGACGACAGGGTCTCCGAAGTAACTGTCATCCCTTCTATAACTACATTGCACTCCCACAGCATGTGTTTGAGTGTTGCTGGTCCTTCCTGGCACAATTTACACGTGTCCTGATTCTGATGCTTATCTGGGAATATACATTCTGATGCTTATGTGGGAATATACGTTTCAGACGGAATGGATTAGAGAAGGTGTTCGTCTGGAGTTCTCTCCAGGCGACGGCCTCCCTCCTGTTCAATTTGGTACTCGGTGGTGAGTATATCCATCTGGCGTTCAAATATGCACTGGTTATGTCGTTTTATCTGGTGAGCCTGTCCCGTTCATATCGAGAAGCGTTCGTTATCGTGCTAGAGGCAGTGCCCTGTTCGGCGCGGCGGGTCATGTCTCGCGCCGTCCGGTGCGCCGTTTCGTTTAGGTTTGGGAGCGCGTCGCCGTCCGTGGTGACGTGCGCGGGGAACCATATGATCCTAGAGCTCACGGATTTGGATGTGCCAGCTTTGGCCAGAATGGACAGGGCTTCCTTGGAAATTCGACCTCTGGCGTAATTTTTTACTGCCGTTTGCGAGTCACTTAGTACGACTTCGCATTCCTGTTCTGTGAGGGTCAGCTCAATCGCAACTTCCTCCGCTATTTCCGAGTGTTTGGTGTATATGCTGCATGTGGTTCTGATTTTGAGCTCTGCGTCTATGACTACGACGGTGTATTTTAGGCATAATACCAAATGATTAGAACAGCTGCTATCTTTACTGACTCCCTTTCTGTATGCTCTTGCCTTACCTCTGAAATGATTCACCCATGCTAAAACTCTTCCACTTGCTTGTTCCTGCCAATGTGCAATGTGTTCATTTGATTTGGTTGCCTAGTCATAAAGGTTTTTTTTATGAAACTGGCGATTCACTGGCAAATGCATCACTATCCGGCCCTGTTGTACCTATTCTACCAGTGACAGCACAGATCACGGCGGCAAGATTTTGGATGCGATCGATAAGAATAGCCTTATCAAACCCAGATCTGACTCCTTCTTCAGATTATAAGCACCTGCCATTTCCTTGGCGTAGCGAATCCTGTAACACAAAGAAGCTTGAGGTCTCTCTCACAATATTACGTTGCCACATTCCCTCCCTGTATTTCTACTTTCACAGGTCAGATTTGGTTCCCTCACCCCTCTGTTCATTTTGTAATGAGGAGGAGACGGTACACACTTCCTTCTACCTTGTCGCCGCTTTACTGCCGCAAGAAAAAGATTGTTGGAAACACCTTTTCGAAGAATTGGCCTGGACTTGACAAAACCTGCTATTCTTTCATTCGGGGCGTCCACTTTGGGATTCAGCCGCAGAGATGCTTGCTTCGCTGTCCAAAGATTCCTTACAGAATCTAAACGGATGGCCTGCATTTTTTTACTTTTAATTTAAATATGACTCATTCCATAAGACCTTCCTGATATTATTTTAACAGGTAGTTCTACGCTACTCAACGCTAATTTCATAGATATTAGGAAATTTATGTTCCATAATAATTTGGAATAATCCACCCATTTCTTGGCCAATGCCCCATCGTGAGTAGGAGCCACACGTGTGAGAGGCTACAACAACAAGGCAGCAACAGCTTCTACATGGCCGCCGTTTCGCCGTTCTCGTGTTCTGTGCTTTACCTGCAGTGGTGATTAGTTGGGTCTCGGCTAGACTTTTCTTTCCTTCCTTGTTTATCTTGAATTCATTGCCGTGTAGATAATCCAGCAATTTTTCTCTGATGGCTACAGCAAAGGTCAGCCTCTTGTCTCCTGATGACTTACCTCTAGAATCTTCCTTACGCAGTGGCATCAGCAGCATCCCTGCCGAGCTGGTTCCCTCAAACGGAGGCTTGATTAGGTTGAAAAACGCACAGGCTATTCAGAAAGAACTACAGGCCGTGGCTTCTCATTAGCAGATTATCAAAGATGTCCGTCAGTTTGAACGAGGTGACGTAGTTAGCCCAATATCAGATCAAATGTTTGTAATCATGCTACTGAAGTGTGCCTCCTTCGCGTCCATCATCCAGGGGAGTGCTTTCATCCTGCCTCACCTAGCAGGAACTCAAGTCCTCGTCCGTGGTGTCAATTCTCAGCTAAGCGCTGCTGGGACTCTTGCGAAATTATCCGGTGCTGGTGTCATAGCTATATACTATTGTAGTCGCATAGTAAAAGGTTAAAAATTATTCCCAGTGTCAGTTACAGCCACGCTCACCAGTGCCTTTTGCGCATCGTAATTGAAACTGTGGCCTCTGATTTGTATTGATATACAAAGCGCTATTTAGTTCTTATATTTACTGCCATTTGGTTTGCGGAACAACTACAGAAGCAAACTTAACGAAATTACTGAGAATACAGAAAAAAATACTGAGGCTGATAGACAGCGCTACAGTTCTAGCACCTAGCGAACCACTATTTAAAAGATATAGGATAATCAAAGTGAATGACCGAACATCAATACAGACTACTACGAGAGTACTGCCATAGCTGCAAACGCTCAAACATTTTGTTCACGGAGATGGCGAATCTTTGCTTAAAGAAAAAGGCCTATGAAACAAGAAATACAGAAATGTGGAACGTTCCTTACTTTCGTACTAATTATGGCTTTCAGATGCTTCTATGTACTCCTCCGTGAATTCTAAGTCATTACACAAGCAAAGGTATAGATGTGTCTCATTTATGGGTCGTAGAATTAGCGGTTCTTTTTGTTGTATAAACTATGTACAATTTAGTTAAGTGCAGAAGACTGCAACAGTATTTTTTGTTGTACAAGCTATGTTTTCAGTTTTTCTTTGTGGCTTGATCTTTACGTGAAACAATGTGTCACTTTAAAAAGAAGTGCTGTGATACTGTTATGTCCTTCAGCTGCTGCCATTGTTCACAAAGGGGGCGAAGGATCCCTGAAGCCTTCATTTGAACGGCTTTACCCTCCGCCTAAATCTAAGTACACGAGTGTTTTCGCATTTGCCCCCATCTAAATGCGGCCGCCGTGGCCGGGATTCGATCCCGCGACCTCGTGCTCAGCAGCCCAACACCATAGCCACTGAGCAACCACGGCGGGTGAGGCAAGAAATGGCTGAGCGCGCAGCCAGCCACTTCTCGTTTCTAGGGAGGAACCTAATCTACGAAAAAAGGGTCAAGAGCACATGTGACTTCCGCGCACGACATGTTTAGCGTATAGTTGAACATATTAATAAAGGGATTCTATACTGTCCAACACTACGCAAGACACGTTTTCTTTGTGTTCAAGAGCGGGAGAAATAACAATTCTGAGTGTATTTCAAAGTTCTTGACGTGAGATGATGCTGTAAAGTGCGCACCATCATGATCCAGGATATGTTGCATTTAGTCTTTCGCATGACATGCGGCTGTAAGGAAATATATTTCATGCGCTAAAGCAAAATAAAGGGAAAATACAACACCACTGTTAAATACGTACAGCGCTTCAGCGTGCGTCTGTGCGTATGGGCATGAAGGCTTCTATAATACCTCTCTCGGGCAGCTGGTAGTGTTCAGACCCTGCGATGGTATGGATGACTCACGCGTGTGGCGGGAACACGCAATATGTGCAATGCACCTGTGGCGGCGTACGAAATTCCAGGTAGCGTTCAAGGCGTAAGCGTACGGCCGTTGCGAGCATGCCGGTGATATCATTGCTCGCAGCGGCTTACCTTGCACGGGAATTCACTCGACTAACGCGTTCCGCTGGGGGGTATTAGAGCAAAGTTAATCGGCACATGTTGCAAACGTGACTTTATTGTACGTTCTCATGCATCAAGAATGGGTATCATCACTTACGCAACTGGGCGCTACGTTTCGGACTATTGTGAAGACGTCTTCAACGAGTTGGAGACCTAATTATCTATTGTCACGCGGTAGCGACTGTGAAGAAAGCAGCCAAACTGAGAACTACGAGACTAGCGTTTTATTAGGCGAACTTGTGCCCTCAGAAACAGGCTGCACTCAAATAACGGCGACAGCGGCGAACACAGTCGGCGAGTATGATACATCTAGAAAATAACCAACTGCATCATGACAATCACATGGCTTTAGATCTGGTCTGTCCACTGAAACAAAGCTAGCCAAGATAACCGATGATTTCGTAAATTCACTAAATATTAAAAGTCAAATTGACGCACTGTTTTCAGGCTTTTCTAAAGCGTTGGGTGTTGTTCCACATGATGATTTAGTAACTAAACTGTGTGCCATTAGTACTGAACACAACATTGTTCGCTGGGTGGCATTATACTTAGCTTCAAGGAAACAATACGTGGCTGTTTATGACTGCCTCTCTGATATACTAGATGTACACTCAGGAGTACCACAAGGGTCGGTGCTTGGTCCGTTGTTCTTTTTGGTTTGTATCAACGATATCTATTTATCAGTGGAACTAGCTCTAAAGATCAGACTTTTTGCCGATGATTGCGTTCTTTATACCAGCGTAAATCAACACGATGAACAAGTCACACTAAATGATCCATCGGATTCAATCAATGCGTGGTGGGATAAGTAGGGCTTGAAGCTCAATACGTTGAAAATGGCAAGCATACCATTTAGTAACAGAAGGAACCTGAAGAATTTGCTTACACCATTAAAAAAGCTCATGTTGAAAAAACTACGCAGGTGAAGTATTTAGGGGTTGCACTCACGAGTAATTTAAATTGGGAACCCCATATAGATAATAATTGTAGTAACGCACTGAAAAATTGGCATTTTTAAAACGAGAACTACGCCATGCGTCACCTGCATGCTCTAAAGTTAACAGCATAAAAACTTTAATTAGGTCAAAATTAGAATATGCGGACCTACTCCGGAGTCCGTATCAACAGTACTTAATTAAAAAATAGAAAGGGCGCAGAACTTGGCCTCAAGGTTTATTTATTCTACCTATTCGCGTTTCTCGACCGTATCTGTTCTTCGCGATAGCGCAACGATTAAAAAACTCGATCATCGAAGAATGGTATCCAGATTAGAATCTATCAGGTTTACCATGGCCACTTTAAAATACCGCGTGAACGTCACATAACCGAGCCACCAATGCGCTTTACAACTCAAGACAGTTAGGCAACCATTCAGTTACCTTAGCATGCATCAATATTCCCTATTTGCTCATGTTATTTCATTATGGAATAAATTGCACCAAGAACTAGTTAACACATGTACAATACAGTTGTGCTTTCATCTTGTAAGCGGTTTTTCTTTTGAATAATAGCATCCTGCACACAGGGAAGGAAAATATTTAATTACCATCTGTGTGTTGTACTAAAATTAGTTAAACGTCATGAATTGAGCGATCTGTTGTGTGTTCACTGTATATCACTACTTCATTTTTTTAGTTGCGAACTACAACTATTGTTCCTACTTCGTATTCATTATTGATAATTCTAAATTGCAAAGGCTGATGCCGCTGTATATTTTTATATATTTTTATTGTTCTGTATTCTCTCTTCCGATTCCCAGCCCTGTGTATTACCATTAATGTAACCACTCCTGCTTGGGCCCGAATAGGGCCTGCAGTATTTGTAAACAAATGAACCACTCTAGAGCTTAGCAGGAAAGGAGAAAAGTAGTCAAGAACGAAATAGTATAAACAAGGCAAACAAGCAAACAACTAAAGCAGCTAACATAAGGGAAAACAACCACAGAATCAACATATACATATAAAGTAAATTGCATATTCCCAAACTATTTTTCTACGGTGACTGAAAACCAACTTACTGAAAAGGAACGAAGAGCACTGCACTACGAATTCTAGTGCTAAAATACATGTGGAAAAAAGCTGTATTGCAACATGGTGCACGATCAAAAAAGGGCCTCATGTTCAAAGTGTGAAAACTACGAGTACAACGATCTTTAAAAATATCATTTGACTGCAGCCGCAAAAGTCAAAGTCAAACACGTGGCTAGAGAGGGAGCTATGTTGAAGAACATAAGTAAGTAGAGAATATCGCAATTTTATTTCGGTGAGCGAACATTGGCGCAGTTGAGGGGTGTGCCCACTAAGCCGTATTAGAACGGCAATAAAACAACCATAAAGCGATTGAGCAAAGCAGGACGAAGAAGGGGGACATGACACGAGGCCTCAAGAGCTGTTCTCCTTTTTCGTGCACATCTTTTCAAGCATTTGATATTTCTTCTTATTATCTGAGGTCATGAAACACCATGACGGCATCAAAAGGGCTGTTGCACGAGAGCCGCTGAAAACAAGGAAAAAACGTATGCCAGCAAGCAAAATAATGTTTAATGTAAACATATGAGCCCTTTTTTTTGTAAACACCACACGACTGTACGTGTGTCAATATCGCATATTTGACTTTCAATCCTGCATGTGGTGTATATACTGGGAGACGTGACAATATTTATTTGAAATACACATGTCTAAGCTCTTAACTCTTAGGTACACATCAATTCATTGCCTCACCTAAGAGAGTAAAAACTGAAACTAAATATGAGAAGCGTAGATGTATTCTCTTCGCCCTTAGTTAATATCTTCGTTGGTAGCGTAAACTGATAAGATGCGGCATCAACTAATGCAAACACCTCGACCAAGTAGGTCGTTGTCACCCTGAAATATATTGCCCAAGCAACCATTCTATCAACATTTATGTATTTTTGAGCACATTTCCTGGGCCTTAGTACTTAGCGAGTCAGTCAGTTAAAATTGATATTCACAATAATATCGTCACGTTCATTTCGGAATAATGACACTCTTGGAGCCAAAATTCAACAAAAAAATCTGCATGTCTGCGCGCTGAATGTAACGCTGGGAATATATCACTTCGCGTTAATAGAAGTTCATCGCGTGCAGTGTTAACTCTGCGCCCATCAACCAAACTATCACCGAATTATTTTCTTGCAAAACTACAGCAGTAACTACATTTAGGATATTCCTAAAACTGGGACATTTACTTTATTTAATGTCACAGTTACAAGAAATAGTAAACTGTTAGTGTCCCACTAAACAGCGGCATTTATTTTGAGTCGTGATTTGAAGTAATCATGCGTACTGTTTGCCAGCATTTGAAACAAAAGTGCTTGAACCAAACACCTTCCTTATTTCCTGTCTCACTTTCCAAAAATACGTGTCTTGTCTGGTCTTTTGTCTTTTGTGATTGTTTTTTTTTTCCTTCTACTGTTATCATCCTCGTAAGACCATTATTTCGACGGCAATTATATTTAGACTCCAGAGGCATTTTTGCCGCCGCCGTCAGCATCCTTGTCCTCATGATGTCACGTATAAAGTCCAAACGCGATAACTCCATCGCCGCGCGTCGTGTGTTGTACTTGCGAGTGAAACCGCGCGAGGGAAGCTGACGATCGCGGCTCCATCTCGCACGCGCGCAGGAGAAAGCGAAAAGCAAACGCGCCGGCTTTTCGTCCCACGAAAGGCCGCTGGGGAATGAAAGGGGGGGGGAGGCGTCGGCGTTATGCTCCGACGGCAACTGGGCGACCAGGCGCAAGGGGAACTGACGATCGGGGCTCAATCGCACGCGCCACATATGGAGGTACGGGGGAGGCAGCGTGGGAGGGAGGGGGCGGCTTCTACTCTGCCAACAAATATCTACTTTGCACGGCCGTATCTTGAAATGTATCTGCAGACGGCTCATACCTTTCTGTGCGATGTGTTCTCGTAGTTCTTGCGTTGAAGCTATAAACGGCACGAAGGCGACTTCGCTTGCTCCTACTGCCGTGCTTGCTCAAACGAGTGTCCAGCGTCTCGCAGCGAGTTACCACGCTCATCGAGTTTGATGTGCTGATGTTTGCTTGCGCGCGCCGATGCTGTGCTTGTTATTCCGTTAGTAAGCGAATGTTTCCATGTTTATACAGCCGATAACACTGCTATCCTAACTTCGTATAGGTGTGTACTAATTTGTTTTTGCAATTGATGGCTCGTCTATTGGGTGAAACAGCGACTTTTTTTTTCAAAATGTATTAGGTACAGTAATGTTTATTACATTACAAGTCGTGTACCTCTCATAAGGCCAAAAGAAGCGAAACTACATTTTTCTTTTGCTGTGCGTTATCATAGCCAGTATTGTGCTCTATATAGAAGGCAAACCATTATACTGCGATTCACAGCACCTATGGCACAAAACTTTCTTCAATCTGGTAGCCTTGTTTAAAAACTATACCTCTTGCTAATCTCTCCGCACCCGCGCACAAGCTCCGTCGGCATCGCTAATTAAAATAATTCACTCATTTATTTGTTACGTCCCGGTAGCCTGTATATAGCCTAAAACTTAAGGCATGCAAAATAATATCTATATCATCACAGGTAATCACCATATCAAGAACCAAAGAAGCAGAAGGTTATTTTGTACAGCAAGTTAAAAATTTGAATTAAGTGGCGACAAGCATCGCACCCGAGAAGCATGTACAACCGCTTTAATGCTTTATAGACGGTACAGTAAGCCGAAAAAAGTTTCTAATAGTTCAACATTGATAAAAGACAAAACGTGACCATCACTGCTTCTAGTGGAATCATAAACAGAAAGAAAGCTACCCCGACGTAAGCAATAAAGTGCCGGTGGTAAGCTAATGCAACGTCATTTCATCTTATTTTCGTAACGGGTTCAAATTCAATATTGTTTTTGGAAAAATGTACTTCCAATGGTATGCCCACCACACCTAGGGCGCTATAACGTGAAGCTACTTGAAACTTGTCAGTTACCTTTCTGCATCCACCCGTCTATGATTGCTCACGAAGCTTTAGGGCCTCTGTCTGTCACGAGACGTCACGAAAACCGTGAAAACCCCCCATCTGATATGGTATGTGCAGACTGTTTATTAGCCTATTAGCCCTCTCCTGTTGCTAAAATATTTTCGGAATGTGTCCTCTTCAGGTGTCCGTAACGCGACGTAGCAAAACCACGAAATCTCACTCGGTAAAAATGATCTGTACGCGTTAAAGACGCATTGATATGCAGAACAAATCTGAAAGTTCACGCACTTGAAGCGCTCAGAATACAGGGACAAAACCGCCCCAACTTAAGCTCTTATTTGCTGAATTTTCTTTTCGGAACAGCCCAAGTCTATCCCTTTCCGAATAGAATTGATGATGGCTGTCCGCCAATTTATCTGGCACTCGCTACTTGGAGCTGCGAGGGAGCATGAATTTATTTGCGCATAATAAAGCTTCATGCGTGTCAGCATAGCATTATCGAGCGCTTTCATCACGTATTCGGCACCGCTCTGCCAACTCTTCTTCCTTGAGGCTCCGTTCTGGTGGAATATTTGACCTTCCCTTGCGTGCCACCGCGATTTTAATCCAGCCACCGCGAGCTAAGGGGAAGCGGACCAATCGCAGACACCGGCACCGCTCTACTCATCTGGTTATCTACTTTCATTGGGTTGGTTCGGTGCCAGCGAAACCCTCTCCACTTTAGCGTGCTGCTCTACTCTTGTCAACCAATTAGATAAGAACAACTGCTCAATGTAGGCAATGCAACTCTCTTTGAAAACCAAAAAAATTACTGGCTGTCCCATAATAGAGAGTAGATGTAAGGATGAAATGGCTACCCGCAAAGTAGATAGGTCGGAGATGATACTAGCTACAATCTGAACATTACCAGTATTACTGCAATAAAAATTTATCTAGACCTTCCTAACCTTTCTGTCAGAAGGAAGCAGACCCGACGATGTCACTTTCGTAAAATCTTTACGACTCGTCGACTGAAACGCACATTATTCTCGCCATCTTGCGACATTTCATGCCGCGTTGACCGTAACTTCAAAGTTCAAGTGTCGTTCTGCAAGATCAACATGTACATGCACTTCTACGTGCCGAAGACATCATCCGAATGGAATTACTCCCCACCTCCATCGCCAGCAACCCTGAGCATGCATCATTCAAGACTGGTACTTCGAACTTGTAAGAGCACCCTTCGCTGTAACACGGCAGTGGCATTGGGAGTATATAAATATATAAATAAATAAATGAGTAAATAAATAAATAAATAAATGGGTGTAGTGCATGCTCGCAACGGCACACCAACATATCACACCGCACCACGCCATACTGTGCACTGGTCTATGTGAACCCTGCCCAGCTAGAAGTAAACCGGCTGAAGGCCACACGACAGCCATCGAATGACGGCAGGGAGACAGAGCGCACTGCCTAGCTAGAAGAAGAATGAATTGAATTATACGGTTTTACTTGACAAACTGACGATTTAATAATTTTGGGGCACGCCGTAGTGGGAGACTCCGAATTAATTCAGACGACAAGGGAATTTTCAACGTCCCCCTAATGCACGGGACCCGGACGTTTTTTGCATTTTGCCTCCATCGAAGCCCAGCCGGCGCGGTCGAGATTTGATCCCGCCATCGTCACCACTAAGCCGCCGCGGCTGGTAGAAGCTCCTGAAGGAGGCACCCCGCAGCGTGGCGCCATGTTTCACGATGACGCCAAAAGATAACAACTAAGTGTATAGCGCCCTGTATCTGTCTTTTGAACGACATTGTTAGAAATGACAAATAAAACTTCAGCGGACTAGAAGTTACAGCTTGAGTTATTTTGTGAACAAACATTATGAACAACCCGGAAGCGATATTCTTGTAACATGTTTGCGCAATAACTAGCCTACAAATGCGGTCCTGTACAAATGGCTGGGGGCCAGAGACCGCATTATTTCATGTTTTCACAGGTTGCCCGGATGATCTCGTTTTGTTCTTGCAAATTTACCTGGATGTTCTCGTTTGAGTGCCTGAATAACGGCCCTCGCTTTTGGCTAAAGGTCGCTGGAATGTCGCCCACAACGGGAGCTAAAATAATTTTATGCTTACAAAGTGACTTTCTAAAGCGAGGAGAGTGTTTGATTGGCCTTTCCAAACAACGTTCTGGGTTACCGCCGGGTGCTTACGTCGGTGGTTACGTAAATTTTATGTCAGAAGATTGCAAGAAAAACCTATTTGAATAATTTAACGATATAGGGCCCCTAAATTCTCAACCATGACGGCTATGGTCATATTTAATGTCCACTTATGGATTTCCTGTTATTGAACGAGAAACAGTATAAAAAAATTCAATCTGGGCCACTGTAGGTTAAAAGAGGCATACGATTCCCAACTTCCTAGGGTTTAGGGCCGCAGCGTCCTTAGAAAAACGACGGGGTCACTTACCCCCCGCCCCCCATTTCCTCTTTCTCATTAGCTCCATTAGAACAGCTACCCAAAGCTGAAGAAAGGGTAGAGACATCATTCGCATCTTTCAAGGTCGCGTCCTTTGCGCGAGGCTCAGAGCTGTAACGACACGGTGACAAGAGTCACCATTCATGGATAGCCGGGAGCGCTATACTTCGGACGCCAAGAGACACGCAGAAGCGACGAACGAATGATACGCGGTCCGAGGCCTCCCGGTAAGCGCTGAAAACGTTTCGTTTTTTTATTGTTACTTGGAAGTGTTAAGTGCTGTTTAATTTCAGCGAAAACACATCATATACCTAGGCGCGCTCAAAAAAAAATTATGGGGTTTTACGTGCCAAAACCACTTTCTGATTATGAGGCACGCCGTAGTGGAGGACTCCGGAAATTTCGACCACCTGGGGTTCTTTAACGTGTACCTAAATCTAAGTACACGGGTGTTTTCGCATTTCGCCCCCATCGAAATGCGGCCGCCGTGGCCGCGATTCAATCCCGCGACCTCGTGCTCAGCAACCCAACACCACAGCCACTGCGCAACCACGGCGGGTTCTAGGCGCGTTCAAGACCGCGTGCGTGCTTGAGCGTGAGATAGGCGTAAACGAGACACAGGACGACCAGACCATTGCTGGTCATCACTTCACTGCATGTTTACTCTTCTTTGTGGCAATGGATTATGTTGTTACGGCGCAACCAAGAGTGGCGCCAGTCAGGAGAAGACGATTTGACCTGTAGAGGTGGAACCGGTCTCGACAGCCATCTTGCTTATACGTTGTTGTCCCTCTTTTAGATATTGTAAATATATCTTTATACGTGACTTCTGCAACACAATAAATATCCGGAGGTGCGGGGTACTTACGAGAAACAACAACGGAGCTCCACAGTGGTCGTCACCTCGTACTGGACAACATGACGGACGAAACAGGACTCGACATGGCACGGCCCACATCAGTGTCTACAACCGCAACGGCTATGCTCGCTCATTCGCGGGATCGAGGAACGTTCTGCGGCACCGACCACCTCGACCTGGAAGACTGGATCGCTACGTACGAGCGTGTAAGTGCCCGCAACAAATGGGATATTCGACAATTATGTTGGCTAACTTGGTCTTCTACCCACAAGGCACGGCGAAGGTGTGGTATGACGACCGCAAGGAAGAGCTTAACTTCCGCCGCAGAGGTAAGAAACTTAGTTGGACTATGCTCGTATTTCCGTAGTTTTATCATGAATTTCGCCCAAAACCGCTCGCCCACTCACCGACTTACTTTAAACGGGCGTTGTTTTCACATGGGGCCTTCTTCAAACCAAAGCCATCGCTGGCGCCTACGCTTGCTCACGGCTTCCCCATTCCTGGCTCATAATGACCCATCTGCCGCCACTGAACTTCACACGGGTACCAGTGGCCATGGAATTGGGGCTGTACTTGTACAATGGGAGCTTAACGCAGAGCGAGTAATTGTATGCGCCAGCCACCTCTTGTCACCCGCAAAGAGGAATTCTTCAATTACCGAACGGGAGTGTCTCCTGTCAGTTTGCGCAGTTGTCAAATTCCGCCCCTAATTGCACGGCTGCACATTTCCCGTGGTTAAGAATCATCACGCCTTGCACTGGGTCTCCTTAATTAAAGACCCCATCGGACGATTGGGTGTATGGGCGCTACGGTTCCCAGAATATTGATTTCTTGTTTTATACAAGTCAGACCATTTACACAGGACGCCGACTGCCTCTCCCGTCATCCTGTAGACTGCCATGAATGTGATGCGCATGACACCGACTCTTGAGTCCTGGCTACTTCTGATCTGTACATTCGCACTGAACACTGGCGTGCTAACTGCTTACGCGTTCTCATCGATAGTCTCAATTCTTGACATTTGCAGCCCACACTGAGCATGTTTGTGCTCCGCGACGACGTTCTCTACTGTCGCTGCTTACGCCCTGAAGGGTAAGAATTTTTACTCGCTGTGCCATGCCATCTCCGGACATCACTTCCTGGGGTGAGTTGCATGACGGTCCTACTGCAGGCTACCTCGACGTTTCGCGTACATACGACCGCTTACGGCGCCATTTCTACAGGGCAGGCCTGTACCGCTCTGCGTAACGCTAAGTTGCAGCCTGTGCGCTATTTGAGCACCAAGAAAACCTACGGCGCTGACCTCTGGACGCCTTCACCCCATCGATATGCCCTGAGAACCACTCTTTCGCATCGGTGTTAATCTTCCCGGCCCTTTTCCGACGTCTAAACCTGGCAATAATTTCGTTGTTGCCGTGACTGATTACGCGACCCAGTACGCAATGACGCGAGCTTTGCGCACAAGCTGTGCAACTGAGGTGACAGATTTCCTTTTACATGACGTCATTCTCCATCACGGCGCACCCCGGTAGCTCCTCGCTGATCGCGACCACACCTTTTTGTCCCGAGGAGTTGAAGATCTAATTCGGTCCTGTTTTGCCAAGCACAAGCTTTTCACTGCCTACCACCCGTAGACAAACGGACTCATGGCGCAGCTCAATCACGCGTTGACAGAAACGCCGTCTTGGTACGTTTCTGACGACCGCAGCGATTGGGACAGCATATTACCCTTTGCGACATTCGCCTCGAATTCGCCTCTCACGAGAGCACTGTATTTTCACCCTTTACATTCTGTTCGGCCGCCACCCTTCTTTTCTCTTTGACCCACTGCTTCCTTCCTCGACGAGCACGCCCACTGAATATGCTCAAGACGCTTCGCGCGGGCTCGCACGGCACGCCAGATTGCGTGCGCCCGGCTGACTGACTCTCAGGATGCCCAGAAGGTCCGGTGTGACAGCCGACATCGGGACGTTCGATTTCTCCTGGATCCGTCGTCCTCCTACCGACGCCATGTCGCCGTGTCGGCTTGTTTGAAAAGCTGCTGCCTCGTTACACAGGGCGCTACACGATATTGCGTCAGCTTGGCGATGTGAACTACGAGATCGCTCCGCTGCACTCGCGTGTCCCCACGGACGTTGTGCTTGTGTCCCGGCTGAAACGTCGAGACGGTGCCTTTAGAGGTGGGGTTATGCCACGGCGCAACCAAGAGTGACGCCACGCAGAAGATTTAACGTGCAGAGGTGGAATCGGTCTCTGCAGCCATTTTGTTCAAGCATCAATGTCTCTTTTGTACATATTGTAAATATATCTTTATATGTGATTTCTGCAACGTGACAATATTTATGTCTTTTTAGAGAGTAGCTCTTAAGCGCCGTTTCCTGCGTTCAGCGTTGCCGCATACCTCGGCGGCGTAACCAAGAGAGCGAGCACAGAAAAACATGAATGCAATCGCAGAGCGCAGCGGGAAAGAATAGCGCGTGACTAGGAAAGTGGGCACTGACGCCACTGTGAAAGCGTGAGGCAGAGAAGGCGCGGATGGGTGACTGTCTGCACATGTGCTGAGCTGCCAGTGGCTACGGCCGCCCCGTCGCGTGGATCATGTCATCTGCACTTCCGAGGAGGAATGACAGGCTAGCGTAACATAGCGAGAGGTACCCTCGTCTGCGGCACCGTCAGTCCACGGCACCAGCGTGTGTGACGGGGTTCCCTACTCCTCCAAGCGGCAATGGCGAAGGGCTACGAGTAAGACTCCATGTGAGGCTCCCTTGGGTGCCGTCGACGCTGACACTGGTTGCACGATTTTCCCGCTAAGAAGGGCCGTTCTCGTCATTGTTGGAACGAAAGCGTGAGAAGAGCATAGTGCCGTGCAAGACAGACGACGATGGCTACAATATGGCACCAAAGTAGCGCACGTTGTCTGTATGGAAACAAATCGAGCTACTTACAGCGTTCTTTTTCTAATATAAGCTTTTCACCTATATAATTCTCATACAAAATATTGACGTGTGAAATGAAAACACGCATAGAGCAGTGCTAAAATTTCGCATTAGGAAGTATCGAAATTGTCGTTGAATTTTTCTTCGTGTCATCGTTGTCATAGGATTATTCATCGTTTTCTATTTTATTGTCTTCACAGCACCGCCGTCGCGCTGTTATGTCATCTACCAGAACATGTTGACAGTAAATTTTCCTGCAATCCTTTCAACGCTCCTAATGCGTTCAGCTGATTTCTGCGGTCAGCTCAATCTATTACGTTAATTTGACAAACATTGTCGATGGTCTCTATACTAAATATTTTCCATTGAAGCCATAATAAAAAACGTGCATTTCTCATGGCTTTAATTTCTTGCTTAGCTTTAGCAACGAAAATTTTTGCTCAGCGCTGGTTACCTAGACCATTTGCTAAGTATATTTCCCGTCCGCCGACTTCTTTGAGCGGCGCCACCCTATTTCTCAGAACGCTTGCCACACTAGAAAGGCTCACGCTTTCCACTAGGTCGTTCCTTGAATAGGCCGATCTGCGGGTCTTTAACCTATGTCAATATCGCTCATTCAAAAGTAATGTATTGACGTCAAGGTTATAGTTGAGTTATGCCAAGCCTTCAAACGAGCTTTATATCTCATCGTCGACCTTTGAACTGTGAACGTTGTTTTACTGTTTAATTACAGGGTTCGTGGGCTATGTGAACCAATAGGTTATTACACTTTCAAGGAAGAAAAATTCACAGGGTCTCTTACGTCATTCCTAAGATCATTTGAAGGAGAAAGAGAAAGCTCAAGCACCGATGCATTAAAGGCGGACACTTGACGTGCACATCCCCGTTAATACACTCAGTCAACCTTTTAATTTGCTTACTTATTCTCTTCATTATCGTAGTCATGCCCATTAATTCGCTTATAGCGCTTCACTTAGTCATATGTCTTAATCCCAAAGGTCGAGGGTTCCACTCCCACACAAGGTCGTGGGTTCGAGTGTCTTAATTTACAATATATTAATTAACAACTCACTAAAAACCTTCGCTTTCATTAACACCAAATATTGCAGGCTTGATTGCCTTAATCAACTATATCCTAAATAGCTGTGCCTTAATTGTATTCGCCTTAATTAAATACCACCAAAGGTGGTTGGTTCGACTCCTACCAAAGGACCAGGGTTCGTAGCCGTTTTGTACCTTTCGTATCGTCGACGCGCTTTCGCTCAAGGACTTTAAAGGCCGACTCACTGATGAGACATAAGGCTTTCGTAATAGCTATATCACTCACATATTTGACATTCTTCTGACAATCCAGATTAAAGGGCAATTTTGCATTGTTTTCGATACTACGTTGCACTCTGTGGTAATAATGCCGAACGATAAACTGCCTGACTGCTCGTTCGTGTGGTGATGTGTCTCGTTAATCACAGTGAGATTCAGTAATGTGGCAAGTTGGCCTGGTTGTGGATTATTCATCATACCTCCATGGGGAAGCAGCGCACTGAAACGAATTCGTGTATTCTTGGGTGTCTTCCCGTTTTCCTTGTCAGTGCGCTGCTTACCCACCCAGATATGATGATTAATCACAATGATAAATCACTTTTATTTCGAATAAACGAATTGTACCGATGTGCAAGTTTACGGCACTTACATAATTTAACACTGCGTTTTGTAAGAATCCCGCACAATGTTTCCTGCTACTTCAACATCATGAGAAACTTAGGTGAAGCAGACTCGAAGCTCGATGACTTATCTGTTGCAGCTTTTTTTTTTCGCTAGTAATCTCGGCTATATTACCGAAGGCACCAGTGATCGGTGCATGCTCCTATATTACGTTGCATCGTCTGACGGACACTTGGTGCATACGGTAGTTCACTAACACAAAAAAATGAATGATTTGGTCAACAGTATAAGAATCTTTATTCTAACATTGCTAGCAAAGGAATGAGCACCAAATTAATGCCTACTTTATTTAATGGTACTTAAGTCACTGACAAAACTTGATACGTTTTTTTTTATTCTCGTTGTTGTTATAGTAGATAAAATGGATAAAAAATGAAGAGAAAGATAACTAAAGAGGATAAATTGTAATAAATAAACAGAAAGCATGTTTATTATTTTTAGACGAACTTATTCAATTAGTACAAAGGGGGCACTTATTTTATATGCGCGTTTGTTTACATTTATTATGCAACAATATAGTCTGTGTTATCTTGCTCAAAAATTAGTAAGGTAAAGGTAACGTCTCAGAAGTTATATAAATATTTCGCAAACAATCGAGGCAGCCCTATTCCTGCATAAGGTGTACACCATTAACATCTTCTCCCGTCTTGTTTGCATGCATTAGAATACATGCCGATCATGTCCTCTGATTCCTCTCGCAAATATTGACTGTAGGTATTCAACACATATTCTAACAATATTTTCAGTACCCCTAAAAGAAGTTGATCACATTTAATTGAGCTTGCTCTTTGCAGCTTTACCTGCACGAGAATTTAGGCGAACGCTGTGCGCGATTGTATCGTGAGAGGTACATGATGGAGCCAAATAGAATTTCCTTTATATTCTTAAAGCGCAAATTCTTTGGATCAGCAAGTACCTCTGGACGGTCTTGGCAAACATAATACACCACAGAATAATGGATTGGAATGTTCCGTATGTATTCACAATATTAAGCGTTCTAAAATTTTTTATAACTAAGTGGAGGAAATACACAAGTGGCCTTGCTTCGCGGGAAGATCCTGACGAAAAACAATTGCGTACTCGTGGTCTGAGCAATCGTTGAATCGTTTGTATTGTTCCCATGTTCTTTCAGTAATCGCTGATTTCCTTCGATGTTAAGAATTCATTTGCTTCCATTTCGCGTTGCGTCATGCAGAAAGTCGCAAGTCAAATTCTTGCTGCATTTACATTGTCATTTTCTCACTACGAAGTTGGGAAATAGAGTACCGAAAATTTTATTAGTGCACATTAAGGCCCAAGAAAAATCTGCCAGTTACATTTTGTTGATTTTTCATATCGGGCTGTCTTCTCACACTGTAAATACACTGTGAACGTTTTTGTAAGCGGCGCTTTATTTTTTGAAACGCTACGATTGTGCACTTGATAAAGTACGCTGCGAATTTTGTGGGATCAAAACGCGATGTAGTTCACGAAATGTATATGGGGTATCTTGCAGCTTCCAAAAACATGTCTTGCAGCGAAGAGTCAAGCGAAATTTTGGAAGCAAATTTAGCATATCAGTTGGAAATACTGTTTGTTACGAAGGTGTTTTTACTTATCAAGTGTGTAACATGACTTCATCAAGTAACAAGGAAGGGCTTTGCTTTTGCGTTCAGAGACGCGCGCAACGCAAATGTATTATTGCCGCAGATCTCGACGCGATAATTGGCGATGAATATAGGCATTCAAAACTAAATCATTCAGCATTTGGTTCAGTGGTAATTGAAAGATTCAAGAAACTGGTGACATATCCTCCAATGACAATCGCTTCTTGCATTGCAATCATGTTGCATGATTGCTAGGCATAATTTTCGTTAGAATTTTCTGCCATTTCAAGAGGTGGGGTGTACACCTGGTTCACTAATCTAGGTTACCCTACTTTTATTGCATAACTCATCTCGATTGACAATGTAGTATACATAGACTTTGTTCTTTTCTATTCCATCCCACTAATTTTTCCAAGTGTAATAAAGGATGCTTCAATCATCTTTCTTTGTCAATATCCTTCAAATAATATCTACATGGTTTCTATTTATCTAAATTTACTCTAACACTGCTCGCTATTTTATCGAATGTGAAAGCAAGAGCATCGTCACCTTTGTAGGCAGCAAGAAAGGAAGCAAGAGGAATATTAGCAAAGTTGCTGGGATTCTTAATACATTTCTTTCCTGCAACCGTCTCTCAAATTCTTCTAGCCAGCAAAAATATTTTGACAAAATACAGGTAAAAAAACCATCGTGCATGCTTCGAGGTCAAGCACACCCCTTTAGCATAGATATAAACCCAGCGTGCATTACAAAGTACACCGGCATTCATTTTCTTGTGTCGGTATAAATATGTATTGGATATGGAATGTCATGCGTTCATAGTTTACATCCTCCTTTCTGAAATTCACCAACAACTACAGCTTCGGGGAGCGTAGGCTGTGCTTGACAGAAATAAATAAGCTGCATGTTCAGCTCACGTTGAGCACTTTTCCCAGTTCGGCGATGAAGAGATCAAACACATCATGCAGCTGATAAAAAACTACAATATGGTTGTCGTCGCAAGACCCTTCTTAGTAAAATTGCGTACTAAGCAACACTCTGTGTCTTGTCGTTAATTATTTAGAAATGAAAATAATAGTGTGCATTAAAAAGTATGCTGGGCGCTGATGGGTTAGCTATGTCACGCGAAATTGACACAGCGAAACTTGACGAAAATATTTCGTCATTAAAACATTTTACGAAAAGAGTGGTTTAGCAAATATGATAACGCTAGTAAGTTCCGAAAGCTTACATTGCCTGCCGCTGCAGGACCGGGCACTGTAGTCGACAACAGAGATGCATGCAATGGTAAAACAGGTGCGAACTTCTGCACTCGCGCTTAAAAAAGCGGAAGTCCACTCATGAAATATAAACGCCCGTCGCAGCACTCTACCTAGGAAGGTAATTTTACGATAAGGAAGCAGCAACCTTATGAACATAATTATACCGACGGGCACTGCTCGAGATGTCTGATAAGCGATAAAACGTGTTTTTGCTGCTGATTGGCCAGAGGCCCTAACTGATGGCCATGGATGGCGGGTGCTTGAAACTTAGTCGCGCATTCTAATTGGTCATTGTAAGGTGTATAGAGTCGTCTTGTTCCATAAATGTGGCGAACCTGCACTGCTGTGATTTCATTAACATTGCGCTTTTCTACTTCCTTGTGCTTGTTATGTGACAAAGTAAGTAAGCAAGTAAGCACGTAATGGCTTCGATTTTCGTACTCTGTACGTACGATACTAAACTGTAGGAACAAACAGAAGTGTTGGTGACCCTCCATGAAGACCATCTCGTTTCTCAGCGGTTTGTTTCTAGCGCTTTTATTGTTGTTCTCGCAAGTTTAAGCTTCTTGACACTAGTAGGACTGCGGGTACATACTTTGCCAAACGAATTTGAGGCTTTTTGCACGTGAACGGAAAGAATAACAAAACATGTAAAGGACTGCCATTACCAAAACTTGTGGCGGTTAGCTAATTAGCTGCCGTCGTGCATGCTGTTAGCCCCAGTCTTCTATTATATTGCTGAATCATTTCTTCAATTCTACACTAAGTCCTAGGGCTTTTGCATCTGCTCTCGCGTTTTTCTGAACCTGCAGCCTCCGGTGTGAGAAAACGCATAAACGTGGTGGATGAAAATCCTGTCTATGAGAACGAAACGAGACATCACTGCGATAACATAATACAAAAATGACCTACCCTTCCCCCACCGGAAAATTCGGGTAAGCGAAGCTTGTCCTGTGGGCACTTCATCTTCGTCACGGTTAACTAACCCAGCAGGTAACCGCGCCGGATCGCTTGGGCTTCCCGCTCCCTCAGCTCAGGAACTTCTTTTCGTTGCTGTCGCATCGCGGGGTCTCGGGCGGCTCTAACAATATTGGCAAATGCTCGATGCGCCGCAAGGGATAGGTATTCACAAATAGTGCCGTGACAAATGCTATCGATGTCTATTAGCTATGCGTGGCATGGGCAATGAATTCCTTATGGTAAAGATGACGCGGCAATGAAAGCGACTGAACAGGTGGCTCTAAAAGGTGTAAAATATGTAGGTACTAAAATTTTGAGGTTGACTACCTAATGAGGTGGGTTATTGCAATTGGCTTTCATTAAAAACATAAACACAATTATGAACCTATTTTATGTCCACTGGAGGATCCTGCGATCACCAATTAGCCATATCCTACACCATCTAACACCAACTAGCCCCTTTCCATTTCGATCACCGCACCTAGACTTCTGCCTTCCTTGACTGCGCTTCCCTTCTCTTGGCACTCATTCTGTAACCCTAATGGTCCACCGTTTATCTAACCTACGCATTACATGGCTTGCCCAGCGCTTCAGTTATCCTTCGTAAATATACTTTATAAATAGTCTCCAGCTCTTAATCCGTTGTTCGCGTAACGTTTTCGTGGAGGGTGCCGTTCTCCGTCCTCGCCACGGAGCTCCGCAATGGCCGCACCGTCCTGCTTTCAGCCACGGCGCCTGGTGACGACACCTCGTCTGCTTCTACTCCTGCGACCCCGACAACAACGTACGTTACGATTACCAATCCACGCGATCCTGGCATTCTCTCCAGCCAAGATAATGTCGACGTTGAGGACTGCATGAGCGTGTTAGCCGAAACAACCAGTGGGACCCTACCATTATGCCAGTGAATGTCCTCTTCTACTTAGGCGGAACTCCTCGAGTCTCGTTTCGGTCACACAAGGACGAAATCTCTAGCTGGGCTGCTTTCAAGGAAATTCTCAGTGACCTCTTTGGAAATCCCATCGGCCAGCAGCTGGCTGTTAGAAAAGTTTGCTACCCAAGTTCAGTCTTCTACATACTGAATAGTATGCCTCGTACATACAAGACGTGCTCGCTCTTTGCCGGAAAGTCGACGAGGAAATGGCCGAGGATGACAAGGTCGGCCACGTACTCAAAGGGATCGCGGACGATACGTTCAACTTGTTAGTCTTCAACAATGTCACCACCAACGACGTCATTGTCAAGGAAAGCTGCCACTTTGAGCTCGCCAAAAGCTCCCGCGTCATTCCCCAGTTCTCCCGGCTTCCTAACGCGGCTACGACATCGTCTTGCGTCGACCTTACAGCTTCACCACGTTGAAATGAGCATGTTACACGTATTGTTCGCCGCGAGCTCGAGGCTACAAGGGCTGCGCCGTTCCACCCACGCCAACCTGACCCCACCATTCACCAAGCAGCCCCAACGATCTCCCTCATTCAGGCGATTGTGCGGCAAGACTTTGCAAACCTCGGTTTTCCTGCTGCCTGCTCCGTCTCCCGACCTACCACCCGACCGGTGCCGACAGCTACATCTCAGAACGATCTGTATTCCCCTTCCAGATAACACAACCCTACCGGGTGGATAACTCCGAACGACAAGCACATTTGCTTGCTTCGCATCCGCATTGGCCACGTCACGCGCCACTGCCGCACCTCCTGCACGACACCGTATTCGAGCTCCTTTTCCCCGTCTCCTCGCCCATATGCCGACCCGCGCCGTTAGTCGCCTAGCCGTACGCCTCTTTCCTCTGACGTATCCGTCGATGACAGTCGTCCTGCTCGCTCACCGTCTCTGCAGCGCCGTTAGTTCCCGTCGCTCCAACCACGCCGCTATTCGTCGCCGACTAATAATGGACCCTCCCGCACGGAAAAATAGTCTATGCAGCTCCTGGGGGTGGTGCTGCGTTATCTTCGTCGTGTCGAAATCTTCCATTGACGCTCCCAGTGAACCAGAAGTTCCTTGATGTCCACGCCGACGGGGTCTCTGACAGCGTTAATAGATACTGGAGACCCGGTATCCATAGCGAGTAGTATCCTTCGTCGTCGATTGAGGAACGTTCTCACGTCTGACCCTACACGAGCCGTACGCGCGGCCGATGGCAGCACTGTTGCCGTCACTGAAATGTGTACTTCCCATATAAGTATGGCCGACCGCCACGTCCCTGTTTTTTTTTTTTGCAGTGCTGATCAATTGCCCCCATGGTCTAATCCTCGGACTCGACCTTCTTACGATGTATTGAGCTTTCATCGACTGTTGTGCTGGCACCGTTTGCTTCGAACTTCCTCGAGTCGCGCAAATTGGTGTCGAACTGCCGAACGACTTTAGTATGACCGCCTTCGTCTGCCTGCGGCCTAAAGCCGAGAGTTTCGTCAATTTACTATCACGTTTTCCTGTGCCCAATAATGATTACGCGACAAACCTTTTCCTGATGTCCTTTCGATGCGCAATATCACTGTGCCCCACACCGTCGTCACCGTCGCCAGTAACCCGACATGCCTCCCCGTCATCAATTTTGCCTGAAGAGGAAGTTTTACCCCAAGGCATATTGGTTTCAGTGCTGCGTGCTATAGGAGATGACCACGTCACGACGTTTTCAGTAGACGCCTGCTCACACTCTTCGCCATGTCCACAAGATGATATTTGCACCGACGCAACATTTCGTCCCATATTTGCTGCGGACCTATTGCCTGAACGAGCAGCAGCTCTGTCTTGCCTTTTGGTTTCCTACCATGATATCTTCGACCTTAACAATCGCCAATTGAGCTAGACTTCAATTGTTAAGCATCGCATAAATACTGGCGATGCCAGTCCTATTCATCGCCAGCCATATCGAGTTTCTGCTTCAGAGCGTAAGATTATTGAAGATGAATTGAACCAGATGCTTGCCAAAGGCATTGTTGAACCTTCGTCGAGCCCTTGAGCGTCGGCTGTGGTGCTTGTTAAAAAGAAAGATGGCACATGGCATTTCTGCGCAGATTATCGTCATGTAAACTGCATTACCAAGAAAGACGTCTACCCCTTGACTCGCATTGACGACGCTCTCGATTATCTCCCCGGTGCCAACTAGTTTTCATCAATAGACCTTCGGTCTGGTTATTTGAAAATTTCTGTGGATGAAAGACCAAGATAAGCCCGCGTTCGTCACTCCTGATGGTCTATATCAATTCAATATGTTATACCGTTCGATCTATGCAACGCCCCAGCATAGTTTGAACGTATCATGGACTCCTTGCTTCAAATGGTCAACATGCCTGTGCTGCCTAGACGACGTTCTCGTATTTTCGCATACATTTGAGACACACTTTAAATTTTTGTCAGCTGTTCTTCAAGTCTACCGCGAGTCTGGGCTCACATGAAATTCATCGAAGTGTCACTTCGGTCGACGGCAAATTACAGTGCTGGACCACCTCGTCGACGCTTCTGGCATTCAACCAGACCAGGAGAAAATTCGTGCTGTCAGGCCATTTACAGTACCTCAGTGTCTCAAAGACGGCGGAAGTTTTGTAGGACTCTGCTCCTACGTCCGAGGCTTCGTTCGAAACTTCGCAGCGATTTCCCGACCGCTTACTGATCTTCTGAACAAGGACGTGGTGTTTACGTGGGGCCTCGCTCAAACTGCCGCGTTTGCCCACCTGACCAACATTCTCACTACGCCACCTATACTGGCCCACTTCGATCCGTCGTCTCCTACAGAGGTGCGTACTGATGCCAGTGGTCATGGTGTCGGAGCCGTCTTAGCGCAGCGCCAGCAACGTCAAGATCGTCTTATCGCCTACGCTAGGCGCCTCCTCACAGCAGCGAAGGGCAACTATATTATAACAGATCGTGAATGCCTGGCGCTCGTATGGGCGGTTTCCAAATTCCGCCCGTATTTGTATGTCACGAACTTCTCCTTAATCACTAATCCCCACGCGATCTGCTGACTTTCCTCACTCAACTGATATGTTTAAGTGTCCCGTGATATTTATCAACGTCATCAGGCAAGCTTCGCTTTACATACATTTCAACGTATACGTTAAATCCACCTAATTGTTTTCTGTTTTTGTATGGGCTTGTTACGGGCGAATAGCTCTAGCTAGCTGTCATTATAGTCTGTGTTAGAAGCTGTCGTGTTTATGTGTGCACTTATGACCATCAATTATACGTTCATATAGTAAGAAACCTTTGCCTTCTGCAGAAATGCCACCACAACCTTGGCTCGCTGCCTACTCGCCTTCCGCTTGTCGACTTGACTGGAAACTTCAGGATCTAATGTAGCATGGTGTGTGTGCGTGTCTGTATTCCTTCATTCCGTCTGTATACTTCGTCTGTATACCAACAAGCCAAGCATGCAACCTTACTAATGGAGAGGTGCCGCGGTCAAGTGTGCGCTTTGTTTCCACAACGAGTGAAGATATTTCAACGAAATATGTGTGTTAGCTTCCCACTGATAGCAAAACTGTGTTGTCATGATTACATACCAACATGCAGTGGCCCTTTTTATGCATATTGTGTTACCTGGGTAATGTTTCTGCATGCGAGATTTTCGTAAATGCTAACGAATGCTGAAACGCTAAGCCTTACAATCAATCGACTATACAATCAAATAAACAGCCAAGGATGTTTATCTCTTACACAAAATATTTTACAGGTGCAGAATACAGGAGGAGGCCCTATAGCCTTTCACTGAATGGCGCCCTCCTTCGCAGACTGCGTGGTAGCGCTCATAGAAACAGTTCCGTAATGTGGGTTGTGTGCGTTTGCGCGTGCTTGCCTTTATTTTGATAGCACATAAATTGGCACTCAATGAGCATTTCTGCCGTCGCCGTCCCCATGAGGTGCCGTTTGAGTGAAAACTTGCGAGGGGGAGCTGGAGAACGCGGTTCAGTCTCGCGTGCGTGAGCGAGGAACGCGGCCGAAAGCGCGCCATCAGCTGTGGCGCACGAGGCAGGGGGCTGAGGCGAGGGAGGAGGGGCGTTCTTCTGTGGCGGCAGCTACGGTGCCTCGATGTCCTCCTCACCTATCGCTCCACACAGAGTGGACAGAATCTGGGCTTTTCCTACAGCGTTGGCAACGCGAACACAAAGAAACGTGAATCGCGGACGCCGTAGTTGACGCCTTTGGCGGACGCCTTAGGGACGCATTGCCGGCGCTCATGTGTCTTGAAAGAGGTCTGCGACGTGGCTAAAGTGCGTGCCCGCGCGGGTCTCATCTTCAACGGGAACTACGGTGTTTGCAGAGTGCGCGTAGTGCTAGTAGCTTCGTATGTGCTGTGCTTTCGACGTTTCGTATGCGTTGAACCGACAGATGCATAGAGGTCAATTGGCTCGCGGCTGCTGCGGCGATTCCTAACTCCAGCATTTTTTAAACAGTTTCCGCTGTCATCGAGTGATATCCGTTCGTTTCTACCTGTGCGCGCGTGACACCATGCTGGTTAATTTAGCTAAAACATGTTGACCGCCTAGTTGGTGTAAATCCATGATAGAATGTGTGAGCGCGACTGAAGAAGACGTAGAAAGAAGCAAACACACAAAGACATTGCTCTCCCTGTGTCTCTTTCTTTTCACGTCCTCGTTGAGTGACGCCTACACGTTCGATTACTGGTAATTTAGTTAGTAAACGAATGTTTACAAGTTTACACGGCCGCTAAAACTACTTCGTACAGCTATCTACTAAGGTGCTATCGCAATCGGTGCTTCGCCTTTCGGGTGTGACTGCGAATTTCTTTTTTTTTTCTTGTCGTATCGTATTGCTCTCATCTATCGCATCCCTTTCCCCTCCCCCTGTGCTTGGTAGTCATCGAGAGATAATATCTGGGTAATATCAATGAGTTTCCTTTGCCTTTCTCTCTCTCTCTCTCTCTTTCTGTGACTTCATGTACCTAGTAAGCCTGCGATATTACTCTGACAGCTACAGTGACAAGTGAATGAATACACTTTAAAAATGAATGACACTGTGAAGCAATAAAAATCATGACAAGATGCATGCGGTTCAGTGCATTAGATGGTAACTCTATTGCTATACTATTGTTATTGTTTTGTATAACATCTATTGTTATACAAAATGATGTTTACAAACGGCCAAAATATTTCCAAGCAGGTTTAGTACTTGAGAAAAGTAGGTAAATGGTGGCACATCAATCGTCTCTCTCAAATTTTATTGCTATAACATTAACCCGCCTAATGTGCAGGTCGACGGTGTCGCCGACAACCAAGCGACGACGAAACGGGCACTCCCTTTGCATAGGATCACTGTGGAGGGCACGGATGAGCTAAGAAAGCAGCCGTAAAAAAGAAATACGAAAAGACGCTGCCGCAACCAACATTTCCTAATCATTGCAGAAAACTTCACTACGTAACAACCACACCTGCACGTTTCGCTGCCGATCGCACTTTGACATCGTATCAGCGTCCATCATCTTTTCTTCAATGTTCAACACAATTTCAGCAAACTGCGATGATAATCAGGGTGTCAAGAAGTAAGAGGGTATTGTAAATATTACTGTCGACATGCTGCTCTGAAGCAAAGTGCACATTTATTCCAATAGACAAGAATAAACATAGCGTAGTAGACAAGGACATCACGGTGCAATACGTTCAGTAAAAAGCCGAGCCGATGCAGTATGTGCCATACGGTGGTTCGCTCTGGGTTCTCCAGGATTAAGTGCACTTGTGGTAAGGACGACCGCTTGCTGTTGGCCATCGGCCTGAAAAACAGAATGACACCATTAGCGTAAACAGTTACTGCCGCTATTCAACAAAAATTTACTTTCGCCCGAAAGGAGAAGCACTGAACGCGATACCAATCTCGTAAAGTGCTATACACAAAGAGGTTAGTAGTTTTACCAGCTGTATAAACGGCGGTACCCGTTACCTTACTAAGTTAATTGCAATACATTGGCACGTACGCACAGGCAAACATCAACACGTCTCACTCAATGACCGCGGCACTCGCTGTGAAAGCGCTCGCGGTACGAACAGCGGAAGTAAAGGCCAGCGAATTTCCATTCGTGCCGCCTCCCGCTTTAGGTCGAACTAGGCGCGCGAGAACACAGCTAACAAAAAAGCAATCAGCTATCTCGCGATGGCTGGCCTTCAAACCCACCACAGATCATTGGAGCGGCAGAGAGAAAACGTTATTTGATGAGGCATTGAGTGGGGTGGAACCCCGTGGTGGATTGAGCCTTCCGTCCAGGAACCCAGTGGCCATCATAGTACAGGACGAACTCCCATTGCTCACGCGTTTCGCTTTGTTTGAGGGAATTATTAGAAATTTTCGGCAGGCCCACGTGGTGTGGTTTGGGTCGCTCGCTCTTTCCAGAAAGGACAGCAGAGTTGATAAAGGATGGGGTAGGTGGCGTGGAGGAGCGTGAAGTGATAGTAGGTGTGGTCTGGAGTTGCCTCTAGGCCATGACTTCAGCTCTTGTGGTGTGGCGGTACCGTTCTTCTCGAACGATGCCGTCATTTCATAGTAGGTGCACAGTGCTTGTATGCTAAAGTCTTGAGGCGTCTCTTGCAGTGCACAAATTAGGTTACCTCGGGCTCACATCAGTGCATGATGGTTTACGCTGACGGTTTTGTCAAGGTGTGCTGACTATCGTGGTGAGGTGCGGGTGGTTCAGGCTGTTGAGGATATCCCATGGTTCTTTTTCTGACGTCTTTATTTCTGCAATTAATAGGCATAGCCTTGCAGCAGAAAAGGAGTGGTCCCGATGTCGGCTCTGCAAAGAGGCGGCCAGGTCGTTCCTTTTCCTTTAAAAATTCCAAAAAAGCACACCAAAGCTGGAGTGAGTCCTTGGGCCCGATTCCCATGGTCCTTTATACAGATAGCCGTTCACCTTGGCTCGACATGCTGATTGACACTCAGCAAGAATATATAGGTCCTAATTCTGTCTAGATCCTGAGATGACGAGAATAATGGCGGCCTCCTCTGCCGTGGCGACGTTGCGCATGTTCTTGAAGGTGGATACTAGTTGCTCCTGTCAGAGTCCTGCCATGCTGATTACTATGCCTTCGCCATTCGGATACATGGCCGCGTCTGTCCAGCGAGCAGTGAAGACAGTGCGGCATCCTCTTTCTATTGCTTTGGCTCAGGCTGTCCTGAGCTGTCCTTAGTCCTGAGTTTGAGGACGAGCAGCTCGGATCTTTCCAGAGAGGTTTCCAGGATGCACTTTTAGGAGTATTTGGTGACATAGTTTACCCCCGCTTGTAGCGAGTCTTGCTGTTGTCCATCCGAACCTCGAGTTGCCCAAATGCTATTGTCGTTGACATATACTGCGTGATGAAGGTGTGATATCTTCTCTAAGCTTTGAGAGGTCTGTCATGGTGATGTTGAAGACAGAAGGAGATAAGACCGATTCCTCAGGAGACCCTCTGTTTGGGACTATTTCTCTTCTGTTCTCAGGGTATCGACGCCTACAGTTGCCGTGCTGGAATTTTAAAAGGTTCCAATGCAGTTGTACGTTCATTGCCGCAATTTATTTGCGATAAGTTTTGTTTAAGATAGCCTCATGAGCTACTTCGTAAACTACGACGTTAAGGACCTGTGTTCGCGCGTGCGAGAAAACGCCGTCGCAACAAGCAGACGTCGTTTAAGCTTACACTTCCATGTTTTCCCTCCCACCAATAGAATAAGGAACAGGGGCGCGATATTATCGCACCTAATTGCACTGGATACGGGATCTTATGGAGACGCCGACGAAAACGAGGACGGCAGAAAACTTCCTGGTGTGTCGATAAAGGTCATATCGCAATATTGTATGCAATTAACATAAAAGCCATGCACCACCATGGTTTGCAGAACGAGACGGGAAACGCGCCCGCTGCAGCATATAATAAGGATGTAGGTCAAGAAAGAGCAACACTTAATTCCGTAATTGTTGGTGCGCTAATAGTACTTTCCATTAAAAACAATTTCCACATAAGTATGCACTATACCATTCGAGATCAAGTAAAATGTGCGTCGCCTTAGGGTTCCACATAAAAAGTACTGCGCCGTCCATTTTTATGTTCTCCCTTTGTGTGGAATGAGGTTTTTAGACATATTTTCCTTCTTTCCTCTCATAACAAGGTACGTAAATGACGCTAGAACTGTCTTGTGCAGAAGTATTGTGGCGACATGTGTGGACATGGCTAACTGCAAGAAAAAATTGAGCATTAACTCAGCAACTATTCAAGTGATGTTTTGGCAAGGCGCAGCTACTCAAGGCCCCTTAGGAATATGCGTCTGTACTCACCCTACGTTACTCTTACCTCATAACTTTCGCCTATCGTTTTTGCGTGAAAGAGAAATTTCCGTAAGTATATGTCTATTTGGTACCGGGTACTATAAACGTTTCTTTCTCTCTATAGTGCATCGACCGGCACAACGACTACATGCAATCAGCAAGTCGGTAAGGTTGCAGCACGCACAAGAGTAATTTACTGCATATTGTTTCACGAGTGCGCATCAAGACCAAATCGTGCCTTTTTCACCTATATTGCTTGTCATTCTGCAGAAATTGCACATAATCTGCTTTGGCAAGAAATTGCAGCATGCGCATTCGGACCTCCAAATACTCACCAATGACATTAAATCCAGTTTGATTACTTGTTGAGAGTCGGGAGCACAGGTCCAGGAAAACTGCACGCAGGGCAGATCGATTATTTGAGAAATATCAAATAACTCGTCTAACCTTACCTTCCATGCCTCATAAAAAGGGAGCATGTGTGCGCGAATAATCACACAATTATCCCGCAGGATAATTTGCCTTCTTAGTCCTATTTCAAGTAAAGATGCAAAGACGAAGTATTTGCAGGGAACCATAAGCAAACTTAAGGCCACCCCACTGCCCGAAGAGTGAAATGCAGACAAATCTCGGCACACGCAGAGCACGAACAGATAGAAGAGGTAGCAGGAAACACCCAAAATCTTTTGAAGGTGCACGTAGGAGTCGCTGCGTGCCGTGTCAACATCCCTTGTTCCTCCGACTAAGGACACTTCATGTACCGCCATCAAAATTCCGGCCGTTTATAACAGTGGTTCGATGCTGAAACAGGCACTGAGTCATAGGAATAAAGAATTTAATATTTGGTATCGTAAGTTCTCGCATCAGTAAGGCCAGACTGATGTGATATTCATATCTGCTCATAGTTTCATGACAATTCATGCATTCTCGTTGTCGTAGAACGCTTGTGAAGCGTAATCTAGTATTGCAGCTGTTTCTTTCTTGCTGTTACATTTGCCTTGAATGCTGTACAGCGAAGTTCCTACAAAATGCTTTGCCAAACATAGATTACTACAGTGTGTGGTATGTGCAGAGTTTTGAAGAGTTTTTATGCAATACAAAACACACTACACATAAGAACAGGACAACGGTCGTAATCCCAACTTACTAGCCTGCGTGATATACTTTCGTAATCGTGCGCCTACTGAGTTCACTGCGCGCATGTCTGAGGTACACAGCAGACGTACGTATCAGACATTCACTACGTGCGTATGAGATTCTTCCAAGATATGAGGTAGCCAGCCGGAGATAATATCTCTCTTAACCTTCCTGTTTTTCCTTCACCTTTCTCTCTCCAGCTCAGGCTTTTGTACGTACCTCATGAGTATGGCGCTCAAGGACGCCAAAAACAACACTCTACTCGTGCTAGGCAACTTCAACGCTATCCATCCAACTTGAGTTTACAACCTCACAACAAATGAAGGAAACGCCAGCCACTTGCTCATTCAAGAAACACACACTGAAACCCCTCACAGAACCACAATTTCCAACTAGAAAGGGGACAAGAGTATGAAGGCAACCGTGTCTATACGTTGACACCTTCAAGACCCAAGTAAGCGCCGCATGTAGAAATGCGTAATAAACACTGTGCAGCGATCCCCACATCACGAAGGTTGAAATTTTGCTTAAGCATACACGAGAATGCATCAATCAAATTCTAATGACAGATTTCTACGCATGAACGAGATAGCAAGAACCAAAAAGGCAGGGGAGGATGATATTAAATCCCTATAATAATGGAGGAGCGTGCTCAAAGGGCAGATTAGACAACACTCGAAGCGCATGCAACTCACGTTATAATAGAGTGTGGTATAAGACATGAGTGGTGGATCAGACGAGTCCCCGGAGCGGTCAGCTGAAAAGATGGTGCAAGCAAACGGAAGACAGAACACTACAATTGCTGATATTACATAACAAGAGGAAGAATACGCTGGGCCGATTCTTTAGGAGGAAGAACGCGCCCTGCCACAATTAGCATGCGGATGCAGCGACGCAGCCAGAGCAGAGGCGTAAACGTGCGCTATCCTGCACGCTTCACTTCCAGTTCCTAATGTGCGCCCATCTCCCCTCTTCCCGCTTGGGGCGCATGAAAAGTCGGCACCTGCCCTCCAGACCTTCTTGCGCGCGCGAGAAGACGCCGCTGCAACAAGCAGACGTCCTTTAAGCTTACACTTCCATGTTTCCCCTCACACCAATAGAATACGGCACACGGGCGCGATATTATCGCACTTAATTGTACTGGATACGGAATCTCATGGAGACGCCGACGAGGATGAGGACGGCAGAAATTTTCCTGGTGTGTCGATAAAATTGATATCGCAATAATCTTTGCATTTAATATAAAAAACCATGCACCAACGTGTTTTGCGGAACAATACGTGAAACGCGCCAGCTGCAGCTTACAATAAGGACGTGGGTCAAGAAAGAGCAACACAGACTCCCGTAATTGTTGGTGAGCTAATAGTACACTCCATTGGAAAACATTGCATAAAGTACGGAATATAGCATCCCGCATAAGTAAAGTGTGCGATGTGTTAGGGTTGCAGATAAAAAGTACTGCGCTGTCCTTTTTCTTCCTTGCCTTTGTAAAGGATGAAGTTTTTACACATATGTTCTTCTGATTCCGGCATGACTCTAAAACTGTCTTGTGCAGAAGTATTGCCAGGACGTGCGTGCGTATTGCTAACTGCTAGAGAAAGAAAGAGCACCTACTTATTAGCGACTGTTCAAGCGACATTTCGCTTAGGCGCAGCTGCTCCAGGTCCTCTTGCAGTATGCTTCTGTACGCACCCGACCTTACTGTTACCTCATAAATTTCACCTATCATTTTTCCGTGAAAGGCAAATTTACATAAGTATATGCCGTCTGGTAACTGGTATTATGGAGGTTCTAGCTCTCCATGCCGCGTTGACCGGCACGACGACTACATACAAGCATCAAGTCGATAAGGTTGAAGCACGCACTAGCGTAATTTCCTGCATGTTATTTCACGAGCGCGCATCAAGAGCAAATCATTCCTCGCTTGTCTATTTCTCTTGGCATTCTACAGAAATTGCGCATAATCTGCTTTTGCAAGAGATTGCAGCATGCACATTCGGACCTCCAACTACTCACCAATAGAATCAGATGGAGTGCGAAAGTCCTTACTTGGCGAAAGCCCGGAGCTGAGGTCCATGATAACTGCACCCATGGCAGAGCAAGCATTTGAGAAATATCAAATAACTCGTCTATTCTTACCTTCCATGCCTCATCAAAAGGAAGCATGCGTACATGAATAATCACACAATTATCACGCTGGCTAATTTGTCTTCTTAGTGATAGTCCAAGTACAGATGCAAAGATGAAGTATTTGTACGGAACCAGAAGCAAACTTAAGGCAACTCTACTGCCCGAAGGGTGAAATGCAGACAAATCTCGGCGCAGGCAGAGCACGAACATGTGGAAGAGGTAGGAGGAAACGCCCACAGTCTTTTACAGGTGCATGTAGGAGCCGCTGCATGCCGTGTCAACATCCCCCGTTCCTCCGACTGAGAACATTTCATGTACAGCCATAAAAATTCGGTGCATTTATGACAGTGGTTCGAAGTTGAAACAAGTGCTGAGTTATAGGAACAAAGAATCTAATATTTTGTAGCGTGAGTTCTTTCATCATTAAGGGAAGACTGACGTGATATTCTTTTTTACTCCTAGTTTCATGATGATTCATGGATCCTCCTCTATGTAGAACGTTTGGGGAGCGTAATCTAGTATTTCGGCTTTCTCGTGATGTTTAATTTGTCTTCAGTGATGTACAGCCCATTTTCTACCAAATGATTCGCATAAAATCGATTACTGCAGGCGTAGTATGTGCAGTATTTCGCAGAGTTTGTATGCGATACAAGACACACTACACGTAAGAACACAGGACAAAGGGCGTATTCACAATTGACTAGCCTACGTACGATGCTTTCGTAAGCGTGCGCCTTCTGTCTTCACTACCTGCGTATCAGGCGTACAGATACTTCTTCAAAATTATGTATGTATGTATGTATGTATGTATGTATGTATGTATGTATGTATGTATGTATGTATGTATGTATGTATGTATGTATGTATGCATAGAGAAAGGGAGAGGGAGTACGCGTTCAATGGTTGCTTTAAACCTGCAACTGACAGCGCAGAAGGCCGAAGCTTTAATCATTCACACTAGGGATCACGTCTAAAATAGAGTAAACCACTTCTAAAAAATTCCCTCATGCAGTCTAACAGTCTGAAACCGCTGGCGTGCTAGGCAGGTCACGTAGCGACAATTTACTAATAAATATCGAGCATGCGTGATGTTCCACGGGACCATACAGACAGAAGTTACGGGAGGCGTTCGTCACCAAAATTCTCTGCACGTCTCACTTCGCCCTTTATCTCTGAGGCGCATTTGTCAAAGGCGAATCGCGTGTCTTCCAACTTAGCAGCTTTTATTCCTGGATAAAAATCCTCCATATGGAGAATGGCCACCGTTATAGGCGAGTGATACATTCGTGAGTGAAATATTCAAGCTTTTGCGATCGAGTCGTATGAGACATTTTGCCTTTGTGGGTCATCAAAACTTCATCATCACACTACAGGATCGTCATCACACTACGTGAGATCTGCGTCATCTGCATGCACTGAATCATTTCGTGATTCACGTCACAATGCGCTTACGAAGTACTATGAGAAAGCTTAGTGAAAAGTCAAAGGAAAAAATGACATTTCAATCGTATTGTATTGAGCCCAAGAGTAACCGCAATAGGATTCCTAATGGCACATTCACACCGAAAGCGGAGCGGCTAAGCGGCCAAGCGGATTTTCAACGCGGCAAGGCGGTGAGCGCGCGCGCCTGTTCAGACCGGACGGCTTGCCTGGCGGCCCGCGTGGCAGCGAGGGCGGAGCATCCGGCGTTTTCGTGGCACACGTGTCGCCATCTCTTGACACCAGTCGCCCGTCCTCAACGCGCGCGCGCGAGCGTCGTCACCGCACCACCGTCTTCTGGACAACCGCTCGCGCATGCTAACCACTTGTGAAGCAGCTCGGACGAAGAAGACGAAATAGTTGGCATTCTACTCGCCGCCACTTCAGGACCTTTTCAAGACGAGCAGCAGAAAGCTCGAAGACCGCCCGCCAACACCGCTGGTGGGTCCGCCCCGCCTTGCAAGAACGAGAGCGAATTGGTCATGCCAGTGCTTTGATGCTTGTATTCAGTGTCCTTGAGTACGTCGTGTCTCTTGTCACATAGCATCGCGCAACAAGGTGTCGATCAAAAGTGCAGCGCAAAATTCAGCTGTCTCGGTGGATGCCTTTTGAGTCGGCTTGTCTCCTCGAGCCCTGGTTGGCTGCGGGAAAGCGGGAAGCTCCGGCGGGGCGGAAAAAATCGGTCCGAGAGCGATCGGGCTGCCCGCCGCGTTTTCCGCCTGCTTTGCCCGCTCGGCGAGGAGGTTTTCGCCGCTTTCCGCTTTCCGCCTGCCCGCTTTGCCTGCCCCGCCTTCGGTGTGAATGCGCCATAAGGCTCGAGTTTACAAGCAGCAGGCTAAATGTGTCGGGCGAAGTTTAGAATTTGCTTTCTGCAATTTCATACCAGCCAGCGCTAGAAGCAAAGCAACGACTGAAGAGTAGTACTTCATCTTGAAAGCCACGTATCTCTGGGAACTGCGTAGACAAAAGAGGTGTCAGTTATAGGTGGCGTAAAACGCAGGAGTAATAAGGAAAACCCGCAACTGCAACAGGATACCCAACTTACCATGCACAGTGGTCCTTCGTAGCGAAAAACGAAGATGCACTTTCGAGGATGTTCTTCACAGAATTTATAGTACTAACCAATGTGGCTCCTTGCGCTTGGCGAATGCATATTCGTAGTGCCACGTATAAACAATGCTTTATAATGCGCCATATCATGTCAGAATAAGTTTCCAACATTGATTATGAGTATAACCAGCCTACGCATTTATTAAACGCTGACGTTCGAGAGTGAAATCCATGTCATATGTTCATTTTCGCGGACAGATAAAAATAAAACGAACGCATTGAGGCTAAACAATTTAGCATTTATGTCATGTCGCTTACATGAGATCACAGGAGCTGTCAAACTGTCTAACAGTAAACAAACATGCCATGCAGGCACGTAGGCCTGCATGACAAAGATTACGGTGAGATAAATGAGACCGTTCAGTAGCGGGTCAGAAGTTTGACATATTCATAGCCCATTAGTAAAGCTTTTCCTTTTGTCAGAACACGCGGCGGAAGAGGTTATATTTTACCATAAATTTACGCAAATATCATGCAACCTTCACCTAACGTACTTGCCATCTAGACAGCGTGATGTTAGGCCTCCTATGGAATTAGTATGTCAGCTAGTTATATCGACAACCTGTATTTGAGGTTTGCTGTATTCCAGGTGGCGCCGGTCCTGTCGTTTGTGTTTTTCTTCCTGAGTCCTGGTCTTCTGCACCTTGCCTTTACTATTTCAAGCATGAACCAACTATCCCAACCAAGAGTTTTGCGTGAGCATATTTCTTCTACATTGGGCCCTTTCTTTCAACAAAGCTTTCGCACCGATCCTGCCATGTTGTGCGTCAACCTGATCACTTGCTCCTAGTCAGTGCGATTTATTTCAGATATGTTTTCAACGTTTTGTACAGAAATCTAAGGGAAATAGGCGCAGCGGCATGCATGCAGACCCCTGAGGATCTAAGGAAAACATTCCTGTGAAGTGGTCCAAACTTACAATTATTTTTTGTCCACATGCTCACCATGCAACTACAGACCTATTTCGCTAACAAGTACCATATGCAAGGTCATGGAACACGTAATTCAATCCCAAATTGCTAAATACTTAGAAAGCCACACCATAATCTACCAGTATCAGCACGGTTCCCGCAAGGGCTACTCTTGTGAAACACAACTTGCAGGGTTTGTTCATGACTTACATTCATCCGTTGACGCTGGTTTACAAGTAGACGCACTTTTCCTTGATTTCTCCAAAGCTTTTGATCGCGTTCCGCACCCCAGATTACTTCTCAAACATTTATGCCTAAACATTCACCCTAACGTCCTCGCATGGGTTAAAGATTTTCCTTCCTCCAGGCTCCAGTTCACTTCCGCTACCAACTACAATTCTTCTTTTGCCCACGTTACTTCCGGTGTCCCCCAGGGCAGCATGCTAGGTCCTTTACTTTTCTTAATATATATTAACGATCTTCCTTCTTGCGTAACGTCCTAGGTTCATCTCTTTGCCGATGATGTCGTAATTTACCGCACAATTTCCTCTGATATCGATCGCCAATGCTTGCAATCTGACGTTGATGCAATTGCCTTATGGTGCTCCAAATGGGTAATGTCGCTTAATATCTCTAAAACCAAGTTAATGACATTTAACGGCCGCAAGTCTCGAATCGAAAACACCTACTTCATTAATAACAGCACGATTGAGTCTTCCACTTCCTACAAATATCTTGACCTTCATTTCCAGTCTGACCTAACGTGGCATCACCATATAAATTTAACCCTGGCAGGTGCTAACCGCACTCATAGAAATGACACTATTTCAAAAGCGGCACGCACTTCGCAGCTTTCATGCACAAGCTTGGTTGACCTCCCGGCCTTCTGGTCTCTAACTTCTAAGTGATCCGGCGCCTACGGATAAAAGTTGCATATTGAGGAACCTATGCACGTGAGTGGGAACCATGAGCTAATTTTTCTTGTAAGTGTCAACCAGTTTCACGAGTTAAGCATCTGAAGCGGCCTATCGTTTCTGCCATGAAGAGAGCAGCGACTGTGCCCATTTCTCTTTTCACGAAATGGTGCTGCAGGTTTGCACACACCGTGCAATATTTCTTCAGTATCGGATACAAACACGTTGCGTTCAGTTCGTACAAATTCCCCGTGACTATAGAAACAAAGAAAATGCGAAAAATATACGTGACCGGAGCTTCGAAGACGAAAAATTGAAAGACATTGTATGAAGACTTACATAAATGTTACAGCACTCTGTTTTATAGACATAACGAATTTTTTTTTTTACCTTTAGTGACTCCACCTGAAAGATAAGTGAGTAAGAAACAATGTCAGCTCAGAACCTGCACTTCCCAAATCAACCTATACTTGCAGGGAAGCATTAAGTGGCCTTTATAGAGAGCATGGCGTCAGTTTTTATATCATCAGCAGGTGCGCTTAGGATACCCAGATCGACTGGTCTGTGTTAGGCAATACTCCCGAAATATCTGTGGTGACGAGTCCCTGCTTGCCAGTTTTTAGGATCAACAGAAGGCACAGAGCTTCACTTCAGACGAGACAATATTTCGCCACAGTGCTTCAGGCAAACCATCTGCTGAAACGCTCATGCTACGTCCCTAACATAAAAAAAAATGACAGGATAATAATGGCAAAAAACAAACATAGAAAGCATTTCTGGCACTTACATACCACGTTCAGTGCATCGAAAGTGAAAACGTTATGGCTAGTTCAGGTTTTCATTTTCATTATGTTACGCAATCTGAAAGTTCATCCCCAAATTAAATTCGCATTTTCTCGTGGGTAATAATGCTGTTTAAATGATTCTGCTGTTTGTAAGGGCTGAATCTAAAGTCTATCAATTTTAATTACGAGACAGCGTTAGCCTGTCCGCACGCAGATGTATTTTTGTTTACGGAATATCCAATTACCAGAGGCGTTTGTGGGCTGCAACTGCACTGACGGTGCCATCTCGCGGTGCAGAGTTTAAGTGTAGAGGACACAGAGCAGTGACCAACATTATCGTAGTTACTTGCTGGTGTAAAAGGTTCACTGAGACATGGGCGTTAAAATGCAGTCCTCCTTTCTTTATTTTTTTCTTTTTTCTGTGAGAAAGTGCACGTAACAAAATAATTTAGTTAAGATTGGGACTGGAGAAAGCATCACAAGACGGCGCTACTAGCATTTCCACTTTCATCCAAAGCTGAGGGAACCCGCTATTCCGTTAATGGTGATACATTTACGTACGAGCTAAACTCACTTTTGTGTTACTAAACAGTACAGCCTCCAAAAGCAGATATAAATGGTTCGGCGCTTGTACTCATTGAAAAAAATGGTGGCGAACTAATACCATTGGTGAATGATTCGCTAGTGTAGGACCTTAGTTCCTTTGAACATGAATGCCTAACAAATATGAAAGTTATATTTTGCCGCAAAGAAACAGCTTTATATTCAAAAGACTCTATTAGAGAAATTCGATTACTTGGGCAAATTAAAACACTCGGAGGCGTCCTCACTTTGGCATACCAGCGTGGACCGGAGTCATGAAAAAGGTTGTGATGCGTTATGACGATCCAATGTACTACTAAACTGTCACCGAAATTCGACACTGTTTCGAGAAGTAACGTAGCGTTGTATGCCGCAGACGGTATAATCCCCCATTTGTCATGTATATTTATTGCACAGGGGAACCTGAAGTATAGACAACAAATAATCTGTTTCCTACAAAGAGAACGCCACAGGGCGGTGACATGTGTGGTACAGGATCATGACATGTGTGGTACAGTTATGACATGTGTGGAGTTAACTGCGATTTCTGCAAGGGCAGAAATCGCAGTTAACTTTTCTCTGGCATACTTGCACTTGAAGGGTGATGTACACCACGAGTCTCATTTTGAACTTCAAGTCCTGCAAGCTCCGGCATAATAAATATCAGACCAGATATCGGCGGCGAATGCCGAAGAAGTTGGTATCCATGGGGATAAAAACTTCCCAATTCTAGGAAGAGCGAACAAGGGATATTTATTCACGCTTCGCATAAGACACGGTGAACCGTGTGAAGTGTGCTGCTCCGATTTCGACAGCACGCATCCACCACTTGTGTTTCTGCCCAGGAACGGGGACTACTCGGGAGGGGTACTGAGATCTGCCAAGCTACGAACGTCGTTGGCTATGGCGCTGGCTGTGGCGTTCGCTCATGGGTGGTGAGTTTGCCGCGCAACTACAGCGATTTTTACCTCAAGACAGATTCTACACCTGTATTGGAAAACCCAGCTATGACACAGGGGGGAGGGGCCGCATGAATTAGTCGTCATTTTCGCGTTCTTTTTGAAGAGACAGCATCAGTCGAGAATTAACCTGCCTTTTACAGTGTATCAAATAAAATCAGAGCCTACGGGGAGATAAATTACGCACTTCGCTGGAAACGAATGACGTATTCGGCGAACTTGCGCACATGCTTTGATGGCGTGCTTTTCTCTCACAGCGGATGTGTGCAACGCATATGTCGAAATTCTGGCGACAGGAAACTTCGGCCGGTGAAGGCTACGTAGATTCTTTCCAATATTTGTTGCATTCTTTTTTTTACATAAGCGCCGCATCACGTGGTGCAACCAGTTGCTATGGTCCTGCACTGCAGGGTATCCTCGTCGCGTTTTTCCATCTTGGCACCTGTTCTGTTGTCGACATAGGATAACCGTTTATAGAGTCTCAATATAAAAAGTGATGTAAAAAGAATGCTGCAAAATCTTTTTTTTCCTTTTTGTTGTCATTACTTAATGTGGAAATCCACGGCCGTGATGTACCACTATATTCTATAGTAAGCAGCCTGTTTCCTTTGCTCTGGATGGGTAGTATGACAGAACTGAACGGATAATTATTCATAGAACCCAGGTAGTGACGCAGCCTCAGCAGTGCACACCTGACACGACGCTTCAGAATGATCACTGTATTACGTCTAGTTTGCACAGTCTACCTTTGTAAGGTTCCATGGTTTGAACTGTACCGAAGACGGGGAAATCATGCCATGATTTAGTGGGATCACGCAGAACTATTTCGCAGTTCTCCTGTTTCCCAAGAAGGTTTCAAGTAACGGATTGCGAACGAAAGGCAGCGAGCATTTAAGGTACGAAATTCCTACACCCCCATATATGATTTTGGCTTCTAGCGCGAAGTGAAACACGGACACAGAAAGGAGCAGACAGGACGAGCGCTAACTCTCAACTAAATTTTTATTGAAACGAAGAACATATATATAGGTGAATGCAAAAACCGTAGCATAAGAACATGACAATGTAAAAAGTATCAGTTAAACATATCAGTGGGTATGGAAGTCAAAGGACAAAAATTATTTTAGATTAGTACACGTATTGCGAAGGTACTGGAATTCGCAATCTAACAGAGACAACGAAGCATGACTGACGCAAGTGTCTCCTAATCTTTTTATGTGGAAAGCCTCGATAATTTCCCTCGTGGTTTGGCATCTGTGTCTAGAAAGAATTTTCGTGTACTAATCTAAAATAATTTTTGTTCTTTGACTTCCATACCCACTGATATGTTTAACTGATACTTTTTACATTGTCATGTTCTTATGCTACGGTTTTTGCAATCACCTATATATATGTTCTTCGTTTCAATAAAAAATTAGTTGAGAGTTAGCGCTCGTCCTGTCTGCTCCTTTCTGTGTCCGTGTTTCACTTCGCGCTAGAAGCCAAAATCATGTTACCCTACCAACTCGCCCAACTGTCTATCCTTTTGCACCCCCATATATTCCATATACTGCTGTTGTTCTTTATTCTGGCGTTTCTATCTTAACAGTTATTGCAGTGCTCTTCTAAAATCATTCATCTAGCTACACACGGGACTTCTGTTTCTTCTATACTACTACACATTATCATGACGGCGTCTGCAACTACACCTAATCTAAGAAATGCAAAATTCAGTATAGAATTCATCTATTTCATCCACAAGAGAGGACATGTAAAGCACTGAAGAAGCTTGGTTTTGATATTGTGCATAGTATACGTTTACAAAATTTCAATTCAGGCAGCACTTATTTTCAATCAGACAGGATTGAACAGAGGGACTGGCTTAGAAAAGAAGAATGACCAATAACTAGCCTCCAACTCAACCATCTGGTCACTGAGAAGTGTCCGAAAGATAGGTTTCTCTATACAGATTTTACACATAATTCAAAGGCGCTCGCCTCTGTGGAAAAAGCAAGAATTATGGATGCTTTGCATGGTCAACGCTTGTAGAAAGAATGCGTGAAGATCTCAGGTAATACCTTTATCTGCGCAAGTTCAGCAGCTTGCATAACTCCTTTCAAGTAAAGCAAAAACATACTGACAAACAAGGCCGTCAGACTCCAAGGTACAACCCCGGCAATATTATTTACTTTAAGTATGCAAGTATTGCAAGCTTGGTAATAGCGCCGAAAAAACACAACACACAGCAAGCGAGACGGGACAGGCGCATCCCGTCTCGCTTGCGCCTGTCCCGTCTCGCTTGCTGTGTGTTGTGTTTTTTCGGCGCTATTACCCTCTTCTAGAAACATGCACCAACTAGCCCCCCAACAAGTTTTACTCATTGCAAGCTTGCTAGATTGGGAAAAGTTAGCGGCATGGATTAACAATAACCTGCGGTTCTCAGATTATATGTTGCTACTCAGTCACATTAAGATGACTTACAAGAAGTGTCATGAAGGAAAAACATAAAATGCAGGATTTGCTCCGGCAATCTGTAAGGATAGGTAAAAGGATTAATTTCCTAAAGACCAATGTAATCTCTAATACCCTGGAAAGGTAACTAGCATTATCAGGTCACAAACAATGAACAGTGGTATAACAAGGAATGTGACAGAAGACAACATTTTGAGAAAAGGACTTGTATTCATTGGGGACTTGGCGAGCTCAACTTCCCTAGCTGAAACACTGTCTTCCGCTACCTTCTTCATTCTATAGTTGTTCGTCGCTCCGAGCTTTCTTCTTCCTTTGGAATTCTGTCGTTCGAGTGACAAACGGTAGCCTAACATTACATTTGAAAAGAAGAGCGCATGATCGGTGCGTAACTAATAACAAGAGAATTCCAGCTATGGGGTTCAAACTTCTATCATTGCAATAAGCATTTAGAGGAAGTTAATGTTCTCGCAACGACAGATGGAATATAAATATACAGGTGTAACATTGGGACAACTGAATTTGCAGAATGATTGGGAGTACGAACGGACTATTGTTGTGTACTAGTTCAGCAACTCTTGTTCAGCAATGCGTTCTAGTTCAAATAAAGAGAGAGTACTGGATGTAGGCACGTCATTCAACGCTTAGAGCAGGTACCTGGTGGTGACTGTTGCCAGTGAATTCCAGCCACACTGATGTCAGTGCAACAAAAACACAGAGTGATATCATCAGGAAACCTTTATGTAAAGGATCTGGTCAGCTGATAGGAGGTAGCCGACTCCAAAATGGTGACGGGAGACCGCACACATGGAGTCGCCGTCGTCGTGTACCACAAATCAACATTCAGCACATTTTCCTGTCCTTTCTAATCTGTAATTGAAATGAGCCAGGTGAAACGATTTGGAGGTGCCTGAGAAATCACTGCGAAGCCTCTGCGCAGCCGCATTGCTGCGTTTTCCGGCCTGGGCCCCGCCTCGGCCCTAAAGCACCATGCGCTGGACCAGCCAAGCTCGGCCCGGTAATGTTAAACCTGGCCCACCCCCAGCCCGGGCCTTACCCAACCTATCTCAGCCCTGTTCAATTCGACTCATTAGCACTTGAGCCGAAACTACTATACTACACTTTCCAAATGGCTGTGTGGCAATATATGCCGAAGCATAGGAGAACACTCCGGTACACACGGCCAGCCATTTCATCTCGCCTTTTTAACCTCAAATAACAATTACAAGGTACTATGAGAGAAATCGAACTAATAGACGCGAATGTGATATTAAATATACTGGTTTATTGGCTTTCAGAATACAATAATAGACTGCTACTAAAACATCATTTATCTCCATGAACTAGAAATTCGTTACGTGCAAGGGTAACGCACATGTGCAATGAGATTCTCAAAAGGAACATGTTCATTTTATTGCTTCATTCTGCTTGCTTCTAATGGCCTCAATTTTCTGTCAACAATTAAGGCGCCTGCGCTTCGTAATATCAGTGAACTTGCAATCTCTCTGCGTCATTTTTCTTAAGGTAACAAGACGATGAAGAAGACATTGAAAATTAGTGTGAAGACGTCAACGCGCTCGGACTTCACAAGGAGAAGGCCACATACCAGCAAAAAAAAAATGAATCCCATTTTTCATTCTGGCATCCAAGATAGTACATTAGGACGGTAGTCGTTGAAGTAATTAGAGCAATTAGATCATCACTATGGCTTTTTTAAAAGTGCTACAGTGGAACTATCGTTCCTTCTATTCTGCTTCAACAGATTTAAATGGCTTAACTCATCTAAATCCTGACGTCATAATCTTACAAGAAACCTGGCGTCCTCTCGAGAAAAATTTTCACTTTAAAGATTTTCGATCTTTTCGATTAGATCGCCTCTCACTAGGATGTCGTTTAATGATTTTGTTGCCATTTAAATTCTGTCATAAGGCGAAAATAGCTTTCAGGTTAATGTCTCCAGAATGTGAAATTTGGGCAGTGCACCTTAGCATCCCAGGCTACCATTCACTTTCGATTATAAATGCTTATTTCCCTACGGGCGTGCACAGTACATACCAACTGATTAGTGTTCTTGCCAGCTGCAAAAAATGAAGTCATCCTTACTGGTGACTTCAACTCGCATCACGTGTCATGGGGTTACAGAACAGATGCATGTGGGACACGTCTATGGGACTGTACCATAGATAAAAATCTTTCATGCCTTAACATCAGACAACCTACTTTTGTCCGTGGGCGATCTCGCTCAGTGTTAGATTTGACGTTTTCTAGAACAAGTGTTGCGGTGACATCTTGGACTACGATTGATTTCTGTACAAACAGGGATCATCTCCCGGTATTCTCTGAATTTGCTGCCCTTTGACAATCAGTTGAATGACAAAGCATAATATTTGTGAATTGCGAACAATTTAAAGACTGCTTGCGCTCCACCATAGCATCCTTAACTAATAGTAATGACGAAGAAATCGGCTTGAATATTTGTTCAGGGTTACAGATGTCCCGACAAAAGTCTGAATTCGTAATTCAGACAGCTAAGCGTACCTCAGCTAGTCTAGTGGAACAGTGAGTGCACACGAGTTTATTGAACAAGGATAGCTGCTTGGAAAAATCTTCTCCATAATCAGAGCCCATAAAATTGGAAAGATTATCAATTCATTTCGGCAACCTTCAAACGTACTGGTAAACATGTAAAATATAAATACGATAAAAACATTTGCAGTGTCTATGTAAATCTAGAAACAAATGTGCTTCTTTTAATTACCTTCGCCTTAGAAACAGACTCCCAATGAGCGTTAATGTAAACTCAGTCGTCTATACCTCACAGGAAATGCAGGAATCCTTAGTGCTATTGGCTAAAGGATTGGAGGGATTGGAGAGCCGGTTCACAACATGCATTCAAACTTCTGTTTTTGATCCTGCATTTTCCGGCCACAAAAATATATCCTATTCGGAAGTAGCGAAGGTTATGTCACGGTTGCCAACTACAGCGCCTGGCCCGGACGGAATAACAAATGCAATGTTAAAGATTTTCTTTCAAGAAGCTCCAAGTGAACTTCTGAGGTTGCTAAACTACTCTGTTAGTAATGCATGGATTCCCCGAGAATGGAAGATCACCAAAATCATTCTGTTACTTGAAAAGCAAGGGGCAGAGTATACTATCGACAACATCAGACCAATTGCGTTGACATGAAACGCAGTGAAACTTATTAAAAGAGTGCTTCATGGACGTATAATAAAGTTTATTGACGAAAATCCATAGTTGAGTCCTTTTCAAATTGGACTTCAATCTGGCCTTTAATATGGCGCGCGCATGCAGATCTTCAAAGTCACCCTAACATTGCCAGTCAGAAAAAACAATACGTGGCATTAATCACCTTAGATATATGTAAAGCCTTTGACAGTATTGAGCGTACAATTTTAACAAATCGGTTACAGAGCCATTGCTTTACAGGCTATGTTGCAGCATGGGTGCATGAATTTTTAAAAGAGAGCTAATTCTATTGTTTTTGAAGGGGCTGTTCTTCTAGTAAACGTAAGCAAACAAGAGGTGTGCCTCAGAGATCGGTACTTTCACTAGTATTATTTAATATTCTACTGAGGAGAATCCCCGTTCACCCAGGAATCAGTACTTACGTTTATGGTGATGACATTGCTTTTTTTGTGTGGCTAGAGACATATATTCCCTTTACTAAATTTCGCAACTGGAACTGGAAGGCTGGCTGGATAGCTTACACTTAAACCCGAATGCTAATAAGTGTGCTATCCTTGTTTTTCCCGTTAAAGACGCAGTATACATATCGCTTAACTATCATCTTGAAGATACTCCACAAGTAGAGTCACTGAAGTACCTTGGGGTTATTTACAACGGAAATCTTAACTGGCGGCCGCTTATTGAATATATTGCGACAAAAGCTAGGAGCTCGTACAATGCGCATTTTGTGCAAGTTGAGCAATCGAAGAACCAGTATGCGAAGAAATTACCTCTCGATGGTATATAAAACGTACGTTGGTCCGGTATTAGAATTTGGATGAGTTTTATTCTGAGGTGTTCCATCATACCAGCTTCGCCCGCTAGTTTTGTTTGAACGAGAAGCGCTACGTCTGTGCTTAGGTCTTCCAAAATACGTTGCAAATGCCGTATTATACCTCGAAGCAAGAATCCCAGCCATTTTATGCCGATTGCACCATCTGTCCGTTCATACTTTCTTAAGACTATATGAATCACTATTAAACCGTCCTCAAGCAATTTTCATCGCCGATCAAGAAATTATTTTTCCTGTTCATTGGCCCAGGTTTCATACACCATAGATTATATTTGTGCAAACAATACTTGAACCACTAAATGTGCCTTTTCGCAATGTGCTTCCTAATAATACGCATTCATATTACTTGGTGTTCACCTGCCGTGGTTGTTCAGTGGCTATGGTGTTAGGCTGCTGAGCACGAGGTCGCGGGATCGAATCCCGGCCACGGTGGCCGCATTTTGATGGGGGTGAAAGCACCCGTGTACATAGATTTAGGTGCACGTTAAAGAACCGCAGGTGGTCGAAATTCCATAATTATTTTTTACCCGGAGATCAGGTTTGATGACATTTTGCCAAACCACGCGAAACTACTCCCTTAAGCCCGGAATACATGTAGCGTTTTTGAGGTGATTTTCGCCTCACAGCGCCGATTTGACGCCCGGCGTCGAGAAAAACGCCCACCACCGCCGATCAGGACAGGCTAGATTTTGACGCGGCGCGCACGCGTCTGACGCTACCGGAAGTGCCTGTCGGAGTCACTTCCGTCTGTTTTCGGCGGGAGCGGCCAGCCGTCTCACCGTTCCTTGCCGTCCCTTGAACACTTCGCGCGCGTGCGCTGAAACTCTGCGCAATCCGCACACCCGTTTCAGTCGCACAAGGTCACCACACGAAACATTTCCGGCCAACTCTCTCCGCTGAACATCCGCAAAAATTACGATACAATACTAAACATACCTGGTAACGTGTATAGACATATTAGTGCGGTATTTATTGCATAATTTATTAATTATAACACAAGCAAACAACATATAAGCGTTGTTCGTTCATTTAGTGGCAGCTAAAACATTTTGGCCTTGTCCGGCCACACTGCGGCGGCGTTCGCCACTCGTACGCCTCATGTAGCCTGACCGGCGTCCCGCCAGCGCGTTTTTTTTTTTTTCGACACGCGATAATCGCAGGAGAAAAACGCCCCATGTAGCCCCCGCTTTACGGCATTTTAAACGTCTTGTTGCAGGACCACCTAAGCCCTTTAGAAACAAACATTATCATTGCAACAGATGCATCGCACTGCGACGAAAAAACTGGCATTGGAATATTTTCTCCTGCACTCGACTGGTCTTTTCCTGTGAGATTGCCTGAGTTTGTGCCTTTTTTCTCGCCCAGGTTTTAGCAGTAATCCTAGCTTTACGTAAATGGATGGATGGATTGATGTATACAACTTTCTTGTACGTCCGGCAAGGTTTAACGTGACCCGGGCTCAGGCCTTCCACGGGGGAACGTCAAGGTCCTGCCTCAACGCCGCCGCACGGGTTCGCTGGACTGCCCACATCTGTATTCCGAGATCTGAGCTGCGCAGAGCAGTGGTCTGCCTCGATGACAGGGTCTCCGGAGTAACTGCCATCCCTCCTATACCTAAATTGCACTCCCACGGCATGTGTTTGAGTGTTGCTGGTCCTTCCTGGCTCAATTTGCACGTGTCGTCCTGATGTTTATCTGGGAAGATACGTTTAAGAGGGAATGGATTAGGTAAGGTGTTCGTCTGGAGTGGTCTCCAGGCGACGGCCTCCCTCCTGTTCAGTTTAGTACTCGGCGGTGGGTATATCCATCTGGCATTCAAATATGCACTGGTTATGTCGTTTTATCTGGTGAGCCTGTCCCGTTCATGTCGAGAAGCGTTCGTTATCGTGCGAGAGGCGTTGCCCTGTTCGGCGCGGCGGGTCATGTCTCGCGCCGTCCGGTGCGCCGTCTCGTTTAGGTTTGGGAGCGCGTCGCCTTCCGTAGTGACGTGCGCGGGGAACCATATGATCATCGAGCTCGCGGTTTTGGATGTGCCAGCTTTGGGCCAGAACGGACAGGGCTTCCTTGGAAATTCGACCTCTGGCATAATTCTTTACTTCCCTTTGCGAGTCACTTAGTACGACTTCGCATTCCTGTTCTGTGAGGGTCAGCTCAATCGCAACTTCCTCCGCTATTTCCGAGTGTTTGGTGTATATACTGCATGTGGTTCTGATTTTGAGCTCTGCGTCTATGACTACGACGGTGTATTTTTGGCATAAGACCAAATCATTAGAACAGCTGCTATCTTTACTGACTCCCTTTCTGTATGCTCTTGCCTTACCTCTGAAATCATTCACCCATGCTAAAACTCTTCCACTTGCTTGTTCCTGCCAATGTGCAATGTGTTCATTTGATTTGGTTGCCTGGTCATAAAGGTTTTTTTTATGAAACTGGCGATTCACTGGCAAATGCATCACTATCCGGCCCTGTTGTTCCTATTCTACCAGTGACAGCACAGATCACGGCGGCAAGATTTTGGATGCGATCGATAAGAATGGCCTTATCAAACCGAGATCTGACTCCTTCTTCAGATTATAAGCACCTGGCGTTTCCTTCGGGTAGCGAATCCTGTAACACAAAGAAGCTTGAGGTCTCTCTCACAATGTTGCGTTGCCACATTGCCTCCCTGTATTTCTACTTTCACAGGTCAGGTTTGGTTCCCTCACCCCTCTGTTCATATTGTAATGAGGAGGAGACAGTACACCACTTCCTTCTACCTTGTCGCCGCTTTACGGCCGCAAGAAAAAGATTGTTGGAAACACCTTTTCGAAGAATTGGCCTAGACTTGACAAAACCTGCTATTCTTTCATTCGGGGCGTCCACTTTGGGATTCAGCCGCAGAGATGCTTGCTTCGCTGTCCAAAGATTCCTTACAGAATCTAAACGGATGGCCTGAATTTTTTTTTACTTTTAATTTAATTATGACTCATTCCATAAGACCTTCCTGATTTTATTTTAACAGGTAGTTCTACGCTACTCAACGCTAATTCTATAAATATTAGGAAATTTATGTTCCATAATAATTTGGAATAATCCACCCATTTCTTGGCCAATGCCCCATCGTGAGTAGGAGCCACACGTGTGAGAGGCTACAACAAAAAGGCAGCAACAGCTTCTACATGGCCGCCGTTTCGCCGTTCTCGTGTTCTGTGCTCTACCTGCAGTGGTGATTAGTTAAGTCTCGGCTAGACTTTTCTTTCCTTCCTTGTTTATCTTGAATTCATTGCCGTGTAGATAATCCAGCAATTTTTCTCTGATGGCTACAGCAAAGGTCAGCCTCTTGTCTCCTGATGACTTACCTCTAGAATCTTTCTTACGCAGTGGCATCAGCAGCATCCCTGCCGAGCTGGTTCCCTCAAATGGAGGCTTGATTAGGTTGAAAAACCACAGGCTGTTCAGAAAGAACTACAGGCCGTGGCTTCTCATTAGCAGATTATCAAAGATGTCCGTCAGTTTGAACGAGGTGACGTAGTTAGCCCAATATCAGATCAAATGTGTGTAATCATGCTACTGAAGTGTGCCTCCTTCGCGTCCATCCAGAGGAGTGCTTTCATCCTGCCTCACCTAGCAGGAGCTCAAGTCCTCGTCCGTGGTGTCAATTCTCCGCTAAGCGCTGCTGGGACTCTTGCGAAATTATCCGGGGCTGGTGTCATAGCTATATACTATTGTAGTCGCATAGTAAAAGGTTAAAAAGTATTCCCAGTGTCTGTTACAGCCACGCTCACCGGTGCCTTTTGCGCATCGTAATTGAAACTGTGGCCTCTGATTTGTATTGATATACAAAGCGCTGTTTAGTTCTTATATTTACTGCCATTTGGTTTGGGGAACAACTACAGAAGCATACTTAACGAAATTACTGAGAATACAGAAAAAAATACTAAGGCTGATAGACAGAGCTACAGTTCTAGCACCTAGCGAACCACTATTTAAAAGATATAGGATAATCAAAGTGAATGACCGACATCAATACAGACTACTACGAGAGTACTGCCATAGCTGCAAACGCTCAAACATTTTGTTCACGGAGATGGCGAATCTTTGCTTAAAGAAAAAGGCCTATGAAACAAGAAATACAGAAATGTGGAACGTTCCTTACTTTCGTACTGATTATGGCGTTCAGATGCTTCTATGTACTTCTTCGTGAATTCTAAGTCATTACACTAGCAAAGGTATAGATGTGTCTCATTTAAGGGTCGTAGAATTAGCGGCTCTTTTTGTTGTATAAACTATGTACAATTTAGTTAAGTGCAGAAGACTGCAACAGTATTTTTTGTTGTATAAGCTATGTTTTCAATTTTTCTTTGTGGCTTGATCTTTACGTGAAACAATGTGTCACTTTAAAAAAAGTGCTGTGATAGTGTTATGTCCTTCAGCTGCTGCCATTGTTCACAAAGGGGGCGAAGGATCCCTGAAGCCATCATTTGAACGGCTTTACCCTCCGCCTAAATCTAAGTACACGGGTGTTTTCGCATTTGCCCCCATCTAAATGCGGCCGCCGTGGCCCGGATTCAATCCCGCGACCTCGTGCTCAACAGCCCAACACCATAGCCACTGAGCAACCACGGCGGGTGAGGCAAGAAATGGCTGAGCGCGCAGCCAGCCACTTCTCGTTTCTAGGGAGGAACCTAATCCAAGGTAAATGTACCTGGTAGCGAAGCTTCCATAGGAGCCCATACGTTCAAAACATGGCGGTCCATCGGCGGTCCATGGGGCTTAGCGCCATCTGTATGTGGTGGGAACACTTCCGGCGGAAGAAAAAATGATGTGACGCCATGTCCGTTAAAAGCAGAAGTGACGTCATTTTTTTCGAAGGCGCGAAATTTGTTTTGTTGTTCTTCCTTTGGAGCTATATATTCAAATGCCCTGCCATTCGACTGGATGGGCGTTTCGAGCTTTCAGCGTGGAAAGCGATTCAGGAAAAGGCCAGCCGTACGGTTGTCGAAATCGCATCCCTGCACAGAACATACTTTCTTTGGAGGCGGACGAAAGCTTTAGGTGTAGAGTGCTGATCCTATTGTTGGATGCCAAGCCCGTCGGCCAGCGTGGTCGCACGAAAACAACTACACAATTATCTGGCGGTCGTAACTCACTACATTTGACTGAACAGGTTAAGAAGCAATGAAGCTACCCACGTCACCAAATTCAAACAAACTTTGACAAGCAAGAAAGCACAAACTGTGAGGGGGGCGTATTTCAACAGGTGATACGAGTGCGCCTTTCTGCCCATTTCAAGACGTGCGTTGCATTGCGAGTGATAGTGGCGTCAACGCCCCCTGTAGCGATGGGCGCTTAAAAGAAATGCATTTATTAATAATAATAAAATTAAACTTGTATTTTCTTAACTCGTCAAGAATGTATAAAATTGTCTAGGAATTTTATTTTCGTTGAATGAATCTAACTGTGGCTCGTTTGAATTAAAAAACGCGTTTTTCTTTCCCAATGTTTGTTCCCTCCAAACATAGTCACGCTTCAATCGCTGCTCCCATAACCCCCCATGCTGATGTCGGTGACAATCTGTACTGAACCGCTTTTCGCCCGAAGCTTCGCGACCTATTTGGATCGACCTTGCCTAATCTTCGAAAAAAGGGTCAAGAGCACATGTGACTTCCGCGCACGACATGTTTAGCGTATAGTTGAACATATTAATAAAGGGATTCTATACTGCCCAACACTACGCAAGACACGTTTTCTTTGTGTTCAAGAGCGGGAGAAATAACAATTCTGAGTGTATTTCAAAGTTCTTGACGCAAGATGATGCTGTAAAGTGCGCACCATCATGATCCAGGATATGTTGCATTTACTCTTTCGCATGACATGCGGCTGTAAGGAAATATATTTCATGCGCTAAAGCAAAATAAAGGGAAAATACAACACCACTGTTAAATACGTACAGCGCTTCAGCGTGCGTCTGTGCGTATGGGCATGAAGGCTTCTATAATACCTCTCTTGGGCAGCTGGTAGTGTTCAGACCCTGCGATGGTATGGATGACTCACGCGCGTGGCGGGAACACGCAATATGTGCAATGCACCTGTGGCGGCGTACGAAGTTCCAGGTAGCGTTGAAGGCGTAAGCGTACGGCCGTTGCAAGCATGCCGGTGATATCATTGCTCGCAGCGGCTTACCTTGCACGGGAATTCACTCGACTAACGCGTTCCACTGGGGGGTGTTAGAGCAAAGTTAATCGGCACACGTTGCAAACGTGTCATTATTGTACGTTCTCATGCATCAAGAATGGGTATCATCACTTACGCAACTGGGCGCTACGTTTCGGACTATTGTGAAGACGTCTTCAACGAGTTGGAGCCCTAACTATCTATTGTCACGTGGTAGCGACTGTGAAGAAAGCAGCCAAACTGAGAAAGACGAGACTAGCGTTTTATTGGGCGAACTTGTGCCCTCAAAAACAGGCCACACTCAAAGAACGGCGACAGCGGCGAACACAGTGGGCGATCGTCGAAAATCTGATCAGTGGGTCAAGCGCGTCGGCTTTTGTAATCAGTCGTTGAATGTTCCAGAGTAATCGCTGGGACCTGCGTGCCTTCCACAAAGTTCTACATTATACGCGTCGCGCACACATGCGATCAGATTACACAAGGTTCGGTCAGAGACAGCGGATGGAAGCATCGATAACATTCCAGAAACTTCCAATACATGCAGGCGCGTCCTGCGCTGTGTGATGACATTTGTTAGGCGGTGAAACATGTCGCCCAATAAAGACAAACAAGTACACGTGTCACTATGGTTCTCGCCAGTGCAATTTCATTTGCATAAAGAGGGAAGAATCACGCCGATATTATTCTTTTTTCCCTACGGTTGCACTGTAATATTGCTCAGCAAACAAGGAAGCATAAGAAGAAGGCCCTGAACGTACCCCAGAGAAATTATGTAGTCTCTGTTTGACGAAGCACAAAAAACTTTTTCAAACATTCATGGCATTTCTCTGCAACGCTTACTCGGGTCTAACGTGGAAGCCTCCAGTAACGCACCAAGAATCCACTTGGCGCATGGTGCTCCCTCGCAGAGTGTTCAGATAATCTGTATTTTAGGCAGCTCACCATGCTTGAAAACATACTGCAAGATTTGTCCGCAGTCGTCGGCACACTGCTCCAGTGCCACTAAAGCTATCCCGCCATACAGCCATTCCTAGCTGCCAGAGTGCGCATTCTTTGCCTGCAAGTCCCAGGCATACAGCAAACTATAGATTTTTGGAAATAAACAACCCTAAGATAGGAAACACTATCAGCTAGGCCTGGAAAGAGTACCGAGAAAGACCGAAGGTGCACAAAAGAGTTTTCGTTTTTTTGTGCGCGCAAAGCCTCTTGGGGACGCCATTTCTAAATCTATATATAACATGTCCGTGGTTTGTCCTGGTTGACATCACGCGTTTTCTGATGATGATGATGAATGTGGTGTTTTGTGGTGCAAGGGCCAAATGTGGCCAAACAGCGCCAGGCCGGTGGTAATGCGTTTGCAATGGAGGTATGAATAACGAAGGGCAGATTTTACGGTGGCTGTAAAGAGGCCTAAAACAGTCGGTCTAATGAATGAATAGAATTTATTGATAGGAAAGACAGAGAGGTCGACCTGAGCTAGTGCGCTCTAGTCTGCTACTCTGCACTGGGGAAGAGGGATGGGGAGTGAAAGTATTGGGATGGATGATGATGATAAGAGAAGTGGTGAGTGCTTATGTACAGGCTCGTCCACTCTTAGGGTGAACACGGCTCACCGTGGCCGCGCTCCGCGGGGCGCCAGTGCGTCCGGCGCGGCGGCGCATCGAAGCGAAGCGGCGCAGGCGCACACGCACCTAGGGGGGGGGGCGCTTCGCGTCGTCTGCTACAGCGCTGGAGCGCGCCCCTCTGGCTTTGCTGTAAAGTACACTTCGCTAGACCCAGGTGACTGAGCGACCGAGGCGGCGTGGCGGGAAGGCGCACTTCACTTACTGTAGCATTTTCCAGCTGGTTCGGTCTACAGCTTGTGAACAGCCTGCTTAATCAATATACATTAACAGAAACAAGCTTATCAGCACATAAATCACTTAGCATGTTTTTAATAAGTGATGAGGGTAAAAATACAGTCATTTCTTCGCGCTCTTTATTAGGCTGGTGCCATTTTATTTGACTCTCACAGCACTTGGTGTAGTGCATACCGAGAAACCTATTAGGCGCGCTCTTCTTCGTTGGAGTCATCATGTGATGAGCCTAGCGCGCCATTTCGAGCATGTCTTGATGCTAGAACGAATGTGCTTAATTGACCCAAAAAAGCGACCGAAACCCGCAATAAATTCCACAGAAAGTTAGAAAACGATTGTGCAATCATGCATCACCATGTTTGCCATCGATTTTACCATTAAGGAGGGCAATAATATTACTTCGACAGCAACTAAGAAGTGACATCCGCTACTCCGCGAAAGACACCAGAGGTGTTTCCATTAAACGCATTTCTATCGACTTGCATGATGAATTGCATTTTGTTCGGTTGTCGGTTGCCGGGGCACTTCGGCGACAAAAACGCTGTAACAGTGCAGGATATTATTTCCCCGGTGCACTTTCGGAAACTGGCCATGTCGCGGGTACCGGAAAAAGAAAGACGACGCATTGTAGATCTGTGCCTACAAAACTATTCTCAACACGTTATATCGTAGATGACAAAAAGGCCACTGAAAACTGTGAATCGAATTGTCCAGGCTTACAAAAAGGATGGAAGAGTTGCAGATGCTCCCCGTAAAGCCAGGCAAACAGTGACCACTGAAGCTGAATACATGACCATTGTTGCGGCGGCTGCTGCAAACCCGACCTTTATAGCTCGGGAAATTAAGAACAGCCTCTGGCTGGGTGACGTCTCTGACACGACTATCAAGCGTCGCCTCTACGCCCCAGCCTAATAAAGAGCGCGAAAAAATGACTGTATTTTTACCCTCATCCCTTATAAAAACATGCTAAGTGATTTATGTGGTGATAAGCTTGTTTCTGTTAATGTATATTGATTAAGCAGGCTGTTCACAAGCTGTAGACCGAACCAGCTGGAAAATGCTCCAGTAAGTGAAGTGCGCCTTCCCGCCACGCCGCCTCGACTGCTCAGTCACCTGGGTCTAGCGAAGTGTACTTTACAGCAAAGCCAGAGCGGCGCGCTCCAGCGCTGTAGCAGACGACGCGAAGCGCCTCCCCGAGGTCCGTGTGCGCCTGCGCCGCTTCGCTTCCATGCGCCGCCGCGCCGGACGCACTGGCGCCCCGCGGAGCGCGGCCACGGTGAGCCGTGTTCACCCTAAGAGTGGAAGAGCCTGTACATGAAACAGTTGCCTCGCTAGAGCCGCTCGTCGAGCTTGGTGTCCTGCAGGAACTTCAACAATACTTTTGTTGCACGCACTGAAATTGCAGTGTCAGGCCATGGGCCGAGGATAGCTTCCTCCGACAGTAGTTGTCTGCCAATGCTGGCTAGGAAACTGTCTAACGTCCTTCGCTCCAGCATATATGCTGGGCAGTCGCACAGTACGTGCTGCAGTGTTTCGGGCATCTGGCAGTGTACACAATCAGGGTTGTTCGATTGGCCGATGAGGTGTGCGTAGCGACGGGTGAAAGCAACGCCGAGCCGAATCCTGTGTAGCAATGATGTTTTGCTCCGTGTAAACTTCGGGGGCAAAGAGAATTTACCGTCTGGGTCAATCGTATGTAGACGTCTGTGAATGTTATCAGAGTGGGCTCTGTAAGCCTTTGTAAGGTCCTGCATGAGTGCCTTGATCATGGAGTTGGTGTCAGGTCGCGAGTAGGCAATCCGTACTTCATCACAGGAAGAGGAGGCCGATCTTGCCTCACTGTCAGCGAGTTCATTACCAAAGACACCACAATGGCTAGGTATCCATTGAAAGGTGATCACGTGGCCACTTAACTCGGCACTGTGATAAAGTCGGTCTAAAATGCATAAAACCTATACAAGATAAAACTATGCCGATGGTTAATGGGCTGTACAATGGACACGAACTACACATTGTGAAATAATGATGATTTAGTGATATATCTCACAGATATACTTTTTCCAATAAGCACTACTGCCTTAACAGAGCCGTTGGGATGCAAGGGCCTGCAGGCATGTGCTATGCTAGATTACCATCACAGTGGCATCCTCTAGAAAGAGGATGTGCTATGAATATCTGGGGCTAAAAACTTGCAAGTTGACTGCGTTCAAGAAACTGGTGAAATTGGCGTTCAAGAAATTGGTGAAGAACAGTTCTTTGAACGGTTCTTCACCAATTCTTCACCAGTTCTTCAAGAAACATTGCTAGATGGAGAGGGGTGGGCTGGCGATATACAAGGGGAAAATGTCTCTTTCTCTCAGCTTCGGCTTCCCGACACTCCAGGAGGACGTGGAGAACAGTCAGCCTCTCACCACATCTACCACACGTTGGAGGTTAATTTCCGGTGAGTAAAAAATTGTGGGCGTCATAGGTGTGTCCTATCCTGAGTCGACAGAACAGGACATCAGTTCGTCGGGTTTTCGTTTTCGGGGGCCAGAACCCTAACTCTGGCTTAATCAAGTGAAGCTTATTCGTAGCTTCCATGTCCAACAAGCGTTGCCAGTGGCTTCGCAGGTTCTTCCGTAAGAGAGGCCTCAGATCTGTGATTTCATTCCATTTATTGTACCTTAATGTCCCGAAGGGACAGAATGAGAGAGGCCTACTTAAACACAAAATGAATAAAATATTATAAGAGAAGGCAATAGCAAGCAAAAATAGGCTACACTGAATGAGAAACGTCACAACAAAAATCATCAGCATAGGTAAAACTACAGATTCCAAGTATGGGATGTAAGCACGCATTAAAAGCGAGAGTGGAGGGGTCACTGCTAGTTCTCGAGGTATCGAATGACTGGTTAACAGTTTTTTATTATTGCGAAAAAGACTACACGCACACCCGAGGATGATTCTCGGTGTCGGCGCTGCTGCCGCCACCACCTTGCTGCCCCACTATCACCGAAGCATGCGCGGCGCGTCTGTGGCACGTTACAAGATATGAAGTGCCTAAAACCAAGCTAGATGTACGCGTGAACTTTCTAGTTTGTCATCCTAAACATACTGCGGATTCATAACGAAAGAGCTCTTCCGCAACCACATTCCGCGAAGCTTCGCCACTACCTTCAGAGTACATTGCACACAGTCATTAGAATACGTACGAGGCTGCTCATGATACACGCATACCTTGCCGTCATCGAATGTGCTACGTGGGATACTGGGAAAATCAGGAGGAGAATCTACGTACCGCAACGCACACATCGGCGCCAATCAGCGTAAGCACGGCTGGGGGCTCGCTATACTAACAAATATGGCGTTTGTGAATATAGGTACGGGCGTGAAATACGTTCAAGATAAAGGAGTAGTGTAGAACGTACGTAATGCGCAAAAGTATTGGCCTTCAAAACGTGAAAATCACAAAAATAATAGGGCGACAACATGGTGCAGTTTTTAGGCTGGGGTGAATATTGCTACTGGTGAAGCCAGTAGCGAAACTTTAGAGGTGGCGTAGCGGTCGCAACTATGATTGCCACGTTGCAGTCTCGCGTTCGATAATAGGTTGGTGTGCTTTAAAAAAAAGCTACCTATCTGTATTTATTTTTGCAAGTCTTTCTTCTTTATAATGCGAAAAAATTATGTGCCCCATTACGCTAAAAACCGGCGTTGTGCTCGGCGGCGTGACCGAAAGATGGTGCCAAAAAATGGGCGACGACGCAAAGAGTAAAAACACTTCAAAAATGCTCGAATAGACGTCGAATCTGTCAGGCAGTTTTCTGTAAACAAAGTCAATTATTACAATCGAAATGGAAATTTGGTACATGTCGGTCCGGGAGGGAATCGAACTCTGGCGTGCGTGCGACATTGCCCACGTCATGTCACTGCCTCTGTCGCTGCCTCCCGTGCGTGACTTGCTCTTCGGATTTTATCGGTGCTCTGTCTACTGGGACAAGGTCCATCTTAATAGGTCGCGAAGCGTGGAACGAAAAGCGTGCACAAACATATCGCCAAGGATATCAATTAGGGGTGCATGATTGAAGCGCGACTAGGTGATGGGGGGAGAAACACTGAAATTAGAAAACCTATGTGGAAAAAATGCTTTAAATTTTTAATCAGTAGACTGCCATACAAGTAAATTTTTCGTTTCAGATATTTTTTCTGCACTGAAACAACAAATGTTAATTTTCTTTTCTATTTCACAATTTATTATTTCTTTTTGGCGACCTCTACCAACCAGCGATTCTAGCGCAAGACAGGGCATGGTTTTGCAAGCCAGCTAATATGTCGTGCGGATTGGCGTTGCTCATTTAAAAGCGGCGGTATGCAGCGCTTTCGTCCAAGCTTTTTTTTATTATTACTTTTATTTCCTTGCGTGCGCTTTCAAAGTGTGGCGTGCGATTCACTTCAAACTTGCATGACCTATCGTACGGCATTCGTTGGCGGAAGGTGTGAATGCAGGTTTTTTTTCTTATCGTGCAAGTTAACGCTGCCGCATTCGACGGGCTTGTCTCGTCGTGACGATAAATGCGGAACGCCCTGCGAAGAAACGTCGTGCTATGTTCGTTTCCTCTCTAACACAGGCTCTGAGTGTCCGGCGGGCAGCAAGGTTAGTAAGTCTAATGTTTTCTAGATAATAATGTGGGGGGTAATGTAGTCTTGTGTGATAATTGTTGAATATGAATACATGCTGTCGCAAGGAATTACGCATGATTCTGTGAAAATTATTCGCAGAGCTTGCCATGCTTTATGACTGTGTGCTGGCCATAATACTTTTCATCAGTTGAAACATGTTTTGTTTCGTCAATTATATTGGTTGCATTATTCTAGACTAATAAAAGTGGAGTTGATTTTGAACCCTCTTTGGCTGCATCAATTATTTCCACCCGATTCGCCCACCTTCCTATGGCAGCTACTGGAGCCATAGCCTTGAATAAGAGCCTAATTATGTTCACATTAAGACATGCCAGAGTACAGGAAGCGTCGAGCTCGCTTCCTTCCCGACGCCGCTCCGACTGCAGGGGCCGCCGGGAACTTCTCTATCGGCGTCGCCGCCCGTGGCAGGCGGCTCTCAAAAGTTCAGAGTTGGCAGACCAGCTATTGGCCGTCCGGCAAGCTGAAGATGCCGCCCGAGTCCAAGGACTTCGAGCCGCCACCTGAAGCCACCACAACTAAAACTGCCGGACCATTCTTTATTAAAGTTCCTTCTTCTGCTATAGCGGCCGTAATCCCGGATGCTAAAGAAATTCAAACATTCGCAACAAGCAGCATAAGATCTTTACGTCACTGCCATTTCCGGTTGTGGCGTTTGTTGTTTCTTTTTTTCTTTTTCGCTTGCTGTTAGTTGTCCCCACGATACGTAGATGGCGACAGTTACAACGAGCCTCATTTTCTTGACCTGTGGGCTTCTATGGAAGCTTCACAACCAGTTTATATATACTTTGTACAGGGACGCACTCCGAAGCGTCTATCTCAGCGCAAAAGACGAAGCAAGGGAACACAAAAGGAATGCAGTGCACATTTACACTGTGCACGACGACATACTGACGAATAGCTAGGTGAAAACATTTCCCCAAAGTGACTACAATGCTTTCGCATTCCCACACGTAGGCAGTCTTAACTGTTTCTGCCGAACTTTATGACGTGGCACACACCCTATCGCCACTTAGATAAGATAATAGCAGATTCAACAAGCAGCGGTCTCAATGGCGTTCGACAAGCTCATTTATTACACGTGGTTTTTATACTACGTTTATTCCACTGTTTTTAAGTGTACTCTGCAGCGCATGTAAAAACAACGCAATGAACATACATAAACGCATATCACTCGACGCACTGCTTGCTGTACTCTTGCTTTTTCACAAGTGGCCAAAACGATTTCCGCCACGTCAGGCAAACAGCTGCAGACAAAATAAACAAACACAAACAAAAAAAGACGACACAGACATAAATTTTATATAGCTGGTGTGGAACCCAGGTACGGAACGTAGAAATCGGAAATCATATACCGCACCACTAACAAAGGGTCTCACTGGCGATTGTTGCTGCACTTGTATTATTTGCTACACTGGCTTCAAACTGTTCTGGTTTCCCCGCGTAACATTTGCTGATTTCACCGTTTGGCAAGGTCGATTCTTGTGTACTTTACGTACCTTATACTTTCATTTTGATCGACAACATGTGCAATATATTCATCCACTTCTAAAACTATATGTTCCCTTCGAAAAATGAGCCCTCAGTCATGCAGGTACTGAGTGCCAACGAAGTGAGCTACTGCACGTAAATTCTCCCTCACATTTGCTCAAAACCTTACGTACACAGCGTTCAGTATCTTCAGTAGACAAAGCGGAATCAAAGTATAAGTGCGTGCGGACACGGCCAAGCAATTATCTTAAGCGTGTGCAGAACTACGACGTTTCATGTAACGCCGTAATGCGCGCTACCCACCTCCAATTTTTTTTAATTAGTGGTCTGCATAGCGGTGCAATTAAAGCGATGTCCAGAGGAAGCGTAAAGAAAGAACTACTTGCGAGTGACAAAACCAACAGTAACTCGCGCCTGTTCGCGAACAAAAATTGTATGCAGCTTGAAGAGTGGTCACAAAAACTCTTCGGAAACAGGTTGCTTTTGTCTGCTTTGGCGAACACCGCTGTTATGCGGATCGTAGTCTGAATTTCAACATAATCATAATTTGCGAAATGCTGCCACGCGGACGCATTTCCACCAGTCGCTTAGGTGGATTGATAGCGGAACATACATCATTGGTCCTATTGCGAAAAGCACACGTTGTCATAGTATTGCATGCAGGGGTACCAAATGAAAAGCTTTTTTTTTCAGCGAAACTGTACTTCCACACCATGGAAACAGATGCGGCAGTTGTTGCAGCACTGATGAGCAGGCTGCATGGTCTGAGCCGGCTGCGGCAACTCTGGCACGCTGCACCGCAACACACACACGCAATGAGCGTTGCTGCGAGGAAAGCGTGTGTGCAGCTGTTCAGCCCGCTTATTGCCGACGCATCTGAAAGTGAAACATGGCAAAGTCAAGTGCATATGTCGCACGAACTTCTATAAATAAACTGCCGGGCGCGTCTAAGGAGCCTCTAAAAAGAAATTCAGTGGATACGCCGCACGTGCCTTCAGCCGCAGCCTGAACGATAAGGCAGGGATGGAGCTAGATAGCATTTCATCACTATTAGACTTGAAGCGCGAAGGCGAAAGGCAGGCAGAAGCGATTGAGCGGGACATGGGCAAGAGCTAACTTCCAAGTGAACTTGATTTTAAGCCGGTACAATTATTTAAACGGCACGATTCAAAACACAGTACTTGGTCCTCCCCCTTCTCCACGCCACCATTTCGCATATTGTTTTCGAATATTGCATTTCGACTGGACATTCACACTTCCCTGTATCCGTTCATTCGCGCCTGTGTGTGTGTGTGTGTGTGTGTGTGTGTGTGTGTGTGTGTGTGTGTGTGTGTGTGTGTGTGTGTGTGTGCGTGTGTGCGTGTGTGTGTGTGTGTGTGTGTGTGTGTGCGTGTGTGTGCGTGTGTGTGTGTGTGTGTGTGTGTGTGTGTGTGTGTGTGTGTGTGTGTGTGTGTGTGTGTGTGTGTGTGTGTGTGTGTGTGTGTGTGTGTGATAAAGCGATGGTAACGCACCATGAACTCTAGGCCCAATCGCCTCGGTGGCAGATTCGAGGCAGCGTTCTGCTTTCCCCTGCTGGCACGAACTTTGTGCGCACGCACATTGAAGCACACAAATGTTCCTGCTGAGCTGTTCTATGTATATGCAGTGGTCTGACCGCAACGCACAGGATGCGTACATCTAACGTTATCTGACATTTGACTGGGGGCTGACTGTCTCCGATGGTTTCCCATTAGTCTTATCTCGTGCAGCATCCATGTGCGGCGCCTGAAATACCGCAGACGGTGCTCCTCCTCACCTGAGCATTATGAGGCGCCTTGTTGCTGCCAGGGTGCTGTTTCTTCTGCGCATCAGGAGTTGTCTTCAGTGCAGCGAAGCACCAACACGTCGCAACCATGTATAGTGAGAACACTGCCCGAGAAGTTCAAACACAACAATAAACTTTGCTATCGGCTGTCAACGCTTCCCCTTGTTAGCCGAACTTACAAATATTTCTCGAAACTTCATTAAGTGCAAGCATGACAAGTTATGTAAAGTTCGTTCATGGGGATATTCTATGGAAAAAAGAACTTTTCATTCATGTTCATTCTACTTGGCCAAGCACTCCAACTTCACTTGAGTCCGTGTAAAGCTGTGGCGCGTGTGAGACTCACAGCCTCTTCGAAGTCAAGCCTGAAGAATAACAGCAACCAGGAACACCAGCCATTACAGATGTGGAATCGACAGGGCTGCAGTTATGGTAATGGAAGTATACCTTTTTTTCTGCAACAGTGCGACAGATGTGCGAAATGTGTGCCAGTTCTCAGATTTCGCACTTGCCAACGGCGTCGTGACGATTTTCATGGCGTGTGTCCTTTCCCGAACTGATGGCTGCACGAGCTGCTGTTTTTGGCTCTTGAAACCGACCACTGCATGAACCTGGCTCGCATCCTCCTTCGCTGGCCAAAGCCCTTGCTAGAACACAAGAAAGGGCTCATCAACTTCAACTAGTACTATAAAAACCACGAGTACTCAAGAAATTGCCGATGTTGTTCAAAGACACTAAAGAGAAACAGTAAATTAAGTTAGATTGAGCCAAATTCTTTCAGGGTTGAATTTTTTATTGATTTTGGTTTAAGGCGTTGATCACTTGAAGAGAAATTTAAGGTTTCACTTCTATTTCTTTTATTTTGGGACGAAATCGCAAATTATTTTCTCGTAGTTAAGCCGCTGTGGCTCAGTAGTGTTTTTTTAAACTTGATGAGTTCATTGTTGGGACTTTTATAATGCAATGATGTACATCTTTACCGATAAATATGTACTAAGCCTCAGCAGATGCCGTAAAAATCCATGACGCTGAACGGCGCTGCATACGGTAGGTATAAGAAGCCTCACTGGACTCTCCGCAGAAGCTACACCACAGAGTGAGGCCTACAATACTCGTAAAACACCATGACTAAATGTGGTGCTGTGCTTATTTAAGCATTCTGAAAATACTCTTTCTGGCAGCCTCTTCGTGTGCGTTATAATGAGCTTTATGGCGCTACTTTTCAAACTTCCTCGCGTTTATCCGAATGAAAGCGATAATGATGCCTGCACAGATTATACAATTTGGCCTGCGCACATGAAGCTGCCAGTTTCAGCAAAAAATAATTCTGTAGATTTCATGTTGCCCTTCAATGTGTAAAATGTGCTTGTACGTACGTCGATTACGGGACGTCAAGAGGCACCACAGTCGGTGCGTGAATGCTTGAAAGTCTCGTTGCGATATGGTATGGTATGGTGAAACTTTAAAGATCGTAAGGTGTAATTTTTTACTTGCATGCGTATAGGAGGAAGAGGAGGAAGGTGAGGATTGGCTGCAGGCGTATCTATCCTTGCTGGAATTGCCGGTTCTTTAGTTCCATGCTCCACTGTTCAAATCTAGTTTTGCTTTAATTCTAACCATACGGAAAACCCCCTGCTTCTTGGCCAATCCCCCATAGCGGGTATGCTCCAGTGCTGGGGAAACTAAACGAAACGAAAGGGGAATTGTCGGCAATTGCTTTACGTCAACATCACATTTAGGCAGAGTCGAAGAAGCCAAAAATCTACTGGTACAAATAATTGGCCTGAAATTATTGGTTGAATTAAGCTCATTACGTCCGCGTCACTCTGCAGCGCAGCTTGCGGTGCAACCCTCTTTTGAGGTAGTGTAGATTGAAAAGGCGCAAATGCTTTCATTATTTTTATTTTTCATCCTGTAATGCACACCCGCTACAATAATACCCCCTTGGCGCATATAGGCACGTTAAAAAATAAATAAATAAGCCACAGTACCGCATACGTTTCAATAAAGAACGAGCTCAAAACAAGCATCCAAACCAGCAATAAACATTGTATACCTCCCGGAAGTACGCTACGGCCGAGGATGCTCGCCAAGCGAGAAACGGAGTGCGCCGTGCGAACAGCGGCAGCAAGGCGTTCGACCGCAAGTGCTGCTTTTCCCTGCTGGGAAGATGCAACGTAAAGTCGAAAAGAAACGTCGTTGGTACGAGTCTGACCCTGCTATATGAGCGCGCGAAGCCTCAGCTAAGCGTCAAAAACGAGCCGAAGAAGCCGAACTGCGAAAGCAGCAGCGCCACGATGCGAGACCGCATCGCAGAGAGGGAGCTGAAGCTCGCAGACAATGGCTTGCCATACGTGTACTGCACGCTGTTATTCTGTTACGCGAAAACTCAAACAAACCCCTTTACCAGCGTTTCTACAATGCACAGACCGGAAACGGAGTCTGCCATTTGCGCACGCTAACGCGTGAATATCAGAGTCCACGAAGCAGTGCGCCCGCTTCCTTGCAACACTTCCAGATGGCGCTCGCCTCCACCCCATCACGGCCCCCGCAAGAGGCCGCGTTTCGACTAAAAAGCCCGCCTTTGTGCATAGGGTTCGCCGTGAGTGCTTCTCGGCAAACATTACGGTTACATACGCTGCAGTTGCAGGGAAGCGTGAGAAGCAGTCAGGGATCATTGAAGGCTATCGCGATCCACTCTCAAAGGCAAAGCTTAAGCGTTCTCCAAATTTTCCTTTTCAACTCTCAACAACTATTCCAATTTCCTGACGTCACATGTACGTAATTGCCAACGCAAGCATCGAGCAGTGACCGGCAGCGTTGTCTGAACAGACCAATCAAACGCTCTCCTCGTCTATAACAGGTCACTTTTGTTTGCTTTCATGACGAATAATATTGCCTACATTGAGCGGCTTTTCTTATCTAAATCACTGACAATAGGCGAGGAGCACGGTCAATGGGAGAGGGTTTCTATGAGGCCGAGCCAGTGCAATCAAAATAGTTAACCGGATGAGGGGGGTGGTGCCGGCGCCTACGATTGGTTCGCGTTCTCTTACATAGTTTGCGGTGGCTGGCCGAAAAGCGCGGCGGCGTGCGACGGAAGGTTAAGAATGCCGCTAAAATGGATCCTCAGCAAAGAGTTGGCAGAGTGATGTATACGTGCCGAAAGGGCTCGATATCGTTATACAGGGACGCAAAAAGCTTTATTATACGCAAATAAATCCATGCTCTCCGGCAGGTGCGAGTAGCCAGTGCCGGAGCGATCGGCGTACAGTCATCTCCTATTCCATTCGGAACGAGGCAATCTCCCGCTATTAACAAAAAAACAGTTTTGTTCGGCATATCAATGCATCGTTAACGCGTACATGTTATTTTGACGCTGTAAGTTTTCTTGGTTTTGTGACGTCCCGTAACAGACAGGCAAAGTTGGCGCAGCCCGATAACTTTTGATCAATAGCAGAGGGCTAATGGCGAAAGGGCGTCGAATCAGAAATAATTATTTTTCTTTTCTTTGCTCTATTCATGCATGATCAGTTCATGCATATTCATGATTCATGCATATCATATGGACAGCTGTCACTGTTTTCATGACGTCGCGTGACAGACAGGGGAAGTGGGGCTAGCCCAAAACTTGTTTAACCAATCGTGGAGGGCTGATTGCAGAGTTGGAATAGAAACGTTCGGAATAGCTTTACGCTATAGCGTCCTTCATTTTAGGATACGAATACTTAGCATCTAGTATTCTATTTGTATTCGAAACTTTGAATATTACCACACCACTAACTATTATTCATTTATTTACGCTATCCGAATGGGGAGAGCGCATCTCCTGGGAACGTAGTGTGAATCAGGGAACGTAAAACTGTGGCCAAGCGTCAGCGGTGGATAAAAAAAACATTGTGCCGAACATATGCAGAATGGCTGTCGATTAAAACGAATTGCCGAAGGCTTTTGGATAACTACTGGCTTTATGAGAGTAATGAATTCTTTGAAGACGTATATTTGCCGCAGTGAGAGTGAAGACATTTTGGTAACGTTTATTGTTTTGTTGTGTAATTCCAAAGAGAACAAGGCCCATATTAAAAAAAACTTGTTATGCTATAATTGTTCGTAAAAACAAATTCCAGCCAATTTTGGTGCTGGCCATATTATTAGCCAACCCGGCCAGCCAATGACAATGATCGCTCTGAACAAAAAGCTTTGTGAATTCAGCCCCCAATCGTCATCAAGAGGCGGTGCCGGAACCCTCCTTTGCAGCTGCCATAGTGGGGAGTGGACAGATGAAGATGAGGCCAAACCTTCCTGAGGGTTCCCACACAGCATTCCAAGTAGTCTGAAACTGCAGATGACCTAGTAATTTCGCCCAATAACACACGTTTGCTTATATTCGCTTATACGCAAAAGAAACGCGTGCCTTCAACGGAGCGAAGTTCTCTGCCGTTTCAATGTGCCCTTTGCCTATCTTCCCAACCTACGATTAAAGTTACCGACAAATGCCCCCCGCTACTCAGTAGTGGCAGTGAAAAACCTACCGTCAGGAGCTGACAAAATCTACACTCAGAACGGTGAGAGCCCATTCCTGCTGTTCAAATGTACGCATATAGGTACTCGAACTTTTGCGTACTCTATTAGTTTAACTTCTCGTTGTCATCTCCTATTCTATCAATTACCTCAGTAACTAGACGTCTGCCTTAGAGCGGCGTCGGAGCCAGATTTCATCATCACTCTGGACTGTAAGGAGGACATCACACAAAACGATTCTCAAAAGCACAGATATTAAACGTGCATTGTAGGAGAACTCCGTGATCTTTGCATCGTAATTGTATGTTTTAACTTTCAGCCAATCATATTCAAAGCAGGCGATTGCTTACGCGAACATATAAGATATCCTCATGAGAAAGCGCGGAAATTGACATAGCTGACAACATCTCATTTATTGCATGCAAGGCGCAGTTTCTTTTTTTTTTCTGGTTTAAGCTCTGAATAAGTAGTAACAATAAAAAGCTTTCTCTGTCGTGGTGCAAGAAGGGCATGGGTCAAAGTAATGCAGCGTCGGCATACACAGGCACGGTGATGCTGTTTAGCGTCGTTATAAAGGCCGTCACAGCAACAGGCAGTCTTTGTCCTGTCAAAATCAATGAAGCGCCTGCCGCAGATGAGCGCGTACGAACGGAGCACGACAGCCGCATAGTCAGCGAAGGCAGGTGCATAGTCGTGAAAGTAATCAGTGTCCTAGCCTACAGAGAGCCTACATATCTACGTCCTATATAGCGCTTCTGAGTGCGTGTGTGTCTGTGGGAAGTCTCCCTATCTTCACCAAACAGAAGGAACGACGAGACGCCCCAGAAAACACGTAGGATCATCATGGCTTCCACGACGCCACAGCATTGCTCGAGTGAGAACCAGACCATGTCGAACAAGTGAGCTGCGGCGATACTGGGCTTCTGCCATCCTGTATGCCAGAACGCGGTCTCTGTCAGTCCGGGCGTGTAGGTCCAAGCCGCAGCGCAGTTTCTGTGCCTCCAGCACAGCACAAATCATACCAAAGAGAGTTGGACTGTGCGACTGATTATCGGCGGACACCGGTACGCAAGAACTACACTTCAGAATAAGGTAACACTATAGGCATTAAAAATAGGCGCCACTTTCTCGCACATGCACGCCTGTTACGAAATCTGCGTCGCAAATTTTGTAATTTGGATAAGCTTCGGTGGTGCGTCAACCATTGTTCGCCAAGACGGATATACCATAAAGCGCGCATTTAAAACACTAGCCGGTGTGGTTCTCTCACCATACGCACAATCTACCAATATCTTCACCAGGCACTACCCAGGGGGGTAGTGCCTGGTGAACCAACAGCGAAGCGAGATGTCTTTATTTTTTAACTTTGTTCATGGGTATTAGCTTCTACCACTAGGTGGAGTTCTTGACGAGGAAGAGGACGACGGTTCTGTGGTAAGCTGTGGTAGTTCCATATCGCGCAGGACGATCGAAGAGGCTCCCTTATACGAGGGCGAAGCGCTGACGTGGCCTGGTGCCTGAGCTCCCGAACACTGGTTCTGGTCAAGTAGCTGGCGGTTTTCTTTTATTCTGTCTATTTAACGTAATTGTTTGTGATCTTTTGTTTCAATATCTGCTAACCTTCCAGAGTAATTACTTGTTTCTTTGCAATGTCACTCTCATCGCCAGGCCAGGAGGCTTCCTCCTGGTCGGCTTCTGTTCCTAACTCTGATTTGCCGGTGGAGCTTTTCTTACGCAGTGGGACGAGCAGCGTTCCTGTGGCTTTGGTTCCGAGTGATGGCGGTGTGATTCGCATGAAGAATCCCAAAGCAATTCAAAGCGAACTCCGGATGGCCTCGGCCAATTTTCAACAAATCACCGAGGTTCGACAGTTCGGCCGAGGGGGCAATCTTTGCTGCTCGTCTGACCAGGCTTGTGTTCAAGATTTACTGAAGTGCGATGTTTTCGCGACACATCCGGTGAGCAGTTTCATTCCTCATCACCTTGCATGTACCAAAGGCCTAGTTCGCGGTGTCGACGTAAGTCTATGTCCGGCAGACATCTTGGAAATGTTTTCAGCGGCAGGCGTGATTTCTGTGTATCGTTGCAGCCGTGTCGTTGACAATAAGCGCATACCCACAGAAACAGTCATCGCTACTTTTGCTGGAATGAACCGCCCATCGGAAATCAAGGCATGGCCACTTATATACCGAGTTGAGCCTCTATCACCTCGTGTCCTTCAGTGTCTAAAGTGCTGGTGGTTTGGACACTCCAAAAAAGGCTGCAGGTCAAACACACGATGCCGAAAGTGTGGAGAAGGCCATCATTCAAATGACTGTTCTTCCCGAAATGAGTCCTGCTGCCTTTGCAGTGGTTCCCACCCAGCAGATGAGCCTAATATCCCTGCAAGGTCTAAAGAAGTACAAATCCTTGAAATAATTGATAGACGTCGATGCTCTCGTCGTGAGGCCATTGGAGAAATTCAGAGCAGATCTCAAGGGTATGCTGGTATAACGGCCCGTCAAACATTGTCTATGGAAAACTCAATCTCTGAGGCTGTGGCAGCTTCCGTAGAAAAGGCATTGGAGAAAGCAATGGAGCGTATCATGACAAATCTCACCGACTCCCTTGTACAGGTGCTGTCTTCACAACTAGCTACGTGGCTTCAATTAAATAACAAAGCCAATATTGAGGATCTGGTGTCGGGTGTACCGCAGACTCCACCAATTGAAATATCGACCACGCAGACATTCACAAATAACAATTCATCAAAGCCATCAACTTCTGAGAGAGTCGACCAAACCTGTCTCTCCGACACAGATGGGATAGAAAATCAAGATGTAGATATGGACCCCCGATCTCTTAAACGAACAAGGTCACCGACAGAGAAAAAACATAGCTCTCCCACCAACTCCAAGGCAAAAAAGTACGTTAAAGAGATTCCTACTAAGAAGGACTTCTTAAAAGAGAGCGTTTTAGACCAAGCAGTCTCTGCTGCTCGGATTTATTCACAATAGGAACTTTAACAGTAATTCAGTGGAACTGTCGTTCCATACTTTCCGCTGCAACAGATTTATTATATCTTATTTCTAAATATTCTCCAGATATTATTGTTTTACAGGAAACTTGGCTTGTTGCTGGTCAGACTTTTCATCTAAAAAATTTCCGATGTTTTCGATTGGATCGCCTATCTCGAGGCGGTGGTTTAGTTTTGTTTGTGTCATCAAAAATCTGCCATAGAGCTACTATAGCATACCAGATAATGTCCCCAGACTGTGAAATCTTAGCACTGGATATAATACTCCCTGGTTGCACACCTTTTTCTATAATAAACACGTACTTCCCCGCTGGAGTGCAAGATACCCGCTATCTGGATATCTCTATTGCTCGCAGTCAGAAGAACATCATACTGGTGGGAGATTTTAATTCTCAGCATGTGTCGTGGGGTTTCCGAACGGACACTTGTGGAAAACGGTTGTGGGATTGAGTCTTATTGAATAATTTCTCTTGCCTAAATTCGAGAGCACATACTTTCGTACGGGGTCAGTCGCGATCTGCCCTAGATCTTACGTTTGCTACCTCGAGCATGTTTATCACCTCCTGGATGACTGTAGACTCCGGAACTAGCAGCGATCACCTCCCTATAATTTTTGAACTGCAGCGGCAGCGGAACTTGCGGGAATACGGGAGGCTGTCCGTTTTATGAGAACGCAGGCACCCCATAAATGGACAATATTGTGCGATGCCAAATCAGCGCTACAGGCGCTAAAATACTTTTTAAACAAAGGACCATACTATCTGCTCGTGCTGGAAATCGTCGAACTTTATCACAGTGCCGAGTTAAGTGGCCACGTGATCACATTTCAATGGGTGCCTAGCCATTGTGGTGTTTTTGGTAATGAACTCACTGACAGTGAGGCAAGATCGGCCTCCCCTTCCTGTGATGAAGTACGGATTGCCTACTCGCGACCTGACACCAACTCCATGATCAAGGCACTCATGCAGGACCTTACAAAGGCTTACAGAGCCCACTCTGATAACATTCACAGACGTCTACGTATGATTGACCCAGACGGTAAATTCTGTTTGCCCCCGAAGCTTACACGGAGCAAAACATCATTGCTACACAGGATCCGGCTCGGCGTTGCTTTCACCCGTCGCTACGCACACCTCATCGGCCAATCGAACAGCCCTGATTGTGTACACTGCCAGATGCCCGAAACACTGCAACACGTACTGTGCGACTGCCCAGCATATATGCTGGAGCGAAGGACGTTAGACAGTTTCCTAGCCAGCGTTGGCAGACAACTACTGTCGGAGGAAGCTATTCTCGGCCCATGACCTGACACTGCAATTTCAATGCGTGCCACAAAAGTATTGTTGAAGTTCCTGCAGGACACCAAGCTCGACGAGCGGCTCTAGCGAGGCAACTGTCTCATGTACATAAGCACTCACCACTTCTCTTATCATCATCATCCATCCCAATACTTTCACTCCCCTTCCCTCTTTCCCAGTACAGAGTGGCAGACTAGAGCGCACTAGCTCAGGTCGACCTCTCTGTCTTTCCTATCAATAAATTCTATTCATACATCATTGAACTGCTTACCCCATTGACTAGTTTACATAGCAATGTGCGCACTTTTGTTAATTACGAAAAATTTAAAAATGCGTTAAAATCAGCTTTACACGCTCAGGAGGGAATGGAGAGAGATATTAAAGCAATGAGCCTATGTTCAATTCTAAAACAGTCATCAAAAAAAGCTCAGTTTATCGTGCAATCTACTAAAGGTGGTTCATATTGTCCCTGGTGGAATTCGGACTGCGAGCGAGATTTTAGACGTAGAAAAGCTGCGTGGAAAAAGCTTTTATACAACCAAAGTCCTAATAATTGGGTTGATTATACATATATATCTAATACATTTAAACGAACAGTGTCAAAGGCTAAGGAGGATTATGATTCCAAGCACCACACATACCTTTCGAAATCTTGCAATAAAAAGGCACTGTTTAAATTTCTTCGATCTCGTAAAGTTATACCGGCGCCCGTGAATGTCGATTCTGTCGTTTTAACAACAAAAGAAGTATCGGAATCACTTGAGAAAATTGCTAAAGGACTTGCGCAACGTTTCAAACATAAATTGCCATTAGGCCTACAGAAACCTCCCTTAGGAGACGACTTTGAAACAGTAACAGTGACAGAGCTTCAAGGCATTATTAGTTCGTTACCGACGTCAGCCCCCGGTCCAGATGGAATTACAACAGGAATGCTAAAAGTTTTATTTGATTATGCGCCTCAGGACCTCCTAAACATAATAAATTTCTCTCTCAAAAATGCATGGGTTCCAAGAGAGTGGAAAATAGCTAAAATTATTCCATTCTTAAAGAAAAAATCAGCAGGACTTGACTTCGACAACATAAGACCGATTTCGCTTACTTCCAATGTCGTCAAATTAATAGAAAGAGTACTTCACGGCCGCATAACAAATTGGATGCAGGATGATACCCTTCTCAGTCCTTGCCAGATTGGATTTCGTCCCGGTCACTCCATATGGTGCGCCCATGTAGATTTAGAGAGCCGCATTAAACTTGCTCGCCGCAAACGAGAGTACGCAGCTTTGGTAACACTAGATGTATCAAAAGCATACGACTCTGTAGAACATGGTATTTTATTCGATAAACTTCAGTCTACGAATTTTCCTAAATATATAACCGCTTGGATCTATGAATTTATAAGAGATAGAGAGTTTTATTGTTACCAACACGGTATTTCGACTTCCCAACACAAGCAGACAAGAGGTGTACCACAGGGTTCCGTTCTTTCTCCTATATTATTTAACATTTTGCTAAGCACAATTCCTTTGTCTCCGGAAGTACGTGTTTATGTTTATGCCGCCGATATCGCATTTTTTACGTCCGCAAATAATACACATTCACTACAACAGTCGTTGCAGAATTACTTAGGAATGCTGGAAACATGGCTAGAGGGGTTACGTTTGTCGTTAAATATTAGCAAAAGTGCGCTATTAGTTTTCCCATTAACTGCACAGGTGCATATATCTTTACAATACGGACAGGAAATCATTCCCCAAGTTGACGAAGTCAAGTACCTTGGTGTCATTTACGATGGCAAACTCACCTGGCACAGTCACATTGAATATATTAAAACAAAGGCAGAACGAGCCATAGGCATGCTCCGCCGGCTCAGCCACCGACGCTCTGGACTACGCAGGGATACTTTACTGATGATCTATAAAATGTATATTCGGCCCATATTAGAATTCGGCTGCGTAATATTTTCCGGTGGCCCGGCCTACAAAATTAAACCTCTGGTACTTTTAGAAAGAGAAGCTCTACGGTCATGCCTTGTGCTACCTAGATTTGTTGCCAACGTTGTTCTTTATCAGGAAGCTCATATACCCACCCTAGATTGCAGATTCCGCATACTTACGGTTCAGACATTTTTAAAAATTTACGATTGTTTCAAAAGGCGTACGCAATATATATTTATCACTGAACCGTCTGAGTTTTTCCAAGTATCGTGGTCGAGATTCCACAGTCCTCAGGTAATATTCGTTCAAGAACAGTTACAAAAATTGGATGTGTCCCTACACCATGTTTACCATTCAAATGATGCCTTCCCAGACCTCAAAATTCAGTTCGATGACATATTTCCAAATCATGCTAAGCTATTACCAAGACGAGATTTAATTAATATCTTAAACGGCCACCTACACCAGCTAACCACTGACAATGTAATAGCTACGGACGCTTCTGTGTGCAATGAAAAGGCAGGAGTGGGGATCTTCTCTGAATCTCTTCAGTGGTCTTACTCCCTTCGCCTTCCCGACTTCACGCCTATATTTCAGGCAGAATTATTAGCGATAACACTAGCATTACGAAAACTGCCCCAAAATGACCCATTAGCTGCTATAGTGACCGACTCGCTTTCGGTATGCACAGCACTAACTGCATCTTTAAATTCAGCAATTCAAAGAACATTTCGTTCGATGGTGCCTCCGTACTTACGAAAAGTACGTTTGCTTTGGGTACCCGGAAATCATGGGTTGTATTTGAATGAAATGGCTGATTCTCTCGCACGAGCTTCCCTGAACGGCCCAATCATATCTGTTTTGCCGACATTGGCTTATGTCACCGCGGCTAGGTACAGAAATTTCGCTTTATCTCAAAATTCTGCAATATTCATGCTAACACCCTCTTCTGATTTCCACCATCTTGGCTTCCCATGGAATACTAATTGGTGTCCTTCAAGGCAATTGGAAGTTTCCTTTACAAAATTGAGATGTCGCATACCTCCTCTAAATTTTTACTAACACAGGTCTGGTCTCGCAGTGTCCCCTCTATGTTCTTTTTGCAGTGAGCCTGAAACTGTCGAACATTACTTTCTCTCGTGCCGCCGCTTTCTAAGACAAAGAAAACTATTAGAATACTCATTTACTAAACTTAGCCTTTCGCTATCCTCGCCAACCATACTTTCTTTTGGGGCGATTTCACTGGGATCCAGCCACAGGGATGCTTTTCTAGCAGTTAACAATTTCATCAGAGACACAAAAAGAGTGCCTTGCTGAATTTCTAAAATTATCCACAATTTATATTATGTCATTTCTTCACGTTTACTTATTTTATTGGAATTCCTAACAATAATCAATTAAACTTCTAATTTACAGTACTATCGTCCCACGCTCCACTACACAAATCTAGATTGTCTCTACTTCTAACCATACGGAAAACCGCCTGCTTCTTGGCCAATCCCCCATAGTGGGTACGCGCCACTCTCGAGGCCACAAGACAAGACAAGACAAGCTTCCCGTTTTCACTCACTCACAAAACTTTATTAGTGTCCTGAAGCCCGGTCTTTTCAGACCGAGGCGGGCCGCGTCCACATCGGCACCGCCAGGCCGAGCCTTATGGCGTCATCGTGGACCCTCTGGACAGCCCGTAGCTGATCTTGATATGAAGAGCTTGTTATCAACTTGTGCCAGTAAAGCCATTTTTCTTCGGGGTCGGCGAGAGCCGCGGGACAGCCCGCCAGCATGTGTCTGATGTCAATGATGCCATCGCACACGTTACATTCTTTCCTAATTTCTCTTTCGGGGTGAATTTTATTTATGAAATACGGAGTGGGGTACGTCCTGGTTTGCAGTAAACGTAGCGTCACTGCCTGAGCCCTGTTCAATTTTACGTGTGGCAGAGGGAATTGCCTACGCCCCAAGTAGTAATATTTAGTGATGTCGTTGTAAGTTAGTAACTGATCTTTATGCTCCCCGGAATGGTAGTGGGCGTCGGTTCGGTTCTGACCGGCACGGCAAGCAAGTCCTCGTGCCAGGTCGTTCGTCACCTCGTTGAGGTTGGGCCGAGTCTCGTCCACTTGTCCCATATGTGCAGGAAACCATCGGATTTAAGTTTTGATAGTTTCGACCTTGTCGATAATTTTAGCCGCAGTCCCAGCTACATAGCCTTTGTCAAAGCTCTTCTATATTATTCTCGAAACTGGTACTGGTGTCCTACCCTATGCGATTCGAAGTTTCATTGAAAATGTTGCGTTGTCATGTCCCACCGCTTAAGTTTTGCTTACACAAATGGGGTCTAGCGATATCTCCTTTATGCTAGATGTTCAATGAGCTCGAATCAATCAATCACTTTTTGTTATCATCCCAGTGATTTTCCGTTAAACAAAAGCTACTTTTGGAGATGCCGTTTCGTTGTTTTGGGTTGAGCATACAAGCAGTAATGTTGCATTCTCACTTGGAGGGTCGGCGCAAGTAGCACCAGTAATTGGTTGTTTATTTATATAAATAGGAATATCAATAAAGGAAAGTAAGAAAATTGGTACTGACCACAGTAAATGTCCCGGGCTGTATCTTGACATGACAACAGCGGTCAGCGGTGTGTAAAGGGGGGGGGGGGGTAAATGGACAGGAAGAGAAGATAGATCGTAGCCTTACCTTCTCTATCTACTATCACCCGTGAATGCCGATGCGGCTTTTAATTCGAGCACAAGTTCTTTCGAATCTGTATTAACTCTAGTCGTCAACATTTTAGTGGTTACGCTGCCTAAGACGGTCAGGCTGACTAGAGGACTTTAAACCTAAATTCCAACGATCATACAGATTGCTGATTTGGGCTGTGGACGATCATGACGTCGCTAGGTTAGCGGCACGATAGCAAGACGAGCTTATAGCCGCACGAATCGGGGCAGCTCAGCCACGTCACGCCCGTCAGCGGTGTGCATCGACGATCCTACCCATCGTGTGAGTGCAACTTGAGGAAAGTCGGGTGGCATGCCGCAAGAGCCAATGCCCTACGAAATGAATGCCATCCATCAAGAAATATGGAGTGTCAGGAGCGCCGAGTGAACGGCATCACATAGTAGAACAAAATATCCGGGGAAGGCTTGCAGTAAGTAGTATGTATAAAATTTTTGACATAGGCTCTACCTTTTGGATGGGTCGAAATAATTTGAACGGACTATCTATAGCGCTGTGTGGTCTATCTCAGCTTTCCGGGTGCTCCAGTCTTTTCCCGCGTGGTCAGAGACGGTCACTAGAAGACCTTAAAAAAATTGCTCCAAAGCCCTGTGTGTCGAAAAAGAGGCAAGGTCTATACTCTAGTATATTTCCTGTAAACAACAGGCCGTCGTACAAGTGTGTTAACACGACGAGGAGCTATTGTCTCTGCGTATACATAACTTAGCAAGGTCGCACAATTGGTAACATTTTGTTTGTGCGCTCGTGGGTTCCGAGCCACATCTTTGTTTCTTTCTGTTCTTCCCACTACCTCGTCCTTTTTCTGTTATGTAGGAAATCAAACGGTGCTTTCTCAGGTAACCTGGTGATTTTCTTGTCTTTATATTATTTATCTCTCTCAGTATCTTGTCTCAGTGTTTGTTTGTTTTCTTTCTAACCGCACTGTGAATTTGTTGTACTTATGCGCTGTTTCGTCTAATATCGCTTCTTCAAGTTGCAGTGGTGGGTTAAAATAAATGCGCATGCTTCGTCGGAAATGTCAAGTAGAGTTAAAAACAAGAAAGACAGCTTGGGCCAGCGTAAAAGCGAAAATCTCATTCTTGTTAGGGAATGCCAATGTTGCTTCGTTATTCCGTTGCTATTAAAGGGTAGCGCCTGACATCTCCATGAACCTGATAACCGCTTAGCGTACGACAGCAATTGCCCTTTCTTACTTCTGTAGTAATCGTTTGTTGGATATTGGCGGCGCGTGTTTTGCAATATTCACGCCCTTAAGCTATTGGGACAAAAATATTGCTAGGCCTCGTCGCATAGCGCGAAGAAGGACGCATCACAAAGGCTCGCGCTACATTGCTTAGTTCTATCAGCATATAAAAAAGCGACTGCACACAGTGCAAGGTACGCGTGCAGGCTGTGTGAAAATGCAGCTTTTCTCGGAACAACGGACCGATATACAAACCTTTGGTACCTATGGCAGACACTCATGTCATAAGTTGAGAAGTGATTGAGAGGAGTCCATTGGAATCAACATCAGGGGCTCGAATTGACAAAGCTTTCTCTTCGTCACTGCCCTTCGCCAGTGTCCCGCCACCTTCAGTTAAAATATTTCCTGCATCGGGATTGTCTGCATATGCTTATATGAACAGTTCTTGTCTCAGAACTTTTTTGTGAATGTGGGCCGAGTTGAATATTGTCGGTGCCTCCCAACCGCTTTTATGCATCTCCAAAATTATCTGCGTACACAATGACTTTTTTCTTCGCTCTTCATCCAAGTGCACATTTAGAAAAGCTACAATAGTTGTTTGTGTTCAGGTCTTCAAATTCTGGTGTACTTTTGAATGCCAAAAGTGGGAGGTGTCTGAACTTCTTTTATAGAGAGAGAGAGAGAGCTTTCACAATTCCACGCAAAATTTGCTTGGATACACTGTGCTTCCAAATCGCAAACGTCACCAACGCAAGAACTTCATAACACGAGAAACGTCAGTCTGAATTAAACGCCACAATTAGCGCAGTGCTTGATGGAGTATGAGAACAGTGAAGCCGGTACCAACTGATGCAGTTTAAGTTAGCATCATTTTTTCCATCTAATCACATCATTTTCACGCAATGGTTTTTCCTGGCTGCATATAACCGAACGACTGACTGACCAACCAGCCGATTGGTTAAGACCCAAAGCTATGGCCACCTGCATGTGAATGCATGACTCTGCATTGGTTCCCATGGACGATAAGGATGCTGTAGTTTCTTTAAAGGCATAGTGGACTAACGTTAACAATGCCTGCTTCTTTTTTTGACACGCGCCACTAGGTTTCATTCATGATTTGCAGAGGCACGCAAGAAGAAGGGACGGTGTAAGAGCTCTGTGTCGCACCTTTTCTTACAGCGAAGCTGTATATGGCTGGGGTTCCGTGCATTTTTGTTCGCCGAGAACAAAACCTATCATCATCAATGGCTCATACCTCCGTAAGCCCTCATGCTCCCGTAAGCAAGCAAAAAATGCAATGGCTCATAGCGCCGTAAGGCAGAGGCTACCAGCACTCAACAAAGTGAAGCGAACAGTGGTTAAATTCTTTCTAATCAGGCATACAACATACAGAACAGCATGTCGAAAATTATCCTCATCAATAGCTCATAACCCCATAAGCAAGCAAAAAATGCAATGAATCATAGTCTACCCCTGTTGCTGTTGTAGGTGACTTCAATGCGGATGTGTCGGTACCGAAAAGGGTGCTGTTTACGTGTTCCGTGTTGCAGACATATCCCTTGCGATGCCACGCCGATCCGCCCCAACAAACCAACCAGCAGCGTACGTGCATCGATTTGGCATTATCAAAGAAGGTTATTGCAGTTGCGAGTGGAATAATGACCACCGATCAGGACAATAAATGAGTGTGCGTACCTTTCGTCTCAATGACCACCCATCAAGACAATGAGTTCGTACCTTTGTTCAAAATTATGTGTCACCTCCATGTCGTGTGCTAAACAGCTTCGCTGGTCAGCCACCTTCACAGAGTGGAATGGCTCATGACTTTTTTCCTTGTCTCGGTACTATTGCATCGTAAATCGCGAATATGTTTTAAGTTGCCCACTTTCCCATTCACACTCAAGGTTTCATTTGTTGTAGTTGGGTATCATAAAGATGCGATTGAAGATAGAAATCGAGTTCAATAGCAGAACGCACTGAATCACAGCGGTGGGTATACCCATACATTCTCGAACGTGTTACTTGTGATATCTATCAGTCGTATCATCAGAAGCCAACAGACACTGACACCAAGGACAACATAGGGAAAATTGCTTGTGCTTAATAAATGTAATAAAGAAACGATGAATTAATGGAAATGAAAGTGAATGAAAAAACAACTTGCCGCAGGTGGGGAACGATCTCCCAACCTTCGCATCGGTCCCCACCTGGGATCGTTCTCCGCCTGCGGGAAGTTGTTTCTTCATTCAGTTTCATTTCCATTAATTTATCGTTTCGTTTCATTTATTAAGGACAAGTAATGTCCCCTATGTTGTCCTTGGTTTCAGTGTTTGTTGGCTTCTCATGATACGACTAATAAAAAACAGGCCCCTCGGTTAATCCCCTTTCTTCTCGTTCATTGCACTATATATAGCAGAACGTGTATTACAGCGTATGGCGAACCAACGGACTCCCGGTTTCGGCGGCCCACAGCGACCAGAAGCTTCTCCAGGTGGTCTTGGATTCTCCGCGCCACCACAAGGATATGGTCCGGCCAACCAGGGTGCCCTACCGGGTGCTCCACGTCCTGCCCAGGGGTTCGCACCTCTGGGATCTTACCCAGGGGCTCACTTGCCCGGAGGTGCCTCTCCTCCACGCCCTCCAACAGGTAACGACCTACCCTGCCAGCAGCAACGCTGCATGCCGCCCTTGTGCTGGACGCTCCAGTGTGACAAAATATAAATATGCATATTAGAATTACCGGCGCAAATGGCACGCCTCCTGACAGAAGACGTCACCTTTTATCAAATTTCACAATACACGGCGGAATTCGACAATGTCCCGAATAGCACCGCAGGTTTCGCGAAGCAATTAAAAGGAGCATGGTTTCCTAGCCTTATTACAGAGCGAGGGCTTTTCCGACTGAAGTTATCACACGAGCTCTATGAAAGCTTTGCCTATAAAAGTTTTGTCTAAAACATAAATAATATTATTTACTAGTCGTCTTAATATTAAATCGCCTAAGTCTGCAAAACATTTGCGCAGTTAATCGTGAAATTATTTGCTAGCTATAAGAGCACTCAAAATGCTGGCAAAGATGAAATAATAAGGAGAATGAAGGTTTTCTTCTATGATGTGTTGCTCCCGTACGGTACCACTTGAGGCTAACGCGGGTGGTTTTGTTTTGATGGTATTTTAATCAAAATTTGTTCCCAAAGCAGCGTTCTGCGGACGAAAGCGACCTGTTTTATTTTTATTGCGTTTTAAAGAAAACATTTAGTCCCACAGTGGCATTCTGGGGCTTTCTTTTTCGGCTCTGAGTAATCTTTTAGTTTTTTGCATATATCCAGGGGAGACACTTCGATAATGTTTCACAAATGTTGCTTCGGGTTATAGACATTCCATCCATTCCGGTAGATCCTCGGGGCATGTGTTGTTTATTGCGTTGATCTTCGGACAGGAAGCTGCGAAACTGCGTAAAGCAAACGTTTCTTTTTATTTCACCTTTGGCAGGACCACCATTTGGTTTCGCGCAGTACGCGCCACCGGGGGGCACACGCTCTCCGCGCTTGCCATACGGAGAACCACCACCGGTTTTGGGACTGGGTTCGCGCCCGTCGGAGAAGGCAGCATACGAACAAGGACGACAGTCTCCACAAGGAAGAGGAGTTCCGCAGGCACCGTTGGGTCTGAACGCGAGCCGCAGGCCGGGCTCCTACGAGACGATCGTCGACGCTCCACGTGCAGACAGAGTTCCATCCGGCAGCGATCGCTCGTCTCCGATCCCGACATGGCAGAATGCAAACCCGGGCCCCGGAATCGGTCCACCAATGCGACCCCAGCCACCAGGGGGATGGGCAGCGGATGGCGGTGCCAGACCTCTGGATGCCTGTCGCGGCACGCTGCAACCTGGCTACCCTCCATCGGAACGCGCGAGACCACCTTCTGGGTCAGCCGATGGAGGAGCAATGGCGCGAGCCTTGCATCCAGCTGGGCTTGCACGCCCTCAGTCAACAAACACCTATGTCGAACGCAGTGGACGTCCGCCTGGGCCCTCGTATCCGCCGCCACCGATTCTAGGGCCTCCGGGACTGCAGAGACCCTGCGCACCACCACTGGGACTTCCTGCCGGGCACTGCGATAATCCTGCTCAAAATGACCTCCAAATTGGAAGTGGCCAGCGAGGTTTTGCACAACCCTTTCCAGCTAGCGACGTAAGCGGTCCTAGCTCCAGTACCGCTTCAGCAGGGCGCTTCCCGCAATTTGCGGGAGCTCGCGCTGCGCCAGCTGGGGCGTCACGAGCAGTCTCGGAAGAGAACCAGATTGCAACTTTCATCAACCCAAAAGGGGACAAATCTCTTGAACGCGTCCGCTCCAAGTCGCGTCCTCCACTACGCAAAGCGAAAAGCAAAGAACTTCTCAAGGTGATGGAGGAATTCGATGCCGTGCTGTTTGGTAAAGCCAGCGCCGGAACTGCAACACAACAGAAAAAATGAAGGTAGAGGACGTGTGTGAGCTTCTACGTCTGGTTTCATAAATAACTACGAACATGCAAATACGATGAAAATTACTAGGAACAACAATAAATTGGTCGTGCATATAGGTATGCATTTGAATGGTCGCGCTACGTATCCTATAGTCTTGCCACAGTGTTAATGGTAGTAAGCGGCTCCTGTGTCACTGATAAGGCTATCGGTAAGTGTCTTAGAATGCCGTTTTAAAAAAAGTTGTCTTACAGCCACTTGCACATATTTACAGGTATTCGGGATATATTCTGAACCCGCGTCATATATGTATTTCGGCTGTCTAGTGTAGTCCACGTCTGTGTATTGTTAGCAGGAGATTTCCTTTCATTCGCTAGGACTATTGAGCTTATTTAATACAGCAAGAACGCTCAAACAGCCTTTAGTCAGCTTCATGGTCACAGGCGACGTAGCCCCTATATAATTCACAAACATTGTGCGCAAACAATTTTAACAGGAGCAAACTGTTTTATAACGTAAGCTCTCGTGGGCTCATTCTAATAGCCGTTTCGGTCGGCGATGGTGTCCATCAACACCTCCGCCACCGGTGTCCGTAGGAGCTATCGTAGAGAATGAGAAAAAAATTCCAGCCGGGATCAAAACCGAGCGCGCTGCGAAGGAGTCAGCTACTCTATCACTGAGCCACGCCAGCACTTGCTAGCATGCAGCGGGAAAAGGCCCTGTAAACGCCTCCAAGCGCGCGAGGAAACATGCAGTATTGACGCTTCGTGCCGCCTAGCATCGATACGTACACGTTTTGCATTGCCGTTGCATACTGATACACCAGGTAGAACGCCATGCAGCAGCACAGGTAGCGGTGCGAGCCAGTTAAAGAAGGTTTGGGGAAGAAAAAGAAATTTGAGATGTACACAAGAATCCTAGAAAATTATATGTATTGTGTACTTGATTAAATCAAGTTGGCTAGGGCACTACGTCGCCGCCGCGTTTCAAAGGGTATGCCAAAAAACGATCATCATCATCATTAGCATCGTATCGTGCCACTTGCCTTGCGATGAGAGATGCGCGCCGTGTACCGTCTATTCGCGCGCCCTTTGCGATGCAGTTGCGTATTATTACATCAGGTGGCACACCATGTAGCAATTGCATAGGCAGTGGTACAAGGTACTTGAGGAAGAAAAAGAAGAATACGGAGTTGTGTAAATATTGATATCGGGGAGTTTCTCACTATAACACCTAGAGGGAAATCTGGCGCCACCGTCTATGCGAGTTTCCTAAGGGGCGCTGTGCCGTCATGGGAATGACGATATATGTGATCATGATGATAATGAAGCCTCAATCAATGGCATAAACCCACTATGCAGGATAGGCCACGAATCGAGTGGTAATATGATTCAATAAATAAAAGAATTTGGTTAATAAATAACTAACACAAAAAGTAAAATAAATATATAATACAAGATGAAAAATAAGCTGTGAATACATGAGTAAAAGTAGTGATCAATACTATAGCAAGCCTTGCGTTGATAGGAATACTAAAAAAGAAAGAGAATAATAATAATAAAAACATATACTTAAACTTGAGTAAGGTAAATTTTTTGAATAGTAATACTAGTAGGATTTAAACTGTACATTTGTGCTTTTACTTTCGGAATTTTCTAGACTGAAGTAGAAGTAAATCAATTGTGGGAAATAAAATCTATTAACAAGGCATTCTTTTGGTGCCGCACAGAAAATTATAAATGGCTAGGCAAACGTTCCTGTGGCTGTATCCCACTGCTGTTGCTCCAAGGGAGAAAATAGCAGTGCTGTTTAAAGGCAATCATAAATTTTGAAGTGGGATTTCTAGACATAGTTTTCGATTAGCAGAAAATCGCCGACAGGATAATAAAAAATGATCTATAGATTCCGGGTCATTGCAGAGGCAGCATAGAGGGGATACCGCCATGACCACACCTGTGCAAATAAAAATTAAGTTTTGGAATATGGCAACACAGCCTAGTAAATGAAACTTCGAATTTCCAGTTAGGACACCATTTCCGGTTCGAAGAATAATTTAGGTGCAGAAAATCTGTACATTTTGCTAATGACAGGGCCTTTTTGACTTCGCTCAAAGAAAATTGTCTATATCTAACTGCAGTGATGTGCACCGTTGCCGGCAGCACAGATAGCACAGGACCTGTTAAAGAATCTCGGGCCAAGGAATCGGCTATTTCATTATTATGAAGGTCTCGGTGGCCTGGGACCCCATACCATATGAACTAAACTTAAGTGAGGCCGAGCTAATGAATAAAACGTGTTGAATGTTGTCGACTTTGTAGACGCAGTAAGTGCGCTGCATACAGATAGAGAATCTGTGACGATAATAACTCTTGTAGTATGAAGGGGAAATTTCCTCAGGGCAAGAACAATTGCCAGAAATTCAGCTTGAAAAATTGATGTGTAATCTGGTAGGCGAAATGAAAAAGACCAATCGAGGGATGGTGAGCAGATACCCACGCCTGCCTTCTCTTCAAACGAAGAAGCATCAGTCGCTATTACATTTATTTTGAAACGGGCGAAATATTCTTGTAAACGGTCATTCAAATATGTTGTGGGCAGAAATTTTCCATTGTTAGGGAAAATGTCTGCAAATTCAATTTTGAGCGATCCTGTAGGCCTATGAAGCGGAATTATTTCTCTAAGGTTAACATTTAAATTCCGTTAATTGTGCTTGCACAAATACAACTTGAGGGGTATGCAACCGTGACCACGTGTTCTCAAAAAATGGAATTGGTTCACTAATAAATGCATATTGTCCCCGTCGTAGCGTGGACAATATGTCTGCGAGGCTTGTGTTGGCTGGTGTTGTAAGATGCTTCATCTAAAACGTGGCTATGGCTACTCAAATAACGCGTCCTTAAAGTACAATCTTCATAAGGTGTTTCCATTCGGGCATATTACATCTTCCAGTGAAGTTTACTCACCTACAATGCATAACCAAGCGAAGAAAAGCAAGAACGGACGTCAAACTGTTCCAAAGTGAGCACGAATCTTGTCGTGTGTCCTCCAAGTTTAGCGGCACGTTGATACTTTTTACGTTTCATAATTGTACATGCAATAACAAGTTCTCGTGGCTAAACAAAATGTTTTTGTGTTATAATAAAGCTAAAACAGCTTTTTACGGGCTATTTTAGTAGGAAATTAATCATTGTGACAGACGGAACGTTGCTTGCCTGGCTCTCCGAGAACGATGCAAATCCGTAGTCGCAATATATCGGCATTCCCATGCATACCACAGCTCAGCAGCGCCAGGTTTCCCTTTATGTAATTAGTGAGAAACTCTTTGATTGATATAATGTAAAACATGTATGCCTTACCTGATTAACTCAAGCAGGCTAGGTGACTCTTTGTCACCATCTTGTTTCAATGGGAATGCCATGAAATCATAACCATTAGCATCGTATCATGCCATTTGACGCGCGATTAAGGTCCCTGAATAAAACTGAAAGGTAGCGACATTCTTCCTCACCCGGCCTCTCCTTCTCCTGGCCTTGCAGCTCACTCTTTCTCTCGTAGCTCGCCCTCGCAGTTTGGTCGTTCGCTCGGAAACCGCCCATAGTGTTACACGAGGTGAGACATTAAAAATTGTTGTTGGGTGATGCGCAAAAATTTTTACAGTATTTAAGGCTTCATTATTGTGTGCTTTGCTAGGAGCGATGATGAAACGCCATGAAACTGGCAGAATCAGATTTCTTTTTTTTATTTTCATTTTTATTATTCTTTTTTTTTGCTTTTTCGGCGCGTAACTGCGCGCTTGTTTTGCGGCTACGGGTATGCTGCCTGCTTGCAGTTAGAAGAAGGCTTTTGAGGCTAGTTTGGTGGACAAATTCCTTTTAGTGTCGAGACCTAGCACAAAAATCAGAATTCTTTGTTTCGCTAATAGTGTATACATAACGTACACGATGTTTACATACATGCCAGAGCGTTGTTTGAGTGTTATATCGTCCACGGCCATGCATTGTACTCGTAGGCAATAACACTGTCGCGGCTTGCACAGATCAACCCGCTTCACGAGTTACTTCTATTGCATTGACCAGATTCTTTATTCGGCTTTCTAAAGACGCTTGCCCGACGTGAAAGGCCTGCAATGAAGGTTTCGTCGGTACACGCCAAAGGCGATGCGCTTGCGTGTGTGAAGCACTATCCAGCTGCCGATTCAACAACTCGGATTCGTTTGCGCTGCTCGAAGTGCGTACGTGCGTACTTGCGTGTACCCAGTCGACTGTCATGTGTCCAGCTTGTGCAGCTTCATAATTTAATCACCTTAGTACCATAATGACCGAACGCAAGGCGCGTGGCATATTCGCCTGAATAACGCGATCGTCATGTAGAAACGTGCGCTATCAACGCGCAGCATCTCAGCTGTTCTAGTCGTTTCGTCATGACGCTGGCAATCCTTTATGCAGTGAAACTGGTCCTACGCTTTTATAACAGACCGGTGCCGTTGGCTCTCAAGCGCTAATGTCACAGCGCAACGTGTATACTTCATTTGTCAACAAAGCGTATGCAAGAACGAAAATGGCTTCCATCATTGAGCATTTTCCCCTTTTACGCAGTTCCAAGTGAGTATGAGCCAACAAACTCGTGCACCACTTACCCACGGCGAAGCGGAGAAAGCCTACTCAGAATAATCAGAATAATTTGCACTGGTATAGTGAACAGCTTGTCAACGAAACATATAGACCGTTTCATCGGGCGAGGAGGATAGGGCGCGCGGAGAGCCTTTCCTCCTCTCTGGCTTTGGCGATCCGGCGCGGCGCTGCTTGAAAGTAATGCTGTCGCGTGCTGCGGAACGATTTCGAGATGTTTTAGGTCTTACTTTGTGCAATTTACGCCATGTCCGTTCATATAGGGTCGTCAGGGAAGCCTTTCGGTGCATCGGTAACTACAGTAGGCGGAAATATCTCTTGGGGGCGCAAAAATGTGACGTGTTTCATCAGCCGCGGTGTACGCACATTATCAGTCGCGGTGTGTATATGTGTTGTGAATTATTTTGCTTATATCGGTTTTAATTCAACAAAGGAAAGCGGTGTCTCTGTATTAGCAGCATGAAATGGTAAATCTGCTCACTATCTGATCGCTTGGCGTAGGGAGTAAAACGTGAAGCATAAGAGCGCATGCTCGTGCACGGCCAACCTAAGGCAACCACGAAACATCTAAGCTGCAGGTGCTATCAAATATTTGTGATGCGCCGGCATCGTTCTCGCGCATTTCAAGTCTAGTATGCTTCAAATTACCATATGTCTACGCTAGCCTTCCCGCATGAGGCCGATGGCGCTGCTCAGCACAGCGATCACTGCGGTTGGTGAACCAGCACGATACATATGTAAGCTGTGCGCTTCGGCATTGCCTTTTTGGCCTGCCGTAATATATGAGAGGGATCGCATAAAAAAATTGCGATGTCTATTTTTGAGGACAACTTTCCGTAATACGTGTGAGTACGTCGTAGAGAACTGAACACAATCGAAAAAAAAATTCGGTTATCATCATCTTTCAAGAGCAAGGGAAAATGGGCTAACGCTGCAATAGGACCTCGCATAGTCACGCCGCACAACGTTTATAAATATATAACCGCTGATGCCGTATGCTTGGACCATGCGGTATATAGAACAAAGATGTATGTAATCCAGCACCTACCACTGCTTAGGACGCTCGCGCAGTTCGTAAACAGTCCCTTTGCTGGACAAGCCTAATTCAGACTGTAAGGTATGCTGCTATTACTTGCCAAAACTATTTCATTCAGGGGCAAAAACCTCATCCATCGAACCAAGTAGTCACGCAATGTAATCTGCAGCGAACAGTTTGAACGGTTGTCAAAGTATAACATCAGAGCTCCTATCGTAGCAGAACGTACCCACGCTGTTACGATCGTCGCGTATGTTTCATGGCTCCTAAACCGCAGCTTAGAATTAGAGGATAATACTGCAATAAGGTCACATTAATGACTAGAACATTCGGAAATACACAATTGCTCTCCGAGGCTGATTGTAGGCTCGAATATGCGCGCACACATCGCGCTGCGTGTTTCGTCCACCTCAACGCCAGCAGAAATTCCGGCCATAACGCCTTAAACCACTTCAGCACATCTCACAGAGCCCTTTACCACGATAGAAAACGCACGTCATGCTTAACAGAGCGCACGACCGCGAAAACAAACGCCAGAACCAACCGCCGAGCGTATACCTGCCATGCAAAAGACCGCTTTCACCCAAGCCAGTATGGCGCTGCTCATAGGCGGCGCCACTGAGCTCACAATATGGCGGCGCCTACGAAAAAACGGTCTATATTTGCAGCGCCTAACAAAAGCAGGGACTGACAAAGCTACGCACTCTCGGTACTACAACAATAACACGTGTTACGTTACTAGCACGATATATGGCAGAACACAACCTACGCACTCCACAGCTTCATACACCTGTTGACGACAGCCCGATCAGGAAAACAAATGTGAACGAGCACCGAGAATATAGCACCTGTACATAATAAGCTTACCCGTGCCTCAGCTTCATACCCCGTCAACAAAGAAAAAAGCTGCGTTCGTACACGTTTTCACCTCTAGTACTCTTAAAATCAATCCATAACATAAAACAAAACAATAAACTGAGTTCTTCAGTGACGCGCTTAGCCACGAAGCTTAGCCAAAACATCCGAAATCCCTTGCGAAAGCCTTGCCCCGGAAACTCGAAGCCAACCGGCCAACTGGACGGGGTGAGGGCGCGAGACCATGGCAGAGACGCGGACAATAAAAAAATAGAGAAAAGCGGTGCACGAAAATTACCACGTGATGGCGCTCAACAAATCGGGAGATGCAGACCTCCTCGCCTGTCTCCTCTCCTGCCCTTCGCAGCAGCGGCTGCGGCAAGATAAATGTATGTCGCTACCATGGTCACTACCTTTTAGTTTTATTCAGGGACCTTACGCGCAATGGGACATTCGCGCCGCGTAGCGTCGTTACACGGCGTTAATTTTGCATTGTAGTTTTGTTATATTCCACCCGGTGTCCCGACATGTAGCAGTCGCATGCATATTGGCCTCGAGCTCCACCACTGGAAGAGCTGGCGCCACCATCGGCGTGACGTGGCATGAGGGATCACGTGGACACAGCGGCCGCATCGGCTGCTTCGGCGGCGCCGAAGCGAGCTGAAAACGAAAGTTCCAGCTGCGCTGCGGTTCTGCTTAAGTGGTTAGGCTTTACCGCCTTGGGTGTCTACTCGACAACATTTGAAAGTACTATAATAGGTAGTGGCTGCCTTTGGAGGCGTGCAGCATGGTAGGCTACTGATCAATGTCGCAGTGCCCGACGTACGCAACGAAGCCCGGTGTCAGCCTTATTCACACGTAGCCGCAGGACAAGAAGCTGCGTGAAGCTTGGCTCGCGAAACTTAGAACCGGCAGACAGCCATCGGCTGCAACTCGGTTATGCAGCAAGCATAGAGGTGAAGAATATTTCTACTATATATGTAACGGCGCCGGGTCTGCGATGTTAGGTGAGTAGCAGAACACGCGTACAAAGACGCTCGCCCGCGCCCGCTGCCCGGTTAATGCCAAGACGGTTTCGTCTATATGAACTTGATGCTAGATACTGGCAAGTTCACTGGAACGGCAAGGGAGCGGTAAGACGCACATTTGAAAAAAAAAGGCATTGGATATGGTCATGTTTCTGTTATGAATTAGTTCACTGGATTACGAAAACGAAGCAGAGGGAAATCGCGCGCCGAGATGACCGATAAACATACAGTGCGACGCAACTTGAGAAACAATAGTGATATGTCCAAGAATTTAGAAGACAGAAAAAGACTGAATCGTCGCGACGGCACATCACAGTCGTCGTAGATGTCGAAGTCTCGATAACGAAATTATTTTTGAATTATTTTTATTTTTGATGGCGTCCACGCAACAATGGTTGCTAGTGTACTGTCAAATGCTCATATGCTGAGGCCTAAAGCTCGCGGCACGGTGCGAAAACGCGCTCACAGCGAAAGCAAAACATTGTGTGCGGACATGCATGCTGACGCGCAGTCGGTCGCTGCGGACCCGTTCGATCGCTGCAATGAGGCTTCATTCTGTTAAGCTCCATTTGGATATACAGACAACCCACTATAAGAACATATTTGACATGGTTTACTCTCAGCGTTTGCCTATCTTCCATGCAAGAAGCCGGTTCGGGATACTCCATCACGGCGACCGCGCGCAGTGGCGTTTACTGTACATATTCGGCAAAGAGAAAGCGTCTGTAAACGATTCTGTGCTTTGAGTTTGCCCAAGATTATTATATCGACAGTCAAAAGCTTCCCTCGTTTTGAGAGTACTTACATAAATGTCCAGTAGGGCTGCCGCGTGGTGTTATTATTGAGCACCGTAAGCGAAACCTATGAAGAGCGCGCCGCGTGATCCCTCATACTACGCAAGGGAGGCGCTTCCGACAGATGGCGACTCCGTAACTCCTCGCTGCCAATAGCAGTTTCATGCTGCATGTAGCTGGGGCTGGTTAACTCTCGCAGGCTCTGTGTGTCAACACCCTGTTTCGAAGGGGATGCCAATAAATATTCATTATCATCATCATGAACAGCAACGTCCCCTGCCACGGGTCAAATGATGTTGCATGTGTGCCATGTAGTCTAGATACCCGTGTTTGCTCTTCGGTACCTGTTATGGCACCTCCTCACAAGGTATGAACCGCTGCTGATGAAGCGAAACGTAAAAGCTGCGCACGCGGCGGCAACCAAGCAACATCGGGCTCAGCAGACCACTATGCAGAGTGTAGGACAAGCCGTTGCTCGCCGTCCACGCCGGGCGGACAGTTCAGATCGTACTCGTGAAAACGATGCGAAGAGACTTCGCCATGAAGACCCTGTAGTGCGTGGTGCTGAAGATAAAGCTCCTATGGAGCCGCTTTTCCCGTTTACGCTGTGACTGTGCTGCGTGTGCCGGGCAGGCCAGTGACTTTTTTGAAACACAAAACATTTCTAATGCAATTAACATTCTTAGCCTACTTCAGACGTTTTCAGCCCATCTATCTATCTATCTATCTATCTATCTATCTATCTGTCTGTCTGTCTGTCTGTCTGTCTGTCTGTCTGTCTGTCTGTCTGTCTGTCTGTCTGTCTGTCTGTCTGTCTGTCTGTCTGTCTGTCTGTCTGTCTGTCTGTCTGTCTGTCTGTCTGTCTGTCTGTCTGTCTGTCTGTCTGTCTGTTTAACCTCTTACGCCGACCCACTCCCCCAAATTGACTAACTTGAGCCGCTGTGTATGTGCATGTGGTCGTAATGCCGTCATGGCCTTTGCATCATCGTCATTCAAGCTTTGTCACACGACTCTCATCATGCCATTGTCGTTCGTCGTGCCGTCGTCATGCATTTGTTGGTGCACCGCTGTAGTGACGCCGTCGTGGTCGCTCCATCGTCGTCATTCCATCTTAATCATCGAGCTCTCGTCCAGCCATAGCCGTCACATCTTTATCATCATGCTGACTACATGATAAAGTCGCCGTCACGCCATTGTTGCCGTTCATCGCGATACACTCACCGTCTTGCCACTGCCCTTATACCGTTGTCATGACACCGTTGTCAGTGTCTCGTCGTCATACAGTAGTCGTCGTGCATTCGTTGCCGTGGAGTCGCCATGATGCCGTCACGGTCACTCCATCGTCGTCATTCTAACTTCCGTCATCCACATGACATGCCGCTGTCGACGTCACTCCATTATTGTCACACAGTCATGGTTATACCACCGTCGTAGTGTTGTTATCACGTTGTCGCTTTATTATCGGCGTCGCCTCAGGAACTTTATCCCGTTGTCGTCATGCCGTGATTGTCATGCCACTTTCTTCATTCCCACAATGTCAACCTTTCTGCATCACTCTGTCGTAATCCTGTTGTCGTCATTGCGTCGTCTTCACACTGTCACTGTCATGCATCCGTAGTCATACTGTCGTATTCATGATGTCTTGGTCATGCCACTGTAGCCACTCTAGCTTCCTCACCCGACTCTCGTCATGGCGTCGTCGTCATACAGGCATCGTGATGGTCGTCTTCACGCCCTTGTCCCGATGCATTCTTCATCTCAATGTCCTCATACCGTTGTCTTATCATCGTCGTCATTGCTTCGTCGTCACATATAGTCGTCGTCAAGCATTTATTCGTGGTACCGTCTCCGCGATGCTGTCGTGGTCGTTCTATCGTCGTCATTGGAACTTCGCTATCTGATTTTCGTCATGCAGTCGTCATCACACAGCCGTCGTCCTACCATTGTCGTCACGTCGTCGTCATGCCGCCTTCATCTATCCATCAACGTCATTCTTTCTTCGTGATTCTATTGTAAATACGCTGTAGGCACCCAATCGCGATTATGCCGCCTTTGCCATGACATCGTCGACACTACGCCGTTGTCAGACATTCGCTTCATGGATATGTTGTCCCGCGCTCGACGTCATGCCCACGTGGTCGCACCTTCATCATCCCAACTTCGCCATCCGGTAGCCATCAAATCATCTTTAAGCTATGGACGCCATACACTCGGGTCGTCATGTCATTGTCCCCATGTAGTGGTAGCCACGCGATTGTCGCTATATCGTAGCCATTCTTTGAGAACTTTCATCTTATTGTCGCCCTATCATCGTCATTATACCGCCTTTGTCGTCCCATAGATTTCATTGCGTCGGCTTCATACGGTAGGCGTCATGCCGTCATGTTCATGGGCGACCTTGGCAAGCGCGTTCCACAGCAAATTGGGACGATACCAAAGTAAGTCCCATATGGCCGAAGCACTGCAGCTCTTAGAATGACCGCTACGGATGGGAAATAAACGGGGCTTCAAATAAGTTGTGTCGCTACATTGCTGGAATGTTAGTCGCATTACCGTTGACAGTCATCGTGAGACGAGCTCTGCCGTAATTTTTTTACTCCTCGTTTCCAGTATTTCACTTGAAGATTTGTGTGAATCTGCTTCATCACCCGTCATGGTCATTAATTCAACGGCCCCATGACATTTCATAACGAGCAAGAGAGAGGCGAACTTCATAGGCCCGCTGCATTGGTAGAACTGAAAGTTTTCTAGAAAGTAATGCTACCCCAAATTAAGGAAGCTATCTCGCACGTAATAGCTCATAAAATTGCGTGTGATAAATACCTATATTTCAGTGCAGTTAACATATTTGACAAATAAAGTTATGCGTGTATAGAGCGCTTATACAGCACTTGTAAGGCCATATATATATGCGCGCCTCGTGTGGCTCCCCCATGTCTGCGAACGAACACGAACAATATCATTTTCCAGAGACAAGTTTACGCAGGGGAGGTGGAAGCGATTCCGAGAGTGACTAATGTTGTCTTCTTTACGTACATTTATTTTTGTTTAGTTTTCGTCCTTTTCATTTCATAGTCATATTCCTACATGCTGCTGCTTCGTCATCAGAAATGAACCCGCTCACATCTCTTTCACTCTCACTTCTTTTTATTTATTTTATTTATTTATGGTACCCTCAAGGCCCGAAGGCATTACAGAGGGGAGTGGGAAAACGGGAAGCATAACAATTAAATACGAAAGATAAACAATGCAGCATATTAGTAATCCCTAACTATACAATACCACCTAATATCTTGCCTAATAGTTTGCAAGTACGACAAATGATATAAACAAAATAGCATCTTGATCATTCCTGTTAATACAATGTTAAGCCGTGTCGTCCTTAGTCGTTTCCAAGTACGGCAAATAAATGAAATTACATGTTAATAATTCCTCATTATCCAACTATGCAATTATACGATTCCTTATTTTACAAATCGTAGCTTCTGGCGCTACGATCTGTGATAGTTATGACTGCACGCAAAGACATAGACAAAAGGATTGAGGCAGCACGCCAAAGAAAGTCAATATTTCTAAAACACAGTTAGTGACGCTCCAAGGATTGAACGGAACACACATTGAACGGTGTTCCTGACTCTTATTACAAGAAAATGAAACCCGCCTGACGGTCAAATGTGTTTGTGAGATCAACTATATTTTTCGGCGAAGTTCACAGACCAAGGTGGTGATGCGAATTTGTTTTGGCTAAGTCGAGGATCAAGTTGAATTCCGTGCCATGAGAAATGTTCGTCAGAAATCCGCACGATGTTGACTTTGTCGGGCTAACCCTTTCTTTTATTATTTTATTACAACTGGAGCAGAAAGTAAGTGGAACGCTTCTACTGAGAAATATTTTCAGGTTGCATATAAAATCACTTAGCGGGTGAGAACACGTTTGGGTAGGTGAGTGCGCCCTTTCTCACTGGTAATTTTCCAGAACTGCCAGTAATCCGCCACCAAGTAACCGCACTTAGCGATTTTGCCAATTGGCATACAATCCCAGTGGCCGTTTGTGAGCGTTTGCTTTCACAGCAGCAGGCACGTGTTCCCAAACAATGCTGTCTGTGGTTGGACACAATCTGTACTCAGAGCCCTGCGTTCATGCCACTGGTGCTCTCAGCCGGTGAGTATTAAGTCCAGAAAAGATGTTTTCCCGTTTGGAACGGGTATTCGAACCCGCTATACTTTCCTTGTATAAGGCGACGAGCAATAAAATGCAGGACACAGCGACATAAAGTGGCTAGACAATTTATTTACTCATTCATTCATTTTGCGATTCATTTTGCTTGATGGTGATCAATGATGGCTCGCCAACATACCTTCGGGGCTCTAACTACAGCAGTTGTCTTGATATTGCGTTTGTTTCAAAAAGCCTGCTGTCTGCTACACGATGGTGTACTGATCTCGACACCCATGGAAGTGACCATCTACCAACATATGTTCAGCTGAAATGGTTACGTCCCCCAGCTCCTCACACTGTGCGTTCTATCGATTGGCCAACATTTCGAGAATCTGTGACCAATGCATGTCAAGCCATCCAAGCACCATCCAATATTGAAGATGTCATCGCGGCAACTTTACGTGACACAACAAAACACCTCAGCGCACCCTCACCGAGATCATCTATCGATGACCAGTACGAGCGACTTCGCGCGATACGGCGTCGAGCAGAACGGAAATACAGAAGGACCAAATCACCATTACAGGTCACTGCATCACGCCGGGCTCAGCGTCATGTCCTGCGACACCTTGACAAGCTTGACAAACAACGCTGGAGATCATTCTGCGGCTCTCTGGATGCGAGAAAACCTCTCTCCAGAATTTTGAAAATTGTACGAAGCCTTCGCTCGCCTCCACAACAGCTTCATCCGTTCGGCGCTGTGGCCATACGGCAAGGCCGGCGTGAAGTTGAGGTCGCTGATGACTTCTGCAAATTACTCGTGAGCTCCTCGAACGATATACCAACCCATTCACGACTGACTTTCCCGTCATCTAGTGATCACCGTCTGGACGCACCTTTTACTATGCACGAGCTCGACGCTGCGATATCTTCTTCCCGCCGGTCAACTTGTCCAGGACCAGACGGAATTACATACTCCGCGATTTGTCATCTTGGAGTAGAAGCTCGAGAAATTCTCCTGGCGCTCTACAACTCTACGTGGGATCGACACAGCATCTGTGCCTAATCACTGGAAGTGCAGTCGTCTTCTGGCTTTACTAAAACCTGGGAAATGCCCACATGATCTCTCACATTATCGGCCAATAGCCTTGGCAAGCTGTGTCGGTAAAGTGATGGAGCGGATGGTACTGAGCAGACTGGAATGGCTACTCGAGAAAAGTGGTGGACTTCCTGATTTCATCAATGGATTCAGAAGAGGCCAATCATCAATTGACGATGTGATCGACCTAGTATCTTCTGTTCAACAGGAAAAGAGACGCCGTCGTCTGGTATGCGCAATATTTCTGGACATCAAAAGTGCCTACGACAACGTCTTCCACCATTCGATTCTTCAGGCGCTTGAGGATATTGGTGTTGGTGGCCGGATGTATGCATGGCTGCAGAGTTACCTCAGTGGCCGCACCATTTTCATGTCCACTTCGGATTGCGAGACTGATAGACATGACGTTCGCAGGGGTGTTCCGCAGGGTGGTGTCCTTAGCCCAATATTGTTCAATATCATACTGGTGGGCCTTGCAGACGAGCTACCTGAAACAGTGCGTATCAGTACGTACGTGGATGATATCTGATATCAGAGGCCTGCAACTCTCAGCAACTAAGTGTGCAGTCCTGGCATTCACGCGCAAATCAATGTCACATTATCCAATCATTGTCGACGGAACAGCGCTCCCTTTAGTCACCCACCAGAGATATCTTGGCGTGATAATAGACCGCAGCCTTTCTTGGACCAAACATGTTACTGCGCTTAGGGCTAAACTGACCAACTTCATACACGTTCTTCGTGTAATATCAGGACTGAGATGGGGCCCCTCTGAGCGATGTTTGCTCCAAGTGTACCAGGCACTTTTTGTGGGCTACATACGCTACAGCATGCCTGTGTTATCTAACATGGGGTCATCTTGTATACGCACGCTGGAGAGCCTTCGGGCACAAGCACTACGAATATGTCTTGGCTTGCCACGCTGCACGTCAACTAAGGGCACAATAGCGGAAGCACGGGCTTGTCCTATCGACATATACAGGTCTTGTGAACCTGTGCGAACCTATCTTCGCCTGCTAACCAGACACTCACACCATCCACTGTCAACACTTCCAAGCACCAACCTTGACTGTGCTTTTCCTAAAGCTATTGCATGTCACGCAAGCATTGTACCTGCAAGATTCCAGGCCACCGACATCCCCGTGACACCTCCATGGACATTGCCAAGACCACTAGTGAGGCTTCAGATACCCGGAATGAGGAAGAAATCTCACGTTTCCTCCATTGGCTTGAAGCAGCTCACCCTGTCCCATATATTTACATCATATAGTGGGACTGTACAAGTATATACCGATGGTTCGGTCACGCCATCTGCCACAACGGCCGCATTTGTCATCCCACAACTTGGAATTACTCAACGATTTCGATTAGACCCCAAATCGACATCTACGGCTGCAGAACTTGCGGGAATACGAGAGGCTGTCCGTTTTATGAGAACGCAGACACCCCATAAATGGACGATATTGTGCGATGCCAAATCAGCGCTACAGGCGCTAAAATACTTTTTAAAGAAAGGACCATACTATCTGCTAGTGCTGGAAATCGTCGAACTTAGTCACAGTGCCGAGTTAAGTGGCCACGTAATTACCTTTCAATGGATGCCTAGCCATTGTGGTGTCTTTGGTAATGAACTCGCTGACAGTGAGGCAAGATCGGCCTCCTCTTCCTCTTATGAAGTACGGATTGCCTACTCGCGACCTGACACCAACTCCATGATCAAGGCACTCATGCAGGACCTTACAAAGGCTTACAGAGCCCACTCTGATAATATTCACAGACGTCTACATACGATTGACCCAGACGGTAAATTCTGTTTGCCCCCGAAGCTTACACGGAGCAAAACATCATTGCTACACAGGATTCGGCTCGGCGCTGCTTTCACCCGTCGCTACGCACACCTCATCGGCCAATCGAACAACCCCGATTGTGTACACTGCCAGATGCCCGAAACACTGCAACACGTACTGTGCGACTGCCCAGCATATATGCGGGAGCGAAGGACGTTAGACAGTTTCCTAGCCAGCGTTGGCAGACAACTACGGTCGGAGGAAGCTATCCTCGGCCCATGGCCCGACACTGCAATTTCAGTGCGTGCAACAAAAGTATTGTTGAATTTCCTGAAGGACACCAAGCTCGACGAGCGGCTCTAGCGAGGCAACTGTCTCATGTATACATAAGCACTCACCACTTCTCTTATCATCATCATCCATCCCAATACTTTCACTCCCCTTCCCTCTTCCCCAGTGCAGAGTAGCAGGCTAGAGCGCACTAGCTCAGGTCGGCCTCTCTGTCTTTCCAATCAATAAATTCTATTCATTCATTGCGATTTAAAATTTTTCATACATATGCCATATTCTTTCGAAGCATATACACATGCTATCTCAGGGCATATTATCCAACGGAAAAAAGCACGTTGAAGTGCAACGGGTATACAGAAATATACAAGGTGCCCCAACTATCATGCACCAAGATTTAAAATATGCAAATGCCACGTAGCTGGACAGAACAAAGGAAACGTTTTTTGCCTTCGCTTGGAGATTATATTTTGGCGCTGTACAAATTGGTTGTGTGTACGCACCGTAAGGGCACATTCACACCGGCGACTGACAGTGGTCGCGCGACCAAGTTGGTCGCAAAGCGACCAGTCGCAAATGGTCGCAAACGGTCGCCTTTCTTGAAAAGCGACCATTTTGGGTCAGTCGCTCTCTGCGCGATTTTTCAGTCGCGCGACCGTGGTCGCAAAACTGATCAACCAATCAGTGGCGCACCGGAAGTGATCTTTCGTGTGTCTATATCCGGCCTCCTCCGGCGTCGCGTTCAAATTCCGCGTAGATTCCGAGAGTTCTCGCTGAAAACGATAATCTCCGGGATTGCTACTTGCGGGTCGCGCTCATCCGGGCTTGCCGGTGTGAACATTAGTCGCCTTCGGTCGCTTTTTGATTGCGAGTCGCAAATGGTCGCGCGACCTCCTCAAGTCGCCGGTGTGAATGAGCCCTAACTCTGAGTTGTAATTTTAACATATCGCAAAGCATACTTCTCTCGACGAAACTGAAAGAACAATGCTCTGTAAGAGTGTAGGCCATGAAAAGTTGAGGTTTGTCATGCTTGAGACGTCCTCATTGGAATATCGGTAATTAGGCGTCCGAAGCTTCGGAATCGCAACCCGGCCTCGCGACGGCTCCCTTGGAATAACGAAAGCTAATCTCGAAGGCCATGCTTTTGTTTGCTGCGAGCGCCGGAAGCATTTGCAAAAGCTGGAAATTCGTCATAGCCGTCATGTTTTAAAAATAATTATTACAAATCAGACGTCCGGGTCCGGGTCCAATCCCTGTCATTGTTTGCTACAATCATTTCATGGAAGAAATATTTTTACATCAGGCTAGCGTTGAGCTTCTGATTGGGCACCATGGCTTGCTCGCAGGAGTTAAACAGGTCAAAAAGCTATTTGTAAGCATATGTGTCACTTACGGAGGCACAGATAAGTTTAAGGCTTTGGTAATGCTTTTATTGTAAGAGCAATTATGTGGACACTTTAAGCGAATTTTCGCCATCGTCTGCGCCATGAGGTTCCGCGTATATTTAGGTATGTGTGTTCTATGTGTCATGCCGTACTGTATGACATGCGGTAAAGCGCTTTGAGACGCAACCAATACGGAAATAAGTTAGCTTTAATAAATAAATATAAATGAAATTGTCCGATGGCACGATTCCGAGAGCTCCTAGCACAGCAGCTCGTATTTACTTAGGTTACGTTTACTTCAGTTCATACTGCCCCTTCAGCTAAGCGTCTGGTATTACATATATTATTCTGACATGTTGCTATCGCAATAATTGTTTCGCCCTTATGGCCGAATTTGAATGTTTTCTCTAGCGCTAAATGTGGAATGACGAATGCTGAAGTCGAGGAATTTTTATGACACGAACCATCTGTATAAACGTGGATGTACTGGGGATATAATGAGTAAATTTGGAAGAGTGCCAGTTGCTGTGCAGCTACTATGAACATGTCTCTCTTTGATATAATCCCGTCAACCGATAATTCTATTTTAGGGCATGTTAACATCCAGGGAGGGTAACTTACATCCCCTTTGAATAATTCAAATCTTGGTAATAATGCTTTATGTTCTCGAACAACATCGTGAATTTTGCTTTTGTTTCTTTCGGTGAGCGCGAGGTTTAATGGATGCTTCTCGTGTTGGGTTGAGATGCGATAAATATGTCGGCATGTTTCAACCATTCGTATGACTGGAAATGGGGGGTGACGAGCTTCAGCAATTACTAACGAACTTGAGGTAGCCTGCGGAACCCCAAGACACACTCGCAGCCCCCTTGCTAGTAAACGCTGAAGACGTTCCTCAGAAGTCTGCGACAAACCATGGAGAATAGGTGCCGAGTAAGCAATTTTTTGTTTTATGAGTGCGTTATGAACTTGTAGTAGCGAAGAGACTGATCCCCCCCACGTTGTGCCTGCGAGTCACCGAAGTACGTTTATTACTGCATTGGTCTGTTTTTCAATTGCGCGGATGTGTGAAGCCCATGTAAGTTGGCGATCAAGAATAACTCCAAGAAATTTATGCTCTTTCACAAACATCAAAGCTTGCCCGTTAAGCCTAAGTTGGAAATTAATCAACTGTCGTCTAGTGAAAGGAAGTACGGCTGTCTTTGCGTATGAAAGACTCATGCATCTTTCTTTTAAAAAGGTGTCGATACTATCAAGGCCCTCTTGCAGCGTTGTTTGAATGTCTTGTATATTAGCACCAGAGGCCCATATGCAGATGTCATCTGCGTACAGAGAATACCGTAGACCAGACGGGAGCTTTTGTGGCAAGGCTGCCATGACACAATTGAATAAGAACGGACTGGGAACACTGCCCTGCGGAACGCCCTGCGTGATGCTGTGATAATTACTTTCTCCTTCTATTGTTTCCATAAATAATTTTCTATCTTTCAAGAAGTTGGACACCCATCGCAGCGTTCGACCATGTAGGCCAAGCTCTAACATACCAGCAAGGACGTGTATGTGACTTACAGTGTCGAATGCTCTTTGAATGTCTCAGAATACTGCTACTGTGACATTTCCGCAGCTTCGTTCCTGTTCGACGTATGTGGCAATATCTAATACTGCATCCATTGTACAACGATTTTGTCGAAAACCGGTCATGTGGTCGGAAAACACATGTGTGTGTTCACACCACCATTGCAGTCGACTGTCTATCATCTTCTCCATTAGTTTGGAAAAACAGCTTGTGAGACTGACGGGTCGGTAGGAGTCAAGACAAAGTGGAGTCTTTACTGGTTTTAGCACTGGAATTACCCGTGCTAGTTTCCATGAATCCGGTAAAGTCTCTCTTATCCAGATATCATTAAATATCTCCAAAAGAGTCATTCTTCCTACTGGACCTAGGTTCTTCAACATCACATACGTAACACCATCTGGGCCTGCGGTTGTCTTTGTACGGCATGACGAAAGAGCACTTTTCAATTCATTTAATCTAAACTCACAATCAAGTTGTGGATGTTGTGACATAAAGCACGCACGAAGCTTCTGTTCTGCTAGTGTTGTCGAACTTGCAAATTCTTGGCAAGTAACCGGAATTCCTAGTCTGGATATAAGTTGACAAAATTCGTCAGCAACAGATGTTTCCGGAGTGCTTCGAGCTATGGCAAGGGCTCGAAAGGGATGGCTCTGGGTAACTGGACCACTAAAAGATCGGACTACGGACCATATTCTGGGAACTGGAGTAAACGGAGACAACGACGCGCAGCATTCTCGCCATTTTCTTGTACCTAATTTTTGTAAGCGTCTGCGCGAAGTTGACTGAACTTTCTGTGCCGTTTTGTAATCATCCAGCTTTCCACTGCGGCGGTAAGCCCGTTCCGCGCGCCTTCTAATTGCTCTTAGGCATTCATATTCGCCGTCGACTGCAGCGTATTCATTTGGAATAATGACTTGCTTTGTGCAGTTCTTGTAGGACTCACACAATGTATTTGCAAAACTTTGAAAGTTCGGATTTTCACCTAATGAATTACTTAAATGGTGCCGAAAACTTTGCCAATTAGTATACTTTGAGTAGCGGCGGGTCCCTTCACTCCGTATGAGGCGATGTTTGACCAGGATCGGAAAATGATCACTACCGTGCGTTTCTATGTCCGTTGACCATTCAACACCATCAAGAAGGTCTTGGGAGCAGAGCGTAACATATTGTTACGTAGGAAGACGCAGACGACAAGCTATGTACAAATATATTTACAGGGAAAATACGCTGCGCTTGGCCAAGAGGCAACAGCCCGCGCTAGCTTCTAGATCGTCGTCGTCGTCTTCACACTGCTGGCCTTTCGTGATCGCACATATTGTGCCGTAGCACTACCCCCGGCTGCAAAAGCGCCGTCCCGGAGCGACTAAAGATCGGACTCGGAAGCAGTGTAGTAGGCCTTGAGCCTACTGACGTGTACGACATCACTAGATGCCACAGGAGAGGACGAGCTTGAGCCCACAGGAGCAATTTCGTAAGTCACAGGCGTCACCTGGCGCAGCACGCGGTAGGGCCCTGTGTATCGCGAAAGAAGCTTCTCTGAAAGTCCGACGTGACGAGAGGGCGACCACAGGAGCACGAGCGCACCAGGTGAAAACTGTACGTCACGATGGCGGGCGTTGTACTGACACTGCTGAGTGGTCTGTGAGGCCGTAAGTCGAGCACGGGCAAGATGGCGTGCATGGTCGGCGAGGGCGATGGCGTCGCGCGCATACGCGCTTGTTGAGACCGCAGCAGGAGGAAGTGCCGTGTCTAGGGGCAAGGTAGGTTCGCGACCGTACAGTAGATAAAAGGGAGAAATTCCGGCGGTGTCGTGCCGGGAAGAATTGTACTCAAATGTGACGTAAGGAAGGGCAATGTCCCAGTCGTGGTGGTCCTTGGAAACGTACTTGGCCAGCATATCGGTAAGAGTACGGTTTAACCGCTCTGTCAGGCCATTGGTTTGAGGATGGTATGAAGTGGTCAGTTTGTGTTGAATGGAACAGGAACGCACAATGTCAGCGATAACTTTCGAGAGGAAGTTTCGACCACGGTCAGTAAGCAGCTGTCGCGGGGCGCCATGAAGCAAGATAATGTCGCGCAAGAGAAAGTCCGCGACGTCAGTGGCGCAGCTGGTAGGGAGAGCCCGCGTGATAGCGTATCGGGTGGCGTAATCAGTCGCGACGGCTACCCATTTGTTCCCAGAGGATGACGTGGCAAAGGGACCGAGCAGGTCTAATCCAACACGAAAGAACGGTTCCACAGGGACGGTGATCGGCTGGAGATGACCGGCAGGTAGCACCTGAGGTGTCTTCCGACGCTGGCAGGGATCACAGGCAGCAACATAGCGTCGAACGGAGCGAGCGAGACCGGGCCAATAGAAGCGGCGGCGGACGCGGTCGTACGTGCGGGTTACCCCAAGATGTCCTGCAGTGGGTGCGTCATGCATCTCAAAGAGCACAGTCTGTCGTAGATGTTTTGGCACGACAAGAAGAAGATCAGGGCCATCAGGGAGGAAGCTCCTTCGGTACAGAATGCCGCCCTGGAGGACATATCGGCGAATGGATGCGTCGGTAGGTGTAGAGCGCAGACGCTCGATGAGTACTCGCAGCGATAGGTCTCGGTACTGCTCATCGGCGATGTTAGCGAAGGCAGACACAGAGAAAATGCCGTCGGCGGTACTACTGTCGGCGTCGGCAGGCTCATCTACCGGGTAGCGAGACAGGCAGTCAGCGTCTTTGTGTAGTCGGCCAGATTTGTAGGTGACAGAGAACGAATATTCTTGGAGGCGTAAGGCCCAGCGACCAAGTCTTCCTGAAGGGTCTTTCAATGAGCATAACCAACAAAGCGCGTGATGGTCTGTGACAACGGAAAAGGATCGCCCATATAAGTATGGGCGGAATTTCGCAACCGCCCAAACTAGGGCCAGACACTCACGCTCAGTGATGGAATAGTTGCGCTCCGCGGGTGAGAGGAGCCTGCTGGCGTAAGCGATAACACGGTCGTGGCCACGCTGGCGTTGTGCCAGTACTGCTCCAATTCCGTGACCGCTGGCATCAGTACGGACTTCGGTAGGCGCAGAAGGATCGAAATGGGCCAGAACGGGAGGCGTTGTGAGAATGTCGATTAGATGAGAGAATGCAGAGGCCTCGTTATCGCCCCACTGGAAAGGAGCATCTTTTTTCAAAAGGTCGGTTAGTGGTCGTGCTATGGCGGCGAAATTCCTCACGAAACGGCGGAAGTACGAACAAAGGCCGATGAAGCTGCGCACAGCCTTGACACACTTCGGAACAGGGAAGTGCGTAACAGCATGGATCTTGCCTGGGTCCGGTTGCACTCCGTTCGCGTCAACGAGATGTCCAAGGACGGTAATCTGGCGACGGCCGAATTGGCACTTCGGTGCGTTGAGTTGCAGACCGGCTCGCCGAAAAACGTCCAGGACTGCTGAGAGGCGCTCGAGGTGCGTAGCGAACGTTGGGGAGAATACGATAACGTCGTCCAAGTAGCACAAGCACGTGGACCATTTGAAACCGTGAAGAAGGGAGTCCATCATGCGTTCAAAAGTGGCAGGAGCGTTACATAGGCCGAACGGCATCACCTTGAATTGATAAAGACCGTCGGGTGTTACAAAGGCAGTCTTCTCGCGGTCGAGATCGTCCACGGCAATCTGCCAATAGCCGGAGCGAAGGTCAATAGAGGAGAAATAGCGAGCACCGTGGAGGCAGTCAAGGGCGTCATCAATCCGAGGTAGGGGATACACGTCCTTTTTGGTAACCCTGTTAAGGTGCCGATAATCCACGCAAAAGCGCCATGAGCCATCCTTCTTTTTTTACCAGCACAACCGGTGACGCCCAAGGACTACATGACGGTTCGATAATGTTCTTGGCAAGCATTTTGCGAACTTCTGCGTGAATAACTTGACGCTCAGCTGGTGACACTCGATACGGGCGGCGATGAATAGGAGGGGCATCGCCGGTATTAATGCGATGTTTGACAGCTGTAGTTTGGGCTAAAGGACGATCGTTAAAGTCAAAAATATCGTGGTAGGAAAACAGAACGCGGTAGAGTTCACGAGCGTGCTCGGAGGGCAAGTCGGGGGCAATCATTTTCCGTAAGTCAGCGATGGTACAATTTGTCGACTGCGATGGGAGAGGAGTATCGGATGAAGTGTCGTCTACTGCAATGGATGCTACTGAGTGATCCTCGAATGAACAAAGTTGGGCCAAAGACATCCCACGTGGCAGCACTTGTGTCGTCAAGCCAAAGTTGACCACTGGCAGGCAGACGCAATTCGCCGTAATAGATAAAACGGTATGGGGTACTGTGATCCCGTGTGTAAGGAGGACGTCTGGCATAGGAGCCGCGATGTAGTGACCGTCGGGGACTGGTGGGGATGACACTAGGTCAACGTAGGTCAGTGCCGAAGGTGGCAAGCGAACGAAGGCGGCGGAACTGAGGCGACTGGGGTGTGGTTCAGCAGGATCCAGAACAGGCAGGTCAAGGCGGAGAGTACTGGCGGAACAATCGATGAGAGCAGAATGTGCGGAGAGGAAGTCTAAGCCGAGGATGATGTCGTGGGGACAGTGGGCGATGACTGTGAATAGCACGATTGTTGAGCGATCGGCGAAGGAGACGCGGGCGGTACACATACCAATGACGGGGGCTGTTCCGCCATCGGCGACACGGACAACAGGCGTTGTGGCGGGCGTGATAATTTTCCTGAGCCGGTTACGAAGGTCAGCGCTCATTACGGACAAATGCGCCCCAGTGTCTATGAGAGCAGACACAGAAACACCGTCGACTTGCACGTCAAGAAGGTTCAGATGAGTGGGCAAAGTCAGTAGAGGATTTGGCGGCGTAGGGGGCAATGCAGCGTCACCTCGAGGCGCTGCATCGTCTAGTTTTCCGGCTGGGAGCGGCGTCCGAAGGGAGTCGGCGAATAGGAGCGACGGGGCTGGGGAGAGCGAGATTGTCGTCGTTGGGGCGAAGGCGAACGAGAATAGGGGCGGTTCGTTGCAGGAGAATCAGTGGCGGCATTATCGGAGCGTGCGGCATAGGGACGAGAAGGGCCACCTGAGGGGCGAGAGTAGGCAGTATAAGTAGACCGGATCGGGGAACTCCAGCGACTACGACAGTGCCGAGAAATGTGCCCGATGCGATGGCAGTGGAAACAAATAGGCTTGTCGTCAGCAGTGCGCCATTCAGATGGGTTGCGGAAACGTGGTGGGTAAGAAGATGCGGGACGGGGCGAAATCGAAGAAGCCGGGCGGCTATCAGGGCGATGGGCCGAGCAGATGGTGTGAAGACCCATGTTTTCAAACTCCTGGCGGACAACTGCCTGGATCAGTGAGACCGTGACTGCAGATGTGGTGGTGGGACTGGAGTCGAAGGCAGCCGGATAGGCGGCCTCGATCTCACGCCGGACGATCCTGGTAACATCGGCAGTGTTGGTGGGACGAGGAGCGTCGGCACAGGAAGATGTCGCTGGGGTGTTGGGCAGACGGGCAAACTGCTGGTCAATACGTCGGCTTTTGGCGAGTTCCAGGCGGCGGCACTCTTTTATAACAGCATCCACCGTGGCTACGTTGTTGCAAACGAGCAAGTTGAAGGCGTCATCGGCAATGCCTTTGAGGATGTGGGAAACCTTGTCTGACTCAGTCATGTGGGTGTCAACTTTGCGGCACAGAGCCAAGACGTCCTGAATGTACGTGACGTAGGGCTCCGTTGACGTCTTCACACGACCGGAAAGCGCCTTCTGCGCGGCAAGTTGGTGACCGTAGGGGTTGCCGAACAAGTCTCGAAGCTTTTGCTTAAGTGAATCCCAACTGGTCAGCTCATCTTCGTGCGTCCGATACCAAACTCGAGGTGTGCCACCGAGGTAAAAGACGACGTTGGCGAGCATGATAGTTGGGTCCCACCGGTTATTGCGGCTGACGTGTTCGTACAGGCTGATCCAGTCCTCGACGTCTTCCCCATCTTTTGCCGAGAATACGCCAGGATCACGGGGAGCGGAGAGGGTGATGTAGGTCGTCGAAGGGGCAGCAGGTGTCGGAGCCGGTGGAGTCGGGTTGGCGTCGCCGGGAGCCATGAAGGTAGGCGCGACGTACCGTCCACTGCGAAGCTCCGTGACGAGGTACAGGGAACGTCCACCTCCACCAAATATGTTACGTAGGAAGACGCAGACGACAAGCTATGTACAAATATATTTACAGGGAAAATACGCTGCGCTTGGCCAAGAGGCAACAGCCCGCGCTAGCTTCTAGATCGTCGTCGTCGTCTTCACACTGCTGGCCTTTCGTGATCGCACATATTGTGCCGTAGCAATATATACAGCTTGAGTAACGAAACCCCTGCAAGAAGGTTGGAGAGCTGCCATTTAACGCAATCAGATTACTTTTTTCTGCGGCAGACTCTATAATGCTTCCACGGGAGTCATTATATTCACTGCCCCAGATGACGTTATGTGCGTTGAAGTCCCCACAAACCAGCACATGTGAGTTTGCGATACCAAACACATTCACCAAGCTTTCTACTGATATTTTGCTAGAACATTGTAGATAAAGACTGATCACTGTGACGCTTGTATTTCTGAAAGATATCTTGCATGTTACGAACTCCGGTATGTTTGAATCGCTCGACTGTATTAAATAGGACGGCAGGTCTTTTCTCACGCATAACATCGCTCTACTATTTCCAGCAATGCGCGATGATTTATATATAACATAGTTGGAAAGACGAAAGTCATCTCGTACGCCTGCTTCCTGTATGCATAAAACAGGAAAGTTATGTTGAGCTAGTAGTTTGCGAAAATCAGCTGACTTATTTCGAAGGCTATTAGCATTCCACTGAAATATGAAAACATTGTTATAACGATTATTCATTGTAAGCCTGCAGTGGAGCTGTTGGTGGTTGTGGAAGCACCAACGATTCCATAGAAAGCAGTGCTTTCACCTCTGGAAGGTTGTTTGCGTGTGGAATGGCACTGAGAATTGCACGCAGAGCTGTGAATAGCACGGGCAGGATCATCTGTGCCACGGGTAAAGACGCGTAGTCACCAAACGACGCTGAAGCTCCATGTGTGCTCGAAGCAGGTCGCTGAAGAGCTGACTGAGATGGTCGCTGGGATGACAGATGTGGTTGAGGCGAATGTTGAGGTAGTCGCTCAGATGTTTGTTGAGGCTGCTGTGTCAATGGCCCAGGGCGTTGTTTAGAAGGTCGGCGAAGTTCACTCGAAGCCTGGGCAAGATGAGTAGTGTTCTCTGGAGGTGGATCGTGTCGCTCGCTGTCAGAATGTTGTCGACCTGAGTGCTTTAGAGCTGCAGAATAGTTCATATTGACCACTTGCTCTTTCTCTTTGTTGGCAGTTGGGGGCGCGCATCTTACAGCATCAAGGTTGGGTGGGGGCGCATTACGAGGAGGCAGTCTTCCGTATTTCAACTCATGTCTGCGCAACCTTGAGGCAGCTCTGCTCTGAGGGCACCCGGAGAAGGAAGCTGTATGGTTTCCGCCACAGTTGGCACACTTTGGCTGACACACAGACTTGCACTCTGAATGGTCGTGGTCTTCTGAGCATATCTTGCAGCGACGTGGACTGCGGCAGTTCTTCGATAAATGTCCAAATCTCTGGCAGTTGTAGCATCTCAGAGCAGGGCCATGATATTCTTGTACGGGATGACTTGTGAAACCTAGATGCACTCGTTGCGGCATTGGTTTGTCTTCTCTGAAATGGAGAATGACAGATCTCAGAGGGCTTGCTTCTACCGCTCCATCTTCTTGGCGATTGTAGCGTACTTGACGACGGGCAGATGTCCCGCCAAAGTCCTTCAGGAAGTCAACCAGTTGTTCTTCTGTATACTCAACTGGCACATGGCGTATCTTGCCGACATTCTTGGTATAAGATGCCGGAATGAACAGTTTGACTCCCAAACCAGCCACTTCGCTCATCGACAGAAGATGTCGTGCAGATGAGACTGAAATAACATTGACAGCGAAACTTCCATCTCTGTTCACGCGGAATGACTGTACTTTTTCCTTTGCCGCGGAGACAATTTCCGACGCAGCGCGGTTCGGATTCACTTGCCAGAAGTTGCGCCCTTCCTGTGAGGGTCGAAACACATCTGGAATTCCCTCAGGCCGCTTCTTTTTATACGATACCGAAGAGAACGGCGTGTCATCTCAGTCTATGTCTTCATCGTCACTTAGCTCATAGGTAGATGTCTTGTCGTCGTCAACCCGTGGTTTCTTGGCTTCACTTTCGCCTGTCTCAGCCATATTCACTGAAGGTGCGCTTGAAGGGAGGGCAGCGTTGAAAACTAGCGTCGCCGGCTTGATGACATTAGGCGTGTGGTGTGGCACTTCCGAGTGCGGAGCCGATTCTGCGGCGCTCATGCGCCTAGGAACGCGCTGTCGGACGTATGGCTCGTGCCGGTGTTCTTTGCCACCCACCGCCGTGGCAGGCGTAGATGGGCTGCGGAGCGCAGCAAAACCACGCGATACTGTGCGCGATCTCCAGCACACAGGTATCCCACGGGATGTCCGTTCTCTCTGGACAACAGCGAAGTCTCAACACAGCACTGATTCTTGAAGAAAACAGAAAACAATATCTCACCGAAGAAGCGGCGGCCGCTCGGAGGGACCCGCAACCCGGCCTCGCGACGGCTCCCTTGGAATAACGAAAGCTAATCTCGAAGGCCATGCTTTTGTTTGCTGCGAGCGCCGGAAGCATTTGCAAAAGCTGGAAATTCGTCATAGCCGTCATGTTTTAAAAATAATTATTACGAATCAGACGTCCGGGTCCGGGTCCAATCCCTGTCATTGTTTGCTACAATCATTTCATGGAAGAAATATTTTTACATCAGGCTAGCGTTGAGCTTCTGATTGGGCACCATGGCTTGCTCGCAGGAGTTAAACAGGTCAAAAAGCTATTTGTAAGCATATGTGTCACTTACGGAGGCACAGATAAGTTTAAGGCTTTGGTAATGCTTTTATTGTAAGAGCAATTATGTGGACACTTTAAGCGAATTTTCGCCATCGTCTGCGCCATGAGGTTCCGCGTATATTTAGGTATGTGTGTTCTATGTGTCATGCCGTACTGTATGACATGCGGTAAAGCGCTTTGAGACGCAACCAATACGGAAATAAGTTAGCTTTAATAAATAAATATAAATGAAATTGTCCGATGGCACGATTCCGAGAGCTCCTAGCACAGCAGCTCGTATTTACTTAGGTTACGTTTACTTCAGTTCATGCTGCACCTTCAGCTATGGTATTACATATATTATTCTGACATGTTGCTATCGCAATAATTGTTTCACCCTTATGGCCGAACTGCGATATTTTGATGAATTAGGCTAGTTGGCGTACGCTGATCGTACAGCACAGACTAACAGGGACAGTGAACACTGACTAGGAACGAAGCCACAAACTGACCCGAAGAAGTCGAGCGCGCATGCGTACCTGAGGATGCGCGTTCCGAGCCTTTCTTTCGCGGTGTTGTACACAAGCTGGTCCGCCCACTCGTAGTGCGGGGCATCATTAGCAGGGAAGAAGTTTGGGCGTGTTGGTGAGATACATACAGACTGGGAAACATAGCGCAAAAAATGACAATGATGTGTGTCATTGATGTTTAAGCCCGATGTGCACGACCTAACATTTAGCAGAGCCAGTGAAATTCTATTCAGTCGAAAAACTTAATTGTCTCATCAGACGGCGGCCTTCAAAATGCACGTGCGATACAGAAAGTCATGTGAGCTCGCCTCGCGCAGAGACACGCTCGTGCCACTGCTTTGCGCGTTCGTCGTCGTCTTCTTCCACGGCTGGCTCCGATGCCGCTCATCATGCCAAAAAAGGCAAATTAGCACAGATAATTGTGGCGATCGAACCCATGACCTTCGGAGGGGGTCGAACCTTCGAGATTATGTGTGACCTTTGGTGTTAAGGCGAGGCTAATTGAGACACAGTTAACACATAGTTAATTAAGGCACTCGAACCCACGGCATCTTGTGTTAATTAGGGCGAAGCTTATTAAGGTACAGCTAATTAGGATAGCGTCAATTAAGGCGCTCGACACCACGATCTTTGGTTGGACTGTCCAATTTTAACTAGCTGTAATCCCTCCGAGATTATTTTTACTGCGCCAATATATTCTAGGCACCATAGTTTGTGTCTTCGTTTCCAGTCAGTGTTCACCTTGTCCCCGCTCGTGCGTTCCGTGATAGCGCCGATAACAATGAGTTGCAAATGCTTCCGGCATGCTTCCGGTATAGTTTTAAAAGCATAGCCTTCGAGATCCGCGTTTGTTACTGCAACTGCACTGCTACGCTCTCGCTTTGGACACTACCAAGGAACGTAAAAAAAATGCAAATATATATTTCTTCTTAGAAACCGTGCAAGTAACAGTGCGTAAAGTGTATTCAACTGTTTGGATAATAAAAAATAATTTTCGTTCAAAATTTGAGCAAAGACAGAACTGCGGTAAGAAAAAAAAATATTTTCGTCTATTAACTCACGTTCTTGTAGTCAGTATAGTTATAACGGTATCCTTTGTTACTTATTAAAGAAAGTACTATGCGACTCCGGTTATACTGGCCATGACTGAAATGAATAACAGGTCGCGTCCGAATCTGCGCTCTACAATCTACTTTACACTCTTCGAATGCACAATTTTGATCTCGAAGGCTATGTATTTTGCGTTTAGCTACATTTCGCCACTTCTGGCGCTGCGGTAATCTTTCCCCCACTGACGTCGAAATTAGAATCCATGCAATAGCGTCGCCCATAACATCGAAAGCGTTGCCATGCCGTTCCCAGCCAGTTCTCGAGCTTGTAGGAAAGATTAGTGTCTTCGTCCTGGCTTCAATTTTCTGCATGTCGTGCTTAAAGTTATGCATTCTGCGATTCCGTGAAGCAACGCTTGTGCGCACACCGAAGCTAGGAAGACTCGGAACAGCATGACTGCACGTGCCGGGACCACATTTGAGCTGCCGTAGCAGAGGACACCGCTGGAAAAGCGCGCTTCGTTACGAAATATGGGGCGGCAATAGTCAAGCTTGGCGCCCCAGATTACGCCGGCTGCGATACCCACTGAACTTGTTACTTCTATCCGGCCCGCCACAGCCCCCTGGGCATATCTGATTTGTGGTGTGATAGCAGCGTGTGTATGTGTTGTGTATAGTTGGCGCTCTTTTATTTCGCTGATATCTGGATACTCGGTGGACCACTGAGCTAGTGCGCGTGATATCCTCTTTGTGGTAACGTTGATGACTTTGCTTGTTGAATACTGGTGGAGAGAAAAAAAAATCTGTGGCTGCAATAAGTGATTGTGCACCGCCAAGTGTAAGTACTGTCCGCGCCGAAAGCTTGCACTGAGCCGAGTTCCATGAGGTCTTAATTTGCGCACGTTTTGGCGTATTGGTTGCACGAGCTCGCTCAACCTACAAAGCTGCTTTCAGCGCTTCATGTACAGTCGCGGTCAAAAATACGCGGCCCACGGCTCCAGTCGGCGGAGCGGCCGCGAGCCGCACCGCGGCGCTCGCGTCGGCGCTGCGAGAGTTTGCGCTCTGACGACAGGTATCTCCCTCGCTATCTCGAAACAGCTGAACGATGCACTTGAACTTTATCAACCGTGTTACGTATCCGCCCGAGAGCGAGGGAGATACCTGTCGTCAGAGCGCAAACTCTCGCAGCGCCGACGCGAGCGCCGCGGTGCGGCTCGCGGCCGCTCCGCCGACTGGAGCCGTGGGCCGCGTATTTTTGACCGCGACTGTACGTGTTTCAGCCGGTCCTGCGGCATGACCGTTTTCGATCGTGGTTGAGCCCTGTCAGGATCGAACAGCTCGATGGCAGTTTGCTCCCTTTCGCAAGCTGCTTGAGGGAGCCAATCGCGGTCGATAAATTCGATCCATATCGGGCTCGATTGCGATCGTAAGTGCCCGTGTGGCACCGATATTCAGTGTTTTCGCAGAAACCGAGCACCGTAAACCTTTCGAGCATACAGCGCTTGGCACTAATGTAAAGTGAATTATTTGTGGATAAAATTTCAAAGTGCCATTTATTTACCAGAAAGCGCTGATGACTAAGCTATTCAAGTTGCTTTTTCAGAGGCTGTCTCCTTTAAAGTTTTTCAGCAGGTATGGATGTCTTGCTGCCGCTAAAAAAAAGGGGGGGGGGGGTACTTGTGTGGCATCAATGATCGTAACAGATAAATGAGCAGGTTGTCACTGGTTATTGTTTAACTTAGATGTCTGAAAGGTTTAAAGGACAATTTATCGCTGTGCTCGATTTTTTATAACGTGCGACACACAAATGCGAAAGTTAATTGCTCATATGATGTAATGATGAAAAAAAAAACACTCAACTCGCCGCATGGTTATGATAGCTGGAAAGTGCTGGACAAGAGGGGACAATTGAGTTTGTTTAACCTGTAAACATGACATTAACTTTTCCCATTTTTTTTTACAGTGTGATGCCTTGGAGAGATATTGCACCGGAAAGCAGGCTGGCTTCACAGCATGTACCATATAACATGTTTTTTTTTTCTATTTTCTTTCTTTTTTAATTGTTTAAAAATTTGTTTACTGTGAAGCGGCAGTGCCTTGTGGAGCAGTGTGTGACTTACGGATGACACTTAGCTCTTGCTTTTATGCTCGCCTGAGCAAGCAAATTTGCTCGGTGCCCTTTTGGAAAATTACTTTTTGTATATTGTTTGTTATGAGTATCTAGTTATATTTCATCAATGTATACTTATCATGTTATCAGTATAATTGCTTTGTCACATTATTTCTTGTCTTGCTTTTCATTCTGATTTGTCTTCGTCTATAACTGAGCCTGGGTGTGATGTGTTAACACTAAGATGGCAACTTAATGCGAACATGTTAAAGGGAAGGCCAACATTGAGCATCCTAGGCTATGTGACATCGACATTGGAGCCACAAGACTAGCATGTCAAGATTGTTCATCTATTTACGTATGTGTTTCATATGTTGTCATTGTACTTTGGCAATGTCCTTTAGTATAGGTATAACCCTTTCTTTATGTTGTCCTAATTTTCTTACAATCCAGTTATGTCATAACTTTCCACACCTCCCAATATTTCTTTATTCTATGTCTTTCACGGCCGTGGGACACTGCAGATGTCCTCTGAAAAGTGAGACAATAACAATGCCTGTGACCTTTTCTTTCTCCTCATGAAATAGAAAACATTATTTATTTGAGAACTATTTGTAGTAAGAGTTACTGTTGGCATTTGCTTAAAACTGGAACATTATAATGCATCTTTGCAAACATTTCAAAATATTATTGCAGGTTTAAAAAAAGCAATAGTATACCACTGTCAATCAGTATGGTGCTAACTGTATTCGGTAGTTAAGAAGCCCCTTTATGGGTTATCGCCTCTATGTGGCAATACATGGTAATTCTTTTTTCTGTTTTACAAAATACTTGACGAATACTTTCCGACGCGTTGACATACAACAGTCATTCTGGCATTCTTTAACAAGAAAAGCCATCCACTGTATACGTTTAAGCTGCACTTCTAATTTTAGTTGTATTTGTCAGTTTTTACCACCTTGAGGTATTGCGAAAAAGTAAAATTTCAACAGCATTTAACGCTAAACTTGACCTCCCATTCATATTGCAACTGCTTAACTGAGCATTGAAGAGCATTCACTTTGGCTCATTTGGCTGAGTAACACTCCAACGACCTGAAAAACACAAGTCCACTTGTCGAGACGGTCGCTCCCGCCTTTACCTTGTTCTAGTTTTGTTCATCAACTCCAATGGGAAGAGTTTTGATTATGTCAGGTTGCCCGATTTTCAGCTCTGGCTATTATGCTGCTTTTGTCAAGGCCTCAAACATTGACCTTTCTTCGGAGGGGGCCTTCATTTTTTGTGTTGCCTTGCATATCAAATGTTTTGCATTTTGTTTATGCTCTAACTGGATTACAGTTATTCATCATGGTTTCATCACTGTGTATACTAAGTATAGTGAAAAATGCTGCTTATTGTGTGACTTTTTCTACGAAACACATGCTTGTTGCTGCTTTCAATTTGAGCATCTGCTTGAGCAAGCTGGCAGCTTGATATTTTACTATTTCAGCATAGACTGTGCACACAGTAGTGTACCTTGTTAAGCAATGCTTAGATGCAGTGTGCGAAAGCTTTAGCAGTGCTACCTGATTAGGTGTCTGGTACACGTGGCTTGCTTTTAGGAAGGACGTCATCATTACATGCACTTGGTCGAGCTTGATTAAGGTTGTAGGCATCCCCTGCTTTTAGTCCTTGCTTAACATGCTAAATTATTGTGAAAAAAAAGATATGGAAGCTATGCTGTGTGTTGTCGAAACAAAGCTTTCTGGACATACAGCGGTTACATCTTCATGAAGGAGCCGATTCTCACATATATAATGAGAATCACTGACAGTAACATCAGCGCATCAAGATTGACTAAATTGTCCTCGTCATAGTCTAACGCATAATAATGAGTAAAGGTGTGTGTGTGGGATCTTAAAAATTTGTATTTCATTTTCATGCCAGGCTTTTCAGTGAAATTGTATATTATTGTCTTGCTTGTCCTTCTTTTTTTATGCTTCTTTGAAATTTTGCTAATTTCTAAAGCTCTTTCATTGCTTCTTCGCCTTCACTAAAAACATGAATTCAGCTACGCCGTCAGTTATAACGGGCCAATCTTGTTGCTAGTATTTCTTCAAAAATAAAAGGATAAAAAATAAAACCACAAGGAACAGCTCCTTGCGCAGTAAGCAAGGACCTAGTTTTAAAACATAGAGTGGCAGCACAACATTTTGTTGGATTATCACACAACTACTTATCAATTAGATAGTTGACTATCCTTGGGAAGCACATAGCCTTTAGTGTCATTTTTTATACTTCGATTTCCATCCTTTAGAAGCAACAGATGCATGAGACAAACTGACCGGAGCTCGCCATAATTCCTCTCTTTTGTTATTTCCTTACCTTTCGAGCCCCACAGCATACCAGCATAAAGTTGCTGATTAGCCTTCCCACCTTTTCATTTGCACTTCTTGCTTGTTTGGTGCAGTTGATATTTGTTTGTTAGATAATACCTTGAGTTGTATCTATGGGCTTGTTAAATGTCAACTTGTTTATGTTTTGATTACTGCTAAGTATATTTAATGTTGGTCTATATGCCAAGTTACCTGTTTTATATCTAATCTGTTTCATTTTCATGGCGCTCTTTGGCCATACCTGGCCCTTGCGCCATAACACGCCACACATCAATCAATCTGCTTCATTTGTTACTGTTTAAATGCCTCTTCACATGCGTGCACATTTATTACTGCTTCCTCTTAGTTGTACTTATTAACCAATCTATGCAGTTGTGGGAGGTCTTTCTGTCTCTTTTCTAAACTCGGGAACCTCTTGTTCTAATATGTACCTACCCTCTACTGTGATAATCCCTACCACACTTTTTGAAATGAGCTTGGCTAATTTAGGTGATGGATCTACTCTTCGTTAGGCTTAGTGCTGATCAAGCTGGAACAGCCCAACACTGCACCTCGCTGGGTTCCTCCTGCTGGTACGCATGATGGAGCTGCTGATGCCCTGCGAGCCGACAGGCCAGGTGCTCTCGAAGAGCTGCTTACACAAGCGCAAGCAGCTGCCAATGTCGGCGCATTCTCAACGCAGCCTGCCGGCCTCCAAGCTAGACCACAAACAAGAGCTCCATTGTCTACGGTATGTTGAATCTTTTGCCTCGCCCAGGCGGTGCCAGTTGCTATTTTGCACACACACAAAAAAAGTGGCTCTGGTTGGAACACCGTCATTCAATGCTGACGATGCTCATTTAATTCGTGCTTCACAGGCTGCTTGAGCTGTTCTGACTGCTCAATCGCTGCTGCTGCCCACCTGTTCCGTTACGTATTTTGTGGGGTTTAACATAACAGTGTCTCATTTCCAACGTCGTTGCAGTAGCTGGCAGACTGAAAAAGTCCAACACATCGTGCCAAAATGCAGGAAACAAGCACCTGTAGATCAAGGCTTCGTGGCTGTTCATGTTCCTTGTTTATGTGTAACCAATATCGTCATCTATAGAATTGACTTCGTGCCTTGCATGCGAGACTGTATCAAATTCCGTGCTCCCGCTCCTGCGCCAAATTGTGCTAAATGCAATTTCTTGCACCATCCTAATGAAAAACCCAATTTTGCAATGAAGTACGCCAAAATGAGCGATTGTGCAATGCATGTGTGGCCGTAGTGATCTGCAGACATGCATAGCGCGCATGACTAAAGCGGCTTAACAAATTGAACTTCGCGTTATCTGTATGTTGCGGGCCCATAATTCTGGCTCGATGGGGACCACCTGAATGTCCGAATAAGCGAAAGTCTGAAATATCCGAATTCGCCGCAATGCAAGTGAATTTATTCCACGAATGGCTAGAAAGTGTGCTGTATTGTCGGATGCCCACTTTCAGGAATATGTTGACTTTCACGGGATTTTGTGGGAGACACAATGGCATCTAAGAGCGATGGCATTCTCATACTGTGCCAGAAACGCTTATTGTCCATCCACGTGTCCAGTGCTAGTCACGCGAGATGTTGTGAAAATGAAAGTATCCCTGAAAGGGTCCATTAAAAGATAAAGCCAAAGTTTGTCAACCTGTTACTTCACGCATGTACGTTTGCCTATGATCTCGTCAGTTCATATCACTATCATTAGGGGTTGGACTCCTGCACCAATTGCACCATTTTCGTACAATTTGCCAATTCCTGCGCCAAACTGTGCCAAACATAAGAAATTAACCGAAATTGCACCACGCTGCGGCTTCTGCAAGTGGTCTCCAGCAGTGGCTGCCAACAGTGAGCAGATTCGTTCTAAAAAAAAGTGCAGCCATTCACATTCCGCACACCGCGCGACGGTGCCTCCCACACAGTTTCTCGCAATTTTCGCTCTTATGATACTGGACTTTTTCGGCGCTTCCAGCAAGTGGCCCGCACACGTGCGGCCACTCCCGCTTGTTGTCACTGCTGTCGGAATGGCCAGGGCGGCTGTATTTAGCGGGACGGCACTCCCTAGCTGAGGCGCAAATCAGCGAAAAGACTGAGGGTGCTGCGAGCGAACTAGAACCTTCTTCAACTGTTCTTCCCTCACGTCCAGTGCTTCATTATCGTGTTACCCCTGTGGCCACTGGTATTGCTCTTGTAACATTGGCATGAATAGAAACGCGTACCGTAATGAACACCTTTTATGTGTAATTGCATTCAATGACCGATTTGTTGAACATGCCCTATAATTGAAACGCCTTCGCGGAACAGCCATATACCTTGTATAGGCGGTGTATAAGAACGTCTAGAATTTCGGACAGAGAACTTCTTGCCGTATGGTCTTCCCGACTTTATTGCTGTTTCTGCAAGTCTGAAACAGCATTAATCGAAGCGACTGCCATTTGGGTTATATCACAGTCTGGAACCGCGCTCTCGCATGCCGATTCGCTGGTACGGGAAAGCCAGGCCTTGCTGCTTCAGATGTTCACTACCAAGCTTCTCGCTGTTGGGTGCTGTTTTTATTCAAAGAATTTGTCGCTGTCAGCGATGGCGCCGACTCCACCTTTCTGATTCTGACCGATGGATTCGAAGCGCAGAAAGCATGCCACATTGCATAATGCCGATTGCCGAAAGTCAGCTTTGCCGCGATACAGTAATGTTACGCGGTTAAGCACATGTTTTGTATTGCGGTGAAGCATATCAAGAGTGTAAAGGGGGGCAACTGTCACGGGACATGGTATATATTCCTTAATTATGCACGCAGGCATCTGCCATCGCCTGTTGAAGTACGAGCTACAATACGCCTAATACGTGTACTGGCATGCCTTCCGAGCTATTTCAGGCGTGCCTGTGATGATTCGAGCTTTTTGGGGCAGTAAAGCATGTGCATTCATTTTTTCTTATATTTTTGCGTACCTTAGGGAGTCCGAAAAATTGTCCATTGACTGTTAGCTAGTTTCTGAGCATGGAGAAGTGCCATGCGTATGTTTCAAAGTCTCAATTAAGGCACTGTTACGAAAGTCCTCGCTTTCACCCAAACTGGAATTGAAATAATGCATTGGAGTAGTCCCGAAATGGTTTACGTTTGAATTCATGCTGATAGTGCCTTCATGTGATTATTTCCTGCATAAAGTGAAACCACCTCATAAACACATACCTAAAAAGAGGATGATAAAGTATGGGGCTACACGAGTATGGTAGTTAAGCAAGTAGGCGGTAACATAGGGCGCATTCTTTATCTGTTTTCGCCAATGTGTAATGTCGGCATAATTTTAGCTTGAAGCTTAGTGTGAGCTCTATGCTGCCTTGGTAAACCAGATAAATAGTGGTGTAAGTAGTATGAGCCCTGTGCAACCTTTGTCAACCGGATAAGTAGTGGCATGAGATCATACTAGTGAGTCGTTACTTATGAAAGGTGTTCTACTTTGTGATTTCTTATTCACATTTCATTTGCTCGTGACAGTACATCTGCTTGCCCACAAAGGTGCAGCAGTAATTACGTCATGGAAAGAAGTAACGATTTGAAGTTGACAATGAAGTAAAGATTTGATTTCGTCGAATGCGAAAGAATTCTGCATTAGGGAGGCGAGCGCTGCAGCAGGTTCAATGGGTGGGCATCTCTGTCTCCAGGGCCGATGTAACGTAAAACTATTCCAATATGTTTTAGGGCCCATATGGGAGAGGCCTGAGCCATTTTGACCTATCGCGAAGATCTAATGGTGGATTTGGAACCAAAACACATCGTAGTAATTTTACATTATACCGGCTCAGGGTGGATTGTGGCTTTTTGGGGCTGCGGTGACATTTGGTGACCCAGAAATTAAGTTACCTCGTCGACTGGACTGCATGACTTGGGAACATTTTCGGCTGTCATCATAAGCGTCGGCACGGGAATACGTACATAGTTCAATCGTAATGCCACCAATGTTTTCGGCTTTACAGGAAAGCATGCGCCGTGTCGCTGCTCGACCCGCTCTTCCATATTCTAGTGCACTATAGCTACAAAGCACGCTTGTAACACCCTGCATTCTGATTGGCTTGCAGAACTATTTCTATTATGTAGGAATGGCTTTCAGTAAATCACAGTAGTTCATATTGCTGGCTTCTCCGTCCTGTCTGTTGGTGAAGCGCATTTCCAGGCACTTCACCAACATTGTCCAGTCATTAAAGAAAAATGTATTTATAAAAAATGGCGTGTGTTACTTCTGCAAATTTTGGACTCGCTATTGCAGAATGCATGTTTTTGTGATTGCTACTACTAAATAAAAATCAGCAGGCACTATTATCACAATTTGCATGCACTAGATGGCTCAGTATCCTGATAATCTGCTTCAAAATTCAGCTTAGGACATTGCTTAATACAGCTTCAGTACAGTGCTCGTGTTGGTTTGTTCTGCATTCTGGTGTGGTTTTGAAGTATGCTATTCCATTATTGCACCAAAATTTAGATTTGCCTGTTCCATACTGCTGCAAAATGAAATTTTATCTGCTCTGAATTGCTCCAAAATGAAATTTGGTCTGCTCAGTGCTGCTCTAAAATGCAAATTTATTTGCTTCAAGAATTGCTCCAAAATTACCTAGGGCAGTCCCAAAAATGAATACAATAAAATGATCAATAAATAAAATGATGTCAGTTGAGAGTAGCGCCTTGTCCGGTCGTCTTTCTTGTGTCCGTTGTTTTGCACTAAACAAAGTAATTATGGATTCGCACCAACTATCCCGCCAGCGCGTTGTGCTGAACAACGCCACTCAAACAACTTGAAGTGGCCTGGACTGTGTCGGTATTTAACATGTGAATGAAGAAACGCTAGACGTGCGGTTTGGGTGCGGTTGGTGCTGGATTAACCAGGCTTCGCTCGTTTCAGTTTTGAGGTGTAAGCAACATGACCAGCGGCCGTGGCGCAGCGACGCCAGCAACGTATCAAGGCCAAAATGTTGCTATTTCTGTTCAACTTGGTGGCCAAATTAGCATGCAGTCGTGGAAGCACACTCCAAATTATTGAATGGTGTTCCCTAAGGTGTTCGAAATTTCAGTCGTACTTGCACATTAAATTTATGGGCTAGTGAAGGTGCCTCGAAGTAGCCTGAATAATCAAACCTGTCTGAATTGCTGGTGTCCGAATAATCGATCGGCACCAGTCGTGAATCAGCCAGTTGCTGAGTCGAGGCTTCAGCATTGTGAGGAAAAGCAGACCATGAAAAGTGCCTGGGTGTCTAAAGCAATGCTTGAGAGTTACGATGGGCTCATCGAGGCTGGCCTGGCTCAGAAGAGCATTGCGTAGGGTCAGGTGTTTCTGACTGGTGCTAGCTCCAGCTTGCTAAAAATAGGGATAAGCTGGCAACTATCAATAAAATATTTATAAAATGTAAAAGGCATAGCCATTGGCATAGCTTTATTCAAATTGAAATAAAATAATTACATCACACTGCGTTAACAGGTCTGCTGTCATCATTTAAAGGGATACTAAATTTAAGTTTCAATTGTTTTTTCTGTTTAGAGGCAGAGCAACATTGTTTTACATCAAGCAAATACTTTCTGGAATAATGTTTGTCAATTTTAAGTGTTGGAAATATTGGAAATTGCCTAGGAAGTGTCAAGCAGTTGACTTTTGTTTGCTCCAAAGTGCTCTGAAATCTGTATTTGGGTGCTTAAAACTACTCCCAAAATAACATTTTGATGCTTCAAAAATTGCCCCAAAATTCAATTTGTCAGTGGTGCCACGGAGGATGGCAAGATGTTATATATATGTCAATCAGGTGCTTTCATCAAGGTTCTTTGCAAAGATATTTGCACTTTAGGCAGCCTACAGGTTTATAAAAAAAAAAAAAAAACTTCTGCAACTCTGCACAGAGTTTACAGAAGTCACAGCGATAGCTGATGAAGCAAGCACTTGTAGTAGTCCTGATGTGGAGTTGTCGGGCAATATTCACATCTTGTTGTTCTCCCAGCAACAACATCCTGCTCCATGCAGTGTTTTCTTCTCTTTGGTCTGGCATTCCCAATACTCTCTCTTCTGCAGTAGCATGTTTATTGCTTAATCCTCAAGTCCAAGATGTACTTCAGCAAAGGACAAGTCCTACCCGCCCATGCCACTGTTTCCATTGCTTTAAGCACCGTAAATGAGCCACACTCGTCTGCTCATCCTACCACCTTCTGCTGAGTTTGGGCACTCGTGCATATTATTTTGCAGTTTGCGTTTGTTTTACTGCTATGCCCTGAGAGAATAATATTCAATACTTTTATGACACTGTGAGAAAAAGTTTTTTCTAGAAGAAGGTTTGTTGTTCAATGTTTTTATTGGGTGAAAGGAATAAAGTATACACCTAAATTTTTTTTTTTCAATTGGCATGAAATGTGCGAAACTTCGGGAAAGTGAAAGACAATTTTTGTAAATTTTTTGCAGTTTCCCAGGAAAAATATTGTGAGTTAAAATTAGGGGTGCCCGACTATTCTAAAGTTTCGATTATTACCGAATATGATATTTTTAATATTTGATTTGAAAACTAGGAATTCAAAAATTTTCCTATATTTGATTGGATAAGAATATTCGAAACAAACCGAATATATCGCTGGCTGTGCGGCAGCGAACGTGGTTCTTAGCATTTATCCACCTTTCTTTAGGTTTCCATTAGCCTAGCTTTCCAACTAATCTAAGAAAGTGTGCCTGATGGTGTGCTGAATTTTGCGATAATTTGATGCTGTTGGCGAAATTTCGCATGTAAGACATGCTTATCCACTGGACGTCTAAACTCTGCAGGAAACCCAGCCTCTCAGTAGCAAGGGGCGCGGGTTTGTGAACAGTGAGGGTGCACACTTTTGCAGATTCGACCTCCAATCCTGAACTTATTGCTTGGCAGAAAATGCGAGGAGTGACGGCTGGTGCAGGGTCAAATGCCTCTGAGTTTACGGGACATTGATATGGTATAATAAGGTACTGGTTGGCGAGAGTGGACAACCAGTAGAAATTACTAAATATGCAAAGCTAACATTAGCCCAATACACAATCTTTTAGTACAACGGCTTGTCAGTTTAATTTTTTTATTGATGACAATGTAATTGCAATGTTACAGCATGTTAAAATAAACCAACTTGCTAATAAACGCATGTGCATTTCATTATACAATGTTCGATGCTAATGATTCGTATCTGATTCCTATTTGAAATTTTTATATTCTCACACTGCTATTTAGTATCTTAAGACATTTTTTTGCTGTTGTCTGGGGCCTTAGCCTGTCATGTGCTGTCCAAACGCAGATCACAAGTTTCTAGTAATTCGTGGCGGAGCCCTTGAAACAGGCGGCCATCTGTATGGTAACTCTGTGTTGTCTGTTCCCTTTTCTGGGCCCTAAAACATGCAGCTAAGTCCAGCTAGCTGTGGGGTTCGTAGCACCGTCATTAGGTTACCTTCTCTCCATCATCATTGAATTAGTGGTAAAGTTGCTCAGCAGCTCAACTTATTGCGTTCTCTGGTTGACATTAGAGAACAGTAGATGAGCTGGGTGAGCTGTTATATCTTAAAAACTGGTCTAGTGGCATGTCTATTGACTGCAGCCCAGATCGGGCCTGATGACGAGAAAAGTATCGGAGCATTAAGCGAGTGGTCTGGACAGTTGGCACGGGGGGCCTCTCTACTAATTCTAACGAATGTGGCCACGCCTCCACATGAGAGCACACAAACGATGGCGAAAGACACACCACGAATTCCCACGTTGTGTTTTTCACCGTCCCTTATCCTTTGTGTGCTGTTACCAGTTTCCCCAAATCCAGTTGACATTGTCAGATTCTGCAAGTTTTGTCTCTGCTTTGTTTCTTCCTGCATACATGTACTCGTATTTCCATGCCTGGCAACTCTCCGGGGTTTTCTGTAACGTCTATAAATTTGGGCTCATTCTGCGATTTTGCAAACGTTGCATCATGTTTACAAAAAATAGTAAGTTGTGTTCCCAGAAAAGTTTATCAGGTTGTAAGATGGGGCAGCACAGGGTTGCGAGAAAGCGCACAGAAAAAAGGAATTGCAATGGTACCCGGTGCCATGTTCTTGCCACAGCGCAAAACGCCATTTGTTAAAGAGGCACTTGCTTCAGAAAGATTTATTCTGACAAGTTCTCGAAGCAGCCAAAATTGGCCTCATCGGAGCCCCTGAATAAGTGACTGTTACCTAAAGGCAGTCATATTCTTGTCAGTCCTTGCTATTTCAAGTTAGTACTGCTTGTATACTGTGTTTAAAAGTGAATGAGTGTGCATGTATATTTCACTAAAGGTGTTGGCACAAGGCAAACTCTCCCAGAAAAAGTTGGGTGATATTGTCCCAGGCTCTGCTGGTTTGCGGCTGCTGATGTCTTGCTGAATCACTCGCAAACAGAGGGTTAAATAAATTTTGTCCGACAGTGGCATCAAACCTCGATATTGCCACACAAGAGCCCACTGCCCTAACCAATAGGCTACAGCAGCATGCATACATGCATATGTTTCTTGTTCCCACGAGAAGTGGTTCTTTGAGACTATTGGTGCAGGAGCATTGGTAGAGTCTATTACTGAGAGGCCCCATTTGATCTTTCTGATTTACTAAAGTTTCGGTAACACTGATTCCCGCAGGGATCGGAATCTGGGTTAGTTATTCATTAACATATCTTTTCAGTAAACGATATTGCTGAAAAAATCTGGATGGAATATCTGGTAATAGCAAACCTCAGCAGTGCCTGTACAGTCGAGGGATCATACTTTATGAGGCTGCATTGCTATGACATAGTTTGGGGAACGAATTCGTTGGTCTTTTTCATTTCGTGTGAGTGCTCTTAGGACTTATTGGCAACTTTCTGGCACGGTCTCGGCGTTTAGCACTGCTTGACGTCTGTGGACAAGTAGAATTAGAATAACATGTTCTAGACACACGCACACAGATCTGAGACATAGATGCAGGCAGTCGGCAGTTGGAGCTGCAAGCGCTCACTGGATTCTGCGTAGATCCAAGCCATTCTCCCTGAAGCTAAAGTAACAAGTTTGAAAAGCTGCCTCTCAATTACCTTTCCAAACAAAATAAACAATTGTTGAAGTTTTAATCTTTTCTTTTTGTTTATGCAAAAACAAACACTGTTCCCACGTATGTAAGAAATTGATACTATGAACTGCTTTTGATATGATATGACTGTTACCACTCATCTAGTTGCGTTGTTACCACTCTGGATATGATTATTTTATTGAAATTGCACTACCTTGTTTTTTTTTTTAGCACAGAATTTTGACTAACGAAGTAGCACCCCTTTAAACGCTGTACATAATCAAACCCGCGATTGCAGTCAGACCTCTGTAATCGCGCCTCGATTGAATGGAATCCGTGATGTAGTGAACAGTTTTCATTTCCCGATCTTAGTTCCATTGTCAACCTTCTATTCATTTTCTTCATTTAATGAAGCAATTTCCTGATATAGTTTCAATTTAACGAAGTTTTCGTCCATGTCGAGTGTGTACTTGGAGCCTGTACAGCTGGTAAATCTAGCAAAAAGCTATGGAAATGTCGGCCGAGGCAGGAGTTACTTTCACACGTCTTTCCACATGAAATGTTTGAGCACCAAAAATGCCATCAAAGCGCACGCGCCAGAGAGTATGCAAGATAAGCTCCCGGAGTAAAGCTAAACTTAGCAACAGTCTTTTATCTTGCTGGCTGAAACAGCGAGCGAAGGCAGGGGAGGAAGTGCAGGGGTTGTCCGCACCTCCCTATTGGTAGAGCGCAGCCACATGGTTGTGCTTGCACCGTTGCTGCAGAAACAAGCGTGCAAGTGTTTACACACTGCTGGCCGCACCTTTTGTTTTCATAGTTTGTTGCTTTGACTTGCGCCAGTGCCGGGACAGGTGCTCTTGATTGTGGTGCGCAACCTGGTGATTTTGGTGAACGTGAGGGTGGGCGTGCTTTTGTACGCAACGGCTGCATCCTAGAAGAGCAAGCCAAGAGGGTGACCGGTAAAGGATTGCATGTACAATAAGGGCTAGAGGCCAGGAGAGGAGGTCTGCTGCTACCGTTAGATTACTCGGGGGGGGCTTATGACTCCCCAAGTAAATCTGCTCAGGTCTTTTCCAGTCAAGAGTGAAGCTTTGCACAATCAACTTGAACTCAACTAACTTATCAAAGCCAATGCAAAACGGCGTCAACATACAGTGGTAAACTTATGGCAATTAAACTGTGGTTCTGATTTTTTGGGTAATTCAATTCCATACGCTGGTCCCAGCTGGTGCCCGTACATCTATATTAGCTAAGACTTATTCTTTCGATCTTGAAAGTGCCACTGCACCAGATTTGATTCAATCTTGGCTGGTCACCATGCACGCACCTGATCCTAGTGATGAAGCTTATTGTGACCTCACTGATGTGCAATGTCGTTATTGGCGATGTTGAGGAACGGCAAATGCATTGTCGTTGCCTGCCAAAAATGCCATGTTCAGTCTGCCCTAGCAAAGTTTCGATAAAAAAAGCAGCTCAAGATGAATTGCTACCTTTAACATCTCTATATAATGTGCTCTTTTTCCCCAAGAAGATGGGCCTCAAAATTACCTACATGTTAAGAAATATGAAACTGCAACTATGTTAACTACATTGGCAGTAAGCCTACACATGGGCCTAGCGGTATCACCATTGTGGCCACAAAATCTCTACAAAACAAGTTTTCACGTAGGCTAGCAGTGACAATGTGCGACTTCCATTACGAAAGTTCATTGAAAATAGAAGATATCTATTGGGCAAATTTTGCAGCAACAGAACCCCATCAAGTTTTTGCTGTGTCACGGTCTGGGGTTGCGTGACAAACTGGAGAGCCAATTAAACTAGGCGCGTATATATATGTACTGCCATCCTGTTCATGGTGGTTACGGACAGTATTGCCAGATTGGGCAATTTGTAGTCAAATTGGGCTACCAAAATTTTCATTTGGCTGTGTTTTAGATGAGTTCGTTGTGTGGCTATTTTTGGGCTACATTTTTATGTGGATCAGGCATCGTTAAAGAACAAGTTTCAAGATTTGAAATACATTCCAGCAGCTGTTGGCACAACCTTTTTCTGTTTGTTTCCACATCTGCGCTAATGGTGTGGTGCGATACACCAGGTTCTGTGCTAGGACTTCATTCCTAAGTCTGCCCATTACAAAACACGGTGAAGGAATATGAGATGTGTGACAAAGCGAAGAGCACCAAACATTCAAAGTGTGATATGAGGGACACTGTATTATAGAGCTTCAGATAATTTTACACTTTAGCCACTGGGAAACCATGGCAAATGTTTTCAATTTGATATTTTTTTCTTCGTGTGTTTCACCTCTTGTAGTCAACCCGTTTGCTTGGGTGCGTGCTTGATGCTTCCATGTATGATATTTTTTTTACTTTCTCTGCTGTGGGCTAGCCTAGTCAAACAAGTGGTTTGGCCATGTATTTGATGCTTTCAGTTAGCACGTTTACTAGCAAATAAAGAAGCGTTACTAGTTTGTTTCCATGACTCATTTTTTGCAATTTTACGCTAGTAGGAATGATGGCTACATTTTGGTTACGAGCTATCAAGGCCCGACCGCGTGATTCGATACTTTTGGACTATAATATCTGTCTGTTTCGGCTGTATCACTCTGCACCATCTGGCAACACTGGTTATGGAGTCATTCAATGAACCTGGAATATCAAACTCTGTGGATTGTGTAGAGGTTGACAGTGGACATTAACTCTGAATAACTTGCCAATCTGTGACAGTAACGTGTAACAGTTTATCCTTATTCTTATTGCCAGAATTTTTCAACATTCTTGTCAAAATTGAGTGCTTGTCAGATCGCAATTAGTGCACATTGTTCTCAACTTTGAAACCATAAAAACAGGGTGCGCATTGGTTTCGGATAAATGTTTGAATTTGAGAGACGTTGCCATGTAAAGCAATGGCTTGTTATGACTTTTTTTTATGCCTCTTTTATTTCAACCTACCGGATGATTAGATCATTTTCCTTGGTCACACCAAGGTCTAAATGGAACTTGAATGTACACGTTTCATTGTTTTTAAGTAATACTGTCTCTGAAGCATGAGTGATGAAAAACAACCTTTCAAATTTAGTATCACGTCGCAATATTTCACGTCTGCCTTTTCCACAAGCTGTTCTACAGTTTCCGAGGTGTGAGGTTATGGGAAACTATTGGCAACTTCAGAATCCCTTACTTGTGCCGGAAGCACTATCCAAATAAACAAAGACGGCTACAAGGCGGCTCTTTTGCTTGATGCTGCACCCTCACATTTCTCCTTCATGGCATCTAATCAAGGTGTTTCGTCAAAGCTGAAAAGGTCCTTTTACCTTATCTTGAACGGTCTTGTGATTTCAGCAACGAAACTGCATAAATCGTTGCACTGTGCGTGCCAATGTCTGGCCTTCCCAGCGAGCCGCATCAGATTTATTTTTTAAAGAAAGAGCCTTTCAAGTGAGCCAGAGGTTTAAAAAAGGGAGGTGTTTGTGTGTAGGAACCCTCCGAAAAGTTCATGCACCTGTTTGCGGCGTTGCTGCACTGGTACAGGCACAATATTTGAATGTTTTCAACCTCCATAGGCAACTGTGCACTGTGACTTGTGTAGTAGGACATCACATACAGCATCTCACAATATATAAGCAGTAATGCCTGTCTTGCTCTCAAAAGCTAAATACGGATGTTTAGCACTGTCACTAAAAACTGTTATGTTACCTGATCAGTGTGCCTTGGGATAAAAACAAATGAGAGTTCCTTTTGTGAGTTGGGGCTGCACCTTTCTTTTTATAGTTAGCTGATACGTGTGATGCGGTCGTCTGCATCTGATGACTGGCGCTTGTTCATGCTCGCAGTATGCAGTGCTCGAGGTAAGGCTCGGGCGCACGAACGCAGCAGACACCCGCCGCCTGTAGGAATAATGAAGCCCTATAGTGAAACGCGAGAAGTGAATAGCAACCAATCAAACCAGTTGAGTTTCTTCCAACAGGTTTCCAAAATTTAGCAAAAGTTCTCTTTTGAGCAAATTCACTTTTGTCAGTGTAAATGCATGACTTGGAAATGAACTGAGATGGTTGTAATGGAATTTAGGCGTGTGCACAATGTCGGAAAGCAAACTAGTGGTGCTGTGTCGAACAATCCAAAGCTGGAACGAGCGCCGTCTGCTGTTGCTTCTAAATTTCTTGTGACCAAATAAACTGCCAACTTGGTACGTTGAGTGAAAAAACATCTGCTTGCACTGCGCTAAACTAAAGCATGCTATGAGAACGATGTCACCTCAGGGCATAACAAGTGTCATGATCAACTTCAGACCTTCTAAGGCAGTTATCATTCCTGCAGTGGTGGATCAGCTGCACCAGTTGTGGCCAAACTGCGCTGAGTCTGCATCAAAGCACGTATAAGAGCGAAACCCCCTTGTCGATGCTTCGCAGCTAGCAAAACTGAAATGAAAACCAACAGCACTTTATCATCATCATCATAGAAGGAAGCAGAGGCCCGTCTATGGACGGGCCTTTCACTGTAAAGTTTCTCACTATAAAGCGAGAAAATATATATTGATGTGTAGTGAGAAACTCTGTGGGGCCCGTTGAAGTTCTCATTTGTCATTTGCATATTTTTCTCGGACGGCTGAGCAATGTAGTGCCACTGTACCATCTTGCTGGCACTTTGTTTCGGGGTTATTCAAACCCGACCACATGGTACCACGAAGTTTGCCAAAGGAGGATGTAACATTTTAGATTAACAGTAAGCTCTCTTGATGTTTATGGCCGGTGGCGGGGCTTTTGCAGAAAAAGCTGCTGTGATCAGAATCACACGTGGTGCATAGTTAAGAATGGTATTAGTGAATAAGGTTGAATTTGGTACACCGCAAGAGGTGGCATTACGATGGGTGCCACCATGTTTGTTGATGCAAAACTTTTGCGTCAAGCTTGGGTTGCTGTGCTATTTCACTGAAATAGTATTGCCGACACAAAAGTAGAACCCTATTTACGTTGCGCAAGCGCAGCGGCTCTGGCACAATTTTCTTTCTTTTTGGCTGCAAAACCTTTGCAGCCCTTATTGGAAAACTCCCTACGTGCGTGGCATGACATGAGTACGTTGCAAGTTCCGTGCAGGCATGTGTACTCAACCGATCTTGCGGGGAGCCGTTGCTCACAAGCCGTGACTTTCGCACTGTGTTGCATACTGGGTTAAAGGGACCCTGAAACGATTTTGACGATTTTCTACTTACGTACATAGTCGTTAGAGTAGGTCCTTCTGATCATTAATTGACACATCTAAGTACTCCGCGTAAAGCGTGCAATTTATTATAAGGTTTTAAAAATGCACATTGCTGCCGATCGCAGCGCGCTGCTCGGCGGAATATTAAGCCACCCCTACCCATAGGATGGAAATCACCCATATGACGTCAGTGGGGCGAGCTATCCAATTGGCTGACCAGGGCGCGTGATCGATAATTTTTCCAACTTTATGGTAAACAAATGATCTTCATAATAGTTGGAATGTTAGTTCATTTGTTTTTATAAAAAGAAAGTAACATAAAGAGAATGCACAAGAAAAATTTTTCGGTCCACGTAAGCACTTTCGGCACACAGCAAGTGTCGTCTGCTTGTGTTACAACGTACTCCATTTTGCGAGAGCTCCGCGGTCAGCGTCGGTCTCAGCCTTTTCGCAAGCACTATGATTCGACTTTGTTGCCTTGTGGACTGCAAACCTAGCAACTGGCAATATGTCAAGCTGCGACATCGTGTCCCTTTGCAAGGCAGCATACGAGCAAACTGGCTGCTGCACATCGGACTGCCGCTATCCGATCGGCGCCAGGATTTGGGCGTTTGTGGCCGTCACTTTACACCGCAAGATTACTAACGCAATAGCGTTTCGCGAGTCTGGTATTAGGGCAAATGCAAGCGCAAGAGGACAGGGTCTGGCCGCTTGACTGTGCCGGGATGAGCCATGAGATGAGCAGAAGAGCAAATGTGAATGGTTTGCATGGTGAATGGTCTGCATGGTGCACAACCTACAGCCACCTGGTGGCACAGAGCTCAACCATACACAGTAGCAGCAACGAAGTGTATTCTTTGCTGCTGGTGGGTATTTTTCACAGGAGTGTAATCATCAACACATTGTTTTTATAAATGTTTAAAATGTTTTACACTTGGTTAGAGCAATATTAGCACTTTGTTTGACTGGTTAAGCACTGCGCCAAGTGTCTCGACCGTGCAGACCGATCAGGCTGCTCGCGTACGTCTACGCTAAAGTTCCTTCATCAGCTTGAGTTTATGCCTCCAGTCATTTGCCGAAATGACCAGCTTGCCTGTGGTTACAGGAATACCGTACACGTTTGGCGCTATGACAGAATGCTCGCAATGCACACTGTTTCGATAGCTCTCGGTCGACGGCCAAGCGGCAAGCGGAGAGGTCTAGCGCGGGAGGGGGTGTGCTCCAAAACAACCGAAAGTGGACGATGTGACGTCGCATCGTGACGCAGAACCAGTAAAGGCGGAGCTTAGCGTCGCTCGCTCGGTGAGCGAGTTAAGCTCCGTTAATCGCTTGTAGCTCCATTTATACGTAATGCTTCACTTAACTTCTGGTGCGAATGTTCTACTTAAGCTGTACCCTACGCGCCTACAAAATTTGTCCGAACCGTTTCAGGGGTCCTTTAATAAATGTGTGTTCACGATCTGTCTGTGGTTCCTTCTCTGCGCCGTATTGACGAACCCGGCCGTTGTGCCCTTTCACGTCCTTCCCTGGCCCGTCCTTCTCCGGCGTCATGTCCATACCTGCCAACCCTCCCGATTCGCCTGGGAGACTCCTGATTTTTTACGATCACTGCCTTATATCTCCCGAAAAGCTGTTTCAATTCGCACAATAATGATTATTGCGGAAAACCGGCACTGTGGAATCTGCAGCCACATCGTAATCGTCAGCATCACCAACAACGGCTGCACTAGTGCCATCGGTATCATCGACTAAGCAGCCGACTACGGTGCCTAGTAAGCTGACCAAAGCCAGAGCCAATGTAGCTCTTGCATTTCATGCATGCCTTCTCCATGGTGCATTGTTACTGCTGTTTGTATGATTAGTATTGGCTAGGTCGTGAGTGCAGTGCACCATGTAAAGTTAGAAACCTCGTGTGCTTGATGCCCACAGCCCAAGAAAATGTATTTGCAGAAGTTTTTACGATCTTACACTTCTGAATTTCCGTGCCTTTTGACATCAAGAAAAGGAGAACATTTTGCATTTTGTACAACATGTGGATGCGATGTCAGCGTGTCTCATGGTGGCAAAGGCGATTTCAAACTGCATGTTTCTACGGCGAAGCATCAAAGCTATGTTCGCACCGCTGAGCAGCAAGACAACATAGTGAACTTTCTCCGGAACAACTGCGACGACAGTGTCATACGTGTGGAGTGCCTGTTTACGGGATTCCTTGCCAAACACAACCTACCCCTTAATGTCAGCGACCACGTTGGGCCGCTTCTACGGAAAATGTTTCCGAAATGCAACAAGGCGAAGTGTTATGAATGTGGACGCAACTCTGAAACGCAACTTTGAAGAAAGTGGAAGTGGCCAACTTGAAATTTATCACAAGCATCGCTTTCGAGTCTTTGTTTCTTTATTCAGTGTTGCCTCAGCTGCTGCCCTGAAATTCTGATGAATCTCCTGAAAACGCTTTAGATGCTCTCTGAGCTGAGTTTGCCACTCTACAGGCGTACAGTCTTCCAGAGGACATTCTGAATGAAGAAAGTTGGGATGTGCAGTGGTCTATGATTGGAAAAATGAAAAACACTGATGTAAAACAGGTTTCACCGAGTTGCTAAGGTGATGCTAGATTTACTTGTGATACCGCATAGCGATGCAGTGTGTGAGTATTTTTAGCGCAGCGCAAAAAGCTAGGATTGTATTCTGCTCATTGATGTGCAACACAATCCTCCAACACGTACTGCTAGTGAAGGGCCGTCAGTCTGCACCATGTTTTGAGCAAAGCTACTCCGACAAATTTTTGAAGTGAGCAAAGTCTGCTACTGCAAGGTCCCTGCAAAAGGACTCGCTGAAAAACACTGCCTGAAAGTTTGAATGACTGCCCGTTGGCGCGAATGAAAAGTCTCCTAATTTTTGGTCTCGCCAGGTTGGCAGGTATGCATGTCCTTCGTTGGCCGTGCTTGCAAGGTAAGCCTCACGCAAACCTGTCTCCACAACATATCGACTATATCATTTAAAATTTGCATGGTATACGGTAAGCACACGTGCTTTGGACCCTGCACCGAAAGTGCTTGCTGCTGCGCTGAATGGTAAAATGGCTGTTCCACCACTGTTTTTCCTACCGCACCTGCAGAAAAAGGTACATTATCAAGAATATTCCTGCTGCTTAAGGTATTAACACTAATGCTGGAGTAGAAAGCTATAGACAAACAATACCAGATTAAGCTTACACGTACAGCACTATAATTTGTGAAAGCGCCTGCCTAAACAACGTGCACACTGCGATTGCAAATGCCAGCAAGATATTGAAAGCATTGTTCTGCTCGCCAGGAAGAAAGAAGTCTCAAGTGAAGTGCTTCGAACAAATCAGCATAGTATCAGTTGTCGTCTGCTTTTCCCAATGCGAAGTTTTTTTGTCCAAGTAGCTCTCCAATGCGTGTTGTCTGCCTCTTTCACGAAAAGGTAAAATTATACATTGCTGTCTTTCAACCGCGATGATGCACATACATAACGGTACATAACAAGTCTTTTCACATCTGTACTTTTTTTCTATTTTCGGGCTTATGTGCGGTGGCATGACGATGATTTGAAAACTTCGAGGCATTCAGCGTATGCCGTGATAGGAGGCCCTCTTACGCTTTAAGCTTGAACCTGAATGAGCTGTTTCTCAGTGCAGCTGCTAGGGGGGTGATCATCTAGTTGGAGTCGCTAATAGCATTGCACACTGCTCTCAAATGTGCATGAGCGATATCATAAAACTTTGGTCTTTCTTTTCCAGATGTAAAATTTTGAGTGACAGCCAAGGTTTCAGTGTGCAATAATTTGAACTCGCGAAATCTTGTCACACAGTCAATATTTTAAATCTGATCCATCTCTAGTGAAAAAAAAAATATTTCGTTGTTCACTTTTCCTAAATGGGAGTATTTTGTTGAACATTCTTCAGAATGCCATCTTTAAACACTTGCACTTTAGTACCGTTACTGTTCTTGTTCTTAGCTTGTGATGCTGTGTTTACGAAATCAAATCTGCTTTAAAATAGCCTTGTGCTGATATACTTTTGACTGCCAAGTGCAGCGTTTTAGTTTGGTGAAGTTCTGTCACGAAGGTGCGCTTAATAAATTATTTGTAAACAGGAGACACTTGTCTTAGGCTGTGTGGAATATATGTGGACCGGAACTTTCGGCATCTCGCAGTTTGTTATGACTGGTTTCAAGTCCCATGTTGCGGCAACGCTTGCCCGTGTACGTGACAGTAACGTCACACGGGCACCTTTGGTCCTGCTTGAGTCAATGCACATTGGTACATATTGGGTATTGTGTACTAAATGTGATCATTTCCAAGCACATTTGACACATCTGCGAAACATTTTCAAACAATCCTTTGTAGTGTCGTCAATCAGTGGCGTTGACACTTGCGTATGAACAGTCCGTTTGCACCCTTTTCAGAAAGCATGTTATTCATTTTATTGGTTTCATTTCCCCGTGGATTTCATCGTGAACAATGGAAGCACCGCGTTTGTGTCGACGCAGGCGCGAAATCTGTGGACGGAAACAGAGACCGCCGCACTCATCGACCACTGGCGGGATCGGCTAAGTGATTTAAACCAGAAACGCAACGCCAGAGTGTACCACGAAATTGCTGACGCACTCCGCCTGCAAGGATTTCGGCGAACAGCTGCGGAGGTTAAGAACAAGATAAGGAACCTCACTCAGCTGTATCGGTAAGCCCATCATTATTTACATTCGCAGCTATGCCTAGCCTAGCCTCCCCAGACCTATCAACTTCACTGTGACAAATTACTTTCATAAAATCAATTTTTATTGCCAATTGCTTTTACAAATCTGAAAAACTACTCTCTTGATTAGCTGGCATAATTACATATCTTTGCATCAGTACCTGTCTGTGTGAGCAGAGTCCATTTCTCCAGCTTCTTCAAATAAAAGTGCCCTGTTTGCTTAAACACAATAGCTAGAAGTTTAAGAGCACATGGCATTTCATTGCCTTCACTTTTTATCCTGGACTGCTGCATTATCTGGTGACAATAAAAGATCTACTGCACATTCGTTTTTTCATTGTCAAACATATGATGCAGTGGTACTTCTCACTTAAGTACTTTAAATTTTCACAAGGACCAATGACAACAAAAATGATTGGACATTTGACATATAGTGCCTCCTGCACCTAACTTTATGCTTCGCCAGAATAGTTTAGCCTATTATTTTTTCACCTGACATTGAAAAGGAGGAAAGCTAATGTCTGCCAGGTTAAATACTGGGTCTGAGAAGTCTAGGCGTTCTTGTAGCTTCAAAATGTGCTAGGCATTAACAAAACCAGGTTGCTATTTGACTGGAGCCATAAAAACACCCTGTCCCATAGCAAACCTGCTGTGGCAGAGCGTTCTGTGCTGGTGGTATTCAGTGTCACTCAGGAACCTGCCAATGTTCGTTCGTGGCTGCCTGCTTTTGTCAGCAATGGAAACAGGGAAGCAAAATTGCCTTTGTACAGTGACGATTGCCACCTTAGATGCCATAACTTCTGTTAGCATATCTTTTTGCTTTCTTGGTATGGATGCTTTCTTTAGTGTGTGTACTGTAGCATTCGGTGGAAAAAAAAAGAACCTATTGGTTTGTACTAGTTAGCACTGCATTTATGTGTTCTCTTTCTGGTTCCTTCCCTCGCACTGTTTTCTTACATCATAATAGTGCACCAATTACCTCAGCTGTCCACTTGGTCGCAATTTTAAGGCTTTTATTATTATCATTATTATTATTATTATTATTGTTGTTGTTGTTATTACTAAAAGTGCATAGAAAGTGCACTAGTTACATCATTGAAGACCATTTGAGAAGCATAGGGAAGGGCAGCCATCCCGATACCGTGGTAACAAAGGGTGTGCATACAGAGAGAGAGTGAAGTACCGGAAGTGTCAAGCCTTGCTTCAACCATTATTACTCCTTGTCATTGCATTTTGGACATACAGGTGCCTCTCATGGCCATAGCAACATGTTAGGTAGGAATTATCCGGCTTTTTTTAATACTCTTTTTTTTAGTTTAGAATTTCTGTTTGAGCTGAGATCAGGAGGAAGAATTAAAGTTGGGGTAGGCCGTGTAGTGTATAGAATTGTTAACCGGTGGTGTGGAGTATCCATGGGTGTGAAGGGAAATGAAGTGTAGTCGAAGATGGGAGAGTTGTAGAACTAGAATAGGCTTTTGTGATGTCAGACAGACGCAGTGAAAGATCCCCAGGCAAGTCCTTTGTCCAGTGGTGTACTTCAGCGTGACTGTTGATGGTGGTGATACTGTTGGTGATCTGTCTCTTCAACTACCTCTCCCTCCCCCTTCCCCACTTTCATGGTTTTGGTACTGTTGTATTGGCAGGCTTGTGTGTTGGACTAGTGCTTGCGGACCACTTGAAACTTAAAGGTGCAACTTTTACTCGCTTGAAACTAGATGTGTGCCTTCTCCTGCTTCCCTACGGCAATGTGATGTGCGTTACATGCATGCACCTTTGTCTTTGCAGGCATTACTTGAGGACAATGCAGACAACTCCTTCCATTGCTGTTGACTGGCCATATTTCAAGCGGATCCAATTGCTTCTGGGTTCCTCCCTGTGAATCGGCAAACTGTTGAGCAAACTTCAGCCATAGAGGTGCCGTTGAGGAAGTACCAAGATGATAGTTAAGTATTTAAAAAGCACCTTCAGCTCTCATCTTAAGCTGCAGCAATGTCCGAGTCTTACAGCACCTCCTGTGTACAGCCTTTGTCAAAAGTATGCGGGTTAATTTGCCTGCCACCACCATGCTGATTACAGGCTGTTTAAAGGAGTTGCCGTCCTATATGTTGCAATGCCCCGAAAATGAGAGAGCTCTCTTACTCATTACCCAGAGATCTGGAATTTCAGCAGTGCGAATGGGAACCACACCTCACAGCTGAATAGAGTTGCCACCTGTCCTGTTTTCCACTGGCACAGCCTTGTTTAATTTCTCTCACGGTGCCAGCTGCTAGTTCTATCCCAACCATGGCGTGTCATTTGCCAATTTTTCAGTTTTTCTAAATTGGCGTGTGCTTAGCAAGCACTCTGTCGGTTGTTCATGCATAGCAAAAAGCTGTAGCAAACATATTAATTCCTAATTCCCTAGTGAAACTGGTGCGCTTGAAAAAATTGCAACAGTGAGTGAAGCATCTGAGCTTGCTCCTGTAAGTTGCAGTGCTTCTCTCCGATATGTCTTCTCGGCAGTGATCACGTCAGCTGGCATGACTAGTTTCGGCCACGTGGATGAAATGGACGCACATTGCTCATTATTTTTCTCCCGTAGATTCCTGGCTACCGAAATCAGGCTCGGTGGATTCATGGCTTTACTCACTGGCCGTTAAAAAAATGTTGTTATCACATACCAAATTCTGTACAATGCTTCAATCAGTCTCAGTTATGCAATGTTTGTAGTCGAGATACTGGCACCTTATTTTGTTTGTATGCAGTACTTATTGCAAAAGACAAGCCACCTTCTCCTACTCCCTTCGCTTGTGCCGTATTCTTTTTTTTACCTGGGCAAAGGTGGCAACCCTACAGTTGATGACAGTTATAGCAAATGCACAATGTAACCCGTATACTTTTCACAAAGGCTTTGCCTGTCCAAAAAAAAAAAAATGGCTGTGGCTTAGGTAAGGTTAAGCCCAGGATGCGAAGCATACTAGCCTTTATTTTAGTTGTTGAACCACTGTTTAGCCTGGTGAACTGCTGTTGCTTGGCTATATTTGGTTCGGCTAGACGAAGAAACAACTCATGCATTACTTCTTCGCCTTCAAGAGTGGAACGCGACAGCGTTCCCGTCGACCCGCCAAGGGGTGTAAGACAATGGGCTACAGGGCAGCGACTACGCGCCCCGCATTGGACGCGGTGAGCGTCGAGCAAAGCAGCGTTCGGCGCGGCAACGAAATGTGCGCCTGAGCAAGAGACGCACGCCTTAGAAACAGCGCGTTTCTAAGGCAACACCGCATTCACTAGAGGCGCTTTTGTACCGCTTTGAAGCGTTGTACTCGTGGCTCAGTGGTAGCGTCTCCGTCCCACACTCCGGAGACCCTGGTTCGATTCCCACCCAGCCCGTCTTGCAAGAGTTGAGCCAAAGCCACTTCTCCTCTGTCGTGACGTCACGGTGTCACGTGATTTCATGGTCACCGCCGCGCCTGAGGAGCTGGGTTGAGCCCTCGTAATATGCTTTGCATAAAAAAATGTTGACAGAACAACGGAGGCAAAGTGATCAACACTGGAAAAACAAGGGATGCTGCTGAAGCCAACGTTCCAACACGGGGATGTCCTTGCCAAGGCCCCGATGAAGACTAGCCGTTTCATCGAAACATTGGCATCAGTGTAGGGCATTCCTTGTTTGAGCACTGTTGACTTCTGCATATGTTGTACTCCTGCCGTAGCATCAAGACTGCAAGTTGGTCCAGTTGGTTAGGATTCGTAGTGAGATTCGTTACAGTGCAACACAAGACACGGACAAAAGGAAGGTATAAAACGGTGACACGGCGCTGACCGTCAACTGGTATTTTATTGAAGATATGTCTAACATATATGTGGGGGCCAGTTCGTAACCATGAGACACAGAGATACGTTGAGGCAACTGTGACTGACGCGTAATCAAAATTGACATAGGTAACACAGTTCCTTGTCACAAAGAGCGATAAGCTGTTTGCTGATACGTGCCTTGTCCCTAATCTTTATATTATAAGCCTCTACACCCTGATTCCATAATGCCTCAGGGTGTCAGTGTGTAGAAGAGCCGAGAGGCGAGGTATTGGCTGGTAGTGCATGACAAATAAAATAAATAAATTCAAAATGAAATAAACAAATTTCCTATATCTGTGTTCATCATACGTATTCAGGTTCGACTGTAGTACTATATTATTGAGACTTGCAGCACAGGTTAAACCAGATGTGTTTCAAAATGTAGTATGTGGCACATTTTAAGTATTCTTATTTTCATCAGCGCTTCTGTTTTCGATGCCATATATGGCACGGACAATTGTACGCACCATACTTTAAAGGGTTAAAGGGATCGACAACTCTTGTTCGTAGTGCCTATTATTTCCGGCGTGATGCAAGACACGCCACCCAGGGTGCCTGACATTATTATGAACAAAGTTAATGATAAACATAGCCTTTTCAATTGGCTCGCGTGTTTATAAATGTCATTAGTCTTCTTAAAATAGGGGCCACAACCACAGGACTTGCAATGCTCCGGCAGATGGAGTGGCACAATCCCTTGAAGAGATAGCTCATGCTCCCTAAGTCGAAGATTCACACAGCGCTTCGTTTGTCCCACATACTCTCTACGACAAGATAATGGAATGGCACATACACCTGCTTAGCACAAGTGATGTACCCGTTCACATGTTTTACAATGCACTTTCCCTTTACTTGCTTATCCTTCAGCAAATTACTATCAACTAACGGGCCTATGCGATCTATCTATGTTTCGCATAAAAACGAACATTAAGGCTATACCTTGAACCAATGTTCTTAAGCCTATGCGCCAACTTGTGTACTACTACTGCATTTTTCCTTTTTTCTTCTAATTTAGTTTTACTACCTTGGTCATTTATGCTCTTGACGCCACGAACCATACTTTCACTCAAAGATGAAATAAACACTTCGGGGTAACCACCGTTCACTGACGTTCACCCCGAGGCTGTTGATGAAATTTTGACGGTATTCAGGCAGCACGGCATGGGCGTTGGTTTTACTTTCAAAGTTCCTAAAGATCATCAACTGCAGTTTCTAGACCTGAGATTGACCTCTGGTAAAACACATGTTTGTCGGAAATATGATCCCGGGTCGGTTAAGCCCATTTTGAGTGTTGATTTCATTATATTTTTTGCCAGTGGCATTCATCCTGAGGGTGTTGATGAAATTTTGACGTTGTTCAGGCAGCACGGCATGGGCCTTGGTTTTACTTTCGAAGTCCCTAAAGATCGTTACCTATGTTACCTACGTCAATTTTGATTATGTGTCAGTTGGTCGCAGTTGCCTCGACATATCGCCGTGTCTCATGCATGTCAAGGTTATGAACTGGCACCTATATATATGTTAGACAAATCTTCAATAAAATATCATTTAAGAGTGAGCGCCGTGTCATCGTTTTATGCCTTACTTTTGTCCGTGTCTTGTGTGGCGCTATAACGAATCTTACTATGAATTCTGAAATAGCTGTGTGATAGTACCGGTATGCCCTCCAAATGTTTGATTGTAGAAGGCATTGTTATGTTTATCATTAACTTTGTTCATAATAATGTCAGGCACCCTGGGTGGCGTGTCTTGCATCACGCCGGAAATAATAGGCACTACAAATAAGAGTTGTCGATCCCTTTAACCCTTTAAAGTATGGTGCGTACAATTGTCCGTGCCATATATGGCATCGAAAACAGAAGCGCTGATGAAAATAAGAATACTTAAAATGTGCCACATACATACTACATTTTGAAACACATCTGGTTTAACCTGTGCTGCAAGTCTCAATAATATAGTACTACAGTCGAACCTGAATACGTATGATGAACACAAATATAGGAAATTTGTTTATTTCATTTTGAATTTATTTATTTTATTTATCATGCACTACCAGCCAATACCTCGCCTCTCGGCTCCTCTACACCCTGACACCCTGAGCCATTACGGAATCAGGGTGTAGACGAGCCGTATGTAAAAATACTGAAAGATATCTATAGCAGCTCCACAGCCACCGTAGTCCTCCATAAAGAAAGCAACAAAATCCCAATAAAGAAAGACGTCGGGCAGGGAGATACGATCTCTCCAATGCTATTCACAGCGTGTTTACAGGAGGTATTCCGAGACCTGCATTGGGAAGAAATGGGGATAAAAGTTAATGGAGAATACCTTAGTAACTTGCGATTCGCTGATGATATTGCCTTGCCTAGTAACTCAGGGGACCAACTGCAATGCATGCTCACTGATGTCACTCCCAGGCGCCTCCCATGTCACTCCCATGCGCCACTTTTCTCACAAATCCGAGCTAAAGGTGAAGGTTCGATGCGTCGCTAGGCGCAGTAAAAATGACCAGGAAAGCCGTGGGCGAAGCCGAGACCGAACACGAGCAAGCAGAGCAGTGCACGCCCTCCACGATCACCTGCCCCCTCCTCCCTCCCCCCCCCCCTCCTAGCACACAGTCGATCACATTACCATGCGTTTACTCCACGCACTCAATCACGTGGTCCAACATTGGGCACGTAGGAGTACAGCGCATGTCAAGCCACCATCCTTCTCAGCTCACCCTCGCATGCTTTCCCTTGTGCCCACTTCAAACGGCGTCAAAGGCACAACCGTATCGCACTTTAACTTTATTCGGAACCTAGGCTTCTTCCGGCTCGTGTCGCATGCTGATGGAGGAGAGATAAGGAGTTTTTTTCTGTGAGCCCAGCGGGTGTTTTGACTTTGTATGGTGTCTCACACAATTGATTGGGTGCTATGTTTAAAGGGGCTTTCATTAGTTCAAACTCCATTTCATTCAAATAAATTTCCAGTCCTTTTGGACAGTCTACTGTATGTACTTAGCTTTGGCTATGCTATGCACAAAGTGTTTTAGTAAAACAAGTTAAGAAGTAGGCGGCTGGGTGTTGGCACTTGTCAGTGTGTCATCACGTAGTGGATTCATTTCTTTTATCATTGTTCGCAACATATTGCATCAGGCATATTTCTGAAGTGGGTGAATAGGTGCTTTCCCAATTACTCTAGACTTGGAATAGTTCATTTCTGACATTCCTGTACAGAGTTCTTGGCATGGAGTTTACATTCTGCAAACTTGACAAGAGCTCACTGTAGGATTAACAATCCTTCATCTGTACTGCAGATGTGCACACTTCATTATTCAGAACATTCAAAGGAATGTGGGGATGTTAAATTTTCAATGCACAAAAATAATTGTTGCCTCAAGGAGGAGAGTTTGCTTGTGACTGCTGTAGGCACATGCCAATGACAAGTACTATCTGCTGATTGAATTTGCAGGATGGTTGGCTAGACATTTTGGTTAGGTTAGTATCTTCTGTCGCGCACAACCTTGTGGTGTCATCTGTCAAAACAAATGCCAACAAGCAGCCCTGAAGGAGTTCAAAATATGAAGAAAAAAATGTTTGTCGTGCAGTTTTTCACACTAAAAAAAAAACTAGACAGAGTCATTTTGGAAGCAGTTGTAGGCATTGGTCATTGAAGAAAGTGGTAAACTGATTACGCGGTGGTGCTGGTATCGTCAACTTTATTTGTCTGCCTTAGTGGTGCCTTCTCGGCAATGCATGCTTGCTTTTAGAACCACGTGACTACATTTGACAAATGGGGGTGCAAGCAGCTGAAGTAAAACAGAGTTGCAACTTTGGCTCCTTAAAGCCATATCCCGTATTTTCCGGGCTATCAGTCGCACCTTTGCATAAGTGGCACCACCCTTAATATAGCAGTTTTTCCTGAAAAAAGAATTACTTATTTAAGTTGCACCGGTGTATAAGATGCACCTGTTCATTAGGTACGCATTTTAAAAACTTCTTTAGGATCAGGTCGTGAGAAAGTGGGACGAAAATACATACAGCGGCCGCAGCCTCTGCACGCATCCCATGGTATGCAGTGCTGACAGGCGTGCAAGCACCATCTAATGTCTAGACAATAGATTTAAGAAATATTTTATTCCGACAGCAAGAACCATGCTATTGATGCGTAGCTTACATGATGGCTTTCAGTTAAACCCATCGAGGTTGTCCTCTCAGGGTTGCTTACAAACAATGCAGCTACTTCAGGTTGGAGTTCTGCTTTAACATCACTGTCGTCTTCAGACTAGCTGGTGTAGCACACTGGAGGCTTTGTGCCAGTCCCAGATTATTTTCTCGTGGACTTTGAATTCCCCCTCTGCTGCTGTTTTTCCATGCTCCACTGCAAATTCAACTGCACTGCGCGCAGCTTGAATTTTGCATCAGAACTTCGCCGACTTTGCTTCGCATGCAGCATCGTGGTTGCATTGAACACACATCAAGCATTGAACACATATAACATTGACATGATAAACGGCAAAGTGCTTTTTTTATGGTTGCAGCCATCGCATATTTTTTATTTTCTGTGCATGCGTTTGCTTAAACAATGATTTATACCCCACTCAAGGTAGCCTCTGAATAACTTTGACACGTTGGGGGTCCATGGTGGCTTAAGGTTTGAGAACCACTAATGCAAAAGAAATTTAGGAACAAGAATCGGTTTTCTTTTTAGTATCGTTCACTTATTAAGCTCAGTATGTTTCCTTATTTTTCTTCATTTACGCAGGTCACATGGAAATTACAGTGCATTCTCTGTACCCAAGCAATGTTGCAACCGTCTCGGGAAGTGGACACCTCTGGAGTGAAAATCGCCAACCCTTTCACCTCAATGGAAGCAGATAGCTTCGCAAGTTGCTGAAGAACCACCATGTCCTTGCTTCTAGATAGAAAAAAGTAGTATGGATCAATATCTTCTCAATAAATATGTGCCACTGAATTAAAGTGCTGTCATTGTCATTACACAGACATGGACACTTATATCACAAGGCCTCACGTAACAGCTGCATCTCCATTTCTGAAAAATTAATTTTGATGAAATTTTGTTAGCTTGCTTGTATCTAAGCCATACCTGTAATTTAGCTCTAGAAATATCTATGATGGCTTCATTTCATCAGTTGAACATGTTTAAAATATTGTCCCTGCCCCTGGCTAGCCCCACATTTCTTCTAGCTTCAGCACAGGGTATACACTAGAGTGGCAGTTGCCTTGTTCACCGTGGGTTCAAGATCGCCACAAGTACTGCTTCTGCAATTCTTTTTAATACCATAATGACGGGCAGCACCCACTGTGACGACCGAGCAAGGCTAAACATACCCTTTCACTGCAGTCACCGAAGTTCCACCTCTGCTAAATCTTGCAGGGGAAAAGGTAGAGCGCGGTGACTGCAAAACATTGACCTCATGCTTTTCACTGCAGTTGTGTTAGCCTGCAGTGCACCAAATTTTTCCAAGACCGTCAATAAACTTTGAGTCATAATGACTAACAAGGTCACACCATCGGTGACCCGGTGCACCTTGACCATTTCTTTCCAGGGCACGTCGAAAGCTGCTGTGTAACACACGTGTACTTAGATTTAGGTGCACGTTCAAGAACCCCAGGTAGTCGAAATTTCCGGAGTCCTCCACTATGGCGTGCCTCAAAATCAGAACGTGGTTTTGGCACATAAAACCCCGTAATCTAATCTAATCTAAATTTCCATCCAGAAGAGCCCTTGCCCTGCCAGGCGCTGCAAACAGTGATCTCGCAGTTCTTCCTGCATACCCTGCTTTCACCATTGCTTTGCCAGAGACCAAGAAGAGCTGGGTAAAATATTCCCGTAATTTGACAATGGATGGCTCTTTGCTGATGTGGGAAGCCCTCTCCTAAATTTGCTTTCATCCATGACCACAACTGTAGCACTGGTTTTCAGCTCGGTTCTGACTGTCTTCCTTTGAACCCTAATTGCTCCCAAAATTGGCAGTATCTTTCGCTTGGGCTTTTCACGGGTTGTGACTCTTCATCATTGTCGGGTCTGTGATCTCCAAACTCGCAGGTTCTTGACGTTGCCTGTGTCTGAGTTATCATCAGGTGTTGCCTTCCTGTTGCCCTTGAAGTTGTCGACTGTGATGGGCACACAGACTTTTGCAGGCAACCTCTCCATTCTCTCTGTCACAGGACTTATTGCCACATCATCAACCCAACCTGTAATCTGGTCAGTGTGGAATGCAGCAGCCTTTCCCCCACGACTTTATTTTCTTTTCCGTGTCCAGTGTTAGATGTAGTTCTCATGGCACACATGGCATCATAGTAGATTTCAGGCATAAAGCAAGACAATCGCACAAGTTGTCGTCAAGCCCTGCACTGGAATTGCATTTGTCGATGGTTTGACGAGGGATGGCCATGCTTTCATGTCGCCACTGTTTTTCTGCAACCAGCTGTAGAAATAATAACACTGCATGATAATAGCTTTCAAGAGTACATGATACTGCTCTTGAAATAGGTTTCAAGAGTACTATTTGGACAGCACTTTCAAGGTTCTGGCTATTGACACCTCTGACAGTCTTTCTGGTGTCGGTAGCTTGCGCAGAAATGTGTACATCACTGGACCGCAGCTGCTCAGAAACAGTGATTTTTGACTGTCTTGTTCAATGTCATTTGCAATAAACAAACGCTCCACATACTCGCCTCATCCTTGGATGCCTTCCTCAGTGAATGTTTCCAGTTCTGGCAAGCTGTCTGTGGCTGTCCACTGTTGACAGTAAGTGTACATTGTGATGACTGATCATAGGCGTTGTCGCTAGTTGGTACTAAGGTGGCAACACCTAGCAACATGTTGAAATTTATTCATCGCATATGTAACCCATGCTGGGTGCTTCTGTCAACTTGAGCTGTCACCACCAGCTCTGCACAGACTATCAAAGCACATTCCCTATTACTATTGACCTACTAGCATTCTTTAACTTGCACCTAAGTATATAAGCGGGTAACGAAAGATCACAACACTTCTCGTGGTAAGAGGGCAGACAACACAGACGAGCACTGATTAGCAATTGTGATTGTAATTAGTGTCACCTACTGAATAGCAGTCAAGCACTCGCATGTGTCGTCTGCTTTCGGCCATGCCAAATAAAAAGGTGCGTATTTTCAACACTTGTGCTTTTCAATCCTCATGCCAGGACGACAAGTGGTTGGAGGGGCATCGCTTACCGCGGTTCTCGTCTGAAGTGCAGCCACTGCTGCTGGGATATCCCCTGACCAGGGAGGAGCACCACAAGCTGGCAAAGCAGTTTCGCCGGGAGATCATCGACTTCCTGAAGTAAGTCTTGCGTGCTTTTGCTAGCATCCTACTCATTTATTTTGTTTATCATTCCAACCTGAAGAGCAATCAAGGCTGTGGAATTCGGAGTGAAAGTTGGAAAGAGCAAATTTATCGGTTTAAGATGCATTTCTTTTTGGTAAAAAGCCGGCGCTTCTTACTTCTTTTCATACTTCTTTTGGAGCCACCTTGTTTAGTGTAATTTTATGTTGCGCCCCATTCAGTGCCTCTGTTTTGCTTCTTTTTTTTCTAGTTAATTGGGAAATACCGTTTTAAAGTAGAGTTAGAGACTGAAAATGCAGCTGAAAAGTAACACTGGGCCTTAAAAAAATATGCAATTTAGCCAGGAGAGTCTCTTCAAAAGACATCACCCTCAATCACTGTCTTTTCACATGATTCCCCCATAGCACGAAAAAATCGCTATACATCACACATACTGACATTAAGAGACAGTGTGCTCGAGCACAGCTGATCGTCTCGGGCATATTTTCTTACTCAGCACTACTAAACTGTTTCCTTATACCTTTGACATTCTTAGCAAGCACATTAAACAAATATACTCGCACAGTGAGCCATATGTCTCATTGTTACTGCAAGCAGTGTTTATTTTAGGTGATGGCATGAGTGCAAGTCACTTTAATTGCACCCTAGTTTCGTTCACACCCGAACAGCACCGTCCTCGGCATTTGATTAACTGCTGCATGCCTACTCTCCCACATTCCAAACATATAATAAAATGCGGTAAAATGTGTACTAGCATTTATGGCAGCTGTTACGTTGCAAACTACAACCTTCGTCATATCCTAGCAAAGAGACTCGACCTGGGCTACATCGCTCACAGTCACTGTAATTCTGGGTCATATGACTTGACTGGCATTAAACGTAGCCTCACCTTTGAGGAGAGACCTCTGTGTTTCTTTATTAATACTAAAGATTGTGCCAAGTGACAACAAAGGCCCACGAGTTGCCTGCTTTTTCAACACGTGCACATTTGTTTGACCGTTCCGTCAACTCTATTGCGTGTGTTGAACTTCTGTCGCATCACCTGTAGGTGTTGGAAAGTGTGAATCCAGTTGCTGCACTACTTGCATATGCTGTTGTGTGAGCCATACCAGCATGGTGGCTTTCAGCGCTACGGCGCAGCTCATTTCTACTCATGTTCGACGAACTCTTCCTATAAGTTTGTTATGCTCGGGCTTAAATGTATTGAATTACACTGGATATGTCGAACTGCATTTGGAGCTTGAACTAGTTCACTGTAGTCAGGCTTGCCTGTCATCATGATTGCCTGTACTGTAAGCAGTGTTGTCATTTTAGCTTTCTTTTTTTTTTTGCTGTATTTAGTGACTTTTCAGTCTGCTTAGTGGCAAATCTTGCTGTTTAGGGACTGGCGACATTTTTTGTGATGTGACAGAACAATTTTCAATTAGCGACTTCGAAGTTAAGAAAGGTGCTTCAAAAATTACTTTCTAGAAAGGGCCCCATTATTCTAACGCTAGAAAAAGGCTCGCAAAATTGTCTTTACGACCTGTGGACTCTTACTGTGATGACCTAACGGGGGTCTGCACTCATGGAGGCCACAGCTCTAAGGCAAACAAACTTCAAGTTGTGCTAAAAAAATACAAAACTTTTTATTCTTTATGAAAGTTGTTAGAAAGTTTCATAATGATGCGGGTGCTTCAGTTTTAACCTGCAAGTTTCATTGGTGGACATCCGCAAGCCTAGCACTAAATTATCAAGACTGATCGCAGTTAACCTGAATTTTTGTGATGGGGTTTAGAATGCAGCAGATAAGTACAGTCAAAACTATTTATAATGAAACAGAATACTATAATGTAATAGTTGATATAATGGAGTAAGTGAAATTCCACTCTAAATCTCCTTAGATATTCATAATGTAGTACATTCAGAAATGGATATAATAAGGTAATCGATATAACGGAGCCATTCTGGCACCTCCTTCAACTTCGCCATAATGCGAGATTTTGCTATAATAGAACGTATGAACTGTAGAATGGCATACAGTAAAGGCTCGTTAGTTCACAACTTGTTAATTCGAAATTTCACATAATTCGAAGTAGCCATCGCAGTCCGTCCAGCAATGTATTGAAAGCAATACGTAGTACATCCCACTAATTCACACTGGAGTCCGCACTGCCACCGATAATTTGAACTCCGCACCATCGTGGATGGGGAGAGGGCTAGTGCGTGCGAGCACGTTGGGGACGCTGGTGTTGCCGCGCGGGCCGCACTGCTTTGCTTTTTCCATCTGCGGCCCTTTGTTTAGGCCTGACTGGAGAGAGATGCATTTACGCCTGGCTAGGCATGGGCAACGCCTCTGTTGCATGTCGCTTCTCTTCCGTGAGGTTCTGTGTGAAGCTCAAGGGCGATAAAACCGTCGCCGTGTGCCGTATGCTGTATCTGCGAGCGTGAGCCGGCGAACTCGGCTGAATCTCAATCAAGGAAGGTGGTGAGGATGCATGCCCTCTCCTGTCACGCGCGAGGCACGGGGGTGAGGCGGATAGAGAGATGGGGAGGGGGGACGTTCTTCTCTGGTGGCTGCTGCTTAGGGTGCGGCCATGCGGATGCTGTATCTTGAAAGTGATCTGCTACATGAAGTTCGTGTCCGCATGGGCCTCATCTTCAAAGCGATCTATGATGTTTGCAGAGTGCGCGTAGTGCCGCTTGCTTCGTATGCGACGTGCTTTCTACGTTTCGTTCACGTTGAAGTGAGAGCTACACAAAGGTCAATTCGCTCGCTGGTACTGCTGTGATTCCTCACTCGAGCATTTTTTAGCGAGTTTCTGCCGTCATCGAGCGAGCTGTGTTCATGTTTACCTGTGCACCCATGTCACTGTACTTGTTAATTTAGCAGTAAGCGAATGTTTACAAATTCATTCGGCCAAGAAAACTACTATCCTTACTTCGTATAGCTATCTACTAATTTGCTATCGTAATTCATGCTTCGGTTTTCGGGTGAAGCAGCAAATATATTTGCTCCATGCCAGTCAGCGCGACGAATGCGCGGATGGAACAAGAGCCACCTCGACTTCGGGCACGTCGGACTGCGTTGGCCTCGTGCGGTTGCGTTGGCTGTGCCAGTGCTTCGAAGTACATGTTGTTGTTCACGCCAACGTGACGTAGCGTGTGTGCATGCACGCTCAAGCCACATCGGACTATAACGCGCCCTAATCGAGTGATTTTTTTCTCTGACTTTCATTAGTTCAAATTTTGTATAATTCGATTTTTTGTAGCATCCCCATGGAATTCGAATATAACGAGCTTTTACTGTATATGACGTCTGCTAATAAATTCATTGTTAGTCCTCACCTGCCCGGACACTAGACTAACATGTCTTTTTTTTGTACATGCATTACATTATGTTGGCCTATATATTACAGTGCTCCAAGAACACCTACATCGTATCAAAATCACTTGGACAGTTTTAGTGACAATTTGAGAGACCTTGGAGCAATGTTTACTGAAAGTTTTGCGACTCCCTTGCCACAATTTAGCAACATCCTTGAAAAAAAGATGACAACAGTGACTGTGAGAGACACTACAGAGGAGGGGTTCACATTAATTTTGGCCTCCTCAATTCAAAACCAAGTAAAGAATTTTTTTGGATTCCATGCTTATGAAACTTCAACAATATTGGCCATGAAGTGAACACGCCATATCAAAGATATTTCACAATCATCATCATCAGCCTGTTTTATGTCCACTGCAGGACGAAGGCCTCTCCCTGCGATCTCCAATTACCCCTGTCCTGCGCCAACCGATTCCAACTAACGCCCACGAATTTCCTAATTTCATCGCTCCACCTAGTCCTCTGTCGTCCTCAATTTCATTTCCCTTCTCTTGGTACCCATATTGTAACCCTAATGGTCCGATGGTTATCTGGTTAGCGCATTACATGACCTGCCCAGCTCCATTTTTATGCGAAGCATACTAGCCGCACAACCACGCTCTTCCTTGCTGCGCCGCGCGCGGCCGCGTAGCTACCATATGACGTCATAACAGTTGCAAAAGCGGAGGCTCAACTCGTGCGCTCGCTTGCGGCTGTGTAGCTACATAGCCGGGTCTCAGCTCGTGCGCTCGCCAGCATGAGCTGTTTCTTGGTCTAGCTGAACCAAATATAGCCAAGCAACAGCAGTTCACCAGGCTAAACATTGGTTCAACAACTAAAATAAAGGCTAGTATGCTTCGCATCCTGGGCTTGACCTTAGCTAAGCCACAGCCATTTTTTCCTCTTGATGTCAATTAGAGTATCGTCAATACTCATTTGCTCTCCGATCCAAACCGCTCTCTCTTAACATTATGCCTAGCAATCTTCGTTCCATCGCTGTTTGTGTGGTCCTTAACTTCTTCTCAAGCTTCTTTGTCAGTCTCCCAAGTTTCTGTCCCATATGTCAGCACTGATAAAATGCCTTTTACCTTCCTTTTTAACCCCACTCTTTCACTCTCTCTGTTAAGGTCCTCAATCATTTATTGTAACTCGTCTGCTTTGTTGCTGAAAAGAACAATGTCATCAGCAAACCCAAAGTTGCTGGTGATTTGCCGTCGATCTTTATTCCTAAGCCTTCCCAGTTTAATTGCTTGAATACTTCTTCCAAGCAGCCAGTGAATAGCATTGGGGAGATTGTGTCACCTTGTCTGACCCCTTTCTTTATAGGTGTCTTCCTGCTTTTCTTGTGTATAATTAAGGTAGCTGTAGGACCTCTGTAGATATTTTCCAAGGTATTTACGTAAGCGTTCTATACTCCTTGATTACGTAATGCCTCTATGACTGGTGTTATCTCTACTGAGTAAAATGCGACTTCGTAATCTATGAAAGCCATACAGTGAGGCTTATTGTACTCTGCAGATTTCTCGATAACCTGATTGATGACAAGGATGTGATCCACTGTAGAGTATCCCTCCCTGAAGCCAGCCTGTTCCCTTGGTTGATTAAAGTCAAGTGTTGCCCTTATTGTATTGGAGATTATTTTGGTAAATATTTTATATAATACTGGGAGTAAGCTAATGGGCCTACAATATTTCAATTCTTTAACGTCTCCTTTTTTGTGGATTAGTATAATGTTTGCATTCTTCCAGTTTTATGGGACCCTTGCAGTCGATAGACACTTTGTATAAAGAGCCACTAGTTTTTCAAGCATTATGTCTCCTCCATTTTTGATTAAATCGAATGTTATTCCATCTTCTCTTGTCACTCTTCCTCGTTTCATGTCTTGCAAGGCCCTTCTGACTTCATCGCTAGTTATAGGAGGAGTTCCTGTATCCCGTTCATTACTGTTTCTAATTGAGGTATCCTGACTCCTCTGGGTACTGTACAGGTCAGTATAGAATTCTTCCGATTCATTTACTATATTTTTGAGATTGCTGATGATATTACCTTGCTTATCTTTCAGTGCATACATCTTGGTTTGTCCTATGCCAAGTTTCTTTCTCAGCGAATTCAGGCTGCGTCCATTTTTTACAGCTTTTTCAGTCTTTCTCACGTTACAGTTTTGAACATCCCTTATTTTCCCCTTGTTGATCATTTTGACAGTTCTGCGAATGCTATCCTATCTCTTGAGTTGGACACTTTCATTTTTTTTTTCGTTTCTTTATTAGGTTCTTTGTTACTTGGGAGAGCTTGCCTACTGGTTGCCTTGGTGCCTTGCCTCCCACTTAAATTGCTCCCTCTGAAGCCAACCTAGTTACAGTTTCATTCATTAGCTCTATGTCATCATCATCTCTCTGTTCTAAGGCAGCACATTTGTTTGGAAGTACAAGCCTGAATTGGTCTGCTTTTACCCTTACTGCCTCTAGATTGACCTGTTTCTTCTTGACCAATTTAGCTCTTTCTTTCTTCAAATTGAGGTGAATCCTAGCACTCACTAACCTATGATCACTGCACTTTACCCTACCTATCACTTCTACATCCTCCACTATGCTGGGATCAGCAGAAAGTATGAAGTCAATTTCATTTCTTGTTTCGCCATTAGGGCTTTTCCAGGTCCACTTTCTGTTGCTACGCTTCCTGAAAAATGTGTTCATTATTCGAAGCTTATTCCTTTCTGCGAATTCTACCAGCATCTCTCCTCTAGCGTTCCTAGAATAGATGCTGTAGTTGCCAATTGCTTGTTCACCAGCCTGCTTTTTCCCCACTTTTGCATTGAAGTCACCCATTACGACAGTATATTGTGTTTGCACTTTTCTCATCGCTAATTCGACATCTTCATAAAACTGATCTACTTCCTCATCATCGTGGCTGGATGTTGGAGCGTAGGCTTGTAATACCTTTAATCTATCCCTCTTATTAAGTTTGATTACGACTACAGCTACCCTCTCATTAATGCTGTAGAATTTGTCAATGTTGCCTGCTATATCCTTATGGATTAGGAATCCTACCCCGTATTGCTTCTTATCTAGGAGACCTCTATAGTAGAGGACATGTCCGTTATTCAGCAATGTATAAGCCTCACCAGTTCTTCTAATCTCACTAAGGCCGATGATATCCCAAATAATGTCTGATAAATCTTCAAAAAGTGCTGCTAAGCTATCCTCACTCGAGAAGGTTTGGGTGTTAAATGTTGCAAGGGTCAGTTTCCATTGGCGGCCTGTCCAGATCCAGAGATTCTTAGCACCCTCTGCAGCATTACAGGTCTGACCGCCACCTTGGTTAGGTGCTCCGCAGCTACTGGAGACTGAGGGCCATTGGGTAATTGAGTTAGCCATTTGGGAGGGGGTGGCCGAATACTGCACCAGGGAGGTCAATTTCTGATCTGGTGAGGCAATGCCTTGTTGAAGCTTTGTGGGCCTTCCTAATTTGGTTGTACCTGGCTTAGTATAGCTCCACTCACTCTCGGCATTTTTTGCTGTTGACAGGCGTCATTCCAAGCCTGCAGAAGTTGTGCACTGGAGGAGGTGAATTTCAAGCTCACCATCATTTAAAAAAAAAAAAAACCTTGTAGCGGGATTCGAACTTCCGACTACGGCAATCGAGCATTCGCCACAGCTCAGACAGATAATCCCGCAGGCGGGGAGGCTACCTTATCGCCGACAAGAACAGCCCCGAGGGCCCTACATGCCTAAAAACTTCTTTGATTTGTCCGTGATAGTAGTGTTTTCCTGATCACGATGGGTAACTCAATATGGAACGATTTCTAAACGGTTCCGGCCTCCTAGTTCCGGAGCCGCAAGTTGCCAGGTGACATGGCGTAGTATTGCTCAGTGGTTCCAACATCATGGTTTCGGAGTCGCCCATACGCATGCGGCCCTGAATGCGACTATATATACGATACATTTTCGGCGAACTAGAACAATACTTAAATGTAGTGTGGAAAAAAAAAGGAAAATGAGAGGAAATAAAAACTTTCAGCGCTTACCAGGAATTCACTAGCAGCGTGTTCAAGGCGGTACACCAAACAACTCACGGTCTTGGCTGCCTGTCGAATGCATCGGAGAAGTCTTTCTGAACAAGATGGACCTGGTACTGATGCGCTGTGCAAGGCTAAGACGACAGATGAGAGGAGGGTGCATTGACTGAGACTTTTGCTCAAAGGCGAATTCTCAGTGGCGAGACGGGCCACCAAACAATAGTTCTGAGCCGCGCATAAAATATGCGCCCTTGAAAGTGGCCTTGCTCTATGGTTACAGTGGCTACAGTGGCTACAGCGTAAGCTTCCGCCTGTGATCAGTTAGGCATTGTTTGTCCACTTCGCGCGGGAAACCTATTGACGTCCTGTTTGGCGCCCAACTTGCAATACTTGTAAGTTAGCAGTTGCAAATACGCGCTTGACAGCTTCTTAAGTACAAACTAAAACCCACGAAAACTTATGCAAGTGTGAATGTAGAGGAAATAGATGGGTGTAAACAATGATTTTTTTTACATGATGATCTGCATTGTGAACTTTGTTACTGTTGTCACTACATTATTTTTCTTATGATGTGCGTGGTACTGTAAATTGTCTCATAACATTTTCTTTTCCTTTCGCACGACAATTTTTTTTTTTTTTTCTGCGGTGGAGAGCCCATACTACTATTCATGTTTCGAATAAAAACGTGCACGATGCGCTCGCTTTGATAGCAGAAAAGGGCATCTCAGTAGGTACAATTGGCAGCGAGCTTCGGAAATTATTGCAGCTCATTCCTTAAATGTTACCTGCCTAAAAACTTTTTTTATTTGTCCGCAATAGTAGTGTTTTCTTGATTGCGATGGGCAACTCAATATAGAACGATTTTTAAACGGTTCCGGCCTCGTAGTTCTGGAGTCGCACGTGCACAGGTGACCCGGCACACAACTTAGAATTTGGGATATGTGATACAAAGAATATATAATTGCCTGTCTTTTTGTAGAGAGCGCTTTCATTATGAGCTGTAACAGGTTGGGGTTGATGACTTGTGCACTCATTCATTTGGGCTTTGGCCGTAGCAGATTGTCACGAGATTGCTATTTCTAATATGCATCATTTGTGCTGCTTCCACAGCCAAGTATACCACAATTCTGTTCTCCCCTCTGTCTCTGCAGCGAAAACAACTTAATAAAAGACACGAGCAGTGGTGGCCGCCGTTGGAAGTACCACTACCTGGGCCTATCACTCGCAGCCCAGTTTCCTAACCTTCATTGGGATTTCAGAGGAAGCAGAGCATCTCACAGTGACCACTCAAAGGCCAAGGTATGAGAGCCTGCTGACTTCTGCATTACAGGTGGTGGCTTGAGTGGAGCGCTTAAATCATTGCACCTTAAAAGGGCCCTCGAACGCTGTTCCAAGTAATCATAGAATGACCTCACTACTGAAGGACATTGCTTTACGAATCTCTTGCCACAAACACTTTTCTAATCCTTCAAGTATAAGCAGAGTCACACAGAGTTATTGCACCGATGAGCGACTTTCTCCCCCTCCTTTCGTATCCACTAGGGTGCTGGAAGGTACTCAGGAGAGATGGTAGGGGGGCAAGGCTTCACTCAGGTCAGCGTATCGTTGGCTAGAGGGCTGATCACAGCACCTTGTGGCAGCTGCAGTATCTACGCTACGCAATGTCTGCTATCTCTGAGGCCACACACAGCTATGCGGCGGCTGTTATGTGTAGATCAACAGTACAAAGTGCCTTTTCTGTCTTTTTGAGATCGCAGACATATATATATATATATATATATATATATTGCCATTTATTTAACTCAAACCCGCCGTGGTTGCTCAGTGGCTATGGTGTTAGGCTCCTGAGCACAAGGTCGCGGGATCGAATCCTGGCCACGGTGGCCGCATTTCAATGGGGGCGAAATGTGAAAACACCCGTGTGCTTAGATTTAAGTGCACGTTAAAGAACCCCAGGTGGTCGAAATTTCCGGAGTCCTCCACTATGGCGTACCTCATAATCAGAAAGTGGTTTTGGCACGTAAAACCCCATAATATATTTAATTTTTTTTATTTAACTCAAAATTACCGATACTAGTATTACTGAGATTGTTCTCACGGTCACAAAATAAGCCAATAATGGCTGGTGCGTTTGGCTGCCTGCAATGCATTTGCATAATCACATTTTCTAGGAATGAGAAAGTCTTTTTTTTTTCACTGTTTTTGACACGTGATTGTAGATTTCCTGTTGCGTGCAGTGCAATATTATTTGGCTCACATGTCTATTGGAGCTTTCTTTACAATTCAGCTATCTTTATTCTGTTAAAAAAGTGTTTTAGGGACCCTTTAACAGTGGGGAGGATGCCATGGCAAAGGGATACATATTACCGTATATACAAGCGCAAGGAATGCACTTTTTTTCTATTACTTCAGCGTAAAGAACGTAAATGGTGTAAGTTGTAGAGAGCCAGTTGTGTCTTTTTCTCCTTCGAATCTGCGAAGTACCTTTGCACCGTCACTGGCTGAAAGGATACGTTAAGCATTAAGTGCGCTTGCTTTAAACGTGTGATAGTCGAAGATTGTAGTCTCTCTGAAAAAACTACAGCACGGCCGTTTGATCGTGGCGCTGCGTAGTAGCATAGTTGGGGGTGTGTTCCTTACGCGAGTAAATGCGGTAATTTTTTGAGGTTTGGTGATATCTCGTTTGCATATCAAGGAGCGCATGTGCTGTCAGCTTGCAACGTATAATTGTGATGCATCTATGATTTCTGCTGATGCCTCATTCAAGAGACAGCACATCATCTAGTGTGTTAGAATTGGACTCATATTGAAGCAATCGCAGCAGTAAGCGAGGAGACTGTGGCAGGCCAGCACAGAAAGCGTGTTTGCGCAAGCCATGTGCTGGGCCGAGGTGAAGGATAGCCTCCTATGTGCTTCAACAATTGCCTTGCACGGTTTTTGGAGTGTATGTTATATTGTCACAAGAGTCCTTTATTTTGTGAGAACAGCTGTTGGTAGTTTCTTCTTGTGGCAGGGCCACCCTGTCCATCAAGGATACCAATCGCTTTTCGTTGGAAGATTTGGAGACGGGAGAGCTTAAACCCAAAACCATGCTGAGTGTCATGGTCTTGGGTGCTTAGATTTAACACCCTTAGATTTAACACCCGTGTGCTTAGATTTAAGTGCACATTAAAGAACCCCAGGTGGTCGAAATTTCCGGAGTCCCCCACTACAGCGTGCCTGATAACCAGAAAGTAGTTTTGGCATGTACAACCCCATAGTTTAATTTTAATATTTAATACAGCTAGGCATGGCCTCCAAGATTGTATAGGTGCAGTCTTGGAGGTTGCACCAAGCTAAAGAAGTCTACATGGCACCGCAACTTTCGTGTGTTATGCGCAGTTGCAGTGTATTAGAAATATTGGGAGGCTGACCGAAACGCCGGCTTTTGAGTCTGGAACTCGCAGTGAGCTGTCACACCGCGGTGTTGCTGTGCCAAACATTTGGGCTGCTTGCTCTTGGTTAGCGCACAGGAAACGACAGGCATCTGCCACGTGCTGTAATTTTTTGTGTTGAGCTGCTCTGCAAGCCGCTTGGAGGGTACTTACTTTTAATTGTGCAGCATGACATGGCACTTGCACATTTTTCACACATTGCAATAGTGCTAGGGCAGCAAGATAATGCAAGAACAATGGACCCAACATACAGCTTTTCTATGGTGCTAAGCCATAGGAACGCTAACTGACTGCCTGGGGAAGCGTGCAAAAATAAGTCACGCATGCAGGTCACACGACCCAAAGTGAAAAAGTTGCAAGGACAGGAAAGAGCATCACTTTCAGCTCTAGTCTTTTGTTTCCTTGCATTTTCACTTTGGGTTGCGTTTTAATACACCATACTAAAAATGAACCAACTAGCCCAGTAACAAGTAGTGATAAAAAAAAAGAGACAGTTTACATAGTTTCAGTCTGCAGGCTTCTCATGTCTTAAGTTGGGAGGTGCAGGAAGCATTCGTCTGCTGAGTCATCTCATTTCGTTGCCTAATGTCATGCTACTTAGGCCGTGCCTGTGTTTGACATTTGCAGTGCATAATGAAATAATGCATGAAATGTAAAAATAAATAATAAAGAAGTCTTTTTTTTTCTGTGCAACTTGCACAGCAGCATAGATGTTTGCTTGAATAAAAGCATGGGGCCCTATTGTTGCTAAGGGAACCATCGTCCTGTGGTGGTTGCTCGCAAAGTCAGCGGTTACTAGGATATTTACTATTGCAGTAGCATGGCAAAACACGTGAAATCAGTCTCTTGGAGAATCGCTAATGTAGATCTCGGGTGGGATTAGTTTAATGCCTACAATATAGGTGCAGTGTATGCTTCTGACCACTGAAGCCAATATACACTGTTCACGGTAAGACCATATATTGTCGTCCACTCATTACTTTGCTTTTTTTTGCCTGGAACAATTTTTCACCGCATTATCCCCATTGTAAGCTATCATTCAGTGCAACACGTGTGTTTGTATCTGAAAATTGTTGAATGTTGCAAATCTGTTCAGAAGCCTGCAATGTAGAGGGAAGTGAAAATAGTAAACCACCCGACTGTAGTGCAAAGCTACAGAAAAAGCCCATACAGGTTTCTCAAAAAAAAAAAAACTGAGAAACTCGTGTTGGTGTCCTTTGTAGCTTTATGCTACAGTCAGGTGACGGACTATATTACCTTTCATTCTTAAACGTTGTTGCCAATTTTATATAGAGAGTCTCGTGTAATCAAATTGTGCGCGTGACATGAATGCTGTCGTACACTCCCGAATGTAAGCAAAGGTGCGCAAGTACTCTGCAATGTACCATGATATACACAACAGCAATTACTGACGTACTTGAAAAGCGAGTTTAATCGAAAGTGAAAAATGGGCGACTTGGTATGGAAGCATGGCTAAATTCAGAGCGCAAACTGCTGGGACACAAGCTAAGGCGCAAAAAAAGACAGGAAATTCAAGAAGCGACAACTTTGCTTGCCGTTATCATTGTGATTTCAGTGTTACTTGCATTTCTGAGCAAGAGCTTACCACATAAAGTCCGATTCTTGACTCGCAATTTCAGCGTTGTTTTCCTTTCATCCTCACCACAACAATGCGGCACCATGTTCTCTTGCAGGCGATGTTTCTCTCCAAGCTCGCTGAGGCACGTCGTCATCAGCATGCCAGAGCAAAGTCGCGAGAAATAACAGGGCAGATGGAGCCCTCCTCCTGAAACAAGTGAACCTTGTTATTTGAACTGCATGAAAGTACTCGGCAGGATTATTTTGGCGTATAACCTTGGGAAACTGTTCATTAAGCAGACAGAGACCACATGGAGTGAGCAAGCAACAGCAGTGATGGAAACTATGCTCAAGAAAGAACTGCATGGCATGAACAAGGAGTGACCAAGATGCTGTCAAGTTATGTTTTCTATGTGAAATTTTACAAATATGAAATGGCAGTAGTATTATAAACAAATGTTTTGCATGGTTTGTCATCACTCTTGTTCTTTTTTCTTTCACAGCTTTTCACATACTAAGTAAGCCAGCTCAGTTGCCAAACAAAAATTTCATGAACATTTGAGGCCCATATATTAATGCAGAGAATTCTTTGCCTCATCACTTAACACTTTTCTGTAGGTAGGTTCCTGTCTCGCCTTATTTCGAGCCAAGTGTGACGGTATGTCCACTTGGTCTTGTTGCTTCTTAGGCTGAATGCACTGTGCGTCTCCGGATGCCTTATCTTCCCCCATGTACAGGCCACACATGCACCATCGATTGCAGGACAGCATGACAATGCCAACGGCGAAGGTGCAAATACACCTTGAGCGTCCGTGTAATTGCTATCCGAGTAAGAATTTTCCGTGTTCCTTGCTTCAAACCAGGGTGCCCCAGCACAATAGCCTTATGCTCAACCTATTAGGTCACAGACGCTTGCGTGCTACTTTTCTTGTCCCAACGCCAACTAGCACTTTGAGACGATTGCCGCGGGCGTCACCTCGCACAGCAATGCGCGGCAACAATTTGCTTAAGAAAGCACATGTGTGCTTCCATTAGGCCAGTAGTAGACGTTGTGCTAGTTTGGGTGCATTGTAAATGTTAGGGAGGCTACAGCAAAAGATATACAAATACGAAGGTGACAAAGTCGTGCGCTGAGCAGCACGGCACACTATTTTGTTGTCTTTGCAATTGTTTAGTGTTGCACTACCCAGTGTGATAGCTTAGCGGCTATGGTATTGTGCTGTAAAGCATTATGTCGCAGAATGAAATCCCAGCTGCATTTTGAGGGGGCCAAAATGCAAAAAAACACCGGTCTCCCAGGCATTGGGGGCAAGTTAAAGACCTCCTGGTAGTCGAAATTAATCCGGAGTCGCCCACTACAGTATGCCTCATAATCAAATCATGGTTTGGGCGCTTAAAACCGCAGAATTTATTCATTAGTGTTGCGCTGAAGTTAACATGCAGTTTCTTTAGGCAACAGACACGGGAATAAAATGTGCTTAATTAAAATTGAACCTAACTACTGTCCTTCAGGTGCGTCACATTGCGCAGTTATTAACCAATTGCTCATATAAGCAACAGTGCTCCAGTATCCGTCATCTTTTACTTGTGGCAGCTAGCATTTTGAGGAGCTGTATGATGTTGACTGCCTTCAGAACTGGCCCAAGGAGTAAGAAAACAGGTTTCAATGTTTCCTCACTAGAGCACAATAAATTAGTTACCATGCCATCGTCGTCATGCTATGTCAGCATTGGCTTGCTGCTGTTGTCATACACATGTGCACATGACACGCCAAAATGCTGCCTTGCACGAAAATGTGGTAATGTTTTGCAGAACCCCTAACGATGCTAAGTAGCCAGCTAGTCGCAAAATACCTCACATAACATCAATTTCTAGAGTCCCTGGCACCTGCATAACTTATATTCTTGTACTCGCAGCAGAATACCTGCAGTTTTGTTTTTAAGCGCATCTCTCCTTCCGTCAACTTTCAGAGCCTGTCACTTCTTTTTATGTGCAGTGTTCCCATGCACTTTTAAATGCAATAGCCACAGGGGATATTTTTTTAAACATCATGACTATGTCAAGTCGTGCCTCTTGCAGAAGGGGATGAGCAAAACAAGAACAAGGTAATACTGGGAGCCAACGTTTCGACAAGTGGACTTGTCTTTTTCAAGGTGACATATGCTTTCCTCGGCACAGTATATATAGGTAGGGTTCTTCTTAAAAAGCCCCTCACCAGGCCCCATAGCAAATTTTGGTTATATGCTGGAAGTTATTCCGTGTCCTCTAGAGAGCATTCTGTCGCAAAAATGTTTCAGATCGGCTCATTAATAGCCGTGATATAAATATTTCAGTGCCGCGAACCTATGATTTCAGCAGGCCGGCTCCACTGCCAAGCGAGACACTCTCTCCACTCGCGCCGTCTAGCCTCTGCAAGCAAAATTCCTTCCCTGCATTCTTCTATACCGGACCTTGACGATCGTGTGATGCATACGTCATGGGCCGCGCCTTCATTTTTTTTTTCTCCTCGCTTTTCTTTTTTCAACGCTGCGCATTTTCGCTTATGTCGTTGCCCGCGAGCTGTTGTGATTCTCTCATTTCGTGCAGTGCATGATTTTGCATGCTATGCACAAGAACACACGACTAGCGGTATAATTCAGTGCTACACGAATACTGAGGCAGAACAAGCAGATCACAGAGCATGATCACGCACTGGAACACGGTAGAAAATGGCATAGCTTCGTTGCCTCCACACGTGACCGCACGACCATTGGAACAAGCAGGTGAATCAGAAGTATATCTCTCTTGCTTTGGTGCGAAGTAAAACAAAAAACATGCGGACATTCAGTTTGTGCGTTTTATCATTTCTCTAAATTTCAGTTCGTCAATTCAAGCAACAGATAACACAAATAACAGATGTTGCCTTGAATAATTCTCAAAGTCACGTGTCGCCACGAGCGACGTCACACTGTGGATACGAGCACGTCACCGTCCAGCTTGGAGTGCGGTCGCCGTAGGAGAAAGGGAAAATGGGGTTTGGATTGAAATTTCAGACCTTTCTGCGGCACGTAGCAATGTAATACTTTGCAAATAAGATCATTAGCGGGCATTGTATGCTCTGTGCTTGTCAGCTCAACATGGCCAGACCTTGTGAGGGTCCCTTAAGGAGGAGAGGTGGTAAGGTGGGTGTGGAAACGATTGAAGGTGCGTTAGTGGCAAAGGTGTAGAACTGAGAATAAAGGAATGCTGTGCATAAGGCTGTCACACGGCCCTGTGTCAGCCTGTGTATCAATGGCGTGCACAGCATCCCTCTATTGCTTCACTGGTGGTTGTGAGCTATAGTGTCTCTGAAAGAGATAAAAAAAGGAATGGGAGGAAACAATGCTCATAAAAAAAAAATTACTGAAATGGAATAAATAAGAGGAAAATAAAGGGAAAGAAAGGAACGAGAAAACAAAAACGAGAAATATCATATAATGATCATGATTTCTTTTGGCATACCCTTTGAAATCGAGTACACAAATAATAATCTAGTTTACGTGAGCTAATTACAGTCCTGCATTTTGGCTTTCTGAACTTCATCTCGTAAAACCACCTATGCACTTTTTTTTCAGCAATACTGTACACATCTGTTATCTTGACCGCTGACCAGTTAATACTCCCTTCAGCATAACTGCGAGTCGGCCTAGTTGGAACAGATTCATCGTTAAACAAACTTTTTTTGCTCAAGAACAGGGATAAAGAAAAGGAACAACGCAAGGACGAGTGCTTTATAACAACTGGTTTTATTTTCCAAGAACCACCTGTTTAAATACCCGCAGATCTGTGTGATCCAGTCAACAGAACACGCCAATAGCGCATATAACAACACTTGTGAGAAAATGCCGCAGATCACCAAAAAACCAGTTGTTAGAAAACGCTCGTCCTTGTGTTGCTCCCTTTCTTTGTCCCTGTTTGTTTTGCTCAAAAAAATGTTTGTTTAAAAATAACTCCCTTCAGCTTTGAATTCCAGCACTTCTGGAAGGTGGACAATTCCCACGCTTCTAGCTTGGTGTATCAGGGCATTCCATTGCAACGTCCTGAGTCATCTGCATGTTTTTTCAACTACAGATAGGCACGTAGCCAGGATTCTTTCTTGGACAGGGCCCAAGCCTCCAGTGGTCCGAATAAACTGTTTTCCCCAATATATATATATATATATATATATATATATATATATATGTGTGTGTGTGTGTGTGTGTGTGTGTGTGTGTGTGTGTGTGTGTGTTACGAAAACATACTAGAATACTCCATACACAGTACAAGAACCCTCTGATTGAAATTCAAGTTCATTTGAATGCATCCAACACCGAAGTATTGTGTGTTCAGGGTGGCATAATGTTCTCTGTGCTTCATAATGGAATGCTAAGTTGAATATGGTCATTAAGAATCGCTTCACGCTTGCCTCTCTTGATATGTTTGAAGTATTTTCATGACATAAATGATGTCTAGCTAAGTATATATAGGCAAATAAATTTTTGGAGGAGGATAAAACAAAAATTGGATAGTTATTTGCAGCTGTAGTTTGCTATTTGTTAATAGCTACGATTTTAACGCAACGAAAAAAATGCGAAATGTCCAGCACGTTGGCAAAAGATGCAGCAGCAAAACGCAATGACAGCCATACATGAGGGTACAATTTCAAATACACATATGGTGTATATGCAAAGCATAATTCTTCTGATATACTATGGATTGCCTACTCGTGACCTGACACCAACTGTATGATCAAGGCACTCATGCAGGACCTTACAAAGGCATACAGGGTGCACGATGACAACGTCCACAGACGCTTACATATGATCAACCCAGATGGTAAATTCTGTTTGCCCCCAAAGGTTATGCGGAACAAAACGTCATTGCTACACAGGATTTGGCTGGGCATTGCTTTCACCCGTCACTACGTGCCCCTCATCGCCCAGTCGAACAGCCCCGATTGTGAACACTGCCAGCTGCCTACAACGCTGGAACACATAGTGCGCGATTGCCCAGCATATATGCTGGAACAAAGGACCTTGTAAAGTTCCCTAGTCAGCGTTGGCAGGCAACCACTGTCAGAGGATGCTATCCTCTGCCCATGGCCTGACACTGCAACTCCAATGCGGGCAGCTGAAGTGCTGTTGAAGTTTCTGCAGGATACGAAGCTTGACTCGGTATCCTGCAGAAACTTTCACTTTGACATGATATACTCTTAGATACGTACTATTGTATAACATGTAGTTGCTGATGATGTCCCAATCAATGTTTCTGTCACTCCAGCTGGAACCGTGCAGAACCCAACAATAATCATGCCGTAACTTATGTTCAATGGCCAGTGTGGAAATCATACCTTCACAGCCATACAATATTCGACGTGGTCATTCTTCATGCTGCTGCCACCACATATGTACGCTTGCGACCCAAATACATAACTACGTGCTCAATTTACACAAACATGTTGGTTCACCTGGTAATGGTTTGTGGAACTCCAAACAATGCTGGATAGCCAGGTACAGTAAAGCCTTGTTAATATGTGCCAGCTTAATAAGTAATCACAGTTTAAATATATGGCTGCAATAAATCCCGTCCTGCCACCATTGAACCTAATTGATTGGCTGATCACTTAAGCTGTAGTCTGTTAACGCACGCCAAATGGTTATTGAGTAGTATTCATTTTTTGGCGCATACAAGCTCGGAATTGGTGAAATGTTGTACGCGCAGACTGCAAATAGAGAAATTATGCCGCACGAACCTTTCCAGGAGTGCAGTCACCACCGATAGCGACGTCAAAACATGGTAGCCAGGACATGTTTTCTGCTCCCATAGATGCTAGTATTTCTATGTCGTCATCATGGAGGACAACATGGACGATGGTCCTTCTGTATCCAATGCAGCTAGTGCATTGACCGTCATGGTGGCATTTGCAGAGAAGCGGGGCCTTGTTGAGAAACTGGCTGGTGGACTTTGCAAAGTTTGAGGATTCCGTCATTGTACAAGCCCGCCATGGTGGCAAGTGAAAATGAGATTTTTTGCTGCCTGCTTGCGAATAAAACATGTCTGCATGTGTGTGTGAGTGACAGTTAACAGGTTTTCTGGCCAGTAAATCTATAGCTGCTCACCTGCAATTGCAGTTTAGTTAGTACAATGATTAGTGCACACCTGTGCACGTTTCCTGCAAACTGCAAATTAACGAGGTTTTAATGTGCATGAAAAATGATTCACATAACATTGATTCCCACAGTGCATGGCATTTGCTCCATTTTTATTGAGCGATATCACAACGTACGCTCTTGCATATTTATAGAAAGCGTAAGGTTATTCAATGAAAAGGCAGCGTGCCGATTTTACTACGCCGTCTCCTACCTATGTATATTTAACTGTGTGACCGTAATAACGAAACATAACTGCAATGCAGTACCCTTTTCTTTCAAAAGGTGTTGTTTTGTCCCAGGTTCGATTATTTGCTTCACACTGCAATTTTTATATGCCGGGGCTTCTCCATTGATATGGAGACAACTTTGTTGATGCTGGCTGGTGCTCGGTGAATGAACATGTGATCCAGCCGATACGCCACTCTTCAGCTGTTGTGTTCTGCAAATATGATTCACTTTCTTCAGTGTTGACTGCTGTCAATAATTTAAGGAGTGTGTGAAGTTTCAGGAGCAAGTCTCCGTCACATTCTTGTCCTTGTCCTTGGAAGTTCTTGTCCTTGCGTGGCCTGACATTTTGCCTTCCAGATATCACATTCCCCTTTGATGTACCTGGGCCCACCCTTGAGTACGTGCCTACAGACACTTATAATCCTGTTGTGAATATTTGCACCTCTACGTTTTTGTCTTGAGCAGCGAGCTTAGGCCTTAAGGGGTCATCGCCATTTACGTTATTGTTCAAATTTTCCTTCCCAATTTCTTGCTTGTCATGTTGGTAGAACTCTGTGGACTTTGTTTCCATCATTTTCATCAAATTTGCTTTTGATCAGAACCTGGTAACCATGCGAGGCGGACAGTGTGGCCAGCCCCACCGGTGATTCGCATCGCCCAGTTATCCCAGTGTATCGAGTGAACAGTAGCAGTGCGCGAGCCCAGCCGGATGCAGGCCTTTATGGAGGCCTACGAGCACGTGCCTCCGAATCTGTGTAAACAGTGTGATGTGTGAAGGCTGCAAAAGGAGGCTTAAGGATGGTGTCACATGCCGCGGATATCGCAGTTAGTTCCGCTGTTAATGGGTCGTTATAATGGGTCGCAATGGGTCGAGGCAAGAGTCGCACGCAGCGTGCTTGTCAAAACAGGTGCCCGCTTCAACGTGATGCTTGTGTTAACGGCAAGCGGCTGGAAGCGGCTGCAAGGACGAGCTGAGGCGCGACCGGGTATCTCTGTTCGGAGCGAGCGTTCAGTTTCGCAGTGCGCGATTGACCTATAGGCCGCGCCGACTTCGCGCGGCTGATGCGTTGGTTCTTTATTTTATGGTAGAACCACGCTGTAGATTAAGCGGCCAGCGACCTGAACGACAAATACTTGTGTGCTGGAATGCATAAAACGATGTTTTGTTAACAAATTAACTGGAACGCCAATGCATTTTTCTGCAAAGTTCGGAAATTAGTATCATCGAAACTGGTGCCTTCCTGAGAATTCGTTCCAAGTGGATCCGCCTTGCGAACTCCACAGCTAGAATTTGTAAATTGCAATATGGGCCATAAGGTAATAGATTAAAAGTTAATTAGTGAATTTTCGTTAATTAGTCAATTATGCATTTCAAATTATTGTGCATCTCCGCCTCTTCGAGGAGACCAGCTCACAATCTAGAATTGTGATATCTGCCAAAGGCAACCTTTAAACATTTTTGAAAGTGTTCGCTGAAACACCCTGTATATCGCAGCATTCTTTTTTTTACTGTCGACCAAAGCGGCGACTGCACGAGCGTGGCGCAGACTCATAGTGGCGAGATATGCGCATTTTTCTGAGTGGCAACAAACAATATGGAGGTTCGTCGCAGTGGAAAGTCCATCGTCTAACTCGTAATATAATCGCTCTGCGTGCCACCAAACAATTCACAAAATACAATAATTGTTTATTGGTTTATGTAGAAAACGCATTCAAGTAAATGTGGTGGTACTACTGAGATATTGACTACGGTACTTGTTCGGGAACATAAAAATAAAATCAGCCCGCTTGAGCTTTTAAAGAAAAATGTCACCTTTGTGTGGAGAAGGGCTGTCCTGCTTGACTGAAACTCGCGACATCAAAAACTACAACCGATCGCGTAAAAAAAAGGGATAGTAAATTATTCAATAAATTCGTAAAATATCTGGCCAAATATTTTACAAACACAGCGCATAAAATGCATGCTAACAGCCAAGAAAAAACAATTTGGATACATTTACCCAAGGAACACAATACGGTTCAAAGAAGCAATATTCGCAACAGTACGACCGACCGCAATATACTATATAGATCGTCCAATGAAAATCGGCATAAGTCATAAGCGCATAAACTAATATATTAAGTGAAAATGTCACCACACATGAACGTAGGAATGTTTTTTTTACCTTAAAGAAGATAGTCAAACTATACTGTTCAAGCAACCCAACTGGAAAGCAGAAACAAATTTTTTTGAAGCGCACGATTCGGTGCCAGGTTGTAATTAAACTTGAAGCTCCGACAGTTTAAAGGCGCTACGACGTCGCACCCACGCACTACATGGTGAGGATTGAAAGGAGGCTCGAGGGAAGTAATATCGGGTTTAATCACTCATACAGACAGGCAGGTACAGTAGTAGAGTAGAATCTTACAGGTTTGTTTTATGCAGAAGACGTTGTGTTGCTAGCTTACAAGAAAAATGATATACAACGTCTGGCTAATACCTGGGGACAGGAAGGCGAGGATTTAGATCTGAAATCTAGCGTGAAAAAATAAGGTGTTCTGGTACTCAATGTAAACAGTGAACAGGCAGTGTCAATGCAGGGCCAGGAAATGCATCGCGTAAACGAATACGAATACCTTGGTATATGGATAAACGAAGGCAATAGATTTATGGAAACACACGAAAAACAATAACACCAAAGGGGATGAGAAGTGTGGCCATATATTCAAACACAGAGCGCTATGGGGATACAATAGGTACCCCAGGTGAAAATATTCAACTGGAATCCAACTGGTTCCAACTGGTATTAACTGGGAACAACTGGTTCCAGTAGGAAACCAACCGGTCCCAGTTACAAACCAACTGGGATGAAACTGGTTCCAGTTGGGATCCAACTGGAACCATCTCCAGTTGTACTGGGAGCAAATGGTCCCAGTTGGTATGCAACTGGAACGCAACTGGAACCATTACCAGTTGTACTGGAAGCAAATGGTCCCAGTTGGGATCCAACTGGAACCTGAACCAGCTGTACTGGAAGCAACTGGTTCCATTTGGATTCCAACTGGAACTCTGACCAGTTGTATAGTAGCAACTGGTTAGTAGTTGGGATCTGTACTCGTACAACTGTTAACATAAAAAAGTTGAGTTAAGCGATATGCTGCAACGAGTGCGACATTAGAGATGGGTTTTATCCGACACAAGATTTATTTATATGGATAACTGAATCATGCAGGATCCTCTTGCGTAAATGTGGAGCACATTGCCTTGACACGTACGCGTGCTTTAGTTTCAACGCACTAAATTTGTGAATGTTGGCCCTAGTCTTTAGTTGTCTAATGAGGCATTGGTTCGTCTCATGACGTTACCGTTGCGTGCCTGACCGACATCGCGGTGTTATGGTAATGTTGCACCAACTTTGTGCCGCTGACGTCGTTGCCTAGCTAAGCGCTAGTGAGCTGTATGGCATTTGGTGGAAACAACTGGTGTTTGCAGTACGGCGATATTACTTCCCTACGACAAAAAAAGAGAGAAAAAGGAAAAGAAAATGCTGAGCAGCGCATAGAGCTACACAACGCACGCTTACTACGCGTCCATGGCTAGTCTAGTACAGTCTTCCACACGGTGAAAGAATATTATGATGCTTACACCGACAGTGCTCTACCATGACTAGCCACTGTACCATGACCACAACAACCGCCATTTTGAAAAAAAAAAGAAACATTAGTTGCGTATCTTCTCATGATCGGCTGAAACCTCTATGGCTCAAACAATAATAATAATATAGCAATAAATTTAAATTATGTCAAATAAAAGTGAAATAAAATTCTTACCTCACATAGATAGCGTAATATTTATTAATAGCGAGAAACTTCATCACAAATACGAAACTGTGTAAACGTGCGGCGTAGTTCGGCAGCCATATTAACAGCAAGCTATTCGAGCGAGACATGGAGCGAGGCGTGCGCAGCTGAAAAGATTTTTCTAGAGGAACCTGTGGTGTCATTGCCTGTGTAACCTCATTTAAGTAGTATTAGTGTTGGACATTTTCACCTTTGGAAGACGGCATGATTACAGGCCAACGGATGACACCTGTTTTAACACCGACTACGCGGCTTTGTGGACCCATCGTGTTTGGATTGACGTGCGCACTTTTCCCTGCTCTTGATTCTGCCATTTGGAGGTAATTATATATTGAACTTATTTATGTTTCGAGTGCAAGTGGTTCTTTATCACAAAGGTGTCAATACCGCAGCACATTGTCGTTGACTCGAGTGTTCTACTACGTGACGTTTGTACACATCAATGCTTGCGAGCTTGGTGCTTGTTTTTGAGCCCCATTATCTGCGAGTCAGACGCGTCGGTTTTTTTTGTTTTTTTTTTCACGTAACTTGCCGAAGGTTCCGGCGTAAACGATGGTGCCCGCATTACTTCCAGAAAGTACTACACAGTTCGTGTCGCGCATACAATCTGATTACTCTAGGTTCAGCGATAACATATATACACAACAAATAGTCAACGATAGCATTCGAGTAAGCTACAGCCATGCAGGTGCGTCTTGTGCAGAGCGATAAACTTAAGTGGCCAGTGGGTGAGTGCAGTTACCGAGAAAAGTTCACGTGTCAATACGAACCAGTGTCGTGCAAGACTTGTGCTTTGAATAGCACACAGAAGTATCTGTAGCTCTGCCTATAACTTGTAGCAGAAGTGCATACACTACTGATACACATGTCTGTATGATGTATAAGTAGAATTGCTTGTACGAAGTGGTTGCCTTTTTACTGAATGCATATAAATATTTCTTTCAGATGGTGATGTGCAAGAGTTACGAAATGTGTAAACGTGTGCAAGGTCATCAAGGGAGCATTCAAGATGTTTCATCGCTAAACACAAGCTCAAGTGTCCCAATAAATGTCCAATTTCAACACCAAGCTGCTTCGGCTGCATAAAGTTCACTGAATCGGCTGGTTCTTTGCGACACGCGATGGCAACCACAAAAAGCATACAAGCTATGGCCAGCTTGAATCCCACTTGTGTGCAAACGTTTACCAGTGGTTCCTGCTGGCCATGGCTCACTACCTCTATTGCACAATCGTTGCCAGTTGCAATAGGAACTGGAACCTGTTCCGATGTGGACCAACTGGGACCAGTTGCAAAGGGGCCAACTGGGACCAGTTGCAATGGGAATCAACTGGGACCAGTTGCAATGGGGACCAACTGGGACCAGTTGCAATGGGGACCAACTGGGACCAGTTGCAATGGGGATCAACTGGGACCAGTTGCAATGGGGATCAACTGGGACCAGTTGCAATGGGGACCAACTGGGAATTGTTCCATAAACCAGTTGAACTGGAACCAGTTGCATTCCCAGTTGGAAATTTTCACCTGGGACGAGGGGCTCCGGGGTATGTGGAAAGGTGTAATGGTTCTAGGACTTACATTTGGAAATGCGGTTGTCTGCTTGAAATCAGGGGTACAATGAGGACTCGATGGCAACCAAAGGTCAGTGGGATTCCTCGCAATGGGCGCTCACGGGAAGACTACAACTGAAGCTGTGCAGGGTGCACGGGCTGAACAAGTTTTGAAGTGAGGGAAGCTCAATTAAAGTAAAATTGATTATGAGGAACGACTGAGGAAAATGGAACAATGTAGAAGGGCTGGGAGAGTGTTCAAGTATTTGTACAGAAAAAACACTGATTCACAGTGGAGGAAAACAAACAGGAAGCTTACTAGCAAGTATGAGACCTGTATATGGTGAGCAACATGGCAACAAAGAACGTCGAGCTGAAAGTTATAGAGGCTTGGTTAATCTCATGGGTGGCGGCAATGGAAAAGAAGCCTGTTACGAGTAACTACTTAAGAGGAAAAACGAAATCAGGAACGAAACAAATTATGATATCTCAAACGGAAGCTAATTACCTTTTGAAGCGTGATCGCGATGCCTTAGAACACGCACTTATAAAGCGAGATATACGAAGGAAGAAGCGTGGGCGTGCTGCGGTAAAGCTAGCAAAACGGTGGAACATGTGATACAAGAAGATGAAGATATCTGTCAGCGGTCGATATAGGTACCTCTAGTCTCCTTGAAACCCTTTGGTTCAGCGAGAGCAAGGGGAAAGTAAACATGTCCGCAATAGAGGTTAGATGCGATTGGAGGATTGGTGGAAGAAAAGTAGGGAAACGGCTAAACAACGGAGGAGTACAAAAACAAATTTCACAACAGGGGTTTAGAAAGTTTGGGTACCGGCACATCCACATTGAAATCACCGACAACGACAACAGGGGTAGTGTCATCGGAACTAATTCAGGGAAAGTGAGTAGCCATGAACCTTGCGGGACTATGAGTCAGCATTTATTGCATGCTTGGGGGGTATGAGCCATTGATGATGGCAGTTTTCGACATGCTGTTCTGTGTGCTGTATGCGGGATTAGAAATCGTTTAAGCACTGTTCGCTTCAGCTTGCTGAGTGCTTGTAGCTTCTGCCTTTGCATTTTTTTGCTTGATTACGGGTGCATATGAGCCATTGATGAAGACAGTTTTCGTTTACGGAGAACAAAAATGCACGGAACCCTAGTCACATACAGCTTCGCTGTAAACCATTTGATGTAATTCTCAGGAAACGAGATGAGCGGTGAGGTGCGTTGATGCATGTACTGCTTTAAGAGCATTGACACAAATCGGTGTGGACCGTCTGATGGAAAGGCGCACAAGATTACTGGCAAAACAAAATTACGTAGTTTTGTGCTGCGGTGCTGACCTCCATAAGATTATTTTATTAGAACTCGATTACTTTCACCGTGAAACAGCTCGCCCCTGCTTATTAGTCGGCTCAGCGGGAACTTTTGTTTCTTTGCTCCAGACAGGGGTAGCGAGCACATTTCGCGAGGAAGGTTCGGCCAGCAATAAGAATTAGTGTTGTCAAGACAGGTGACTACCGTAGCTTAGGGGTGCGATCTTGTACGCGTTCCGAAATAGAACGGAAGCGGTCCGTTCCATCGAGCCGCACACGGTTGGTCAGTTTGAATGGTGACGAACGCCATGACGTCAATTGTTAAGTGATATCTGCTGTCAATCACACCGTGTCGTCTGCTATAGGACGAACGCAACGGAACGGACCACCGATTTCGCGACGGAAAGAACGGACCACCTCCGTTCAATTTTGGAACGCGTACAAGATCGCACCCTAAATCACTGTTTTCAATATGCTTTGTTCCGTGAAAGCGTCATACGTGTTTAAAACTAAAACCAGAAAATTCAGAAGTGCAGGTTTGCTGGTACTTTACCGAATGAGTAGCTGCAGCGCTAAACACACTGGGAAAAAGCGGTTTCGGGTGGGGATTGGATACGTAACACAGGTGCAATAGAAATATTCCCAGGCGTTCCTGTGTTTCTTATAACATCGCTTTAATTTTTACGCTGATAAATTAATGTCTTCCGAGTGGTCTCTGGCAGTCAGGAAGTGCGTGAAGCGGAAATTTTCTTATGTTAACGTACGCAAACAATTATTTTTTTTTTTGCATTAGAAGGCGGTAATGAGATTGACATGCAAGAAAACGGTCTTACTCGCCCGGCGCGATGTTTTACGACTGAGTCAGGAGATCGTTTCCCTGCCCGCGAATGCTGTGGTTATATGAAACTTTTTTATTAAAAAATTAAGTTCTGGCATTTTAAGTGCCAGAACCAACGATGATGGTGAGGCACGCCATGGTAGAGGGCTTCGGATTGGTTTTGACACCTGGGGTTCTTTAACGTTCTTTTGAATTTAAGTATACGCGAGCGTTTTCGCATTTTTCACCCATTGAAATGCGGCCGCCGCAGCCGGTGTCGAATCAGCGACCTCGAGCTTATAGCAGGGTGATGCCGTAGCCCATGGGCTATCGCGTCGCGTGGTGATATGGAAGGCATAATAAATACAACATTTGTAGTCTTCCTAATGATGTAATTTGCAAAGCTAAAGCTTGAATAAGATTCAGACAGTAATTGGGGAGCGCCGTGCTAGGCTAGATGCAGTCAGAGCGCGGTAAAACGCATCAGTGAGGGAGTAAAAGCTTTATTGAATATACATAAAATAAGTCACGGTGGCTGGGGCCCCTATTCCAGGGCCCCACTGGCACGAGCGGCTCGCTGGTCTTGATCCAGAAGAGCCAATTGGCTCTCCCAACTCTCGATCGCAAGCCATGCCTCCTATTCCTCATTAGTGGATGTTGGTGTATTATGGGGCTGTCTATGTGCGGAGGCCCCCTAGGGCACTCCCATGTGATGTGTTTTATTGTAGGTGTGTCTGTGCACTACGGGCACTCGATCGTCAGTAAACCTCGTGGGGTGTATTCTGTGTATGTGGTGCAGGTTGGGGTATGTTTTCGTCTAAATACGACGCCAGTCCCTCTCCTGTTGGCTGTTTAAATTGGAGTGAGGATGTTCAAAATGTCTCCGCTCCTGCCTTTGCTGTAGGAGGACGTCACGAAAATACGGTGGAAAGTCATCGCTAGGCCATGCCGTTGCTCGGGCGTTTAATCCTCGAGCAATACGGTCTGGCCTCGCGTTTCCTGCCAGTCCCTCGTGTGCCGTAAACCATATGATAGTGTTGTGCTCTTCTAGTTCTTATTAGACTTTTGCGCGCACAAAGACGGGACGTCGAACGAAGAAGGGACACACAACGTTGCGCATGTTGTGTGTCCCTTCTTCGTTCGACGTCCTGTCTTCGCGCGCGCAAAAGTCTAATAAGAACCATGTACAACCAACTCGCCCAAAACGTAACGCTTTTGAACTACCCTTCTGGTTGATTGCCTAAAATTTTTCTTATTGTTTGGGGTGCCGTTTCATTTAGAAACAAGCGACAAACCGCTTGTGAGTCGGATAACATAACAGCCGAATTAGTTTAGCGCTCGGCGTCCTGAATGGCCAAGGCAATGGTTACAGCCTCTGCCACACATGTCGAGATGGTTTTCAAGGACGTCATTGTTATTTTGTTCTTATGTGTAGAGGCTACGCATGGTGAAGGTGTCTATGCTCATTCGACTGGCATCCGTATGATACAATCCCGGTCCCATGCCAAAACGTTTGTGAAGAGCCTTTGCCCTTGCTCTTCGTCGTCCGGAATGGTACTTGGGGTGCATCCGTATAATACACCCCGGTCCCATTCCAAAACGCTTATGAAGAGTCTTTGCCCTTGCTCTTCGTCGTCCGGGATGGTACTTGGGGTGCATGTTTTTGGGAATTAGAGCCACCGCGATGTGCGATCGAACCTTGCGGTCTATCTGTGCCGTTTCCTGTCCGCAGTACTGGGGTCTCGGGGGAGAGCCTAACCTCGCCAATACTTCCCTGCCCTGAGTTGAAGAACAAAGTCGTTCTTTCTAAGCATATATCTTCGCGACTGCGTACTCGTCAACAGTGTTGCGCAGACCCATTCCCTCGAATCTCTCTGTGCTAGCGCATTTGGGAAGACCAAGGGCGGTTTTGAAGGATTTTCTTATTATTGTGTTTGCCTGTGTGACCTTTTGGTTTGTCAAGGCCTGATACGGAAGGGTGTGTGTGTGATGCGCCTAATTACGAATGCCTGAACCAGGCTGATAGTCTCTCCCTCAGTTAGGCCGTCTCTGCTTCTTGCTACTCTCCGTATCATTCTGGCCACGTTTCCTGTGACCCCCTTTAGGTTTTAATGGTGTGGGATGTTCCAGCGTTCCGCTGCATCAACATACCCAATATTCTGAGTGTCTCCACTTTACGAATCGGTGGCCCGTCGAGAGTCAGAGTGATTGGCTCGCAGTCCTTCTTTCTTGCGCATTTCGCACACACCCGAATGAATTTCGATTTTTCGGGTGTGCACGCCATGTCGGTCGCCCTCGCGTATTACACGACAGCCTTTTGAAGAGTTCCTTGCTTGTCCCCATTGGACCCCTGGTGAGCCCAGAGTGTTATGTCATCGGCATATATCGCACAGCCGAGATTCGGGTGTTTTTCAAGCTCCAGGTCTAGCTTTCTCATCCCTACATTAAATAGCAGTCGAGAGAATATAGATCCCTGAGGGGTGCCTTTGTCGGGACAGTTCAAGGTGTCGGACCTCGTGGAGCCTAATCCGATTGTGGCCGTGCGGCCACTGAGGAAAGAGCGCGCGTAGTTATAAATTCGTGTTCCGCAATTCACTGCTTCCAGTCCCCCCAGAATAGTGTGGTGGGAGACGCTGTCGAATGCCTTTTCGATATCCAATGCCGATACAAATTTATCGTCGGACCCTCTGTTGGGGTGCAGGACTCCGTACTTTAGTAGTAGAAAACCGTCCTGCGCCGACACGTGGGGTCGGAAACCGAACCTTCTTTTTTATTTTCATGTGGTTCGAGAGCAGGATCTGCACAACCTTTTCAAAGAGTTTCCCCGCGCATGGCGTTAGGGAGATGGGTCGATGATGTTACGAGGCTTGCGGGGTTTAGGAATAAGAATAACTTTTGCTTCCTTCCATTCTTTTGGAAGGACGCCATCCTCTGTCCAGACTATGTCGTTAAGCAATTTGGTCAAGCTCTTGAAAATGAAGCTATTCTAGCCGGAGCGTAGCAGACGACAAAGACGGTCCCCCTACTGACTTCACCGGTTCGCCGTTCGCAGCGCCGACATCGGTTGCGCACTAGACTATAGGTTGGTTGAGGAGACGCGCGCCAACCGCCCAAGTTAAGCACGTAATCAAGTAATCACATAGCACAAATAACCAAATAGTCTATGTTATGTGCATTGTCTAAGTTAGTTCAATGCCCGGTAATGGGTAAGCGTCATTATTTGGAAGCAAGAAGACGAGGAAGAACAAGCAGAGCCTGCCGGGCAAAGCAAAGCAAAGCAAAGCCTGCATGTTCTCAGTTGCTCCACGGCGTCTTGTCGGTAACCTGTCACGGAATAATGCCACAGTCTAAGGTGTCTCCGACCAATGGAGGGCCCTCGAAGGACTGCCGTGAAGTCAAGCGTCCCGCGGTGACGCACGAGCATGGAAAGAACAGCTCGGGTGGCCCTCACAAGCGGCGCAGCAGGCAACGTACGCGCTCGGGCAGAGGCCGTAGCCCTCCGGCGAGTTCCACTCAAGCTGCCACCGAGAAGCCCCTGGAAAGCGCTCACGAACAGAAAGAACCCACCGAGGAAGGCGGAAAGAAGGTGGTAGGCGAGGGCGAGCCCTCGCTCGGCAAGAACGAAGCCGAAGCGAAACAATGTGTAGCTGCGACGAATGACAACGTCGGCCAGAAGTGCGAGGGTCAGTCGAAGCGCAAGGTATCGCTGTACTTGACCGAAGCAGATCGGCAGCAAATTAGCGAGGCACCGGCGCAGTCGTCGCGCTACGACCACTCCATGCCTCGACCGGGCGTCTTCGAGGTACCGCCTGGTAAGTCTTCTTAAGCTCTGCGGCACCAATATTCTCACTCTCTGCAGAAGTTCAGGAACGTTGTTGGTTTATTTGAATTTAGTAACATGGCCCCGTGAGTGGCATTGGGCAAATGAGGCGTCACATTTCACTTCTGTGTCAGGAATATGTTGAAAAATAAATAAATAAATAAATAAATAAATAAATAAATAAATAAATAAATAAATACAAGCAGTGGGCGAATATATGAAGTTTGGACTACGAATCGAATATTACTCTCTAACTATCGTATTAAAAACTATTTCGTTCTTTTCAAACACCGAAACTAACCAAATATTTCGTAGAAGCCAACTGGTAAGGTCTTGTTGTTCTCCGTCTGCTAGACTCATTATCATAAGTTATCACGGGCTCTATATAGTAATGCTATTATAGTTTTATAACATAACCGACGCAAAAAATATGGCGCTAACGCAGCGTTGTTTGAATAGTCCAGTCAAACGCACTACTCATTTATAAGGACATATGTTTTGTTTGCCTTGAGAGTCAATAGCACTGTGTACCTTGACATGCATTTGGGCTGATAAAGAGGCAACATACGCGCAGTAGTATAGGGCGTTTCGATGGGGCCGAATATAGTTCAGTGAAAGCAGATAATGGGCGAGACGAGTGGTGCCGCCGTCTGCGACTGGTCCGGTTCCCCTTGCTTAGCTTTCGCTGGCTGGTTTGAAATTGCTGTGGTGAGCCACGCGGAGTTAAAAATGCCGCTAGGAAGGATCCTCAGCGAAGGAGGGCTGGCATGGCGACGTGGTATACTTGCCGAAAGGGCTCGACAATCTTAAAAGACGTGCATTTTTTTTTATACGCAAGGAATTCTATTCTTGCCGGCAGCTCCGAGTAGCCAGAGCCAAAGCGACCGACAGGCAGCTGTATGTTATTATTTTCGGAACGGAACGCTCTCTGGCTACACCGAGAGAAAATAAGTTTTCTACGGTATAATAATCTGTAGTAAGTGCGTACCCGTCACTTTGACGTGGTCAGTTTTGGCGGCTTTCTGGCTGCGAAGCACGGCAGACAGGCGCAGTGGTTGTCTGCCACACTTCGTAGCCAGGAATATTTCAGGCTACAGCGGAGGGCTAACGGAAAGTGAGTTTTTTGTTTTTGCTTGGGCTGATAAAAAAATATAATCTATTAAACCAACAGGAATGCACATTTATGTATAAATATGTAAAAGTTTCGACAAATTGTATCGTCAATGTAGTCAGCACTGCTGTCGAGGCTTTTGCGGGGTTCACTCTTTGGACATTGCATGCGCAGAAAGAAAGCTGTCTCCAACCAGCAACGCCTACTGTCTACGGCACTGACGCAACGGACACACAGTGATCCCACGTTGTGTATAAAAAAGTACTTTGCGAACTGTACACGGTTGCTATCGTTAACACAGCGCAATACGGCAGTGAATCTGGCAAGGAAGCGTCAACACCTCTCAACGCGTCCTCCTACACGTGTTCGAGAGAGGATGCCTCAATGACACGAAAAACACACGCACACACAGATTACTAGCACTACACTATACGCATTACATAAATAGGGACCCATACAGGCTTCCGCACTTGTAAACCCTACCGAGCCTGTCCATCAAACAAACGCACCTTGGCCGGTATTTTGTAGCGATGCTTTTTCCGAATCTACGCTTTTTCAGGATTTTTGCGCTTGGCCACTGGTCAGAGCGACGGTCTGCCCACATTATCAACCCGATCAGGCGGCCGTGTGTAGTGGATGATAAGAATAGCATAGAATAAGGCATAAGGCATCGCTATAATATAGCGGCCTTGTGGGACTGCCCCGCCAACTCCACCTTCAGAAAAACAATATACTTTCTAAACTGCCACTGAGCCAGCGTCCCACGGCAGCTGGGAGGAGTGGACTACTACCCCACGAAATTTGGAGAAAATGTGGTGGCCGAGTCTGGTGTAGCAAGTCAAGAACGTGCTGGGCCAGGAGGCATGAGCCTACCAGGAGGTCCGGACTGCGGCCTTTTGGGAATAATAAATGTGATTTCTCTCTCTACCGCAAATCTGAAGCTGTCTACGATGATTTTGGGCACTTTATCTGTGATAATGTTCATAATAGGAGGTAACATTATAAAAATCGGTATGGTATGTACCACAATTTTACTTACTTTGCCTATTACAGAGCCCGTATGCAGCAGTTTAATTTCACATGACTACTAACGCTTTAGCTAATTGCTAATGGTGCTGCGATAATTGAAAACTAGGTAACCATTGAGCGCTGTTAGTGTAAAACAGGCTCGTGGTGTCGTTGCATGGTCACGTGGACGAGCAAGGCCGGGATGATGCAGTGATTCTAATTCATCTTCGGTGTCCGAACGGGGATCTACTTATAATTTATCATTAGGGTTGGCCTGCCATGAGCGGTGGTTGATAAAATGAATATAATCGATCAAAGAGGATCTTTACACGCTATGTATGTACACGATAAAATTTTGTCCAAAACGTAACTTTACATTATGTGACGTAAAACGTAACATTACCTTATGAAGAAATACGTTTAGTATGCCGAGCACATGTGAGTGGAAGAATACGTGTGATTCTTCCCGTGTAAGCATGACTCCTAGGAGGGAGAGAGAAAACGTTCATTGACAGTAACCTTAGTACAACTCCTAAGCGAGAACATATACAGGGTGTCCCACGTAACTTGAGCCAACGTCTTAAGAATGAAAGGCACTCCGGAGGCGAGTTGAACCGAATGCATAATGTTGGCACTAGCCTAGAGTTACTCAGGCTATTTTTTCCCCTCAACTAACAAATTAATTATGTTTAATTAATCAACTTTTTAAGTATCGGCTGCAGATCCCAAGTGTGATGCGCAATGTTGTAGATCACCTGGAGAAACTTCCTAATAAATTGTTTCCAACATGATCTATCTCACGTGGTCCTTTTTACTGCTTTCCAAAGAAAGCCCGCGAATTATGAATAAAAAAAAACACGTGACGGGGCGCTTGGCGCACTGATATTGTGCTGCTCTCAAGCGTGCCATGGATGAATAGGGTCGGCTGCAGCGGGACTGGCCAGCAACAGGGCGTTAGGCATGGTGTAGATATCTGGCCATGCTGCTCTTATAGCATGATGGTGCAAATGCCTGCCGCTGTGCGAGCGTTGCCGAAGAGATAAAGCGTCTAAGGCCACGAAAAAGAAAAGACGTAAGCAGCATTTTGATTTTTCTTGAAAGAAGGAAAGGGCGAAGCGCGAGCGAACGATGGAAGGCGGTGACGGCTGCTACAATTTTGCCTTTGTACAGAAATGACTTTGTAGTAGTTTTTGAATTGAACGATGGTGCTGTAACTTTAAACCTTAAGGCTCGAATAACCGCGGACAAATCATCATCAACATCCTCATCATCACAATAATAATAATAATAATAATAATCAGTAGCAGCAGCAACCTAGTTACGCCCACTGCAGGGCAAAGGCCTCTCCCATACTTTTCCAACTACTCCGGTCAGGTACTAATTGTGGCCATGTTGTCCCTGCAAACATCATAATCTCACCCGCCCACCTAACTTTCTGCCGTCCCCTGCTACGCTTCCCTTCTCTTGGAATCCAGTCTGTAACCTTTAATGACCATCCGTTATTTTCGCTCATTACATGTCCTGCCCATGCCCGTTTCTTTTTCTTGATTTCAACTAATATGTCATTACCTCGCGTGTGTTCCCTCACCCAATCTGCTCTCTTATTATCCCTCCCCTTTAACGTTACACCCATCAGTCTTCTTTCCTTAGTTGGTTGCGTCGTCCTCAATTTAAGTGGAACCCTTTTCGTAAGCCTCCAGGTTCCGGCCCTCTACGTGAGTACTGGTAAGACACAGCTGTTATAGACTTTTCTTTTGAGGGATAATGGCAACCTGCTGTTCATGATCTTAGAATGCCTGCCAAACGCACCACAGCCCATTCTTATTCTTCTGATTATTTCATTCTCATGACCCAAATCCGCGATCACTACCTGCCCTAAGTAGATGTATTCCCTTACCACTTCCAGTGCCTCGCTACCTATCGTAAACAGCTGCTCTCTTCCGAGACTGTTAAACAATACTTTAGTTTTCTGCAGATTAATTTTTAGACCCACCCTTCTGCTTTGCCTCTCCAGATCAGTAAACATGCATTGCAATTGGTCCCCTGAGTTACTAAACAAGGCAATATAATCAGCAAATCGCAAGTTACTAAGGTATTCTCCATTAAATCTTATTCCCAATTCTTCCCAATCCAGGTCTCTGAATACCTCCTGTAAACACGCTGTGAATAGCATTGGAGAGATCTTATCTCCCTGCCTGACGCATTTCTTTATGGGGATTTTGTTGCTTTCTTTATGGAGGACTACGGTGGCTGTGGAGCCGCTATAGATATATTTCAGTATTTTTACATACGGCTCGTTTACACCCTGATTTCGTAATGCCTCCATGACTGCTGAGGTTTCGACTGAATCAAATGCTTTCTGGTAATCAATGAAAGCTATATATAAGGGTTGGTTATATTCTGCACATTTCTCTATCACCTGATTGATAGTGTGAATATGGTCTACTGTTGAGTAGACTTTACGGAATCCTGCCTGGTCCTTTGGTTTACAGAAGTCTGAGGAGTTCCTGATTCTATGTGCGATTACCTTAGTAAATACTTTGTAGACAGCGGACAGTAAGCTGAGCGGTCTATAATTTTTCAAATCTTTGGCGTCCCCTTTTTTATGGATTAGGATTATGTTAGCGTTCTTCCAAGATTCCTGTACGCTCGAGGCCATGAGGCATTGTGTAAACAGGGTGGCCAGTTTCTCTAGAACAATCTGCCCACCATCCTTCAACAAGTATCCTGTTGCCTGATCCTCCCCAGCTGCCTTCCCCCTTTGCATCGCTCCAAAGACTTTCTTTACTTCCTCCTGCTTTACTTGTGGGATTTCAAATTCCTCTAGAATATTCTCTCTTCCATTATCGTCGTGGGTGTCACTGGTACTGTATATATCTCTATAGAACTCCTCAGCCACTTGAACTATCTCATCCATATTAGTAATGATATTGTCGGCTTTGTCTCTTAACGCATACATCTGATACTTGCCTATTCCTAGTTTCTCCTTCACTGATTTTAGGCTTCCTCCGTTCCTGAGAGCATGTTCAGTTCTATCCATATTATACTTCCTTATGTCAGCTGTCTTACGCTTGATGATTAACTTGGAAAGTTCTGCCAGTTCTATTCTAGCTGTAAAGTTAAAGGCTTTCATACATTGGCGTTTCTTGATCAGATCTTTCGTCACCTGCGATAGCTTATTGGTATCCTGTCTAACGTAGTTACCACCAACTTCTATTGCACACTCCTTAATGCCCATAAGATTGCCGTTCATTGCTTCAACACTAACGTCCTCTTCCTAAGCTAACGCCGAATACCTGTTGTGTAGCTTGATTCGGAATTCCTCTATTTTCCCTCGTAACGCTAACTCATTGATCGGCTTCTTATGTACCAGTTTGTTCCATTCCCTCCTGAAGTCTAAGCTAATTCGAGTTCTTACGAGCCTATGGTCACTGCAGCGCACCTTGCCGAGCACGTCCACATCTTGTATGATGCCAGGGTTAGCGCAGAATATAAAGTCTATTTCATTTCTAGTCTCGCCATTCGGGCTCTTCCACGCCCACTTTCGGCTATCCCGCTTGCGGAAGAACGTATTCATTATCCGCATATTATTCTGTTCTGCGAATTCTTCTAATAGCTCTCCCCTGCTATTCGGAGAGCATATGCCGTATTCCCCCACTGACTTGTCTCCAGCCTGCTTCTTGCCTACCCTGGCATTGAAGTCGCCCATCAGTGCAGTGTATTTTGTTTTGACTTTACCCACGGCCGATTCCACGTCTTCATAGAAGCTTTCGAATTCCTGGTCATCATGACTGGATGTAGGGGCGTACACCTGTACGACCTTCAATTTGTACCGCTTATTAAGTTTCACAACAAGACCTGCCAACCTCTCGTTAATGCTATAGTATTCCTGTATGTTACCAGCTATATTCCTATGAATCAAGAATCCGACTCATATTTCTCGTCTCTCCGCTAAGCCCCGGTAGCACAGGACGTGCCCGCTTCTTAGCACTGTATATGCTTCTTTTGTCCTCCTAACATCACTGAGCCCTATTACATCCCAGTTACTGCCCTCTAATTCCTCCAATAGCACTGCTAGACTCGTCTCACTAGATAACGTTCTAGTGTTAAACGTTGCCAGGTTCAGCTTCCAACGGCGGCCTGTTCGGATTCAGGTACTGTTAGCACCATCTGCTGCGTCACAGGTCTGACCGCCGCCGTTGTCAGTTTCTTCACAGCTGCTGGGGAGTGAGGGCCGGGGTTTGATTGTTGTATTCATATAGGAGGTAGTTGTCAAGTACAGCACCAGAATGGCCAATCCCGCTCTGGTGAGGGAGTGCGTTACCGGTCTGGTCACCGGGATCAGGCCACACTCCAGGCCTGTTTATGCAATTTTATCAACACGCGGATTTTTTTTATCCGGTGGAAAATGGCGCGGCACTGGGGTTCGAACCACGGTTCTCTTGCACGCTAGGCGGATACTCTACATCTGTGCCACCGCTGCACTCATACATCAATCACGCGGGGACAAAACTAACTGTAAAAAAAAACCTGGGCTATATTCAAGGAAGGTTACGCATGTCTTCTTCAGATGACGAATCTTTTCGCACTGGCTCCGTCTTCTCTACTTCTCTCACAGTCTACCAGACGTTCTTTTTCGATCTCTTTCTCTCCCCATACTTTCATTCCCTACCCCCTGTGCAGCGCGGTTGAGGTGTCCTCTGCTGAGAGACAGTTACTGCCCGGCACTTTACCCCAACCTTTCCTTCCCATCATCAAGAATCTCCTTCTCTCTCTCTCGCACCCCGCACGTGCACATCGCTTCGTCGTAGTATCGGATGGCCGCGTCTGGCTTCACTCTTGTGCACCGTGACCATAATATTTCGTCAGTCCCTGGGAGAGTGCGCCTGCAGGCTGTTCCCGTTTACCGGATGTAGGTCATACTTTATGTACCTCGTTTGAACCAATTCCAGCGAACTGCAATATATTCAGTGCTCCTCAGGCCCCCGTATTCTTGCGTGCTTGCCACAGCAACCCTATGTGGCTGTGACCAACGTTAAGCAGCAGATATGGCTTACTCGAGTGAGGAAAGAGCAGATATGGTTTTGGCTCTGGGTGCGTCAAGTGGACATAGAATTAAGGCGCGCAGTTGAGCTATTTAGACGCTGGCATCCAGGTACGCGTCCGACTTAGTTGGGTACGCGTCCGACAATTGTGGGTGCACATGAAGCGCTTAGACAGACTGGCACTTTTACGAAGAAACGACATAAATCTTCAATCCTTGGCGAGGACGCGGAGTCAGATATTCTGTCAACGTTTTCTTCAAACCCACATGCAAGTGTTCGTGCGGGTGCTGAAGCTGGAGCGTCAAAGCCTTCAGTGTGGAGAGTACTCAGAAAGAGGCAACTTCATCCGTGCCACGTGCGGCTGCACCAGATGGAGCCCCGCGATTTCGAAAATCGATAGGGCTTTGCAAACTGGATTATAATCAAGACGAAAGAGGACCCAGGCTTTGTCAACAAAATAATGTGGGCCGATGAAGCTACCGTCTCATGTAATGCCCATGGGAACATCCGCAACGCTCACTATTGGAAAATAATGTGGGCCGATGAAGCTACCTTCTCATGTAATGCCCATGGGAACATCCGCAACGCTCACTATTGGAGCGACGAAAACACTGACTGCATGGGTTTTGAAGACACATCACCAATATCATTGGTCGGTTATTGTGTGGTGTGGAATTTACGGTGGCACTATCATTGGCCCTGTGTTTTTCAATAACACACTTACAGGCGAAAGATACGTCAACGACATACGTGATGGGGCGCTTGAGGATTTTTTTTGCGAAGTTTCATTGGCTAGGATCAAGGATATTTCGTATCAGCATGATGGTGCTCCTGCGCACGACAGCAGCAAAGCTTGCAAATGGCTGCATGAAGTATTCCCGCAGCAGTGGATTGGACAGCATGGCCCCATTGCTTGGCTGGCACGGTCGCCAGATTTAACTCCCTTCGATTTCTTTCTCTGGGGATACGTCAAGAATCAAGTATAACAGACACCAACAACAACATCAGAGAACCTAAAAGAAAAAGTAAGACAAGTCCGCATCTCTATATGCTTGATACCATGATCAAGAACGCCTCGGGAAATGTGCCTATGAGATGCCAAATATGCATTGCAGCAGATGGTGACGTCTTTGCATACGCAATATAATCAAAGGGCGCTTTTTGGATTGAAGGTCACTGGAACATCATTCCAGCCCTAACGCTCCCTCCCCACCCAACCCCACTACACTCCATCGGCAGGCTGCCAGCTGTTGCCCATTTCAAGCATCAAAAAATAAAGCTATGTTTGTTCTGTTGCGTCTCCTTAGACGTTTTATCGCTTCGGCACCGCTCGGCCAGTAGCACGCATTTGCGTTGTCATGCGATAAAAGCCGCATGCCTAGATACCTACACCAGATATAACGCCCTGCCGCGGACCAGTCTCGCTGCAGCCGACCTTGTTCATCCATCGTACGCTTGAGAGCAGCACAATAACAGTGCGCAATCGCCCCGTCACGTGGTATTTTTTTCATATTTATCGGGCTTTCTTTGGAACGCGGAAAAAAGGACGTACCACGTGAGATATATCATGTTGGAAACAATTTATTGAGAAGTTTTTCAAGGTACTCTACAACTTTGCCTATCGCACTTGGGGTCTGCAGCCTATATTTAATAAGTTGATTAATTAAACATAACTAATGCGTTTAACTCTAGGCCAGCGCCAACATTATGCATTCGGTTCAAATCGCGTCCGGAGTACCTTTCATTTTTAAAACTTTGGCTCAAGTTACGTGGGACAACCTGTATACCTTACTCACCGGCTTTTCACAGACTGAGGTTATATAGGCGAATGTTATTGTAGAGGCAGTTCTACAGCTTAAGGGCTGGTCGACCAATGAAGGCGAATAAAAACCGGATCAAAACTGACCAAAGCCTGCAGTGAAGAGCTTGAGCTTCTATCTAATCAATAACTCATCGCAGTTACTTAGAAAAACCGGGCCTTGAGCCTGACGTCGCCGGCATCCAGGTTGGCCTAGGGGAGCTTCAACTGGAGAGCAAATAATACGCTTCTTCAATTACCGAACGCCAATGACCAGAGACGATGTGCCGCGCGGGTCAGACAAATTTGTTGAAGCGCACGCATTTAAAGAGCTCGTATATGTCGACAATCCATCGCTCCGGCTGGCAAATGATAAAATCTCCTATTTATTAGGGCCAGTTATTTAAGAGTGAATGGAATTCCGAGAGCTGCTCTTTGCAAGGATAACTATACCTATCCCATGCATACTTAACTCCATCTTCGGGAGTTCTCGTACATGTTTAGGCGCTTCCGACTCGGCCCAAGCAGAATAAACGTACTTCATAAAGCAACAGGAGAATTGTCAAAACAGTTAAACATGCAGTTAAAACCAAATGGGATTACAGAAAACAGTTAAACAGACCGTTTTTTTTTCTTTAGGCGTGGCATGCGAGTTCTTTACCACTTTTACGTCGATGTAGGCTTCGCCTAAGGGCCGTTGTTAAAGTAGATCTAATCATATATAAGAGGTGTAACTCCCCGAAGGAGGACACATGCCACAAGAGACGCTGTAGTTTAGTTTCTCGAGGTTTTTCCGACCACCATAGCTGTTTAACGCGCACCGAAATCTAAACACGTGATAATTTATACATACCGCTCCCCATCAGAATTCGGCCGCCGTAGCAATGTGACTCGAACCCGTGGACGGCATGGTTCTGAGAAGCGTAACGCCACTATGTCAGTTCTCGAATAACCTATACCGCATTGCGTCAATCAATTCCTGCACTCCATTAAAGGTTTTGTATTTGCGCTAAGCATATTGTTACGTGTCGCTAACAACGCACTAAATGGATCCGCACGGCGTCTCCGAAGATGACCCGCGCAGAGCGATGTTCATGTTGCCGCCGGCTTCCGGCCCCGGGGCGAGCGATCGCAAGAGCCGCACCTGCGCGCGCCGGCGCCTCACCACGATGGACTGCGCACTGGCCGCCTTCGTGGTCACCTGCTCGCTAGCCATACTGGGTGCGCTGCTCTTCGGTAGGACCTCGCCAAGGTGAGGGCGCCTAAAGGAAGGGCGCTTGCCGTAGCAGCGCTCAGCTAATGGAGAAAGGCACGCAGCAGCGCCGAAAGGTATCATGAGACGTCAAAAATAGGGCGGCATCCCGGAGAAACCCGATTCAGGGCACAGTATAGATATAACAAATATTGTGCTTGGTAGGGAGCATTTATACACGTCGTCTTTTACTAAGGCTCACTATAGCGCTTGGGAACAGGAGTAGCCGTAAAACGCGGCAATCATTCTAGAGGGACTCAAGGTATATACGTGCCTATATGGATCCTACAGGGAGCTCTTGGGTCCGCCGCACTCCTCTGGGCACGTAGTTTGTGGATGCCTCATCGGTGTTAGCCAAATGAAACGATGTAGACGACGATGGTCACTAGAAATCGCGATGCCGTGTGTTTTCGGGCACCGCACGAGCTGATGACGTGTTTTTTCCAGCTACGAAATGCGACAGGCGAAGAACCCGTTGCGATAACGTCGCGACAGCCGTGTAATGTGCCGACATTGAGACCGTGCTTTTTCGCTGCGAAGCATCTATAGGATCATCACTCCCTGGGTTTAGTTCGTACGTCCGGCAAGGTGATCTCGTCTGAATAAAAAAAAATGTCGGCACATTTCAGGTATACGTGTGAGAAACAGTTATAAGAGAATCTTGCTTTAATGTTAGCTGAAATGCCTTCACGTATCCTTGCTTACTTTTACATAGCTCAACGCTCCTCTGTCAATGCAAACACTGGTCCCATTCTGCTCCCTTCTTTCTCCACACGTTTTACAACTAATCTGTTAGTGTGACTAGAACAGCCAAAAAAAAATGTTGCTGCCGCTCTCGTAATCGAGAGTAGATGTAAGCGTGAAATGGCAACCGACAAAGCAGAGTGGTTGGGAATGATACTAGCCACAATCTTAAAATGGGTGTAGGGCATGTTCGCAACGGCGCACCCCACCACATCACACCGCACCCCGTCATTCTGTGCACTGGGCAAGTGCACTGCCCAGCTTCCCAGCTTGAATAAAACCGGTTGAAGGCGGCACGACAGGCAGCGAAATACGCCAGGGAGACACAGCGCGCTGCCCAGTTAGAAGAAAATCGCCTAAAGCAGGTGCCACGCAGCATGGCGCCATCTTTCGAGGCGACGCGAAAGCCGTGCCTCGGAACTCACGGACCGCTGACGTTCAAGAGGGCACAAGCAATAATGTTTCAGCGCCAAAACATGGCAATGGAGTGTATGGTGCCCTGTATCTGCCTTTTGAACGTCGCTATTGGAAATAACAAATAAAGCTTCAGCGTACAGAAGGTACAGCTTGAGTGATATTGTGAACAAACATTAGGAAGAACTCGGAAGCCATATTTTTTGTAACTTGCTTGGGCAGTAACTAACGTATTTAATGCGGTCGTGTACAAGAAGCTGGGGGAAAGCGACAGTATTTTCTTAAGTATTGGCTGATTGCCCGGATGATCTCATTTGAGTGCTCGCATAACGGCCTGGCGTTTGCCTCAAGGTCGCTTAAAAGTTTCTGACAAAGGGAGCTAAAAGCATTTTATATTTAAAACATTAAATGCCTGTTTTCGAGGTTTTATTTATTTATTTATTTATTTGTACATACTGCAGTCTATACAGACCAAAATGAAAAGCTTGGTTACACTCAAAATTTATATTTTAACGAAACGCGGTAAATGGTAGGGGCAGTGTGCAGGCAAGGTTTGATTGAAGTGCGTGCACTAACTTAAAAGTTGGCCTGTTTAAAGGCGTTAAATGAAGCTCTTACGATCTTTCCCCGGTTCCCTGCGAGGACCCAGAAAGACAGCAATTTCATATTTAGAGGAAAAATGGCCATTTTATCGGTGAGGTCTACCGAACGTTTGAGGTGTGTAAGATAATTATCTGCATTCACAATAATTACTGAACACTCGGTTTATACCAATTTTCATGCTTTATATAGCATATAGCTACTATGCGTGTAGTTGGTTTTCCCGGTCTCCTCGATGAACTATGTGAGGCACGCTGTTTATATTTCGTTGAGGTAGGAATCGCGGGAGTGACGAATGATAAATAGTTAATCTGATGAAGTTATTTATAGCCTTTCTAAAAAAATGTTGTTGAAGCCTTCTGGCGTGCCGTACTGCTCTTTACCGCACTGTTTTCCAGTCTTAAAAGAGCTGGGCTAGACACAATATTCAAATCCGCGAAAATGAAAAGGGGTGGAAGTGTGGGGGGTGCGGTGTGGAAGGGGTTGCATGTTAGGTGCAATGTGGGGCCAAACTTTTGCTTTCCTGCCTTAATTAGAAGCGTTTCAAGTCATTACTGAACCCTCGTTCTTCTCCCTATTTCTATAATTTATACGTGGTTATTGGCTGCTTTTACCTGTGTATCCAGTAGAACAAACAATGCCTCTTCGTTACATTTGTCAAAAATAAGAGACACATTATAGTTAGTGCGTAGGCAAAGCTCGAAGTGTAGGGATCAGTTGCCGACTTTGCAGTAAATTACGTATGCTACTGCTCTGGAGCGTTATGAGTGTGTTTTACAAGTGACGTAACATTTAGCCCGCTGCCCTAGCATAACTCCACTGAGTTCCACTGAGATTAAATTTAGGAAATGTGGGGGTTATTAAACGCTGTAGCAAACTGGTGTCCGAGGTAATCGGTGTGTGGCTGAAACACAGCATTTGATCATTGCTTTAGCAAGAGTTTCAAAGGGTTAATTATATAGCAATTTTGCACTGTGTTTTGCAGTCCCGAAGAAAGATTACATCACACTAAGTTCATCCTTGCTGAAAAGAAGGTGTACGTCGCGGGTTACGTGCATGCAAAGTTCGAAGTCTGTCGTAACTGAGGCTGTTGACATTTAGTGACGTTAGAGTGAAGGAGGGATGAATGACCAAGGTTCTGGAAAAGTAGGACTGTCTGGTGAAATCACTGCCTTTGTAAAATATAGAGCGTCATGTGCAGGCAAGGTTTCAAAGTTCCCAGTCATATGCGGCAACGTTTTAAAACAGTTATTTAATTAGAGGCAACTGAAATCCTTGCTCTTGCTCGAAAGAAAGAGCATCGCTCGAAATTTGTTTGTGGTTTGGCGAGGTCCATCAAGTACGCTGTCTTTTTCGAAACCGACTCCTTTTCTTCTCGTTAGCGTACTTTCACGATTTTCTGCCACCGACTTCCTTGCGTCTCGCCTCTTGTTTTGCTTGTCTGGAGGGGTATGCTCACATACCGAGCGATCGAAGTTGTCTATTCGAAGACGCATTCATTCAGTTGTACCAGTGACCCAAGTTGTCGCTTCGGGCACATACCTAATGGCACCTACCAAGCGGCCCACGTTGTATATGCTTGATAATTTCACAGAACAACAACCAACACCCATAAAATCTGGGGAAGAGGCACAGAAACCTTCGCTTTAAAATACATGCACACAGTGGTGCGATTAACACCGTGGTTTCCCAGCCCGATGCGCACCGCAGACGCGCGCGCGTAGCAAGAGAGAATAAGAACCTAGCCAGTTCTTCACAAGTGCATGTTATCGATTTGAGATGCTTCTTGCGCACGTCCCAGAGCAACACCTTATATATCAAAGTGACGGCGTGTCAGTTTTTTTCCCGTTCTTCCCAGTGGCAGATAGCCCAATCCGACACCATGTGGCAATGCCCCGCCATCGGCATCGGCCTAAGTCTGCGACCGAAAGGATACATCCAACGTTGCGCGTTGTGTAACACTATGCACTAATACGCGCCAAGATAGAGACTTGGAACGAAGTGCGCGCACAGCCGCACGTCTAGCTCACTGTCGTGAATGCGCTGGATGGAAAGATGAAGCCACGCAACAGCTTCGCAAATCGACAACTCCTCGAAGCTCAACCTCAACAGGCATCGCGACAGAACGATACTGAGTATGGGCAACCAGCGCGGGCCAGGAGATGCTGTACGGCAGTTTGAGCGTTCAGTAAACATATGTTGCTGCCGGCAGGTAGAGAGGTCATGAAAATGGCGTCACATATCAAATGGTAACAGCTACATACGTTTCCTTTAGCCCGTTGCGTCCAGCCAAGCTCCGTCCACAGCCATGTGCATTACTAGAATCGCATGCGACCCTACGTTCTAGCACGCCGGTGCTGAGCCATGCAGGTCAGGAGCTGTATACACATGGGTCTCGGTGTAAAGCGGTGAGTTTAGCCATGTAAAATCGCAGCGTGTACTGCTGAAAACTGTTTCCTGTACGCTCGCTATGGCCTGCGTGTTACGATGCTACTTTTGGCATTGCGAAGTTTGAACGTTGGTTGTCCACACAGACAAAGAAGGTGATTCAGCGTCAACGGGCATCCACAATCGTATAATTAGACAATGCTCAGCACGCATAGCATTGATACAAACATGCATTGTGGGGGATCCGCGTGATATGTTACAGCGAAGCTGTCTGTATGTGACAAAAATCTCGGGATTTCTTCGTCTGCACATCGAAAAACTCAACCAATCGCAGTGGGAGGCGCGCGCCGCTGGGTTCCTTGCAGCACCGCCAGATGACGCACGCCTCCGCGCATGCGCTGAAGCGACGCGCGAAGAAGCCCGCAAGTACGCGCAAAATATCCGTGCGAATGGCCACTCGAGGCACTTTGTGTGCATTCGCGCGCTTCTTTCATGCTCGGAAAAGCGCTTTTATGTAGCACGTATCGAGCAATGGAAAGCGGGGTCGGGAGATTCTCGTCTCACTGTGCGATTTTCTCATCGACACCTTTAATGTAATTATAATATTTGAGAAGTCTAATAATTAATTAAGACCAATTATGCCATTAGGTAGAGCAAACGAATGTTTGGAGTATCTCCAAGCGACGGCAAACGACATTAGCTTGGCTCTCTCCAGCTGCGTGGCGTTTGAATATTTCTAAATCTTGTTGCATTATAGTTGGGGCACCCTGTATATAAAGCGTATGCACAAGATAACGTTAGCCGAGCTGCTCCACGAAAAGAAAGACTAAAAAAACAAGGTGCATGACCGTAAGACCTACGGTATTTGGTCGTCATATTTCTGACTAAACACCGTAGGTCTTAACGCGCGCGCGCGCGCGCGCGCACACACACACACACACACGCACACACACACACACACACACACACACACACACACACACACACACACACACACACACACACACACACACACACACACACACACACACACACACACACACATGGCCGGCTTCCAACACTTCACAGACACACTTTTTTTCCACTTTGACACTCTCCAATGCTAACGCCATAAATTCTTGTTTTAATTTTCTCCTTCGCCAAGGCCGCCACCGCGGCTCATCAAGGCCAAGGTCGTTCTCGAACGCATGCAAGGACTCTGCGAGAACTTGGACTGCCGGGCCGCCGTGCGCGAGGTCATTGTCTCGTCCGACCCGTTCACCAATCCCTGCAGAGACCTGCAAAGCTTCGCGTGCGGTCATTGGTGCGCTTCCGCGAACCGCACGATGGCGGCCACCTACTGGCTCGAACAGCGTCGTCGTTACGTGTCCGTCGTGGAGGCCGCGGTGCTCCGCGTCCATCGCAGGGCCCTGTTCACGGGCCAGCCGTTCGACTACATGGCGTCCTTCTACGCGTCCTGCCTGGGGCTGCTGGGAAACAGAAAGGCTAGCCTCGCGGACTGCTGGAGGGCCGCAGGCGTCGAGTTGCCGCAGTGGACGAATGCGAGCGACTTCAGGACGCTCTTCGCTCTCGCCGTGGACACCATCGTTCACTCGGACATGCCGTCCGTCTTCAAGATAAAGTTCTACAGCGACAGTACAGTTGACGCCAACACGGGCACGGCGATCGCCGCAACATCCACGGATGACCATTACAGGTGAGGAGAAATTTTTTGAAACGTTCATGCTTGGCAGCGTGAAAATGTGGACGCAGAGTAAGACGAGAACAGAATTAAGATGAATTCTGATCACCCTTGAATGGATTTACTCGAAAACCAAAATCGTAGGAAACAACCGTGTGGTTGGTTTAGCAGGGAAGTGCCTAAAGCCCAGCAACTATAGTCGCCCGTACTTACAGCTTCTGCGAAACCGAGAGGGAGAGTAAGGAAATCGGGAAGCTTGTACGCACTTAAAGGAACATGGCGGGTCATCACAAAAATGATAACAAGAAAATGACCCCGTATCTTTGTCTTCGTCTCCGTTAACCTTTTCCGGGTTGCACAATATATGCGACACATACCACTCGCACAGCTACCTGTCTCGGTTCCAAGGAATTGTCTAAAAGAAAATATGGCAAGAATATGAACTGGCACCTTGATCTCATTTTTTTAAATAGGAGGCATGATGGAGAACTGTCCTGCTTTGCACAAGTATGCCAGTGTTTCAGCGGTAGCCCCCCTGTCGTGGTGTTGGGGTATTGGATGCGGTATTGCGCTGCTGAGCACGAGTTCGCAGTGAATGCAAGCCGACGGAGGTGAAGTGTGAAAGGCGGCTTGCGAAAACGCTCAAATACTTAACCTTAAAGGCTCGTTAGAAAGAACGCTTCGCAGAACGTGAAGCTAGAACTCCGATAGTGCCGTATCTTATTGGATTCTCTCTTTGCTATCAATCAACCAATCCTGCGACAGCTATACTTAAAATTGGAAAAAAGAAGAAGAGAATGGACGTGGAATTCTAGTTGAAACGATAATTTTTTCGGATGCTCTATCACTTTCTTTCTTTCTTCCTTTCTTTCTTTATTTATACATAGTGCAATGCTGCCAATACCTTGCGAGATCAAAGCAGGAGGGACACAGGATGAAGTACAGCGCCAAGTCATGAATAAAAAGAGCGAAATTTACAATACAAAAGCGCTCGAGTATAACATACCGCCGTGCGGCAACTTTGAAACATAAAGGCTTTAATGTAGAAGCGAACATGGGCAACAGTGCGATAATCGCAGATAACCTTTTTTAATAAACATTTTACAAATAATTGCTTTCCTGAATAGTGTTTGCCCGCCACGGTGGCTTAAGGGTTTTGGCGTTCCGCTGTTCATCACGAGATCGTGACTTCAATTCCGGACAACAACGCCGTAATTATAATGGGGACGGTATGTTAAAGTGATCATGGGATGTGCTTTACATTGTCTAGGTCAGTACGTTGTCAAGCTTAGTACAGATCCCCTGACTACAGCGTCCCGTAGCCCTCTGTGAGAACGGCTATATGAATGGCCACAATTTAGTTTTAAAATCAATATTTACATTAGCGCACTCAATGCAATAAAAACGGCATTGGAGGAGTTGGGAGATCGGTTTAGCGGAGGTAAGGAATGCACGTTTTGACAGCTTGAAAACGGAGAGTCGACTGACTTTTCTCAAACGTAAAAGCAGGTTTACCACGTGGTGCCACGCACCAGTCGTGCGAGCAGGGGGTAATGACTCCCAGGGCGATGCAAACTGGATTTCCTAGGAGCGGGGCCAAGGAGCTAACGGACGCTCGCTACAACGGCTCCCCGCCTCACTACCCCCCCCCCCCCCCCCCCCCTTCCAGAACGCCGGAGGCTTAGGTGTGATTGGCGGAAGGAATGAAGGTTTAATGTTGAAGATAGCTGGCTTCACGTGGTCGCACGACACTGTCTCTTCCTTGCCGCAAAAGTCCATCTTAAAGGTTTTCTCTGAACGCAAAACCACACGAAAGGAGCCTTCATACGAAGAAGACAATGATGGCTTGATAGAGTTGCGCCGCAGAAATTCGTGCATTGTTGTGTCCATTGTCGAAAAACTAAACACAGGCTGCCCACGGGCGATGCGCGGAGGTGTAGGTCGAAGCTGGTTAACCCAGAAATGTAGCCTCTATATGTGCTGCGCGGCCGCTTGCGGAATGCCTTACTGGGTGCCGAAAAACTGGCCTGGAACGCGGACTGCTGACCACAGAGCATCTCGGCTGCGCTGACTCCGAGCTCATCCTTGATTGTCGTTCGCAGCCCCAGTAGTACTAGGGTTAGCCTTTCCATCTACTGCTATCTGTCGAGCGTGGCAGTCAATCACACCTTCACTTGTCGATGGAGACGCAGGACCATGCCGTTGCTCTGTGGCTGGCAAGCCGTGGTGTTATGAAGGCGCGTGCCCAGCGGTCTCGCCAGGGCAAAAAAACAAAGTGAGCTTTGGAATTGTCCGCCTTGGTCCGTAGTTATGCGCAGAGGCCAACCGTAACGCGACACCCACGTAGCAGCGAATACTTCCGCCACTGTTTTGGCCGCGGTGTCTTGTAGAGGCGTTGCCTCAGGCTACCTTGAGTACGGGTCGACAAGCGTGAGGAGGTACCTGAGACCTTCGCAGGGTGGAAGAGGCCCCACCAAGTCTAATTGCACGTGATCGAAATGGCTCTTTGGTGGTCGAAACTGCTGCACCAGAGAACGCGTGTGCAGGGTCCCGCTCACGGCTTGACAGAATTGGCAGCTTCTTGCCCAGCTTCGAACATCTTTTTAGATCGCTGGCTAGACGAAGCGGTTTGTGATAAGCCTGTGTGTTGCTCTGCTGTCGGGATGGCTTAGCCCATGCAGTGAATCGAATATTGGCCGCCGAAAGTGATGGGACATGAACGGACGAGGAGCTGCCTGCGATGTGTCGTACGTGACCAATGTGGTTGTTAGGGGAGAGGCACCTCCGCAAGCTGGAACGACGAGCCTTTTTCCCTGAATTGGCGCAGCTCGGAGTTGTTTGCTGCGTGGAGGCTAGAGCTTGGAAATCCACAGGACCATCAAGCACAGCGCCGATCCGCGACAGTGCGTCAGCTGCCTGATGTTCGGTCCCAGAGATGTCCGTAGAAAATTCGGAGCTAAAGGAGAGGTGCCGAAGCTCACGTTCTGAGTATGAGGAACTGTTGCTTTTGAAAACGAAGGTGAATGGCTTGTGGTCCTTCAGAATGTAAAAGCTGTAGGCTTCAAGAAAAAAAAACGGAAATGATTTACAGCGCAATAGATGGTCAACGTCTCCTTCCAGAAGGTGCTGTAGCGAGCTTCTGTAGGTTTGAAGCGCTTCCAGAAGCCCAGCGGCCTCCACTTAGTGCCATCGCTGCTGCAGTATTGACCCGCTGCCGTGGTCGACGCGTCTACCATAAGGCGAGTTGGCACGTCGGGAAACGGATAAATCAGCAACACTGCAGTCACCAACGGCGTTTTGGCTTCCTAGGAGGGTGCTCGTGCTCCCACTAGCAGTTAAATGTAGGCGTTGCGACGCAGCAGGTCGGTAAGCGACTGAAGAACTTGCGCACATGATGGTATAAAACGCCTGTGAAAATTTATGAGCCCCAGAAACTGGCGCAACTTTCGGAAGGAGGTTGGAGAGGGGAAGTCCTCGACAGTCCGCACCCGTGATTCTAATGGCTGGACGCCTTAGAGTGAAACGTAATGGTCGAGAAAATCCAAGGCTTCAACTCCGAAAATGCATTTCTGGGGCTTTAGGACCAGGCCGTGTTCATCCATCCACTCAAGTAAAAGCGAATGTGCTCTTTGTGCTCTTCATCCTTGGGCCTTGCAGCGAGAATGTCGTCGAGGTAGAGGAAAATAAACGGGAGTTTGCGTGTAACCTCGTCCATGAACCTTTGAAAAGTTTGCGCCGCACTCTTCAAACCGTAACGCATACGGACAAACTCAAATATGCTAAATGGAGTAGTGATTGCTGTCTTCAGAGTGTCGCTGGGTTCTACAGGAATTTGGTGGTACACGTTCACTAAACCAAATTTTGGTTTCTGCGAGACGGGCGCCGAGTCATGTATGCGGGGAAAGGTATATTGATTCGGAGTAGTGACGGTGCTCAAAGCTCGGTAATCACCACAAGGCCGCCAGTCGCCACTGTCCTGCTCTGGAAACAGATGGGGAGGTGAAGACCAATCGGTGGAGGGAGGACGAATAACGCCGCGCTGAAGCATGTGCCTCAGACTCACGGCGGGTGACTTGCAACCTCCGTCCAGCGAGCCTTTGTGGCGGGCCCGCGACAGGTGGGCCGGTGGTGGTGATATGATGCGTCACCTTGAGTTTTACGGGCAGCGCATTGTTTCGGGACTGCGTGAGTTGAGGGTACTCAGCAAGTATCTTGGCATACGTTGAGACCGGCTGAAACGCAGAGATGCCAGATGATTTGAAATTGGACAGCAGGCCACGTATACCGATGGATCTGACGTTATCCTTCAGGCGTCTATCACGAACACTCACATCTAGGTTGAAATGGCTGAGGATATGACTTCTACAAGTGTGGCAAAGCTGACGCCGGCGATCACAAACACTCAGCTGAGCAAGCACCGGAGTCTAATGTCTAGAGTTATTGATCGGAGCCGATACGACGCGATGGCAGTGTTGTTCACTGCGTGGAGCGTGGGTGTGGACTTGCCGCGTTGGCCATCTGCGGATGTGGCGGAAACGATAGACAGCTCGGCTTCGGGGTCGACGAGGAGGCTGGTGCCGGTGATGCGGTCGACTATGATGAACAGGCGGCTTGCTCGAGGGCCGATGTCGCATGCCGCCGTTAGCACCTGGCCGTTCGGTTTCCCGTTCATGAACAGGGCTGAGTGCAGCGACTTGCGTGTTCGCAAAAGCGACGGTGGAGCCAGCACAACTGCCGCGGCGAGCCTCTAGGTGCGCTGCTAGACTGTGAAGGCGAATTGTTGCACCGAAGTTGGTCAGTATTGCCGCCCGTCGTCAGCTTCTCCAGTGTATTGGTAAGGCTGTCGATTGTTTCCTCCAGGCGCGAGATTCAGGCTCCTAGCTCTGAGGATCTTTCAGCGGTGATAGGTAGCTATGCCGAAGACGAGCAGTCACGTATGCGGTCAGGGAGTGCAGCTCGCCGATCGAGACCCATCTCGTCGGATCCCACCAGCACCATGCGTGCGTGCTGTGGGAGGCGCTGCATGTACAACTCGCGCAAGATTGGATGCTCGGCTCTCGTTTGCGGAGTGCTCTCATCGAGTAAATGACGCAACCGGTGCAGCAGTCGTGACGGTCGATGGTCGCCGAGTTCTTCGAAGAGGAGCTGTTGGAGCCTACTTTGTTGCGATGGCTCGAGGCGTTGCGGGACCGTGCGTTTCAGGTCGTCCTATGCGGTGGCTGAAGGCGCACACGCTAGCAAGTCGTTTATGCCATCGGCGATGTCGGAGGGTAGCGCGTCGACGATGTGCAGGTACTTTGCCGCGTGTGAAGTGATGCGCCGGAGTTGAAAACGGGCCTACACTTACGAAACCAAACTCGGAGATTGTTGGGCCAAAAACAGGGAACCCGGAGCTCTGCGGCGATGACAGTAGACGTAATCGTTGCGTCGTCTCTGTCAGCAGGAAAAGGATCAGCGTCGTTCATGGCTAGTGTTCGAAAGAAAACTTAAATGTCCAGGGTCATCACTTCTTGCGAACTCGGTTTAGCGGAAGCAAGGAATACACGTTTTGACAGCTTGAGAACGGAGAGTCGACTGGCTTTATTGAAAAGTAAAAGCAGGTTTGCGGAGTGGCTGTGGAGGCGCCTCAGTCGGGCGAGAAGGGGGCAATGACCCCCATACGGCGAGGAAAACTCGATTTCCGAGGAGCGAGTATAACAAAGTGACGGACGGTCACTACAGAGCCGACATGTGCTTAAACACATGCACGTATTGTTGACTGACATGAAATAAAGAGATACAATAGAAGACGACTTATAGTCGAGTGCTTCGGACTAAATTTATTCTTAAAACGTTTTGTAACAGACTTTTTATTGCTTTTGAATTATAAATGTGCCGCCGCAGTGTGCAAGAGTCGAACCGGGGACTCTTTCCTCAGCTTAATGTGATAGCCAGTGAGTCACAGCGGGCGTTTATACTAGCATCAAATTACAAATATCTGGGCTCACCTCGCGATGAGATCAATAGGCGAAAAAGTTACGCTTTCTCGTAAGGCCTTGCTATAGCACTGCCGCAAAGAAGTGCTTATAATTCTCCTTGGCAGTTAAGGCAATCCAAGCTTACCCACGAACGGTTTCTGTCCCAATACTCTTCAATAACCGGTACTGATGCATCAATATATGGAAATGAACTGAAATCAATAAATGTCACTCCATCCCGTCGCTGCTTTTGGAGAGGGGCATCTCCCAATTATAGGAAATCGACATGCTCTGAGCGTAGAGCGACGTCAATTCTTGCACTGAAACGTGAGTGCTAAAATGAATAATTAAGCAGTTCATGGGTTAAATAGGCTTGAAAGCTTACTGAGCGTTATTACACAATTACCAAACACACATTGGCTTTTAGATGTGATTCACAAAGGGATTACTTAACGATGGTGATTGATTTGACCAACACTATAGGCAATCGAGGGACCTTTCCCGCTCACTGTCCATCAGTGCTTCCTACGCTGCATGAAGGGTACAGAGCTACCTTGGTCGAACAACCGATGTTCTCATGAAGGTTGAATGGCTTTTAGAAACGAGATATTGCGGCAGCGAGCTTGAGCGTAATTCTGCAGTACGGCGCAGGCAAATGCTCGTGGAGGAAGCGGCCGCGGAACTGGGCGTGGACGCCGAGCCTCTCCGGCGCAAGATACGGGACATCGACGATGCCGTCCGAGGGGCGATCGAAAACGCCCCGATGGACGCTGCCGACACGTCCGTTGCGTGCAGCTATTTCGACACGGCCAGGGTGAAGAGAGTCTGGTGCGAGGTCTTCAAGATTCACCACCGCCGTTCGACGGCATCGCACGACTCGTCCTCGCACGAACCCCACGCCCGCGTGACCAGCACCAACAGCCCACAGGCGATTCGCGTCATACTGGACGCTCTCGGCAGCGCCGACCTGGTCGCGGCCAGGATATACCTGCTGCTCGTCCCTCTTGCGAAGTTCATGGTACTCGAGCATCGGGTTCGGCCGCTGCGCGGGGACCTGAGTGCTGGCGCGAGAAGCGAAGTGTGCGTGCGCACCTTGCAGACGCACGTCAAGGAGGTCTTCGAGCTGTGGTTCAAGACGCGAGTGTTGCTCGATGGCACCGCGACGGATGTGTCTCGCATGGTCAAGGACGTTCGCAAGGCTTCGAGCGCCACATTCAAACGCTTCAAGGGCGCCAGACTGGACGAGTACGAGGCACACAGGACGACCGCATGGGTGGAAGGTATGCGCGCCGCTAAATTGTTTCTCGAACGCGATCGCTCGTGAATGTACAGTGTACAAGGGAAGGAACATGTACACGGGAAGGAACAAGGGAAGGAACATGTACAAGGCAAGGAACACATGAGCGCAGAGAACTTCCAAATTTTGTACCTCTAGTGTCCGACCGCCCGACTTTTGTATCGTGTAACTTGCAGACTGGTTGTACCAGCATCTTTAGCTACACGCTTGTGCCGTGCATTGGCATACCTTCAGCCAGAACTTGCAGCTAGTACCCCAAAAAAGTAAGAGTCGCACGTTAATATGTAATATTTAAAAAGTTGATTGTACTCTACATGCAATGCAAGAATATTTGTGGAGCACGCACCTACCAGGCCTTGCGTCCAAGGGCTCTGTCAAAGTACTAGTGCTACTGTCAGCTCTACGTCACGCTTATGATTCTTCGTCGCAAAACTTTTGTGATCATAGTACATACGAGTAATAATATTTCCAGTTTAATATATGCATATTCTAAGCGATTTACAGATACTGAATTTAGGTGCCTTTACAGCCACGTTAGATCTTTCGTAACCATTGTTCGCTAATTACACCATCGATGTGGCGCTCTTTGCCCAGAATTGGCCCTAGCGCGGGTCCTAACCCAATAATCAATCCTAACGTTAAAAAAATACGAGACTGGAGGCGATAGAAGTGTATGCATTATTTAAAATCTGGTAATTAGGCTGTGGTTATTTCGCCACTTTTCAATACATCAAACTGCTTTGATGTTTTGTAGTTGAGGAAAAAAAAGTCACAGCTTCATTCGAAAGGCGAAGTATTGAATGCGATAGCAAATATATTAAGGCAGCTATGCTCTGTAAGCTTAGTGGTTTTGTTAGCTGTGTAAAGTGTAGTAAACATTCGCTTATTAACTAAATTAAGAAGCGCGGTGGCGCGCGCGCAGGCAAACATGAAGCCATTTCATTCGGTTAAAACACGCTGGCGGGCTAGTTGGTTAGAATCCATGGTAGAGTGTATAAGCGCGACTTGGACGAGGACGAAGAAAGAAACAGATACACAGACACGGCGCTTCACTTTCAACTAGATATTTTATTTTCGCACGCATCGATAAATATATACCGTGCGAGCGGAAACAAACGTGACAGCAAAAAAGAACATTGAGTGGTACATTTCGTTGAACCGGACACGTGTGCAAGGCAAGGGAAGAAAGGGAAAAAACATCTACTACCCAACATCGCCAACAATTTGTAACCTGTACTCATAACGTTGTCTATGCCATCCCCCTTTCATGCGGAAATACGTATATTGGTCAAACCGGCAGATGCATCAACGATAGATTAAGGGAGCATCAATACAATGTCAATAAGGTAATCTCGGGTCACTTGGGCATTCACTGCCGAGATTGTTCCTGCAAGCCCATGTTTGAAAGCACTTCCGTTCTTTATAAGGCTCATAGCAGGATGACGAGGGAGATTGTAGAGGCACACGAGATAGCAAAATTACAGCAAAAGTGCGTAAGCAAACCTTCGGTATCACTTTCGGAAAAGGAGATACGATTCCTTGGCTTGTCTTCGGGACAATTGTAGTAGATGTTTTTTCCCTTTCTTCCCTTGCCTTGCACACGTGTCCGGTTCAACGAAATGTACCACTCAATGTTCTTTTTTGCTGTCACGTTTGTTTCCGCTCGCACGGTATATATTTATCGATGCGTGCGAAAATAAAATATCTAGTTGAAAGTGAAGCGCCGTGTCTGTGTATCTGTTTCTTTCTTCGTCCTCGTCCAAGTCGCGCTTATACACTCTACCATTTCATTCGATGACCGCGTACACTCGCTGCCAGAACGCTGGCGTGAGGAAGAGTGGCAGCAGCGGCGACTGAATTCCCCTTCATGCCGCCTCCGGTGTTGCAAGGGGTGCGACCCACTAGAGGTCTCACCCCGAGCGCCTCTCTGCATATATAGCCCAATAAATACTTTTCACCACCGTCTCGCTTCAACGCGAACTAGGCGCGCCAGATGACATGAAGCCACCAGCTATCTACGGTCAGCTATCTACGGTCAGATCACCTCCCAACGCAAGTGGTCGCGCTGAGCAGCGCCTTGCGCAGCCCCCGCAGCCCCGGTATGTGACGCCCGCTCACATACCGGGCGATCGACAGGTGTACGCGATGGCTTTTTGTTGTGCTTTTATTGTACTTTGAGTTCAGTTTCATGCTTACTTTTTGTGGTGTGAATCTCGGTATTCGAGTAATAACCTGATTAGATCCGCACTTTTGAACGTGAAAAAAAAAAGAATAAGAAAAATGTTAGCCGTGAAGCTTCTCGCCACACAGCGGAGGCTTCATTCATGAATTCGGCAAATATCAGGAGGAGGATCTACGTAGGTGGTGGGCAGAAGTAGAAACACGTCTATAGCGCTGTAATCTACGCGTGTAACTGGAAGCTAGAAAGGTGTGGAAATATCTGAGATGGAGAGATGTTTTTAAGCTGACAAAGAAAAAAAAACGAGAATAGCACGTAACAGACAGACAAATGCAGGATTCATGTAATAGTAGTTGTTAGCCGATGAATGGCAGCTCAAGCATGTAATCTTCACACCACTGCGTTACAGTGTCGGTTATCGGCCCAAACTAGCTTTTGGTACTTCATGCTTTCCAATTCACAACCATAAGAGCTAGAAAAATGGGCACAAGCTATGCGGAGGGAGTATAGGTGCAATTCGTAAGCAGCCGACTCAGCGTGACACGAAGAAACTCGAAATACGTTGCAGAGCGGAGAAATCGGTACACATGCACATCCACAAAATTTCAGGAAGAGGCGTTATTCGTCACACCGATTCGTTGTAAATTACGCAACTGTGGTTGTTGCTGCCGTGATATCTCGCAGAAGTTCCTGATTTGCGTTTTACAGAGCAGCTTTTAGGCTCCCTTCCTGTCGGGTGCGTCGGCGTAACCGAGCGAACGAGCGCTGCGAAAGATGAACGTGGAGTGCAGTGGCGGATGGAACACGCGAGGAGGAAAGTGGGGGGTGAAGGGTGCAGCGGCACCACGAGGCTGACAGCGGAGGAGGAGGGTGGGTGAGAAGAAAGTCCTAGTGCGGAGACGATGGCCAACAAGATGGCGCCACAGTAGCGCGCGTCGTCTGAGGATGTCTGCCAGCGGCGGCTGGTCTGCATCGCGCCCACGCGCCACCCACACGCTGGATCTCGCGATCTCCAGATTAGCGAGGCAGTCGCGCGACACTTCGCCCAGTTTGCAACTTGCAGTACGAGACAGGTTGTGCGCGGCGTCAGCCAATATATCGCGAAATGAAAGCACGTATACAGCTGTGCTAAAATTTCGCATAGAGGGTATCGTAATTAGCAGTGAAGCTTTTGTTTTTCTGTAGTGAGTAATCCTTGTGAAAGATTAAGAATTTTACAGGAATAATTGAGCCGGAAAGGTTCAGCTATGTTTCGCAAACCTACCCTATAGAGCAGGCTCTTCTAGAGTCACTGAAAAAAGCAAGAAGAGCAAGTTTCGCCGCCGCTACGGTCGGTACAGGAGCTGGTTTCTTCTTCCGGATGCTCTATTTGTGACATCTGAAAGAAGACAGAGTGCTAGGAGCCGCCACAAGCTTCAGCAAAAGCGAACGCAATGCTTTGCAAAATCGAAGTTGCTTGATAAAATCAAGTTGACAGTAGGAAATATTGCTCCAGAAGCACCCGCCGCAGTAGCGCAGTGGCGCAATGACTATTTGGCGTCCTGCAGCTGGGCACAAAGACGCGGGTTTGGTTACCGGTCGCGTAGGTCTGCGTTTTGATGAGGGCGATATGAAAACAGCTCATGCATCTAGATTTAGGTGCATGATAAAGAACGCGAGGTGGTCAGTGCTACGCGTGGTCGGACCATACCTTTCGCGTGGTTCGAGGCTGTATTTGAGTGTTCAAAAGTGATCGAAATTAGCGAGACCGGCCAAAGGCTTCGGCTCCGATAGGTAGGGTGGCCAAAGTTGAATTCCTACGCGGGTATACCCGCGACCGCGCATGGTCAAACGATACTCGGCTCCTTCCGGAAGTGAGCAATTTTTATCGAAATTCTAAAGCAGAGCTTTGCTTACTTCAGTCGGTTTGTTAAACTGCGTCAATAAATACACGGAGTAAGAGTAGGAAGAGGTGCACTGATCCAAACGCCCTTCTTGATTGATGTCAGCTATCAGCTAATAGCAGCCGTCTATGGGCGCCTTGCGTTTGACGACATACGCAAGCCGCCGGCCGGATCGGCGCGGGTGCCGAGAAGGCCAGGTTTGAAAAGCGAGTGTTTGAGAAGCACGTGACTTCGCGTGCCGGTTGCGAGCTCCACGCGCCGCGCGCGACTGCAAAATATGGCTTAGATGTTCGCAAGCAGCGCAGGCTGTCTGCGGACTGTATTTCTATACCTAGCCTGATGGGTGGTTCAGGACCCCTTTAATCATCGTGGCTCTGAATGTCATTTCGGTACCTTATTTCAACCGATTTGAAGATATATTCGCAAGAACGACGCTTCTTCTCTATTTCAGACCTGTTTAACCAATCGAGAGTTCCCGTTCCAGCCGTGCCGGAGTACGGGGACGACTTCGTCGCGAACATGATCTTGCTTTCACGTTCCGGAGTAGCCGTGGGACGTGACGAGTTGGTCCACATCGCGACGATGGCAGAGCAAAGCGCCGGCTCGCACGGTCTGTGTGGGAGCAACGACACGTCTACGGTCGACGTGGTGGCGGGTGGCCGGGAATTCGTGAACCTCTTGCTGCCGGACGTATACTACACCGACTCGAACCGCAAGGTCCTCAACTACGCCAGCCTGGGAACGCTCCTGGCCGGCGAAGTGTTCGACGCGCTTTCTTCGCGAGTGGACCTGGCAACCCCCGCGAGCTGCTTGGCCAGCTACGTGAGCGCGAACATGGGAGTCGCGCTTGGCGAGGTATGCGCGCGTTTTTGGGAGTGTGTCGAACACTCGTGGCGCGAGCGATTGTTTCGTGTGTAGTTTCACTTCGCACCGGCTGTTGAGTTTCCTACATACAGCGCTACTCACAGGCGTCACGTGCTTAGCGTGTGCGATTAACTACGGGAAGTTCCCGTGCAAATGCTTGCGTGCAGGTTTCCCCGTACCTATCGTAAAGGCTCAACCAGACGTACGCGTTCCAATGCGCCCGCACGCGCTGCACCACGCCTGGGCGCGTACGGCGTAAGGCGCGGAGGCTGTTTCGCGTGTAGGCGCGCGGCGGCGTCGAGACCTACAACCGCTAGGTTTTTCGCGCCCGCGCCGGAAGCTGCCGCTCGCGTCAGTAGCATGACGCACCTCACATGACCACGGCAAGCCAACGTCACTTCTGGAACGACTCATCGCGCGACGTTCAGGCAAGCCCGGGTAGGGTGGCTAGAATGGGAGGTGTCAGCATCGGCTGGGCTGCGCCGCGTATGGCGGTGCGGCATTTTGTCATGACAGCGACAGGTGGCGCGCTCGTCGTCTCCGAGATGCCTAGCGTGATGTGTTTGAGCAATCTCTCCGGCTCCACGCGCGCGTCGTGAAGTCTGTGATGAAGTTAGCTTCGCCTTCCCCGCTTTTATTGTGTTTTCTTGCAATATGTAACACACATGCTTAACGTGTCCGTTAAGCGAAGGCTAGACTGCCTTGAACATGGCAAGCTAGCAACACTGCGCCGCCGCGGCGAGACGCGCGGCTACGCGCGGCAACTCGTGCATCGTTTGGGTGCGCGCCCTCTTCCTCCGTCGGGCGCGACGCGACGTCGAGTCAGTGCGGCGTGTGCGGACGCATTGGAACGCGTACGTCTGGTTGAGCCTTAATAGGTAACGATATCGAAATTCTGTTGCTTGTACCGATTGAGACATCTACGGTGGACAGTGTTGATGTAGCATACAACGGTCTCAATACACCACTAATTTGCGAGTGTGTTGGACTCGGAAAGCCCTCGTAAGTATTGTACGAATTTCACGTAAGTTGTAAATTCACGTGTCAAGTTTTCCGCACTTGAAATACATAACAGCTGAAGTTTACAAAAATCTCTGTTTATGGTGCAGAATTTCAAATTTGTAATAATCGTGCTTCAATTAATTTAAGCTAATAATTTCCAGTAATCGTAAGACTACTATAGGGAGCTAAATCAAAATTCTGCCATCCGCAATTAGTAAAATAAAGCTTGTTTTTTCAGATGCTACAATTGAACTCGCTGTAGCGGTTGTTTCGATCAGTATACGTTTCTGCGTTTTACATCTACGGTGTGCTCTCTTTTATCAGGCGTTAAAAATTAAATTGTGGTGTTTTACATGCCATAACAACCATAATATTATGAGGCACGCCGTAGTGGGGGACTGCGGAATAATTTTGACCATCTGAGGTTCTTTAACGTGCAGCCATTGTACTGTACACGGTCATCTTTGCATTTCGCCCCCAAAGAAATGTGACCACTGTGGCCAAAATACAGGGGTGAATCTCCGCAAGGATGCCCTTGGCTGTTTTCGAGCAGACGCTCTTTCGACGCTAGCGCCAAGGTCCCCTTCAGTTACGGCCCTAACAGCAGGGCGACGCAGAAGCCAAATGGTGGCGCCCACGATTGTTTACGATGTCATGGCAACAAGAACAGCAGCCGCGCGGCACCTCCTCTCCCAAACGTTTTTCTCGTCTTTTTGTTATTATGCCGACCCGGTCCATTTCCTTTCCCCTTTCCCCCATGCCGCGCGCGCAGCTTGCTTTTTTTTTACCTGTACGGGGCGCGTTATTTTTTTTTTATCGCGCGCGCGCTATGGCGCACCACGCGCCAGCTCGCAAGCAATGCGCGCGCAACGCCACGCATTGGCATTGCTTGCGAGCTGGCGCGTGCTGCGCCGTGGGCTATGCGATGGAATGCACGCAGTGTTGCCCATACTTACACCAGCATGTGCCGGCGCATAAAAAAATTCCACTTCCAACACAAGTCTCGCTTTATTGATTCGTTTCCGAAAGCAGATTTTTCTTGTATCGTTGTGTGATACACGCTCAAAAAATGAGCAAGAGGGAAAGGTGCATGACATATACAAGAGTACTAAACACAAAAGTTCGCAGACGGTAGAATAACAAAAAATGCGCTTGAAACCGCGAAGGCCGTTTCATCTACACAAACATATAAAAAAAATGGCTGTGGCTTAGCTAAGGTTAAGCCCAGGATGCGAAGCATACTCGCCTTTATTTTAACCCGACAGCGTTGAGAGCTAGTGTCGCAGAAAAGCCGGTGTCGTAGGCGTCGGCTCAGGCGTGCGGCGCTTGCTCAGGCGCACGTTTCGTTGTCGCGCCGAACGCTGCGTTGCTCGACGCTCACCTCGTCCGATGCGGGGCGCGTAGTCGCTGCGCCGTAGCAAAACCACCTAGAAACAGTCTCTGTAGCACGCCGCAACTTCGCTTCTCATTCCAACGAGCAGCTCAGTCTCCAGGAGGCATCTCACCTCGTGAGTGTCTAGCAGAGGCAAGCGCAGCTGCTTATATATCGCCGCGACGCCGCGAGCGACGGCGCGAGTTGGAGCCCCGTTTCTCCTCTGTCGTGACGTCACGGTGTCACGTGGTCAGCCTTGAAGGTGATGCCGCGAGCGACGGCGCGAGTTGGAGCCCCGTTTCTCCTCTGTCGTGACGTCACGGTGTCACGTGGTATTGAAGGCGACACCGCCGCGCCTGAGGAGCTGGGTTGAGCTCTAGTAATATGCTTCGTATAAAAATTTTTATATAACGCCTTCAAGACCGAAATGTAGACGAGTTTCTGATATATGCAGTGCACAAAACTGGACGACGTGTATGACTTAGTCATGACTACTATAGAAAGGGAAAACTCACTGGTAATGGCAAACACAATGGCACGCAAAATACCTAAATATATAATAAAATGCTAACATTCTTTGATTGACAGCCATACAAAAAAAAAGAGCTTACTGATAAATCTGCACGAAAGTATATGAAATGCTTGACATGTTCGTTACTGCTGAACAAATTGAAAAAAAAAACATGGCAGAAAAAAATAACATTGTACTAAAAACTGAAACACACATTATCACATTATTTTGCACTTGACCACAACTTGAGTAACGGTGGCAAGGGGAACAGAAGGTAGTCGGCTTTTGCAGCAGCACATAGAAAACATTCGCAGAAAGGCCTATTCATCAATCAAAGACCAGGTAAAATAAGCCAACAGCACGACTTCTTTTTTCGCCCCGAATGCAATGCTTAGCAGTAAAATTACGTCACTTAAGGCACTAAGTCGTACCTACTGGGCACTCCTTTGTATAATGAACACGAGCTGCAAAAATCTGCATACTGGAGACTTGCAATGCTCACGCTTTCCAGAAGAAAATAAAAAGCGCACCATGCCTGCACCTGAAGGTTGTTCGCGCGGTTTTCCCATTGGCGATTACTGAGATAATACACAAACACGAAGAGTAATTTTTCAGCTGTTAGTACGTTTGTAGGACGTGACACAGAGAAAAAGCACTGAGGGCGGAATGGAAAGCTGGGCGAGTTACTGAAGTTGCAGAATGAGACTCGGCACAGAAAAAAACAAGTCATAGACCAGGCGACAATGAGGAGGAACATCTATTTGTCAGCTTTCTCTACCGGCAAGAGGGAAGTGTAGCACAATCAAGGCGCAACGACGTCCGGAGGCTCATGGAGCACACACGTGGACAGGGCTGTGTTCGTGTACATGCGCCTTCTGATGTCCTTGGGTCTGCGCGTTCACCGTCTTTAGGCACCCGGAACAATCTTGCAGGGCTCGTTTTTGCGATATTCGTGCACCACTGGACGAGCGGTACAAGTCGTGAAACGGGTGAAACATCGCGGAGCACAAGCACACAGTTAACGCGGACCACGAAACTGACGAAACTACCCACGCCTGTCAACGCACAGCAGCGCACGCTTCCCGATAACAGCAGATGCCGCTGCATGACGTTTCAAGTTTCGTTATTTCCAGCGTTGAGTCACTCACTCGTGGGTGCACCCACGAGTGAGTGACTCAACGCTGGAAATACGTCGGAAAAGCTGTTTCCGCATGGTGAAAAAACAAAGAACCGCAAGTTTGAAACAGCGTTTGCTTGAACAGCAGTGTACTTTAGGGCACGTATTGAGTGCTTAGCACAATATTGTGCTAAGCAACCCAACAAAACGTTATGTAAGCTCTGACGTACGTGAATACTCGAATTGCATTCGCCTAAAACTGTTATTTGAAATAACTTATTAGTGACACCTTGTTTATAATTATGACGGTGATTATCGCCCTTATTATTTATAACACTTGGCACTACCATGAATTTTCGTCAGCAACAGCTGTCATTTCGTCCCAAATACGTTATGTTCATTAAACCAGCACATCCTTTGCAGAGTAAGCGGGCGGTGCGCTATCTTGAACAGTGGATGGCCGCCGCTATGCCTTGTTTGTCAGCGTAGGGCAACACTGAGGCTAAGCAAGCGTGCATGCATTGAGATATTTTGACGCCTAATGGACCTGCTACATACGTTCCCTCTCGAAGCGCGCTCACGTATTTCGCGCCGCTTGTGTATAGTCACTGCAGCGTCAAGCGCATACAAGGAAGAACACAATTCTACAATTCATCAGCCGTCCCACGTGCCACCGTTCTTTCGTGTTATCTTCCCGCTATAAGCGCATCCATCTTCAACCGTCGACCGTTTAGTTATCAGCTGCATACGCGAATGCTTTCTAGATACACCCGTGAACAAAAGTTTGCGAAGCAGCAATTTCGCGATAAAACTAACTTTCTCCTCTGTCAGGGAATGCAACTTGAAATTAAAGACTGCGGTCCAAACTTGGCATTAGATATTTTCTAGTGCACTCGTCAGTTTCCCTTTATGCGTGTTAATTACAAAGAAGTCCTGCTTTTTCAGTGACGTTGTGGTCCGTATACTTTTGCTCACGGGTGTATATCATGGCTTCAGTGAGGTTTGTCTTGTGTATCATTTTGTGTGTGTGTGTTTGCTATTGTGTTGCTTTTTGGCTTCTTGGTTCGTCTACAATACTTCCCATTTCAATTATAAACAGCTGCTGTTTCACTACTTAGTTCTGTGCTTGGCATCTGTGCTGCATTTATATACTTCTCCAATGATGATGTTGCGTATACCTTGCACTTTTGTCCGTTCCTGCCTTTTGGCCCTAGCTCTGCACGATGCTTTGCATTTCCCTTTTTTGCCCAGTATATATTTTGCATTTCCTTATAATATCCTTCTTCGTACGCCTTGCTCGATGCCCTTTCGGTCCCGTAAGGTATTTCAAGCAAAAAAAAAAAATAAAAAAAGAAATGGCTGTGGCTTAGCTAAGGTTAAGCCCAGAATGCGAAGCATACTAGCCTTTATTTTAGTTGTTGAACCACTGTTTAGCCTGGTGAACTGCTGTTGCTTGGCTATATTTGGTTCGGCTAGACGAAGAAACAACTCATGCAGGCGAGCGCACGAGCTGAGACCCGGCTATGTAGCTACGCGGCCGCAAGCGAGCGCACGAGTTGAGCCTCCGCTTTTGCAGCTGTTATGACGTCATATGGTAGCTACGCGGCCGCGCGCGGCGCAGCAAGGAAGAGCGTGGTTGTGCGGTTAGTATGCTTCGCATAAAAATGCTAATTACATGCGAGTACGAGAAGGCACGAATACCCCAGTGATGTTGCGCACACACGTAGAGAACGCGTTCCGAGAGACTTTCTCGCGTCGTGTCGCAGGTTGAGCGGGCGACCGTGCTGAGGACAGCGTGGGTGCTCGAGACTGCGCACAAGGCGGCCGCGCTTCGAGAGCCGGACGTCGCCCACAACGCGCTCGCGACGAGGCTCTTCGTCATGCGCTTCTTGCGCACGCTGTGCGGCGAGCCCGAGGACGCGGCCAGGCTCTCTCGGTTGGCCCTCGCGACGCTGCCCATCTACACGCTGGCGTTCAACTGCTCCAAACCCTCGGAGCCCGCGCTCTGTTGAGCAGTGCGCGGCCGTCGCGATGCGACTTTTGTCAACGCGCCGACGCAGCGCAGCGTTTCGTCTTACGCAAGCGTGGAGACGTTGCGATATTTTGCCACGACAACGCTCAGCATGTGATGTGTATTTTTGCGATGCATGCTGCAATTCAGTTTGCGTGTGAGTGGTTTTCTTCGATATAAATAGAATGCATGCTGTACTCGTTTAAGTACTTCCCGCGATTCTCCTTTCTAATTGCGCTCGCCACGTAACCGCCACGTAAGATAGCCAACGAGAGCAATCATTGTAGTAGTTAACCTCACTTTGTTCGTATCGCTTCTTTGTTTGTTCTTTATCGCTTTTCTTGCTGCTGCGCAGTGCTGCCGAAATGGCCAACAGTATACTTGCGTGAAGAAACCGAAGCGACCGCGCGCAACTGTAGCGGGCGTTTTCTTCGCATAAACGTTCGGCGCAGCTTGTCGAGTTCCCAGTGCGCCAGCCGTTTACAACGTGCCCACGCAGTTCGGTGTTTTCTTCTGACTGCTACAAATACGTCGCATTATAAAAGCGGTGTTGCTCACGTTGCGCGCTTTCCGCGATGGTGATTTGTGCGGTTGATGTTTCGTGCTCACGCTGTTTTCTGTTCATCACGGCCATCGTGAGGCTTGACTTGTCTTGTTTTCCGCAAAGTCGGAGTGAATAAATGTGACCGCTGGAATAGCAGAGCAAGTTGGACGACTTGATTTCTGTTCGTGATGGAAGGAGGGGCACATAGCACAGAAAGGGGACCCAGGGCAAGATAGAAGAGTTTGTAAGATAGACGCTTTGTGCATTCACCATGAACACGAAGGCTGGTATAAAGAAGTCGCTGAGAAACCAAGAGTCGCCTATTGACATATTGAGGCAGGTGTTCTATTCTTCGCATGCCCCATAATTCCTCTTAGTCGGCGGAAGAATGCGGCCAGATGTACCTATATAAGTTTTTGTAATAGCGTTAATAATGCATATATGATTGATATATATGGACATACCACTGTGCCGAAGTTTACACAGCGTTGGCTTAATGCTGTTTGTAGATGAGATGCGCACGGAATTGTCAATGGCTGCTTTCATAGTAACATGAAAGTTTACCTTTTGTAAAAGCAATTTAGCGCTATTCACTGGTGCCTTTTACGGCAATTGCTGTGAAGCGAAGACGTGTGGTTTCTTTTGTATTTGTAGTAGGCATAAACACGACACTTAAGAGCATGAAAGCATGGTAATTTCAAAGTGTTTCTTTCTGTGAAATGAAACATACATATCGAAGCGAAACTTTTATAATATGTACGTGACAGAACGCCTCCACCAGTGAAGCGTTCACGCGGTGCGCTTGAAACTAATTTAGCGAGTATGCTAATTAACACCGTGAAATGGAAAAGCAAGTGCCCATGAATGGAGCGTGGAAAGAATGATTCGTTTTATATGCACAAGAAAAACTTTAGAATGCAAGGCAGCGCAGATGGCGGCACAATTTATGACCGCTTAGTTTTGTCAAAGATCGGGTGATGCGCCGTATAGAATACCTCTTCATGCAGCCTGACAGCGCTGACAGGCTGGGTCATGCGTGACGATCGCATACGGGTCATCATGAGGTGAATTGACTCGCGGGACTAAATTGTGCCTGGCCAGGTACAACCTCGTGTTTAGCTACGAGTTATTCTTATACGCTGTTTATGTGATGAGATAAGGCAACAAGAACGTCCCAAAGCAACGCAGGGGAAACAAGAGATGCCGTAGTGCCGGGTTCGCAGCTCATTTTCTACAAATTGTCGTTCTTTAGCGAGGACTCAAAGCACGATGCTCCAGCGTTTTTTGCCTTGCGCTTGGAGTAGGGTCCCTAATAGCTCGCAGCATTATGTGGCACGCCCTCTGACGAAAATTGAACTTGCTACCATGCGCTTAGCAGCAGTACGCCTAATAGCCCTTGAACTGCCTTGAAAGGTTTTACGAGCAATCGATGGGGAATTCTCAATAAGCTACTGCCATGGGCCAAATAAAGTACATTTTTAATGTACCCTCGCAAAATGTATCTAGTCTTTGCGAATTCCCTAAGTGTTTCGCCACAAAGCACAAGGCAGGGTCAATACTCAATAATATGTACTTTTTGTACGCCCCGGCTTATGGGCCTTCTGCGCGCAAGCGTTTGGGAATACTCTTAATACATCAAAAGTGTTAAGTTAGCTATATGTAGACAGTGTAAGATCCTTACGCATATACCAATACAAGTACATAAGCAGTCGCGGCAGTCGACAGCAAGAGTGTAGACAACTTGATTTCTTTTGTATATGCAGAATTTTTATAGACTCATATTTAAGGTCTATTAAAACGTCATTTCTTTAAATGCGCCGTGCTGACACAAGTGTATACGGGTTTGACGTGTAGCAAAATGTGACCTGTTTGCGCTGTGCTTCCACACCTGTGCTGGAGGGCAGGAACATTTGTGAGGCACTCCTTGTCTCTAGTCTCTGCCTGCACTTGCAACTTAGAATGCCTTTTGAGGAAATAAAATATATTTATTCAAGTCTACGTGTTGTGCTTATGTAATTTTTTTTTTCAAGTCTGAATACCTATTGTATTGGTTTACGTCAGTAAATAGCGCTTCTTCACTTGTCGACGAGGCTGCTTGCTTTTATGCAAAGACCTGCTGCGGGAATCTTCCTCTTGCTTTTCTTCCTACACGTAGCGGGAACTACGACGCCCGTCAAATGGTGTCATTGCGTTCCAGATCCTTCAGTTCTCTTCCCTTCAAATGCGGCAGTTTTATTTCTGTGTATGGACAAGTGAACTAGAGTGGCATTTTGACTTTGGACTTTAGACTTGGACATTGGTCTTTATTAATACAAACTCGCACAGAAAAAAACTCCAGTATGAATGTCAGCAAGGTGCTGAACACCAATGAAATAAAATTGTGAACCACATGAAGTATTCTGATAGCTTCGGACAGCGCGTTTTCACGAGAAGTGACGACTTCGCTGGAGTTGGCGCATGACCACGTAATCACACCGCTTCGAGTCTTCCGACTTAGTGCAAAGAACGCGGGGAAAAACACTTGAATATATTTGCAAGGAAACGGACATGATTATTTTCAGTGCATGTAAAACAAACGAAACCGATAGCAAAAATGAGATAGTTATGTCAATATTATATGCAGCAAGCCTTACATTATTTCGTCTGGTATCAGTTGGAGCAAATATTCGCCGAAGCTAGCTAGCAACCTGACTTTGGCCAAGAAAACTTGCTTCAGTGTCAACGCTATTTCATATTGGAATAGGTAGGCATAATAAGCGTAAACTCACTCATACTCTTTCACTAATATTTTCGCAGGCTACGTACTCACACTCATGGATGCGTTCTGATGCTCGATGGCACTAACTCAACGGCTCCCACTCGCACTCACCCGTGTTCATAGTCTCTTCCACTCATACTTACTGGCACTAACCCGCATACATACGCCCACTCACACACGCTGACAGTCACTAAGGTCCGTATCAACGTCCACTCAGAATCACCGTCCCCGAATTTCGTTCGTACCGACGTCTACTCATACTCAGCCGTATTCACCCCCGTTCATACATCCACTCACAGTCTTTGGTAATCACCAACGTATCTACCTATCGACTGTGAAATGAATGTAGAGCGAGTATAAACCAGTATATATTCGTTTGCCTACCTATGCATCTCGCCTTCTTCTGTTGACGTGGTGCACCTTTGTGGTGGAGAAGTGGAGGAGACGTGGCTTTTGTTTCTTTTGATCTCTTTCCTATGCCGCCTTTCTCATTTTACCGCTGCCTTCAAATAAGTTCTTTCGCCTAGGCGTAAATTTATAGGTAGACTGCAGAGCATGGCGTCAGCCAGTCATAGCTCTCCTGGCACATAATTAACCACTGCGCCTTTAGCAATGCCCCATATTATGCGCCTACTTTTTTTTGCTATTTTGTGCGGTGTAAGTTGGTGTAGAGCAGGTGCGCACATAGCTATCTTCTGTGCAAAATAAAATCGAAGGGATTGTTGTTAATAAAAAAAGTCACCGTTTCGCCCGAACGGCGAAGCATCTATTGCTATAGCAAGTTACTAGACGGCTATACGAAGTAAGGATATTAAATTTATGGGCCGTATAAACTCGCAAACATTTGCTTTCTAGCTGAATCAACAAGCAGGGTGTCACGCGGACACAGGCAAGCATGAATTAACGAATGCAACCTTTATTAGAAAGGCTGGCGCTTTGGCCTATGTTGGGGGGCTTGGGGAGTACAGGCGTGGCAATAGGCTGAAAGGGAGGGTAAGCAGTTGATGTTCAGCCAGTTGTGTGCGTGGGCCTTACACTCGGAAGAGCAAACCAGACTCGTCAGAGAAGGCCAGAAGCGAGTTGTACACGGCCCGCTTATCCAATTCATTCGCGGGTGAGATACAGGCCTCGCAGTTCGGCATCGTCGTCCTGTCTAGGTATTTGGGGCGTGCCTCTTCATGAGCCCGAATTTCGTAGAAGAGGGGCTTGGCCGTGGGAGGCATGCTGTGCGCCAGTCGGGGCACTGATGGTTAAATTGCATCGGCGTGTCCTCATTTTCGTTGTTGGTACTGTTCTTCCCTTGGGAATAAGGACCTGCAGTGGTCAATGGCATGAGGGGCTAGGCATAAACACATCTCACTCGATGAACGCTGACACTCTCTGTCAAAACAAAACGCTGGCGCGAGGAAGAGCTGCAGCAGCAGCGAGCGAATTGACCTTCGTGCTGCCTGTTTGCATCAAAACGAACTAAGTGGCAAGGACACAGCGCATACGAAGCTGTGAGCGCTCGGCGCAGCTGTACTCTCTACTGAGTGCGCAGATCACTTTGAATATAGAGCCAGCGCGTCGGCGCCATATGCTGCCGCCGCCAGACTAGAACAACCCCCCTCCCCTCCCGCCTCCCATCCCCATCCCCGGCGCCTTGCGCGCTGTAAAAATGGCGCGCTTCCTGGCCGCCTTCCTTCCTCGTGCACGCACGCGAGATTACGCCGATGCCGCCATCCTCGGCTCCCCCTCGGACGCTTTCTCTCGCAGCTAGAGCATACGGTGCGCGGCCACGGTGTTATTGCACTTGGACTTCATACGGAACGCCACAGCGACGGCGAAGGCGGGAATGCGCCTGGACTGCCCATATAAGTGCTATAGCAAGAAATAGTTCGATAAATAATAAATAGTTCGATAAATACGCGCCAAAGGACAATAGTTTTGATGCTGATTGAGGTAAAACTAGATTACTAGCCGGAAGTACAGGAAACATTCGAAGGAGGAAAAGGAGATGGAAGCAGAAAAATAAATTGTTTCCAGTCACTGGTTGATAATGTCCGCCACATAGAAAGGGCGTCTAACGCTTTCTTTATTGGTAAGAATTGCTTATTTGATGGTTTGAGTGCTAAACAAATCTACTTTATAACATCGTTTCAGTGCGTGCCTGTTATGCAATACTTGCAATAAAATCGTTCCTCCTGACATTCTACTTGAGCGCCTTATTATTACAGCGAAGCTAAATGTGGCTAGCCGAGCGCGCGCGCGAAGCATTTTCTCTCCAGCTCCGAAATGGGTAGACCGCGCGTCATACATACTCCTGAGGAACAGGCAGCTTTCGATCAGCAACGCCGTGAGCAGAACGGCGAACGAGCTCGTCAACGCTGTGCGCCGATGCTGCAGCCCGGGCGCAAGAACAGGCTCGTGCAGCCATGCGCGAGCAGCAACTGCGCGCTGTGGATCCGGCAGCTTAAAAAGTAGTCGTTTAATGAACCGTCGGGATTAGCACGGTGATAAACACCGGCGCATAACGTTTCAGCTTTGCTGGTTAACGATCTGTACGGAGTGCTTGGTCGATGTCCTAATTTGCAATACAATATCTAGCTCCCTCGCTGGCGTTGACACTGACTCAATTGAAATTTTTTCATCTTAGCTGCGCTCGTTTGCTCGGTTATGCCACCACAGACAACGCTCGTCGCAGGAACCGGCTCCCAAAAGCTGCGCTTAAAAATGCACCAAGCAATGTAAGACAAGTATACATACGCCTGATCGACGTGGTTGTACCTTTAAAAAGATGACTTGCGGCGCATTAAAAGCCCACGCGATGTCACGAAAAATTCATGGGGCCGCAACATTCATATGGGGACGGATTACCAGTGAAGCTGTTAGGCTGCATACATGAGCTTAATGCATTATGAATTCATTTTTTTTTCAAGCGTTTTATTTAGCTATGCGCAGGTATGCACCAGCAGTATGGTTGGATCATGGAAATGTGACGGCATTTCGAACGTAAAGGCTTGTCCTCTTTTTTTTTTCAGCGCTCTTCAGGGCGTCAGTGAATTAGGTAAGGTCCAGTCGCGTTCCTGCGCACGCTGTGACTAACTTTGGAATGCTCTTGTGCAGCCGGAGCTTCCACGTTCGAGCACGGCCATAAGCGAATGTACAATTGTACAGGTCATGCACATTTCTCCGTTTGAAAATCTGGTACCACTGCAACGATTGATAGCAGCTGACACCGAAAATGTAGCACCTAATTTCGATACGTCCGATTGTCGGTCGCGGTGGGAACCGTGCTTTCATAGTTTTCTAGCGTTATGTGTTTGATAGGGAACAAAACTAATTAAGGAGGCAGAAACAGCCAGTTGTATGAACGCGACCATACTAGGAGCTGTGCAAGGAGCTGTACAAGGAGCTGGCTAGGAGCTACTCACGAGCGGTCACACATCACTACCACATGTCCCTGAGGATAAATAGAGTTTTCATTTCATGATCAATTAAGGAGGGGGCTTTTCTAAGTGTTTATTAAAATAAACATATTTTATGCCTATAATGTTACCGTTAGTGTGGATATATCTTGGCGGATTTCAACGCATGCAATTCGCTGCATGCGTTGAAAAAGGTGTCCACTGACTTTAAAAAAAAATTACACGCAGGTGGGGGTGGCTTTGCCGCTTCCAAAGATACCGAGAGAGAGAGAGAGAGAGAGAGAACAACTTTATTGAAAATGCCTGCAGAATCGGTTAGACTCCCTCCACGCAGCGAGGACAAGCTTTTACCGCGACGCGGCCACTACGTCAGTCTCGTGCGTTGTGCCCCTCGAGGTCTTGGTCCCTCGCTACTTCCGCGGGTCCGAGAGGGCCGCCGCCCCCTTCCTGGGGATGCTGCCCCACTTCTCCTCGGTTTCGCGCGGTAGCTGCCTCTCTAGAGCTGCTGATACATGCTGGACAGCCTTGAGTTGTGTCTCTCGATCACAGCTACTGTCTCGGCGAATATATTGGCTACTAAAGCAGACGTGGCGATGAATATATTGCTACGTGGTAGTATTCCCAATGACGAAGAGCCGAGAAGGAAGAAGACGAAGACGACGTTTGGAAGCTAGCGCGGTATATTACAAGATCACCTGAAAAACCTTCAATTAAACGTTGTAATTGCTACAGATGCTTCAAAATGTGAAGAAAAGTCAGGTGTAGGAATATTTTCCCCGATTCTCGATTGGACATTTTCTCTTCGGCTGCCAGATTTCATACCAATTTTTTTAGCCAAATTCATGGCCGTGGTGCTGGCATTACGCAAATTAGGACCATCAATTACGTCAGCCGTGATAGTTACTGATTCTTTATCATTGTGCTCATCGCTTACTGCTTCTAGTGATTCTCGCGTGATGAGGACATTTCAATCATTGGTACCTGGTTACTTGAGAAGCGTGCGTTTGATTTGGGTTCCCGGCCATAAAGGACTAATCATTAATGAAATTGCAGACTCTCTAGCCAAGGCATCGATAAGTGGCCCGATTCTTCCTTGCTGCCCTTTGACTGCTTATGTAACTGCAGCTAGATTTCGCAGGAGTATCATTATACAGTCAATATCAGGCTCCGCAATTACTAACTCTGTGGATTACGGACATCTCCTGCACCCTTGGAACAGAAATTTTTGCCGAACACGGAAAATTGAAGTGTCCATCACGAAGCTGCGCTGCCGTATACCTGCATTGAACTTCTACCTCCACAGGTCTGGTCTGGTCCCCTCACCATTATGCTCATTCTGTGGCGAAGCGGAGACAATCGATCATTTCTTGTTGTCTTGCAGACGTTTTTCTATTATAAGAAAACGACTACTCGAAATCCCGCTTCGCACTATTGGTCTGACTTTATCAGTGCCTGTGATCCTATCTTTTGGAGCCTCCATTGTTGGGTTCAACCACAGAAATGTTTGCTTGGCGATCCAAAATTACCTCATCGAAACTAATCGATTTCCATGTTAGATTGATCGTTCTCCCTCCCAACCATAGCTTTCTTTTATTTCTTATCTTTTATTAATTATTATTGTTATTATTATTATCATCTTATACCCGGTTTTTATCTGATTATTTCCTCTTTTCTCCAAACACAAAACGTTTACTTTTAAACTCACACGCCCAAATTGTTAACTCCCTTGTTATCATTATTATTTTAGGCACCTAATTAAACCGCCCGATTCTTGGCCAATCCCCCACTGTGGGTATGTGCCACGGCCACTCAGGACAACAACAACAACAACAACAACAACAGCTAGCGCGGGCTGTTGCCTCTTGGTCAACTGCGGCGTATTGCCTTGTAAATATACTTTTAAATAGCTTTTCGTCGGTGCCTTCCTACGTAACATATTTGGTGGAGGTGGACGTTCCCTGTACCTCGTCACGGAGCTTCGCAGTGGACGGTACGTCGAGCCTACCTTCATGGCTCCCGGCGACGCCAACCCGACTCCACCGGCTCCGACACCTGCTGCCACTTCGACAACCTACATCACCCTCTCCGCTCCCCGTGATCCTGGCGTATTCTCGGCAAAAGATGGGGAAGACGTCGAGGACTGGATCAGCCTTTACGAACACGTCAGCCGCAATAACCGGTGGGACCCAACTATCATGCTCGCCAACGTCGTCTTTTACCTCGGTGGCACACCTCGAGTTTGGTATCGGACGCACGAAGATGAGCTGACCAGTTGGGATTCGCTTAAGCAAAAGCTTCGAGACTTGTTCGGCAACCCCTACGGTCACCAACTTGCCGCGCAGAAGGCGCTTTCCGGTCGTGTGCAGACGTCAACGGAGCCCTACGTCACGTACATTCAGGACGTCTTGGCGCTATGCCGCAAAGTTGACGCACACATGACTGAGTCCGACAAGGTCTCCCACATCCTCAAAGGCATTGCCGATGACGCCTTCAACTTGCTCGTATTTAACAACGTCGCGACGGTGGATGCAGTTATAAAAGAGTGCCGCCGCCTGGAATTCGCTAAAAGCCGACGTATCGACCAACAGTTTGCCCGTCTGCCCAACACCCCAGCGACATCTTCCTGTGCCGACGCTCCTCGTCCCAACAGCACTGGCGATGTTACCAGGATTGTCCGGCGTGAGATCGAGGCCGCCTATCCGGCTGCGTTCGACTCCAGCCCCTCCAATGCACCTGCAGTCACTGTTTCCCTGATCCAGGCAGTTGTCCGCCAGGAGTTCGCCAACATGGGTATTCACACCATCTGCTCGGCCCATCGCCCTGATCCCCACCCGGCATCTTCGATTCCACCCCGTCCCGCACCTTCTTACCCACCCCGTTTCCGCAACCCCTCTGAATGGCGCACTGCAGACGACAAGCCAATTTGTTTTCACTGCCATCGAATTGGGCACATTTCTCGGCACTGCCGCAGTCGCTGGAGTTCCCTGAACCAGTCTACATATACTGCCTACTCTCGCCCCCCAGGTGGCCTTTCTCGTCCCTATGCTGCCCGCTCAGATCATGCCGCCACCGATTCTCCTGCGCCGAACCGCCCCTTTTCTCGTTCGCCTTCGCCCCAACGACGACAATCTCGCTCTCCCCAGCCCCGTCGTTCCTATTCGCCGACTCCCTTCGGACGCCGCTCCCAGCCGGAAAACTAGACAATGCAGCGCCTCGAGGTGACGCTGCATTGCTCCCTACGCCGCCAAATCCTCTCCTGACGTTGCCCACTCATCTGAACCTTCTTGCCGTGCAAGTCGACGGTGTTCCTGTATCAGCTCTCATAGACACTGGGGCGCATTTGTCGGTGATGAGCGCGGCTCTTCGTAACCGGCTGAGGAAAATAATCACGCCCGCCACGACGCCTGTTGTCCGTGTCGCCGATGGCGGAACAGCCCCCGTAATTGGTATGTGTGCCGCCCGCGTCTCCTTCGCCGATCGCTCCACTACTGTGCTCTTCACAGTCATCGCTCACTGTCCCCACGACATCATCCTCGGCCTCGACTTCCTCTCCGCACATTCTGCTCTCATCGATTGCTCCGCCAGTACTCTCCGCCTCGACCTGCCTGTTCTGGATCCCGCTGAACAACACCTTCCTCGCCTCAGTTCCGTCGACTTCGTTCGCTTGCCACCTTCGGCACTGACTTACGTTGACTTCGTGTCATCCCCACCAGTGCCCGACGGTCACTACATCGCGGCTCCTATGCAAGACGTCCTCGTCTTGCATAGGAGCCGTGTTGGATTAGACCTCCTCGGTCCCTTTCCCACGTCATCCTCTGAGAACAAATGGGTAGCCGTCGCAACTGATTACGCCACCCGATACGCTATCACGCGGGCTCTACCTACCAGTTGCGCCAGTGACGTCGCGGACTTTCTCTTGCGTGACATTATCTTAGTGCATGGCGCCCCGCGACAGCTGCTTACTGACCGTGGTCGTAACTTCCTCTCGAAAGTTATCGCCGACATTGTGCGTTCCTGCTCTATTCAACACAAGCTGACTACCTCATACCATCCTCAAACCAATGGCCTGACAGAGCGCTTAAACCGTACTCTTACCGACATGCTGTCCAAGTACGTTTCGAAGGACCACCACGACTGGGACGTTGCCCTTCCTTACGTCACCTTTGCTTACAATTCTTCCCGGCACGACACCGCCGGATTTTCTCCATTTTATCTACTCTACGGTCGCGAACCGACCTTGCCCCTTGACACGGTACTTCCTCCTGCTGCGACCTCAACAACCGAGTATGCGCGCGACGCCATCGCCCTCGCCGATCATGCACGCCAGCTTGCCCGTGCTCGACTGACGGACTCGCAAACCACGCAGCAGCGTCAGTACAACGCCCGCCACCGTGACGTACAGTTTTCGCCTGGTGCACTCGTGCTCCTGTGGTCGCCCTGTCGTCACGTTGGACTTTCCGAAAAGCTCCTTTCGCGATACACAGGGCCCTACCGCGTGCTGCGCCAGGTGACGCCTGTGACTTATGAAATTGCTCCTGTGAGCTCAACCTCGTCATCTACTCTGGCGTCTAGTGATGTCGTGCACGTCAGTAGGCTCAAGCGCTACTACACTGCTTCAGAGTCCAGCCTTTAGTCGCTCCGGGACGGCGCTTTTGCCGCCGGGGGTAGTGCTACGTGGTAGTATTCCCAATGACGAAGAGCCGAGAAGGAAGAAGACGAAGACGACGTTTGGAAGCTAGCGCGGGCTGTTGCCTCTTGGTCAACTGCGGCGTATTGCCTTGTAAATATACTTTTAAATAGCTTTTCGTCGGTGCCTTCCTACGTAACAATATCAATATGGCTCCTTTTAGCAGCATTATTGTGAGGCTGCATTGTTGAATGCATACAGATGATGACCGTCGATTCAGCGTGTAGTTGCACCGTGAATCATGTCCTCAGGCTTATCAATGCCTTCGTGCTATGTCACTTTGCGTACACAATTTCTATGCACAACTGGCTCAGAGCGGAGCGAGACAAGCTCAACGCTCTCATCCGCAAAGTGGTCAAGAGGGCTCTCGGGCTACCCATCAGGACCCATACCGAGGATCTCCTCAAGCTGGGGGTGCATAACACTGCCGAGGAGATTGCCGAGGCCCAAGAACGTGCGCAACTCACTCGCCTGAGCACCACAGCGGCAGGTAAACACATCCTCGAAGAGTTGGGTTACCACCCTGCGGGATTCCCGATGGTCAGTACCCCGATCCCTAGGTGCATTCGAGACAAGTTCGAAGTGGACCCTGTGCCCCGAAACGTCCATCCCGTCCATAACGAGGGCAGACGCAAGGCCAGAGCAGCAGCCATCCTCAAACAGATAAAGCAACGAGACATTAGAGCAAGCTTCGTCGACGCCGCGGAGTACAGCGATGGGAAGACCTTTGCCATCGTTGTGGTCGACTCCAGCGGCAAGATTTCTAATTGCGCCTCCATTCGCACTTCAGACCCCGGAGTCGCCGAGCAAGCCGCCATCGCCCTCGCCCTGCTAGACGGTCGTGGTTCCGAGATATATAGCGATTCCAAAACGGCAGTTAGGGCTTTTCAGAAGGGTTGCATCGCCAAGCAAGCTGCTCGTCTTCTTAGCAACTCGAATCGATATGCTCTCACGCATCATTCAATCCACTGGTTTCCAGCTCACGTAGGGTCGGTCGAGGGTTCCCCCCAGAACCTGAATGAGTCTGCTCACGAGGCTGCGCGTGACCTCACCGACCGCGCTTCCTCTGCAAGAAGCACCGACTCCCCTCCTCCCTACGGCCACAGGGATGCTCCCGCTACTCATAACGAGATTATTAAATTCTTCTACATGTCTAGAAGGGTCTTTCCACCCCCTCACCCCAGGTTGAATAGGGCGCAAGCCGTTTCTCTTAGGCTTCTGCAGACTAGTACGTATCCGTGTCTGTCCGTTCTCCACGAGGCTTACCCGGACGTGTATCGCGACGACGCCTGCCCCTCCTGCGGGCAGACCTCTACTTTAGCGCACATGCTGTGGGAGTGCGGGTCAAGATACCCTAAGTTCATCAAGGAGGAGTGGGACTCGCTTCTGCGTAGCCCCGCTCTGGAACAGCAAATCCTGGCTGTCCGGCGTGCCCGCGACCGGGCCGGTGGGCTAGACCTGCCGGTCCCGACGTGGGACTAGCCGGGTGCGCGACGAGTTCGCGTCCTCGCCGGACCTACAATAAATGTTTCTTCACTCACTCACTCATGTCACGGAAGTATCGTGAAAAGCGATAGATGGACAAAACACACCAATGTATTTTGACACAGGCTGCTACACTGTCACAATGTAGATGGCACAATGTAGATGGCATAATGCCACAATGCGCGCGTGTACGCGTGCATTGCACAATTACTTACGTGTCACCGTGTCATTCCGCGTACCTTATGACAACATGCAATTATGTTTCATTCATTTATTTTCCAGCTTTTTCTAAATTTGTTTTAGGTAAAAGGCTCCTTATCAAATTTGCAAGTGCTCTATATGTCCCTCCCCGCTGCAGTGCTGTAAAGCCTTGAAGGTACAATAAATAAATAAATTAATAAGTAAATAAATACATAAATAAATAAATATGTGGCCAGGTAGAATGAACAAATCTATTAGGCAATATATATGTATATATATATATATATATATATATATATATATATATATATATATATATATATATATATATATATATATAAACACGGTGCCTTAGAGGCTCAAATCACTTGTAAGGAAGAAGACCAAAGATTCAGCACCTAAACACAATATATATTCCTAAATCAAGATTCACCAGAGGGAAGCGCGACCACAAACAGTAACGCCGTGCATTCGTGACGCTTAAGATTTGGCGTTACGCCATGAAATAAAGTTCAATAAAAATTGAAAACTAGCCAAACAGAGTCATTCAAAGCGGACGAATGAAATGTTGCACGGGAGTAGAAGGCATTAAGCAATATTGCGCCCCAATATGCGCCGCATCTCACTCGGTCCACCGTCCAGCGCGCAATTGTCTCGCGCCACTGGCCAACCGAGCCTGACACTTCGAGTGTCCGGCTCCACGCTGTGCGAGCGAGAGGCGCCTATGGTTGCTCTTCCTCGTCGGCGCCTGACATTTCCTCCTTATCCTGAGCAGCAGCTTCGTCCGGCGAAACGGCGGGCGTTTCAGCGCTCAGCATGCCGGACTTGCCCTCAGCTTCGCCCGATACAACCGCTTCCACAGCGCCACGTTTAGCCCTGGCCTCGGGCTCAGCACTAGGCTCTGCCCTTGCTTGTGGCTTGGCCGGAGGCTTAGCGTGAGCTTTGCCCTGTGGCTTGGCGGTGCTCGTAGCGGACGATCGGTGCTCGTCTTTCTGCTGGTGCCCTTTGTGTTCGCCTCGCAGTGCCTTGGGATCTTCGTGCTCTGCCCTGGTCATCTGCTGCAGCGCGCTGGGGGGCTTGAGCGCGTGCATAATGTCGGACGCCCTGCGGGTGGTCACGTCCGCCTGGCCTCGCAGCAGGATTACCTCGAGGCTGACGCATCGCGTGTCCGGCAGTAGCTTGAAGGCGGTCATGCCGCCCGCGAACGTGACGGCGCCGGACAAGATGACCAGCAGCGCGAGCGACGCGGTCGTGGTGCCGACGATGCTGAACATGCTCAGGATGGCAAGCGCCGAGGCCCAATGGAAAGCGCACACGCTTCCGAACTCGAACCCGCTGTTGCGTAGCGGTGCCAGTTCGATGGCGAGAGCCCAGGACGCCGGACCGAGACCGAGAGAGAAACCGATGGTGAAGATGACCTGCGATTGGTACGGTCGCACGCTTGCTTGAATTCAAGTAACGAACATCTTTTGAGCTATGCACACATTTTAACTGGCCACACCGAAGCCATCAAGAAACGTAGGAACGAGTAATACGAAGGGACATGCATGTGGGGCCACCTGGAGCGAAAGAAGCAATGTGTGCAGCTGTGAAAGCCATACAGAGAGCAAAATATTTCAGTTTTTCTCTTGGCGAGCCTGGAACTTTTGTTCGTGACAGTCACAACGGCATAAAAATAATAAGTTACGAAAAGCAACACGCACCAGTTCCTCATAGATACTTCCTTGCAAAACTTGACAGTCACTTCTCGGCCTTTTGGCTAAGATCAAAGTGTAGTGTTGACAGTCACTTTAACATGCGCTAAAGCGGGTGAAGGCGACAGCCTGCGTGTTCATGAGATATTAATTTAATTGACATCATCATTCGAACGCGTTATTAGTTCCTATTGTTTCTCGCACCAAAGGTCGTGGGTTCGAGTGGCTTAAATACGTTAATCTTAAGTAACTGTGCCATAACTATATTCGCCTTAATTAACACCGAAGGTCGTGGGTTCAACTCTCACGAAATAAACTATTTTAATTAAACCTGCCTTATGTTCCATAACGAACATGATACGGTTATCAACGACTGTTTAGGGTTGATAATGGATCATACTGGTCGGGATCAACTTCCACAACATCGATAATGACAACGGGCTTCGTGGAGATGAGTAAGTGGCACAATGCTTGCGTATTCTTAGACAACTACCAGATGAATTTCTGCGTGAATACTTTCCATTCGGTGCTGAGTAATTCCGATGGTTTCTTGTCTCTTCCGATGGTTCGGTCTCTTCTTAGGCAGTGTCGAGGTGCGGCCCCTGCAACTTCACAGGCGGCGCTTATGATTCCAGTGGTGGCGCGTGCGTATCTTCGCTATCGGTCCACTTTCCTATATATGGCACAGGCCTTCCAATCTCGCCGATGAGCATGGCAGCCTGCACGACGATTGTATGACGACGACTCACTAACGATGGAAGAATGGCGTCAATGGAACAAACAAGGCATGGCCAGTGCGAGAGGAAGATTCTGATATGATTACGATGGCATATGACGACAGCCTGACCACCACGTCATGGCAATACGACCGAGTGTTTGACGACGATTGCGTGGTGACGACGATATGATGACAACCGGATGACGAAGCTGCAACGACGATGATGGCAGGACCACGACGGCATGACGACAACCATGCTGTGACAGCGGATGCATGGCAGCGACTGTATGACGACACTGCGATAGGAGAATGGCATGACAACTGTGGCATATACATGATTGAATGACACCAGCACAAGAACAATAGAATGACGAAAAAGAAATCACTTTAAAGAAACAACGGTGACATGCAGACAATGGGTTGACGTTTCCGAAGGAATGGCGATGCAAAAAAAAAAAACAGCGTGGCGATGACAGCCTGATGAAAATGGCGTGCTAGTGATGTACCAAGATGGTAAAACGACGACGTGACGGCGATTGTATGGCGACCGTGGTATCACGAAGTTAAAGTGAAGATAATTGAACGACCATGACGGCATCCTGATGTCTGCATGACAATGAGTGGATGACGGCAAATGTATGACGACGACACAGTGACAATACTGGATTGATAAGTGTGTGAAGACAATGGGATGAAGACGAGGGCATGTCGTCGACTCTATCACGAAGACTGTGTGACGACGACGTCGTGAACAAAACAGCATGACGTTGCTCGGATGACGAAGCTAGAGTGCCGATGCCAGAGCGACCACGACAGCATCACAGCAATGATACAATGAATGCATGACGACTGTATGATGTCGAATCATGAAACTCGAACAACTACGATGCGACGAGGACGGCTGCTTCACGTCTACTGTCGCGTACCTATTCTTCCATGTAAAGCACATGTTGAGTCACTCGATCAGTCGGCGAATAGGGGACGTGACGACAATGCCATGATGGTAGTCGGATCAAGAAGCTCGAATGGCGATGATGGAGCGAGTACGACGGCATCACGGGCAACAGCACACACCTATGTTGGTCCGAGGTAGTAGACAACTTGGACACACACACACACACACACACACACACACACACACACACACACACACACACACACACACACACACACGCACACACACACGCACACGCACACGCACACAAACACACACACACACACACACACACACACACACACGCACACAGACACACGCACACGCACACACACACACGCCCGCGCACAGACAGACAGACAGACAGACAGACAGATAGATAGATAGATAGATAGATAGATAGATAGATAGATAGATAGATAGATAGATAGATAGATAGAAAGATAGATAGCTAGATAGATAGATAGATAGATAGGTTGAAAGTGTCTGAAGTAGCAAAGAATGCTAATCGGAATAAAACGACTTCTTTCAAATCTAACTGGACACTCGAAGGTGGCACAGCGCAGGTGTGAATCAATATGGTGCCTACGGATACCATGTTCCCATCCCGAAAGCTGTGCTTGGTATCTAGGTACTCTGATGATGAGCGTAGGAGAACACCGTCTTGTGGCATTAGAGGGAACCACGACCAAAATGTGCTCATTGGAAGCGCCCTCGTGGGCGCGCCCTTGGAGCACCTTTACGGACGTCAAAACCGACGACCATTGAAAAACGAGCTGAGCAAAGCTTATGCTTTAAAACAAAGCCTTACTTATCACCGCCGTCACCAGCATGGGGTCTCAAACCGTGCTTTTTTTTTCAGTGTATATTTGGAAACTCAACGTCACGAACAATGAGTCATAAGTCAACATCTGCTCTTGCTTATTTGTGCGCAGGCTGGTGCATCACGCCGAATTTCGTAGTGATGACCTCTTCGCGTGCACACTTTTGGATGCTATAGCGGACAGCGTTTTGCACATGGCAAAGAAGCTCCATATTTGAGAAGTTGGTGGTATCACCTATGAAAGCGCCTGCTGCTATGCGGAACTATGCTCTTTTTTTTTTTGCTTCGGTCGTATAGCTTACCTTGCAGACTACGGTGATGCGAGCGGCGAGGTAGTAGTCAAGCGACCGTTCATCATGCGAGACGCTGAAGTAAACGCCGCCCAAGGCCATCACGCTCCCGGTGCTTACGACCACGGACACCACCAGGGGCTTCACTCGGCCCACGGCGTCGAGCAGATGAGCAGCTACTGCGGTCGTCACGAACTGCAATCGAGGCCAAAGGCAAGTGTCAAGAACAATCTTGAGCACCGCTACATTACGAAGGGCACTATAACGTAAAACTATTCCAAACTTTTCTATTCCAATTCTGCTATCAGCCCCCACGATTGGTCAAAAACTTTTTTCGACCACGCCCACTTCACCTGTCTGTCACGCGACGTCACGAAAACCGCGATACCTCTCCATCTGATATGATGTGTACACACTAATTATGCAACAGTTGACAGAAAAAAGAAAAACAGTTATTTCTGATTCGACCCCTTTTCGCCATTAGCCCTTGGCTATTGGTAAAAAGATTTCGGGCTGCACCCACTTCACCTCCCTTTCGCGCGACGTCACAAAACCGCACAAACTCACCGCGTCAGAGTAACATGTACGCGATAAAGATGCATTAATATGCCGAACAAAACAGAATTTTTTTCAGAATAGCCGCAGGCTGCCCTTTTCGAAAGGAATAAAAGATGGCTGCCGCCGATCGCTGAGACGCTGGCTACTCGCACCTGCCGTAGAGCATAGGTGTATTTGCGTATAATAAAACTTCTTGCGTGGCCGTGTAACGTTTTCGAGCCCTTTCGGCACGCGCACCACCTCATTCTGCCAACTCTTCTATGCTGAGGGTCACTTTTAGCGTAATTCTTCAGCTTCCGTTGCATGCCGCCGTGGTTTTCGACTAGCCACCACAAGCCAAGTAAGGGAAAGCCGACCAATCGCACACATCGGCACCACCCTCTTCTTCCGGTTATCGATTTTCAGTGCACTGGCTCTGCCCCAGTGAATCCCTCTCCACTTGAGCGTTCTCCTCGCCTCTTGTAAGTCAATTAGATACGACAAGCCGCTCAGTTTAGGCAACGTTATTTGTTTTTCAAGCAAACAAAAATGACCTCCTATGAGCGAGGAGAGCGTTTGATTTGTCTGTTCAGACAACCCTGCGGGTGACCGCCCGGTGCTTGCGTCGGTGGTTACGCAACTTTGACATCAGGAGATTGGAATAGAAACATATTGGAATAGCTTTACGTTATAGGGCCCCAAGTTATTGTCTTGCTCTTTTCCCCGCTTCTGTCAAAATCACTAAAATGGCTCTCGATCCTACTGAAATAATGTAGATATTTAAGGACATTTTTACAATGGAAAAACAAAAACCAAAGCCGAAAGTTAATAGAAAAATTAAAGCCTATCGGAAACGCGTGTGTGAAATTACACCTTGCTATTAGTTCTTGCTGTGCGCTTTGTGTGTTGCTTACACGAAATATGCAAATACTTATATGCTTGCATACACGCTTACAATTCGCGTTCGGAGCAGTTCCGCAGCATGTTCTCTTTTCCTGGCTTTATAAATGCCCGCAAGCTTCGCGGAAACAATTTCACTACGCTTGCTGGAGCCTTGATTCAGGCTCTCTGAGATGTGCTCTCAACGAAAGATTTCGGCATGTTGACTGCATGAGAATGAGATATGACCTTTTGTTTCGGGTTTCACCACTGAAGTACAGTTTTAATTTATCGCATTTGACAATTTTAAGCTTCATGAGTAAGTGCTGACGCTGCTTTATAATTCAATCAGACTGATGTTAAGGAATACTACGGGGAAATTTGTTGTCAGTGTTCAAGCTTGCCTTCAATGGAGTGCTTTATCCAGCATGGGAATGATGGGAATTACAGGGATTTATCTCAGCTGCGTCCCTATTTCAAACACTCATATGGACCACGATTTTGTTGTAGCGATGCCATTGCCAATGCTATTTCTTTTCGCGTTCCTTTTTTTCCGTTTCGTCATTAGTAAAGGACGGTGCTCCGCTAGCGTTATCAATTGATCAGCCGGCCGTGAACGGTAGATGATAGTGGCATAGAATCGTGAAGGAAGGCATCGCTACAAAATCTCGGCCCTGTTTACTTCGTCTCTGATATTAAATTACTATAGGCATTTAAAGTTTGCCCTGTGATTTCTAAATTTCTGTTGACAAGTACAAATACACTTTCAGGCATCTAAAGTTTTACAAACGCATAAACGCATGTCGCGTGTCACCGTGCAGCAGCCATTCAAATCTAGCGACGCGCATAGTCAGAAGGCTCGACTTATTTACACCGCAACTTCATAGGCATGCGCGACCAGCACTTAGTGTAGCTGAAACACAAAAAAACGTTGAAAGAAGCTGCACTTTCCTTTCTCAATGAGGCAACGTTAAAGGATAAAAGTTTATGTCCTACCCCATACTTCCGATGTTGGCTAATCAAATCAAGACTTCAGCATCAGATTTTCTATAGCAGTGCCTAACAAACCTTTGTGTCCTGGCTTTATCGTTAAGGCCAAAGCCGTTAACATCATTGTGATCCGCATGCACGTTTCGTTCTTTGAGGAGGCGCCCGAGAGCGAGGGCTGCTGTCTCGTCGAGAATTTAGTTTCGCAAAGGCGTAGTGACGTCATTTTCTTGCCTACACCGTGACCTTTCCAATGTTCTGCGAAAGTACCAAGCATTGCGTCACCAGCATGCAACAACTAAATTTGTCGCTTGGGAACATGCTTTACGACTCTGTGAAATAAAACCAATGCCCTAATCTCAGATTTTGAATAGTTCACCCTAAATAACGAGCCAACTGACCGTACTAGAAGTTTTATGAATCACGAAAGGTGACTGCAAACCATTTCACCGTGGTCAGATCTGCATTGTTAATTTGAACACAGTCGTGTGGAAAACACATGGATTAGGGGGCGAAATAACATTTCAACCCCCCTCCCCCCCCCTCCCTCACCGCTCCACATCCGCTCGATTGCGCGGTTTCTAACCTGGGATATTTCGCGGACGTTCAATGACAAATGAAAGCCACCATAAAGCATATTCATTATTTATTAATATAATCGCTCAGCACACTTCTCAATTGTAATGCGCTCGGCTGTTTTGGAATGTGGATTTTCTTCGTAGCTCATTAAAGCTACCTGATACTGTAATATGAAAAAATAACGATATTATAGGCTTCGTTTTTTTATGAAACAAAATTTCCAAGGTAGTTATTGTTGCGCAGTCCTAAATGTGTCGGTTCCTCAGCACAAAGGCACTTAAAAAGGTTAAAGGTAAATAGAAGCAACCTTAGCAAAAAACTTGGTTAGGCGGTAGGCATGAACAACTCAGGATGCTGACAAACATGAATAATCTGTCTAAAGACAGCGCTTACACATCCTGTCTTCACCTAGTTAAAACAAAAGTTACACGCGTTCTTTTGACAAACGCCGAATGATCGGAGCATAGTAAGTAGATGCGCACTGCCCTTCTCGACAAGTGGCAAAAGCAAGCACTGAAGTAGCTCACAGGACGAAGAACTGAAAACTATGCACCCGATTTACAAACTGTGCGCCTATATGCTAGTACTAGGATCGGTCAGTCATTAGCGGTAGAATAAAAAAAAAAGAAGTATCCGGTAGATTAAAAGAATTCGTAACATTATACTGGTCGAACCTCCTTTACTGCAGTTAAGAAAAACGTAGAACTTATGCCACATAAGTAATCTGACTTGACATGTCAAGCTAAATAACTCTAAGCATAGATACGGGATTCAGCGAATGAGCTTCAGCGGTTAGAATGCACATTTGATGACGCACGTGGTGGATGTAACGCGCCGGCATAGGCACGTTTACTAAAGCAAGGGGAAACGCAAAATTTTACGACTTTCGGAAGAATTTCGTCGACAGTATCTATATATAACTGCGCCAATAATTTTCACTCTCAGTGGACAACATACTGGACGCAGACGTGCCAGGTTTAGGAATGCTGAAAGGTGCCCTCCTACAATTAAAAGGAAAGTCCGAGATTTCTCGCGTCGGGGTTTCATTCGTTTCGTATAATATTCTCCACTTCATACACAGCCGACAACGCTGCGGAAGCTAACGCATGTTGTGCGGTCGTATCTCGCATTGAAGTTGACATTAATTTGCGCTTTTGTCTGCGGAGCAGCTATTGTAGGCCAGTACCTGCAAGGATGACAGCACGATGAATGTGTCGTGCGAGGCGTATCCAAAGCCCGCGTGAAGGGGGCCGCAGGCAAAGAGCAGGATTGCGTTGACGCCGGAGAACTGCTGCACCAACATCACCAGCACGGCCAGCATGTAGTGCATGAGGGGCGTTGGCGTTTTCACGTAGATCGCCTCGATCTCCTGGGAACGCGGGGTTGCCGCATTATAATAGAACAGCGGGGTGCAGGAAAATAAGGTTAAAATAATGCAGAAACAAAAATTTTAGCAATGTGTGGAAAAAATGTATTTTTAGGTCTTTTAGATTTCAGAACCAAAGTGTTATGCTTCGTGTTCACCGCAGAAACTGAAGCGTGGTGCGTGCCAGAGGAAGGTCCAAAATAGCCACAGCCAGGCAACGTCCCGAATTGTCCAGAAACAACGTACATGCGATATTTTCCCCCAGGATTGAATCCGTTGTTTCCACAGCATTTATCACGGCAAAGTCGGTGAAACTTCGTCTTTTAGAGATTCGTAGGAACCGATGGCATACATTTGAGTTTCATGCGTGATTCAGAGTTATATTACACAGAAATTAAAATTTTGGGATTTTCTTGAGCCATAATCACGACCTGATTATGAGGCACACCGTATTGTGGTATTCTTGATTGATTTTGACTACCAGGGGTTCTTTAACGTGCACCTAGTTTCCGGTACAAGAGCGTTCTTGCAGTCCCCCTCCCCCTCCCCCAAAACTAAACGCGGTTGCCACGGCCTGGAGTCGACTCCGCGATCTCGTGTTTAGTCACGCGACGCCATAGCCAGTGACACACCGCGGTGGGTGACGCCGAAAATATGTGTGCTCACTGGCACGATTTCGTTGAAGTCAGTGGTGTAGATGCCGTTTTGCTGTGTCATGACTCGGTGATACGCCACGAACGGACGGCAAACCCAGGATAGTGAGTACCTGCATTTGTACCTGCAGTACATTTGTACCTGCATTTGTACTGCATTTGTACCTGCAGTACCTACAGTACATTTGTACCTGCAGTACCTACAGTACATTTGTACCTGCAGTACCTACAGTATCATTTACCTGCATGTACCTTTCACTGCAAAACTTTCCGCCTCCTTTCGTTAAACGATTTTCCGTTTCCTGACTCTGGCAATCTTTCGTTGAGCTCTGAATGGGACTCTGTTCTATCAGAACAATGACGCGTCATTGTTCGAGGGTGGTGTGCAAGCACTTGCCTCGTACTCGGCGTCCGCCTCGAGGGTGTTGTCTCGAAGGATCCGCAGCGCCTTATGCACGTCCTCGTGCTGCGCGTTCTCGTACAGCCAGCGAGGTGACTCGACGGCCTTCCAGAGCAGCAGGAGCGCCATCGCCGGCGGCATCGCGCACCACAGGGCCAGCTGCGACCAGTTGGCGAACTTGCCCAAGGCGCACATGATGAGCACTCCCGCAGCCACGCCCGTTTGGTAGGCGCCGCACTGCGGGGTTATTATGAAGAAGGCAGGCAGGGCCTTGCGGTTTCGCAGCCTTCACAATGTGCGTTCATATACAGAAAGTCACGCGTTTGCGAGTGTACAGGGCAAAGTTGAACAGAATAGCGAGCACACACAAAAACAAAAGAAAAAATGGCCAGGCTTAGCTTGGTTAAGCCAAGAATGCATTGCATATTGTGCGGTCTTTTTTTTTTTGAGGGCGAGGTATTGCTTGGCGGCACTCGATTTTCTCGGCAATACTTGGTTATACTTGGATTTACTCGGTACTACTTGGTTTAGCTATTTTAATTCTTGGTCATTCTGTGTGCAAGTACCAGTAGTGAGGCGAGAAGTGCTGTAACGGCAATATACGTGGTTGCCAGTGAAGCTAATGCAGAATGTACAAACCCAGCTCCAGCACCGGCTACAACGGCGTTCTTGGCACCCATGGAAAGTACATTGGAAACAGCGGGAGGTGCGGGAGTCAGGTGGTGGCTGCGGCCGCGCGCGACCGCGCCAATTGGGGCCCAGCTTTTCCTCCGTGACGTCACGCGCCGGCGCAGCGCCCCTAGCGGGAGGAGCGGGAGTCAGGTGGTGGCTGCGGCCGCGCGCGACCGCGCGAGTTGGGGCCCAGCTTTTCCTCTGTGACGTCACGCGCCGGCACAGCGCCCCTAGCGGGAGGAGCGGGAGTCAGGTGGTGGCTGCGGCCGCGCGCGACCGCGCGAGTTGGGGCCCAGCTTTCCCTCCGGTTGTCGTGACGTCACGTCACGTGGTAATGGTGGCTGCCCGGCCGCGCCCAAGGGCTGAACTGAGTGATTGCAATATGCAACGCATAAAATATATGCGGATCCCACGCATTGTGGGCACCGGGTGTACGCGAAGCGTTCGTGAGCCAGCTAGAGAAAATGGCGCAGTACGATCAGAGACGCGCTGTAGAATTTAGTGATGAGGTTTTTCTTGAACTTCAGGGATGAGTTCGTGGCGATTTCTGTTCAGTTGCAAAGAAGATTTTCGCGCTCGATGTCCGTCGCATATGTTCTAGGCATTAGAAAGTCAGTTCTTTGACTGAGCATGCGGATAGGATAGACAAAATATTAGCTCAATGGACGAGAACAATCACGAGAACCGAAGGGGATCAATTTCTTTAGTCCCTTAACAACAGGAAGTATATGCATTCACTGAAGCCAAGAAAATGATAGGCGAGGTCAGTGAGGGGTCTTTACTTGAAGTGTAGAGTTATTACCGAACAGGGAAATGAAATTGGGCTAATATACTACCTGCGCGGTTGGAAGCCGAACCCGTGAACAGATGGCACTTGCGCAAATGCTTTCGGAAGCCTATATAAGTGGCCCAATCAACAACTGCAGCGTCAAGTGTCCCAGCTGCTCACCGTCTTTCCGCGGTCTTTGGCGGGGGACGCCTCGGCGGTGTAGGCGGGAACGACGAGCGACACGACGCCGGTGCACAGTCCTCCGAGCACCCTGGCCGTGAGCAGGTGGAAGGATTCGGCAGAGACGGCGGCCATGACCAACCATGAGGCCAGCGAGCCGAGGCAGCCCACCGCCAGCATCCTGCGCCGGCCGAGCGAGCGTACCACGAAGCAGGCGCATAGCGATCCGAACACGGCGCCCAGCAGGAGAAGCGAGTCGAACCTGAGTGAGGGGTGAAGTTTAGCGACGCGCACAGTTAATAGGGGGGCTGTCCGCAGGAGCTCGTAGCCGACCCGCTACTCTACCGTCGGGGCAAAATGACTGTAGAGTTGCAGCAAAGAGACGAGATGAATGTGGCATGACGACATGACGACGCAGTACTGAGTGGCAGTGTATGCTAGTGATCAGTCCGATGTATAAAGGAACAAGCCATGCGCTTTTCTTGCAGACGCATGGCACGCGTTGCCGTCACTTTACGGCAGACCATTTGCCAACTTATGTGGCGTCAATGTGCGCGTACGTGAAGTGGCCCTACACAGTACTCGGGCAGATGAGTCCTTTACACATACTTTACTACGGCAACCGCGATCAGCAACACGAGCATATCACATAAAGGCGGGTGGTACACAGATTATCCAATACGAATTTGCTCGTTTTTACCCTTGTGAGACCTGACGTCCACCTCTCTAGGCATCTGCTAAATATTTTTTTTAGAAAACGAACGACGTTTCACGAACGCTCGTTCATATTGCTGTTTGGTGATTTGCACTGTCACCTGGCTGTGTTTGGACAAAACAGGGCGTAACTGAGAAGTCTCACATCATTCTGAAATGAAAGCGTGCAGCAGATACTCTACGTGATTATGCCCATTACTTTCGGCACGTGAGTCGCAGACTAACTAATCGCATTGCAAGGTGTTCTTGATGAAACTGTGGTAAATGGTAACAGTTTTTTTGGTAGACGGCGATTCTCTATCAACTCTTTTTGCTGAAGAGTAAACATCTGCGCGCACAACGGTAGTCGCTAGGACGCTGCAGTAGTGCTTCTGAACAGGATTTTGGTGCAGATGGCTTCAATTATGGCGCGTATTGCAGAGTGGCTGCTCAATTTGCCGAATGAGGTGCCCAAGGACAGCGATGAAGATGACGGTGGAAACGTCGTAAGAAACAAGAAAAATCCATACACAAGGACGCAAGCCCGAAAGTTGAAAGCAGTAAATTTTTGTTCTTCTAAAAGACGATATCTAGAACGCTGCGCGATGCCGTAACGTTCGCTGCTCCAAGAACATTCGACACCGGTATACATCTTGTGAAGTGCATCGCTCCATTCAGGCTGATCGCAGTTGTTTTCCCGAAATTTCACTCCACGTAAGCCCCATAATCTATTAGCTAAAAATCTTTTGATATAAAGCAACAACCGAGGATGCGAAGTGCATGAAACTACAAGGAAGGTAATGGGTGCACATTACTAACATCCATTTTGTTTCCTGTGCAGCTACTTCAGAGTACCAGTATCCATGTGTATGGACATTCAGTTCTGTTAAATTACAAAGAAGAAATATTGCTCCATAATTGGGCTACCTAAAGCCCTCTCATGAATTTAGAAACTTGAAATGCTTACTACTACTTCAGGGTTTTCTCGGGAAGCCGGAGGTTGTGTAACAGTAACCACCGGCTCAGGAACTTCAAATATTTCTACGACTGTCTCTGCGACAGCTAAGAATTGCGTGGGGCGAGGGTTGCTCTATACAGAGACGCCTTTGATTGTTGGTAATCTTCCGCTGAACACTCCGAACATACTCCAACTAATCTATGGTCGGGCAAGTTGGAAGACCATAAGGTGCTTATCCTTGTTCGCTCATTGTACCAGATGCTGCGTAAACATTAAGCGTCTAGTGCACGTGAACGTTATGGCTAAACCGCTGGCTCATTCATGCGCAAATTTCTAACAAATGCTGTTTCGCGATAGATGCAGTTTGATTCCACGCTTTCGGACATTGCTTTCCTGGATCGTTCATTGTAAGTCAGAAACATAAGCGCAGGCTGCGGCGATGCCAAAAAAAAAGAAAGATTTGCAGTTTGTGGGGACAGAAGAGAAAATGCGGAGTGCCTTATTTTGTTGTTTTATCACCAATAATACAGCTACCGCAGTAAAGCATGAAATTTCAGAACGAAAGTAATTTAGCATATTTTAGTTATTGATTACTACCCTATTGCAAAAAAATCATGTGCCGATTTGGTACAACGAAAGAATGCTACATGTCATATAGGCGGCATTGCGTTTCTCAGTGCCAAAGTGATCTGGGAAGACATTTATAAGCATAGGTTATTGCAATCGCTTTATGTGTCTTCGCCATTTGCTAAAAATTTATTTCCCTTTACTGGGTACCTTGAGCATCAATACCGAATGCACGCGAAGTCCGCAAATATGAAAAGTAGTGAACGTTGACACTTATTACAAACTACAGCCACCTGAGGCATAACATACCTACAATAATTAAATTAAAAAACAAAAACAGTACGTTTAAAGAGAAAACAGTAACATGACCAGTCGATGGCGCTGTTTTACACACTATTCTATTACGTGTACTTATTTGCAAGCATTGTTGTTTAGTGCAGTTGCTGTTTTTAGTTGATGTCTGATAATCTTGTTGCACAAGGGCAATGGATGTTGTAATTTGCTTAATGAACTCATTTGGCGATATTCATTTCTTATGTATGACATGTATTCATGTCTATAACCGAGTGATATGTAGCGTATTAGTTCCTGCTGTAGTGTTGCGAGCAATTATGTATCCTCTTCTTTTGTTTTCTTTTTTCCCCTCAACATGTGTTGCTGTTGTCTCCGTGAAGGCGAAAATTGTTATCCACCCTGCATGCTGTAGCTCGAAACTACAAAAGAAAGCCATACCGAATTCTCAGAACAAAACTTTCCAGTTGAAGAAAATTTGTCTTGATGCTTTATTTTTACGTTTAGCACATACCCCCAGCGAAAAAGACGGCATTACAGTTGAAGGAGAGGGGGGCGGGTGGTAGTTGAAACGCTGAGGTTACATCTCAAGATGGCAGCGACAAAAACGCATATACTTAATGCATTTTGGAACTGTATGTCCCGTAAACTAAGGTGCTTTTAAGTAACAAACTTCTTCGCTGCTTTATGCGTTCGCAAAGTGGTAGTGATACTTCTATTCAGCACCCGCTATTCTCCTGCAGCAGCGTAATTCGGAAGAGTACCCATTTGTGTCAGTCTCTCCCCCAATGATCCGACATATTCGAACAGAAACGAATATTGGACCACATCTAACAGTTAATTCTAGATTCAAACACAAGTCTAATATCATGAGAGGGCTATTCAATTCGCACTTGGACTATCGAACATTCGCACGGTCTTTAATTAAGATTTTCCTCACGTTCTCATGTTTATTTTGAGCGGCGCATACATAAGTCGCGCCTTACCAGAAGATTTCCTTGTTGCTGATGTGGAAGTACTCCGTCGCATTGTCCGTGGCGCGCAAGAGACTGCGGGCAGCCGGCATCGAGTAGCCCACGGAAGCGCCCACGCTCAGCGAACCGGCCCACGGGGCAGCGAACGAGGCGAGCCGCTTGGCGTCCGAGGACCCACGGCTCTGCTGCACCGTCGGCAACTGTCCGGCCCGCGTGCGCGACTGGAACCAACGCCACGTTGTCTCCGGGATGCGGTTCGTCGCGAGAGCTGGCGCCGAAGCTGCGGCCCATCTGCCGGAACCGGTGGTGAAAGCCGCCGACGCGGCACGCGTGTCGGTCGCCGCCCCGACCGTCGTCCACGGGCTCGTGGTCAGATAGGCTGCCGCACTTGTGGACTGCTGCGACGAGGGAGCGGTACTCGCGGAGGGCTGCGATGCGAAAGCCGTCCGCGTCATCTCTCTCGGCGTCTTCTTCTTCTTCTTCTTTGCGTGAAGCTCTTCGCGCGAGCCAGTGAAGCACGTTCGCCGTGGCACGAATTGATTGTTTGATTGAAAACTTTAATATTCCACCGAGCTGGGGTTCCTGCCTCTTAACCTACACGTAGGTAGGGGGGCGGGGGGTGGGGGAGGACGCAGCAGTCCCCGCGCGTTGAGGACGGTGTGTCTTCACGGCCTCCACGGCCAGGCGGATTGCTCGACGCTGGTCGTCTTCACCCTCTCTCTGGAGCAACGCCTCCCAGGCTTTCCTACTGTCAATGTTTTCCTTGGCCCCTGGGGAGCCAGCACACTCCCATATTATATGGTCATGCGTACCTTTTTGCTTACAAATTTTGCAGAGGGCGTCGTTATAGTCCCTCGTCTGGGTTAAGTAGATCCAATGTAGGGATGTATAATTGTTACCCTGGAGGAGCCGCCAAATGCGAACGAACTCCAGAGAGAGAGAGACCGATGCGGAGGCGGAAAGATTCTTATTTAGGCTTTGTAATGACCTACCATTTGCCTGTACGTGATGATGCTATCTTTGATCCCTGGAACTGGCTGCTCTAGAGTTGCCCGGTGGTAGAGTGCTCGGGCGAGCTCGTGAGCGGCTTCGTTGCCTGGTACTTCTTCATGGGCAGGAACCCAAATAAATGTTATGTGCATCCTGGGAGAGTTTTTGAGTACAATTTGGAGGGCTTCTTCCGAGATTCTCCCTTTGTTAAAATTTCGGATAGCTAATATTTTATCGCATAATATTACTCCCGCTTTTGTACCCGCACAAGTGAGCGCTACTGCAACCTCCTCGGCTGTACAGGCGTCCCTCGTGCACGTGGAACACGCTATCTTAACGCACCGGTCGCCATTAACCACCGTCGATACCGCAGCCCCGCCTCTGCCGCAAGCGGCGTCCACGTACGCTACTTTATGCACCAGTGCGGTGTGTTTTTAAGTTTATCTGCTAGAGCCTTAGCCCTGTGAGCTCTCCTCTCTTTGTTGTAGATAGGATGCATATTTTTAGGTGGGGGGCGATTCGGAAGCGTTTACGCACGTCCAGTAAAATGTCCTTCTTTTCAGTCGGGGCACACCTGTCGCAGTGGATTCCTATCCATTCCATGATTTTTCTCCCTGTTTTAGACTGGCCTAATCTTTCCAACTGAGACAGTCGTACTGGCCTAATTTTTCCAACTGATACAGTCGTACTGTCTCAGTTCACAACTAGCGTGCTGTGAACCCCCATTTTCTGGAGGAGGTCTGTCGAAGGCGAGTCTGGGAGCCCTAGGGCTCCCTTAACGAAATGACTGCGGTGGCGTCGCAATTAAAGTGCTTAATGTCGACACCTAGTGGATGCCGTCTGAAATGCGCAAGTTTAGCTCTGACAGGTGAAACGAGATGGCCGACAGGCGTCACATTTTAGCGTCGGACGCGGGCCAACTAAAAAAGAAAAGCTGTCAGTTTTCATCTAATTCACTGATTTCGAACTCTGTCGGGCTTTCCACTTAACATAACGTAACCAGCCATGGCACGCAGGTTTCCTCTTATAGCGGAGTAGATGCGTCGCAAGCTGCAATGCGCAAGATACAAAGGTTCTGCGTAATGTTTGGCACACGGCCAGAGAAAAATATGAGAGTTATATTTTAACGTGCCAAAGAAACACGCGTGCTCCAGTTTGAAAGAAGTGCAATAGCGGAGAATCGCATAGTTTTGACACCTCGGGGCACCGCATTTGCACCCGATGCTATGTGCGCGAGCGATTTTGTGTTTCAGCTCAATCGGAATGTAATCGCCAAGGATCGGGAATCCAGCCAAGGATTCGCGCTCTCCAACACAATGTTATGCACGTTGATCCTGAGCAGCGGTTTAAGGAAGAACGGCAACGATCATAATGACCTGAATGAAATGACAAAATAAAGTCCCGTGCTCTTATACTTGGCGTATATAGGTAATATTTCCCGGTGTAATCTACATACATAGAAATATATTACGGCCTTCAACGCCTCCACATAAAACTGGTGTATTGTAGGCAGTTGCATTTAAGGCATCGGCGTATCAACTTTCAGCACTGCCGTTACGCTGCGCTGTAGTTTACCAGGCCAGTAATAATGCCTAGGTCAACCCCCTATGCCTCTCTCTATCCATCTTTTCTCAAGCTCTCCGCTTTTATAGATGCCATTTTAGCTCAAGCAAGGCCGGCACAATTAAAGTATATGGGTGTTACACTAACAAATGATTTATTACATTCGCCTAGAAGAGCAGCAGAATGCGTAGAATAATAATGTTGGACTTTGTGTGGAAGACAGAGGTTCATAACCATGTGTAACATTTCCCTTTTGATGCCGTAGGGCATATTAGCACAATAACAAGAGAAAGTATCACATGCGCATAGATTCATTATGGCAAAAGAAAAGCGATAACATCCTACTCTCAATCACACCTCAATTATTGCTGACGCTATCCGTGCATCTTTTGCTGATATAACTTGTGAGTGTAGCGCCTGTGGTGTCCGATCTTGTGTTCGTTATTTATTTTCTTTGCACTACACTAGTTTCAGCAAGTATCATCAAACTATCCCAAAAACTAGTTGTTTCGAGTTTCTCCTCTGCCCCCCCCCCCCTACTCCATCAGCCTCACAGTTACCTAACTTCTGAAAGATTAAATGATCATCGCTCGTGAGTCACCACTGCCTTAGACAAGAGCTTTGATCATCTATACAAATGCAGTCCAAACACAGTGGCTTAACCAAACAACAAACATAACCATAAACAATAAACATTACGTTAAAATATCACATAAGTCTTAATTCTGTTGTGCAAATTGTACTCTGAAAATAAAAGAACGCTAATATCGGTTCTTACCATGGTATGGCCAGTGGCTGATGACGTTACTTCAAGTTAGCATGCCGTGTTTAAGTTTTCACAGTTCATGGTCCATCGAGGTTTAGTTGGTTTTTGTTTAAATGTTTCCATGCCATGCAAAAGCTTTGCCTGATTTTCTGTCGAGATCATTTCGTTCAATCTCCTCAACCTTGCTGCATGACCAATATTTCAAGAAACAGTTATTGAGGGGTTAAAAGATGTTAAATTAAACGACTCGGTAATGGAACAATGGGCCAATTTTAAACTGAGTAATAAAAGGAAAGCTGGTGAACGACGTAGTAGTCTAGCGAAGGAAAAAGAAGTGAAGAAATAAGGCTCAAAAGAAAAAGCTCGGAAAGTTGTCTGCGTTAGAATGCAAACAGCCGAGGGTTTCTGGTTCCCATGGTTACATTAGTGATTTGTCTTAATTTAACATTTTTTAACTCGTCAATAAAGATGTCTGGAAAAGTTGGGTCCTGACGCAAGGTTGAGTCCACTTCCCAAAGATCCCATGAGAAGGCGTCGTGCATTTTCTGGGGGTCTATATACGCGACCAGACGCTGGTCAGAAAAATGAACAGTAGTTATGCGTAACCGTCAACGTGAATACATCAGTTCAACAGACATGTTCAATATAAAGGGGCATGACTCTGCCCCTGAAGATGCCTAAATTTTGCCCTTCGTGACACGTGAAAACGTTGTCATACATCATCAAGTCCAAACTGTGATATGATTTGTGATAAGATATTATTGCTTCTGTCACAAGCTGCCCGACCAGAAACTGTGCATCTGGCTTTAAGCACACTATTAAAATACCCACGAAGAATAGTAATTTTTTCAGGCAAGAAAATTGTTTTGCACTCGATAAAAACTCGCCCCTCTGCACTATTTGGCGGTATACAGAAATGATACGCCAAACCACAGAGCGCAAGGTCACATACAACAAGACTTCCTAAACTACAACAAATCACCTTCTCACGAGTAAGATCCTCACTCCCTTCTAATGAACAAAACACACCCATCTGACTACTCGACAGCATGGCTCACTACAGCATAGTACCGGGTAGTGAGCCAAACACCATGCTCCCGGTCTGCTCCTAGCCTTCAACCTTAGTTTCCTGGACTCCCAAGACATCGATGTTATGCCACGGCCGCTGGATAAAGAAACATCTTTGTTTACCTGGCCACCGCGGTTATATTCGGCCAACAACCGATACATTCAAGTGGAGTTTTGCTTCCCGGCTTGATCTTCAGCGTTCAATGTACGGGTGCTAATTCACGGGGTCAACGACATTTTAGCCTGGCGCGTCTAGCTAACCGCTAGACGCGTCCGAGGCCGTCCAATGAACATCATTCAGAGTTCCGCGGTGGTGGCCTGTCAACAGGCTTCTTTTCAGGTGAGGTATGAGGCGTGGTCCTCAAGGGAGCACGCCTGCCTGAAGGCGCTTCTGCTGGCAGTTCTTCAAAATCCTTGACAGCGGTCCCGTCTCCCGTGCTTGCAGCGACACCGAGAGGCCGCTTCATCTGTACGGTGACGACGGCACCCCGAACGGCACCATCGCCAGGTGTGCCCTCGTTCGTGACCTCGGCCTTCGCAGCGATATCTGCTACTCGACAACTTTCGCTGTCTTCACTACCTCGTCCTGAAAAAGCTCCCTTCATTTGGTCCTCGGTTAGCTGGTTTTCTTGGTTTTCTAGAGAAGGCGCCATTCCCATCTTCACTCACGCCGTCCTGCCTCCAACGTCACGGACCACGTCACCCGACTCCTTGGCCTCCATGACCTACTGATCGGCGTCTCAGTAGACGCGCCGCCCGTCACCGTGGCGTGCGAGAGGATGCACTGGACGTCCGAATGCGTGAACCGCTGGTACTGGGAACATCGTGACATCGAACATCGTGACATGAACCAAGACTCACGGCAACGTTGGCACTGCATGGGCCGGCCAGGCGTGACGACTAAAACCAGCTCCCCGTCAACTCGAATCTCGTACGGGAAATCATCAACGCTTAGACCTGCTTTAGCTTCAGCAGTGTAGTCGTGTTGGTATACCCCCTGTCTCTGGCGCCTTCGACCCGCCAGCGCTTGCGTGTGACCTCGATGGGAAAAAGCAGCGAGCGCCGCGTGGACATCCTTGTCTGCCCTTCCGTGCAGCAGCCAATGCAGTCGAAGCTTCACATGCTACTCCTCCGGGTCATTGCCGCGGCAGCGGCGATCCTTCCCCTGTACTTCCTTCAGAGCAGTAGTGTCTTCGTCTCCTCCGGGATGCAGAGCGTCACCACCTGAGGTAGGTAATTTGATCTACCTCCAAGGCCACGACATCTGGGAGCGCACCAACCGATGTTAGCAAGCCTCGGAAGTCTCAAAGGAAAGGGCCTGCCATGCAGGTATCCGTGCAAGAAAATTGTGTAAAACAACACCATCTGTTGGAAGACGCGTCAAAATAACCTCAAAATCTTTATGTTCTACGTATACAGTCTTGTATACGGTCTCCACGGTTGCTGTGGAGGCGCTATAGATACTGAAAGATATCTATAGCGCCTCCACAGCCACCGTAGTCCTCCATAAAGCAAGCAACAAAATCCCAATAAAGAAAGGCGTCAGGCAGGGAGATACGATTTCTCCAATGCTATTCACAGCGTGTTTACAGGAGGTATTCAGAGACCTGGATTGGGAAGAATTGGGGATAAAAGTTAATGGAGAATACCTTAGTAATTTGCGATTTGCTGATGATATCGCCTTGCTTAGTAACTCAAGGTACCAATTGCAATGCATGCTCACTGACCTGGAGAGGCAAAGCAGAAGAGTGGGTCTAAAAATTATTCTGCAGAAAACTAAAGTAATGTTTAACAGTCTCGGAAGAGAGCAGCAATTTACAATAGGCAGTGAGGCACTGGAAGTCGTAAGGGAATACATCTACTTAGGGCAGGTAGTGACGGCGGATCCGGATCATGAGACGGAAATAATCAGAAGAATAAGAATGGGCTGGGGTGCGTTTGGCAGGCATTCTCAGATCATGAACAGCAGGTTGCCATTATCCCTGAAGAGAAAAGTATATAATAGCTGTGTCTTACCAGTACTCACCTACGGGGCGGAAACCTGGAGGCTTACGAAAGGGGTTCTACTCAAATTGAGGACAACGCAACGAGCTATAGAAAGAAGAATGATAGGTGTAACGATAAGGGATAAAAAAAGAGCAGATTGGCTGAGGGAACAAACGCAAGTTAATGACATCTTAGTTGAAATCAAGTAAAAGAAGTGGGCATGGGCAGGACATGTAATGAGGAGGGAAGATAACCGATGGTCATTAAGGGTTAGGGACTGGATCCCAAGGGAAGGGAAGCGTAGCAGTGGGCGGCAGAAAGTTAGGCGGGCGGATGAGATTAAGAAGTTTGCAGGGACGACATGGCCACAATTAGTACATGACCGGGGTTGTTGGAGAAGTATGGGAGAGGCCTTTGCCCTGCAGTGGGCGTAACTAGGCTGATGATGATGATGATGATGATGATGATGATGATGATGATGATGATACAGTCCTGTTTTCACTGCTAAAAGCCGCTGAATCTGCTCCAATGGAGCTCGCCATTCCGTGACCGTGCGCTTGCGTGACCGGGAGCAGAATGGCTGCGCGACGCTAGTGCTTGCTAGCTGTGGCGAAACCATGCCCTTTACAAGGGTTCTAATGCGTGAGAAGTCACACGATGTCAGATGAGCGTCGCGTAAGATCGATACGTGCACACTTTGCATTGCAGGTGCATATTATTGCACCATCTCTCACGACATGTAGCACTTGTATCGTATCGTGCCACGTTTCAAGAGTTGTGACATGTGCACCACGTAGCCTCGATACCTGTTTTCCCCTTCCGTATCCGTTACAGCGCCTCCTCACAAGATACGAACCACTGCCGAAGAAGCAACCCGGCGGGCAGTTCAGTTCGTTGTCGCTAAAAGTATGCAAAGGGGCTTTGCCACAAGGACTCTCAAGCGCGTGCTGCTGAAGCTAAGGCACGAAAGCTTCATCACGAACAACTTCACGTGCGTGCAACCAAAAATCAGACACGACAGCTTAGCCACGATCACCCTCACGTGCGTGCAGCCGAAAATGGTGCCCGGGACCTTCGTTTGTGCAGACCCTCAGGTTCGTGCAGCCTAAAATGAGTCCCGGCCGGTTACGTCAGCTTACGCCACTGCATCGAGAAACATACAAAATGATTTAAGCAAATTATCGTTCATACCATCAACAGACTTTTAGCATCTCGGGTTTTGCTGGAACAAACAGCGTTGTCTGTCTCGGTAATCGGAAATTACATACACCAGGTTACAGTGTCGCATCCCGCAGTTGAATTTTTAGTTACACAGAGCTTGTCTGACGATGTCCTCTCTGTGCCGCAATTATAAGGAAATTGAATCAATCGACCACAATTTTTTATCATGCAGACAATATTCACACCAATGAAACACATTACTCGAAGCTCCGCTCTGCAGAATTGGATTAGGGTTATGTGCACCAATATTATTATGATTTAGGGCTTAATACTAGGCTATAGTCACCGAGAGGTTTGTTCGGCAGTATTTGATTAGGTATAACTGAAAGAAAACAATTACCCTGGTAATTATTGTATCTTTATTCTTATGAGATTTCCATTCATTTCACATCAATCGGTTTCTGCAAATTATTTACTAACTATAATTATTTCCTTGATTGTAGCCTGTTTAAGCATTCACCTTTCAGTTAATCTGACTGCTCGCTCTCATACTAGTCTATTCATTGCAACATATTTTTGTGTTTTTGCTTTTTGTATTTCTTTTATTTTCATTCATCATTTTCAAAGAATTTCCTTTAGCTACCTCCTGCCGCCCGATTAATCGCCAATCCCCCTTAGTGGGTGCCCGTCATGACAGAGGTTCATCATCATTTCTGCTGGAAACAGTGTATTGGCCCTTGGCCGAGGATCTCTTGCACCCTCTAATGTTACTGGTAAATACAACACCGTTCTTCCTCGTTTGCCATCAGAAAAAACCGTTCTCAAATCCAAGTTTCTACACGCGGACCTCGCTGGTCGGCTGTACCGAGCCCCATATTTTCATGATGCCCGATTCTCCTGAGATTCTCGGTGCTTGTTACCAAGGATATTCTCGGAGCAGGCCAGTAACCGCTTTTCATCCTGGTTTTTATTGTCTGCTGGCATGTCGCGAAAGTGACAGGTATCCTTTAGAATTGAGATACCACGGTTATATGGCAAAAGCTTCATTTTCATTTATGTGGAAGAAGTGACCATCTCCTCGTGTTTGTTATGATAATAACTGCAGTTCATTGGTTAAAGAAAGAGGGGAGGACTGAACTACGTGTAATACATTACCGTGTTGCAGCTGCATCCTGGATTGTGACGCAGTCTCGAGGAAATGGAAGCACACATTAAGTTTGGTTGTGAGCCTCCGTGACGAGGCAGGGATCAAGATCGATGTAGTTTCAAATCTCTTGATTGGCAGAATATGAGTAAAACACTTTCGTACAATTCTCCATGCGCCAGACTTCATATCCAGGACGAATATTCTTGGTAAACGCTTCCCACTTAATTTTCAAAGTATATTGAACGCAATGTGCAATATATTGCACAGGGGGTCTTAGGAGGAGTTCAGCGCCAAAGCACTCAACCGCAGATGAATCTCTATTGCCATGAGAACTCGCTCTGAAGACGCTGGAGATCTTTCTTAGTGAGGCATATGCATAGCAAACTCACGCGTGTGTTACCTCTTATGACTATCTTTACTGTCTAAGCTATCTCGCGCGTGAAACGATCATGATGCCCACACGAAATAGCACACTCATCAAACAGTGTTGACCAACCGTGCGCTTTGTAGTAATTTAAGGTAATCCTTTACGCGTATGCGTTACATGATAATTATGCTCCTGAAACCTGTCGTTCACAAATCGGCCGTTCTGCCACACACATAATGCCTACTGCGTACAAGAGTAAACTGCACCTTCTACAGTTTGTGTAAAGAGTCCAAATATTATTGGAGGCCACTATTCCTCTTTGCGGATCTCGCATGTCTGAGCCATCCAATACGCCTTCGCAGGATCTTTTAACTAATGTTGGGGCACCAAACTTGTACTCCTGTGGTTTAGCCTGATTTCGTCGAGGGCCCCAATTTCTGCGAGAGGTTGTTCATTAAGTTATGCAGGTGCAATTTCTGAGGTGCATTATAAAAAACGTGGTAACAACGCTACGCTTCGTAATAGTAGAATGGGCAGAGCCGGATAGACGCAAGCGGTTTATTGTTGCGTCGTGGATACATCGAACAAATTCTTTAACCTTTTTATTTATTTATTTATTTATTTATTTATTTGCAGGTACTGTTGGCCGATTAGGCCGTTACAGGGGTGGGGTACAATATTGGCACAAAAAGCATCCTGGCTTACATAACGCAGCACTGTATAGCTAATGTATAGCTATGCCATTATACATAAATATAATACAAAATCTGACTTAACAACCGTTATGTGAAACAAATCAGCAATGTGTAGCCGAAAAATGCGTCACGTACTACATACTACAACTTACATGATACATATTACATCACATACATCGAAACATTATACATATAACAATACTAGATTCTACAACTTACACGGGAAATGTTAGATCATGAGGGTCCATTTAGAAAATATTTTGTAACTTCGGTTTCAAAATGTTCTACAGTTTGAGAATCACATATGGCGTTCGGTAAATCGTTCCAGTCTCTTATGGTTCTAGGGAAAAAAGAGTATGTGTATGTATTCACACGAGATTGACATACTAGAAAGTTGTTGTGGTGGTCACCTCGTAGGCTCCGGACTTGTCGCGGAATTAGGTACTGCGCTGCATCAAAGTTAAATAAATTTCGAGAAAGCAAAAACAAGAATTTAAGTCTGGCTATGCGACGGCGTTCCAAGAGGGGGGGTAAATTTAGTTCTTCCAACATCTCTGTCACAGAATCAGTACGGGAGTACCTTGAAAGAATGAATCTAGCCGCCCTTCTTTGCACTCGCTCAATTTTATGAATTAATCCTTTTTGGTAGGGGTCCCATATAATGCTTGCATATTCCAGTGTAGGCCTTACTATTGTTAAATACGCTTTTAGCTTTACGTGGGCTGGAGCGAGTTTTAATTTGCGACGTAAGAACCATAACTTTTTTTCAGCGGTAGAGCAAATATTAGTGATATGTTGAGTCCAGTTGAGGTCTTCAGATATTGTTACTCCTAAGTATTTACATTTGTTAACGGTAGTTAGCACAGTGGAACTTAGTTGATAATCAAAATTTAGGACGTGCTTAACCTTGTTTGTAACACGTAAAACAACAGTTTTTTCTTTATTTACTTGCATTTTCCATCTTTCACACCATTCTTCAACAGACGCCAGTGCCTCGCTGAGCATTTTTTGATCCTTGTGGTTACATATCTCTCGATAAATTAAACAGTCGTCGGCAAACAGTCGCACAGTTACGTTTTCATTAATATCTGAACAAATATCATTAATGTAAGCGAGAAATAATATCGGTCCAAGGACAGACCCTTGAGGAACGCCTGAAGTGACAGATAAACGATCGGACTGGTAGCCGTTTACGTCCACGTACTGCGTCCTACCTGATAAATATGACCTGACCCAATCCACTATATTGTTATTTATTCCAAGCTGTTTCAATTTGATAATTAATTCATTATGAGGGACCCTATCAAAAGCTTTCGAGAAAACAAGGCATATTGCGTCAACCTGTTTTCCGTTATCTATTGCTTTTGAAAAGTCGTGGATGGTTTCAACCAGCTGTGTGATAGTTGACAGTTTTTGCCGGAAGCCATGTTGGTTCGAATGTAGTGCTTTCTTATCTTCTAGGTACTTATATATTGCTTTCGATATTATATGTTCGAGGAGTTTGCAGCAGACGCAGGTTAAAGAAATTGGCCGATAATTTTCAATTTTCTGCTTGTCACCGGTTTTGTGTATCGGGATAACTTTCGCAACAAGCCAGTCGTCTGGGACCTGTTTTTGTTGCAAGGATGCATTAAAGATAACTTCTAGGTATCTAGCAACCCATTCAGCGTATCTTCGCAAAAAGGCATTCGGGATTCCATCCTAACCTACAGATTTATGTTCTCTGATATTTAGCAGCAGCGATAGCGATCCTTCATAGCTAATTCGTACATCTAGCATATCTGACACGTCTGAGAAATGTTACTGTAGTTGGAGCAGTAGAATTAGAAACATTTGAAAAGACAGATTGTGTGGTGGATACATCCAACAAATTCTTTAACCTTAAACCAAACACCATTATTTTAATATTTTCTGGGAAGTCTCGCGTCACATAAAGGGAAAAAAGATGCTCTCCCACAGTATCAAAAGCTCGGAGGCATTTGCCATCAATACGGCGACATATTTTAACGTCATCAAAGCACCTATTTTTTTCCACATGTTTGGAGTAATGAAGAAATACCTCATTGATTTTTCAAGGTTTGGAGAAATGGTGCCTCTAATTTTGCTTGCGATACATGAACCAATGCAGACGCGTTATTTCTGAAAATGTGATGGGTTGGCTCACTGGATGAAAGTTAATGTCAGATGAACCAAAAGTATTCGTTAAAAAATCATTGCTTACAACACGCACCAAGGTAGCGCTATGGCGGAAATGGAGATGCAGCCACGTCGAGATGACATAGTAGTTATGCTGAATAATCTTTGTGCATATCCACATTGGGTGTTCGGTCGAAAATCAGGTGGTTTACTAAAACGAGCCAGAGGGGAGTAAAAAAAAATGGATTTGCCAATACAGTAAGCGTACGGTTAAAAGGATCCCAATATTTCGAATGATAAGTTTACTGGGATAAAAAAAAATCGTCTTAATATGCTGCATTCCCATTCGAACAAATGAGAAGGTATAAAAAAGCTAGGAAGCTGTGGGTAACGCGAGAGGTGTATAAAAGAATGCCGAAACATGAAAAATTATTTAATAGATTTACTCGCTACAGGGGGGGGGGGGTGAGGATGCTCCTATATCAAGTGAATACGAGGAATAAGAAGCAAGTTGACGTCGTACCTCAACATCGGACCAGACGATCCAAAGAAATTATGAAACGCAGTTCGCAGCTTTAAAGGATATCAGCAAAACACAAACCCAAATACTCTAACGTTTGATGGTATCGAATACGGTGATACTTCTTCGGCAACAAGTTCAATGATCTATCTTTACTGGCTGTTGAGACATCCCGCGCTTGCAGTTCATTATTGGAATCTGAAAAATATGTAAGCAGCGGGAGCTCCAATTCCGTCTCCAAATTCCAACTGCTCTATGCTCAATGCTCAATTCCAACTCCAAACTAATCCAATATATTTTATTACAATCTCCTGACGTCAAACTTGCATAACCGCCTACGCGAGCATCACGCAGTGACCCGCAGCGTTGCCTCAACCACCCAATCAAACCCCCTCTTAGTTTACAGGAGGTCACTCTGCTTTCAAGCCGAATAACATTGCCTCCGTTGAGTGGTTTTTCCTTTGTAATTGGCTGCCAGGAGGCGGGTAGCACGCCTAAGTGGAGATGGTTTCGATGGGGCCGAGCCAGCACACTGAAAATAGATAACCGGGTGAAGAGGGTGGTACAGGCGCTTGCGATTGGTCCGCTTTGCCTAACTTAAGTTGCGATGACTGGTAGAAAATGGCGGCGGCATGCAACGGAAGGTTAAGAATGCCGCTAAAACGAATGCTCATCAAGAAGAGTTGGCAGAGTGAGGTCATAAACGTGCCGAAAGTGCTCGGAAACTTTACACGGTAAAGCGGAAAGCTTTAATATACGCAACTAAGCCCATGCTCTCTGCCAGTTGCGAGTAGCCAGTGCCTGAGCGATTGGCGGCATCCATCTTTTATTCATTTCGGAACGGGGTAACCTGCGGCTATTCAGAAAAAAAATTCAGTTTTTTTTCGGCATATTATTACATCTGTAACGCGTACACCTCATTGGACGCGGTCATTTCTCACTATTTTGTGAATACGCGTAACAGGCAGGTGAAGTGGGTGCAGCGCGAAAACGTTTGACCAATAGCCGAGGGCTAATGGCCAAAAGGCGTCAAATGAGAAATAAATATTTTTTCTTTTCTTTGGTCCATTCATGCATAATCACTGTGTGCACGTCGTATCAGATGGGGAGCTCTCGCAGTTTTTGTGACGTCGCGTGGCAGACAGGAGAAGTGCGGGTGGCCCAAAAGGTTTTTGACCAATCGTGAAGGACTCATTTCAGAATTGGAATAGAAAAATTTGGAATAGCTTTACGTTATAGCGCCCCATTATGCTATCACACTCGACTGAAATGGAAGCCTCATCCCTTCTTAAGGCATTGAAAAAGGATACTGCAACAGGAACAGATGACATAAAAGTAGGACCAATCATCGTTGTTGCTGATATTGTCTCGGCGTATTATGTCATATCTGTAACAGTGTTTAGCGTATGTCATCTTTGCCGATTCTATGAAAATAGCCGAAGGAATTGAATTGCATAAGGGAGGCGCCGTCGCTGATTTAATCAATTACATACCGATATCTATACTTCAGCTTTTCTCGAAAGTGCTGGAATGACTCTTAAAGTGCAGTCGAAGTGAATTCCTTGACGAAAAGCGTGCCTTTGTGGACCAATACTTAGGATCCCGTAAACATATATCTACTGAAATGGTACTTGATAAGAATAAAGAAACACTCCTCAGTAATTTCGAGACCAAATCATATGCGGTCGGCCTTTTCCTCGAGGTTGGAAATGCTTTCGACTACATTGAACATACCATCATATATGATATACTGTTATGCTATGAAATTTGCGGGTTGGCCCCTAAAACAGATTCAGAATTACTTCACTACCAAACTAAACGCACAGTTTATAATGAGTGTTTTTCAAAAAAGAAATAAACAGCACTCGGTGTCCCTCAAGGGTCAATGTTATGTCCACTATTCTTTATTCTATACGTAAACGATACCATAAACGTATAGCTTACAGCAGGTATAGTCTTGTGTGCTGACGACACAAGTTTATTTTTGTCAGGTAACAGCCTACTTGTGCTCGAAATTGCAGCCAATAATTGGTTAGACCAACATTCAGTTTGGTTAGCAGCGAACGAGCTACAGTTAAGTGTCAATTAATCAAAATAAATGGGCCCATATTCACAAAATCTTTTTACGCTAAAAGCTTTCTTGCTCGTCAATGGTGATGTAGGACATATTAGCAAGGGCAATCAGCCAATGAAAAACAGCAATTAGGAGAGAAAAGGTTTGCGAATTCGGCTCGTGGTTTTTGAGCAATGAAGTAAACCTGATGGCTGCGTTATTTGTATCAAGTTCAATACTTGTGTAATAGGGTGGACATCAGCTTTTAAATTTTTAGATGTATTTTTTTTTATAAAACCATGAGTTCTACGCCTCACGTAACGAAGATTCATTCTAGTGTTTGTAGGCTGAGACATACTTTTAAGGAGTAAGTACCTTTCTCCTATTTGGGTGAAACGCCATCTGTATTATTCGTTCAGTCCCATTTTAGTTGCAACCTGTTTATATGGGACTACATGCCAATCAGATTTGGATCGATTGATATATCTCCAAAGAAAAGCGGTTCGCTGTACTTTGGACCTCGCGATCACGGGGTATTTTTTTCTGTAAAGATGGCGTTGTAAAAGATCAATCAGCTATATGAATTTCAGCTCGCGGTACGCATACGAGGTCAACTCAAGAAAAATACACCTATTTTTTTATAAGAAATACCTTTCAAGTAACACACAATACAGTTTCAGTATGACGATCTTGGAGTGCCATTTAGCGGGACCAACTACGGTACAAAACAGCATCCTTAGTCCCATGCTTCATATCATTGAACCGCATTAAAAATGCTATGAAAATATATTTGCTTTCCTTTTCTGATTGAGGCTGTGCCAATTAATTTCTTGTGTGCTTTATCTAGAGTTATGTTTTTGTGAAGTCAGTTTCATATTACGCTTGCATATATATCAAGTTTTTTCTTCTACACGTTATACTCCATTGGACCTAAGCTGTTCCTACTCAGAAAGTTGTATTACGACATAAGTATTTCGTGCATGTATGTTTAAAAAATACGCTATTTATGTGTAATTCATGCTACTGATATTTCTGTATGCTATCTTTTATGCTATGCTACCTTACCGTTGAGCAATGTATGGTTAAGAAGGGCGTAGTCAGGCAGACAATGGTCTGCCTTTAGTCGTGTCATCCACTACCTTCAGTTTGTCTGAACAAATGCTATATATATATATATATATGTATATATATATATATATATATATATATATATATATATATATATATATATATATATATATATATATATATAATGTTTAGTGTGCGGGAAGAAGAAGAAAAAAGAACAAAATTGCTGCGGAGACCATCTCACGATGACTGTCGTTGGTAATACGTTAGCATTCAATCAATGTAGCCGCACATCGTATTGGAGCCGTAGAAACTGGTTACGTATAAGGCGTTTACGGCGGCCTCTTCTTTCGGGCTCCCCAACGAACACTCGGGTCCATCTAGCGCCGCCGCCGCCGCCGCCGCCGCCGCGAAGACGGTGCGTGGCCTCAGAAATGCATGGCACGCCGGCGCGTGCGAACGCTGAGATACGCGTCATGCGGTGACTTGGCTCCTCTTTCGCGCTTCTTTCTGGAAACGCTGCGCCGTCTGGTAGCACTGCCAAGAAGCCCGCGTGTGGTTTGCGAGCCGAGAAGCGTGGTGTGACGGAGCCTGCGGACGATGAAAATGGTTCCCCGCTTGCCGCACACTCTGTGACAAATACTCAGTGACTCAAGTTGCCTAGAGGTTCATTGAAGAGCATTGCATTCCTAGTACATGCATAGTGCAGTTCCCAGAGCGACGGCATGAAAGACGTTCTTTGGAAACGTGGCACATACCTAGTGCATTTGCAGCACAGCCTGCAAATACATTGGCCTCCTATCCTTCAGAAAGCCTAGTTACGTGCATTCGATTGCGCTGAGGGTCGCGATGCTCAGGAATTTAAGGCACCTTTTTCGTCATTGTTGAGTGATAACTTCCGAGTGGCGTACACCTAGTTACCAAAGTTGGCCCCAAAGACGGATATTGAAGAACAGCACGCACGTTCTCGCACATACCCACGGACCCATGTTGGCATTAAAGAAGCTTATTGAAGACCAGCACAGACCGAGTACCGCATAAGGAGTGCTCGAAGTCGGCGCCACAAGGTTTTTCCGAACAACGGTACCTACCCATACCCGCATCTTACAGTGACCCTTGTCAGCTTGAAAGGTTCGTTGAAGAGCAGCACGCATGTACCCAATGCTTAGTAAACAACGCTGTTCCAATGGTTGGTTTTGAACCCTGTTACATAAGCACAGTAACCCGATGCGCTACCCGTCTAATCATGGACTACAAAAAAAAACATACATAGATACAATAATGCAAATATAGAGAACTTCCGGAATGTGCGCGAAGTACCCTACGAGTGCTGACACATTAAATAGTAACACCAACGCAGAATTTAAAAACTAATATTCAGTTTAACAAGACAAACGATTAAATTTGGCAAGAAAATTCTCAGCTACAATCGGACATTTCCGTTGACGAAATCAAAGTAAAGGCTAACAAAAGACACAATTGCCTGCACGGACAAATTTAAACCAGCTCAGGCTAATGCAATTTTTAATCAGTAACCAACTGACTGTAATCGCGGTTTTCTCTTGCTCGCTTCACTCAGTCAGTCACTCAGTCATTCCGCGCGTATCGGCACATCGGAGGCGCCACAGACACAGTCTCCGGTCTGGCGCACTCTTTAAGCTTCAATATTGGTGGCTTGGGAAAATCTGAGAAGTGGAGGGTGGAGACTAGAAGCTTAAGGGGGGAAGAGTGTAGCATGGAAACTGGATCGGGTGTGACTGCAAGTCATCAGCGTTTGGTCACCACTGGAATCAACTCGAATTCACGTGGGCGGCTCCAGCATGTGCCATGGATGCATGGCGTGGAGTAATTAGATGTTCGGCAGCACTGTGTCGAAATGGCCTGATGAGCGTGAGATGCCGATTAAATCATGCCAGCCGGCGCGTCGACGTAGGCTCGCGCTGTCGGTCGGTAGCGGCTTCGTGTGCGCATGGCCATTCAGCTGGACAAGTCCATCATTGAAGGATGCCACTGACCGCCCTGTTTGAAGGCGTCGGCGCGATCTCGCGTGATTAGCACAACACCAGATGGAAACACCGAATGAAACACCATCGACAATGCTGTTCACATTGGATGGAGCCCAGTCTGGGCTTGTGAGGGACACAGCGTTGGTTTTAATGGCGTGGAGAACATGACGTTATGCACTAACAACAATGTAGTCAACGGTAGATGTGTAAGAGCCGTAGGGCCGAAAGCTGGATGAGCGGGAGTGCTTGACGTGGCTGGAAAACACGTAGACATTGGGATGGACGTGCGTGGGTAGCGGCCGGGTTGAACGGCAGCTGGAGAGTGTAGTGGCATTTGCTGTGCTGAAAGGCCTAACGCAAACGCGCGACAGGCGTAATGTGCTTGCGGTTCACAGCATCGAAAGCGCATATCTTTTATGCTAGTTCTTCTAAGATTGAAATATTAAAAGCACGACATGTAACAGGAGATCCACGCCAGCAAGAGGCCCTCGTTTCTACCAGAAAGCTTGCCTTCGAACATACCGTTCATCGCTAGTGCTTCTCGGTAAACGTTACATGAGCTGCAGTTGCCGGCAAGCATGAAAACCTTAAGCGTCCTCGAAGTTTTTGTTGAGAAAACAGTGTGTGATTGCTGGTAGCACTGTTCAAGAAAAAGAAGGCATTAGTCGAGGAAATTATTGTGGGCATTCTGTCAGGTCACGTAGTGTTTGTCTCAGAACCATAACACTGTAAAAAGGCAGACTCCATGTCCCCACCAGTTTATTTCAAGTTTCTATACACGTTATTCCATGCTTAATCCACAATCTTTTGGAACCTCTACAGGGACTCCGAAGAGGCAAATTTCCAAACCGCGGGGCATATTTTTCGCATAAGTGCCAATCAGGGGAATGGCGCGGTGACGGTAGCAAGGGCATTGTTGAGCGCGTCTCGGAAACTTCCGTACAGTAGGGCTGCCAGTTGTTCCTGGACGCGGGTCCTGATCGCGTCGTGGTACTTCTTACTGCGCCCCTTGTTCAGGCCCAGCTTGGTACTTTCGCTTATCTTGAGCTCCAGTGAATTCAGGCTGATGGTGTTCAAGGTGGCAGGAACCGCTGCATAAAAGGTAACCGGCACATATGCATCTAATTAATGTCACGCATAATAAACACACATTTCGTACTTTATTTATATATATATCTTGTGAGACGTGGTTTAGGCAGCCAGGCTCTTCTTTATTTTCTCGAGTGAGAGCCCCACCACCAGGCCCTAAAATGGTGCTAATGAGTAAGTACAGGGGACAATATGAAGCGTATGAATAATGCTCACACTAATTTCACCGCGCGCGCACATGCCCAGCCAGGCCGCGACTTAGCCAGCAGGGAAACGGCGTACAAATTGTTTCAGGCGTGAAAAGTGAACGATCACGGATCCACGATAACGATGGTCCGAAGAAACGTCTACGGGAGTAACACGATAGTTCACGAGGGATGTTTGTTCATTAATAATGTAAGGTCCAATAATATATGGGGTTTTACGTGCCAAAACCACTTTCTGATTATGAGGCACGCCGTAGTGGGGGACTCCGGAAATTTTGACCACCTGGGGTTCTTTAACGTGCACCTAAATCTAAGTACACGGGTGTTTTCGCATTTCGCCCCCATCGAAATGCGGCCGCCGTGGCCGGGATTCGATCCCGCGACCTCGTGCTCAGCAGCCTAACACCATAGCCACTGAGCAACCACGGCGGGTAATGTAAGGTCCAAGGAAGCGTCATTCAAACTTCTCACGCAAACCGGGTGTACGAATGGGCGTCCAAATGAGCACTTCCCCTCCAGGCGGAAAGGAGACGTCGCGACGACAAGCACACAGAGCAAGCACACAGAGTTTAATTTATACATTTTTCTCCGTATAAAAACACAAGTCAAAGACAGAAAACCATAACATGATTATAAAATTTACAAACCTACATGTACACCCTGTGACATTAAAAAAGAAAAAAAAAGAAAACTTTATCTATGACCGTGCGCACGCGTACATTTAGCGGCGTCATAAATGCCAACACGTGCATTGGTTCACGTCAAATTCAACGAATACAACCGTGAATACAAACTTGCACGTACATACAGTGGTGAAACAACGGGAGTACAAAGTTGCACGCACAAATGGTGGCAAATAAAAAAAGAAAAAAGTAATGCAACCCGGGCAGGCAGTTTGTGAATATTCCACACGTCAACAAGTGCGCATTCAGTCATGTCCACAAGGGAGGAAGGACGAAAGAAAAAGCCAATGGAATCTAGGGGAGAGGAGTGACAAGATAACGAAGAGCATGCCAGTGGTCTCAGCTGCCAGGAGAGTGTTTAGTTTGTTCTTTGTTTGAAATCGCTGCAACTTTGTGCAACTTTGAAGAAGGTCAGTCTGTCCCGCATGGCTACAGGACACGTGTATTGTGACCTCTGCTAACCTCTGAGTAGAACAAACCGTGTTCGATAGCAGTCTTGGCACAGGTGGTATCTTTTGTGTCTGCGGGCAAGCAGTTCTTTATGCCAAGTCTACCTATATGCGAACAATAAAATAAAATATTAGTGAAAAGCTACATCACAAGGGAAACTAATAAACGGGAACATAACAGCAGGGTGACAATAATTTCAAATAAATGATGCGGATACATATATATATATATATCACTTTAGAAACGTGAAACATAACATGTGTCATATACAACCCTTAGGAATTGTATAAGGCAACCAGGGACGCTATAACGTAGAACTATACCAAAATTTTCTATTCCAATTCTGCAACCAGCCCACCGCAATTGGACAAAAACTTTTTTTGGACCACGCCCACTTCACCTGTTTGTCACGGGACGTCACAAAAACCGCGACAGCTCCCCACCTGATATGACGTGTACACATTGATTATGCATTATTTGACCGAGCAAAACTAAAATAGTTATTTCTAATACGACGCCTCTTTGTGATTAGCCCTTGGCTGTTGGTCCAAAGTTTTCGGATGCACCCACTTCACCTGGCTTTTACGCGACGTCACAAGACCGTGAAAACTCACCGCGTCAATGTGACGTGTACGCGTTAAAGATGTATTAATATGCTGAACAACACTGAATTTTCTTCTGGATAGCCACAGGCTACCGCGTTTCGAAAGGAATAAAAGGTGGCTGCCACTGATCGCTCCGGCACTGGCTACTCGCCCCTGCCTGAGAGCGTGGGTTTATCTACGAGTAACAAAACCTTTTGCGTAGCCCTGTAACGTTTTCGAGAACTTTCGGCACGTTTACTACCTCGTTCTGCCAACTATTCTTTGCTGAGAACCCGTTTTAGCGTCATTCTTAAGCTTCCGTTTCATGCCGCCGCGATTGTTGACGAGCCACCGCAAGCTAAGTTAGAGAAAGCGGACCAATCGCAGACGCCGGTACATTCCTCTGCATCCGGTTATGGATATTCAGTGCAGTGGCTCGGCCCCATCGAATCCCACTCCACTTGAGCGTGCTCCTCGCCTCTTGTGAACCAATTAGATGAGACAAGCCGTCAGTGCAGGCAACGTTTTTCGTTTTTCAAGCAAACAAAAGTGACCTCCTATGAACAGAAGGAGTATTTCATTGGTTTGTTCAGACAACCCTGTGGGTGACCGCCCGATGCTTGCGTCGGCGGTTACTGAAATTTGACGTCAGGAGACTGGAATAAAAACACATTGGAATAGTTTTACGTAGTGGTTATGGCATTGCGCTGCTAAGCATGAGGTCGCGGGATTGAATCACGGCCATGGCGGTCGCATTTCGGTGGGGGCGAAATGGGAAAACACCCGTGCACTTTGATGTAGGTGCACGTTAAAGAACCCCAGGTGTACCATATTTTCTGGAGTCCCCCACTACGGCATTCCTCATAGTCCGATCGAGGTCTCGGCACGTAAAACTCCATATTAAAGGTAATCAGGAAAATTAGCTGACGTTAAGTTGTCATGCAGATTACTGGACAATCCGATAGACTACCCGCGGCGGTTTTGGAAATATTACTTTAATGTGATGGCTCTGTGCTAGTACGTTGAAATGTTTTTTTTTTTTTAAGGATCAACGAAAGGTTTGGAACCGATGGTGAGTGGGTTAGCACAGTGTTACTTTGCGTCTAAATGGGTGATCGCATTCTGGCGCGGAACAAATCCTTCCGATTAAGCGCATCGGCTCTTTTAATGGCATCATCAACAGTATGATGTGGGTAGTTTTGAGGGATCAAAGCTCCGCGAAGTTCACATTTTTCATAGAAGTGTAACTGTTCCGAGCAAAGCTTCTCAAGCGGAGCGCATGACTATATGGTACACTGTTTTTCCAGTGTTTTATGTGGGAACTATCAAAGTGAAGATAGGGATCTCTGTCCATTGGTTTTCTGTGCCGTTTAGTGGTGAGTTTGTTATTCGATATGAAAAGTGTAACGTCAATAATGTTAATGGTGTGACGAGAGTACTGATACGAAAACGATATGGATGTGTGGGAGCTATTAAAATCATTTATAAAAGATAACAGTCAATTTTCACCAGGAGGCCAGGTCAGAAAAATGTCCTCTATAAACCGCATATAATAATGAGTTTTTACTTCACGCTTGGTAACAAAGCCATTCTCCAGAAACGACGTAAATGTGCGAGCATACATTGGTACCGTACGAGTGCCCATTGGTGTGCCGCTTATATAAAGGCAATGCGAGTTATCAAATTGAAAATTATTGAGTTGGAATACTAATTTTTCTAATGTAGACAGTGTGTCACTACCAGCGGTTTTTTCATAAGACGATCTATAATATGCATGAACAACTGCCTAAATGCGTTCACTATGGGAGATGTTAGTACAGAGTGAAACCACATCTAACGACACGAGCTGAGAATTATCTGGTATCAGGAGGTCGATCATGTCCAACAAAAAATAGCTCGTATCTTTGAGATAGGATGACAAAATGCATGAAAGGCTGCTTATTATTACATCAACGTAAAGCGAAAATTGCTCTATGACAGTGCCAATGCCCGAAACAATAAGGCGTCCTGGAAAGTTTTCTTCATGTATTTTAGGCAGCAAATAGAACCTGGTCGGGATAGAATTGAATGGGACGAGTGAACCAACTGCGTTTTGGCTTAATCGCGTAATGTTGCGTGAAAGCTGTCCAAATGTTTAGCCAATCGAAAATCGGCATATTTGCCAATTGCAGGACTAAAGTCTAGACCCCGTGATAGGATGCGAAGTTCATCCCTAATTAGGCTTATAGGTAAGAGATATATATATATATATATATATATATATATATATATATATATATATATCTGTGTGTGTGTGTGTGTGCGTGTGTGTGTGTATAACGCGCAGAGGCAATACCATGAAGTAATGCATCGGATGCATTGCTTGATATACGCATAATATACACATAATAAAAAAAGATATAGAAACGGACGCAAAAGGAGGTCACTGTATACGTGCGACTCGAACCCATGTCTCCGGATTACGGGTCCGATGCCCTTATAGATTTACGTACCACGGCACAACTTTTATATCGACTTTCTTGAATATCATGTTTATGCTGGATACTCAAGAAATTGGATGGGAAAACAGTGCCGAAGAAGGCGAATAGGTAAGCTCAACGCGCGCGCAGTGCAAAGAGGTGAGTACGTATCCCACTTGCGGACAGTTGTGCTTTCGCTTATGTACATTTACCTTTGCATATCACTTCTACATTAGTTGCCAATTGAAAGAGGTAGCTCTGCTTGTGCTTTGCTTGGTTACTTGGTGCCATTTTTGTGTTTGCTAGATATGACTGTAAAATACGAAAATCGGGATCCGTGGTTCTGCTTTTCGCACTCACACACACACACACACACACACACACACACACACACACACACACACACACACACACACACACACACACACACACACACACACACACACACACATATATATATATATATATATATATATATATATATATATATATATATATATATATATATATGTATGTATATATATTGGGTGTTTCCGCGCACATTTTCAAAAATTCTTATACGTTGACAGCATAGCTATGGTTCATGAGCTGGTGTCTGTTGAACGAGGCGGAAATTAATTGAACAAAAAATTGACATGCATAAAGCGACGTTTTGTTAAGGAAGTGACCGGCAGAGGCTAGAGCCCTGAGTTCTAAGGCAGCAAACGTACAACATAGAGTCAAAACTTCGAGCATTCTCCGGCTTGAACATAGGTCGAATAAGAATCGACAAAAACAGAAAGAAAACTTGATAGATTTTGTTCACATCTTGGCCTTCATCCTGCAAATGCATACATTGTAAGCTGCTGCATGCAATATTAAAGCTGCAGTGTGTTTACAATTTGAATAGATCTTTGAATAAACCATTGACTGAATTCTCATTATTATAGTGTCCGAAAACTATTGTCGTCGCCAATCTCATGCTGAGCATATTTTTTTTTCTGAGATCATGTAAGCTAATAATCATTCGCTTGGGACAGTCATTGGAAGGCTGATCACATGGAAACGCTGGTCGCTCTAATCCCCTCTACCTTGGAGTAGTTGAACTCGTCGCCGAACACACAAGGGAAGAAATTGCCACTAAGCAATGTGCTGGCTTTACGCAAGACGTTATTTGGATTCCGTTTGGAGCGCTGATTTTTGGTGCATGAGGATGTCACTTTTTTTTTGCAATTTTGCAGAGCTTCAAGATTTCAACAAATTTCTATAATAATGGTACCGAATTGTGAAGGAACTGATATAGAAATGTCGAAATGATGGAATGATTGTCGGCACGTAGAAACAGAATCGCACGATTACCCATTGCCAGAACGAGGTCGAACTGCCAAATTATTATATTGCCTGCATCACGTCACAGTATACACATCGGGATATATTTAAGTGCGCTGGTACGGGAAAAAGGCTTAAGAGCACATGATTAACCAGCATGGCTATCCATGAAGTATATCATTTTGCATAATGGATCCTTACCAACTAGCTCAGCTTTCTGTCGTTCTATATATCATAAAGCTACACAACGATATCGACAGCCGGAATTTTTTTGTGAAATCCGGCTAACATGTGGCAAAGCCCACATAGGGAAAACGCGATGATTGACGAATGATCGTGTGCGGTAGAACCAGCTGGCACGAATAAAGAAAAAAGAACACTATTATGTTCTGACAAACTTGCCTGCCAATGCGAGGCACGCTTCTCTGCGAATCAGACTTTAGCAAAGAATTTCACATAACGACCCACCAGAGAATGCAGAGACTCATTAAAATTTGAAACCAGGATGTGCCTGCGTGAATGACACCTTGATAATGGTGTGTAGCTCTTAAATATCATTACAACTGTATAAGCAGCAACTAGCCCACCAAAAAGCTCTACTGAATTTTCGTATGGTGCTACCACTCGTCTTCGTAAATCTATTCCACTTACCAGCGCTGCAGAGGAGGAGGATGAGAGCAGATAAAGGTGTCATCGTTGATTTTCAAGAGTTTTAACTTCACCTGCGAAAATTTTCACAATGTTAATCACGACTAGTTTGCTGTGTCGCGCTACATTTAACGTAATGTGAAGCCTCGAAGACAGCTGCGGCATGTTGCGCATATTGGTCATACAGAATTTGGAGGCACCATAGCGAAGTTTTAGTTGAGGTTCTGTTTTTCGCATGGCTCATTAACGCGTTGATTAGTATAAGTATTGACGCATAAGAACACTGTGAGCACGAGAACGCGTTCTATGCTGTAGCTTTAAAATATCAAACTTTAAAACGAGGTGATAGCCGAATCGCGGTAATTGTCGCAATGAAACTTAAGTTATTACGAAGATTTCACAGGCCGCACAGATAGCCATATGATATTTATGGAGTTTTTTATGCTTAACAAGAAAATTTTATAAGTATTGGAAACATGCCTGCTAAAAATCTCTTGCGAGAGGTGCCTGAATTCTGTCATATCAGTTGAATTCCTAGGAGAGGTGGACACTACATGCAAAAGAAATGAATAGGTAATGCAAGCTTATAACAACATGTCGCTAAGAATTTTGTAATATAGTCCTAGAGTTTACGTTTGAATTTCGGAATTGAAGCCGAGCAGTGACATAGTAATAGTTCTTTAACAGAAACCCTGTATTTGATACCTATTTCAAGAGATACGTTGTTAAAGTTAGTCGCGAAAAAGATTGGTGTTCCAGGTAGCTTTCAGTTATAAACTTTCAAGTTATGATTCTGAAAAAGTGGCGCTGAGCTCATAATTTGTGGTAAATTGATATTAGTCACTACAGCTTGGCTTCATTTTTTCGTTGGAACATTCGCCGAATTGTAAACATATATATTTCATGACTTAACATTCCTATTAAATACTAACACATTGCGTCTTGACTAGCAAGTAATGTCCATCTCTTCACGTAAGTCACATGATCCGACACAGCTTTCACAACACATAGAGGAGAGCTTTTTAGGTCAACTTCAATTACACTGAATTACCCGGCATATTTAGTACACTTAAGCATGAGTTACACATTTAATGGATATTCGGGTTCAGCGTTCAAAAGCCTTGTGAAAAATTGGGCCAAGAAACTCTAAAATTTGGGAACACCTTTGTATAAAAATGCTACATAAATATCTTGCGCGATAAATATTGCCTCGAGAATGCTTTAGATGGTACAAGCTCGTCGTTTACGGAAGCGCATGTTCGTTGCATAATTGGGTGATGCGGTGGAGTGCGGTTGATTCAATCTGATTTTAATCAGCGACCTTGCAAGTGCTGAATTGTTGTTTGTTTTTTTATGACTGCATGTACGTTATCATGAAGTGCATATCGTTTCATTGCGTGTAAGCGTACGACATGAGCACCTAGCGCATGAAAACATAAGTACTAAAACTTGCATGGCAATAACTTTCTGGATAATTTATAACCAAGGGTCGACTAGGCATCCAATGGTTCATAGCTAGGTGTACAGGAAGTTTAGCGAGTCTTCATGTATTCATGATCACAGAATAACTCCAAGTAAAGAATCCAAAATTACCACAAGACAGAACGCTTTCAAGGCTATCGCCTCTTTTCTGTCCCCATGAAATCGTACGGCCATGAAACACGACGCCCGATATAAGGAAATCAATGCAGCTCAGCACTAAACTAATGGAGAACACTACATGGCGCTCACATACTTTTTGGTAAGTAGTGTGGTAACGGTGCAGACCATTTCGGCATTTTGATGGTTTGGTATTTATTAGTTATGGCTTGATCTTAATCCTCGTCGTTAGGGCACTTTTTTTTTCAAGCAATCGTACTCCTGTATAAAAATCAGACAACTCTAGCCGCACTGTATACGAACAATTTTTAACGCAAATCCTGCAGCGTCCCATAAATATACTTGCTGCCCTTTAGCTATGTGACCATCAAGCTTATTTTTTTAGCCAGTGGTAGCAAAAAAATATGTGAGCTCTCACCTTTGGAGATTTCCGCAGCTTGTGCTGTCGAGGCGACAACGCCACACTTATATAGGCAGCGGATCCGTCTGGATTTCCCGCGCACAGAACCATTCTTGTCGTCCACAGTAGATAAGATATTGACAGATAGCATAAGCGCTGACCCGTTGTGGCTGCAACAGTGATTGTTTGCTAAGAACCTGCGATGAGATATGGTTCTGTACTTTCCCATGCATTGTTCCTTCTGCCTACTGGCAAGCGCGAACCACGAGTGGGAACTCCATGACCCAGCTGACGCACATGTTATTGTCGCATAGTTATTAAGGGACCTAGGAGAGTTTGTCATCCGCGTTGAAACGTTTATTTGAAGTATTCGTTCGCGTAGGGTTCATATCCTGTTTCTCTCAAGTTATTTCTTTATAAAGCAACTGCCACGTCTAAACTTGAATACTGTCTACAATGTGAACCTTTCACTTTTCATCAGTCATTTATTGTCTTGAAGACATCCTATACTGCTCTGCACCATTCATAGTTGTCAAATACCCCGCTACTAGCTTTCAGTTTCTCTCAAGGTGTCATTTGGTCTACATGACATACGTCGAAGAAGAGTTGCCTAGTTATCTTTTTTTTTCATTACACTTACTGCAACGGTTATCGGGGACTCGCCTTTTGTATTGCAGCTTGAAGTTTTATATCACGTATTGAGCATACACTTTAAAGGCTGACAGCCCACCTGTAACACAAAAGCTCACGATATCCAGGGGTCCCAAGCCTTCAGCTTACCATAACCACTTTACTGTTTTTAACGCAAAGAACACAAATTCTTGTTCATGAAAACAGTTATTTGAACTATGATCGTATCTCTCAACTCTGCAGCGCCGAAAGAAGTGTTGCGAGTGTTTGCGATATATTACCCTACATCAAAGAATTTATATCTTTTGTGAGTCGCTCTTTGCAGACTGATGGTAGTATTGTGGTAATGTTCCGTGCTGGTCCCAGATTGAGTCATAGTAAAACAACCCACCATCAATGACAACATAAAAATTATAAACAAGCTCCACACACAAAACCGTAGCAAACCTAGTCGGTTACAAACTAAGAATTACAGAGAAGCTCAACTCTCAGGAACGCAGTGCACCAACTCTTCACCTCTCAAGGAGCGCCAAGCCTACTACAGCGCGCAGATACTTCCTAACATTGCTCTGTTAATGTGAGTGCTAGGCTAACTGGACTATAAAAGCTAGTTGCTTCAAGTTAGGATGTTAGCTATGGCTAAGCAGTGATGTGAAGATCACGCATAAAATTCGCCTAGTCATGCGATTGTCGTGACGCAACGGTAACGCACTGGTAACGCAACGAGCGATTTCTACGCAGGAAACATCTGTTTTAAGCACCTGAAACCGCTTGAGGTCAGTTATATTTGTGAGCCTAATTGGCTGGCACATCTATGAAAAGTGTGCTTAAATTGAACACCGTACATATAATCTTGTAGTTATTAGGTTCTGTGCGACTGTACTTTTATTTACAAATTATATAAAGAAACCTCAGGCTTGGCTTCTTTTCGTGACGCGGAGTGGTGTTCCATATTTAAAGAGCTGTTCTTTTTTCGTACAGATCTGTCTTCATGCCATCGGTTTCAGGAAGACACATAAATGTGTAGGGGAAATTTTATGGGTGAACCTAATATCACGAATAATATTTCTGCTTGAACCAAAGAGCTATTACTTGCCAGTTAGAACAGCATTTACATCGGCAGGGCAAATTCATTAAGCTGTGAACGGACTCCTGCTGGCTCGACTTTCTTTTAGAGTTGAACGGCCGGTGCAGTCGAAACCTCAGCAGTCATGGAGGCATTACGGAATCAGGGTGTAGACGAGCCGTATGTAAAAATACTGAAAGATGTCTATAGCGGCTCCGCAGCCACTGTAGTTCTCCATAAAGAAAGCAACAAAATTCCAATAAAGAAAGGCGTCAGGCAGGGAGATACGATATCTCCAATGCTACTCACACGTGTTTACAGGAGGCATTCAGAGACCTGGATTTGGAAGAATTGGCGATAAGTGTTAATGGAGAATACCTTAGTAACTAGAGATTTGCTGATGATATTGCCTTGCTAAGTAACTCAGGGGACCGATTGCAAGGCATGCTCACTGACCTGGAGAGGCAAAGCACAAGGGCGGGTCTAAAAATTAATCTGCAGAAAACTAAAATAATGTTTAACAGTCTCGGAAGAGAGCAACAGTTTACGATAGATAGCGAGGCACTGAAAGTGGTAAAGGAACACATCTACTTAGGGCAGGTAGTGACCGCGGATCCGGATCATGAGAGTGGAATGATCAGAAGAATAAGAATGGGCTGGGGTGCATTTGGCAGGCATTCTCAGATCATGAACAGAAGGTTGCCATTATCCCTCACGAGAAAAGTGTATAACAGCTGTGTCTTACCAGTACTCACGTACGGGGCAGAAACCTGGAGGCCTACGAAAAGGGTTCTACTTAAATTGAGAACGACGCAACGAGCTATGGAAAGAAGAATGATTGGTGTAACGTTAAGGGATAAGAAAAGAGCAGATTGGGTGAGGGAACAAACGCGAGTTAATGACATCTTAGTTAAAATCAAGAAATAGAAATGGGCATGGGCAGGACTTCTAATGAGGAGGGAAGATAACCGATGGTCATTAAGGGTTACGGACTGGATTCCAAGGGAAGGGAAGCGTAGCAGGGGGCGGCAGAAAGTTAGGTAGGCGGATGAGATTAAAAAGTTTGCAGGGACGACATAGTCGCAATTAGTACATGACCGGGGTAGTTGGAGAAGTATGGGAGAGGCCTTTGCCCTGCAGTGTGCTTAACCAGGCTGATGATGATGATGATGATGATGATGATGATGATGATGGCCGGCGCATAGCGTTTGTGTGGGGTAAGCTTGCTTGTAATTTTCAGGTTGTTACAGAATATTGTCACGTAGTAGTGTCGGTGCAGAAGGTAGCAAAACTGTGATTATAGAAACCAGCGTGTTATTGGGCAAACTTGTGGCCCTCAAAAGCAGGCTACACTCAAAAGAACAGCGATAGTGGCGAACACACTCGGCGATCGCCGAAAACCTGAGCGGGTCAAGCGCGTCGGCTTTTATAAATCAGTCGTTCAATGTTCCAGAGTAATCGCAGGGACCCACGTGCCTTCCACAATATTCAACATTATTCGCGTCGTGCACACATGCGATCAGATTACACAAGGTTCGGTCACAGGCAGCGGATGGAAGCATCGATAATATTCCAGAAACTTCCGATACATGCAGGCGCGTCCTTCGCTGTGCGATAACATTTGTTAGGCGGTGAAACGTGTCGCCCGATAAAGACAAACAAGTAAACGTGTCAATACCCCCCTCTTAAAAAGCATCGAACGGATGCTGCAAGCGAAAGTAATAAAGAAAAACACCCGTAGCAAAGAAAACAACAAAATAAGGAAGTTCGTCAGCGTCCGTAAAACGGTTTAGGACTCACCACGTGGACCACTTCAGATCGTGCGCGGCGCCGCTGTCAATGCGAAATGCCGCCTGGCGCGACCTCATAGTCCAGTGCGCCAATACGTCGAATGACCTTGTAGGGCCCGAAATAGCGTCGCAATAGTTTCTCACTCAGTCCTCGTCAGCGTATCGGGGTCCAAACCTAAACACGGTCGCCGGGCTGGTACTCGACGAAGCGTCGTCGGAGGTTGTAGTGTCGGATGTCGGTCCTCTGCTGGTTCTTGATCTGCAGGCGGGCGAGCTGTCGGGCTTCTTCGGTGCACTGGAGATAGCTAGCGACGTCAAGATTCTCTGCGTCGGTGACGTGCGGCAGCATGGCGTCGAGCGTCGTCGTCGGGTTCCTGCCGTAAACCAGCTTAAACGGTGTTATCTGTGTTGTTTCTTGCACCGCCGTGTTATAAGTGAATGTAGGGACAGTTAATGGACAATCAGGTAACAAGCATATAATGCATTACGCGTAGACCGTATGACTTGTGGTATTGGTGTTAAAAGGCATTAGCCGTGTTATTTCGCATATTCTAAGTCGTTGCACCTCCATGAACATATAAAGCGAGGAGAAACTACCTTTTCAAAGTGCAACGGGCTTTCACAAGGACAAGGGAGTTGACCGCGTTAGCATGATAGTAATAATCAGTGCAGCGAATGTGCGCTGGAGTTTATTGAGATGCTCACTAGATACAAGGGAACCATGGACTACAGCTATGGTACACGCACAAACATGTCAATAATTCCAAAGGCTTACTTAATTACAGGGACTGTTCATTTGTTTGTTGGATCCTGTTGATAGCGTTATAATACGCCCCCCCCCCAATATATCTGTACATAAAAACAATTTAAACCAGTACATTTAAACAATTTAAATATAAACCAGTAGTCACCTACGGGGCAGAAACCTGGAGGCTTACGAAAAGGGTTCTACTCAAATTGAGGACGACGCAACGAGCTATGGAAAGAAGAGTGATAGGTGTAACGTTAAGGGATAAGAAAAGAGCAGATTGGGTGAGGGAACAAACGCGAGTTAATGACATCTTAGTTGAAATCAAGAAAAAGAAATGGGCATGGGCAGGACATGTAATGAGGAGGGAAGATAACCGATGGTCATTAAGGGTTACGGACTGGATCCCAAGGGAAGGGAAGCGTAGCAGGGGGCGGCAGAAAGTTAGGTGGGCGGATGAGATTAAGATGTTTGCAGGGACGGCATGGCCACAATTAGTACATGACCGGGGTTGTTGGAGAAGTATGGGAGAGGCCTTTGCCCTGCAGTGGGCGTAACCAGGCTGATGATGATGATGATGATGATGATAAACAATTTCAGTGCTGTTCAGCCATTATGAGTTGATATATATGAAAGTTGGCTCAATCAATGCAAGTTTATTGAAATTGGCTGGCTTTAAGGTCGAGTACGTGCGGACTACTAGTAAGAAAACAATCAGTGAATTTTTTATACCCTACAGTTGTAACATGCAAAAACACTGTTACCAGGTTTGGGGCAAAATAACTAAAGGAAAAGAAAAACCCGTGTCGACCATAGACAACGCGAAAGAAGATAAGGTCAACGTGCCTAATATGTGTACTTATATGTACTCGAATTAAGGGAAGGGCACTAAAGTTGGAGGAAATTTCTATGTTTCTATGTTGAAATGTTGCTTTCCTTGTATTGTTGTGTCTGTTCCGTTGTCGGGCCTAACATTTTTTCCGGACAGTCCATTTCTTTCCTTTTTTTCCTTTCCTTTCTTTTTATTTGTTGTAGGGAGAGTAAAGGTTAAAAAACACTGATAGATATTGCACAGCGTTACTCACAAATTCATTTTTGCGCAATTGACAATCAATTAAATAATGTAGAAGTAACAACACAGCAACAATACACAATGGAAATCTACAAAACAACATGGTCATAGTATAACTCCCAATACGCCATTTCGAATGCACGTATAAAATGCATGTTCAAAATGGGCAACTTTTTCGTTCGTTACAACAGCGTTAGGAACATTATTCAACATTTCTATATTATCGCCAGAAGACAGCGAAATGAAAAGCTTTGTTACGTGCTAAGTGAGGTTGAATAGTTATGCTGCGATATATACTGGGAAATATTCTTCCTAGGAGTGTAATTAGAATTTTTTAATTAGTCCAGTTTGCCTTTTCACGTTCTTGAAAATAAACTTTAGCCCATAATCACGTATTAGCTCATCGAATTCCTTTAGTTTACAAAATTATAAACCTGCCCGTTACAGAGCCCATGGGTAGGTATCGAAAGCGCATGAAGCGAGCCAGCAGTCGTCATTTTCTCTAACTCAGCCTTCACAGCGTTCTCATGGGAAGTCCACACCACACATTAAACTGGGCATGCAAGCGTTTTAAGGCAATAAACGTCAGGACCCATTTAGCAGATTGCAGCTTTTTACTGCGAAGCCATATTTGGCTGATTGCAGGAGGTCTCGCCTTACTTTGAGAGAAATTAAATGCCGGACCGATGCCAGAATCGAACATCTGCCATTGATCAGTGGAGAGCGAGTGTTCTAATCATTAGGCCACGATCTCACGCCTGTTTCTCGCGTTACAAAGAGAGTCATTTAGCTCTGTAAACACTGTACACGTGCACCCCCATGCCACTTTGTCGTCTGTCTAGGGACAGCTGCCGCTTTGAGGCACCGTTTTGACTGCAATATCGACGGGATCGGCCACTTTGCCCAGTAATTTTCTTGTTGCATTTTACGTTACATAGAAACTACGCAACGTTGTGTGGACTTCGTTCTCGCCCAAGGTAATCAATTTTAAATATTTTTCTCTGAAGTACTGATGCTATCGTCGTTCTAACTTGTTCCACATGGAACAGCTTTATTAAAAATGAAATTACGGGTTTTTACGTGCCAAAACCACTTTCTCATTATGAGGCATGCCGTAGTGGGAGACTCCGGAAATTTGGACCCCCTGGGTTCTTAAATGTGCATCCAAATCTAAGTACCCTGGTGTTTTCGCATTTCGCCCCGATCGCGATGCGGCCGCCGTGGCTGGGATTCGATCTCGCGATCTAGCTTTAAATACATACGGTTGTGTAACACGTAGTCGCTGATGAGTCACAATCGCTGTTTCTCTCTCTTACGTTCGTAGACAACATGTGTACGACCAAACAATCGCGATATCGTCGGCTGGCGTAAAAGTCATGCCATCGCTGTCACACGATCGTCTTCGACAGGGTTGCCCTAGTGCCGCTGTTATCAAGCGCGTCTATATTCATTACCCACACGCACAACTACTCAATTTGCCGGAACACGCTGGTCTGCTTGGCACCGTTGGTCGGAACGCCAGACAACGCTAGGTAGTCAGGTACCTGCAATATGCTTCGCGTAACATGGATTTCGACAGTACGTGGGGTTGGCGCACTTTAATTGTGAAAGTATATTTTTTTAGGCTTGTAGGTCAAAAGCGTGGCAGTTTGGGCGACTTGGTATGTGATGACTGTTTTAGCCTTGTAGTGCAGCTCAGAAAGAGCAAATAAGGAAGGAGGTAGGGGTCATCAAAGGGAACAGAAAACAGAGTGAGCGCTAGTATACCTTTTCATTCGATTTAGATCACACATCACCAAGTTGTGATTGTCATTGCAGTGAATAACGACTATTAGTTATTTGAAACAATGTGCATTCAGAAAACATGATCTTCCATGTGGTGCACAAAGGAAAGTTAATTTATGATACCACATTATGTACCTGTCTACATTATAGTTTTGTAGCGTATTGTGCCCAAAGTAAATACAAATTATAGAGGTTGGTGAACAAAGCCATGGGGCGCCTGGTAGATTTCAAGCGATATTTGTTGCCTGGTAGCCTGTGCCTATAGATAAAATTGACCAATCCATATATAGAACTGCTGAAATTGTTAATACTTGTCGAATTTTTTTTATTCGGTATCTGTTACCACGTACGAGACTTTCACATCTATAGCCTCATTTAGAAATTCGATGCATTATGCAGTCGTCTTTCTGAAACGTAAAATCAATTCATTCAATTCAAAATTGGCATGAGGTTCTGACATTGCTGTAAAACAACGTGCCGAGAAACATTCGAATCGTCACGGATACTTAAACTGTCCATTCTTTGGATTTATTTCTGAAATACATTTAGTATAGAAATGGCAAACTCTACAGCTACTTTGATGTCGGGATCCATTTAGCACTGACAAGGAAAACAGTGAGCGCTGCTAGTTGGTTTCCGCATTTTTGTTTTGTTTTTTCCTTCGTGCAACGTTGAGCTAGAGCTAATACGATGAAGTAAGGATTATGCAAGTCAGAAGCCTGCTGTAACAGTGCATGACGACTATGCTCAGAAGGGCTTGTTTTGGCAAAGCAGTAAAATATGAAAAATGTGTTCCTATTTTCGTTAACAGCGATGGTGGGGGTGGTGCAACATTGTCATTAAGCGCTATTAGTATGGTCATTCCGCGCTTAGTGTCCCAGACGTGCCGGGCGAATTTTGTCTTGCAGTAGTGAAGGTGAAGAAAGCAGCAAGACTGTGAATAAGGAAAATGATCTCCAGCGCTGACTTGCCGATTATATTGAAGCCTGCCGTTGTTGAGTTGAGTGGTTGTAGGCTTACTGGTGGGATTAGCCTTGCAGTTGCTGCTGGCAATTGCTCCACCGTAGCGACACTTAAAATACCTAAATCATATTAATCAGACGCAGACCTCACAACTATACATAGTCACTCCTAAAGTCACCATGTGGAGGCCAAATCCGTGTCCTGCAGGTAATTTAAAAGAAGGCGAGAAACCTCCTACGTACACAACTGGTTCCCGCGCGGGAAAACACTGTGCCTAAGAGAACTGTGAGGAATTCTTGTCTTCTTGAGAGACCCGAATGACACACTCATTTCCGCGTTATACAGAGTACAGCACGTAAGGTAATGTTCTATGTCACCGCCAACATCACACGTTGAACATAGTGGAGACAACGCCCGGCCAGTCTTGTACATCCACGCAGGGGTACGAGCAGAGGCCGTGCGAATGCGGAGAAGTAACGTAGCTTGGCTTCTTTTGAGACCTTTGGTCACACATGGCTTGTGAGCTGAGCTCCACAAAGAACTGAAGTGGCAAAACACCGCTTCTCTGAAGAGTATCTTGTCCTCGTGAGGCACTTTTCTCAATGGATTCCCAGACAGAGCTCTATGGGCGAGGCTGTCCGCCATCTCGTTGCCTGTGATAACTATGTGCGAGGACACCCATCGGAAGCGTATGGAGAAGCCTTTGATATGAAGATTGTGCACCGAGCGTCGGGAGCTAAGACATAAGGCATCAGCAGGGGACCCGTGATCTAACCTTAGAAGGGCGGATTTTGAGTCCGTAAGAATGACAACAGGTTGGGGCGTACAAAACCATAGCTTCTTTAGAGCTACCTGAATGGCAACGCTTTCGGCCGTTGTGGAGTACATGACTCGAGTGAAGCGAACCGACCAATCATACTTAAAAGAGGGAATGCGAAAAGCAGCTGCACTAGATCCTCTGACCTTGTCCACCGAGCCGTCATTAAAAATTTGAAGATGACTTGCATATTCAGTCTCAAGATGTTCCAGTATAAGCGAACGCGGTGCCCCCAAAGAAGAACTCCGTTTGGCGCGAACGTGAGGAATTGTTAACGAACAATCGCGGCTCGCGAATGTCCAAGCTGGTTTCAACCTCTGAGTTAGGCCTCTAGCGTGAAGACCAAGGTAACCAAGAATATTAAGGGCCAAGTATGCTCGGGACTCAGATCTCTTTCGAGGGCTCTGTAGAAGGGCTCGCCCGGCTATCGTCTGTGTGAGGCGGCCAATTTGCATCAATAACCTTTGTAAAGCGACTAGGCTAAGATGTCTCGATAGAGACTCATAAAAGGCTGCATTGTTAGGAGCATTCTGCGGAACGCCAAGAGCCCTCCTTAGGCCCTTTCTGTGCAGAACCTGAAGTCGTTCCAGCTGTGATAGCAAGGGGTCAAATAAAGGGAGCTGGTAAATTATTCGACTTGTCACTAGTGCATCGTGCAGCCTGATCATTGAAGAAGGGTGATTTCCCCCTTGTTCACTTGCAACTCTACGGATCTCATTGAGACGCGGAGACAGTGATGTCACAATACAGTCCACCGCACGTCACCACTGTAGACGGTAGTCAATAATGACGCCAAAAACGCGCTTGTGCTTCAACTGACGAAGGCAAGATTGATTAAGGTCTTTCTTCAGCCGCGCATACCGTCTTCCTCTACATGGAAACTTGATGAAGCCAGATTTTTTCACCGAGAGGGTCAACCGAACACCTTGAAGGTAATTTTGAACATAAAGTAATGCCTGTCGAGCTATCAGAGCTAAATGCTTGTGTTGATATCCGCTTAACCAAATACAAATGTCGTCCGCATATATCGACAACCAAATACAAATGTCGTCCGCATATATCGACATATGGATATGCCTGCAATGTTTTGTCACTTCAGCGGGAAGAGCAGCTATTACAACATTAAACAGTGTTGGGGAAAGAACACTTCCCTGAGGTACACCTCACGATACCACCCTTTCTGTGCTTATGGTACTTCCTAACCGCACTTGAATTTTACGGTCACCGATAAATGAGTGAATGAATCGCAGAAGATAGCCCTGTACGCCTATGGCCTGCAAACTGTTTAGTATTGAGCTATGAATGACGCTATCATAAGCCTTTGACACGTCTAGAAAAATAGCTAGTGTTGAGAGGTCGAAAGCTCTTTGATGTTGAATGTGGCTTATCAAGTCCAACACGCTATCTTCTGCGCTTAAACCTGTGCGGAATCCAGTCATGCATGTTGGCAGAACCCTTCTATCTTCGAGCCACCAAGATAAACGCTTACTTGCCAGCTGCTCCATGAGCTTAGCCACACACGACGTCAGTGATACAGGACGATACGAGGCCAAGTCTGTCATTTCTTTGCCGGGATTGAGCATTGGGACAACACAAGCCACCTTCCATGAAGGAGGAACGTCGCCAGTCTGCCACACTCGATTGAGATACCTTAGGAGCATCTTCCGGTGTTCCAGAGGTAGGTTCTGCATGAACTGGTTGGTAATGCTGCCCGGACCTGGTGCACATCAACGCCGCAGGCTGCTAAGTGCTGTCTGCAGCTCTCGGAGTGTGAACGGGGCGTCCATAACAGACGTAGATGTTTAAGGTAGAGCACATGGATGAATTCCTGAACTTCCACGTACAAATGCATCTGCAAATTCCTCTGCCAAGCACGCGAGAGGTTTCTGCTTGCGCGGTGCAAGCGCTTCGAAAGGCTTACTAGGACGAGAATCACCAGCAAGGCTACCAATGAATCGCCAAATTTTCCTCATCGGTGAGAAAACAGTCAAGCTAGCGCAGAAGGACGCCCACTGCGACCTACATAACTTGTTCGTATGGCATCGAATGGCAGAGTTATGCCTGTTGAAGTTCGTCTTCAAGGATCTGTCGTCATTTTTCCGCATCAGTTGTCCTTCCGCCCTTCTGCGCGCTGCGCAAAGGTTCCTGAGTTTTAAATCCGGAGTCACAAAACGATTAGGCAACTTGATCGGCGGGGTAGCAGCCATCTTACCATGAATCATTTTGTCTATCACATGGCCAGAAACACTTGCAAGTTGCTCCCTGTTGCGTCGCCATAACACATGTGTATCCCCTCGGCACATCCCACTGTGTGAAAATTATATTCAAGAACGAGACTCTCCCTTTGCACGTCAAGGTGAGCCACTTTAGACACCCTGTGGGACCATTCATCCCAAGGCTATTGCAATGCCGCAATTGTATAAGGCTGACACACGTGCGCGCCATGTGCGAGAACACGAGAGTTTGCTCCCGCTGCAGCGAGCCCCCCGCTTCAGACTCTTGTGCAGCCACGGGAGAGAGAGGAGTGAAGAAGGAAAGGCAGGGAGGTTAACCAGACAGAGTCTAGTTTGCTACCCTACATGTGAGTAGGGGAACGGGGAGTGAAAGAGAGAGAAAGAAAACTTAGGTGCAGGATGTCTGCAGTCGGGCACTCGAGTCTGTTGCCTTCAGGTAGTGAAAAAACGCTCGAACTGCTTTCTGCGCTAATGAACTGTGTCAGGCTCCCAAGATCTTCGCTTCCGTAAATGGCCTGTCGTCCAGTCTATTCAAGGCACACTGGAGAGACTCACGTTGATTATCGATGCGAGAACATTGGCGCAGAAGATGACTGATGATCTCTTCACACTTGCACTTAGCGCACATTGGTGAATCCGCCATTCCAATACGATAGCTGCAGGAGTTGGTGAGTGAAGCCACGGTTCTCAAATGCACCAATCGCCTTCGATCCCATGATGCTTCCTTGAAGGGAGGCCCAAAAAGAAGAAGGAAAAGGCGATCGTGAAGAAGATGGCGAGAGACCATTGGTTTCGTCGGGAAGCTATTGCGGCCGTTAGAAAGTGACGCTCCCGACGCCGTCAGACTTCAAAGAACGCTGATGCCTCTGTAAAGAGTACGCGAAGTACGCCCCATCCGGCAACACCTTCCCCTCTGCCCCCTAGGCCTGGGGCAATTCAATCTAAATCTGACAAGTTCATGGCGGAGATCAATACAACTTGGGCCTCACTACTAAAGCAACAGCCAAAGCCAGAACAACAGGGGAAGTCACAACTGAAGCCACAGCTGATGCCACAGCTGATGCCATAGCCGATGCCACAGCCGATGCCATAGCCGGAGCCGACGCCGCAGCCGATGCCATAGCCGATGCCGCTGCGCACGGCTGTAGAGCGCACAGCGCGGGTTCCTGACAGATTGCTCGAAGAAGACCGGCAAGTGGTTATGATGCTCCGGCCAACGCGAAGTGCAGTGCAAATGCTGGATGCTCTCAATTAAGTACCTGCAACTCTTGAGTAAGCATCATGGCACATCCGCATCATTATATTCGCACTGAAGTCAGAGCGGCTGGGGTTTACCTTAAAAATGCACTGCCGGGCATTGCAACGTACTGCTGACGCCCAGGGACTCCTTTGTCTTCACTGGTGACTTCCACGTGCATCACCAGCTATGACGCATCAAGATCAGCTTCAGAGAGCGCAATGACGGCAGCCTAACGTATCGACGGAGCACTTGCTTTGACCTGACTGATTTCCAGGCGCTTTGCTGCGTGCACAGTGTTCCCTCTATCCCGCTTTCCTCTTTCTGTTTTCGCTTTCCTTTCCCCCAGTGTAGGGTAGCAAACCGAATGCTCTTCTGGTTGACCCCCTGCCTTTCCTCTCTTTGCTATCTCTCTCTCTCTCTCTCTTTGTTAGACGGTGAAACGTGATCACCCGATAAAGATAAACAAATACACTTGTCACTTTCTTCGGAAAATAATAGCTATTCAGTACATTGCTCAGAATTAATGAATGTCTTCCTAAAATGTTTACTAACAAAAAGATATTATATAATAGGTAGCGAGACTGGCCAACATGGTCGAGCCCTTACGTGCTGAGGAATGTCGCTTTACACAAAAAAGTGCAATCCCTCATTGTCTGAATCAATACAGCTAGCACTGCACTTAGTAGTGAAGTGGTAATGTCCTGCTCAAAAGAAGAAGGGGAAGGGAAGATAGAACAGAAGAAGATCGAACGTAAACTGTAAGCAGTTGATCAGTCTTGGATCCCTTATTTTACATTTGATGCAGCCCGACAGAATGTGCACTGAAGCACGACATGGTACTACTACAGTGAGACAACTGTACATTTCGTCATACCAAGCCGAAGATGAAGAACAAGCCGAATTCCAGAAGACGGCAATGTCACTGACCCTGCGCCAGTCTATCGCAGTCATACAGGCTGATCTCGTCAACTGAGGTATGTGGAATATAAATATCGAGTGTCTGACTGAAAATCACTTCAGACAATTATCAAGTTATAAGCCCTTTCGAAATGACAATAGCAGTGATATTGCTGTGCTTATTGAGGAGATGTTGAAAGCGCAGGCGTCACAAATTCAGAAACATGGGCCACTGCTTGCTGTGCTAACGGAAACTAAGCGCGCTATTAGTGGTCCGAAAGCTTAATTAAGGAAAGCGGACATGTTTCTTGGGACGTTCGCTTTGGCAACCACTTTGCTGGAGTTCTTTGAATACGCTGGCGAAAAGAACTCCTGGGTGCCGTCACAGGATAAGCTTTAAAATATGATGTTGTTCCTTCTACACGATGCCAAGAAATTGTATGAGCTCCGCATAAAAGACTATCAGGATGACGCCTGGGATCACGGGAGAGCAAATTTTATATCGGCTTCTAAAGAAAACACGGTCAATCGATGGGAAACACTATATTTTTCTACAAGGCTTAAGTTCATTAACTGGGTATTTCTACGAGAAGAGACAGCTGGTACTATTAGCAGATCCCACTTTACCTGTGTGGTTCATTGTGGCGTTAATAATCCACAGTATGACAAAGGACTGCCAAAGGCTAGTGCAAATAAGGTCGTCTAAGACAATTGAAGACCTACTGGGGTGCCTTAAGGGCGTGCGCCATGCAACCCCTGGGCCCACTGCGCAACATAATTGGACCCACTCAGCCAGAATTCATCCGGATAATACAGCCACATCGATGACAGCATCCACCAGAAGCGCAGCTTCTGACTATTCCCTTAGCAACAGAAACAAGAAGACAAAAAAAAAGGAAACCAGTAAACCTGGGTGCACAACTACACCCGAGTAACCAGAATGAGGCTGTCTACTTGATTCGATCGAACCTTTTACAAACTGAAGCCCTTATTAACGGGAAAAAATAAGTGCTATAGTCGACACAGGAGCTTCAGCGAGTGATTCATGAAACCATGGTAATGGCCGGTAACATGCGACAAGGTTAAGTGGTAACGGCTAAGAGCTATGATGTATCATCTCGATGACATCACACCTGGACGAAAGTCAATATACATTGGGATGGGGAGGACTTCACAATAGAAGCGCTTATTATGTGTGATGTTGAATACTTGTTTATACTGTCAAGACAGGATATGAAGAAGCTAAGAGTGAACATTTCTTGGAAAGATGAAGTGACTCTAGACTCCCGGGTTTCAAGTGTCCAGATACCGACAATGATGAGGGCTGCGAAATTCGCTAATGATAAATGAACAATTTTTCTCGAACTTACCTGCTTCAATACATATCCACCTGCAGCTTCTATGCTTGAAGTACCTTTCGAACTTCGTAACACGAGCATTCTATGGAAGAGAGCCCACGCGATTTCTCATAAAAAGAAAACAAGACTGAAACAACAGCTGCAACAAATGATGAGTGCTGGAATAATAAGGGCCTCAACATATACATCTTGCGCCTCCTATATATATTGCCCCTAAATCAAATAAACACCCGAACGGAACTGCATCCACTCCCGATGCATTTGACTGACGACAGCACTAATGATACTCAGTGTGCCAATGGTTCCCGCGAGTCGATTTGTGCAAAGATTACTGGCAGGTACCCCTCAAAGAAAATTCAAAGATGTACCCGGCATTTTTAATGCCATTTGATATTATGAATTGAACCGTCTGCCATTTGGCTGCAACGACTGGGGCTCTTGGTTTCAGAGCATAATGAACGGTATATTTCATGATTTCATAGAAGAGTTCTCCAATGTTTATGTCGATGACATCATCATTAATCTCGTACCGAGAAAGAGCACTGTTCTGACCAATCTCATCTACTAGAAACATTGAGCAAATAACAGTTAGAGACAAACAAGAAGAAAAGTGAATTCTTTCAGCTAAAGGTGGTGTTCCTTCGCAGATTCTTGACGGCTTCATGAAGACGACAAAGCAACAGTCCGACTAACGAATAAACGAACTGCATAAGCCCTGCAATGTTCACTCACTGCGAGTGTAATTAGACTGGCAAAACACCCTACGGCGTTCATTAAGCACTTTGCGGCGTTACCCAGGTGTCTTACAAGACTCACTCAAAAGGAAGGTCCATTTGTGGGGAGCGACGAGTGCGGACATGCGTACGAAGGATTGGTGCGCTCAATATCTTCAGATCCAATCTTGATATTACGCGAATTCGCGAAACCCTTGGAGGTCGGGTCTGATGCGTCCAGTTAGGGTGCAAGAGCACTGTTATACCAACGAAATTCAAACGAAGACCTAAGCCACAAGTTAACGTCATTGGCTATTACTCCTACACCTTTTCAAAAGCGGTAGTAATCTACACGACCACGGAAAAGGAGAACTTAACAGTAGCGCTGGCGTGACGATACTTCAGGAGTTATCTGGAGGGCCGTCAGTTCAAAATTGTCACGGACAATCAGGCTTTGACGTACCTTTTGAGCCTTACACTACAGAAGCAAAAAAATTAAATTATGGGGTTTTACGTGCCAAAACCACTTTCTGATTATGAGGCACGCCGTAGTGGAGGACTCCGGAAATTTTGACCGCCTGGGGTTCTTTAACGTCCACCTAAATCTAAGTACACGGGTGTTTTCGCCCCCATCGAAATGCGGCCGCCGTGGCCGGGATTCGATCCCGCGACCACGTAGTCAACAGCCTAACACCATAGCCACTGAGCAACCACGACGGGTTACACTACAGAAGAGGAGAGTGGCAAGATGCATTAGCGAAATTCAGCAGTTCACTTTATGTAGTTCAGTTCATGTTTGCCAAAGACCTCACGAATAGAGCTACCTGATGCGGACGCGTTATCAATATTGCACATACTGCCAATAAACAACTATCAAAGGGCACACGTCGCAAATGTATGGGAAGACACTCAAGAGATAAAATTATACGACGGAAAATTTGTTGTACTATCATGAGCAATATGAAAGGCAACACAGGTACCCGTTGCAAACAGCCTCGAAACAGACTCGGAGCGATACGCGGATGGCGCAGTGAAGAACAAAGGGGGAAAGGAGGGCGCTCTTCCACTCGCTGTTGGCACTCCCACCACGCAGCAACCACGTGCACATCTATACCGATCGATCGACTACGTCGAGCAGTTCTTCTGGTGACATGGTTATACTGGTTATACCAACGCGAGGAATGACAGTGCGGTTCAAGACATCGCATGTCACGACCTCAACGACGGCAGAACTAACGGCCCTGCGTCGAGCACTGGAATTCATTGATTCTGAATGACCTTGAAAATGGGCTGTGTTCTGCGATTCAAAACCAGCTTTATAGTGCACGCAGTCAGTTCTCCGACACGGATGTCATGACCAATTGACATACGAAGTCGTGGAACTTTACCATGATGTCCAACAACAACAAAAAAAAGGTCACGAGGTCGTTTTATAATGGGTACGTGGTCACTGTGGCATCAATGGCAATGATTCTGCCGTATAGGTGCATGCCGATATTTGTAATCCGCAGCATCAATCACAGACAAATTGTGGAAATACGATGCACATATGGCTATTTAATTGAAACCAACCTTTATCGAAGTGGTTAGTTAAATGTTATAAATCATAACTGCGCCTGTACAAGAGGCTTCGTTGGGATATCATGCAACTTCCAATCGTATTCCATATGTATGTTTATGCAGTGCACAGGTCTCATGTACTAACCCAAATTAAAAAGAAAGTCCCATTGCCCGTAACTACCGTAGCTAATCACATCATATAACATAAAGAAAAAAAAACGGGTCGTGATTTACGGTCCTATACGTTTCATATTGGTTTACTCGAAATGTGAGTTGTGGGGTTAGTTTCTTCAATAGGAACCTTACGCAATGTTTATGCACTAGACTGTTCACAAGGTAATGAGAAATGCAAATGGCAGTTCACGCGACTGCGAATGATGCGACGACAAAGCAATTGGTGTGTCGAGAACACGACGGTGACGTTTCTTGAGGAACTTGATGAGGAGAAGATGCGCAGAGAGCTGCACGATGCAAAAGACAGTGATAAGTTGGCTATTATTCATCCGCTTCTTTTCTGCGTCTCTAGACCAAGTGCAGCTGGCGCCCGCGCGCAATCGTTGGCAGGCGATATACATCAGGTAATGCTCGCGCGAATCGTCTCCAAGAGATTGGTGGAGTGGGCGTTCGAGATGTGTGGGTGCGGCTGTGGCCTAATGGTTAGAAAATCGGGCGGTTGCACTTGCAGATGGAGATTCAATCGCGCCATCGTACTTATCTGTAGGGAAACTATTCCGCAACAGAGCAGCGAACAGCTATCAGGTCGAGCAAAGCGTATGAGAAAAGCCTCTTATACTCCTCGCAGCTCATTCCGGCTCCGCAAATGGGGCTGCGTTTCTCTGCATCGTGTCCCTCGTTATGTTCGTTTTCCGCTTATTTAAGGGACCTGTATTAAGACGAAAGCCTGTGATGACGTATGGGTCGAAAAATTGACCGTTCGGCGTTATGGCACCCAAATTCAAGCGCATGTGCCCGCATTTCTTTAGCATTATTAATAACAAAAAAAGAAAGAGCTCGATTAACTCTATTCGCGTTGAACGGAAGCTTCCAAATAATCAGTGCGACCAAAAAAGCGCCTGCCTGTGGTTGCTCCGGTTTTCTTTGCTGCCCAATGTACACGTGTCTTGCATAGTTTTGAGGAGGATAAGTACGGCTGCGAGAACTGGAAATATATGTGTCGTTGATAGTTAGGGCTGTGTGTTTATCTAATTTGCCTTTCCTAGTCCCTCTCTTTCTGCGTGCTCTACAAGACAGTAGAAGCAGCCCTATGTACCAGTCCGTGTAGCTACCCTCGTCGAATAAAGTGACAAAATAAAAAAAAATCGCTCAGCGAACTTACATATGTGTCTTATTGGTCTTAATAGACTCCCCACTATCACTCTAACGTGCCTTAACCACGCAGAAACAGTGGCGATGTCTCAGGCACAGAAAAAGAGACCAAGAGTAAAACAACTAAAGTGAAAACGAGTAAGAGGAAATAACCACGAAGTCGCATGTTTCATGAGCGTGCAGGCGATCGCCTGCATCCTCTTTAGCGTAAGCTAAAGGCACTGTCGATATTTTGGATTACCACTTCACTTTTGGCTTATCGCACAGGAAGGCATATGTCTATAGGTCTTAGGAACCATTACCCCAAAATGTATTCCTGAAATTGCCACTTTGTAGTAGCAGGCACTGGATACCTACAGCCGCCGCTGTCTTTAGAAGGCTGGTCTGTTCTTTCTGCAGGTTTTGCTTAATACGATTTCTCTGCGCAGTGATTGTCACGTGCATTAGGGCCCTACCATATGCGAGGTGATGTCTTCATGTATCCTACAGCTGCCAGCTTGTGCATGAATTGCTGATTTGCCATGAAGGGGAAATGAGTTGTAGTCACTTACAGACAGGTGTTTCGGCATTTAAGAGAAAGCTGAGCAAGCGTAAGATTTTACAGCATATTGTAAATATCGCAAGTGCGAAGCTCCTAATCAACAACAGATTGAATTTGATAAATTATGGATTTGATTATATATATAGTATATATATATATATAAGTGAGCGCTCTGAAACGAGAGAACTTCCCACTCGATAGGGTAAAGGTGCTATACAGAGCTACGCCTCTGCGAACGCCGCGCGCGAGGCCTAATTTGGCTCCGATTACGTCATGCGCGGTGGGACAACGGCGTCATTCGCACTCGCGAAATATGCATAGTCGAGTAATGACTTATTTCCTCTACACGACTATGCGAAAGTAGGAAGGAAAAAGTGGAGAAGGAAGGCAGGGAGGTTAACCAGTTTAGCCTAACCGGTTTGCTACCCTACACATGGGAGCGGGATGGGGGGGATGAAAGATGAATGGAGAGAGATAGAGAGCACATAACACAGCAAACACATCGTCAGTTACAGTCCGTCACTCTTGCGCGGTACGCGACATCACTGTCACAGCCGCTTGTCCAAGCCCGTATCCTTCATAAACCGAAATGGTCCCTTCGTCGCCTTCAGGTGCGATGTCTTCTGTCGGCGATACGTGAAAATGGTTGCAACTGACAATGGTCTATTGTCCAGGTGCGTTAGAACGGACGCCATGGACTGTCTTTGAACATTATATTCAGAACAGTCGCACAGAATGTGTTCCAGCGTCTCCTCGCAAAGACAGGCATTGCAGAGAGCGTTGTCGGTCATTCCAATGCGAAACGAGTAGGATTTCGTGAAGGCCACTCCTAGCCATATGCGATAAAGCAGGGTGGCCTCACTTCGGCGGAGTCCAGTTGGCATACAGAGATGCATCAATGAGGGCAGGTCGTGTTGATGATTGCTGCGGTTGGTCTGACTGCTTGGTGTGCACCATAGAGAGAGCGTGATCTCCCGTGCAAGCACTTGAAGTCTGCTGGCTGCGTCGGACCGTGAAAGTGGTATGGCCTCTTCCTGTGTGTCTTCAAGAGCTGTCCGGGCGGCTTTATCGGCGTCTTCATTTTCTATGACGACGCAGTGACTTGGCAGCCACTGAAACGTCATGTGATGTCCTTTCTCATGTGATTTATGAAGTAGGCATCTAATATCGAGCACGACCTGTTCGAATGGCCCGCGACGCAGAGCTGATAGCACAGATTGTAGGGCTGCCTTTGAGTCACTGAAAATTGACCATTGTCGAGGTGGTTCCCGATTGACGAAACAAAGTGCAGTGCGAAGAGCAGCTAGTTCCGCAGATATAGATGTCGTTGGGTGGTCAGTCCTAAAGCTGATGGTAATACCTCTTGCTGGGACGACCACAGCACCGGACGAACGCTGGATGTTTGTGGAACCATCTGTATAAATATGTGCACTGTCCGCGTACCTCTCGCGCAGAAGAAGCAGATACACTTGTTTCAGCACAGGTGACGACAGCTCAGACTTTTTCCCGATTCTTGGTACGCTGAGATGGACTGTGGGGCTGACAAGGCACCAAGGGGGTATCGATGGTTTAGATGCAGCGGTGAAGCCCGAGGGAAGTTTGTCGTTGTACTTGACGCTAGTTTTAGAGAATGATGCTTGGTTCCTGTCTGAAGGTAGCGTTGTAAGGTGGTGATAGGGGGCACGTGCCAAATGTCTGATATGCGTTCTCAGGGCTTCCACCGTGATGTGAGTTCGCATTGGATGGTCCAGAGCAATCGCAATAGTTTCATTAGTTGACGTGCATCTGGGCAAACCAAGACAAACTCTGAGTGCTTGAGCTTGTGCTGCCTACAGAACACGAATATTTGTCTTGCAAGTGTTGTTCAGTGCAGGTAGACTGTATCTTAATAAACAGAGAAAGAGAGCTCTGTAGAGTCTCAGCATTGCGTCTACTGACATCCCCCACGTCTTTTCCGTCAAGTACTTGAACAACTGGGAGGTTGTTGTCAGGCGCCGTTTCATGTAGGCCACGTGCGGGCTCCAACTGAGGTCTCGGTCGATAATTACGCCAAGAAATCTGTGGGTTCTGACATAGGAAATGGTCCGCCCATTGATTGAGATGACATAAGGCGTCATTGGTTTTCGAGTAAATGCCACTAGCGCGCATTTTTCTGGCGATATGCTCAGACCTTGTTCACACAAGTAGCTCGCTGTCAAAGTAGCCGCTCTTTGAAGCCGTGCACGTATCTGAGGACATGTGACTGCCGAAGTGCAGACACAGATGTCGTCTGCGTACATTGAAATTTTGGTGGTAGTTGGCAAGTGTTCAGCAAGCCCAATAAGAGCGAGGTAGAATAGCGTCGGGCTGAGAGCACCGCCTTGAGGAACGCCCCTGCTTGTATAGCGTCGCGTAGTTGGGCCATCGTCAGTTAACACATAGAATGATCTTGCAGAAAGGTAACTTGCAATCCACAAAAATACTCGACCACCTAGGCCAGCCGTCACAACAGCGTCGGAAATCGCCTCATGTAATACGTTATCGTATGTCCCTTTCACATCTAAGAATAAAGCTGCAGATAAACGTCTACGGGACCTTTCGTGCTGGACATATGAAACGAGATCAACTACATTGTCGATGGAAGAGCGGTCACGTCGGAAACCAGCCATGGAATTCGGATAAAGCTTGTAGTATTCAAGGTACCATTCCAAGCGGCCAAGGATCATCCCTTCCATTATCTTTCCTACACTGCTGGCCAACGCTATTGGGCGGTAAGAGGTGAGCTCTAGCGGGGATTTGCCCTGCTTCAAGATTGGCACCAGGCGGCTCACTTTCCATTCGTCAGGAACATTTTCCTCCTGTCATGAGGTGTTGTAGAGACTCAATAGTGCTATCCGTGCGGATTCTCCGAGATAGCACAAGGCTCGGTATGATATACCATCTCGGCCCGGAGATGATGAGCGCCTGCAGAGAGCTAGTGCCACCTCGAGCTCCTCTATTGAAAAAGGAAGGTCCATGCGGCAATCACGGGAATGGGGGACGTCATCTCGGGCTGGAGGGTCTGGACGTGTCGCTTGCTCTGCCATCCACGCACAAAAGTCTTCTACGACATCGATGTCTTGCCGCCCTTGGAAAAACGCGAGCGCCTTGAATGGAAAACGCTGTTCCGGAAGGCAACGCAGACCTTGCACCGTTTTCCAAATGTGAGACAGCGGCTTGCGGGGGTCGAGTGTCTGGCAAAACGTTGCCCAACGTTCAGACGCTAATCTATCCATTCGACGCTGAATCTTCTTTTGTATCCTCCTGGCTGCCCAAAGGTCATGCATTAATTTTGTGCGCCGATATCGACGTTCCGCCCGGCGACGAAGTGCGCAAAGCCGCTCTAATTCTATGTCGAAGTCGTTTCGCGTGTAAGAGACCGTCAGCATGCGAGTGACGTTTCGCAACGTATGTTTAATTGTTTGTTCTAAACCAGAGGGTAGGCCCTCGCTGCAGGCATCTTCCATTTCAGATATGAAGTTGGCCCATTGAATCGTCCGAATGGTATTCCGTGGGTGAGATCTAGACGACAAGCCTTTGATGTTCAGATAGGTGGGAATGTGATCACTCCCATGTGTCTCAATATCTGGAAACCGCTTCACACATCTGGCGAGAGAGTTGGAGACGAAAGCAAGGTCGAGGCAGCTGCCGTATGTCACGCCTCGAAGAAAGGTGGGGCTACCATCGTTCAAGAGAGTAAGGCCATAGTTGTAGGCGATGCTTGATAATCTTCGTCCTCTTGCATTTGTCTTAGTACTTCCCCATGCTGGATGGTGTGCATTGAAATCTCCTATGATGACCCATGGGGCGGGGCAAACACTCAAGATATCCACTGATCGTTTTGTGCCGAAATTATGCCGACCTTATCTAGAAAGCAATATGCGTCGGGGGCTGTCTCTAGCAGCGACGGCGGCTCTTATCGTCGTGCTTGCAGGATTCTCGCCGCTCAGTTTGCGTTGAAGGGATAGAAGGTCACTTCGCTCGGTGCTGTGGCCACGCTCCCTCACGCAAGCGTTTTGACAGCGAGTGTTCGCGGTGATGGAGTGTGGTGTGTTTACATTCGTCTGTGCGCTTTGACACCATAACTTAGTTAGTAAGCGAATGTTTGGAAGTTCTATTATCCTTACTTCGTATATACGTATATATATATATATATATATATATATATATATATATATATATATATATATATATATATATATATATATATCTGTCTGAGCGTTTGCTATCACAATCAATGGTTTGCCTTCCAGGGAAAACTGATATTTGTTTTTAGTGACCAATTTCAAGTGCCTATTTCATGCTAAATTGTGACGTTGTTGCCAGATATTTACGCTAAAGCGTTAAGGGCCCCGCGTCGTAGAAAATCTGGCATCGGCTACCGACGGCCCACGTCTAGTGTCCAGCGTCGAACGTCGCTTCGGCAGAAAGAATTTCAAAACCCCCGAACCACGCATACCAAACGATTCTTCTACAACCATAGTTGGCCCTACCTTGTGATTCATTCCTTACAAAGTTATTCCTTGGAATATTGAGAACAGCAGCCCACAAACAAATTTCATGAAAAAAAGCATCGAAAGCGCATATTTTTTATGCTAGCTCTTCTCGAATTGAAATAATAAAAGAACGAAAAGTAAGAGCAGATCCACTCAAGCTAGAGGCCCTCGTTTCTACCAGAAAGCTTGCCTTCGAACATGCCGTTCATCGCTAGTGTTTCCCGGTAAGCGTTACATGAGATGCAGTTGCCGGCAAGCATGAAAAGTTTAATTAAGCGTCCTCCAGGTTTTGGTTGAGAAAACTGTGTGATTGCTGGTAGCATTGTTCAAGAAAAAAAAGGGCATTAGTCGAGGCAATTTTTGTGGGCAATCTGTCAGGTCACGAAGTGTTGGCCTGACAACCATAAACTTGTAAAACAGGCAGACTCCATGTCCCCACCAGTTTATTTCAAGGCTCTATACACGTTATTCCATGCTCAATCCACAATCTTTTGGAACTTGTACAGTGACTCCGAAGAGGCAAATTTGCAAGTCGTGGGGCATATTTTTCGCACAAGTGTCAATTAGGGGAATGGCGCGGGGACGGTAACAAAGGCATTGTTCATCGCCTCTCGCAAACTTCCGTACAGTAGTGCCGCCAGTTGGTCCTTGATGTTGGCCTTTATCGCGTCGTGGAACTGCTGCTTACGGCGCTCCTGGTTCAGGCCCTGCCAGGTACTTTCGTATATCAAGAGCTCCAGTGAATTGAGGCTGATCGCCTTCAAGGTGGCAGGAACATCTGCGTGTAATGCCACCGGCCCATGTGCATCGAAGTAATGCCAGGCATAATCAACACACGTGTATATATATATATATATATATATATATATATATATATATATATATATATATATATATATATATATATATATATGTATATATATATATATATATATATATATATATATATATATATATATATTTAAAAAAACAGGAGCGCGTAGGAAAGAGGGCGAATGCAAGCACACACAGTTTCATTTATACAGTTTCTTTTTTCTGTAGAAACAGACAGAAGTGATAGACAGACAACCAAAACGTGAATACAAACTTTACGAACTTGCGTGTACATCCTGTGACATTAAAAAGAAAAAAATGGCAATCTATGACCGCGAGCACGTGTACATTTAGCGGCGTCATGAATGCCAACACGTGTGTTGGTTCATGTGAAAGTAAACGAATACAACAGTGAATACAAACTTGCACATACATACAGTGGTGCTACAACGGGAGTACAAAGTTGTGCGCACACAGAGTGGCAGTATAAAAAAAAGCAGAAGCAATGCAAACGAAGTAGGAAATTTGTGAATAACCCACACGTCAACAAGTGCACATTCAGTCGTGTCCACAGGGGAGGAAGGACGAAAGGCATAGCCAATGGAATCTAGGGGAGAGGAGTGGCATGTTAAAAAACAGCATGGCTCGGGTCGCAGCTACCAGGTGAGTGTTTCTTTTGTTCTCAGTGTGATGTTGCTGCAACGTTTGCGCGACATTGAAGTCAGTCAATACATCCCACCTAGCTATAGGACACCTATGCTGTGACCTATACTGACCTCTGAGTAGAACTAACTGTGTTCACTTGCAGTCTTTGCACAAGTGGTATCTTTTCTGTCTGCGGGCAAGCTGTTTATCGCAAGTCCACGTATACGCGAAAAATAAACTAAAATACAAATGACAAGTTATATCATAAGGTGAAATAATAAACTTGATATATATATATATATATATATATATATATATATATATATATATATATATATATATATATATATATATATATATATATATATATATATATATATTGCAAGGAAGTTGACGAACGTGCGCGCAGTCAGCAGCATTGGCAGCATCAACCGCGCAGCAGAAGCTCGAGCTCGGGGATTGTGCTCGGTGCATCGTAGAACCGGCGGTCGCGGCGAACCCGAATAAACCTCCTTTATAAGTGGTGGAGCCGTGCGGGGTAACGTTCCACTCTACCATCCTGGAACTCCGTTCTCGGACGCTACCCTCTGCCATGCCGGACACCGACCAGCAGACTGTTCCATCGCCACCCGTCCCTTGCGCTGGCACCGTTCGCCAGCGGGAGCCTCCCATCTTCAGCGGAACCGACGACAACGACGTTGAAGAGTGGCTGTCGTCCTACGAACGGGTGAGCGTTCACAACAAATGGAATGACTCGGAAAAGCTGGCCTACGTCTCATTCTACCTCGCGGGCGTGGCCAGTCTCTGGTTCAGAAATCATGAAAGCGATATCTGAACGTGGTCGGCGCTCAAGACGTCCATTACAGAAGTATTTGACCGACCCGCCGTCAGGAAACTCCGAGCCGAGCAGCTTTTGCGTACACGCGCACAGGAGACGGGTGAGACATTCACCAGCTATATAGAAGACGTTCTCGATTTGTGCAGGCGCGTGAACGCTGCCATGACGGAAGCGGAAAAGATCAAGCACGTCATGAAGGGAATGGACGATGACGCGTTCCAAATGCTTCTGGCCAAGGACCCGCGCACTGTTGGCGACGTCATCAGCTTGGGCCAGAGCTATGATGAATTGCGTAAGCAGCGACTTCTGACAAGGCGACATTCCACACCAAATGCGGCATCACTCTGCCGCATTTCCTTACCTGCCGCATTACCAGCCTTACCACCGGCCCAGAACAAGCCTCCCTGATAACGCAAATCAAGGATTTTGTCCGCGAAGAAGTCGAACGACAGCTATCTCTGGCGCCCGTCACTCAGGAGTCTGCCAGCGCTTTGCCGTCTCATATCCGTAACGTGATCCATGAAGAGGTCGTGGAAGCGCTGCCGGCTGTTCACCAGCTGGATGTCGTGACTACACCAGTCACTTATGCTACGGTTGCTGCAATGACCCCTCGCAGTAGGCCCGTGTGTCGCTTCCCGCAGCCTGTACACCGCCCTCCCCCTACCGTCCCCCGGACCACCACTGCCGTCGCTAACCCGTGGCGTACGCCGGACAATCGCCCTATATTCTTCGCATGTAGGTATCCCGGTCATGTCGCAAGGTTCTGCCGCCGCCGATCTCAGGCGTTTGACGACGATCGCCGAGTGCCCTATGTGCCGCCTGATGCAAATGCGCCTTACGAACCCTTCGGCCCATGACCAGCTCGCTCCCCGACTGATCCCTGCCCTCGCTTCGAACGCCTAAGGTCCCCCTCCCCACGTCGTCGTTTGCTTTCCCCTATGCGTCGACGACCCGTCTCTAACGAAAAGGGAAACTAGACGACGCAGTTCCTGAGGCAAGAACTGCGCAAGTGTCGACATGCCGAAGTCCTCCTCCTTTACCTGCCAATGTCATTGATGTGTTTATCGAAGATGTCGCTACAGTCGCCTTAGTCGATACCGGTGCCGCTATTTCAGTTATGGATGCCAGGTTTTGCCGTTCGCTTCGCAAAGTGACGACGTCTCTGTCTGGATTGTCGCTCCGAACGGCGAGTGCTCAACCCATTCGCCCTACCGCTGCTTGTACTGCCCGCGTGATCATACAGGACGTTTTGTACACCATTGAATTCACAGTTCTTTCATCGTACTCCCACGCCGTTATTCTAGGATGGGATTTTCTCTCACGCCACAATGCCATCAATTGCGCTCGGGCTGAGATTGAACTTTTCCCCCTTGGTGACCTGGCCTCGGTCGATGCTCATCCTGCCGCTAAACTTGTCGCGACAGAAGGCAACTGTATCCCCCCGTGCTCGTCAGCATTCGTACCAGTCTTCTGTAGTACCATATCCGATGGGACGGTCTTCTTCATGCCCTCTCATCACTTTGTTACCCGAAAAGCGCTTCCTGTGCCCTTTGCAGCTCTTGACCTTGCCGCCGGAGTGAGGCACGATGCCCGTTTACCATCATCTTTCATCGCCGCTATCACTGCTCCGCCGCGAATGCCTTGGTTACGTCGAGTAGGTCGATTCAACACGAATTGTCTCCGTCCTCGACGAAGTGCCTTCTACTGCCGTCCATGACCTGAGTGCCCTCTCCGTACCCGACTCAGCATGGACTGGTGTGTTCAGCCCATTCATCGCCGAAGACCTGACGCATTCGCAGCGATCTCAACTTCTCGCACTCCTTTAGCAGTTCCGCCGTTCATTCGACGTTGCGCAACCATCTCTTGGCCGTGCATCGATGGTCGAGCATTACATCGACGCTGGCTCTCACTCACCGCTGCGACAAAGACCATATCGCATGTCCGCTACGGAACGTCGCGTCATTGCAGATCAGGTCGATGACATGCTCCGAGGCGTCATTCAACCTTCCCAAAGCCCTTGGGCCTCTCCCATGGTCCTCGTCACAAAGAAAGACGGTTCCATCCGCTTCTGTGTTGACTTTCGACGGTTGAACAAGATCACGCTGAAGGACGTCTACCCATTACCACGCATCGATGGTGGTCTGGACTGTTTGCAAGGAGCAGAGTTCTTTTCTTCGCTGGATTTGCGGTCAGGCTACTGGCAGGTTCTGATGGCAGAGGCCGATCGCCCGAAAACTGCCTTTGTTACACCAGGCGGCTTGTATGAATTCACCGTCATGCCTTTCGGACTTTGCAACGCGCCTGCTACGTTCGAAAGAATGATGGATAATGTTCTGCGTGGCCTCAAATGGAAAATATGTCTTTGCTATCTTGACGACATTGTAGTGCTCGCCCCCGATTTCCCAGCCCACCTGCTCCGCCTCCAGCACGTACTCACTTGCTTGACCAACGCCGGGTGGCAACTTAACTTGAAGAAGTGTCGATTTGCTGTTCGTCAGCTCACAATTTTAGGCCATGTCGTGTCAACGGAGGGCATTCGCCCGGATTCCGAGAAGCTACGTGCTGTTACTGCGTTCGCAAAACCTCCTATTATGAAAGAGCTACGCAGTCTTATCGGCCTCTGCTCTTACTTCCGGAGATTCGTTCGAAACTTTGCGTCAATTATATCGCCTCTCACGCAGCTCCTTGGTGCCGCCCGAGATATCTCATCATGGTCTCCAGAGTGTGACGACGCCTTCACAACCTTGCGCCGTCTTCTCATGACGCTACCCATTCTTCGCCATTTTGACCCACAAGCGCCAACCGAAATCCATACCGATGCAAGCGGTGTAGGCCTCGGCGCTGTGTTGGCACAGCGTCAACCTGGCCACCCAGAATACGTCGTCGCATACGCGAGTCACACGTTAACCAAGGCGGAGACCAATTACAGCGTTACCGAAAAGGAGTGTGGCCATTGTGTGGGCGCTTGGCAAGTATCGCCCATATTTATACGGCCGATCTTTTGACGTAGTGACAGACCACCACACACTATGTTGGCTGTCGACGCTCAAAGATCCATCGGGCCGCCTTGCCCGCTGGGCATTGCGAATCCAAGAATACGACATACGCATGGTGTACCGTTCCGGGCGAAACCACTCCGACGCTGACGCGCTCTTCCCGATCACCGCTTCCCCCGAAGGCCAGTCACGACTCCCCCTGCGAGTGCACATTATCCTCTCCGGACGTTGACACTATCGCTGCTGCACAGCGTAATGATCCCTGGATTGCATCTCTGCTCGACCTTCTCTCGGATACGTAGAAAGCTCCAGCGTCACGCGCGCTTCGGCGCCAAGTGCCTCATTTTGCGATCCGCGACCAGCTACTATATCGCCGCAACTATGCCCCAGAGGGACGCACCTGGTTACTCGTCATTCCGCGAATCTTGCGATCAGAGCTCTGCTCCTCGTTCCACGTCGACCCTCAGTGTGGCCATGCGTGAGTCTTCAAGACTTACGAATGACTTCGACACTGCTATTACTGGTGCGGAATGTATAATTTCGTTCGAAAGTTCGTCCGTTCTTGTCATGAGTGCCAACGCCGGAAAGCGACACCGCACAACTCTGCCGGTGAACTCCAACCTTTACAATGCCCATCCCGACCCTTTGATCGCGTGGGCATAGATCTCTACGGGCATGGATTTCTTCAGCAAGAGCCTTGATGATACAAATGAAAAATTGATGGCAACTCTAAGTAAAAATAATGAGCTGAAGAAAGAAAACGAACTACTACAACATAAAGTTTCTACGCTGGAGAAGGACTTGGCAGATTGCCAGTCGGGCCTCTTGCAGTCCGAGCAGTACTCGCGTAACCGAAATCTTGAAATTAAAGGAATAGTCGAGAAACCAAACGAAAATCTGGTTGAAGTGCTAAAAAAAATTGGTGAGGTGGTTGGTGAACCTATAGCACGCGAGGACATCGATGTTTGTCACAGAATTCATACAAAGAAGGAAAATCAGACAAACATAATTGTTCAGTTTCAACGCCGTGACAAACGCGACGAAGTGCTTCAGAAGTCACGCAAGAAAAGGCTAACAAATGCATCCCTCGGCTTGCCCACTGAATCTCCTGTGTTTGTAAATGAACACCTTTGTCCCGAAGTGAAGAAAATGTTAGGGATGGCAATAGCACGCAAACGTGAACACAGCTGGAAATTTGTGTGGACGAAGAATGGCGTTATTCTTGCACGTCGCACAGAGACTTCACCTGTCATTCGCATCAGGCGTGAAAGCGACCTGAGCAAAATCACAAGCGTTTAACAAACATAAGCTTTGACACATTCGTACCTCCAGTAGAGATGGCGTCCTCAGACTGTGTGATTCCCGAGGAAATCGTTAAGAGGCACAAAATTAGCAGCGAAGCAAAGATGCTAACATTCATGCATCTAAACGTAAGGTCACTGCTGAACAAAAAAGATGAAGTCACTGTACTAATCGAATCATGTAAGGTAAAATTTGACGTACTGATGTTTACCGAAACTTGGTACAATGATGACTCGGAACATTATATACCTCAAGGATACGAGCATTTCTTCGTGAACCGCAGGGGAAGCAGAGGTGGCGGCGTTGCAATGCTAGTTTCTCTAACAGGGTATGACATTCTTAGAGAATATAGCACAGCTACAGAACATTATGAAGCCTTATGCATAAAGAAAGAAAAGACAGTATTTGCGGTTTTGTATCGACCCCCTAATGCCAGCCACTCTGCTTTTTTTGAGTTTTTAGATAACCTTCTGTCATACGTAAATGAAAGCGGCTATCTGCTTATACTGGGCGGGGATTTCAACATTGACATGCTGACTAATTCAGCAACTACTGTGCAATTTTTATCTATCCTAGAGTGCAATGACTTCTGCAGCATCATCAGATCCCCGACACGTGTAACCGTCACTACATCATCATTACTAGACACTTTCATAATAAATTCGACTATCGATAGCACGACATCGGGAGTCACAAGTTATGATATCAGCGATCATATGCCTATATTCCTTTTTCTAGAACGTAAAGGCACCGTTAAAAGCACGTGCACTGAAAAGACAACGTACCGCAAGATATCGGCGCAAACACTAGATAAATTCAGAGAAGCAGTGCGCGAAATGAACTGGAGCGATATTTTTGCTATTGAAGGTGCCAACGAGTCATATGATAAGTTTATGAGCAAACTCAAAACGCTGTACTTCAAATCATTCCCGCTTGAAAACTATCGGAGTCGAAGAAAGTCGCGCAAGCCATGGATTTCGAAAGAAATCATTAGGCAAATCAACCAAAAAAATAAGCTTTATCAGTCTTTCATCAAGTCGAAGGACTTGTCAAAATGGAAAGAATATAAACAGTTTCGGAATAAACTGAACAAAGAAAAAGAAAAGGCGAAAAATGACTACTACAGCCGTATATTTAATAATGATTGCATGCGCAGAAGTGATAAAGTATGGAAAAAAATAAACGAAACACTAAATCGGAAGTCAGTCGATACACGAACAGATACGTTGAACATTGATGGCACTTATGTAGGTGGTACAGAACTTGCGAACCATTTCAACAATTTTTTTCTTAAAGTAGGGTGCGTAGATCACGACATTCAAGATACAACGCATGCAGAGTCATTAAGAGAATCTTTATTCCTAAGGCCTACTAGCATCCCTGAGGTGATTACAACATTTTCATCCCTGAAAAATAGCCACAGTCGAGACGTAGATGATTTAGAAAGTAGGCCAATTAAGTACGTCATGGACTTACTTGCACCTGCAATAACGCACATTTTTAATATTTCGCTGTCAACCGGAGTTTTCCCGCGTAATATGCAGGTAGCGAGAGTAATCGTTGTTCACAAAGGAGGTGACAAAAATAATATTGGCATTTATCGGCCTGTATCTATACTTCCTGTGCTATCAAAGGGACTCGAAAAAATTGTCAACTTTCGTATTGATAGTTTTTCGCGAAAACATAGCCTGCTCACCGACTGTCAGCACGGGTTTAAGAAACAGCGGTCTACGGAAACTGCTTTAAGCATACAGAAGGAGCTAATTCTAGAGAACATCGAAAAAAAATTTCTGACTTTAGGGTTATACTTAGACTTCAGCAAAGCCTTTGATAGGGTCAACCACAAATTGCTGCTGATAAAGCTGGAAAAATATGGCTTCCGAGGAATCACACTTGAACTTATCCGGTCTTATTTAGAAAGCCGACATCAGTTTGTTGAAATTAATGAGTACAGGTCGCAGACGAAACCTTTGACAGCGGGTGTGCCCCAAGGTAGCATCCTTGGCCCAATACTTTTCCTATATTACATTAATGATATTGTACAAGTGAGCGATATGTGTAAATTTGTCGTGTATGCAGATGATTGTTCTGTTTTCTTTACCGGTAAAGATTTAAAAGAAATAACGCCTATAGCAAGCTCCGTTTGTTATGGACTTCAAGCCTGGTCTAAGGCAAATGGCCTCATCCTCAATGAAACCAAAACAAAATGTGTTATTTTTCATGCTCCGGGAAGTTCCACTACATTGCCAGATAGTATTGTGTTGGGTCCGTATAAAATTAACATTTCGTCATCCATAAAAACCCTAGGTGTAATATTCACAGCGCATATGTCCTGGAATGAACACGTCAGTCATGTTTGCTCAAAGGTACGAAAAGTTGTTGGTGTGTTAAATCGGAATCGAAGTGCACTACCCTTTAAAGTTAAACGCCTTATTTATCATGCTCTTTTCCATTCACACGTCAGTTACTGTTCACTTATATGGGGTAACACTACAGCGCAAAATACTCAAATGCTCGAAATACTTCAAAAGAAAGCAATTCGGGCGATAGCGAACGTTTCTTTTTTCGAGCATACGCAAGAGCTTTTCCAACAAAACAGAATCATCAGAGCCCGTGACATATATAAATTCAAAACGTTACTAAGCTATAGAAATGCTGTGCTGGGAAAACTGGACTCATTCCTACCCCTGGCAACTCTACAACAAAATAGAAGTACATATTCATATCGTCACCAGGCACTATGGCACATTCCTTTCTCACGTACTAATTATGGCTGCCAACGCCTTAAACACACACTACCTTCCCTACTTAACTATTTCAACCAACAAAATGTTGATGTGCTATCTCTAAACAAAACTAAAATATTGGATTTGTTCTTATAGATGTGTATTGTTAACAGCTCTAACAGTTCCGCAAAACTTACCATGTACTTTCGTTGCGTTTATACGTTCACACTTGTAACTATTATTCCTACAATCCAGGTTTTCCGCGGTAGTGATTGCGCCCGGACCTCGTGGCAGGGTTTGGGTTGTAAACTGGATGCTGTAAAGAATGTCTTCGCGGAAAAAAAAAAAGAATCGAGGATGTGACGACGCCCTGGGCTACATTGCCGTGGTGTCTGTCACGAAAGCAGCAGTCTATATGCAGATTATCTTTTTTTTTCTGTTTTTTAACCTGGACGCACATATGTATTTGCAAGTATGTAAACTAATTTCGAAAAAAGAAAGAACATTTCCTGATGGTAACTTGTGTTTGTTGTACACTGCTGTGAAATTTGTTATATTTATTTATGTATGTGTATGTAATTATGTATATATATATGTATACATTGTTTTTGCCTTCTTATGATATATGCGACGGAGTCTGTGTTAAGTAATAAAACGCAAGATAACAGATTGTAATTGTATACTAGGAGTTATCTGACACTACTGTATTATAACTAGTTTCTATGTAATAACACGAAAATGTCTATGTATTTCTGTGTAAAAATAGTCTTGTATCTACACTTCATGAGTGATTGTATTGCTACACGAGCCGCTACCGTGCCTATCTGGGAGACCGGAGCTTTGTCAAGCCGAAGAATTTTCGGCTTTTATTCCGGCTCTCCCTTTTTTCACCTTGTATCGAGTGGTGAAAATAAAAATGATGATGATGATGATGATGACTCCTGCCGGCAACAGGTGGATAATCGTTGCGGTAGACCACTTAACCCGTTATTCGGAGACTGCTGCTCTACCAAATGCTACAGCGCAGAAGGTAGCCAAGTTCCTACTTCGCCGATTTCTCCTTCGTCATGGAGGTCCACGTGAACTTTTAAGCGATAGAGGCCGCGCCTTCTTATCTGAAGCCATCGAACAACTGCTTGCTGAATGCGCTATCGTTCATCGTAAATGCACTGCTTATCACCCACAGACTAACGGTACAACGGAACGCTTTAATCGAACTCTTGGTGACATGCTCGCCATGTATGTCTCACCTGATCACTCTAATTGGGACCTAGTTCTTCCGTTTGTCACCTACGCCTACAACACCGCGACTCAGGCCACTACCGGATTTTCACCCTTTTGCATTCTTTACGGCCGTCATCCTTCGCACACCATCGAAACCATTCTGTCCTACCGGCCGGACCCATCCGAATGCCTGCCGATCTCGGAAGCCGCCAGACAAGCAGAGGAATGTCGTCAGCTTGCCCGCCGATTCACCTCGGACGACCAGCACCGCCAAAAAGCCGTTCACGATGCCGAGAACTCGACTGCCACTTTTCTCCCGGGCGCTCTCGTCTGGTTGTCAGTGCCACACCGCACGCCTGGGCTCGCTTCAAAGCTCCTTCCGCAGTACAACGGTCCATACCGCGTTCTCGAAAGAACATCAACCGTTCATTACCTGGTTGAGCCGCTAACGCCGCCGTCTGACATGCGACGTCGTAACCGCGAAGTCGTTCACGTTCAGCGTCTCAAGCCGTATCACAATTCTACCGTCCTTCCCGAAAACTAAGTCGCCAGGCTGGCTCCTTTATTTCCGTGGGGCCATTGTAAGGAAGATGACGAACGTGCGCGCAGTCAGCAGCGTCGGCAGCATCAAGCGCGCAGCAGAAGCTCGAGCTCGGGGACTGTGCTCGGTGCATCGTAGAACCGGCGGTCGCGGCAAACCCGACTAAACCTCCTATATATATATATATATATATATATATATATATATATATATATATATATATATATATATATATATATCTTGTCACAGTCGGTAATGTAAAAAGACGCTGATGGTGGTCTTAGAGACGACGAAGAAGTGTTTAACAGTATCGATGCTCTACGCTTGTTGGCTCAGCCATTAAAAGCCACTTGTATATAGACGAACGCTTCTTCCTTCCCGTAACATCATTGGTGAAGGTGCGGGGTAATCACTTGAGCAAGACGGAGCTCCGCAGCGGACGTAACCTGGCCGCCATGTCATCCGAAGGAGAGAGTTCAACCGCGGCCCCGGCGTCGCCACCGACGGTCATCCTGGCCCAGCCTCGCGACCCAGGCATGTTTTCCGGGATTGACAACGTTGAAGTTGACGACTGGTTACAGAATTATGAACGGGTCAGCGCACACAACCGGTGGGATCACACGCTTATGCTGGCTAATATAATATTCTACCTCAAGAAAACAGCACGGGTCTGGATCGAAACACATGAAGAAGAGATTACGAGTTGGGACCAGTGTAAACAGAAGCTTAGAGATTTGTTCGGCAAACCCGTCGGCCGCCAACGTGCTGCGAAGAAGGACCTTGGGACCCGTGCACAGACGTCCACTGAATCTTACGTGGCGTATATCCAGGATGTCCTCGCTCTTTGCCGCAAAGTAGATAACAATATGGTAGAGGCAGACAAGGTCAGCCATGTCTTAAAGGGCATCGCGGACGACGCGTTTAACCTGCTTGTTTATAAGAACATCACAACGGTCAATGAGATAATTCACGAATGTCGCCGCTTTAAAGACGCGAAGAGTCGCCGCATAGTTCGACAGTTTACTCGTCTACCTAATACCGCAGCTTCGTCGACGTGCGAAGAAATTTGTCCACCGCGTGAGTCCACCTCCAGCGAGAACGTCGTACGGCGAGAACGTCGTTCGGCGAGAAATCGAAGCAGCGTCTCCTTCCACGCCAGTCACGCAGTGCTTTGACGAGTCCCGGCCGCTTGTGTCCCTCATTCAGTCGGTCATTCGCCAAGAACGTGCCAATGTAGGTCTTCCATCCATCTGCTCCCCCAGCCGTCCTGACTTTGCTTCGTCTGCGGCCTCTGCCCCTGTTCACCGGAGCCACTACGGTCCATATCCGAGCTATCGCAACCCGGCCGAATGGCGCACACATGACGATAGACCCATCTGCTTTTACTGTGGACGTGTGGGCCACATCTCTCGCCACTGTCGAAGTTCCTGGCCAGCCCACTCACGACCAAGCTTTCCCGCCTACCGCCGCTCCCCACTGAATCCTCGCCCGCCATCACTCTCGACCGAGGTTGAAGACGCACCTGACAACGCTCGAGCCACCGCGACCAGCCGATCGCCATCACCACATAGTCACCGCTCTCGTTCGCCCCAGCTGCGTCGCTCTCCATCCCCAGCTTACCGTCGCCGCTCTCCGGGGGGAAACTAGAGCAGCTCCTGGAGGTGACGCTGCTCTAGAACTCCGGCCTGAAATTCCTCTGCTGACCCTGCCTACTAATCGGAACCTTCTGGACGTGCACGTGGATGGTTTGCCCATTACAGCACTCATCGACACTGGAGCCCAAATTTCCATCATGAATGCGGAGCTTCGAACGCGCTTGAAAAACGTACTTACCCCTGCTCCGACTCGACTGCTCCAGGTCGCCGATGGTGGAACTCCGGCTGTGCTTGGAATGTGTACTGCTCGTGTCAGTGTCGCCGGTCGCCACACGTTCGTTTTGTTTAGTGTGCTTGAACATTGCCCTCATAATGGGATCCTCGGACTCGACTTTTTGTCTGCCCATTCTGCTCTGATTGACTGCTCCGCCGGTGTTGTACAACTTGACCTACCCCTATTTGTTCCCATTGACCTTCCGGCTCAAGCTCCAGCTCAACTTTGTTCCGCGGATTTTATACGCCTGCCATCTCTTGCAGCAACCTTCATCCCTGTTTTAGCCAGCCCACCTGTACCTGACGGAGACTATGTCTTTACTCCCTCGACGTCAGTCCTGCTTTCTTACAATGTCTCCTTCCCACACGCCATCGTTTCTGTTGCGGACAATCAGACTTGTCTTCCCATCCTAAATTTCGGACAGTGCCCACAAGTAGTTCCTCGAGGCATGTCTCTTGCCACGTTGTCACCAACCCACGAGTGCCACATTTCTGCTCTATCTGTTGCGCCGTCTTCGACCACTGCTCATTCTGCGCCTTCTGCATCAGTACCGACCGACGACTTTACAAAGATGATTGCACCGGACCTCTCAAACCAAGAAGCCGCACAACTCCGTGGCCTCCCCGAGTCCTACTCCGACATTTTGGATCTGAACGATCGCCCTTTGTGTCAAACTACGGTCGTGACACATCGGATAAATACCGGCGATGTAGCACCTGTTCGCAGATGCCCATACCGGGTGTCGCCCTCTGAGCGACAAGTTATCCAGAGCGAGGTTGACAAGATGCTTGCCAAAGGGATTATTGAAAACTCTTCCAGCCCGTGGGCATCCCTTGTTGTTCTCGTCAAAAAGAAGGATAACAGCTGGCGATTCTGCGTTGACTATCATCATCTAAACTCGATGACCAAGAAAGATGTAAATCCACTTCCCCGCATTGACGATGCTCTGGATTGTCTCCATGGTGCCACTTATTTTTCATCTATACACCTTCGCTCTGGATATTGGCAAATTACCGTGGACGAAATGGACCGTGAAAAAACCGCATTCGTCACACCAGACGGCCTATATCAGTTCCGGGTAATGCCTTTTGGCTTGTGCAATGCCCCGGTGACCTTTGAACGGATGATGGACATGCTCTTGCGTGGTTTGAAATGGTCCATCTGTTTGTGCTACTTTGTTGACGTCATCGTATTCTCTACAACTTTTGCGACTCATCTTGAAAGACTTTCATCTGTTCTTTCTGTTTTTCGCACCGCTGGCTTGCAGCTCAACTCGTCCATGCCACTTCGGTCACCGCCAAATAACTATGCTCGGACAACTCGTCGATTCATCAGGCATTCGCCCCGACCCCGCTAAAGTTCACGCTGTGCAGAATTTCCCCGTACCAACTTGTGCCAAAGATGTTCGCAGCTTTATTGGCCTATGCTCGTACTTCCGCAGGTTTGTGGAAAATTTCACCCATGTTGCCCGTCCACTGACTGACCTCCTGAAGAAAGACGTTCCTTTCTCTTGGGGCTTTGAACAAGCGTCTGCTTTCTCGCAGCTCATCACGCTGCTCACCACACCTCCTGTTCTCGCCCATTTTGACGCCTCCGCTCCGACAGAAATCCGCACTGACGCTAGTGGCTACGGCATCGGCGCAGCTTTAGCTCAACGCCAATGTGGGCACGACCGCGTCATCGCCTACGCCAGCCACCTCCTCTCTCCCGCCGAGCGCAATTACTCGATTACTGAGCTCGAGTGTCTCGCCCTCATTTGGGCGGTGGGCAAGTTCAGACCCTGTATATATGGTCGGCCATTTACAGTTACAACCAACCACCATGCCCTTTGTTGGCTTTCCTCAGGATCCTACCGGACGCCTCGGTCGCTGGGCCCTACGGCTGCAGGAATACACATACACTGTGGTCTACAAGTCGGGTCGTCTACATCAGGACGCCGACTGTCTGTCTCGAAATCCCGTCGATGTACCGGACGGCTTAGTGGATGTCGCACCGATCTGCGTTCTTTCGCTCTCTGCCTTGCAAGACATTGGCGCTGAACAACGACGCGATGAGTCGTTACACCCAATTATCGAACGCCTGCTCGATGATCCGTCTGACCCATCCCTTCACATGTTCATGCTACAAAATGGCATCCTGTATCGCGGCAAAATGCACCTCGGCGGGCCCGAGCTCCTGACCGTCATTCCGTCTCATCTGCGACAGACTGTACTGCAGCAGCTGCACGACGTTCCCACCGCTGGACACATTGGCGTTACGCGGACCTATGACCGAATTCGGCGACGGTTCTTCTGGCCCCGTCTCAACCGCTCCGTTCGCCGCTATGTTGCCGCGTGTGAGTCGTGTCAACGCCGAAAAAGACCAGCTGTGCCTCCTGCCGGACTGCTGCAGCCTTTGGATATACCGGCCGACCCTTTTTTTCGCGTTGGCGTTGATCTTCTCGGACCATTGCCTATGTCGAATGACGGAAATAGGTGGATTGCCGTCGCTATGGACTATACAACTCGCTATGCCATTACTAGAGCCCTACCGACCAGCTGCACTACAGATGTCGCTGATTTCTTGCTTCATGACGTTATCTTGCACCACGGTGCACCTCGTCAACTTCTCACCGATAGCGGCAGATACTTTCTTTTCAAAGTCATAGACGAGCTACTTCGATCATGTGCTACTAAACACAAACTTACTACCGCTTACCATCCTCAAACTAACGGTCTTACCGAACGCCTGAACCGCACATTAACTGACATGCTCGCAATGTATGTTTCCTCCGATCATCGTGACTAGGACATTGCTCTACCATTTGTCACGTTCGCCTACAATTCCTCGCGCCACGACACAGCTGCCTATTCCCCCTTCTATCTCCTCTTCGGCCGTGAGCCAACTTTGCCTTTCGAGACACTCCTCTCGACCACGCTCGATTCGCCGACAGAGTACACTCGGAATGTCATAACCACAGCGACCCAAGCACGCCAGATTGCCCGCATTCGTCTTTCTGCTTCACAGACACGCCAGAAGTGCCGTTACGACCAGCGCCATCACGACGTGCATTATGAACCAGGTGCTCTTGTGCTAGTCTGGTATCCAACTGGGCTTGTTGGTCTTTCGGAGAAATTCCTCTCGCGATACTATGGCCCTTACCGCATCCTTCGCCAGGTGACCCCTGTCACGTATGAAGTGTCTCCGCTGGATGCCACGGTGCCTTCACCTCTCTCTGACATCATCCACGTCAGCCGTCTCAAACCTTACCTTGCTCGGACAGATGAGCCGCACCAATCAGGTGCTTTTTCCGACGGGGGTGATGTCACAGTCGGTAATGTAAAAAGAAGACGACGCTGATGGTGGTCTTAGAGACGACTAAGAAGTGTTTAACGGTATCGATGCTCTACGCTTGTTGGCTCAGCCATTAAAAGCCACTTGTAAATAGACGAACGCTTCTTCCTTCCCGTAACATTATATATACCGTTAACATTACGAGAAAGCATTTGATTCAGTCGAAACCTCAGCAGTCTCGGAGGCATTACGGAATCGGGGTGTAGACGAGCCATGTGTAAAAATACTGAAAGATATCTATAGTGGCTCCACAGCCAATGTAGTCCTTCAAAAAGAAAGCAACAAAATTCCAATAAAGAATGGCGTCAGGTAGGGAGAGCCTCTTTACAGACAGTATTCAGAGACCTAGATTGGGAAGAATTGGGGATAAGAGTTAATGAAGAATACTTTAGTAACTTGCGATTCGCTGATGATATTGCCTTGCTTAGTAATTCAGGGGACCAATTGCAATGCATGCTCACTAACTTGGAAAGGTAAAGTAGAAAGGTGGGTCTTAAAATTAATCTGCAGAAAATGTTTAACAGTCTCGGAAGAGAAAAGGAGTTTACGATAGGTAGCGAGGCACTGGAAGTGGTAAGAGAGAGAGAGATGCAAATGAGAGAAAAGCAGGGAGCGGAAGTGGTAAGGGAATGGAATCATCTACTTAGGGCAAGTAGTGAAAGCCGATCCGGATCGCGTGGCTGAAATAATCAGAAGGATAACAATAGGCTGGAGTGCATTTGGCAGACGTTCTCAGATCATGAACAGCAGGTTGCCATTATCCCTCAAGGGAAAACTGTATAACAGCTGTGTCTTGCCAGCACTCGCGTACGGGGCAGAAACCTGTAGGCTTACGAAAAGGGTTCTACTTAAACTGAGGATGACGCGACGAGCTATGGAACGAAGAATGATGGGTGTAACGTTAATGGATAACAAAAGAGCGGATTGGGTGAGGGATCAAACGCGACTTAATGACATCTTATTTGAAATCAAGAAAAAGAAATGGGCATGGGCAGGACATGTAATGAGGAGGGAAGGTAACCGATGGTCATTAAGAATTACGGACTTTGTTGCAAGGGAAGGGAAGCGTAGCAGGGCGGGGCAGAAAGTTAGGTAAACGGATGAGATAAAGAAGTCTGCAGGGACGACATGGCCACAATTAGTACATGACCGGGTTTGTTGGAGAAGTATGGGAGGGGCCTTTGCCCTGAAGTGGGCGTAACTAGGCTAATCACACACACACACACATATATATATATATATATATATATATATATATATATATATATATATATATATCACTTCATAAACGTGCACTATAATATGTGTCAGATATAACACTCAGGATTTGTATAGGGCAACCAGGAGCCGCTGTGGTTAACGTCGTCGTTATTGTATTGGCCGGCTAAGCACGAGGTCGCGGAATTGAATCGCGGCCATGGCGGCCGCTTTTCGATGGGGGCGAAATGCGAGTACACACGTGTAGTTAGATTTAGTTGCACGTTAAACAACCCCAGGTGGTTCAATGTTTGAGGAGTCTCCCACAACGGCATTCCTCATAGTCAGATCGTGATGTTGGCACGTAAAACTCCATATTTAAGGCAACCAGGAAAATTAATCAATGGTGCACCGAACAGGCGTTTCGGCCGCACAATCAATTGCCACAATAAAAGAGAGATGTAATGACCCATGACAGCTAAAAATGCACGTGCACCCATATTGACATTATGTCGACCAATGGTGATAGGGATTAATGAATATGTTATCTAGCAAGGGGCCACGAAACCTGTGAGGAGTTAGCAAACGGAACGAGTAAAAAGGAAAGTTTGCCACCACTTTCAATAATTTCACGAGTTACCCCTTTAAATTCGGTAAATAGATACGGTTATCGGAGCTCTCTTTTTGGTGCGAACGATACCCAGACTGAAGGATTGTTGCGGTTATTCTATCAGTTGAGTGGCCCGGAATACGCACGTTTTTTGATAGCAGAAGATTAGGGAGAGTAGCAGCGTGACAATTATGGTTGTTAAAGCGGCATCTAAATGACGTTTCTGGTTGTTCAACGCAGTGTAATTTACAAACATATCATCCGAGCAAATAGATGCCGTTGTTACTGTCGCACGTGAAATTACCTTTGATGTTGATGCGGAAATCGGAGGCAGTGATCCTTGAAATACAGGATGTCGTCATTTGTGCTGAAGCCCTGCACTATGTTTTCTTGCAAGGTCGGCAATCCGGAGTCTCAGGAATCCTCTTTTTAAATGATGGTAAGTTGTCATGCAGATTACTAGACAGTCTGATAACCTACCCGCGGCGGTTCTGGAAATATAACTTTAATGTGATCGCTCTGTGCATACTAGCACAGAGCGATCTCATTAAAGTAATATTTCCAGAGCCGCCGTGGGTAGGTTGAAATTTTTTTTATGGATTTGGAATCGATGTTGAGTAGGAGAGCACAAGGTTGCTTTTTGTCTAAACGGACGATCGCATACTCGCGCGGAACAAACCCTTTCGATTAAGCGCATCGGCTCTTTTAACGGTACCATCCACACTATGATGTGGGTCGTTCCGCTCTATTAACGCTTCGCGAAGTTCAAATTTTTCATAGAAGTCTAACTATTACGAGCAAAACTTCTTAAGCGGAGCACGTGAATATTTGGTATACTGGTTTTCCAGTGTTTTGTGTGTGAACTTTCAAAGTGAAGTTAGTGATGTCTGTCCTATGGTTGTCTGTACCGCTTAATGGTTAGTTACTTATTAGATATGTAAACCGTAACGCCAATAATGCTAACCGTATAACGAGAGTACTCATGAACATATGGATGTGTGGGCGGTATTAAAATCAGTTATAAATGATAACAGTTCATTTTCCCCAGGAGGCCAGATAAGAAAAATGTAATCTATAGACAACTTATAATAAAGAGGTTTTAGTTCACGCTTGGAAAGAAAGTCGTTCTCCAGAAATGAGGTAAATATGCGAGCATAATTAGGACCAATGCCACTGCCCATTGATGTGCCGCTTGTTTGAAGGTAATGCGAGCCATCAAATTCAGGATTATTGAAGTTGTAACAATAATTTTACTAATGTATACAGTGTGTCACGACCAACTGTTCTTTTTCCCAAGACAATCTATAACATGCATTAACTATACCTCAATGCCTTCCTTATGGGGGATGTTTGCTTAGAGTGAAACTGCATCTAACGTCACGCGTAGAGAATTATCTGGTATACGGAGGTCACTGATTTCCAACAAAAAATGACTCGTATCTTTAAGACAGGATGAGAAAGTACATGGAAGGCTGGTGATTATTACATCAACGTAACGCGAAAATTGCTCCATGATAGTGCCAATGCCCGAAACAATGAAGCATCCGGGTCAAATTGTTTTGTGTATTTTAGGCAGAAAATAGATGCTGCCCGGGGTGGGATTGAATTGGACGAGTGAACCCACTGTGTTATCGCTTAATTGCCTAGTTTTTCTGTGGCCTTTTATGGTATTTTCGACAACTGCTTTAAATTGCGTGGTAGAATCAAAGTCTAGGCGATTATAGAAAGTGTGATCATTTAGCTGCCTATGGGCTTCGATTATATAATCCGTTTTGCTCATGATTCTTGACCAATTTTGCTGTTTCTCTCTCCAAATGGTGATGAATCCAAGCCCTCCCTAACCTATGATCACAGCACTTTACCCTGCTTATCACTTCTACATCCTGCACTATGCTGGGATCGGCAAAAAAGTATGAAGTCAATTTCATTTTTTGTTTCACCATTAGGGCTTTTCCAAATCCACTTTCTGTCGCTACGCTTCTTGAAAAAGATGTTCATTATTCGAAGCTTGTTCTTTTCTGCGAAATCTACCAGCATCTCTCCTCTAGTGACTGGTGTTGGAGCGTAGGCTCCAACACCAGTCACGACAATGAGGAAGGCACTATGTGGACAAAGGCACTGCCTTTGTCCACTGGTTTTATCACGATGTCACTGCGTTTAGACCATGGCGTGATAGTTTTCCTTTCTTGTTATGAAATATTTGGTTTAAATTAATTTTGCTTTTCATAAGCATTTTGCGCTGGGCTGGACGGGTCTGATGGTTGCTACAAGGCATAACCAGCGGCGTTTCAGAAGTTGATGGACGGTCGTCGAAACATTCCCTTAGGCGCATGTTGCTTGGAAAGTTGTCCAAATCTTTAGCCAATTGAAAATCCTCATATCCGCCAGTTGCAGGACAAAAAGATAGACCCCGTTATAAACAAGAAGAAAGGGGGTTAACCGAGGGGGCCCGAGTTTCATTAGTCGTATCTTAATAAACCAACAAAACACTAACCCGTTATAAACAAGAAGAAAGGGGGTTAACCGAGGGGGCCCGAGTTTCATTAGTCGTATCTTAATAAACCAACAAACACTAACACCATTGACAACATTAGGATAATTACTTGAGCTTAATAAATGAAATAAAGAAACGGTAACTTATCGGAAATGAAAGTGGACGCAAAAAGAAAGAAAACTTGCCGCATGTGGGGAACGACCCCACAACCTTCGCATTTTGCGTGCGCTGCTCTACCAATTGAGCTACCGCGGCGCCGTCTCCCCATCCAATTTCTTGGGTATTTATGGTATTTGTTAGCAGGACCCCTGGAGTGTTAGCCTGCGCCACTACTCGCAGACCTTGGCGGCGGACGTGGAACGTCTTTTCTGCCGCAGGCGTCAAGACTACATGATATTTTTTTTGGGGGGGGGGGGGCGGGGGGGGGTGAAGGCAACTGGTCAATAAACCCACACACGCTACTTGAATACATCAATGTTGCCGAATTCGAGACCCTCGTTATGTAACAAACGAGAAGAAAGGGCTTGTAGGAAACGGGTTTATATATATATATATATATATATATATATATATATATATATATATATATATATATATATATATATATATATATATATATATATATATTTGGTTTAAATGAATTTTGCTCTTCATAAGCATTTTGCGCTGGGCTGGACGGGTCTGATGGTTGCTAGAAGGCATAACCAGCGGCGTTTCAGAAGTTGATGGACGGTCTTCGAAACATTCCCTTAGGCGCATATATATATATATATATATATATATATATATATATATATATATATATATATATATATATATATATATGCACATATGTATCACATAATGTCAACAGGCAATAGCGTGAATCACAGCATCAGATGGATTGCTTGATTCATAGCAAATGTTTAAAGAAAAAAAACAAAAAAATAGAAATGGACGAAAAAAAAGCTTACTGTGAGTGGGATACGAATCCATGTCTCCTGATTACGCGTTCGATGCTCTTATCAAGTGAGCTACCACGGCACAACTTTCATATCTACGTTCTTGCGTATTATATTTGTGCTAGATATTCAAGAAAGTGGATGGGAAAACAGTGCCGAAGAAGCTGAATGGGTAAGTTGATCGCATGCGTAGTGCAAAGATGTGGGTTCGTATCCCACCTGCGGACAGTTGGGCTTTCGTCCATGTACATTTCCCTATGGCATATCACTTCTAGATTAATTTCTGATTGAAATAAGTAGTTCCCCGTTTGCTTTACTTTGTTACATGGTGTCATTTTTGTGCTGGCTTGATGTGATTGTAATTTATGAAAATCGGACTCCGCGCACGCACGCACGCACGCACGCACGCACGCACGCACGCACGCACGCACGCACGCACGCACGCACACACACACACACACACATACACACACACACACACACACACGCACGCGCACACACACGCGCATGCACGCCCCCCCCACACACGCACGCACGCACATACACAAAGGGTGTTTCAGTAAACACTTTCAAAACTATTAAAGGTTGCCTGCGGCATGTATCATGACTCTACTTCATGAGCTAGTCTACTCGAAGAGGCGGAAATTATTTGTAAAAAAAAATTGAAATGCATAGTCACCTTATTACCAAAAGTCACTAATTCAGTTTCTAGCTAATTATTTATGGCTCATACTGCAATTTTTCATTCTATTCATGGAGTTGGCAAGCCGGATCCACTTGGAACGAATTCTGAGGATGACACCAGTTTCGACATAATAACTGCGGAACATTGCGGAGAAATGCATTGGCGTTCCAGCTGGTTTTATGATTGAATGCATAAAACGATGTTTTCTTAAGAAAGTAACTGGCAGAAGCAAGAGACGTGAGTTCTAAGGTAGCAAGGGTGCTACGCAGAGTAAAAACTTCGAGCATTCTCCGGCTTGACCATCGCTCCAATAAGAATCGACAAAACAAAAAAGGAGATATTTTGGTGCGGCTTTCATCTTGCAAATGCATAAATAGTCAGCTGCTGCATGAAATATTAAACCTGCCGCGCATTTACAACTTTGAGCAAATCTTTGAATAAGCCGTCGACTGAATTTTCATTCTTACAGTGTTCCAAAACTATTGGTGTCGGCAATCTCACGTTGAGCATATCGGTTTTCGTGAGATCAGGTAATGAGCATTCGCCTCGAACAGTCATTAGAATAGAGACCTTAGAATAGTTTAACTGGTCGCCGTACACACAAGAGAAGAAATTGTCACTAAGCAATGTGTTTGCGTTACACAAGCAGTTATTTATATTTCATGCCGCACTCTCTCATAGCGGTAATTTTTGGCACCTGAAGATATCACTTTTTTAACAATTTCGCAGAGCATCAAGATTATTACGTTGCATCTAAAAGAGTGAACCGATTTTTTTTTTCGTTTTCAAGCAGGGCTTTTGCGTGCGAAGTAATTGGTTTCTCGACTTACATTGGGCGCTTGTGACCTGGACGAAGAAGTTCGTGTTGTGAACGAACATGTAGACGCTGAAGTTGCTTGAGCCAAGGATTTCGCCACCCTTTGCCTCGACCTTATAGGAGACTTGAACGCGATCGAGCGACAAGTGGCAACCGAAAGTCGTGTTCGTCGCCTCCCAAGCCGGCGCACTACAGTCGCCTCGACGTTTGACTTTAGACAGGCCGTAAAAATTGCCGAAAGTAAACTTAGCCTTGAAGTCTTGGCGGAAGCGAAATATTCTACGAAAAAACTTGACCTGGAAATTCGCCCCCTGTGCCGGATCGAGGTTGCGCTTTCCAACTTCATAGGGCAGTCGATTGGTGAGCACCGTGTCGATGAAGTTGTTTGAGTCTTGTGCGAGCGCGCAGAGGGCTCCTGAAAAGACGTTCGGTTGATGCGGTTAAGTGTTGCCGGCTGTGCTGCCCACTTAGCTCAGTTCTCTTTAAAATTGCATCTAACACACCTGATGAACAGGTAAGCAATATTCGGCAGGTAGGATTTAGATCTGTTTGCCACGTAGCTAAAGGAAGGATATTAAATAGAAGCATTAATAGACTTGTAGCTGAGTATTTGAGGATTGTCCATGAATTTCACCCGCAGGATAGTGTGTTAATATTTTCATCTAAAAAAAATCCACGACAGGACAGAAGGCACACATGGCACAGCACTGTGTCCTGTGTGCCTTCTCTCGTATTGTGCGTTTCTTTGCGCTAAAAATAATAATATGCAATACTAACTAGCTCCCCAGTGTGTTTTGTTGAGGAAAGGTTTGCATATGGAGTGCTAAAACTAAATGAGAATTCTATTTTGAATTTCTTTTCAGAACACCAAGGATCATGGTTGCGTGAGATCACAGATTGCATGTTCTCTTCACGTAGTCTGTCCTATCCTCTACACACCACAAGCCCAAAAATATTTTAGAGAAGTTTCGCCTTTTGTATTGTCCTTTGTAATTCTGTGTTATTAAACGGGTTCCTGTCCTGCACCTGTCCTGTTTACTCATACGTTCCTGAATAGAAACATATCACATAATCAGCGTGTTGTAGCACTTATCGGGCCACTATGTCGTACCAACTATGGAATGCAGTCAATAAACAATCAAACTATTGCACTGTACAATCAACAGCTTGAAATCATAGAGTACGCAAAAGAAACCGCTTATACACTGCGATTAAAAAAAAAAATTACCACGTGTAAGAAAATTACCTACGTGCACGTACATAGAACAAACACTACAATACTTTGCTCATAATATATATGCATCAAATTAGGTGCGAATCAATATTGTCACATTTTTGAATATTTCGTTGTATTTTGCTAATTGCTTGCTTTTATGTAAATTTGTTATATGTTAGACACAGATCGTTGTATAACTGACACATGCATTGTGCATGCATATGGTTGATGATTTGTGCGCTTGATTATTTATTTTGCTGATGATGATATACCTAATTTTCTCTGTACACAGTGTATTGTTTGTGTTTGTGTTCTGCTTTGCTGTACTTGATGGAAGTGCTGCCCTGCGGACAGTTGCACCAGGCCCAGTCAGGAGACGGATTGTCTCTTCTTGCCTCTCTTCGCTGGCATTTCTTGAAATGTCCGAATAAAAACGTAAACGAAAAAAAAACTAATTTCTATGATAGTGGCACCGAAGTGCGAAGGAACTAATATGCAAATTTCGAAGTGATAGAATGATTGTCGGCGCCTAGAAAAGCAACTGCACAATTACACATTGACAGAACGAGCTCAAACTGCGCAATTAACATATTGCCTCCATCGCGTGTCAGCATACTCATCGGCACATATTTCAGTGCACTTCTAGAAGTAAAAATGCTAAAGAACACATATTTACCCAGCACGGTGATCTGTTAAGTATATTGCAAAGCTGCGCGGCGATATTGATAGCAGAAGTGTTTTATCAAATCCGGCCAACATGTGGGAAAGCCCACATAGGGAAAACGCGATGATTGACGAATGATCGTGCGCCGTAGAAGCAGCTGCGCGAATAAAAAAAAAAACACTGTTATGTTGTGATAAACTTTCCTGCCAATGTGAGGCACATCTTCCCTGCGAATGAAACTTTAGCAAAAAATTTAAATAACGACGCACTCGAGTATACAGAGCCTTATTATAATATGAAACCAGGATCTCCCGTACAAAAATGAGTCTTGATTAAGCATTGATATATTGTTGGGGAATTGTTGAAACAACGGACTTCAACAAATTTTCAGGAGCAATTGAGTTCACTCAATTTTTGCACAACAATATTGAGTGGGCTCAATAAACAATTTATTGGGTAATTTGTGTTGATTTTTCTAGTTGTTCTTTTGTTGTGTAGCAGTTGAGTCCAGTATACAATAATTAGGACTCGCATATGAAGACATCCGAAACATGTTTTGCGATGCGTTCCAACCTCATTCCTGTCACTCTGCGGCAGGTAGGTTCTTCTTTCACCTCGCTTTCATTAAAAGAAAACTATGTTTGACCGATGGGGTTGAATAGAACCTCGGCAGTCGAGTCCGGTACTCTAACCAATAGGCCACGAGCGCGCGCATACTCCTCTCATTCGAAAGCCAGTAAGCTCTGCAATGCTTGGCGTGTGCGCCGCGTGCCACTTCCTGGTGCGGTCGCTACAGCTGGCGCTTTGAAGCGCCTATCTCCGGGACCGCCCCACTTTCGTAGCCATTTTCGCTACGTAAAAACTGCAACGTTAGGCTAGATTCATGACCGCCCAAGTTCATAACGATTTATTTCTTCGCCGGTGTACAAATGCCATCGTCTTTTTAACATACACTAGATGACATAACCATTGGTACGATCCGGAATGAGCACGTTTCGGGGAGCAGAAGAATGTGAAATTCGCTTGCAAACACGGTGACTACGCGCATGTGGAGTTCCCCAAAAGTAGACACGGCGGCAGCGCGGCCGGCGATAAGACAGGCGCCGACAAGCGACGACGCTACCTTCGAGGATTGGACGCACTGTGGGAACCGTAGGATGCAAGCGCGCACACGCTAGAAACATACACGGGTGAGGTCTTTGAATTTCCTGCGACGTACCCTCTGTCCGTAAAGCAAATATAGTTTTTTATCCAATGTCCGTGGTACTAGAGATCAAAGAATGAACGCGCTTTGGGATCGCAGCGCGCAGCCGCTATAACCATTGACTTCAAAGAGCTTCAGATTCAGCGACAGCCGCAACGGTATCACAGCTAATCGCTGAATCTGCGGCTGCTCCCATTTCTCTCCTTGCAAGAAGCACGCGATTTATTTGAGCTTCGCCGAACTGTCGTCATTCTCATGTCCCAAGCCTGCAGGTCTCGTATGTTCAGTGAAGAACACCAAAGGGAAATGAAAGAAATACAGATAACGGACTCTTATTGTACTTTACTTGTCACCTCGTCATCTGCAAAGACGCTACAAACTATTTTAGAAGCTTTATTTTTGAAAAGATAGCAAAACTAGTAGCAATCTTTATTTCTAGATGGCGTGACAAACGTTAAGATAGCGTTCGGGTGTGATAGCGTTCGGGCTTCGTTTTGCGCCCACTTTTGCAACAGTACACACGGTTACTGCTAGTTTCGTAGTCGCTTTTTTTGGTCGTAGTATTTGTTGTTTACGCTATAAATTAGGTAGTTCTTAAAAAAATTATGAAGGTTAGTTGATGAAAAATTATTGCTAATTAATTAGTGGTTCTTAAGTGCCCTTATTTTGTGTTTGAAAGGTTTTTATACCTGAATACGATAGTGAAGCCATGTGAAGCTGTGAACGGCTTTCGGACTCAGTTCATCGGTTGCAGTTGTGCGGTGGTTCACACCTCGGGCTTTTTGATGAAAGTATTTTCTTTTCGGACATCATGACGCACATTTTAGTGAAGTGCTTTAACGACGATAAGTGGGACGTTTATCCGTTGAAGTGGTTGGCTCACCCAGCTACTAGACTTCTACTGATGCGCGAGCCTGACGGTTTTGATGAGTTGCGCGGCATAGGTCATGATGCCTGTTGGAGAGAAGGCACACCGGAACAGTCGCAGCCGCACTTGTGAAGATAGGTAAGTAATCTCGTTTTCTTGGGCACGTACCCTTCTTTTCTATTTTGACATTGACGAGCGTGACATGTTAAGCACACCGTTCACTTTCTTCAAGCAAACTGCATGCCCCGGAGCAAATGCGCGCGATACTAACTCTCGCTGCCACCGTCACTTCGTTTGAAACAATGGTAGGCGAAGAGGCAGTGCCGCCCCATGTGCGTAAAATTTCATTGCTTCATTTGTTCCTGTCTAATAACGTTTGCTTCATTTGTATAAGAGAACACAATTGGAACATAAGGATCGGCTTCTCTGCGCAGTGATAATTTTGTACAGTGGCCACGTCATCTTTCATGGGGGCTCACGTATGCCGTCTAAGCGCTTGTTATCGCGTTCCGATACGTGAGAGGCGCGCTGCCTTTCAAGGTATTTAGGCAGGCACTACGGGCTTAGGAGAACCGCGACAAATAATCGTGCAGCAGGTGTGCAGCTGTGCTACGCTTGTACCACACTCGTACCGGAAGGCATTGTTGCACTTCACGCTTACGAATTTCGTAACTATGGCGGCCTCCGTGGCAATTTGGGACTCGAGGTCGTGGATACGATCCCTGCAGCGGCCGCATTCCAAAGGAGCGGAATGCAAAAACGCTCGTGCATTGTGCATTGTATGCACGTAAAAATTTCCAGGAAGTCAAAATTAATACGGAGTCCCCAACTACGACGTGCCTCATAATCAGATCGTTAATTTGGCACGTGGAAGATCAGACTTATTTTTTTTTCCGTAGTTGCTCATCGTATACTATACGGTTAGTGTGATCACCTTTTGTGCCATAGCGGTTAAGCGCGCCTCGATTTACGTTGCTGCTAATGATGCGGCACACCGCGCAATATATTTCGCCTCTCTGGGATTTGCTGAGAACAGCCAACCGATTAGTCACAGCTTAGCGGTGGCTGTATACATGGATACACAGCGCAAATGAACAGAGGTGTGGTGACGTGGTCAAAGAACACAGCCGCCGACGGGCTCACCTTATCGACTATCAGCGCCAAAACTACCGCAGTAAGTATCTTTATCTAGCGCGGCGGGTTGTCGTTGAAGGCGTACTGTACAATTTTAATAAGCGATAATCTAAACATGCCACCTTTCTCTGCTGCCTCTTTGAGCTGGACCGATCCGAATGTGCGTTGTTTTCAGAAGCGAAAGGAGCGCCAATCGGCGCGTTGCCGCCTCGAGCTAAGCGTCGCACTCGAGCACCGTTTGCTCGGTGAAGAATGACGCGTGCATGAAGGTCTGACGCGTGCATGAAGGTTTTGCGCGGTAGCGCGGACGCTACCGCGCAAAACGCGCAAAGGCGTGTACGCGACGTTCTGCACACAAATCGCCCGGGGTGATCGGAGCCACGCCGGAGCGGCTAGCTTCAAAGAAGCGGTACATGTTCTCACTCGTACAGGCACGCTCACGCTCGCATCCCTCTCGGCGTATGTTTATGTCACTCCTTCTACTGGATGTGATAGATCCGACAGGAACACGGACCACCGCAAACAGAACACTGAAATTAATTGAAAATGAATACGATGGCACGGCCGATGCCCTCATTGAGGACCTTAAGAGCGTCTACATAGGAGTACCGGACACAACATCAGTGCAATACAACTATGAGGGACCAGACAACGCGGAGCTGGACGAACCCATAACAACGGCAGAGCTCTATGCAGCCGCACAATCTTTCCGTAAGAACACCGCACCGGGTCCGGACCACATTACAAATGCGATGCTGCGCAACCTCAGTCAGGAATCACTGCGGCAGCTTGCGACCTATTTCAACGATAATGTATGGTCCGACGACGGGGAACTGCCAGAAGAATGGAAAGAGGCTACTGTAATACTCATACCGAAACCGGCTAAACCCAGAGATCTGCAAAACTTGAGACCAATATCGCTCACGTCGTGTGCAGGGAAGTTTTTTGAGAAGGTGATCCAAAATGACTGAGCAACTACATCGAGCGGAATGAACTTTTTCCCCACTCTATGCTTGACTTTAGGCCACACGTCTCGGCACAGGACGCCTTTCTTATGCTTCGCGACGAAGATTTTGGAGCAAGGAAGCCAGGATAGTTGTGGCGCTCGTTGTCAAAAAAGCGTTTGACATGATCTCTCACGAAGCAATCGTCGAAGGTCTGGAAGACATAGGTTGCGGAAGAAGGGTGTTTCGGTACGTCCTTACCTTCCTTCGCGACAGGAAGGCAACGATTGGGTTGGGCAGTACGCGCTCTGACGTCTTCGCGATGCCCAACCGAGGAACTCCACAGGGCTCAATCTTGTCGCCTCTTCTTTTCAATGTCGTGAAGAGGCAACTGGCCCTAGAACTCGAGCAAGCACGGGACCTCGGATGTACGATCTATGCCGATGACATAACGTTGTGGGCACACCGGGGTTCCTACGGAGAAAAACAAGACCTATTACAGGAGGCCATTAACAAGGTAGTGAACTTCAAGCACGCGGGTATGACGTGCGCACCCGAAAAATCAGAGTTCATGTGCGTACGCAGCAAGCGTCATAAGAAAACTACCACACCAAGGATAGACTTGCATCTCGACGGCGAGGCCATTCGTGAAGTCGCCCAAATGAGAGTGCTTCGCCTGCTTATCCAAGAGAATGGCAACGTCGATGCCACAATTCGGAGCTTAACACCAACCGTTAAGAGTGTGGCACGTATGATATGGCGAGTTGGACGCAGCCGCAACGGGCTCGCGGAAGAAGAAACTACTAGGCTGGTGCAAGCATTTGCGATTAGCCGCATTACTTACGGTCTGCCGTTCCAAAAACTTAACCAAACTGAAACGAAGAAGGTGGACACCCTTATCAGAACGGCATGCAAATCTGCTCTGGGACTCCCGAAAACAGTCAGCATGGAGCGCCTGGAGCGATTGGGTATTTACAACAAATATGAAGAACATGCCTCTGCAGTTCTGATATCGCAAAGAGAAAGGCTGAGCTCTACGCCCCAGGGCCGCTCTATTCTCCAAAGACTGGGATACAACGCTCGACCCTCGTTCTGCGGAGACGAAACAGACTTGTTGTCACGAGATTTGAGGGAGCACGTCCATGTCTCACCTATACCACGAAATATGAGTGCCAGGTACCACGCAGGCCGCACACAGGCCAGGACGAGGACTCTGCAGAAGCGATTCGGCAAGGATCCGGCCGTCTACTACACGGACGCGAGTGCAACCACTCGCAGGGACTTCTACGCGATTGCCGCAACTAATAGAGTCACCACGATAACCGCTACGGTTAAGACTACCTCGGTATGCACAGCAGAGGCAGCGGCAATAGCGCTGGCGATACGAGACGCCGACTTTGAGGGTCAGTCGTCTCACGTGCTTACAGACTCGCAGGCAGCGTGTCGACTCTTTATGCGGGGAATGCTACCGCGCAGCGCCCAAAGAATACTCGGCTCACGGCTGGACCTGGACCACGGCATTACATGGTGCCCCGCGCACAACGGACTCGACGGGAACGAAAGGGCAGACCGCATAGCTCGAGGAAGCAACGACCGAGCAGCGGCCAGAACCCTAGAGGAACCACTGCCCGCAGTGCGCGACATATTAGAGAATCAGAGGAGGGAGAGACGGACCTACGGCCCTCCTCACTGCAAACTAAATAGAAGACAAGCCCAAGACTGGCGTCGCATACAAACCAATTCATACCCGCACCTAAACCTCTTACACAAGCAGCACCCGGCATATTACACCGACACCTGCCCGTGGTGCGGCGCGAAACCCACGCTGGCCCACATAACGTGGGAATGTACGGCTCGGCCAAGCAACGTCAATTCACCTTTTCTAAGCGTCACAGACTTCGTACGGCAGTGGGAGGCACTACTCGCAAGCGAGGATCAGGGGAGCCAGTTGGCCCTCCTGGACCAAGCTCAGCGAGCCGCAAGAGCCAGTGGAGCCCTGGACTGAGGGCCCCACCCAGACCTGCCATAACTCCAATTAACTGAGCAATAAAGTTTTTTTCTCTCTCTCTATTCTACTGGACTTCTACCCAAAGATTCTATATCTGTTTGGTATCGGCTATGCACTGTCGCATGCTCTTTGGTTCTGCGAGAAAGCTGGCAATATTTTCCCCGCTCTCTCGCAGTGCGTGTTTCAGCTAACATTTACCGTAGCAACCCATTTCTTCCTCTTCTCGACGGGACTCGTAAAGTGAGTGAGTGAGTGAGAGAACTTTATTTGGAATCCGGCGATTGGGAGGCCCGGGCCTGGGGCCGCCTAGATGGCCACTGGGAGCTGCTGCTCCCGTACGGCTTCCTTGGCTCGCTGGACGGCCCAAAGTTGGTCTTGGAGTTCTGAGCTGAGCAGCACGGCCGACCACCGCGCCCGTAGATTTTCTGGGGAGACTGCCATTTTATTTTGGTATATTTCACATCCCCACAACATGTGTTGAAGGGTGGCCCTAACAGACTTGCATAGCTTGCACATATCGCTCTCGTATATATCGGGGTAGAAAGTTTTTAGTTGCACGGGACTCGTATAAGTTTCTGTTTGTAGTCGCCTCCAAGTAACGGACTCAGCTCTGTTCAGTTTAGTGTGAGGCGGTGGTAATACACGCCTCCGATTTTGATAGAATTTGGTAATATCACTAAATCTTGTTAATATATCTTTTTCTCTCCAGATTTCATCCTCCGCGTTCTCCTGACCGATGGAAGTCACTCTTTGCTCAGCTCGGCGAGTAAGACCTCGAGCTTCGCGGTGTGCTACCTCGTTGAGGTTGACTGCGGGTATGTCTGGAGTCGTATGCGCTGGGAACCAGATCAATTGCCTGCCGTTCTTCTCTGCATTGGAGAACTTTGCTTCATTAACTCTGATGATGTGCCATGCCTCAGGAGAGATCCTACCTTTTGCATAATTTCTAATGGCCGCTTGAGAATCGCTAACGATGTACTGAGCATACGTGGAGACCAATGCTAGTGCAATGGCTACCTCCTCTGCGGTCTCGGAATGTTTGGTATTAACTGATACGCTTGTAAGGGGTTTTTGGGTGTGATCTACGATTACTGCTACATAGCTATTTCTGTCTGGGTATTCAGCCGCGTCTACGAAGATTGCTCTGTCGTCTGACCCAAAGCTTCGGATAATTTTCTCTGCTCTACTCTTGCGTCTGCCATCGTTGTAACCTGGATGCATGTTCTTGGGTATATTTGGTACTAGGAGTTTGTCACGAATTTCTCTCGTTATCGTCCTCTTCTCCCCGTATAGATTGTGATAATTCATTCCTAGTTTGCTTAGTATATGCCGTCCCATTTTGGTTTTGGTTAGTCGCTCTGCTTGAGATGTTTGTTGTGCTTCTATGAGTTCGTCCAGTGTGTTGTGGAGTCCTAACTTTAGCAAGAGATCCGTGCTCGTACTGATGGGAACCCCTAGCGCTAGTTTGTATGCTTTTTTATCATGTTGTTAATTTTACGCTTTTCAGCTGCAAACCAATTGTGGAAGGCTGCTATGTATGTGATCTGACTGATTACGAATGATTGTATCAGCCGTATGATACTTTCTTCCTTCATACCTTGGTGCTTGTTAGTAATTCGTTTGATTAATCTCATGGTGTTTGTTACCTTTGTGTCTAACTTCTTTACGGTTTCCCTATTTGTGCCTTTGTTCTCGATTACCAGACCCAGCACTTTGAGCTGGTTGACTATTGGGATATTCCGCCCGTTCTTGGTGTGTAGCTTGATTTCCTCATGAGCCTTGTTTCTGTCGTATCCTTTGGGAGGCCTGCTTCTAAGTGTGGGGCGGTACAATAGAAGTTCAGATTTCTCTGCAGAGCATGTGAGGCCTGTTCCTTTGAGGTGTTCCTCTACTGTGTTAATTGCTGTCTGGAGTCGTTGTTCTATTGATCCGTCGCTGCCATCACAGGTCCAGATAGTAATATCATCCGCGTAGATTGTGTGATTCAGGGACTCTATGTGATTTAATTTTTCGGGGAGTCCCATCAAGACGAGATTAAACAGCATCGGCGAGATGACAGCGCCTTGCGGCGTGCCGGCCCCCCCTATGTCGATCTCGGGCGACTTGAGCCCTCCGACGGAGATGACTGCTTTCCTATCTGATAGGAAGCTCTCGATGTAGTTATACGTCCGTTGCCCTAGTCCTAGTCGTTCGATGTTTTCGAATATGGTTGCGTGGTTGGCATTATCGAAAGCTTTTTTAAGATCAAGGCCCAAGATGGCCCTTGTCGAGCGCGTGTTATAATCGATTATCTGATGCTTAAGTTGGAGCATCGCATCTTGTGTCGAAAGATTTTTGCGAAATCCTATCATTGTATGTGGGTATATGTTATTATCCTCTAAGAAGTTGTCTACTCTGTTTAAAATTACATGTTCCATTAATTTTCCGACGCAGGATGTTAGGGAGATTGGTCTGAGGTTGTCTATCTCAAGCTTCCTACCAGGTTTTGGAATAAGCGTTATCGTCGCTTTCTTCCATTGAGCTGGCACTTCTCCCTTTACCCAACACTCGTTTATGTATTCTGTTAGTTTGGCTATCGATTCATCATCCAGGTTCCTGAGAGTCTTGTTGGTTATACCTTCCGGGCCAGGGGCGGATTTGGTATTTAACTTTTGTAGGGCCGCGCGGATTTCGGCCTTCGTGAGTTCCTCGTCTAATTTTGCGTTTGTAATCCCGTTGTAGCTAGGATAGATGCAAGGGGGTGCCTGTTTTAAGTATTTCTGCTGTAATTCATTGAGAAATTCCTCTTCTGTACCCTCATATGCGTGTATCAACTTATTAATCGCTTGCATGTGATTTTTCTTGTTATTGTCATGGTCAAGCAGGAACCTGAGCATGTGCCAGGTTTTGCCGGTGCTTAATTGTCCGTCCATGGAATTACATATCTCGTCCCATTGTTGTTTGGTCAATTGCTTAGCATGTTCTTCTATTTCTTTGTTGAGGAGTGCTATGCGCTTTCTTAACTTTCTGTTATGCTTCTGACCGCTAAGTCTATTCTGAAGCGACTGCTTAGCTTCCAACATGTGGAGAAGTCTGCTGTCGCATTTATCCAAGTTAGATTCAGGTGGTGCTATTTTTGTGGCAGCTTTGACGTCATCACTGAGCTTCTTAGTCCATTATTCTATGTCTGCGATTGATCGTTGATGTGTCTTCTCTCGCGTCCTACGAAATAGTTCCCAGTCTACTAATTTGATCTGTCGTTCCTTGGGTCTATTCGGCCCTTCTCTGACGTGTAACTCCAATATGCGGTGGTCACTACCCAAATCTTCCAGTGTGTTGTGCCACGTCGCCTTTTCAATATTCTTGGTAAAGGTTAGGTCTGGGGTTGTGTCCCTGTTTAGCGCCGTGCCTACTCTGGTTGGAGTGGCGGGGTCTGTGACAAGCGTGAGGCCTAATTCTTGCGAGTCGTTCCATAAGTCCCTTCCTTTTGCTCTGGTATATAAGTATCCCCACGTGGTGTGTGGGGCATTAAAGTCTCCTCCTATAACTACCGGATTTTCTCCAGCAAGTCTGAGTGTTTTCTGGAATAGGTTCTTGAATTTGTGTTTATGTAGCATGGGGTTACTATAAATATTGAGAATAAATAAGATACGTCCTGTCTTTTTTTGTGGGATGAGTTCCAATAGAATATTGTCAATGTGCGTTATGCCTGTGTTGTGCTGCATGCAAGTTATGTTTCTTTTTACCAGCGTAGTTAATGCCCTGGTGTCCCCTTCGGCATAGCCAAAAGATCTGTATCCTGCTAGCTTTGCAATCCCGTGTGTTTCCTGCAGAATTATGACGTCCGGTGTATCCTTGTCTTTCAAATACTGCTGCAAAACTGACTTTTTGTTTTCGTAACTTCTACAATTCCACTGCCATATCCTGAACCCTTCTTTAGCGCGCCTCATTTCGGGTGCGACCATGGGAGGGAGACGGGAGGTTGGAGAGAAGCTGATCTTAAATAATTATGTGGTTGTGAAGTGGGTAAGGATTGTGGTGCTTCTGACGCAACAGAGGGGAGTCCATTACCTGGTGACTGGTTTGCCTCTAGGATGTCTATTCTACTCATAATTGCTGCTATTGCCTTAGCCATTTCATTCATAATTTCGTCCCGTTTTTCATTTGACTTCTGTATTTCTGCTAGGCTCTTTTGAATATCGGCTAATGCTTTATCTACCACTGCGTTATCTTGTTTATCACTGATGGCTTGGGCCTTGCGTTTGAGTGGAGGGGGCTCATCCCCTTCGTCCATCTTATTGTCCGGGATTTCAAATGGCTCTTTCGTGCTCGCGTGTGGAGTGGAAGTTACCGGATTTATTTGGTTTTTTCCTTCCTTGAGAATTTTGATTTCATCGCTCATACGTGCTAGCAAAATCCTCAACTGCGCGTTCTCGTGTTTTAGTTGCTTGATCTCGTTATTAATGGCAGTCTCCCCACCAGCCCCCGGGCGCACGCCGTCGACCACGTCTGCCCAGCTCACCGTGTTAGTCTGGTTTGCTGAAGAGGATGGCCTAGTTCCGGACCTGGATCTGGATCGTGTCCCCGGTGTCCTGGAGCCGGACCGGGATAAGGATCTGGTGGTGGATGGAGACCTTGTTCTCGATCTGGAGCGTCGTTCCCTGGCGTTTAGGAGGCCAGGCGTTCCGCGAGACTCTGCTCTGTCTTCTCTTGAGATAGCGTCTTCATGTTCTTGTCGTTCTCGTTGCAGTCTGTGCCATTGTCTCTGTTTAACGATGAAGGGCTTTTTGAATTTGGCTTTGCACGCCTTGTCTGCTGTCGGATGGTCCTCGCCGCATAACTGACATTTAGGTTGGCACCTGTGGTCTTTATCTGGGTTTGATGTTCCACATCCCGCACAAATCTTGTCGTCAGGGTTGGGACATACATCTCCTCTGTGTCCAAGTCTGTTGCATTGGTGACAGAAGTCCACTTGTTTCCTGTACAGGGAGCAAGGGAGTAGCGCTGCCCTGTATCGGACGTACGTGGGCACTTTGTGTCCTTCAAAGAGCACAATCACTGTGGTAGTATTACTGAGTCTCTTTGCTGCTATCGCCGTTGGGTTTTTACTCGTAACCACCGCTGCTGTGATGTCTCTTGGGCCCTCGTCGAGTGGGATTCCTCTGATGACTCCTTTGGCCGTCATGTCAGGCGCTGTCTCGTAAGCATTGGTCTCGTAAAACTTGTCTTGAATCTTGATACGTGCTACTTCCTGATATTTGTTTGCGCGATCTTGATCCGAGGTACTGACGATGAGTATATTTTGATAATTGTTGGGGCAGACAATGTCCTCCTCCCTTTCGTCTCGAGGAATACCTGCCGCATCTTGTACCGCAGCTGTGAGGGGAACTATACCATGCTCGGATAATTTGAGTCCTCCACGCGGTCTGATCACAATCTTGTAATCCCCTCTTGGCAAATGTGGCATTCTGCTTGCCTTGCGTATGTGCTCTAGCCTGCCTTTCCATGGGTTATTGTTGCGCTTGTCGAGCCGCGTCGGCGACAAGGTGCCCTCGCGATGTTGGGAGGTTCGCCGGTCTGATCTTCTGTGTCTGACCTCCTTCCATACCTTGCTTGTATCCATTTCTTCCTGGGATATGCTGCGCCCCTCTACGCTGACTTCCATCATTGAGAAAATGATCGGCAATTGTTGAGGAAGCCGGCTCCGGCGCGTGGCCACGCGGCTCTCCCGCCACGAGGTCCGGCCAAAATACTGTCGTAGAGGCTTGAAAAATGGGAATCCCACCTGGTTTTCGGTATCCACTTGTTCCTGGGAACGAGCTGAGTCCGTTGGCGTGCAATAGCGGTTGGCTTTTTGGCGATTTACGCTAGAAGAACATTTGTGGAACATGGAGCCGACGTGATGTGCAGCCGCTCCCTCCGGCTTTTTACTTGCCAGTATAGTGTGTACTTCTATTTCGTGCGTAGTTATGTGCAGTGTGTGGCAGATTCTTAATCCGCGCAATCTCATTTTCTGTCCACATTCCTTTCTCACAGGTTACGTATGCAGCAAATTCCCAGGTGCTAAAGTGTTCTACGCCAAAAGCACCTTGGTGTCGTGCAAGAGACACCCGTTGATATGTGGCTGATTCACTAGCAAGCTCGCATCTCTGTTGCCACTCTCCATCAAGTGGGATTTTCAACTATTTTTTGTGCTGCTCTGTGGTGTACTAGCTGCCGCATGGACGCTGTGAAGGCTTACTTTCGATTTGCTCTGGCGTTTAGTAGTAAAGGATGGGCTACCTTTTGAGGGGAGGCATTTACTTTTGTTTGTGAGAATGTTTACCAGCCTAACCAAGTGATACGTGCGTACTGTAAACAGCAGCACGAACAGAGGCGGACGACGGACGACGAAATAGGTAGGAGCACACACAAGCGCAAGCTCTACTTAAAGTTTGCTTTTGATGACAAAGGTATCAAACACACTGGTCAACTTGGCAAAGGTAAAAATACGTGCATGCGTGGCAGAAACAGCCACGTGTGACAAGAAAAAAAATATGAAAAAGCCATGTCATGTAGAATAAACGTGCGTGAAAAACGAGAACTATCGGTCAAAGCTTTCGAAAAAGCGAAAGATTTGTCCGATAAGTGATACTACCGAACGAGAAATACAATTTTGAGAACTGCAACTTTTTCCCACTAAGGGCAACAGATAACTTGGTTATGCATTTGTTTCGTTTGTGATGAATAAATATTGCTTCTGGAACTCCTCTGGTGTTGAGGTATAAAGCAGAAAGAACGATTGTTTCATCACAAAGACCAGAACACAAGAGGACTTATGGGAGCATTACTTATTGATCACGAAGAAATATTCATAAGCAAGACTTCTGTGACCATTAGTGGGAAAGAGTTGCTGCAGTACTACTCGTTAATATCACTTACAGGAGAAACCTTTCAGTTTTCATGTTTTTGTTAGTTTTTGACGCACATGTTTATTCTACAGGACGTATTTCGGTCCTTTCTTGTTGTGGCGGGCTGTTTATGCTGCGCATCCATGGCTTTTTCTTTGTGAAGTTGGCCAGTGTGTTTAAAATCTTCGTCTTCACGAATAAATTTCTAGTTGAGTCAGCGTTCATGCGTGTTACCTTAATTCATCCTTCTCGTCTCTATTTGGATGGTTGTCAAATATAAATGTACACCGAATTGGCGAAGTGTCCATAGAATTGATACACCAAGTTATCTGCGCTGTTTATTTCAGGAAGAACGCTATAGGGTCTTCTCTTTGTTTTTGACACTGAGTACATTTTTCTAGTTCAACTTCAAGGAGTCCCCTGAGGAAGCCAATAAGAGTGATGGTAACTTCCTTTGTGTGTAAGATTTATGAATTTCATCCATTCAAGGCATGACATGGCACATGCCTGATTGTAGGTTGCAAGCATTCGTAGTAAGATCTACTTGTCGGTTCTCATGACGCTTCTTTGTACTGCGCTGCATTCTCCAGGCACATGAACATTTTTATGCTCTAAGTGCATGCGTGTATTTTTATATGTTGGAGCGAAAATTGTGAGCTCTAATATGCATATATATCATTTTTCTTGTTATCTTTTTCAACATGCGTGCTGTAGCTGCCTCTGTCTTTCAGTTACTGCTTTGTCCCAATTTTTATGCAACCTTTATGTATTTTATGCAGCAAAATTCTGGTGCTATTTTAGTAAAATTTATCTGCGAAATTGAGGTAATTGGTGTTTCGTATATGCATTTATTTGCATTTTTCACTGTCTCAGCAATCTGGCTGTCGAGTCATTGGAACCTTTTCTCATCCTTTACGACTATTTCTGGGGTGCTTGATACTGAAAGTGCAGGTGACCATTTATTTGGCTGTTTGGAATTGTGTTAGCCATGTGTTACTACCAATTTTCTGTGCTAAATAATTATTTTTTCTCTTATCGTTCAAAGTTTTAGCCTTTCCTTATCCCTTTATTGACTGAGATACCACTTAGTTGCTGGGTATACGGAAAAAGGCCCCAAAAAGTGCTTTAATTATTGTGCAAGTCCAGAAAAATTACCTGAAAATGAGCTCACTAAATTGAGGAAATGCCACTAACAAACTCTTCTGTACCCCAAATTAACATAATGAAATGGTGTACTGTTCGTTCTTGACTTGTGCCAGGATGATAAGCTGCTTTCATTACACAAAAGCTTTACAAGTTTATTTCTGAAGAAAGCAATCCCGGCTTGTCAGAAGCACGATTCAGGTGTTCACCATGCCCGACAACTTTCTAAATGATGTCTCGTCAAATAATAGCTAAGTTGAGTGATGTTATTTTATAATATAATTGGGCAACATGAAAATATATATATATCGAAGACAAAGCTCAGGCAAGTCTACTTTGGTACTTCATTAAATTTTAATCCCGGTGAAAGGCGTGTGCTAAAGGTTGTATATATTTACGTGAAGTCATTTGTTTCAAGTTTGTTATTTTGCCTTCTCACATTCAGCCGTAGCTCTTCCTGTGATGTGTTAGTATGCGCAACATTTTAATGTAACATATTGAGATGTATTTTGTGTATTCACATGCAAGCAGCTTCAAGTGTTCATGTGTTCACAGTTGGTTGGTACAAGGGTATGCTTAAGCCCTGCCTTTTGAGTCGCTTTGCCTTCTAGTCGTAAACTTAAGTCGAAACTGAAGAGCACAATGATCGTCTTGATTGGATTCATATGTATAGGTTTTTCCAGACGCAGTTACACTGCTAGAGTGCTGTAGGTACTAGCCCATGTCTCCAGGTTCGATGTAGTGGTGCCTTATATACTGTAATGTTTCACGCGCACGCATCTTTAGTGTAAATAAAGGTACTTCATGTTGACCAGTCTTTCCTTTTATTTTGTTTGTGTTTGGGAAAGTTATGAGCAGGCACCGGGGCATGCAAGTGTGAACAGCGAAGCAATGTCAATATATGAATAAAAATACACCAGCCCAACGAAACGTCAATCATATTTCAATGGCGACTTCTAAAATCTCAATGGCATCTCAATTGTGCCACAATATGCTTTTCAATGCTGTGGCAATAATAACTCAACAACAAGTCAACAGAACTACCCCAACGTCAGTTCAACACAGTATCAATGGTAACTGAACAACCATTCAACAAAACGAACACAACGGGCCGTTTAAGCACAATGGACTTTCAATGGTAACTTAACAATTATTCAACATTGAGGTACCCAATGGTGTTTCAATTAAATTTCAGTGGCCAATATTCAAGAGTCCTCAACACTTAACGCAACAATTCTCCAACAAACTCTCAATAATTCCTTAAAAAACTCAACAGTGACCAACAATATTGCAATGCCTTCTCAACAATTTTTTTGTATGGGCTGCTTGCACGAATGATACCTTGATAATGATGTCTAGCTCTTAAATATTATTACAACTGTATAAGCAGCAAGTAGCCCACCAAAAAGCTCTACAGATATTTCATATGGTGGTGCCACTCGTCTTCTTAAATCTATCCCACTTACCAGCGCTGCAGAGGAGGAGGATGAGAGCAGTTAAAGGCGTCATCGTTGATTTTCAAGAGTTGTAACTTCGCCTGCAAAAATTTTCACAATGGTAATCAAGACTAGCGTGCTTTGTCGCGCTACATTTAACGTAATGTGAAGCCTCGAAGGCAGCTGCAACATCTTGCGCATATTGGTCGTACATAATTTGGAGGCACCATGCCGAAATTTTAGTTTAGGTTGGTCCTTCGTATGGCTCTTTAAAATGCTCGTTAGCATAAGTATCGGCGCATAGCAACACTGTGAGCACGCCAACGCGTTCTACGCTGTAGCTTTAAAATATTAAACTTTGAAAATAGATAGCGGAATCGCGATACGTATCGCAATAAGACATGTGTTATAACGAATATTTCACATACCGCACAGAAAGCCATATGATCGTTATGGAGTTCTTATGTTTAACGAGAAAACCTATTATGTATTGGAAACATGTCTGCTGAAAATCTATTGTGAGAGATGCCTGAATTCTCTCACATCAGCTGGATGGCACTATGTGCAAAAGAAATGAATAGGTAATGTAAGTTGATAGCAACATATCGCTAAGAATATTGTAATGCAGTCCTAGAGTTCATGTTCGAATTGTGGAATTGAAACCGACCAGGGATAAAGTAATAGGCCTTTAGCAGAAATCCTGTGCTTGATGCCTGTTTCAAGAGATACGTATTTAAAAGTAGTGTCGAGCTAGATAGATGTTTCCGGTAGCTTTTAGTTATAAACTTTCAAGTTATAACTCTGAAAGAGCGGTGCTGAGCATAAAAGTTGTAGTATACTAAGATTATCCACTACAGCTTGACTACATTTTCACATTGGAACATATGCTGAATCAGAAACATTTACTTTTATTACTTAAAATTCTTATTAAATATCATCACGCTGCAACTTGTCTTGCACGTAATGTCCATCTCTTTAGGGGAGAGTCGGGAGGTTTGGAACGGTTGGAGGAATGGGACATCTGGTGCACCTCTCTAGCAACTGGTTCAAAAACGTTCTCTAATTACTCACGAGATAGCACTAGCATATAGATAGCCTGGTTGTAATGGCGGAAGTCTTTGTCGGGTGCAAGTTGCTTTGCAAAAAAATTGTCTGATTCACGTGTAAAATGTAGATATCTGCTATCTCAATTACAGCTTTCTAATGTATAAAGTACTCGGAGGTCGCTGATACAAATTTTTCTCCCGGAAGGCGCATCAGCGTCTTATCTCATGCAGTAAAACATTGGGTCTACGGCGACAGCTTTCGCTATTGAAGGTTTCTTTGTTTGGGTGATGTAGCTTGGGACGAATGGGACAGTTAAGATGAGGGTGGAACGGGACACTGTCCCATTCCTCCCGGCAATAAGAGTAGTGCTGCCACTAGGGACTCTTCTGCAAGGCTGAGCCCCATTAGCGCCGAAAGCAGTTATTTTCATTTATTTCCCAATGTGAGCTTATAAATATTCGGCGCCATGAAAATGGCATGAGATAAAAGACAGGCTGGCTAGATAAAAACTGACAGTAGTACATTCTAAATGGGGAACTAAAGATGCATGATGAAACGATCATATTGCTTCATTCGCCAGCTCTGATTACTGCAGTGTTCCTGTGAACATTCCGGGAGAAGGGCATAAATAGTAGGCTACAGCTACGGTGCCGTTTAATGCATGCAACGAATTAAGCGAAGCCAACTTATTAGGGCTTTGGGAGGGTGCTTGTTTACATTTGCCTGACATTGCTCCATTTGAATTTTAAGAAAGATGGCAAGGGTATAGAAGAAAAACATCCCGAGAGGGCTCGGACATAGAACAGTTTGATGCTGGATGCTGTTAGATTAGTGTGCGAAGAAAAGTATAAGGGCTGTGGCAGAAGCTCTTAAAATATCAAAATCTTCCTTTGGTTGAGCAGTAAAGAAGTACAATGGTTGCAGGCAGAGAGACAGTATCAGCTCTAACTTGATCTACGGTACGGTCTTCACAGCAGAAGATGAAGTACTCTTGAAGGAATATTTGCTTAGGGCAAGCAGGATACATTATGGGCTTACAAGAATGGAGGTTTGTTTGTTGGCATACCAATTTGCAACAGCATTAAGTCGCAAGTGCCCATCATCATGGCAAGTGAACCAGTTAGCTGGAAGAGACAGGTTTTTCGGCTTTATAAACCGTCATTCTGAGCTATCGCTTCGATCGCCGGAAGCGACCGGTCTCGGCGGGGCAACGAGCTTCAACAAGCACACCGTCAATTTTTTCCCTTCAAATCTGAAACGCGTCTATGACCGACACAAGTTAACTACACACCGCATCTCCAACTGTGACAAAACAGGCTTCACAACTTCCCACAATTCGCCGAAGGTTGTTGCAGCACGTGGAGAGAAGCAAATTGGTCAGGTCACATCGGCAGAACGTGGCGAATTGGTGACCGTCTTGTGCACTGTCTATGCCATAGTAAACGCTGTTCCACGGGTATTAATTTTTCCACGGGTGAGATTTAAAGATTTTTTCCTGAAGAGCACCCCAGCCGGAAGTCTTGTATTGGCAAGCCGGTAGGGATAGATGTCCGGCGAACTATTTTCTTTGGCATTACAGCATATTGTGAAACATACAAAGTGCTCGAAGGAACAACCAATTCTTTTTATTCTCGACAATCATGAAAGCCATATCAACATCAGCACCATCAACAAGGCAAAAGAAAGTGGCATCATTCTGCTGACCTTTCCTCCACAGTGTCGCCACCATTTGCAGCCACTTGATGTATCCGTATAAGAACCATTCAAACCTCGTTACAACGCTGCTTGCAATGACTGGCTTATAAATAACTCAGGGAAGACCATCTCCATCTACAACGTTGGGGAACTAGTGTGATCCGCCTACGTATCAACAGTAACACAAAAGAATATAATCCCGGGGTTCCAGAAAACGGGTATTTGGACTTTTAATAGCGAGCCCTTCACTGTGGACGACTACATGATGTCAGTCATTGACAGATCCGAAGCTTCCCCAACGAACACATCTCACCACAGGCAGCCACCGCAGTGCGTAAAATGGATGGTTCAACCCTTCTGGGAAACGTTTTGAACTCAGAGACAGACACTAACGCTGCTCGAAACATCCTAAGAGATGTCGTCATGCCCGCAGTCAGTGAAGCTGCATCGACGTCAACTGTTTCTCCCAGCAGTCGCATTGCTCCAAGCGATCTTAGGCCCTATCTAAGGGTACGTCGCGTAACACAGGGCAAAAAGGAAGGAAGAAAGGTAGCACTAAAGTGCTTCCAGATACCCCAGTGAAACGTGCGGTCGAGCAAGCAACTGCAGAAAGGTTTGCACGGCAAAGTCTGAAAGAAAGAGCCCTAAGACAGCTAAGACTGCCACGACTACCCGTCTGAAAAGGAAACGGCATCTTCAAAAGGCCCACAGCTCCTCGAGTGAAAAAGAAACTGTCGCTGTTACTTTCGATGATTCCGACAGTGACATTTCAAGAGTCGGCGATGAGAGTTGCGAAATTTCTGAGGTCGAATTGCCAAATGAAGTTTTTAAAGCGACAAAAGGTGATTTTGTCCTTGTCAGGTTTTGTAAAACAATCTTTCATCTATTACGCGGGTAGAGTCGAGAACAGCGAGAACTTGGACGTCAGCGTCCGGTTCCTTCGAAAGTAAGACGAGAGCTCCCAGTTTTACTTTCCTCTTCAGGAAGGCAGAGCAACTGTACCAATGACCGACATCGTTATGAAGCTGCAGCACCGAATACTCTCGGGGGAACAAAGCGCCTGCAGTCCTGATTCAAGTTTGACGTGGAACTACCAGCTTATAATGTTCACTGAGCAAGTTGTCACTATAACATTACACACGTCCCATTCCTCCCAAGTTATGTCCCACTCCACCCTGAGGGAGGGGTAGAATGGGACATATTTTGGTTGTTGTACACTATTTTTTTTACACCTGCCCCAGAAATGGCTGCAAAGATTGCTTCTCAGAATTTGCGCAGTGTGTTTTGATTTATATTATAAGCCATCAAACATCTGTTTCTGTTCAAAATAAAAAAATCAAATATATTTGTGAGAAATGTCCCATTCCTCCCGACTCTCCCTACGTATGTCACATGATCCGACACCACATAAATATCCCATAGAAGCGAGCTTTTTTAGGTCAACTTCAATTACATTCGATAACCTGGCATAATTACTTCACTCAAGCATGAGTTGTATATTTAGTACATATTCGGGTACACACGGCACCACGTTTAAAAGCCTTGTGCCACAGATTACGTTCATTCTAAAATTTAGGAAGAAGTTTGTATAAAAACGCAATATAGAGATCTTGCAATATATATACTGCCGCGAAAACGTTTTAGAGGGCAGAAGTTTGTCGTTTACAGAAGCGCATGCTCGTTGCATTTCTGGCTGATGCGGCGGAGTGCGAGTGATTCACTCTGATCTTAATCGGCGACGCTGCAAGTGCTGAAAAGTTTTTTGGTTTTTCTTTTATGACTGCATGTACCTTATTACGAAGTGCATATCGTTTCACTGCTTGTACGCGTACGACATGAACGCCTAGCGCATGAAAATAGAAGTACTAAAACTCCCCTAGAAAAAAAAAAACATTCTGTGTTTATTTAGGTCCTGAGGGGAAAGAAAATCAATCCGGCTGCTCCACCCAGGTCGGGGCCGGTAGACAGAGTCCTTCGGAGACGGCCCTGGGCCTCTGGACAACCTTGAGCTGAGCGATGAGCTCTGTGCTTCTGAGCGCTTAGTCCCAGGAAGACTGGTCGGGAAAGTCCGCGCTCGCCTTCGCAGGGCACAGCCAGAGCATGTGTTCGAAGTTGTATTCGTGGCCGCAGTGTGGGCATTCAGTAGGAAGGTCAGGATTGATCCTGCTTAGTGTTGTTCGTGTGATGTATGGCCTAGTTTGCAACTGTCTGTAAGTGACGGCCTGTGCTTTTTTGAGCTTTGGGTGAGGAGGAGGAAAAATTCTGGATAACCTATGATTTGTAGTGATTTCATGGTATGATACGAGTGGGTCTTTGTTGTCTAGGTCCCTCAAGGCTGGGTTGAAGCGAGAGGGCGGACCGTAGACGCGGAATGTTAGCTCTCGCGCCAGTTGGTGTGCCCGCTCGTTCGGATTACAGTCAGGAGGTCCGGAAATATTGCCCATGTGGACCGGGAACCATGTGATGTGCGGGGACGTGAGTTTGTCTCCTCCCGTTTCTTGGAAGAAGATGGTGTTGATAACCGTAGCTGCTTTCCTTGATACGAGGGCCGACGAGATGGTTCTAATAGCTGTTCTTGAGTCCAAGTAAATGACTGACGCTCCTTTATAGCCTCGAAGGGCCACCGGGATGGCCATTTCTTCTGCTTCGTGAGTGAAGTTCGTAACTACCGTGGTTGCGTTGACGAGTGAGCCATGGGCGTCCACCACAGATACCACGTAGGCGCCTCGATTCCAATATCTGGCCGCGTCAACGAAGAGGACTTGCGTTTCGTTATGTTTGATGTTGTCAAGGATTGCCTCCGCTCTCGCTTCTCTCCGCCTTTCGTTGAGGGTGTATGTTTCGTGGGATGGGATCAACGGTTATTGATCTCCCTGCGTATGTGCATAGTTGCGACTTCTCTAGTGGCATGAAGAGGGGCTGTATGCCTCCTTTTAGTAAGATCTTGACTTCCGCCCATGTGAGTGAGAGCCGACTAATTTGGGAGTTTGGCTGTTCCTCAAAGAGTTCGGTTACCGTGTTGTGCAGCTCCGATTGGAGGAGTCGTTCCGTGCTAGTGTTTATAGGGAAGTTAGGAACTTTTTCAATCCCGTTCTGATTAGTGTATCAATTTTATTCAGCTCCGTCTTCTTCCAGTTGAGGAAGGGGGCGGCGTAGGTTACGTGGCTGATGAGGAAGACGTGAAATGCTTTCATGAGGTCGTCCTCTTTCAGACCGTCCCTTCTGCTGGCGACCCGTGATATTACCCTGGTGAAATTGAGGGTGCCCTTTATGATGCGTTTTAGTGCCTCCGCGTTGTCATTGCTGTAAGCCCCAATGATCATGCCCAGGACCTTGATTGTGTTACACCTCGGGATGTTTCCTCCGTCCCTGGTGTGTAGGTGAACGGGGAGGGAGCTAAGGGGCTGTCTCAGCCTGGGGCCTTGTTTGCACAGAAGGAGCTCCGATTTCCTGGGGGAGAGCTTCAGTCCCTTGTTTGCAAAAAAAGCTTCCGTGGTGTTTAGGGCTTGCTGTAGGTTCTGCTCCAGAGTGCCTAGCGGGCCGCTCGTGGACGAAATGGTGATGTCGTCGGCGTAAATCGCGTGCCCTACCTCCGGGACTTTCGAGAGTTTGTTTGCGAGATGATGAATAGGTAATGTAAGTTGATAACAACATATCGCTAAGAATTTTGTAATATTCTCGTAGAGTTCATGTTCGAATTGTGGAATTGAAACCGAGCAGTGATAAAGTAATAGGCCTTTAGCAGAAATCCTGTACTTATTACGTATCTGTTGAAAGACCTATTTAAACAGATACGTATTTAGAAATACTCGCGAACTAGATTGATGTTTCAGGTAGCTTTTAGTTATAAAAATTCAAATTATAACTCCGAAAGAGTGGCGCTGAGCATAAAATTTGTGTTAAATTAAGATTAGTCGCTACAGCCTGGCTTCGTTTTACATTCGACCATATGCTGAATTGCAATAATATAAATGTTATTACTTAACATTCCTACTAAATACCAACACATTGCGACTTGTCTTGCAAGTAATGTCCCTCTGTTCACGTAAATCACATGATCCGACACAGCTTTCATGACACATAGAGGAGAGCATTTTTAAGGCAACTTCAATTACATTCCACAACCGGCACATTTACTACACTTAAGCCTGAGTTGCACATTTAGTAGATATTCAAAAGACGTTCAAAAGCCTTGTGCTACAGCTTACGTTCATTCTAAAATTTGAAAATAAGTTTGTATAAGATAGCTATCTGAACATCTTGCGCGATGAATATTGCCGTGAAAAACTTTTAGAGGGCAGAAGTTTGTCGTTTATGGAAGCGCATGTTCGTTGCATATTTGGCTGATGCAGTCGAGTGCGAGTGATTCACTTTATAGAAATCAGCGACTGTGCAAGTGCTGACTAGTGATTTGGTGCTTTTTATGGCTGCATCTACCTTATTATGAAGTACTGTACGCACTTCAACTGCTTGTACGCGTAGGACATGAACGCCTAGCGCACGAAAACAGAAGTACTGAAACTTGCTTGGCAATACCATTCTGGGTAATTTATATCCAAGACTCGACTAGGCATCCAACGGATCATAGCTAGGTGTATAGGAAGTTTAGCGTTTCTTCATGTATTCATAATCACAGAATAACGCCAAGTAAAGGATCCAGGATTACCAGAACACAGAACGCTTTCAAGGCTATCGACACAGTTACTGTCACCATGAAATCGTATGGCCATGAAACACGACGCCCGCCATAAGGAAATCATTGTAGCTCAGCATTAGGCTAATGGACATCAATATATGGCGCTGACATACTTTTTGGTTAGTAGTGTGGTGACGCTGCAGATTCTTTCGGCATTTTAATGGTTTGGTACTTATAAGTTTTGGCTTACTCTTAATCCTCCTCATTAAGACACTTTCTTTCAAGCAATCGTACTCCTGTATAAAAATCAGACAAGTCTAGCTGCACTGAATACAAACTCATTTTAACGCAAATCCTGGCGCGTCCCATAAAAATACTTGCTGCCCATTTGCTATGTGACCATCAAGCTTATTTTTCAGCCAGTAGTAGCAAAAAATGTGTGAGCTCTCACCTTTGAAGATTTCCGCAGCGTGTGCTGTCGAGACGATGACATCACACTTATATAGGCAGCGGATATGTCTAGATTTCCCGCGCACAGAACCATTCTTGTTGTCCATGGTAGATAAGCTATTGACAGATAACATCAGCGCTGACCCGTTGTGCCTGCAATGGACATTGTTTGCTAAGAACCTGCGATGAGATATGGTTTTCTATTTTCCCATGCATTGTTCTTTCTGACAACTGGCAAGCGCGAATCACGAGAGCGAACTGCATGACCCAGCTGACGCAAATGTTATTGTCGCGCTAGTATTGAGGAACTCTGGAGAGTTTGTCATCCGCGTTGAAACGTTTATTTGAAGTATTCGTTCACGTAAGGTTTATATCCTCTTTCTCTCAAGCTATTTCTTTGTAAAAGAATTGCCACGTCTAAACTTGAGTACTGTCTACAATTTGAACTTTTAACTTTTCATCAGCCACGTATTGTCTTGAAGACATCCAGTACTGCTCTGCACCATTCATAGTTGCCAAATACCCCACTGCAAGCTTTCAGTTTCTCTCAAGGTGTCATTTGGTCTACATGACTTATACGTCGAAGAAGAGTTGCCTGGTTCTCTTTTTTCCATTACCCTTACACCAACCGGTATCTGAGACTCGCCTTATTTATTGCAACTTGATGTTGTATATCACGTATTGAGCATAAGCTTTAAAGGCTGACAGCCCATTGTAACACAAAAGCCCACGACATCCCGTGGGCCAAACCTTCAGCTTATCATAACCACTTTACTGCTTTTAACGCAAAGAACAGAGACTCTTTTTCGTGAAAACGGTTATTTGTACTATGATCGTATCTCTCCACTATGCAGCACCGAAAGAAGTGTTGCGAGTGTTTGAGATATATCAGCCCACATAAAAGAATTCTATCTTGTGTGAGTTGCTCTTTGCAGACTGATGGCAGTATTGCGGTAATGTTCCGTGCTGGTCCCAGATTGAGTCATAGTAAAACAACCCACAATCATTGACAACATAAAAGTATAAACAAGCTCCACCCACAAAAAAGTAGCAGACCTAGTCGGTTACAAACTAAGAATTACAAAGAACCTCTACTCTCAGAAACGCAGTGCACCAGCTCTTCACCTCTCAAGGAGGGCCAAGACTGCTAGAGTGCGCAGATACTTCATAACATTGCTCTGTTAATGTGAATGCTAGGCTAACTGGACTATAAAAGCTAGTTGCTTTAAATTAAGATGTTAGCTATGGCTGAGCAGTACTGTTAAGATCACGAATAAATTTGCCTAGTCGGGCGAGTGTAGTAACGCAACGGTAACGCACTGGTAACGCAACGAGCGATTTCTACGCTGGTATCATTTGTTTTAAACACCTGAAATCGCTTGACGTCAGTTAAAGAGGTGAGCGTAATTATCTGGCACATATATGCAAATTGTGCTCATATTGAACAGCGTACATATAATCTTGTAGTTATTAGGTTTTCCGCGACTGTATCTTTATGCCCGCATTATATAAAAAACCTCAGAGTTCTTTCCGTGACGCGCAGCGGTGTTCCGTGTTTAAACAGCTGTTCTTTTTCTGTACAGATCTGTCTTCATGCCACTGGTTTTAGGAAGAACCATAGATGTTAAGGGAAATATTATGGGTGAACCTAATATCACGGCTGAGGCACAAGTAATGCTTCTGCTCGAAACAAAGAGCTCTTACTTCCCAAGTAAAACAGCATTTACATCAGCAGGGCAAAGTCATTAAGCTGTAAACAGACTCCAGCTGGCTCGGCTCTCTTTTAGAGTTGAATGGCCGGTGGCCGGTGTTGGCTGGTGAATGGCCGGTGTTGTGTGGGGCGATCTTGCTTGTAATTCCCGGGTTGTCACAGAATATAGTATATCTGTGTGGAGTGGAAGAGAGGATAGAGAAGTAGGCCCGATGAAACATCAACGCAGACAAAAACTTCTGAAGAAGCAAAAACCAATTTCCACATATTCATCAGTAAAAACTACCATTTCCAGCCACATTCAGCTATATTTTTTTCTTTCGTTCGCCTCTGAAGCCGTTTGCAGCAATGGTGAAAATCTAGGGACATATAATGGAAAATAAGGTAAGAAGTATATAGCGCATTACGCGTAGACCATATGACTTGTGGTATTGACGTTAAAAGACATTAGCTGTGTTATTTCGTATATTCTAAGACGTTGCACCTGCACGGAAATATAGAACGAGGAGAAGGTGGTGGTGACAACTATATTGAGATTCTGCTCACTTATGATCTGGCAGGCCTGAGTCCTAGGATGGCGCCTCACGAGAAGCGACCCCTTCGGCACAGGCAAGGAGGGCTTTTTGTAGTTTTTGATCCGCCGTTCATAGCAGCTCCTCCCACGTCTGTTGTGAGAGAGCTGGCAAGAGCGATTTGGGAGGGGGTAGGCCCTCGCACCCCCAAAGAATGCGATTGTGGGTATAGAGCGAGGAGAAACTGCCTTTTCAAAGTGCAACGGGCTTTCACAAGGACCAGTGAATTGACCGCGTTAGAATGATAGTAATAATCAGTGCAGCGAATGTGCGCTCGAATGAATTGGCATGCTCAATAAATACACAGAAAGTACGGTCTGCAGCAATAGTACACACCCAACTATGTCAATAATTCCAAAGGCTTACTTAAATACAGGGGATGTTCATTTGGTTGTTCATCATCATCATCATCAGCCTGGTTACGCCCACTGCAGGGTAAATGCCTCTCCCATAGTTCTCCAACTACCCCGGTCATGTAGTAATTGTGGCCATGTTGTCCCTGCAAACTTGTTAATCTCATCCGCCCACCTAACTTTCTGCCGCCCTCTGCTACGCGTCCCCTCCCTTGGAATCCAGTCAGTAACCCTTAATGACCATCGGTTATCGTCCCTCCTCATTACACGTCCAACCCATCCCCATTTCTTTTTCTTGATTTCAACTAAGATGTCATTAACTCGCGTTTGTTCCCTCACCCAATCTGCACTTTATTATCCGCTATAATTCTTCTTTCCACATATCGTTGCGTCGTCCTCAGTTTAAGTAGAACCCTTTTGTAAGCTTCCAGGTTTCTGCCCCGAAGGTGAGTACTGGTAAGACAAGCTATGATACAGTTTTCTCTTGAGGGATAATGGCAACCTGCTGTTCATGATATGATAATGCCTGCCAAACTCACCCCAGACCATTTTTATTCTTCTGATTATTTCCGTCTCATGATCCGGATCAGCCGTCAACACCTGCCTTAAGCAGATGTATTCCCTTAGCACTTCCAGTGCTTCGCTGCCTATTGTAAATTGCTGTTCTCTTCAGAGACTGTTAAAAATTACTTTAATTTTCTGCAGACTAATTTTTAGGCCCACTCTCCTGCTTTTGCATTTCAGGTCAGTGAGCATATATTGCAGTTGGTCTCCTGAGTTACTAAGCAAGGTAATATAATCAGCGAGTCGCAAGTTGCTAAGGTATTATCCATCAACTTTTATCCCCAATTCTTCCCACTCCAGGTCTCTGAATAGCTTCTTAAACATGCTGTGAATAGCATTGGAGAGACCGTATCTCCCTGCCTGACGCCTTTCTTTATAGGGATTTCGTTGCTTTCTTTATGGAGGACTACGGTGGCTGTGGAGCCGCCATAGTTATCTTTCAGTATTTTTACATACGGCTCGTCTACACCCTGATTCCATATGCCTCCACGACTGCTGAGGTTTCCACAGAAACAAACGCTTTCTCGTAATCAATGAAAGCTATATATAAGGGTTGGTTATATTCTGCACATTTCTCTATCACCTCATTGATAGTGTGGATATGATCTATTGTTGAGCAGCCTATACGGAATTCTGCCTGGTCCTTTGCTTGACAGAAGTCTAAGGTGTTCCTGATCCTATTTTCGACTACCTTAGTAAATAGTTTGTAGGCAACTGGCAGTAAGCTGATCCTTCTATTATTTTTTCAAGTCTTTCGCTTCCCCTTTCTTATAGATTAGGATTATGTTAGCGTTCTTCCAAGATACCTTTACGCTCGAGGTCATAAGGCAGTGCGTGTACAGGGTGGCCAGCTTCTCTAGAACAATCTGCCCACTATCCTTCAAGAAATCTGCGGTTACGTGATCCTCCCCAGCTGCCTTCCCTCTTTGCATAGCTCCCAAGGCTTTCTTTACTTCTTCCGGCGTTACCTGTGGGATTTCGCATTCCTCTAGACTATTCTCTCTTCCATTATCGTCGCGGGTGCCACTGGTACTGTATAAATCTCTATAGAACTCCTCAGCCACTTGAACTATCTCATCCATATTAGTAATGATATTGCTGGTTTTCTCTCTTAACGCATACATCTGATTCTTGCCAATTCCCAGGTTTTCTCCACTGCTTTTAGATTTCCTCCGTTCCATAGGGCATGATTAATTTTATCCATATTATACTTCCTTATGTCAGCTGTCTTACGGTTGTTGCTTAACTTCGAAATTTCTGCCAGTTCTATTCTAGCTGTAGGGTAAGAGGCTTTCGTACATTGGCGTTTCTTGATCAGATCTTTCGTCTCCTGCGAAAGCTTACTGGTACCCTGTCTAACGGAGTTACCACCGACTTCTATTGCACACTCCTTAATGATGCCCACAAGATTGTCGTTCATTGCTTCAACACTAAGCTCCTCTTCCTGAGTTGAAGCCGAATACCTGTTCTGTAGCTTGATCTGTAATTCCTCTATTTTCCCTCTTACCGCTAACTCATTGATCGGCTTCTTATGTACCAGTTTCTTCCGTTTTCTCCTCAGGTCTCGGCTAATTCTAGTTCTTACCATCCTATGGTCACTGCAGCACACCTTGCTGAGCACGTCCACATCTTGTATGATGCCATTGTTAGCGCAGAGTATGAAGTCTATTTCATTTCTAGTCTCGCTGTTCGGGCTCCTCCACGTCCACTTTCGGCTATTCCGCTTGCGGAAGAAGGTATTCATTATCAGCATATTATTCTGTGCCGCAAATTGTGCTAATAACTCTCCCCTGCTACTCCTAGTGCCTATGACATATTCCCCCACTGCCTTGTCTCCAGCCAGCTTCTCGCCTACCTTGCCATTGAATTCGCCCATCAGTATAGTGTATTTTGTTTTCACTCTACCCATCGCTGATTCCGCCTCTTCATAGAAGCTTTCGACTTCCTGTTCATGACTGGATGTAAGGGCGATGACCTGTGCAACCTTCATTTTGTACCTCTTATTAAGTTTCACAACAAGACCTGCCACCCTCTCGTTAATGCTATAGAATTCCTGTATGTTACCAGCTATATTCTTATTAATCAGGAATACGACTCCTAGTTCTCGTCCCTCCGCTAAGCCCCGGTAGCACAGTACGTGCCCGCTTTTTAGCACTGTATATGCTTATTTTGTCCTCCTAACCTCACTGAGCCCTATTATATCCCATTTACTGCCCTCTCAGTCCTCCAATAGCACTGCTAGACTCGCCTCACTAGGTAACAATAGCAGTGATATTGCTGTGGTTATTGAGCAGACGTTGAAAGTGCAGGAGTCACAAATTGAGAAACATGGGCCACTGCTTGCTGTGCTAACCGAAACTGAGCGCGCTATCAGTGGTCTCAAAGCTTAATTAGGGAAGCCGGACATGTTTCATGGGACGTTTGCTCTGGCAACCACTTTGCTGGAGTTCTTTGAATACGGTTGCAAAAAGAACTCCTCGGTGACGTCACAGGATAAACTTCAAAACATGAGGTTGTTCCTTCTACACGATGCCAAGAAATGGTATGAGCTCCGCATAAAAGACCATCAGGATGACGCCTGGGATCACGGGAGAGCAAATTTATATCGGCTTCTGAAGAAAACCCGGTCGACCGATGGGAAAAACTATATTTTTCAAACAACGGTCAAGTTCATTAATTGACTATTTCTATGAAAAGAGACAGCTGTTCCTATTAGCAGATCCCATTTTACCTGAGTGGTTGATCGTGGCGTTAGTCAACCACGGTATGGCAATGGACTGCCAAGGGAAAGTGCAAATAAGGTCACCCAAGACAATTGAAATCCTACTGCGGTACCTTAAGGGCGTGTGCCATGAAATACCTGGACCCGCTGCACAGCATAATTGGACCCATTCAGCCAGAGTTCATCCGGATAATGCAGCCACAGCGATTACAGCATCCACAAGAAACGCAGATTCTATTTGCTTAGCAACAGAGACAGCAAGGAGACAAAAAAAGAAAAAGAATAGACGTGGGTGCACCGCCCCACCCGTGAAACCAGAACGAGGTTGTCTACTTGATTCGATCAAGCCTTTCGCAAAGTGAAGTGCTTACTAACTAAAAACGAAGTGCTGTAGTCGACACAAGAGATTGAGTGACTCATTCATGAAACCATGGTGATGGGCGGTAAAATGCGACAAGGTAAAGTGGTAACGGATAAGAGCTATGATGTATCATCTCGAGCACATCACACCTGGACGAAAGTCAATATACATTGCGATGGGGAGGACTTCACAACAGAAGCACTTCTTATGTGTGATGTTGAATTCTTGCTTTACTGTCAAGACCCGATATGAAGAAGCTAAGAGTGAACATTTATTGGAAAGATGAAGTGACTCTAGACTCCCTTGTTTCAAGTGTCCAGATACCGACACAGATGAGGACTTCCAAATGCGCTAATAATATATGGACAATTTTTCTGGAACATACCTGCTTCAATACATATCCACCTGCAGCTTCTGTGCTTGGAGTACATTTCGAACTTCGTAACACGACCATTGTACTGAAGAGAGCCTTCAGGATTTCTCATGAAAAGAAAACATGACTGAAACAAGAGCTGCACCAAATGATGAATGCTGGAAAAATGAGGCCCTCAACATATGCACCTTGCGTCTGCTATACATATTGTCCCTAAATCAAATAAACACTCAAACGGAACTGCATCCACTGTCTATGCCTTTGATTGACCACAGCACTAATGATACTGGCGTGTGCCAATGGTTCCCGCGAATTGATTTGTGCAAAGATTACTGGCTGTTACCCCTCAAAGTAAATTCAAAGGCGTACCCGGCATTTGTAACGCCATTTGATATTATGAAGTGAACCGTCTGCTATTTGGCTTGAACGATTGGGGATCTTAGTTTCAGAGCATAATGAACGGTGTACTTAAAGAAGCACTGAGCAAATAAAAGTTAAAGATAAACAAGAAGAAAAGTGAATTCTTTTAGAGAAAGGTGGCGTTCCTTGGCAGATTCTTGACGGCTTCACGAAGACGACAAAGGAACACTCCGAGTAACGAATAAATGAACTGCATACGCCCGGCAATGTTAACTCACTCGGGTGTACTTAGAATGGCAAAACACCCTATGGCGTTCATTAAAGACTTTGCGGCGTTATCCAGGTATCTTAGAAGACTCACTCAAAAGGAAGCTACATTTGTGTGGAGCGACGAGTGCGGACATGCGTACGAAGAATTGGTGCGCTCAATATCTTCATATCCAATCTTAATATTACGCGAATTCGCGAAAACCTTGGAGGTCTTCTCTGATGCGTCCAGTTATGGTGCAAGAGCCTTGTTATACCAACGAAATTCAAATGCAGCCCCAAGCCACATGTTAAAAGTCGTTGGCTATTACTCCTACTACTTTTCAAAAGCGGAAGTAAACTACACGACCACGGAAGAGGAGACCTTAACAGTAGTACTTGTGTGACGATACTTCAGGAGTTATTTTGAGGACCGTCAGTTCAAGATTTTCACGGACAATCAGGCTTTGACATACCTTCTGAGCCTTACACTACAGAAGAGTGGCAAGATGCATTAGCAAAATTCAGCAGTTCACTTTATGTTGTTCAGTTCATGTTTGCCAGAGACCTCGCGAATAGCTACTTGATGCGGACGCGTTATCAATATTGCACATACTGCCAATAAACAACTATCAAAGGACACACGTCCTAAGTGTATGGGAAGACACTCAAGAGATAAAATTGTTCGACGGAAAATTTGCTGTACTATCATGAGCAATATAAAAGGGAACACAGGAACGCGTTGCAAACAGCCTCGACACAGACTCGGAGCGATACGCGGATGGCACTGTGAAAAACAAAGGGGGAAAGGAGGGCGCTCTTCCACTCATTGTTGGCACTCCCACCACGCAGGCATTCCTACAAAGGAGCAGCTTACGTCATGGATCGTCCGACAGCCGATAAGACGGTAATGGTAGCCAATGAGTTACACCGATTCATTTTCTTTTTTTTTCATTTCTTTTTTTTTCACGCAACCAGTTGATAGTACTCTTAGACCAAGGTTGCCCTGCATTTCAAACCGATCCATTATTTGAATCGACGCACCCGGTCGACAGTGGCACCTCGAACAGCGGAGGCGCTTGAACCAATGACAGAGGAATAGAAACAATAAAAAAATAAAACAAAAACAAAGAACATCGATAAAGTGTCTCTCGTGCGACTTCGTTGCACGATGTTCGTTCAGAAAAAATCACATAGCACACTGCAATGGCCCATGCACAGCAGTCAACTCTGATTTTGTAGCCTCAAGATGCCTCGAGTGCCTCTTTAACAGCGGGAAGATATAATACAAACGTCTAAAAGAAGTTATAAGTAGCGCAATATTGCTCTCGTGATGGGCCGCCGATTGAAAACGGTGAACCGGCTTACCGAGACGGCTTACCGAGACGAAGGACGCTTACCGAGACGAAGGACGCATAAACGATGCGCCGCACCGCAGACGACCCCGATCAACAATGAACGACCAAGACCTTTGCACCATGGCTGCCGTCAGCGAAAAACCATTTCAAAGTGCAGAGGACGTTCGAGCTGCTCTTGGCTTGGACAACTTGAGCGACAGCATGGTATGACGAAGGCTTAGAGAAGCAGGACTGCGAGGTCGCATCACCACATAGAAACCTCAGTTCACCGCAGCCAACAAAGCAGCTCGTCTGAGGTTCGCTACTGAACATCGCAGCTGGAGCGAGAGCGAGTGGAAGTATGTAGTTTTCTCTGATGAGTCCACGTTCTCGAGCTGCTGGGACCAACGAAACAGAGTGTGGCAGACCGCAAACACACGCTTTAGTCTGCAGAATATGAAGGAGGTGGCCGCCAGCGGACGCGTGTCTGTGAACGTCTGGGGGGCGATTTCCCACGAAGGCCTAGGCCCACTGGTGAGAATTGATGGGAGGTTCACCAGTGCTGCGTATTGCACTCTGCTCGAGCACCAGGTGATCCCCTATGTCTTAAACTGGCAGCAGCCGGATGGGTGTTATTTTATTCAGCAGGACTTGTCTCCCGTTCACATATCGAAGGACGTGGTGCGCCTTTTGGAAGACCTAGGGGTAAAGGAACTTCAGTGGTGCGCGAAGGGTGCCGAGATGAATATTCAGAGGTCACTAGAATTGGCCTGCTCCGACCAACTATGGGAAGCAATAGAACATGAGTGGAAGCCCCTTCATCGTGATACTGCATTCATCGAGGCTCTCTACGCATCTCTGCCCCAAAGAATGGAGGCTGTCGTTCATGTCGACGGTGGCATAATGCGTTATTAGACCACCAACGAACAAAACAAAGGACGAGCATAAGCTGCGACGACGCTATTTCCTTATTTCATTTGCTTCAATCTCTTTTTAATATTCGGCAAGCGCCAATAAACTTATCTTGAACGCACCCTTAAAGAAAATTTTTTCCCGATTTACAAGATCTACCATAAATCAATATCGAAGTCAGGAACAGTGCTAACTTTTGTAACGATTCGGCGCGAAAAATTTACCAGTGACGCAATATCGAGCGGTGTTATCACCGTCTGCTGGCGATGCGAAGTTCCGCACTTTGCAGGCCCACGGCGGGAGTGCGAACAGTTCTTAGAACAGCATCCCCCTTTCCACTTTTTTTCCGATGGCGGACGCTGCGTATTATCCATAAAGCTGGGTCTGAGGTTGTTTTCTACGCGTTCCTGTTTTCCCTATCATATTACTCATAATAGTACCTGAAAGCTGCATGTGTAATAAATTGCGGCTCTATCACTACAGTCCACAGCATTGGCAGATTCAGAAATGTTTTACGTGGAAGAACATGAAAACCGATGTAGAGGATTACGTGTCGACCTGCCAACAATGTCCGTCTATCAAAGCCAAGTTCTGCCCAAAAGGAAACCACATGGTCATTCCTTTGCATTCAGATGTCCCCTTTGAAGTCGCTCATCTCAATTTTGCTGAAATCAAAAAGCGTAGGGTATGCGCCGGACTCGAGTCTATTATAGTGGCTGTGTAGCAGTGCACACGCATGTTGGCAGTCAAACCCGAAAGAGGAAATGCAAACAGTGTGATTGTAATGATGTAAAAAGAGGCATTTAGACACACCAAGGTGATTGTCTCTGATAATGGACCTGCATTCCGCAGCGACGGGCTCTGTCGGTGGGCAGCAGAAAAAGGTATCATTTTGAGATTTACAGCCCTATACCACCCTAAAGGTAGTGGCCTAGCGGAACGCCTCTTGCGTGACTTCAAGACCTTCATTTCTATGTACGCTGAATTTCCTGGAGGATGGAACTGTGCTGTTGAGGCAGCGGTTAGGCGTCGCAATTGATCACACACAGCTGGACTTGGCTGCAACCCTCAGTATCCTGCCTTTCAGAAGACGACGTCATTACCAGTAGATTATGAACTTGGCATAGCAGGGAACACGCATATTCCAGAACGTAGGAACACGTCAGAGGCATATAATAGGTGCAAACGTACTACGAAGAAATACTACGACTCGCGCCATGCAACTCACATGCACAATATACAACCTGGAGACATGGTGCTAGTACGAAAAGGTCTTGATCGGTCGAAAAATGCTTTCACGGGCCCTTATGTTGTCCTCAACACGGTCAAGCAGCAAGGTATACTGAAGTCGGAGCACTTTAACAGACCAGCAGTCAAGTCAGAAAAAAAAAAACTACAGTGGAAAACCTAGTGCCTTACCATCCACGGAAGGGTGGCATTAAGAGCGCCGGAGGATGTAATATCCCGGCCAAAAAAAAGTAGAAGAGGAAGGGAGGAGAGAGGAGAGGAAGAAGATTGTAATGTAAACAGTAAACAGTTGACTAGTCTTGGTTCCTTTATTTTACAACAGTGTAGCCCTTACGTGTAGTGGAATATCGCGTTACACAACAAAGTGCAATCGCCCATTGTCTGAATCAAGGCCGGCACTGCGCTTAAAAGCCGTGTATAGTCCGACGTAACGCGCGCGCGCGCGCGCGCTCGCGCACGCTACGTTACGTTGGCGAAAACAACTCCTTCTATAGTCCGACGCACTGCAGCGTCGACGTAACCGGCGACTGCCAGCGCGTCCCGACGGGCCCGGCGCAGATTTGGCTCCTGCTCCATTCGCACGCCGGCGCCGCCGACTGCGTCGACCCACAATGCATTGCGCGCGAAGAAAAAGGCGCCAACACAATTCCGCAGACGGCTTTTGCGGACGGCGCTCGACTTGGCGAAAGTTCTGCGCATGCTCCGAAGATAGCAGCAGACGGCGCGCGCGTTGAAGTATAGAGGGGATGGCCTCCCGGCTGGAGCAGCGCAACCGAAGTAGCGTGACTGACCGCGAACGACGCTCGCCCGCGCGCCGATAACGTCGGACTATAAACGGGCTTTTAGAGGTGAAGCGGTAGCATGGAACTTTGCGCAGCGTCGCGGAGGAGCCATTTGTAGAATTTTTATCTTACCCAAAATAATATCAAGGTGAAATAACGAAGGAAATCGAACGCCACTAAGCGGCCCTGTCTCATACGCTTTGTGTCATAATTTTACGAGGAGTAGCTGATTGCAAAAATAGTGGACCAAGTTAGACCGAAATAGACATTTTTGAATTTTACATATTGTTTCATGAAATTCATACGGTGTATTGGGGCCTAAATAAATTGAATGTAATATACAGCTCTGGCAGAATACAGTAAAGCATTTACAGTAAAGAAATCAATAGTAGTTGTAGGATTATGCTTCAGGAGCGATGGAGAAAGACAGCTGGCCCAAATCGACCCCGGAAGAGAACCGCGAGCCGTGGCTTCATGGGCCACGACTAGGCGCCGTCTTTATTTTGTTTTCATGCGGGCGCGTGCTATCCGGGTTCTAGGCGCCGTCCAGGACCGGGCGCTGCAAGGCCCACCCCCTAGACTGGGAGTCGAAACCGGACTGAGGGCTGGCTATGGCGCTGTAGAACGCAACACAGAGATGGACCTGGAGATAAAGCGGTAGGGCGTAGAAGGAAGCACCTGGTACTTGAACTCTTGGAGCCAGATGTTCAGCTCCAGGGCCACCTCGAACAAAGTGGCTTAGCCTCGAACTGCGCCAGCAGTGCGCCGACGTAGCTCGACGGGAGCCGTGGTAGTGCTGGGCCGAAATGGGGCTACGGCGAGTGAGCCATGGCAGCATGTTGCTCGCTGCAAGGCGCGTTCTCCCGGATCACCGCTGTAGGAGTACTTGAGGCTGGCCAACGAGCTGTGTCGTCACCCCTACACTTAATTCGGGAGAAGAGAGAAGGTGGCAGGCGAAGTGGCTCCTGCGGAGACCAGCGTGGCCAGCTTCTAGAACGACACTGCGCGTGCCGAGCTTGCGCCTCGAGCACGTGCCGCCCAACTTTGTTGTGCTCCGAGCGCCGGCCAAAGTGCTCCGCGTTGCGGCGTCTGTGGGCGCTACATGGTATTGCCGGAAAACAATGATCAGTTTGGTAGGTTGTAGTCTGAATTCGGGACTCTTAAGCTGTGTTCGATAACAAAAGTTCCGAACAAGCGCTACTACATGCTGACGACAAATCAATTTAGGTTCAGTAGGCGAGGCTGTAATGCGGTAGTCGCTAGATTGACATTTACGCTAATTTTCTTGCAGAACCACGTTTTTGCATGCTTGAGTAAACTTTGAGTGCGCACGACGTGACAGAAAACTTTTTCATCGAAAATACTTTGAGAAATCCCTTTCAATGAAATCACTCACAGTAACAGCCATAATTTTCATAATTTTGCAAAGCAACATCTTAGATGTTTGAGCAACACGTCTGGGACTCTTGACGTGGAATTTACGAGGTCTTTCACATTGAGAGGCATGACTGTTGAATTTTGACGGCGAGGTGAGTGGTAACGCCACATTTTCAATTAGAGGACAAAGAAAGACTTGACAAGACTGAGCTTATCGCTACATCAAATTAAATTCCGTGCTTTTAAGTGCAATAACCACGATCTGATTGCGAGGCACGCTGTAGTTGGAGACTCCGGAATAACTTTTGACCACCGTGGGTTCTTCAAGGTGCACGTAAATCTATGTACACAGGCTTTTCTTTATTTTCTCCCATCAAAATCTGGCAGCCGCCGCTGGGATCGGTCTTACTTAGCAGCACAGCACCACCGCCACAGAAGTAATGTGATTTGTACACGATATGTTTCGCGTTGTCTTCAACAATCCTTTGTTCGCTTTAACAATACCTTCCGTTCGCTTCGGCAAACTATGGGGTGTCTCACATCCATATCAGAAGAAAGCAGCAGTCGCAGCGAAAGAGCGACGCTTTCGTCTAGTTAATATCACGCCCTTTACAACACAAACGGGAATACCATTGCACGCCCAGAAAAGTTAGAACAAACTTTTCACGTTAACTTCAGGCCATGCAGTAAAATTTTTTACAATAAGAAAAACAATGAGCTAGATAAATGTAGTGCTTTCATACACTTCAGCTCGATAAATTTAGTGCATTAAACAATATTTAATAGATTCCTGAACCGTACCTAAGCAAACTTCGATTCAGCGTGTCAAGGACGGTAGCATAATTATTGCCGAGGTTAACAAAGCTTCAAGCCACAAATCACATCATACGAAAATATTTGGGACGGATTTCGAGGTGTAAATTAGTGCAAACGATTTACCATCTTTGAAAAGAAATATATCGCTCGTATAACGTTTCTATAGGCCCGCCCTTAACAGTATACGAGTTCTTGTGTGCATGCGGGTTAACTGAAAGTAACAACTCGGTCTATGATACCCAACCTTCTTAGGCTCTTTTTTAAACAGCGAAGCTGTTTACCTGGATCCTGCATTATCGGCATGCGTCCCCCGCATGCAGTCCCAGTGGGCGTACACAGGGAGACTTGCGTTCCCATCGGGGACAAAGCGCATGGCCAGGAATGCACGTGCTGTCGACAGTTTCGGGGAGAGGGGGAAAGAGTGGTGGTGGTGGTGGTGGTGAAAAACTTTTATTGCTTTCAGAAGAGAAGCACATTGAGGTACGCATATGGGCCGGTCCTTAAGGGCCCGGCCCTTAAAATACTAGGTGAAATCCCTAGTACGGGACCCCAGTGGCGTCGGCCGCTGCCCGGGCGCGCTCGACCACGGCCCTTTGGGCCTGCAGGTCATAGCAGCCGAGCAGGGTCACCTCCCAGTCCTCCCGAGTGGGTTTGGGGTGAGGGGTAATAGCTGGGTTAGATGGGTAGGCCTACAACATGTGGCAGATGTCCGAAGACATCCCCGCACAGTGCGGAGAACTGCCCGTGAAAGAACGAGGAAAAAATTTTGAGTGCTGCCGGGCACAGTAGAGTGTTCGTATAGAGTGTGTCGACGGCACTGCGGCAATGCAGACGGGTAGGGGGAGAAGGGGCCAGAGAGAAAGTTTGACGATGCCGCATGGCCGTGGCCTGCGCTTATGTGGATATAACGTCACATGCGTCGGAGGTGCCGGCGCGACGTAGGGTGGTGCAGTATGAAAAAAAAAATGAAAATGACATCATAATGTATGCAGCCTAAACAACTTCGCTGGTAATCCGTCTCCGTATGAATCTTGCCGCCCCACGAATTTTATAGAGAGAAAGCATTATGTGTCCCATTATGCGAAAATTCGTCGGCGTAGGCGTGACCAGGAGATGGTATGAAAAAATTTGGAGGACGCTTAAGAGGAAGCTTTAGCTCGGGTGTTCCTATCTAAATGCGTGTAAAAGGAGAATTCATTTTTCTCTCAACCACTGCACAAAACTTGAGAGGTTTACTGCATTTAAAAGAAAAACTTAAAATGTAGCGACTGCTGGTTTCAAATTGTTGAGTTAGGTTGTCAATTTCTTGTTAAGAATTGGCAAAAATCGAAAATTTTCAAAAACGAACCTATCCAGTTTACAACTCTGTAACTAAGAACGAAAAGTGATAATACAATTCTGTGAACTGCATCTAACAGTGCATCTAAAGGGGGCAGAACTGGTGTGTTAGGCACGAATATAAAAAAAGTTTAGTAATAAGTAAATATAGCTTTTGCAGAACCCTTGTAACCAACGTAACAAACTCACGTAAGATAAAAATGGCATATCGAATTTGTTCACTTTGAATGATCTAATGGATGCCGTTTACAAAACCGCGATATCATCTTTTGATGCAGAGCTATGAATTTGTAAACTTCGTGCTTCTATTTTTTTCAGACGGTCGAATATTTGAAAATCGTTTTAACAATATTCAAGCCCTAAATCGAAATTTCGCTTCAAACACTCACTAGAATTTAACTTTCTTTCTCAAATGCAACAAACTTAATTAAAATCGGTCCAGGGGTGATCTCAGAAAAACGTCTTTGTGTTTTACATGCATTTGAATAAGCCGCGTTGGAGCTAAATCTTCCTCTTAAGCTTGGCCTTTAAGACTGGAACGAACATCGCTGACTTTCTCACACTTCTCTGCAACTGTAGCGTATGCAACCGTAATCTTTACCGGGAAGCCCTGGCGGCGGACGCTATGCACGAAGGCGGACTTTCTGGTAGAAACGCGGGCTCTGCCTGGCAAGCGATGCGGCGGAGGCGAGTGCCATCTGGAACGTTTCGAGGAAACGAGTGCGCCGCTCCATGGCCTTCGAGATATTCACTGGCCGGTGCGCGCAAATGGCGGACGTCGTGGCTGGTCTGTCTATGGTATAAACGCTCGACAAGGGGTTTGTTTGAGTTCTTGCGTAACCGAATTGTTTTCTCGAATATTCAAATTATAATACGGCGTTGTGATGTCTGTAGGTTACGTGTAAGTCTTGCTTTACGATTTGTCTACCTACTTTAGTTTGACAACTTCTGCTAGTTCAATAAGTTCCTTGCTCCAGATGGAGGGCCTGTGTTTAGGTGGTTCGAAAACGGTATTGCCGAAACGACATCCGACCTTGGACGCCGACGTGGGACGCCGACGCCGAATTATCTGCGACACCGGGCAATTTACGCTATCGCGTTAAAATTGGCGACAGTGTTGGAAAGAATGAACCCACGTGAAAATTGCTAGTATTGCGTCAAATGTTTCCGCGAGGTTCCTGTAAGAAAAGGAACAAAACGACTTTGTAAAGAAAATTTGGTACATTTACGCCTGAGTGGGAATCGAACCTGCGCCTCCTGGGTGCGACACGAGCACGCGTCCCAACATCATGGTGGCTTCACGGTTCCAGCTGAATGAAGGTCTGCGTACTGCATGCGTCATTGGGCACGTGATAGCTAAGCCAATGTGGAAAAGATGGCACCACGTGATGAGTGTAAAAATGAGCGCGTACGTGACGTCCCGAGGTCTAAAATTGCCAGAATGCTTTCGTATTTCCACATGTACGTAGCCTTAAGTGTCTCTGCTTAGGTCTTTTAGGTATGGCTTCGAGTTCATTTTCGGCTTGTGTGTATAATGAATAACAATAACATTAGAGCAATGACAAGCCTCGATTACGTGCCTCGGATTAGAAAATGTCGTAATTTTGGTAACTATAGCTTAGCGCTAACAAGCGGGATGCCACGGGTGAACACTCATTACTCTGCTTCTTTATGTGGGGTCCCTTTATAAATGATTTGGAAGGGGCTCAACCACTGAAAGAATGCGCTTATTAGTGAGTTCCTTCGGGGTCTCGGCGTCAGCGGGAGACGCACCCGTGGGAATGTGCGGCGAGTCCAGTCATGCGACGGCTCTTAGGAGAATACAAGGGCTCAGAACAAGAACTACTCGAGCACCTAAAACGCACCTACACCGGCGCTGCTCAGACATCTTCACACGTTATGAGAGAATACCAAGGACAGGATAACTCGAGCTTGGACGCCCCCATCGCCTTCGCAGAGCTCTACGCAGCGGCACAAACCTTCAAGAAGAACACAGCTCCTGGACCCGACCAAATCACCGACGCAATGCGGCGCAACCTTAGTGATGTAGCCCTACAGCACTTAGTCGACTTCTTCAATGAACAGGTCTGGCAACCAGACGGAAGACTACCGCGAGAATGGAAGGAGGCAGACATCGTGCTTATACCAAAACCGGCCAAGCCGCGCGAGCTAAACCATCTTAGGCCCATATCGCTCACGTCTTGCATGAGCAAGCTCTTTGAACGAGTAATTCTAACCCGACTCGAAGCCCACATCGAAGGAAACTCACTCTTCCCTGAATCCATGTTCGGTTTCCGCAGGAGAATCTGTGCACAGGACGTCTTTCGTCTTTTAAGAGATGAGGCGCTCGATCCTCCTCCGGGCAGTATGGACAGAATCCTGCTAGCACTCGACGTCCATAAGGCATTTGATAACATCTCACACACTACAATACTAGACGGACTACGAGATGTCGGGTGTGGTGAAAGAGTATTTCATTACGTTCAAGACTTCCTGAGCAGCCGCTCCGCGAAAATAGGACTGGGTTCAGCACGTTCTGCCCTGTATCGCCTACCAGATAAGGGCACTCCTCAAGGATCCATATTGTCACCACTTCTTTTTAACATCGGCTTGCGTAGAATGGCCCTGGACTTACAGAAGAACCGGGACCTTGGCTGCGCCATATATGCAGACGACATTACACTCTGGGCCTGCAAAGGGTCTTGCGGAAACCGACAGGACACGCTTCAACAGGCCATCAACACCATTGAAAGCTATAAGAGGCGAGCAGTCATGAGGTGCGCTCCAGCGAAATGGGAGTATATTCATATTAGACTTAGACATACCCTAGCGACCAGGGCTCAGGATATGCAACTCACCTTGGAGGGAGAGCTCATCAAGAGGGCATCCCACCTGCGCGTACTGGGAATGTGCATTCAAGAAACGGGCAGCGTTAGCATAGCGCTCTCCAATCTCAGACGCACTGTTCGGTGCGTAACTGGGCTTATTAGCAGAGTTGCACGCAGCCGAGAAGGCATGACCGAAGCAGACACCATGCAGCTAGTAAACGCCTTCGTCATTAGTCGTCTAACGTACGCTCTGCCTTTCCAAACCACGCGGCGTAACGACATCGAACATGCGGATAAGCTCATAAGAATCGCCTGTAAAGCAGCCCTCGGCCTGCCTGAAAGAACAAGTACGATCCGACTGAACGAATTAGGAATGATGAACACTTTCGAGGAATATGCAGCGGCCACCCTAATGGCGCAGCGTGAACGGCTAAACACGACACCTCAGGGACGCTCGGTTTTACAAAGACTTCACTATCCACTGACACCACAATATTGCGGTGACGAAACAATCCTACTGCCATCTGAAATCCGAAAGCGAATCCACGTGGCGCCAATCCCCCGTGATATGCACCCAGTCCATCAGTCCATCACGCGGCACGGAGACGCGCGCGGGCAGCCACCTTACTAAGGCGGCGAAGCGATCCGGATACTTACTTTAGAGACGCGAGTTCGTATCACAAGAATACCGCCACCCTCAATACATTTGCAGCAGTCGTGACTAGCCAAGGACGAACAACCGTAGCAGCATCCATACACACGACATCGGTTGCAACGGCCGAAGCTGTGGCCATAGCCCTGGCCATACGCGCCGCGGAAGCTAAGGGCCGATCGGCCTACGTGCTGACACACTCGCAGGACGCCTGCCGCCTCTTCCTTGGGGGGAGTTTACCGGGCTGCGTCTTCCGCATCCTAGGAACGGAACTCACCCTGGATCATTGCGTGACCTGGCGCCCGGCGCACACAGGGATAGCGGGGAACGAACGGGCGGACCGCTTGGCTCGAGGCATGACAGGCCGAGCTGCGGGCCACACCGCCCGAGAGAACGCCTCGACACCCGGTGCGCCAAGAGAAATCCTCGAATTACAACGGCTAAGTAGGCGAACCAAAGCCCTTCCTCACCCAGACCTAGACAGGAGGCAAGCACGGGACTGGCGCCGCCTGCAAACAAACACTTTCCCACATTTATGCAGGCTGCACAAAATGTACCCAGACAAATACAGCAACACATGCCCGTGGTGCGAAGGAACACCGACATTGGAACACATACCATTCCAGTGCGCGTTACGTCCGGCGGCTTCCACCTCGCCGCTGCTAGACAACACTCTACATAACTGATCGTGGGAGGCGCGACTCGCGGAAGTGGAATTGGGAAGCCAACTGGCGACCCTTGCCCAGGCCCGGCGAGCGGCTGTAACCAGTGGGGCCCTGGAGGAGGGGCTCCACCCACCATAACCAAACAACCTCTATACAATAAACGTTTACTCTCTCTCTCTCTTTGCTATCCGAAGGGTGCATTCCGTCGTTCAAATTTTTAAACAAGTTTCACACGATCACTTGCACAGTATTGCAGCCAAATGTGGATGTTCAAACTAGAAAGAAGCATTGGAATCATCTTTACTGTACGTTCGATGTAGCCACGGAAGTTCTAGGGCTTGGCATTGTTCACATAAACTGGTTACGCGATCTTTTCCATTTTTTTCCTTTCTTTCCTATTCCATGTCACAGTGGTAGAGGTAGCCAAATTCGACTTGTGCCCAGGGAAAGCCGTTTTATTGGGACCGCAGTTACACCAACAATGGAGCCGCGCTCGTGCTGTCTTAATGGTGCCCTTTATTTTGACGGCGTACTTTGCGGCCCGCATCTAAAGAGTTAGGTCTTCGGAACAACGAGATCCGTACGTTGCGTTTGGTTGCAACACTCCGACCTGCAGCTCGCGTCTGGCCGTGGTTACAGAAAACATGAAGTTAACGCACCCGTTCAATGGTCTAAACTTCGGAGCTGGGGCTGCGTTCTGTCCTCGGCTACCTGCGTGAGCGTTATCCGCGCACGAATGCTAGCGTTCCCACTGTGTAGTTGAACGCATCTCACACCGCGGTGCACACAATGGCTTGATAGAAATGGACAGTACACTCTAAACGCAGTAGCGGTCTTTATTAAGACGAAGCTTTAGCTCAGGCCCACCTCCGACGCGGGTGATTCAAATACGTGTAAAACGCAGAAACGCATTTTTGAGATAATCCCCGTACAAATTTTAATGAAATTTGTTACATTCCAGAGGAAAGGTTAAGTTCTAGTGGCTGTTACAAGCAGTATTTCGATTTAAGGTGTGAATCTTGTTAAAAGGATTTTCAAAAATTGGAAAGTTCGAAAACAAATGTAGAAGCACGAAGTTTACAAATTAATAGCTCTGCATCAAGAAGAGATATCGAAGTTCTGTGAACCGCATCCATTAGATCATTCAATGCCGACAAATTCGACATGTCAATTTTTATCTTACGTGAATTCGTTACGTTATGTAAGAGGATTCTGCAAAAACTGTTTTTGCATACTTGTTTGAGATTCATGTGCAACATGTCAATTTTGTACGCTTTAGATATACTGCTAGATTCAATTTACACAATTATGAGATCATTTTTCATTACCGAGCTACATAATTGTAAACTTGATTGTGTCGTTTTTGAAAATGTGATTTTTGCATATCCTTAATAAAATGTTTTAAATAAATCAAAAATTCAAAATCAACAGTAACTAGATTTTATGTTTCTTTTGAAATGCAATAAACCTCTTCAAATTTGGTGCGGTGGTTCCCGAGAAAAACGAATGCTCCTTTCATATGTACCTAAATAGGATCACCCGAGCTAAAGCTTCCTCTTAAGAGAAAGCTTTAGCTCGGGCCCAGCTGTGACGCGGTCTATTCAGATGCATGTAAAATGTAAAAAAAAGTTTTTCTGAGATAACCCCTGGGCCGATATTAAGGAAATTTGTTGCATTTGAGAGATAAAGACGAATTCTAGTGACTTTTGCAGCAGAATTTCGATTTGGGGCATGAAGTTTGTCATAAAGATTTTCAAAAATGCGAAGGTTTGAAAAAAATAGAAGCAAGCAGTTTACAAATTAATAGCTCTGCATCAAAACAGATATCGCGGTTCTGTAAATGGCATCCTTTAGATCTCACAAAGCGGTCAAATTTAGTATGTCAATTTATATTTTACGTTAATTTGTTACGTTGCGTAGAAGGGTTCTGCAAAAGCTGTATTTCCATATTGCAAAATTTTTGGAGAATTTAATGTAACATGCCAGTTTTTTCCGCTTTAGATGTGCTATGAGATGCAACTCACAGAATTGCGCTATCATTTTTCCTTGCTGAATTACAGGATTGTAAACTTAATAGTTTTGTTTTCTGAAATTTTTCAATTTTGGCCGATTTCTTATAAATAAATGAAGATATAAATCGAAAATTTGAAACCATCAATGGCTAGATTTGAAGTTTTTCGTTTAAATGCAACAAACTTTGTCAAATTTGGTGGAGTGGTTGCCGAGAAAAACGAATTCTCCTTTCATGTGTATTTAGATAGGAGCACCCGAGCTAAAGCTTCCTCTTAAGGCGAAAGCCTTATACGAGTCTCATTGCTCAGACGTCCTTGAAAGTCCTTGAGCGAAAGCGCGTCGACGACACGAGAGGTACAAAATGTATCGTCATCAATGTCTTATAACCCCGTAAGCAAAGAAAGATGGATGATAAAGCGAAATAAGGTGGATGATAAAGCGAGTTAAGAAGGATGAGAAATCGAATAAGTGGATGACTAAGTGAATTATGCGAATGACTCAGGCGAGGTAAAGGCAATATAATTAAAATTGATGACGGCAATTTAAGAAGGTGACTTAGCGAATTAAAAGGATGAGTAAGCGAATTAACAAGGATGACTAAGTGAACTAGACAAAGCGCATTATGGTGTATGTATACTTAATACGTCCGCCTTTAATGCATCGGCACTTGGGCTTTAACCTTCAAGTTGTCTTCGGCATAACGTGTGATACCCTGCCAATGTTTCTGTTTCACCTCTGTACAGCCCGAAAGTTCGACGCCTGCGCAGCGTCGGCATTGGCGATGCAGTGGCGGCCCTTCGGCCACGCTCTTTGTTAGGCTGAGGTTATGATACCGCCAATATCAGCCCAGACGCCTTCTCGACTGCACTGCAGAAGTTGCTTGTCAAGCTGTGTCACCAAGATTGTCAACAAGATGCCTACCCGCGTATTCTCAGGTAACCATCTGAAAAACTTCAGCACAGCGATAATCCTTGCTACGAGGATGCTTCTCTTTAAAAAAAAAATATGCCTATTTGCCTTGCTATAGCTATCCAGGCTTCAAGGCACGAGAGCCATGCGATGGATATTAAGGCTATCAAGGCTTAAAGCGGGAATTTTTGTCAGAAGTTTCTGACGTCCTTTAAGGTGGGCTCACCTTTGCTTCCCGAAGAGGTTTTGCCCAATTCTTATTGCAAAGCTAATCTAGTTGGCCAGAGGAATATACATCGTGTTTTCGGTTTCTGCTTTCTCCACTTAGAAATTTGCTTTTGACGCGTTTTCAGTTTAGGATATTCAAGGTATACTGAACGATGAGCCACACAAAGTATCCACCTAATAAATATGACGCTGTACTTTCAGAGGTACAATGGTAGCTGCGGATTTGCGGTATGTGTGCTCGTGTGATATGTGCAAGTGTGTTTCTTTGGATGTGTGCACTGCAGAAGGTTTCTAAGTCACTATTCTTGAAATTTTCACTTATCTCTGCTTTCTTCCCTCTCAAACTTTGCAACGAGTTTGCAGTTCCTTCTGCTTTTCAAAACATTGCACTTGACTCATTAACCTGGGTTTCACAAGGGCTTCCTTCAGAGCAAACTTTAAGGAAAGGGCTTTTGTAAAGGGGCTTTGTATTTCGCGAAGGAAATCACTGTTTTTTTGTCCTCACGAAAAGAAGTCTCGTCGAAATGTTGGCTTGTAATTATCGGTAATTGTAATGGAATTAGGATCATTTCGAGCCTACAGCTTTCCTCTTATGTTGGTCTTTTTTATAAATAATATTGGGGTTTCCCGCGTTTTACCTAAAGCTCGCATTTTCGCAGTCAGCAAAAGTCGCCTATGGTTCGACAGAAGTTCTTTACAGAGACAAGGAGACGCATCCAAATAAAGTTTATATAGTAAGCACAGCTTATAATCACAGTTTATATATTAACCACATACGAGGGTACTTTGCATATACAGTAAACTCTCAGTTGTACGAACGTCGGTTTATCGAATATTTCAGAATAACGAACTTTTCAAACATCCTCGGCAGTTTTCTTATAGATTCTATGTAAAAATGTTTCATTTAAACGAATTTCAGAACAGCCAATATTTCAGTTTAACGAACTCGCTCAGAGGACCAAGGCTTTTTTTAACGAAGTTTTGCGCCCTGCACTGCAGGCGCAACCGATGCCCGCCCACATCAAACCGCCGCTTCAGCGGCAATCTAACGTCGCTGGCGCTACAGCGCCCCTGGGGCAAAGCGGCGGCGCGGAAAACGAACGGCAAGGAGGCGTGGCCTCCGAGATTACCTGTACAAAACGAGCAAGCATGTAATCTCGGAGGCCATGAACAAAGTAACATCGCTGGCGCTTACAACGCCGCCAGAGCAAAGCGGTGATCTACCACACCACAAACCACGTGGTGTGTGGTTTTTTCCGACCGGCTAGTCGTGGCATGGTCGTCGTCTCTTTCTTTCCAGTCTCGTCGGTTCCGCGTGTGCACACAAAGGCAGCATTATAAGTGTTATGAACTTTGTCATTGTTCATATGTACGATTTCCATTTCACACATTTCTAACACTATGGATGCCATGTCTTTTGCTCCATGAATTGCACTTCAAACTTTTGACTCTGTATGCCATGTCTTATGTTGGTCAATTGAATAATCAGTTTAGTGAACTTTCAGTTAAGCGAACTATTTCCTTCGGTCCCTTGAAGTTGACGCAAGTGAGAGTTCACTGTACAGGGTTTTTCAACAAACTTGTGTCAAACCCTAAAAAAATCCCTAGAATATGAGAATGCAGCCAACTTAGTATGGTTCCCTGTCCCTTCAAGCAACTTAAACTATATTTTGTAGTTTTAGCCTGCATGGTAGTTTGAAAATAATAAGTTAACTGCATTTCAAAGCATCAATATAAAATCCAGAAGTTATAGAGGAACTAGAAAAATATCCAAATAAATGTTTTTGCGTAGTTATAGCTGCTGTGCTTTATAATATTTTGTGGACAGCTGCCATCACAGAAGGAAATAACTTGGAAACTTCTGGAGGACCTCCGCATCCAAAGTAATACTTTAAACAATAATTACTTAAGTATTTTAGTTAATGCTGTGAGCTAACTAAAAACATAATTATTTAAAAAATATTATTTGCTCAACAGGACCGTGCAGAATGCTAGATTTTGTCCCCCATCAGCCCTTCCAACATTAGGAATTAGAAGTGCCATTTTTTTTGTAAACAGGCTGCTACGAGTAATCGGAACGGTGCTCAGCAATTCTTTTGTATAGGCGTTTCCATGCTACCAATGGCAACTTATGGCAACATGGAAGCGCATGCACCAAAAAAAAGGACTCTCATCTTGCAAATCATATTCAGGTGATAGTACGTGTCAAACGTGCGCTTTGTCACCAGCCAAAGTACGCAACTTACAGAAATTTATTAGTCACCTAATCACAACAGTGTGGTACAACGACTGAAATCCTTATTTTTCTTCGTCTTATTCAATTGTCACCGACTGCATCTGTTGCCACCGTATCTCCTGAGTGTTTAGTATAACATACGCACATTTCATAGTACGCCGGTGACTGCTGACCACAGCAGGATGGACAAGGGGTGTAAAAAAAATGCGGAGGTAGTTGCATCTCATGACGTCTCAATATAGTGCCCTAGTTGGCATGTGCATGTCAGCTGCGCTAATCACACATCAGGTGGAAGAAATTAGGGGTATGAGTAGTGGAACGTATTTATAACAGCACAAGAACGATGCTAACTGCGCAAAGCTACACAGAAGCACCGTCGTCTGTGTATCGATTGATGCAAAGAAATATCAGTAGAATATGTTTTACGTAAGAACCCGATCAGTGCTTTGCCAATTATTGTAGATTTCAGGATGAACCAAATGATTAAAACTGCTCGTTCTTTCTCGAACGCTGACGATTTAATTCAAACTGTCATAGTCATAACCGGGCGCTTCACGCACCACGTACAATTGTCGCAGCTTTCACAAACACCCTCAGAACATTTGCCTAAAAGACATGATAAATTACTGAAGTCCTCGATTTCCGAGGCGTCTTCGCTTGCCATTTTCTGAAACAAAAGGACGAGTTACCACAGAAATTGTAAGAGAACATGCTTAGTACTATTTGGGCGTAGGAACTAAAGAACGACCTTCAAGTGGCAACAAATAGACCTTTTCAGTTCTCTTGACAAGCACACCATAGCTGTTTGTTCGTGGCTGAGGCTGAGTTGTTTTCTGGGTTTGTAGACTGCTCTACCGGAACAATTTATAACAGCAATTCTGTGTTAAGTGTGTAAATAAAGAGCTGTATATTACAAAAAAAAGAACAGCTACAGCATCCAGATAGGTCTACAGGGATAAGGATCAGCAACAAACAGCAATAACACAGCAACAGTTACAACAGTTAGGCGGAAATAAGGCTAGACATTCTAGTAGCGAATATTTCAACTGTTAAGCTGCATAGTGCGCAGTCAACGTTCTTACACTACTGTATAGCGTACGGAAAATCAGGAAATTTCGCGAAATCAGTGTCGTATCTGAACGATACAACTCTATCGGAATAGTTTGTGAAGTTTTCCGAGCAGAATCGCTGATCAGTAACTATGTGTTTACATATGTTATCTAAATGGTCAATATTCTATCGTTGCAAGTTAATCGTGCTGAGTATTGTAAACATCAATGAGAAGCACTGCGTACTATTATCGGATATAAACTAATGCACTGATAGGAATTCAAATGTTTTAAATTTCAGAGGTTGATACAGGCTACTACTATACTATAGAGGACTTACATAGAGGCGACAACCTTGGGCTGCGGTCAGGTTACCTTTGTTTAAGCAGGCACTATTCGCCCGTTGCCTGCATCCTCGTGCTTCATTGTCTTGTCCTGGTTCTCTAGCCTTCCTTCATTCGAATTTGACACGCAAACATACAGATTCGAGCCGTTATGCAAAAAGTGTGCCTAAGTGCACGGCTCCCGCCATACCGTATACATATGTGCGCCAACAGCAATATGGCCTCTAGAGCACCAGCTTCACCTGCGAACTTGGCCGCTCCGCAGTTTTGACGACTGTTTGTCCATACTTCGAAGTAATTGTAATGGATAGTTGCAGCAACAGCTTTTACTTGCCAGTTATACCCGGTATATGAAAAAAAATGTACACACCACGCGCATTGCTAGTCATTAGTTGTTTACACCACCGACCGCAACGAGCGGTATCACTCGCTTGAAACCATGTCGATGACAGCCGTAACACTTCTTGAGCCGATGATGATACGCAGGGCAATGGTGATGGCGACAAGCTGACTAATCCTCAGGCCGAATACTATAGCATTGGTGAGGTCTCTTCGGTCGTGCTATAGATTGCCACACGAGATTGTTACTCGAGTGGAAAAGGTGCCACAGCAAGCCGTGTTCCTTGGCATGCTTGCTCCTTTTTAAGGCATCCGGAATACCGTAAAACTCGATCAAAGTTGTAGGTCCTTTAGTCAAGACTTCTCATCGGCACCTTCGAGCTGCAAGTATGATAGCGTTCTAAGGTATTCCACTTATCTCATTGCACGGAATTAAACTTGCGATAGCAACCATGGTATGCGTCGAAGACCCTAAGTGTGTGTCAGGACACTGCAGCGAACTCAATGAGACCTGCCGCAGAGCACGCGCGGCCTTCAACCATTATGCGCGCGTCCTGCACAGGTCTGCATGTGTATCCTTCAAGGCGGTGTCCGGAACACATTGTAAGTGTGGGGTAGCCTGTGTTATGCAAAAGGTGTATAGCATGACAAGCGGATAACTAAAATACGTTATTATACCCACTAGATCAAGCGCCTTTTGTTTTACATTACTTTCAGAAATTCCATATTTACGAATTACGGGGTATATTACGGAGCGAATTACGGAGCATATTTTGTCCATTGGGCGTGCAGGTTCCTCTGGGATACGCTTTCGTCATGCAGTGGACATAAAATAGCCTGAAGATGATGGTTCAGTGATGCAATACTAAAGCTTGTTTTCAGTCCTACGTTCCCCAGGCATCTGTGGAATGGAACCGCCTTCCTCCCGATATAGCAGCCATTGAAGATAATCAACGATTTAGTGATGCACTAACAAGCTTCGCTTATTTTTCAGAATGTTGAAATTATGTTCTAACAATGTTCACTGTATTGTATTTATTGTCCTTGTAACCTATATTACCCACTCCCCTCTGTAATGCCTTTGGCTCTGACGGTATGACGGTATAATAAATAAAATAAATAAATAAATAAATAAATAAATAAATAAATAAATAAATAAATAAATAAATAAACGAATAAATATAGATGATGATGAAGCTTTACTGCATGAAGAAGGGTTTTAAAGGCCCCCGCGGTAATACAGAAATTTTAGACAGCAGACCCTGTGCGTCCACAACTTCGAAAATTGTACGGCTTGCTTTTGCCAAGGCAATCTTGTTTTATACGAAGCTTCATTTAGTGCTCCTTGCACTTCTCATGCAGCGAAATGTTTTAGTTCACAGAACACATCAAGGTGAGCGCCATAAGTGTTAATAAACTAAATTTCTACAGAGATCCGAAAGCACCAAGTACATTGTATATATTCCACCAAGTACCTCATGCACACGGAATAATTTATACCGGTCGCTTTGTAGGAAAGAAGCAAATGAACTCTGGGCTACTTACGATGCACAGCGTGCTATTTGGCAAAGATATATTTCCTTTCTCCATGCATAACTGGATGCACCCGATTGGAAGCTAAGCAAATAACAAGAGGAATAGAATGACTGAAAGCACATATTCACTGTAATAATAAACAATCACAGTATAATTATTGAAGGCGACACGTGAGGCCGTGACGCCGTAATGGTGAACTCGGAATTAATTTTCACACCGTGTTGTTCTTCCACGGTGCCCAAACATAAATGCGCGAGTGTTGTTTATTTTGCCCTCGTCGAAATGCGCCTGCCGCGGTAGGGATCAAGCCCGTGACCTTGAACAATGCCATACCCACAAAGCTACCGCGCCTGACACAGAAGTGTTGATCTGACGTGGGACAGCTTCTGTAGTGTCGTTTATATCACGGAGTGCGCTTTATCACGGCTCTACTTAAGCGCGCCCTGCGTATAGTTCTCCGCTTGACAAACGTGCACAGTGTTTATTTTTCAGGAATAGCAGGAACGTGCCGCACCATGTCTTGAAGTTTAATTTATGCCATTTGCCTGCTACCGCTGTCGTCTCTATAGCCCTATCGTTCCCTTCGCCTTCTCACGTCACCTCCCCCCCTCTCTCCACGTATGGGAACTGCAACCAAAGAGGGGCAAGGCTGTTATTTACTCGTTTCGCGAATGCGTCGGTTCTACACATTCTCTGCCTCCTCTCCCCTCTACCGTTCTATCTATGGTCCCTCTGGACTTGCACGTTAGCAGAAGATAAGCGCTACAATATCTGCAATACTTTGGGGGAGGTCATATATAATTACAGCTGTCGAGAGGTTCATGTGGCGACGCCCGGGGAGCTGCAGAGGTTATTTATTGCATGTGCACATTCGACGCGGTGCAAAGGTCTAAATAACTTTCTCACGTCGCCTTTCCTCTGTGCCGCGCTCGTCTCATGTATACATACGAGCAGTAGCAGCGGCAGCAACAATGGACAGGTCGAAGGAACGGGCCAAGAAAACTTTGTTAAAAAACAAAAAACTTCTTGTTCTAGAAACCTTTTTTTGCAGTGTCCGTTAGATCATACTAATGTGACGCCGGCTCTAAAGTATTGTGCGAAATCACTAAAAACAAAGCAAAATGACGTTACATGATAATTATTGCATAATACACTCGAACGCTGGGGCCTGTGAAATTATTCGTTATATGCTCTTGTTACTTCGGTGTAAAGGCCGCGCCGCGCACAGCTCGAAGCTGACAATAGAGCCGGAACCTAAGTAATCCTTCATTGTATTGACCACTTCGTGGTTGAAGCGTTTGTTTCAGAAGAACTGTAGTGTATATATTAGAGCGATAAACGAAAGCGATCTGCTTGTGCTAAACTATTTTTGGAACAACCCATTCTCACCCTATAATTTTGTAAAGCACAGGGAAAGCATGGTTATTTGCAGAAAAATTATAAAAAATAGCTGGTATAAGTTGCACAGAGTAAATCAATTAGCTACCTAATAAACGTGAGAATAGGATAAAAAAACGTTCCAGCAGGCAGAGGATGCCGCCATAGACCAAGGGCTTCTGGCCGCTATTTAGGTAGGGTTGGCTCCCGACCAACTGCCGGCAACCTAAATAAAGATTATTTTTCTCGCTTTCTCGGATAAGGCAAAAATAAGATAGTAGTAGGGGCTACCGACCAGGCCGCGGCCAGTTTCCAGGCCTTCAACTGTGCAGAGCTCTGGGTAATTGCCTGAAAAAAAAAATGACGTGTGAGAAATTGCTATGAAGAACAGTTTATTGAAATTCTGAAACTTGCGAAATATAGCCAATAAAAATTTCTTAGAATTGCTTTTTGGTGGTACTTGTTGTGCTCAACTAAATCACCTCTGGGGCTTCCTCTCTCTTCGATAATTCGCTGGTAGGTGCACAAGGTATCTCACTTTAAAAAAAGAAAAAAATGATCAAATTGGGGAATCAGAAAGGTGGCGGCGCGTCATGAAGGATAAAGGTAGCACAAAGCGCGCCCGTTGACCTTCTCTGCCAGTTGCTACGAATTGTGTGTGTCTGCGCTTTAGACGTACCGGGTTCGACTCGTGATCGAGAGACCCAGCGAGAATGACGGAGCAACCAGGCAAGCGGCGGCAGGCTGAGCGCGAGTCCGCCCACCCTGAAGTGATCGCCAAGCGGCGGGCATGAGCGGAACAAATCCGGTAAAAGGCGTGGCCTGGGGTACCCGGAATCCTCCCGAGGAACGTGGCAGGCGGCTTTCGACGACGAGAGTGTGTAAGGCAAGAGGCATAGCTTAAAAACTCTGCAACAGTGTGAAATCTCTTTGGAAGCTCATCCTAGTGTCTTGAGCGGAGCCCGGTAGATCAAGACCGAACACAATGCTTGGCTTCACGCAGGTGCTACAAAAATCTTTAAGAGGAATTGCATCGATAAGCCTTTTGGGCACCTGTAATATTTGTGGAATAAATTAGGTACATTGCATAATGCATTCTATGCGCAATGCACAAAAAGGGAAGAGCGCCCATACGCTAGCGCGTATTCCGCGTTCACGTAGTGAAACATCACTGTTTTTTCTCATCTACTTGGCTGGCAAGAGCCTAAGAGGGCTTGGCATGGGCTTCGAATGTGGGGTCAAGTCAGCACAGTGAAAATAGATGTATGTATCAGGAGGCGGGTACCGGCGTATGCATTCTTACTCCCTCTTTCCTAGCTTCTGGTGGCTGGTCAAAAATCGCGACGGCATGCTACACAAATGTAAGAATGCCGCTAAAACGAGCCTTCAGCAAAGATTGGTTGGAAGAACGATGTCGTGTAGGTGCCCAAAGGGCTATGCAACGTGATATTGCCACACAATGTTTTTTTTATTATACGCAAGGTAATCCATGATCTCCGGCAGCTCCGAGTAGCCAGTGTCTGAGCGATCGGCGGGCAGCCACCTTCTATTGCTTTCGTAATGGGGCAGTCTCCGGGCATTCAAAAATAATTTCAGTTTTTTCGGCAAATAATGCATCATCGACGCGGTGAGTTTTCGCAGTTTCGTGACGTTTCGTGACAGATAGGTGAAGTGGACGCATCCCGAAAACGTTTGATCAATAGCAGAATGTTTACGGCCAAAACGCGTCTAATAAGAAAGATTTAATAATACGAAAGCATATTAAGGCTCATGAAGCGGAAACTCCGTCGTTGGCGTTGTTGGCGGGACCACGCTATAGTCCATAAAGACTACGAACCTTCGTCGTTTTGTAGGAGTCGAACCCACGAAATTTGATGTTAACTATGACGAGGTTAATTAAGGCACACTTAATTAATGTAGAGTTAAGGCACGCGAACCCGCGACCATTCGTGGAAGTCGAACCCACGATATTTGAGATTAATGGAGCTAAGGTAATTAAGGCACAGTTAATTAGAATAGAGTGATGAGGAATTCGACACCACGAGGTTTTGTGGGAATTAAACTCTCGATCCTTGGTGGGAGTCGAGCCCTCGACCTTTGGTGATATTTAGGGGAAGCTAATTAGGACAGGTTTATTTAGGATATAGTTAATTACGCCCCTCGCATCCAGGACCTCGCGTTTTGCGCACCTTGTGACAAACGCCGTTGGTCACGCGACGTGACGGCGCGGTGTTCCGAATGCTTTCGCTTTCATCCACAAAAGAATAAGTGCCCCTTGAATTATTAGAGCATAGCTCTTAGGCGCCGGTTCTGGTGTTGAGCGTCGGCGTGCCTCAGCGTCCGTCGTAGCCAAGCGAACGAGAACAGCAAATAATGAAAGAACGAGCGTGCAGTGCAGCTAAGGTCGATCCAAATAGGTCGCGAAGCTTCGGGCGAAAAGCGGGTCAGTACAAATTGTCACCAACATCAGCAAGGGGGGTTCTGGGAGCAGCGATTGAAGAGCGACTATGTTTGGAGGCAACAAACATTCGGAAAGAAAAAAAGCGTTTTTTAATTGAAGGGAGATACGTACAGTTAGATTTATTCAACGAAAATAAAATTCCCGGTCAATCTTGTATATTCATGACGAGTTAAGAAAATGCAAGTTTACTTAATTTTATTATTATTAATAAATACATTTCTTTTCAGCACCCATCGTTACAGGGGGCGTTGACGCCACTATCACACGCAATGCATTGCACGTCTTGAAGTGTGCAGAAAGGCGCGCTCGTAAAGTTCACCTGCATAAACATGTCGTCCCCACACGTTGTGCTTTTTTTGCTTGTCGAAGTTTGCCTGAATTTGGTGAGGCGACTAGCTTCATCGCGTCTTAACATGTTCAGTCAAAAGTAGTGAGGTACGACCACCAGATAATTGTGTAGTTGTTTTCGTCCGACTGCGCTGGCCGACGGGCTTGGCATTCAACGATAGGATCAGCGCTCTGCTCCTAGAACTTTCGTCGGCCTCCAAAGAATGTATGTTCCATGCAGGGGTGTGATTTCGACAACGGTTCGGCTGGTCTTTTCCTGCATCGATTTCCGCGGTGAAAGCTCGAAACGCCCATCAAGTTGAAAGGCGGCGCATTTGAATATATAGTTCCAAAGGCAGGCCAACAAATTTCACGCCTTTGCAAACAAGATTATGTCACTTCTGTTATGAGTGGATATGACGTCACATTATTTTTTCTTCCGCCGGAAGTGTTCCTTCCACATACAGATGGCGCGAAGCCCCAGGAACCGCCGATGAACGGCCATGTTTTGAACGCGTGGGCTCTTATGGAAGCTTCGCTACCAGGTGCATTTACCTTGGTGCAGCGGTTTATGGAAGACGGCGATAACGGAGACAGCGCGAGGAGAATAGCTGAGGAGGAGGGTGCAGGGGAGCCATGAGGCAGAAAGCGGAAGAAAAAGGCATAGCGAAAGCGCGAGAAGAAAAGCGTAGTGCCACGCAAGGCCGCACAAGACGGGCTCTGTGGCGATGATGGCTAGCAGATGGCGCCAGAGTATCGTGCCTCAGAGATATAGAAACAAAGCGCTGCATGAGCGGAGGTATGTCTGTCGCGGCTGCTGTGAATCGCGCCCACGCGGCATCCTACCTCTCGCTACCCTACCTCTCGCGATCTGTCCATTGGTGAGGCAGGCGTGCCCAAACTTCGCTCGAGTTGTACCGCGCCGCACGAGACAGTTGCCCACCTCAATCTATATTTTGCGAAACGAAAACATGTATAGAGCAGCGCTCAAGTTTGGTTTTAGGGAGTATCATAATCCTCAGTAATTTTTAACACGATAGCGATAAAGGCCCCATGTCGAAAAAAATCGAATGTAAGCATCGGACGTCGTTCGAAAAAAAAAAATAATTCCGTACCACAACCAATGAAGCCATCCGTGTGGCGCAGAAACGTTACTGAACTAATTTCTCAAAGCAACACGCTTTAGAAAAATCGTAAAATGCAACCTAAATGCAACCTACTGACAGGGTAGTGTCGGATTGCAATTTGAAGATACCAGGAAACATAAATCTCTAACGCAGAAGCTCAAATACGATCCCCTCTTCTATTATTTCTAGCATTCATAGAGAAGATATGGGCACCGAGATTTTAATCTCAGAGGCCATATAGCGGCGCGCCCGGTCACTTGCACAAACCTCTAGATGGCGCTCGGCTCCGCCGCCTTGCGGCCCACAAAAGAAGACTGGTTTCGTTTAGAAAACTCGACTTCGTGCAGAGCGTTCGCCGCCAGCGTTCCCGGTAAACATTACGGTTACATAAGCTGCAGTAGCCGGGAAGTGTGAGAAGCCGTCAGGGATCTTGGAACGCTATCACGGTCCACTCTTGCAGACAAAGTTTAAGCGTCCCCCCAAGTTTGTTTTGCTTTGCTCGGTGTGATCATGCATAATTACTTTGTAGAGACGTCATATCAGAAGGGGAGCTATAGATGTATTCATGAAGTCACGTCACAGATAGGCAAAGATGGGGCAGCCCGAAAATTTTTGGACCAACAATGGAGGGCTGATAACAGAACTAGAATATAAATGTCTAGAATAAGTTTATGTTATAGCGCCCCAGAAAGATCTGTTGTGGTAGTGTAGTTCGAGCTCATCGCCATGAGCACTTCAACCTTCAGACACCCATATGCTTTCCGGTGACAACACGTCTATCTCAGAGTTGGCGTTTGCGACGAACGCGCTTAGGGAGCCTTCTTATGTACGCAAACGTATCCGCGAGATAGGGTGTTAGGCCTGCATAGCTAGGCTCTATAAACGTGCGCACTCACTCAGTTGCGGGATAGCATGTGCCCTTCTCATCGCTGCTACTGTATATACGGGGAAAGACTATGCACCACAGAAAACCCACTGACCGCCAACAACCAATCAAGAAATCAGACAAAAACCCATAAGAGCTATTCGTTTTATAAGAAAGAAATTGCTTTGTCTAGGGGTAAATGTGAAGTATACGAACCTTCGGTATAGTCTTCGATGCTTAGGTTTAACCCTGGAGCCTGTACTCCTGGTATTGGTGTGAATTCTGCGATCATGTAAAGAACAGCAAGCGCTCGGAATTTATGTAAAGGCTTGAAACTTCTAATCGTCGGCGAGAGCAAAAGGAGCGATTTCGTAAGGTTCCCTTTCTAGATATCCTTTCATTCACCAGAAGTGAATAGATCATAAATATTACTAAAACTAATATTGTAGTAAGTAGTAAGTATTTTATTTCCCATATACAACATACACTTGAATATGGACAGGTCTTGAGGGAAAAAGCTGCGTCAGCTGCTTGACTAAGTCCTAAAACCTATTTTATGGCAGCAGCAGGGGGAACAACAGTGCATGTGGAAATTATAACAATAAAGCAAAATAAGACGAATAAAATAACGCAAAAGAAACAAACATGAAAATTGATAAACCAAAGCAAGTTACTTACCTTGCATAATAAGAGATCAGCAGCATGGAGAAAAAAAAATACGACACTCAGATTAGTCACTCAGATCAGTCATGCATACTAACAGCAGATGATGTTGCAAAAGTAATATTGTGATCTACAAGTACAAAGTATTAAGCATAAAACCAGCCCTAGCAGCAATTATAACTATACAGACTAGTTAACGAAGACTGTAAAACATCGATATGTTCTGTGATCAGTTTGTTAAGCAGGACAGGCAGCGTATAAGCAATCATTTGCTTTCCACAGTTAGTGCGTGGGTGCATTACGTACAAATATTCTCGAGATCATGCTTGATAACGGCGTATGTTCTGTTTAGGGCTCATCACATGTCATCACATACAACACGGAGAATTTTTCTTCTGAATTATGAACAATCTACCTATATTTGTGACAGATGTGGTACCCCAGACAAGGCAGCAGTAATTCAGATGACTGATGAAAAGGGAGTTATATATGAACATTTTTACATGGAGTGGAAGATGCCTAAGGGAGAAAACCAGTCAAACTATCTGTGAACGTTTAGTGACAAGTGATAATATGTGGCTATTTCATGACATATCGTGGTCAAAAGTGATCCCTAGGCTCTTAACTGAGCTCGCTAGTTCAATTTTCTCTGAATTAAGTGCGATGTCTGCAGGCAGCGTAGCCTTTTTGTTCTTGGCTTGGAATAATATGGCTTTAGTTTTTTAGCAGTGTTAATTATCAGACCATTTTTAACGGACCACACATGTAGTTTGTCTAGTACTGCATTAGCAGTCCTTAACAAGTCTGAGGTACGATGAGACAAAAACAGTAGTGTAGTGGCATCAGCATAGACGATGTATTTGGTGTCACTGTCAGTACTGACAATATCATTAACGTAGAGATTGAAAAGAAGAGGGCCAAGTAGGCTCCCTTGCAGCACTCCTATCCATGTGTTCCTTAACTGAGAGAAGAGGTTATTTACGTATGTAAACTGAACTCTGGAGTTTAGATATGATCTAATTAAGTCAAGGGCAACGCCGCGAATTCCATAGCTAAACAATTTATTGAGTAGAAGTTCATGATTAATGCAGTCGAAAGCTTTCGTAAAATCTATTAACACTGCAAGTGTGAGCAAGCGCTCTTCGATGTTTTTGAGAATAAATTATTTTTGATCCAACAAGGCAAGTTGTGTTGACCGGTTTTTACGGAAGACGTACTGTCAGTCAGTTAAGAGGTTTTTATTTTCCAGAAATGTAGAAAGACGTTTAAATATAACCGTTTCCAGGCCTTTTGAGAAGACTGGAAAAATGAATATGGGCCTGTAATTTGTCATAAGAGTCCTGTCCCCAAGCTTGAAAAACGGGATTACTTTAGCGACTTGCATTTTATGCGAGAATACTCCGGTATCGAGGCATAAGTTGTATATGTATACCAGCAATGGGGCAACAATATCTAGGCCATACTTAATTGGCTTTATCTGCAGATTATCTACATCCAGGCTGCGGCTGTTGCTCAGCTCAGAAAAAGGCATATTAACTTTGATTCATTGGTCGGGTGCAGAAAGATCGCGTTTGCAACACTTGTCCTTATGAAATCGCAGGCACTCATATACGGGAATATTACTGACTAGAAAACCATTGAATTCATCAGGTAGTGACTCATCGGTTATTTGAACACCATTACTGACAATGTTAGTACGTCACTGGGAAATAGGTGTATGGTTGCGAAGATTTAGCTGTTTCCATATCCTCTGGCTGTCGCATTCACAAGAGTTAAACAAGTCAGTGTTATAACGGTTTTTCGCGTTGTGCAGCTCGTTAGTGAGGCGACTGCGAAAACGTTTAAACTCGGTCCAGTCGTTTGGATCTCGTGATTTGATAAATTTATTATAAAAGCAAGTTTTTTTTTCTTCATTTGATAGAGAAGATTGTTTGTGACCAACGGCTTGCGTATCCTGCAAGGTTGCTGTTTCATAATAGTAAAGGGAACATATTTGTGATAGCATGAGGAAAATAGCCTGAGGAAACTTTCTTATGTGACATCCGGTATTTGCGTGGCATAAACATCTGTCCAGTCGATGCTTCCTAATTCGGCATAAAAATTTTCTAACGTATTCTGCGTAATCGCTTGTATGAAGGTATGAGTTGCAGTTGATCGTTGACATGCATGATTCAGGCTCAGAAATATAGGCATATGGTCACTAAGGCCACAGGAAAACACTCCCGATTTAATCTCATTTAAAGAAATGTTTGTAATTATTAGCTCGATACACGTAGATGTATTATGAGTAGTTCTGGTAGGTGATGATACGACATTGAAGCAACCATGTGCATGTATAACTGCCTCAAAATTTCGCTTTATGGGGTTGTCGAGCATCATATTGACATTGAAATCACCACCCAACACGAGTTTAAATTGCACTTCACCGACATAAAGGCAGCACTTTTCAATAGATTGGAAGAAATGGTCAAAATTAGCGCTTGGTGGACGGTAGAAAACTGAGCAGACAGTTCGAGCACTCAAGACTGATAGGACTTCATAGTCATCAGTAATACAGCAAAATTCATTGATGCACTTTGCATCAATGTTATCACGGACAAGCACACTGACACCACCGCTTCGCGACGTTTCTCTGTTTTTAGTAAAGCACTCATATTTAGGCAGTTGCCATACTACTGAGTGCTGGTCATACCACGTTTCAGACAGCATAATGACATCAAACGGAAAGGTCAAGCTGCTGAAAAAATGGTCGAGCATGTCATGCTTGTTTCGCACTGACTGGCAGTTCAGATGCAAGCATCGAGTGGATTTTTTGTGGTCTGGTCCAAAAAAATGCAAAAAATCAGAGAGGAATAACGAGTCAACAGAAGCAATGTCAAAATGGAAAAACGTAGGAACAGCACTTCAGTATCACACTTTCAGCTTTTTGAGATCGGTTGCGGTCTTGATTACATGTACATGGGCATGGTCTGCTTTGCGGACTAATATTCTTCCGTTGCGATGCCCCACAAGTTTGAAATTGTTTACGTCTGCCCATTCCTTTGCAACTTTGAGCAACTATCTATTATACCCGGTTAGGTTTTCGGATATGTAGGAACCATGTTCTTCCCTTGATATAACTTTGCTTTTATCAAACCATTTTTCTCTTGTCGACTGTCGCGTGAAGCGAACGAGCACGGCTGGTGTCTTATCTTTTTGTGAAGGAAGACGGTGAATGGCGGAGACGATCTGCTGGTTAAGAGGATCAAGTTCCAGTTTGGCAGCAAGGGCATTTATTCTGGTCATGAGGCATTCATTCTGATGTTTAGCCAGCCCATGAATTTCAAGGTTCAGCTTTCGACTGTGGTATTCAAGGTCATTTACAGCCGCAGACACTCTCCTGAGTTCAGCGTCTGTTCTGACTTCTTCATGTTCCGAAACTCTGTTCTTTAGTTGCTTAATTTCGCCTGAGTGCTCTGGTAATTGGCTGTGGTAATTTTACTCTCGTATTACAACCACTGAACGTACACAATATCAATACAAATATACAAGGCTAAGATCTTTCAACATTTTCGTAAGATAGCCCTAGTAAAATACGAAATTGTGAAGAATCTTACTGTAGCGTGAAAGTGTTTCTCACCAACAGCTACAATACGGATTCTGATTAACAATTCCTGAACGTCCGAGACAAGTTGTGGCCGAGCATTCAGCAATCTAGATTACGACGGCTATAAAGGTAACCTGAGCGCAGAAGTACACTAGGCCACGTTCAAGTGTATGGTGCAGTTTGAGCTCTTCTCACGGCAATATCCCCGCCTGCTGCTAGGCTGTTGTTAAAAGCAATGCGTTTGTTTAGTAATTCGCTTTGTCTTCATAAGTTCCAGTGCCTGACCGCGTTATAAACAAGATGAAGCCAGGGCAAAAGAGCGAAAAAGACTTTCTTAGGCCCTGGCAATCCATATAGGGACCAACATCGAAATACGCATTTATTGGCTCGATAAATATAACACTACAATAATCCTGGACTAGCAATATGTGCCTATTGCAAAAGACAGGAACGATGAAGAAAAAAGGAAAAATGGACATGCTGCCTGAAATTTCTGTATGCAATTATGGCGCACACACATAGAGAAAATAGATGCATCAATTGGGAACGAATGGGTCCAACAGAGCAGGACGGCGAATTGATAATTCAAAGAGAACGGCAGTCACTTCGGCGAGTGCGCCGTGTTTTCTTTTCGCGCGTTTCCGTTCAGTGTGTGGCGACGAGCGACCACGTAGACCGTCAAAGTATCGGGCTCTCGCAGGAGAGGAAAAACCAACACTCCGTCGCTTAGCGTAGCATTCTTTTTAATCTTCTTCGGAACGCTAGCCCGCGCCGGAACGCGCCAGCCGCTCGAGCCTCGTGTAGACGCGAGCGTCCGCGTCAACTCTCGTGCGACGCCGATGCTGCTGCCGCTACAGAGGGCTCCCCCCCTAGAGAGGAGGAAAGTTCGACGAACGATGGAAAGTCCACGTGACGCGGCGTGTCTTCGCGTTGGTCTTGGGTGTCACGTGCGCAGGCGGCGACGAAGGATGCAGCAGGGTCGCGTCGCATACAGGTGGAGCTGATGGCGCGGGTGCTTCGATGTAGGCGGGTTTGAGACGTTCCAGGGCAATTGTGTCTGATCGGCCGTTGACATTCACAACAAACGTCGTCGGACGACGCTCTAGAACACAATATGGCCCGGAGTAGTGTGGTTGTAGAGGCTTCCGCACGGCACAGTTACGCACGAAAATGTGGGTAGCAGAGCTAGTGCGGGAGAAACGTACGGGGACCTTGCTTCTTGTGAACGTGTAGGCACGGGGCGCATCTGGCTGAAGAAAGCTTGCAGTTCGGCTACGTAGTCGGCAGGTGATGGCATAGGCGTTTGGGGGGTGGCGACAAAGAAATCGCACGGAAGGCGTAGGTGGGTGCCGTAGACTAGCTCAGCACAGGAGCAACCTAGGTCGCTCTTGAGTGCGGCTCTGATGCCAAGTAAGACGAGAGGCAAATGCAGGACCCACTTCTCCGGCGATTCATGTGCCATAAGGGAGGCCCTGAAATGCCGGTGAAAACGTTCAACTAGTCCGTTGGACTGCGGGTGGTAAGCAGTTGTGCGAAAACGTGTCGTTCCGAGTAGTTTGAGTAGCTCGTTGAAGAGCGCTGAGTCAAACTGTCGACCGCGATCTGTGATTATTGTGGATGGGCAGCCGAACCTTGCTATCCACGTAGACACGAACGCTGCTGCAACAGTGGGCGCTGAGATATCAGATATAGGTGTAGCTTCTGGCCACCGTGTGTAACGGTCGATGCATGTTAGTATGTAGCAGTATCCTTTCGAAGGTGGAAGAGGGCCGACGAGGTCCAGGTGTACGGTGTCAAAACGAGCATCCGGTGGAAGAAAAGACTTGGCAGGCGGAATGGGGTGACGCTGGATCTTCGAACGTTGACACGACAAACAGCAGCGAACCCAATCGCGAACTTGCGCGTTTAGCCGAGGCCAAACGAAACGACTGGAAAGAAGCTTCTGTGTCGCGCGTATGCCAGGGTGCGACAGGTTGTGCACGGTTTCGAATAGACGTCTGCGAAGGGATGCCGGAATGTATGGTCTGGGTGTGTCGTTAGAAGTGTCGCAGACGATGGACGTACCATCTGGGGTCACAACGACGTCTTCCAATTGCAGGGACGTTGGCGAATTCCGGAGTGTGCGAAGTTCAGTGTCGTCACGCTGTTGACTGGCGAGTAAGTCGGCCTCGATGATGAAAGGTTCCGATGTCAACGTGGAAACGACATTGACACGACTCAGAACGTCAGCTGGAATGTTGTCGGTGCCCTTGATGTGGCGGAACGTTGTTGTAAACTCGGAGATGTAGGAAAGCTGTCGAATCTCGCGGGGCGAGTAACAGGACGCCGAACGATTCGTTGCGTGCACAAGGGGCTTGTGGTCAGTCAAGACAGTGAATGCACGGCCTTCGAGGAAATGGCGAAAATGCTTGATAGCCAGGTAAACAGCGAGTAATTCACGGCCGAAAACGCTGTAGCGGGACTGCGCAGGCTTCAGTTTCTTGGAGAAAAAAGCGAGTGGATGCCACTCATTGTCGATGAATTGCTGCAGAACGGCACCAACGGCGGTGTTTGAAGCGTCGGTCATGATGGCAGTGGGTGCGTCTGGCTTTGGGTGTCTAAGCAGCGTGGCGTCGGCGAGGGCAGACTTGACTTTTGCGAAAGCGTCTGCGGCCTCTTCAGTCCACTGAAGCACTTGTTTGCGCTTGTTTACCAGGAGAGCGTCTAGCGGAGCCATAAGTCGTGCGCACTCGGGAATGAATCGGCGGTAGAAATTGACGAATCCGAGAAATTGGCGAAGCTTGGTGAGTGTGGTAGGTCGGGGAAAGTTTTCGATGACGCGAATCTTGGACGGCAGAGGTCGAATGCCGTTAGCGTCGACGATATGACCGAGGAACTCGAGTTCGGTTTGACCGAATTCACTCTTGGCGGCGTTGATGACAATTCCTTTACTGCCAAGGCGTGAAAACAACAACCGCAAGTGGTGAAGATGTTCTTCGGCCGAAGAGCTTGCCACGAGGAGGTCGTCAATGTATGCAGAAACGAAAGGCAGACCTCGGGTGACGGAATCGATGAAACGCTGAAAGGATTGGCCCGCGTTCCGTAAACCGAAAGGCATGCGGAGAAATTCGAAAAGACCGAAGGGCGTGGTGATGGCGGTCTTGGGAATGTCTTCTTCAGCGACCGGTAGTTGATGGTAGGCGCGAACGAGATCGATCTTAGAAAAGATCGTCGCACCGTGCAACGCTACCGTGAAGTCCTGAATGTTCGGTAGAGGGTAGCGATCAGGAACTGTGGCGTTGTTTAGTGCCCGGTAATCGCCGCAGGGGCACCAGTCGCCCGTCTTCTTAGGCACCATGTGAAGTGGTGATGCCCAGTTACTGGAAGAAGGGCGGATGATGCCAAGTTGCAGCATGTGTTCGAACTCCGCGTGAGCGATCTTGAGTTTCTCCGGGGACAAACGCCGGGGTCGGAAGTAGACCGGTGGGCCGGAGGTGACGATGTGATGGCACACGTCATGTTGTACTGGTTGCGTCCAGTCCGGCAGGCGCGTCAAAGTGGGAAACTCGCGTAGGAGCGCGGCGAAAGGTTCCTCCAACATGGCAGAAATAGGCGCTATGGGCGATGTGCCTGATGATGGGACGCCGGGAACGGATAGCTGGGTCACGGAGTCGATGAGACGGCGTCGTTGGATGTCCACAAGGAGTCCGTAGTTATGCAAGAAGTCTGCTCCAATGACTGCATGACGGACGTCTGCAACCAGGAAAATCCAGCGGAACGCTCGTCGAAGGCCAAGGTTCAGCATGACGGAGCGTGACGAGAAAACTGGAATCCTGGTGCCGTTGACGGCTTGCAAAAACGACACAGGAGTCGCTTTTCGGTCGGAGCGCTGGGCGGGTAGAATGCTGACGTCAGCATCTGTGTCGACCAAAAATCGTTGTCCCGTAACTCTGTCCGTCACGTAGAAAAGGCGACTTGTGTGCTGGGCCGGACCACTCGTCGCCGTTAGAGGTCGGCCGGCCTGTTTCCCTGCCAAGCGCAGGGACGCCGACAGTGACGAGTGTCGTTTCCAAAACGGCGGTGGTAGTAGCAAACGCCAGGCGTTGTAGTTGAGGCTTCATTGCGAGTGCCCGTGCGTCTTGATCTGCTGGAACTACGGCTGCGTGGGCGACGAGACGTGCGGCGATGCTCCGCTCCACTGATGATGCGTTCCAGGCGCTCACACAAGGAGTCGAGCGGAGAGTGCACTGCGGAAGAGCAGGGAAGAGTTTGCAGAGCGGTTGTATTGTCACCCGGAGACGGTGACGTGGCTGCGATGGTTGGGGTGGCTACTTCCATGACTTTGTCGGCCAAAGCGGCAAGTCCGGTAAGGTCCATGGTAGAGGCTGTCGCCAGGACCATCTGCACGTTAGCCGGGAGTCGTTGCAAAAACATGCATACATGCTGCTGCCGCTACAAGTGTTAAACTCGGAAAATAGTACACGCTAACAAACGCCCCAGCATCGCTTGCGTACTGGGTGTGCGCAGCATGTATCACCCAACGCTGGCACTAAGTCCTTACGTTTGCAACGGTAAACTCAAGCGCTCTTATGATGTATTAAAAGTTGACAAGTCGCTCCACAGGGTTACATAAAATACGTTTCATTCCAGTCACACGACGTGGGCCATTGTTTTAGACCAAGGTTGCTTACGTGTTCTTTCAGTTGTCGGAGAGCGCATTGAATATTCTCTTGATGGCGTGCATTATTGCATTATTTATAGGCTTACCGTGTACGTAATATCCCGTAGATGATTGTAGTCTCAGAGTTTGTGGGAAAAACGGGGTGAAGCCTACTAATGTTCATTAAAGATGAAAAATATTAAGCAACAGTTCCACCATAGGGTCGAAGCAATGAATGCGATAGCAGCACGTTAGAACAATAAACAAAATGTAAGGCTCGTAGTTGTAGAGGCAGTAAACGTAAGCTAAGTAAACAGGCATGGTGAAACGTGTGTAAACTAACTAACAGAGAGAGCCTGATGACTGCGAGCAGCGTTGGTTAAAACTACAGGGCCTTGTCGGCGTTGTCGCCCTGTGTTCACTTTGCGTTCCCGTACTGTGATATACTCACGGCAGCAACGATGTGTACGTTCGCTTCGCGCTTTTTAAGTAGAAGGTTTTGTCAATGTTGTCACTTTGCTTCGGCCTCCTTTTGCCGCAGCGCCACGTCTGGCCACCTGCGGCGTTGAGCTGCAGCGTGCGCCGCACAGACAGCAACAGCACATTGCTTCTGCATCTGGGCTAACGATCTCTTGGGTGATGTGAGCCCGCCGTGCTTCATAAGGATTGGCGTTTCTCTGGAGCTTCTCGGCCGGCGTTCTGACAACACGCGGGGGCATGCTTGCGCCATGGGAAGGACGAGGTGCTTTTCTGCGGAAATCACGCACCGGCAGGCGTTTCATAACCACTATACTTTGGCTACTGCCAGTGTTAAAACGGTGGCACAAGTTGACAGGGTCTGCATGATCTGCGTAGCCTGCATAGGCTGTTTTCGTTCCAGTAAGCAAAGTTGTCTAACTTGCGATTTTAAAATGCAGCTCCTTCTGTGCACCAGTATCGGTGATTGGAACAGAAACCCGCCTAGACTGCTTTCGCCACCTGGCGTTCGAATTATGATGCAAAGCGAAATCGCACATTTAGCGTGAACACTGTTCTTAAGAAAGCATAATAAAGCTAAAGCAAATAATCTTTCTGTGTAATTATTTAAGACGGCGAAAATTCGCATGAGCTGTTCATAAAACGCGCGAGAAGTCTGAGCTTGCTGGCTTGCATGCGGAAAATTCCTAAGGATCTTCTGTTCTGTTTATTAAGGCATGCGCCCATAGCATAATGGTTAGAAAATAGAGCTGCTGGGCTCGGGGTCATCTCTTCGAAGCCTGCCGTTGGTCCTAACGAACCCCGCCACTGGACAATAAAGGTCTTTGTTAGTGGTCTTACCACCACTTCTCTGTATCCGATATGTTTCGAACCTCTTTTGTGACCAAGCCCCTCAGATTGTGCGGAGCCGGTCCAGTAAAAAAGCATCACTCTCACGTTTGATCTGTGATATTGTTACGCATTTTTATTATTTAATAGTCTGAGAACATTGAGGCTAAACGCTTCGTTTTTTGGCTGACATTCCTATACTTTTGAGCAATAATTTTGCCAGAAATGGCAGACCTGATGTGCGCAGTTTTAGGGATAGCATACTTTGGGAATATTACGCTTAAAAAACTAAATGCGTAGTCTGACGACAACGCCGTTTGTAGTGTTGACGCCGCCGCCGGAAATGCGCTTTTTGTGGCCTGATAGTTGCTATCGCAATAGAACACAATAACAAGGAAAGCGCAAGTACAAAATGCTTATTTTGGATATGCTGGAACGTTAATGACGCTGTAAAACGCAGTGTGAATGATACCATCGCCATCACACTGTAACCGAAGCAACCGACGACTCACAAGAACATATAGTACTAGACACGTGTTCTAAAGTATGGGCCTTGTATTATAAGTGAAAAGCTACAGCAACGGAAAGTAATATCAGCAGTTATTTTCCCAAAGGTATGCATTCTTAAAACGCTGACTTCCTATGAATGGCGAGTGAGTGCTCGTTCACCTTTGGCTAGCTGGTTTGCCGTGACCATGGGTGGCAAGTCTCATCGGTAATAAGGGTTTCACATCGACAATGAAGTGAAACATTAATTCAGAACTTAGAACCCAATTACATGAGCTATCTCGATGATCTGGCTATTGTTTAAAATCACAGTTCCTTTCGTTTATGTCGTATACCGTTTTTCCAAGCAGCGCGTTTTTCTTGCCCTTATTCACAATGAGAATACTACAGCCAGAAAATCTTAGTAACGCGGAAATTCCATTCCGCAAGCGTGTTCGCCGGCATTCGGTGGATCAGTAATGTCACTTTACGCGTAAAGTTTAAATACTTGACGCAAACCGTAGTGTTCGTCATAGCTATTGAGCTCGTTGCCACGTCTACACTGAACTGCGCTATTACACACATCAATATTTAGGCATAGGTTCAGCTTGCTTCATGCAGAAACGAATACATAGAATCATGCCAACGCTCCAGTATCACCCACAAGTTCAATGGTTGTTCGGTAGTTTAGCGTTCGGAGACATGTTGCAGTGGGTAGTTTGCGTGCACTCTAATGCTAGAGGAGCTAGGGGCTTAATTCTACATGTCGAAGTGAACAACGCGTGCGGGTATTTCGGTTCAGCCTACAACACACTCCTAGCAGGGCGCATGATCATGGAGTACGAACTGATCTCTCTGTCAAGAAAATACACATTAGTAAAGCTTCCTATGCTCGCGCGTGATACAACATGTTCTATGTGGAACATCGTTTGCAGCACACTCCTCTGCATCGCTTGGTTCTTTCTCGCTGTATCTGCATCCCGTCTGCGCACAATAGAAGCGACAGAACTGTCGCCTGCCGACTATGGCTCAGTACAGCTTTTTCTAATACTCCACGCCTCCGCATTCTGATGCCTGACGCTGTTAAGTGGGACGATTGCGGCCGCGAGAAAACGTTTGAATATATATGTCGTTGTTCTTCTTACAGCACGCAATATGTTCTTACTGCGGCACTCAGCACGGCTAGCTACTTTTGGAACACTCGAAGACCGGCACAGGGACCATGCAGTGAATAATAACCCCAGAAAAGTATGCAAATCATACAGTTCTTCAAATGAAAACTTACAAGGCGCCTCTTGTGGCACGAAAAGTCAATAATTTAGGGTTGCGTAGAAGCATGGGTGTAATAGAATAATAACGATATCATCGTCATGGCCAGCTTATTTTTATTACTACTGCAGGACGAAGGCATCTCTCAGCGTTCTCCAGTTACACTGTACTGCACTGGGAGATTCGAACTTGCACCGACAAATTTATTAGTTCTGTCACCCCACCTCATTTGCTTCTGTCTTTGACTCCGCTCCGCTTTTCTTGGCGCCTATTTTGTAGCTCTAATGGGCCACCCATTATCAGCGGTACGCATTACATGGTCTGCCCAGCTACATTTTTGTCTATCCCCAGTTTTCCTTCTTCCAATCTCTTAAACTTACGCTTAACATTTTTAGTTGAATAACTCCGTGCGCGGTCCTTAACCTGTTGTCAATTTTGTTTGTATACCTCTAAGTTTCTGCCCCATATGTTAGCCGTGGTAGAATGCAAAGATTAGAAGTTCAACAATATATATAACGCAAATAAATATATAACATTTGAGAGGTTTTGCTAGAAATGTACCATTAATTTTCATAGGAAGAGAGAAAGAGTTGAAGCATAGAATGCAGATAGGCTAACCGGAAGAAAAATATTTATAGAGCTAGAAAATCATTGTGTATGGTGACTCGGGTTATAATATCTTTTTACACTGTTGTATCTCTGAATGATTATATGAAAGAGCAAAACACCATTTTCCCGAGCAAATGTACGAGGATACTGACAAATAAAAGGGGCAGCCCCAACAGGCTGACGGCGTTTTCAAATTTCTCTAACGCTGTCAACAGCAACCATTTTTAAAGCCACTCCAATACCTCTCTTGTGCTATGTCTCCTTCTAGAAATTGTGACATAATGTTCTGGAAGGTAGGATCTTCACCACAGGGTCTCCGAATCCTTGAGAAACTAAAATTTACAGGAGTGCCATAAACAGCCTATGCCATAAGCCAGCAAACGCTCATTATTACGCCCTTGCAAATCAAAAATAAGGAATACCATGTGCGTCTAAATAAAGCCTTGGCTTTTTGAAAACCTTCGAAAAATACAAGCTCTCCCTGGAAGGTACGAAAATGAGGTTTGTTTACCGTCTCGCTATCAATTTTTTTTCGACCATAGAAGGTTTTACAGGGTCTCCTGTTTCATAGCATTTTGATATGAAAGCATCAAATGTTCCATCGACTGTAAAAGCCGGTTGCTGTAGCAGCGAATCAGCTGTATCTGTGTGACGTCACTCCAGCAAACTACAGATATTGTCGGCGCTGTTCCATTCTTCCTACCCTCCCTCTCTCACCCGTCTCGCACAATGCCAATATTAACACGCAGCACAGCGCACTAAAAACGACCTTAACCAACTCCCGCGTGCGTGTCATGTGTGGTTCTTCACAGCCTCTCCCTGTAATGAAGAAAAATGGGGTTTGTTCCCGGTGTCGCTTTTCCCTTTACCACTCTACTTTTTACAGGGTCTGATGTTTCGCAGTGTTCAGAAGGAAAACCTTCTAATCGCCCACTGTGCGAAAACGCTGGCGTTCCAGATTCCAGGGAAACGAAACCTAAATTCCCATTGGCTGCGACGCCAAGTCACGTGTGCAACTCGAAGGAGCTGAGGGGGCGAAAAGGCACACCTTCTGTCGCGCTGGCACGCCATGTGCGACGTGAGGGAATAGGGCATCACAGCGACGCCATGTCACCCTGGCTCTCGGAAGCCTGTGTTAATCGCGCGTCGACTTGACCGCGCAAGCTGTCGCCTGCGTTCTAACTTCATTTCGGTAATACCTATACAGAAAATATTGTATCAAATAAACAGAATAAATTCAAAAGGAAAAACGTTGGTGGTGGTGGTTCTCAGGCATTGAATTTTTCTCCTCATCATAGGATATTAATAGGTTGTGCCAAATTTTACAATCTTATTTGTCTGGACTTCTGTCCTGATCGCACGGACTGTCTTTTCCACTTAACGTCAAGAAATAACCTTTACTTGCCTTTCCGTTGTCAAATCTGCGTTTATTTCTCTTCATTATCGAGATGAGCTGCTACCGCAAGTGGTGGTTTTGCAGTACTTAAGGAGAACTCATGACCGTAAACTAAACTGGCAGCAGCAAATCGAAGCAAACGCTAATAAAGAAGAACGTGCAATGGTATTGTTGCCATGGTTCTGTAATAAAAACAGGGATGCGTAGGGCTACGTTGCTGCTAATTTGTAAACATTAGGTCCACAGCGTTCTCGAATTTGGCTGTGCTCTTTTTTCATGATGTGCAGCATACAAGCTATGACCTTTCATACTAGTGGAAAGGCAAGCGCTGCGTCTTTGTCTTGGACTGCCATGTCTTGTGGTTAACGACATGCTTTATCTGTAGTCTGGAATTACTCTGCTTGAATGCAGATTTCAGCCAGTTACTCTCCCAACTTTTCTGAAATTCCGCGATGCATCCCTGTTGCATTTCCCAATCAATTTTCGTCAATTCTCCCGATTCATATTTGGCGGCGTTATCGACAGCCACAAGCTGTTTTCGTGCAGGCGCTGTTATCCAAACTAAATGTAAGTCTGCTGAGCCTGATTTCTCCGAATTCTAATTCGTTGAAAGTGAAAACGTTATTTGACGTTATTTTTCTGCAACAAGCAAAACTTCTTCCTGCTCGCATACTTGAAGGCCTCTTTCAAGATCATCTTATTCAATTTTCGTCTCACTTGGTTATTTCTACGGATGCAACAGAAAACTTAGAGAAGGCGGAATTGGCATCTTTTGAAATCAACCTAAGTCGTATTTCTCTTTACTTTACTGTTTTACTGATTACACTCCAATATTTCTTGTAGAATTTTTGGCAATTATTTTGGCCATCGGAAAACTGAGTCGGCAGAAATCCACAGTAATAATTGCTACAGATCTGCTCTTGGTATGTACGCATTTAACTCGTAATAACCGTGCTCACCTGCTCAATATATTTTCGACCCTTGTCCCCGATAATTTGTTTCAAGTTCACGTTGTCTTGGTCACTGGATATAGTAAAATCTTTTTAAATGATTCAGCTCACTCAGTCGCATGGTAATGAATAAATTCTGCGGTCCTAAATCTTCTTCCTTATGACTGTACTGGGATGAATAATCGTTATGGTTCACGGATGATTTTCGTCGACTAAAATTTCGGTGGAACACGAGCAAATGCCTTTCACGCCAATGCGAGGTGACGTTGTCAAGCTTCCGCTGTGGAGTTCCCCGCCTAAATTTTTGCCTTCCCAATTATGGCTTATCCATAACTAAACTCTGCTCTTTTTGTAGTAAAACAGAAACTATTCACGGCTACTTTCTTCCCCGCCGCCGCTTCTCCTCCCTCCGCAGAATGTTCCTCATATTTCGAACTGATGGTCTGGGCGCAACACTTACAACAACAAACATTTTGACTTTTGAAGCCAGTCAATTAGGCACAAGCCATAGGTCGACGTTTACTGCTCTGCACGAGTTCACTGAAGCGTCCGGAAGGTTACGCTCCTAGGGTGCTGACCATGCGACGGATGGATGGATGGATGCGAAACTTTAATAAGGTCCTGAGGTACGCGACTCAGCGCGCTGCAGGCCGCTCCCACGTTGGGACAGTCAGGCCTTGCCCGACCGCCGCATCGTGGGCCCTCTGGACAGACTATAGTTGCACCCCGGCATCAGGGCTCTTGATAGCGGAGAGCCACTTGTCTTCATTGATTTCTTCTGTGCCTCGTAATGAGGGGCAACGCCAGAGCATATGATCTAGGCTAGCGATGTCATTGCAATGTCTGCAAGAACTAGTGGCATAGGTGTCGGGATAAATTTTGTGGAATAAAGCCGGGCTGGGATATGAGCGAGCGACACTTCATTTTTTTCCTAACTTTATATACAGGTCCTCTCAAAATCTCTCTTATCATTCAGTTGCCGAATGATTCTTTTATAACGTTTGCGTTCACCCCTTTTGATATGCTGCAGAGTGTACGTTCAACTCCATCCAGTGTGACCAATCCCCTTCATCGATACAAGCCATGTTTTGAGGCAGCAACAACATCCTCGCACTCAGAGGCCGAGGTTCTTACCCACTAGGCGCCTCCTAGCGCCTCCTAGGCAGCAGGCCTGTGCATTCTTCTTTATGAATTCATGTTACTTGGACCGCAATTTTCATTGCCAAGCACGGAATGACGAAAGCAGTGACTTCAAAATCACCGCGGCTTACTCGGAAGCGCCCCACTAGATTCTACGGCAGTCGGGCAAGGTAGCACTACGTCACAGATCGAAGTGCGGCGGCCTTATGCTATCCATACTCGCGGGCAACTTTCTGTGGCAATGACAGGAAAGCTACGGAGGCAAAGCGCGCACAAGTGAGAGAGCTTCTGAAAAGAGTCTCATTCTTTCATCCGCGTTAGTTTAAGCTGAGGAAGAGGAAACAGAAACACCTTATTAGCAATAGTTAAATAAGATGAAACCCACCCACTGAATGTAAACGTTTACTTATTTTGCGGCTTTTACCTTCCGCGTCTGGGCAAACGCGAAACCGTCGCACATCGAAGTTGCGTCGATTCAGCGTCTGTTCCGAGCAATGAAAAGCACTGCCAAACGCGGGCGCACTACTTGGCGCGGTAACACATGTGCGGAAGCTCTGCTCCCCTAACTTTCCGTCCATTGCAATAGAAAGTTATCCGTGAATATAGGAAGTGCTGGCCAAGTGTCTCAACCCGCTTGCTTGTCCACGAGGAGTTCATAATTAGAAAGATTGCTCAGCGGAGTTCAACATTATTGCTTTCGCATTCACCAATCATGAGAAGTGCTTAGGTGTCCTCGGATTGTTTTTTTTCAGTAAGGAGTTTATTAGCTACAAGCATGCTACAACTTATCTCTTCGAAGATATGGTAACATGTATGTAAAATGCAGTCGTTTATTTAATTAATGAAGCGTTTCAAAACACAATCCCTCTAGTTAAATGCTCATTGGTTTAAACGGACATGAAGTACGCATGTACTATAATTTACAACAGAAGGGAGGGTCCTTGTACTAAATTTTCGTCACAGTGAAATTAAAAAATGGCTGTGGCTTAGCTAAGGTTAAGCCCAGGATGCGAAGCATACTAGCCTTTATTTTAGTTGTTGAACCACTGTTTAGCCTGGTGAACTGCTGTTGCTTGGCTATATTTGGTTCGGCAAGACGAAGAAACAACTCATGCGTTACTCTGCTTCGCCTTCAAGAGTGGAGCGCGACAGCGTTCCCGTCGACCTGCCAAGGGGTGTAAGACAATGGGCTACGGCGCAGCGACTACGCGCCCCGCATTGGACGCGGTGAGCGTCGAGCAACGCAGCGTTCGGCGCGGCAACGAAATGTGCGCCTGAGCAAGCGACGCACGCCTCAGCCTTAGAAACAGCTCGTTTCTAAGGCAACCCCGCGTTCACTAGAGGCGCTTTTGTACCGCTTTGAAGCATCGTACTCGTGGCTCAGTGGTAGCGTCTCCGTCTCGCACTCCGGAGACCCTCGTTCGATTCTCACCCAGCCCATCTTGCAAGAGTTGAGCCAAAGCCACCTAGAAAATCAGTCTCTGTAGCACGCCGCAACCTTCGCTTCTCATTCCAACGAGCAGCTCTGTCTCCAGGAGGCATCTCACCTCGTGAGTGTCTAGCAGAGGCAAGCGCAGCTGCTTATATACCGCCGCGACGCTGCGAGCGACGGCGCGAGTTGGAGCCCCGTTTCTCCTCTGTCGTGACGTCGCGGTGTCACGTGGTATTGAAGGCGACACCGCCGCGCCTGAGGAGCTGGGTTGAGCTCTCGTAATATGCTTCGCATAAAAAGAACATGAGCTGATAATAATGTAGTGGAACTATCAAAGGCAGCAAAGGGAGCCGAACACTTGTGAATGTGCGCGCTGTGAGAATACATTTGCGGAGTCGACGAGGCGAGCTGCTGGAAAACAGTAATATGAAAGGCGAAACAAAGCAATCTGTTGCCCAAAACATTGATATAAAAATGTGCGAGGGTATAAGAGAACGTAATTATAAAGACAAGTTTCGTCATTTGGATGGCGGGAAAACACGCACCCTCATAGTTTATAGTGCCGTAGGTATAGTCTTCACTTGGGTCGTTGTCCCGGTCCTCAATCTGAATTCCCGTTGTATTCGCAAGAACAGCTGAAAAAGAAAGTGGTTTTAGTGAATTCAATAAATGAGCTGTATACCATTACATAAAGGGACAATTAGGCGTCCACCCGTTCGTAGCAAATTCTACAAAGGAAATCCATACGGGTTCCTCGAAAGAAAAGCCTCGCAGTTGAAGAAAAATTAGTCCTGGTCCGGGACTCGAATATGGGACCACCGCCTTTCCAGGGCAGTCGCTCTACCATCATGGCTAGCAGATTTTTCCCTTTAATAATTGCTTCTATCCACCTTGCGGGTTTTCGCAGAAGTATTACGTCAAACGCTTGCCTTGGCTTTGAGTTGTTGACAAATTCGACTTCACCTTGCGATATCCTGGCCGCCTGGTTAGGCCAGATGGTAGAGCGGCTGCCCCGGAGACGCGGTAGTCTCGGGTTCGAGTAACGGACCACGACGAATTTTTGTTCAACTGCGAAAATTTTCTTTCGACGAACCAGTATGGGTTTCCCTTGCAGCGATTGCTACGAAAGGATGGATGCCTGATTTCTCACTTTTTAAATAATTTCTCTTGAGGGTCTCTACAGAACTATTACGTCAATACCACAACATACTATGCTGTGTGTGTAAACAGTACCAGTGATTATGCTACACATCTATATTCGCCTATACTCAATGAATGTATAAGTTAATGAACGTATGAGACAATCTTCGCAGCTTGCATAAATGAGTACCTGCCCTAAGAATGCGCTGTTAACGCTCTTTTTTTATGTCAGCTATTAAGCTCGCGCAGTGGTTTCTAATTCGAAATGCCGTTGCCATCCTAATCGAACCTAATTTGTTTGGAAACGACTTTAGTCTGCCTTTAACTGATACTTCAGATATGGATTGTGCCAAAAGCGACGCGCTACGATCGACGAACTACCTGAGGAATACTTGCTCGTAATAGGGAATGCTTCTGCTCGGCATTTATTACACAATGCCTTTTACAAATATGTCTAATTTTTGAAGATGCGCTTGTTTTTCGTTTCAAGTAAGTCAGGTTTATGCCCAAACACGTGCAGTGCTTGCGGAAGAACAATGGTTGGGTGGACCAGGCTTTTCTGTAAAAAAAGACAAACTTGCATGAGAGTGGCTTTATTTTCTTCAGGTCAGTCGTGTACGTCAGGCGAAAAATGAGGTGCGCTTAAATTGAGGAAACTGCCACATGCCAAGTCCGAGCCAAGCTTTTTCAGAACGGATCACGTGGTCTAATGTGTTCCTCAGTGTACTTCAGGTTGGTCTAACGTTGAATTGTTTTCAGAAAATGTTGCTTTTCCTCTCATCTTCAAAATAGGATTTCGAGCCTTGTAATTATCATGTCAAAGTTGCTTCTCTTATTCAGATCCCAGTTTTGCAATAATATGAGACGTACAGATGACGTAATGTAACATTTAAGTGGGACGTGGTGGCCGGGTTCTCAACTTTCATTCTGGAATTTCTTTTGCCCTGAATTTTTCTGATGCGAACAGTCTGCAATGTGGAGCAGCAATTGAATTGTAGTTGCCCATTATTCAAACTCGTTGTCTTTCCAAATGCCCTACTTCATTGCGGCTGCAGCATGCAGAAATCACAGCACGTACCCAGCACAGATTTTCTCGGCTTAAGATCTGCCTGACAAACGGGCTCATAGGAGTTTACGAGTTATTTGCTCTATTTCTGCTTTTCTTAAGCATTTGTCAGTAATACCGATTTTCCTTTTTGGAAAATACCCAATACGCGTTTAATTGCCCAGCCCTTGAGCCAGAGTAACTGACAGGGCCCTTGAAAGACGCTCCTAAATGTGCCTTTCATTACCTTGTCATAGCCAAAAATGTTATCCGCATAAATTATCGCATCGTTGGCAAGATAGTAACAAACACAACGCAAGAGTATTTAGAAAACTTACCAAGTACGAGCCAGATGAAACACGTTGCAGGCCACGCTGATCCCTTCATCTTAATTCCTTTCTTGCATGCCGACACTAAATATATAGAAGCGGTGAATAATTGCAATAATAACAGCAGTCACTTAACGATTTAAGTAAAAATTTTACCCTGACATTTGAACGGAAGATATTTTGCTGAAATAAAAAGAGTTGCCTAACAATTAGGATGCTCTAAGTTCAACCTTCCGTTTTTGTTGCATGTAGTAGCACTACGAATAAGGTCATGCCTACATGGTTTTCTGTGAAAATGATGGCAAAATAACGAGAATAAGCAGCATATCTCTAACATTTATTTCCGGGCATACGGTAAGATGAAATTAACTATTAGAAAAATGGCAACAGGGCACACCTTACGAACAGAAGGTTTAAAAATCTGTCTTTTAGACGTAACCATCACTGCTGGTAATATTCTAGAATGTATACGATCTAATGTTAACAAATTATACTTACTCCGTTAGCTGCGGACCTGCGAAACCGGCACCAAAAATTTCGCCATGCCTCATATTACGTTGAATGTTGGCAATAACGCCATGCTCACTGAAGCACTGTAGTGAATTGCCGCTGCGGAAACGAGTCACGCATTAGGTGCGTATGGCAGTGGGTACTGTCTGTAGCTTTCATATGGATTCATATCCAAATAACCAGTGACCAAATTTAGCACGAAAGAGGTTTATTGATGTGTGGAGCATGAAGAACTTTTATTAAATATTTCCCCTGACCTGCATTTTGTGGACTGAGTGACGAAACTTGGCACAGCTATTAGTGTTTCTCTACCTAGGAGCCATTTAGAGACACATACGCCTCCTATCTCTTTATGCAACTTTATTTGCTTCGCTTGTAGAAGTCAACAGGTTGCTCTAAAATACACATTGTGACTTCGTACATCAGAGCCTCATTATCTGAAAATGCTTGTCCTTCAGAAATGTCTTCATTGTTGGAAACAGGTGGCAGTCCCATATTGCGTGGTTGGGTGAGGTAGGGTGATGCCGTCGAATTTGAAGCTCGCAGCAATGTGTCTCCAACTGGGCAACGTGGGCACTGTGAATTGGGACATTGTCTTGCAGAAGACGGACACTTCGGCGAGCTTGCCACATGTCTTGCTACTGATGGTCTTCAACAATTCCTTCACTAGTGAAGCATAGCATGTCACAGTCATCGTGCTACCCTATTGCAGCAGATCTACCAAGGCTACAACGTGCTGGCCTAAAAAAATTGCGAGCAGAACTTGCCGAGGGTTGGGCACGTGCTTTCTTCAGAATTGGTGAACTCAGATGCGTTCATTGCATCAATTAAAATTTAGTCGCCAGAGTAGCGATGGCTGCAGCTTTCTTCCTGTCTAATCAGCTTGTTGAAAATGTCCTTATGGTTTCGACTGAAGACTATCACAAAAACTTGGGGGAACATTTGATTCGTTTGCGCCTGAGTAAAAATATCTGCAGCTGGGATCCAGTAAGCCAGTCCTTCAAGCATATGGAGATGGTCATCATTAATTTTCTTGCTTAAACCTAACAATATTGTCGATATGTTGGGCTAAGTCTCGAGTGCTTATGCGATGATTTTCGAAAATAGTGGCCTGAGCCCATAAGCGTATCGACCGGAGAGTGGGTGCCTGGGGGGTGGGGCACAGTCTCACTGTGCAAAGTCGGGGGCAAGGTATGTGATTTAACCCCCCCCCCCCCCACCCTACTTTTGAATACGGGCACTGCACTTTTGGCTGCACGCTGGAAAGTCAATGTAAACTACAGCTGAAGCTAAATTTTCTTCCTTAGTAGAGTGACTAGATAAGTTATGCGTTACTACGCATTTCCTGTTTGGGTAGTGGCGATTGTCTTCTGTGCCTTCTCGGGACGCCCTATACCGGGCGACGCACGGGATTTGCCATTCACATTCGCATTGCGGACAACTCAACTCGTGGCACAGGGTGGTTCTCTCATTAACTAACTGTCAACTTGCGCAACTTGCATCATGCTCAATTTCTTGGGACCACTGTATCCGTATTGCGCCCAGGGAGTTACAACTCCCGGTCCCTAGGTGGGAGTAGCCCGCTCTATGGGACCTTGCGCCCCGTAGCTCGCAGGACCTTTCATTAAAGTTATTCCATCCATCCATCCATTTTGTATCCGTATTCTAAAACACAAACAGCATGTTACAGTTATTCTACGTTTGAGGGGAGGTCAAGATAAAATAATGTAAGCGGCCGCCCCCAACGACTGGTGAGCCTAGCTTAAACCATTAACTCATTGTATTATCAAATTCTGGAACTATTTAATCTCTCTCCGTTGCATAGTTGCAGTCGCAGTATCTTGTCACCATCAGAAATGTAATCAAACTTCTTACAAGTAGAACTATCCAATTTAATTTTGTAATCACGACTTATCGTAGCTATGCCCGTGAAGATGACCTTGGTAGAACTCACTGAGCCATTTCAATAGCAATGGAACACCGTCTTCCCTGCTTTAAATGCGAGTGTCGCAGATAATTACTAAACTGCCGTTCTTTCACGTATTTTTATGAAATACCTTCCATCAGAAATTTCGATTGATTGTCGATTATTTCGCGAAATTTCCACAATTTTCTCCCAATGCGCTGAAGATGCCATGTTGAAAGTAATCAAGGTGGGAGAATTATTCTGCGCATTACATAGTGACCCATCATAATGACCCACTAAGCAGTGACCCAAGTTGGCAGAAACAGGTTCATCGAAGATAACTTAATTTTAATGTCTCACATGCTGGTGCAGCAGCTTAAAATAATGGTCTCATCTTCTGAAAGGAAATGTCTGGCGCCTGTGCTTTCACTTAACAAAATTTGTAGTTGCCTACTGCGTGCACAGAATACTATTAGGTGCGGCCTTCACGGGACGCTACCTACATATCATCGATCGGGCGGACAGTGCGAATTGTGAGGAATGCGGTATTCCTGAGTAAATTGCGAGTAGCGTCACTCCTATCATGAGCCATCTAGTGAATCGTCCACCAGCAGAGCGCCAGCAGAAGCTGCGTTTGGTGGACGCAGCTATGGATCTGTAACTAATGCGTACGTTGAGTTCTTGCAACATAGGACATACGCACAAATAGCCACTGCGGGTGGCCACCTGAAATAACCATTTGAGTATTGCACTAATGTTTCAGACCACACGTGAACTTTCAAGGACCATTATGCGTCGTCATATTATACAAGACGAAATGGAAGCACGCCTGCCATTTCGCAGTCGTGCTGCCCTTTATTGCAGCACTTGTCAGCAATCTTTCCCTTTTCGTTCCTCAAACTATCGCTTTTCACAGCCAGTAGAATGCATTACACACAGACTGTGCTAGCGGAGTCAACCTTTTTGTATGAGAAACAGCTGGCGAACTCGGGAAGGGTGGGTACACCGCTTGATCAGGATCACTTGTCATGTCAATGCTTGTCTTCATAAGCTTTTGCGCTCCTGATGAGTCGTCCGTCACAAATGGAATCAGGAGGCTTTTCTTGCCCGCGCACACTTGCTCGCATGAAGTGTCCATCTTACTGCGAAAATATTCATTTGATTTGATCACACGGAAATGTAGCTGTCAGCAATATTGCACTAGTCTTCGCTGGTCACTAGGCAACCCGCTTAGGAGGGAGCTTCAGCTCAACGCAAACTCTGATTACCCCACCGAAATACACGTAAGAGGCAGAAATGCTACCCCGAGAGGACCACTGTACCGATTTCGTGTAAAACGCGTTCCATTTGACAAAGAAGGTTACATTTTAGCCACTGTAGAAAGCTAACATCTCACTTAGGACCTCATATTATTTAACAACTCGTCGACATTGGTATTTGCAAAGATGCGGGAGCACGAAGTTTACAAATCCGTAATTCTGCGTCCAGTGAGATATCAGATATCTGTAAACTCCATCCGCTAGTACAAATAAAGTGGTCAAATTTGACATGTAAATTTACAGCATGCTCCGCATGTTTTCTACTGCATGGAAACGTTCTCGATTAAAATAAATTACTTGAAAATTTTCAACTATTTTCGAGGGTTTCGTGAAGCTCCTAGAGAAACCAACCAGTGTAGTTGAAGGTGGTGGATGAATATCTCATTTTTTGTGTTTTGATGTCTTACTAGCAGCAGTTTACAAAATCTTGCTATAGACGATTAATACTTAGCTTTAGAGACGAAAATTTGTCACTTGCAAGCTTTCTTTTAAATTTAGCGATTTTGAAACATTTCGTAGACAACGTTCACTAAATAAAGATTTGCTTCTGCAGTCACCAGACATTAATGTTTTCATTTAAATGCAAGAAACTTCATGAAATTGGGCGCAATGGATGCATAGCGCTACCATCGTTCCCGTTCTCGTGCATTTAATCGACATTCCCGATCTAAACCTTACTAGTAAGTGCGAGAGAGTAGAAAATCGCATTCGTTGCCACATGTTATCTTAAGCATAAAGGCAATAACTGTAAAGGTGACATGTTGCTCTTTGTTTGATCTTTAAGTGCCCTGAAGTTCTAATGATTTACGAGGAAAACATTCTTAACATAGTACCGGTGTCAGTTTTTCCGTTTTCCGCGAAGAGGCTCCTAGCTTTTTAAGCCTGTCACGCTCTGGGCACTTTTCTATTTCCTGGCGAACTTTACAAAGTCGTGAAAGTGTGAGATCCCCTCGGTTCTATCCAACCATTGTGATGTAAAGAATCTCAATAAACGCACTACACAGCGAATGATAAGTTAAACTGAAGTGACAGATAATTTCATTTGGATGTGTTCGGTTCGCAGGAGAGTCCACGTTCAAAGAATTAGTATTTAGGGTAAACCAAAAAAAAAGCTACTTGATGGTAAGTTAGATGAAAGTTTGGTGCGCTCGACAATGTCTGACAAATCTGGCGCGTATGATTTGCAATTTATAGGTGTGATGCTTGATTGTTTTGAACTACCTAGTGAACTACCTAAGCTACGGGATTTCCGGTTATGTTGTAGATTTTCGTTCGCATTTTTTAAAATGAAAAACGTATGGTGTGACATGTCTCAGCTACCACCTCATTTTTGACCGCCTACAATTTCACATATGTACCTATAAAAACGCATTATGATAGATGCTAAACTTGCATTTCATATTAAAACAACCCGAGAAAGATTTAAAATTCTCTTTGTAGAGCCTGCTCTCACCAGTCATAATAACTGACTATTAATAATATCTGAGCTGAGAAATTCAAAACGAAGTTAATCGTGAAATAATAATAACGCGTTCCTAATCTAAGCTCTGCGAAGGCAACAATCAAGAAAGGCTCATCTTCGGTCAGGCAGCAGAACAGATTATCGATTTGTCCGAATAGCATCATCGTTTTCTAGGGCTGTGGGAGGCGCGATGATACACAAAATTAGCAGAAAACAAGGACAAGTCAAGTGACGCGCAAACTGTAAACGGAAAATAGCATATTTGCAGTTGAAAATCTTTGTAGGTATTACCACGACAAATACGGCTTGACTTTATTTTAGTAATACCCCAATTACTTATGCGGTATTACTAGATCCCTTAACGCTGATATACAAAAGAAAAGCAGTATTTCTCATTGTATTTCGATGTAAGACCTAAGATTTGTTTCCCGCGGAATGTCAAGAACAGACTTTCTCACTGGCTGTAATGTGCTCTATCACGTGAAATGAACATGCAAGAAAAGAATTCACACACTCACTGAAAACTGTTGCTATATGATTATTAAATGAAATACTGCCGCTGTAAGCGACAGCATGTGCAGGCAGAAAGACTCAAGGCGCTCGGCTTGCTGAGCTCACATAAATAATGAGCGAATTAAATGTCAGCCAAGCCTTACCGAAAGGTCTTCTGTAGCTTCTAGCGAGTAATGTAAATGTGGCATAAAAATTGCTGAGCGTGTGCGGTAGAACACGTGATCAGCAAAACCGTAAGTCATGCTCGTTTAACATATAAACTGGTCACGTTGTAGTAGGCGCCTAGCAACAGGTGCGTGTTAAAGAAATAAAAGTCGGGAAGAACGAATACGGACCGATGTGGCTAAAATTATCAGTAACCAGGGAGAGCGTCAAATTTGTGTTGTTGGGAGCAAATAATATGTGAACATTAATTAAGCGCTGGTTTGTTTCACTTTTTTGAACATTAATTACTCTGGATGAATTGCGTCATTGCAAGATTTGGAATTTCAGAATAAGAGTGAACTATTCATGTGCACAGTGCAATGAAATGTTGCTGCATACTAATTGTTATGGTTGTGTGCTGCAAAGGCACGCCGGCAGGATATCCAATCCTTCAACAATGTAAACCACAAACGTTTGAAGTGCCATGCTGCTGCGTTAAACTCGCGCCCCGCTTTATATGCAGCATACAAAAGGTAAAACACAAACGTAACATTTGCTCACAAAAGTTGAAACTCCGTTCTTGGTTTGATTGCGTATAAACAGAAATACAGAGTACCAAGAGCTCTTGTATTCACCCTGGCTATGCCATGAAAATAATTTTTTTGCACTCTTAAACATAAGAGTGATAATAAATGCTAGTTCTTTGGAAATTACGAAAAGCATTGACCGCGGATATTACATCGGTATTCCGAGTCGTATTACTGAAAGCATAACTGCGGTATATAGCCTGCCTCTCAATGTGGGAAGACGTCACGTTCCGCATGAATATAGTGCGAAAGCACGTTAACCCTTGTAACCAACGTAACAAACTCACGTAAGATAAATAATACATATCTAAATGACATATAATAATGACATATAATAATAATGACATATAATAAAAATTTGTTCGCTTTGAATGATCTAATGGATGCGGTTTACGAAACCGCGATGTCTTCTCTTGATGCAGAGCTATGAATTTGTAAACTTCGTGCTTCTATTTTTTTCGGACGGTCGAATATTTGAATTTTTTTAAAGAATATTCAAGCCCTAAATCGAAATTTCGCTTAGAACAGTCACTAGAATTTAGCTTTCTTTCTCAAATGCAACAAACTTAATTAAAATCGGTCCACGGGTCATCTCAGAAAAACGTGTTTCTGTTTTACATGCATTTGAATAGGCCGCGTTAGAGTTGGGCCCGAGCTAAAGCTTCCTCTTAAGCTTGGCCTTTAAGACTGGAACGAACATCGCTGAATTTCTCACACTTCTCTGCAACTGCAGCGTATGCAACCGTAATCTTTGCTGGGAAACGCTCGCGGCGAACGCTATGCACGGAGGTGGACTTTCTGGTAGAAACGCGGCCTCTGCGGGGCAAGCGATGCGGCGGAGGCGAGTGCCAGCTGGAAGCGTTTCCAGGAAACGAGTGCGCCGCTCCGTGGCCTTCGAGATGTTCACTGGCCGGTGCGCGCAAATGGCGGACGTCATGGCCGGTCTGTTTATGGTATAAACGCTCGACAAGGGGTTTGTTTGAGTTCTGGCGTAACCGAATTGTTTTCTCCAATATACAAATTATAATACGGCGCTCTCATGTCTGTAGGTTACGTGTTAGTCTTACTTTACGATTTGTCTACCTACTTTAGTTTGACAACTTCAACTAGTTCAATAAGTTCCTTGCGCCAGATCGAGGGCCTCTGTTTAGGTGCTTCGAAAACGGTTTTGCCGAAACGACATCCGACCTTGGAAGCCGACGTGAGACGCCGACCCCGAATTATCTGCGACCGCGGGCAATTAACACTCTCGCCTTAAAATTGGCGATAGTGTTGGAACGAATAAACCCTCGTCAAAATTGCTAGTATTGCGTCAAATTTTCCCGGGAGATTCCTGTAAGAAAAGCAACAAAACGACTTTGTAATGAAAATTTGGTACATTTACGCCTGGGAATCGAACCTGCGCCTCCTGGGTGCGACATGAGCACGCGTCCCAACATCAAGGCGGCTTCACGGTTCCAGCTGAATGAAGGTGTGCGTAGTGCATGCTTCATGGGGCGCGTGGTAGCTAAGCCGTTGTGGATAAGATGGCGCCACGTGATGAGTGTAAAAATGAGCGCGTACGTGACGTCCCGAGGTCTACAATTGCCAGAATGCTTTCGTATTTCCACATGTACGTAGCCTTAAGTGTCTCTGCTTAATTATGTCTTTTAGGTAAGGCTTCGAGTTCATTTTCGGATTGTCTGTATAACGAAACACAATAAAATTAGAGCAATGACAAGCTTCGATTACGTGCCTCGGATTAGAAAATGTCGTAATTTCGGTAACTAGGCTTAGCGCTAACAAGCGGAATGCCACGGGTGAACACTCATTACTCTGCTTCTTTACGTGGTGTCACTTTAAATATAGAAGGGTTCAACCGCTGAGAGAACGCGCTTATTAGTGAGTTCCTTCGCTATCCGAAGGGTGCATTCCGTCGTTCAAATTTTTAAACAGGTTTCTCACGATCACTTGCACAGTATTGCAGCCAAATGTGGATGTTCAAACTAAAAAGAAGCATTCGAATCATCTTTACTGTACGTTCGATGTAGCCACGGAAGTTCTAGGGCTTGGCATTGTCCACATAAACTGGTTACGACAATCTTTTCTACTTTTCCCTTTCTTTCCTATTCCATGTCACAGTGGTAGAGGTAGCCAAATTCGACTTGTGCCCAGGGAAAGCCGTTTTTTTGTGAAAGCAGGTAATGGTGTCTTAATGGTGTCCTTTATTTTGACGGCGTACTTGCCGCCCGCACGTAAAGAGTTAGGTCTTCGGAACAACGAGATCCGTACGTTGCGCTTCGTTGCAACACTCCGGCCTGCAGCTCGCGCCTGGTCGTGGTTACAGAAAACGTGAACTTAACCCGCCCGTTCAATGGTCTAAACTTCGGAGCTGGGGCTGCGTTGTGTCCTCGGCTACCTGCGTGAACGTTATCTGCGCACGAATGCTTGCGTTCCCACTGTGTAGTTGAACGCATCCCACACCGCGGTGCACACAATGGCTTGACCGAAACAGACAGTACACTCTAAACGCAGTAGCGGTCTTTATTAAGAGGAAGCTTTAGCTCGGGCCCACCTCCGACGCGGCCGATTGAAATACGTGTAAAACGCAGAAACACATTTTTTGTGATAACCCCCGTACAAATTCTAATGAAATTTGTTACATTTGAGAGGAAAGATTAAGTTCTAGTGGCTGTTGCAAGCAGTATTTCGATTTAAGGCGTGAATTTTGTTCAAAGGATTTTCAAAAATTGCAAAGTTCGAAAAAAAAATATGGAAGCACGAAGTTTACAAATTAATAGCTCTGCATCAAGAATAGATATCGAAGTTCTGCGAACCGCATCCATTAGATCATTCAGAGCCGACAAATTCGACATGTCAATTTTTATCTTACGTGAATTCGTTACGTTATGTAAGAGGATTCTGCAAAACCTGTTTTTTCATACTTGTTTGAGATTCATGTGCAACATATCAATTTTGTACGCTTTAGATATACTGCTATATTCAATTTACACAATTATGAGATCATTTTTCATTACCGAGTTACAGAATTTTGAACTTGATTGTGTCGTTCTTGGAAATGTGATTTTTCCATATTCTTAAAACGAAGTTTTCAATAAATAAAAAATTCGAAATCAACAGTAACTAGATTTTAAGTTTGCTTTGAAATACAATAAACATATTCAAATTTGGTGCGGTGGTTCCCGAGAAAAACGAATGCTCCTTTTACATGTATTTAAATAGGAGCACCCGAGCTAAAGCTTCCTCTTAAGAGGAAGCTTTAGCTTGAGCACCACTGTGACGCGGCCTATTCAAATACATGTAAAATGTAAAAAAAGTTTTTCTGAGATAACCCCTGGACCGATATTCAGGAAATTTGTTGCATTTGAGAGAAAAAGACGAATTCTAGTGACTGCTGCAGCAGAATTTCAATTTAGGGCAAAATAGAAGCACGCAGTTTACAAATTAATAGGTTTGCAACAAAACATATATCGTGGTTCTGTAAACGGCATCCTTTAGATCTCACAAAGCGCTCAAATTTAGTATGTCAATTTATATCTTACGTGAATTTGTTACGTTGCGTAGACGGGTTCTGCAAAAGCTGTATTTCCATATTGCTAAATTTTTGCAGAATTTAGTGTAACATGTCAATTTTGTCCCCTTTATATGTGCTATGAGATGCAATTCACAGAATTGCGCTATCATTTTCCTTGTTGAGTTACAGGATTGTAAACTTAATAGTTTAGTTTTCTGAAATTTCTCAATTTTTGCCAACTTTTTATAAATAATTGACTGTATAAAGAGAAAATTTGAAACCAACACTCATTAGATTTTGAAGTTTTTCTTTCAAATGCAAAAAATCTTGTCAAATTCGGTGGAGTGGTTGCCGAGAAAAACGAATTCTCCTTTCATGTGTATTTAGATAGGAGCACCCGAGCTAAAGCTTCCTCTTAGGGCGAAAGCCTTAGACAAATCTCATTGTTCAGACGTCCTTGAAAGTCCTTGAGCGAAAGTGCGTCGACGACACGTATCATCATCAATGTATCATCATCAATGGCTTATAACCCGGTAAGCAAAGAAAGATGGGTGATAAAGCGAAATAAGATGGATGATAAAGCGAGTTAAGAAGGATGAGGAATCGAATTAAGTGGATGACTAAGTGATTTATGCGAATGACTCAGGCGAGTTAAAGGCAATATAATTAAAATTGATGACGGCAATTTAAGAAGGTGACTTAGCGATTAAAAGGATGAGTAAGCGAATTAACAAAGATGACTAAGCGAACAAGACAAAGCGCATTATGGGGTATGTATACTTAATACGTCCTTCTTTAATGCATTGGCACTTGGGCTTTAGCCTTCAAGTTGTCTTCGGCATAACGTGTGAAACCCTGCGAATGTTTCCGTTTCATCTCTGTACAGCCCGAAAGTTCGACGCCTGCACAGCGTCGGCATTGGCGATGCACTGGCGGCCAATCGCCCACGCTCTTTGTTAGCCTAAGATTATGATACCGCCAATATCAGCCCAGACACCTTCTCGGCTGCACTGCAGAAGTTGCTTGTCAAGCTGTGGCGCAACAAGATGCTTACCCGCGTATTCTCAGGTAATCATCCGAAGAACTTCAGCACAGCGATAATCCTTGCTATGAGGATGCTTCTCTCTTTTAAAAAAATGTGCCTATTTGCCTTGCTATAGCTATCCAGGCTTCAAGGCACGCGATCCATGTGATGGATATTAAGGCGATCAAGGCTTAAAGCGGCAATTTTTGTTAGACGTTTCTGACGTCTTTAAAGGGCCCCTGAAACGGTTCGGACAAATTTTGTAGGCGCATAGGGTACAGCTTAAGTAGAACATTCGCACCACAATTTAAGTGAAGCGTTACGTATTAATGGAGTTACAAGCGATTAGAAGTTACCCTCCTCCCTAGCCATGCCTTTCCTCCTCAACTCGCTCGCCGAGCGAGCGGCGCTAAGCTCCGCCTTCACTGGTCCTGCGTCACGATGCGACGTCACATCGTCCACTTCCGGTTGTTGGAGCACGCCTCCTCCCGCGCGAGACCTCTCCGCTGGCCGCTTGGCCGTCGACCGAGAGCCATCGAAGCAGCGTGCGTTGCGAGCATTCTGTCCTAGCGCCGAAGGTGGCCGGTATTCCGGTCACCACAGGCAAGCTGGTCATTTCGGCAAATGACTGGAGGCATAAACTCAAGCTGATGAAGGAACTTCAGAGTAGACGTACGTGAGCAGCCTGATCGGTCTGCACTGTCGAGACACTTGTTGGCGCAGCGCTTAACCAGTCAAACGAAGCGCTAATATTGCTCTAACCAAGTGTAAAACATTTTAAACATTTATAACAACAACGTGTTGATGATTACACTCCTGCGAAAAATACACACCAGCAGCAAAGAAGAATGCACTTCGTTGCTGCTACTGTGTATGGTTGAGCTCTGTGCCACCAGGTGGCTGCACCGTGCAGACCATTCACATTTACCTTTCTGCTCATCTCATGGCTCATCCCGGCGCAGTCAAGCGGCCAGACCCTGTCCCCTTGCGCTTGTGTTTGCCCTAATACCGGACTTGCGAAACGCTATTGCGTTAGTAATCTTCCGCTGTAAAGTGACGGCCACAAACGCGCAAATCCTGGTGCCTATCGGATAGCCGCAGTGCGATGCGCAGCAGCCACTTCGCTCGTATGCTGCCTTGCAGAGAGACACGATTTCGCAACTTCACATCTTTCCAGTCGCTACGTCTGCAGCCCACAGCGCAACAAGGGTGATTCATCGTGCTCACGAAAAGACTGATCGACACTGACGGCGGAGCTCTTGTCAAAGACTGCGCACGTTGTAACACAAGCAGACGACACTTGCTGTGTGGCGGAAGTGCTCAAGTGTACTAAAATACTATTCTTGTGTATTCTCTTTAAGTTATTTTCGTTTTACAAAAACAAAGTAACTAACATTCGAACTATTACGAACATCATTTGTTCACCATAAAGTTGGAAAAATTATCGACCACGCGCCCTGCTCAGCCAATCAGATAGCTCACCCATGTTACGTCATATGGGTTATTTGCATCATATGGGTAGGGGCGGCTTAACCCTTTAAGGCGCCTTGTACACAATTGTGTACATTGTACTTCTGGTGTTTTTTTTTCACGTTTAGGGCGCGCAATTTTCTATTAGGTTGACTTTAGCGCATTCCCAAACTTTACACTGACACCCATGCGCATTTTGGGCGCCATCTGTCGCATTTCGGTGAAGATGTTCATATCAAAACAAGAAATGGCGGACGCCGGCGCAGCAAAGAGCGGTGAGTTAAGTTCCTATATTTTTAGAGCCGCTTTTTTTCCATTGTGGCAAGCGAAAAAAATTAGACGCGCTTGTGCACCATATGAAGTACCGAGGAGTGATAATTTCATCCATTCTAAGGAGATGACCGAACGCTAACGCTCGCACGCGCATGTGTACACTATTATGTACAAAGCGCCGTGGTCGCTGCAGAAATGAAGAACGCTGAGAGTTGCTTTGATTTTCTTTCCAGGTTTTTTGGCCATTCGTCGTTCTTCTTTCTACAGTGCAAACAAGCATAAGAAAACCCAAAAGACAGCTGAAAGGCTTTTGGAGCTCATTGCTGATAAATGTTTCAGACGTCGGGGAAAGTGACGAAGAAGAAGCCACGTGTGAAGCGAGCGACGCCTGCGTTGCAGCTGCGTTCACCAACCTCACAGAAGAGGAAGATGCTGCTGCAGGGGAGAGAGAGAGAGAGAGTAAAACTTTATTAATATAAATAAAACAAGGCACGATGGTTGGAGCCCCTATTCCAGGGCCCCACTGGCACGAGCGGCTCGCTGGGCTTGGTCCAGAAGAGCCAACTGGCTCTCCCGACCCTCGTCCGCAAGCCATGCCTCCCACTGCCTATTCCTCATTAGTGGATGTTCGTGTAATATGGGACTGTCTATGTGCGGAGGCCTCCTGGGACACTCCCATGTGATGTGTTTTAGTGTGGGTGTGTCTGTGCACCACGGGCACTCGTCATTGAACCTCGTGGGGTGTATTCTGTGTAGGTGGTGCAGGTTGGGGTATGTATTCGTCTGAATACGACGCCAGTCCCTCTCCTGTTGGCTGTTTAAATCGGAGTGAGGATGTCCAAAACGTCTCCGCTCCTGCCTTTGCTGTAGGAGGATGTCACGAGAATTCGGTGGAAGGTCATCGCTAGGCCATGCCGTTGCTCGGACGTTCAAACCTCGAGCAATACGGTCTGCCCTAGCGTTTCCTGCCAGTCGCTCGTGTGCCGGACACCAGACGATAGTGTGGTGCCCCTCCAGTTGAGTGCCTAAAATTTTGATCACTGATTTGGGTGCCGTTCCTTGCAAAAACAGGCGGCAAGCCGCTTGTGAGTCGGATAATATGACAGCCGAATTGGTTTGGCGCTCGGCGTCCTGAATGGCCAAGGCGATGGCTGCAGCCTCTGCCACGCATGCCGAGGCGGTTTTGAAGGATGCCGTTGTTATGTTGTTGTTGCATGTAGAAACTATGGTGAAAGTGTCTGAGCTGGCTCGACTGGCATCCGTATAATACACCCCCGGTCCCATGCCGAAACGTTTGTGAAGGGTCTTTGCCCTTGCTCTGCGTCGTCCGGGATGGTACTTGGGGTGCATGTTTTTGGGAATTGGGGCCACCGCGATGTGCGATCGTACATTGCGGTCTATCTGTGCCGTTTCCTCTCCGCAATACTGGGGTCTCAGGGGAAAGCCTAACCTCGCCAATACTTCCCTGCCCTGAGTTGAAGAACAAAGTCGTTCTTTCTGGGCGTATAACGTCGCGACTACGTACTCGTCAAAAGTATTGTGCAGGCCCAGTCCCTCGAATCTCTCTGTGCTAGCGCATTCGGGAAGACCAAGGGCGGCTTTGAAGGCTTTTCTTATTATTTCTTATTTTCTTATTATTTTCTTATTATTATTGCTGCAGGGGAAACGCAAGCTGAAGAAGTGGACACTGAGAGTGCTTTTTCCTTTTGTTAACCTGGGTATCTGCAATTCTTTGGTGGACTACCAGCGCGACAATCAAACGCTGCCTAGTGCTAAACTCCTATATTTGATGAATTTTCGCTTGCAAGCTGCTGAAGCTATAATTAAGTCGGTACTACCCGAGAAAAAGCGTGAAAGGCCTTCTCTTGCAGAGATCCAAGCACCACAACCAAAGATAGGGCAAAAAAGCAAGAATATCGCTTCCTTGCACCGACGCGCACTACGACTTCTTTGACCATTGGCCCGAATCCCGCGACCAGAAGGTGCGAATTAGGTGCAAGCTCGAGAAGTGCACACGAGGCGCCCGGATATTCTGCATGAAATGCGCCGTGCCAGTGTGCCTGACGAAAGAGAGAAATTGCTTCCTCGCATTCCACAAGTGAATTTTGTGACCACCGAGGCGCTGTGTACACAATTGTGTACGATGTTGCAAATAATAAAGCTTCATAATAACTTTCAAGAATTCGATGGTGTTGTGTTTCTTAGGTCCCAAAAATAATGTTTATATATAAAAAGATTTTTTTCTATGCATAATTGCAAGCGGCGCCTGAAAGGGTTAAAATTCCGCCGAGCAGTGCGCTGCGATCGACAGCGATGTGCATTTTTAAAACCTTATAATAAATTACACGCTTTACGCAGAGCACTTAGATGTGTCAATTAATGATCAGAAGGACCTACTCTAACGATTCAGTACGTTTGTAAAAATCGCCAAAATCGTTTCAGGGTCCCTTTAAGGTGCGCCCACTTTTGCTTCCCGAAGAGGTTTTGCCGAATTTTTATTGCAAAGCTAATCTAGTTTGCCAGAGGAATATACATCGTGTTTTCGGCTTCTGCTTTCTGCATTTCGAAATTTGCTTTTGACGCGTTTTCAGTTAAGGATATTCAAGGTATACTGAACGATGAGTCATATAAAGTATCCACCTAATAATTATGGTGCTGTACTTTCAGAGGTACACTGGTAGCTGCGGATTTGTGGTATGTGTGCTCGTGTGATATGTGCAAGTGTCTTCCTTTGGATGTGTGCACTGCAGAAGGTTTCTATGTCACTATTCTTGAAATTTTCACTTATCTCTGCTTTCTTCCCTCTCAAACTTTGCGACGAGTTTGCAGTTCCTTCTGCTTTTCAAAACATTGCACTTGACTCATTAACCTGGGTTTCACAAGGGCTTCCTTCAGAGCAAACTTTAAGGAAAGGGCCTTTGTAAAGGGGCTTTGTATTTCGCGAAGGAAATGACTGTTTTTTTTTGTCCTCACGAAAAGAAGTCTTCTTGTCGAAATGTTGGCTTGTAATTATCGCTAACGGTAATGGCATTAGGATCATTTCAAGCCTAGAGCTTTCCTCTAATGTTGGTCTTTTTTATAAATATTATTGGGGTTTCCCGCGTTTTACCTAAAGCTCGCATTTTGGCAGTCAGCAAAACTCGCCTATGGTTTGACAGAAGTCCTTTACAGAGACAAGGAGACGCATCCGAATAAAGTTTATATAATAACCGCAGCTTATAACCACAGTTTATATATCAACCACATACGACGGTACTTTGCATATACAGTAAACTCTCAGTTGTACGAACGTCGGTTTATCGAATATTTCAGAATAACGAACTTTTTAAAAACCCCCGGCAGTTTTTTTATAGATTCTATGCAAAAATGTTTCATTTAAACGAATTTCGGAACAGTCAATATTTCTGTTTAACGAACTCGCTCAGAGGACCAAGGCATTTTTTTAACGAAGTTTTGCGCCCTGCACTGCAGGCGCAACCGATGCCCGCCCACATCAAATCGCCGCTTCAGCGGCAATCTAACGTCGCTGGCGCTACAGCGCCCCTGGGGCAAAGCGGCGGCGCGGAAAACTAACGGCAAGGAGGCGTGGCCTCCGAGATTACCTGTACAAAACGAGCAAGCATGTAATCTCGGAGGCCATGAGCAAATTAACATCGCTGGCGCTTACAACGCCGCCAGAGCAAAGCGGTGATCTACCACACCACAAACCACGTGGTGTGTGGTTTTTTCCGACTGGCTAGTCGTGGAATGGTCGTCGTCTCTTTCTTTCCAGTCTCGTCGGTTCCGCGTGTGCACACAAAGGCAGCATTATAACTGTTATGAACCTTGTACTTGTTGATATGTACAAATTCCATTTCACACATTTCTAACACTATGGATGCCATGTCTTTTGCTCCTTGAATTGCACTTCAAACTTTTGACTCTGTATGCCATGTCTTATGTTGGTCAAGTGAATATTCAGTTTAGTGAACTTTCAGTTAAGCGAACTATTTCCTACGGTCCCTTGAAGTTCACTCAAGTGAGAGTTCACTGTACAGGGTTTTTCAACAAACTTGTGTCAAACCCTAAAAAAATCCCTAGAATATGAGACTGCATCCAACTTAGTATGTTTCCCTGTCCCGTCAAGCAACCTAAACTACTTTTTTTTTTACTTTGAGCCTGCATGGTAGTTTGAAAATAATAAGGTAACTGCATTTCAAAGCATCAATTTACAATCCAGAAGTTATAGGGGAACTAGGAAAATATCCAAATAAATGTTATTGCGTATTCATAGATGCTGTGCTTTAGAATATTTTGTGGACAGCTGCCATCACAGAAGGAAATAACTTGGAAACTTCTGGAGGACCTCCGCATCCAAAGTAATACTTTAAACGTTAATTACTTAAGTATTTTAGTTAATGCTGTGAATTAAATAAAAGAATACTTACTTAAAAAAATATTATTTGCTGAACAGGATCGTGGATAATGCTAGATTTTGTCACCCATCTGCTCTTCCATCATTAGGAATTAAAAGTGCCATTTTTTTTTGTAAACATGCTGCTACCAGTAATCGGAACGGTGTTCAGCAATTCTTTTGTATAGGCGTTTCCGTGCTACCAATGGGCACTTATGGCAACATGGAAGTGGCTGCACCAAAAAAAGGACTCTCGTCTTGCAAATCATATTCAGGCGATAGTACGTGTCAAACGTGCGCATTGTCACCAGCCAAAGTACGCAACTTACAGAAATTTATTAGTCACGTAATCACAACAGTGTGGTACAACGACTGAAATCCTTATCTTTCTTCGTCTTATTCAATTGTCACCGACTGCGTCTGTTGCCACCGTATCTCCTGAGTGTTTAGTACAGCATACGCACATTTCATAGTACGCCGGTGACCGCTGACCACCGCAGGATGGACAAGGGGTATAAAAAAATGTGGAGGTAGTTGCATCTCATGGCGTCTGAATATAGTGCCCTAGTTGGCATGTGCATGCCAGCTGTGCTAATCACACATCAGGTGGAAGAGATTAGGGGTATGAGTAGGGGAACATATTTATAACAGCACAAGAACGACGCTAACTGCGCAAAACTACACAGAAGCACCGTCGTCTGTGTATCGACTGATGGAAAGAAATCTCGTAGAATATGTTTTACCTAAGAACCCGATCGCTGCTTTGCCAATTATTGTAGATTTCAGGATGAACCAAATGATAAATACTGCTCTTTCTTTCTCGAACGCTGACGATTTAATTCAAACTGTCATAGTCATAACTGGGCGCTTCACGCACCACGTACAAATGTCGCAGCTTTCACAAACACCCTCAGAACATTTGCCTAAAAGACATGAGAAATTACTGAAGTCCTCGATTTGCGAGACGTCTTCGCTTTCCATATTCTGAAACGAAAGGACGAGTTATTACAGAAATTGTTAGAGAACATGCTTAGTACTATTTGGGCGTAGGAGCTAAAGAACGGCCTTCAAGTGGCAACAAATAGACCTTTTCAGTTCTCTTGACAAGCACACCATAGCTATTTGTTCGTGGCTGAGGCTGAGTTGTTTTCTGGGTTTGGAGACTACTCTACCGGAACGATTTCTAACACCACTTCTTTGTTAAGTGTGTAAATATAGAGCTGTATATTACAAAAAAAAAGGACAGCTACAGCATCGACTTAGGTCTACAGGGATAAGGATCAGCAACAAACAGCAATAACACAGCAACAGTTAGAACAGTTAGGCGGAAATAAGGCTAGACATACTAGTAGCGAATATTTCAACTGTTAAGCTGCAGAGTGCGCAGTCAAGGTTCTTACACAACTGTATAGCGTAAGGAAAATAAGGAAATTTCGCGAAATCTATGTCGCTTCTGAACGATACAACTCTGTCGGAATAGTTTGTGAAGTTTTCCGAGCAGAATCGCTGATCAGTAACTAAGTGTTTACATATGTTATCTAAATGGTCAATATTCTACCGTTGCGAGTTCATCGCGATGAGTATTGTAAACATCAATGAGAAGCACTGCATACTATTATAGGATATAAACTTATGTACTGACAGGGATTAAAATGTTTTAAATTTCAGAAGTTGATATGGGCAACTACTATACTATAGAGGACTTACATGGAGGCGACAACCTAGGGCTGCGGTCAGGTTACCTTTGTTTAAGTAGGCACTATTCGCCGGTTACCTGCATACCTCCTGCTTCATGGTCTTGTGCTGGTTCTCTAGCCTGCCTTCATTCGAATTTGACACGCAAACATACAGATTCGAACCGTTATGCCAACAGTGAGCTTAAGTGCACGGCTCCCGCCATACCGTATACATATGTGCGCCAACAGCAATATGGCCTCTAGAGCACCAGCTTCACCTGCGAACTTGGCTGCTCCGCAGTTTTGACGACTGTTTGCCCATACTTCGAAGTAATTGTAATGGATAGTTGCAGCAACAGCTTTTACTTGCCAGTTATACCCGGTATATGAAAAAAAATGTACACACCACACGCATTGCTAGTCATTAGTTGTTTACACCACCGACCGCAACGAGCGGTATCACTCGCTTGAAACCATGTCCATGACAGCCGTAACACTTCTTGAGCCGATGATGATACGCAGGGCAGTGGTGATGGCGACAAGCTGGCTAATCCTCAGACCGAATACTATAGCATTTGTGAGGTCGATTCGGTCGTGCTATAGATGACCACACGAGATTGTTACTCGAGTGGAAAAGGTGCCTAAGCAAGCTGTGTTCCTTGGCATGCTTGCTCCTTTTTAAGGCATCCGGAATACCGTAAACTCGATCAAAGTTGTAGGTCCTTTAGTTAAGAATTTTCATCGACACCTTCGAGCTTCAAGTATGATAGCGTGCTAAGAAATTCCACTTATCTCATTGCACTGAATTAAACTTGCGATCGCAAGGCCATGATATGCGTCGAAGACACTAAGTGTGTGTCAGGACACTGCAGCGAACTCAATGAGACCTGCCGCAGAGCACGCGCGGCCTTCAACCACTATGCGCGCGTCCTGCACAGCTCTGCATGTGTATCCTTCACGGCGGTGTACGGAACACATTGTAAGTGGGGGGTAGCCTGTGTTATGCAAAAGATGTGTAGCATGACAAGCGAATAAGTAAAATACGTTATTATACCCTCTAGATCAAGCGCCTTTTCTTTTACATTACTTTAAGAAATGCCATATTTACGCATTACGGGTATATTGAGGCAAATATAAGCATATTGGGTCCTTTTGGCCTGCAGGTTCCTCTGGGATAGGCCTTCGTCATGCAGGGGACATAAAAATAGCCTCATGATCATGGTTCAGTGGTGATGAATACTAAAGCTTGTTTTCAGTCCTACCTTTCCCAGGCATCTGTGGAATGGAACCGCCTCCCTCCCAATATTGCAGCCATTGAAGATAATCAACGATTTCGTGATGCACTAACAACTTTCGTTTATTTTGGAGAATGTTGAAATTATGTTCTAACAAAACTCACTGTATCGTATTTAGTGTCTTTGTAACTTACATTGCCCACTCCCCTCTGTAATGCCTTTGGCCCTGGGGGTATAATAAAATAAGTAAATAAATAAATATATATAGATGGTGATGAAGCTTTACTTCATGAAAAATGGTTTTGAAGGCCCCCGCGGTAATACAGAAATTTTAGACAGCAGACCCTGTGCGTCCACAACTTCGAAAATTGTACGGCTTGCTTTTGCCACAGCAATTTTGTTTTCTACGAAGCTTCGTTTAGTGCTCCTTGCACTTCTCATGCAGCAAACTGTTTTAGCTCTCAGAACACATCAAGGTGAGCTCCATCAGTGTTAATACACTCAATTTCTACAGAGATCCGGAAGCACCAAGTACATTGTATATATTCCACCAAGTTCCTCATGCACACGGAATTATTTATACCGCTCGCTTTGTAGGAAAGAAGCAAATGAACTCTGGGCTACTTACGATGCACAGCGTGTTATTTGGCAAAGATATATTTCCTTTCTCCATGCATAACTGGATGCACCCGATCGGAAGCTAAGCAAACAACAAGAGGAATAGAATGACCGAAAGCACATATTCACTGTAATAATAAACAATCACAGTATAATGAGCGAAAGCAACACGTGAGGCCGTGACGCCGGAATGGTGGACTCCGGATTAATTTTCACACCGTGTCGTTCTTCCACGGTCCCCAAACATAAATGCGCGAGTGTTGTTTATTTCGCCCTCCTCGAAATGCGCCAGCTGCGGTAGGGATCAAGCCCGTGACCTCGAGCAATGCCATACCCACAAAGCTATCGCGCCTGGCACAGAAGTGTTGATCTGACGTGTGACAGCTTCTGTAGTGTCGTTTATATCACGGAGTGCGCTATATCGCCGCTCTACTTCAGCGCGCCCTGCGTATAGTTCTCCGCTTGACAAATGTGCACAGTGCTTATTTTTAAGGAATAGCAGGAACGTACCGCAGCGTGCCTTGAAGTTTAATTTATACCATTTGCCTGCTACCGCTGTCGTCTCTATAGCACTATCGTTCCCTTTGCCTTCGCATGTCACCTCCCCCCCCCCCTCTCCTCGTATGGGAACTGCAACCAAAGAGGGGCAAGGCTGGTATTTACTCGTTTCGCAAATGCGTCGGTTCTACACATTCTCTGCCTCCTCTCCCCTCTACCGTTCTATCTATGGTCCCTCTGGACTTGCATGTTAGTAGAAGGTAAGCGCTACAATATCTGCAATACTTTTGCGGGAGGTCACATATAATTACATCTGTCGAGAGGCTCATGTGGCGACGCCCGGGCAGCTGCAGAGGTTATTAGGTGATTGCATGTGCACATTCTAAGCGGTGCAAAGGTCTAAATAAGTTTCTAGCGTCACTTTTCCTCTGTGCCGCTCTCCTCTCATGTATACACATGAGCAGGAGTAGCAGCAGCAGCAGTGGGCAGGTCGAAGGAAAGGGCCAAGAAAGCTTTGTAAAAAAAAAAAAAAAACCTTGTTCTAAAACCTTTTTTTTTCAGTATCCGTTAGATCATACTGATGTGGCGACTGCTCAAACGTATTGTGCAAAATCACTAAAAATGATGCAAAATGACGTTACATGATAATTGTTGCACAGTATACTCGAACGCTGGGGCCTGTGAAATTATTCGTTATATTCACTTGTTACTTCGGGATAATGGGCGCGCCGCGCGCAGATCAAAGCTGGCTACAAAACCAGGACATAGGAAATCGTTCATTGTACTGACCACTTCGTGGTTGAAGCGTTTGTTTCAGAAGAACTGTGGTGTATATATTAGAGCGATAACCGAAAGCGATCTGCTTGTGCTAAAATATTTTTGGAACAACGCATTCTCACTTTATAATTTTGTAAAGCACAGGGAAAGCTTGGTTATTTGCAGAAAAATTATAAAAATTGCTGGTATCAGCTGCACAGAGTAAAGCAATTGGCTACCTAATAAACATGAAAAGAGGATAAAAAAACGTTCCAGCAGGCCGAGGATACCGCCAGAGTCAAAGGGATTCTGGCCGCTGTCTAGGCGGGGTTGGCTCCCGACCAACTGCCGGCAACCCAAACAAAAATTATTTCTCTCACTCTCTCTCTCGGATAAAACAAAAATAAGATAGCAGTAGGGGCTACTAACCAGGCCGCGGCCAGTTTCTAGGCCTTGAACTGTGCAGAGCTCTGGGTAATCGCCTGAAAAACAATTATGTGTGAGAAATTGCTGTGAAGAATAGTTTATCGACATTTTCTAATTTGCACAAAATAGTCCATATTAATTTCTAAGAATTACTTTTTGGTGGTAGGTGTTGTGCTCAACTAAATCACCTCTGGGGTTTCCTCTCTCCGATAATTCTCTGGTAGGTGCACAAGGTGTCCCACTTTAAAAAAAGAAGAACGATCAAATTGTTGCCTTATTTCTAACACCAGCTATATAGTAATGTCGGGTCAACTCTTAGAAGTTGCATTGTGTGCTGTGAGGAACGCCGTAATTGCCAAGAAATGTTGGAGGACGCTTAAGCTTCGCCTTCAAGAGAGGAACGCGACAGCGTTCCCGTCAACCCGCCAAGGGGTGTAAGACAATGCGCTACTGCGCAGCGATCACTAACGAGGGGCCCCGCATCGGACTTTGCACCCACCAACCACGCGGTGAGCGTCGAGCAACGCAGCGTTCGGCGCGGCAACGAAATGTGCGCCTGAGCAAGCGGAACGAACCAAAGAACTCGGTGTCACGGAGGGGGAAACGATCTATGCCAGCCAAACGTCGTGATCGGCACGGGGAGAGAGGTAGACAGATAGTGATTTAAAGAAAGGAAGGACGCTTGACTGCGCAACCCGTGAGGGAGCATGGCGAAGCTTCGTCAGGGCAGAGGGAGCCCGGGCCGCGACGCGCCTCGCACAGGTCCCCGCACAGCCCTAATGCGTGCGTGGCGCGCAACCTGTTGGGGCAGCGACGTACACTGAGAGGAGTGGGTCTTCTGTGTTTGCCGCCAGATGGCTCGGCGTGTGCGGAAAGCGCCGAAGAAATGTAGCGGAAACATACGTCGCTACGCATTTAACTGCGACTTCTGTTTTTACATGCTCATAATTACCGATATACACAGCAGTATAGCTTTCTACGGTACGTTTGTAAGGCAACACCGCATTCACTAGAGGCGTTTTTTCCCCAATTTGAACGATATAACTCATGATTGAGTGGTAGCATCTCCGCCTCACACTTCGGAGACCCTGGTTGGATTCCCACGCAGCCCATCTTGCAAGTTGTCTTTATTTATGTATTGCATTCCGGGATTTTTCGCTCACTGACGAGACCAACGCCGACGACACCGGCTTTTCTGCGACACGAGCTCCTTAACGCTGTCGCGTTAAAAGTTCACTTTTGATATGCGAGGTGCTTTAGTGTATGACTAAGTGTTAAGTGAGCGGCTACTTCTGCATACCACGCGAATCGAAATGTGCTAGCCACTGCCGTCAGAACGTCAGTGCCACTCAGCTGCAGCGGCGGGTCAGTCCAGTCTTTCAAAAAGTTTGGTTTTATATGTAAATGGGACAACGAAATTCATGCAATATTATATTATCGCTGACGCTGAAATGTTTGTGCGTGCAAGGTAAATGTTTCATATTATTCGGAGAAAACAATAAATACGGCAGAAATGTACCTCCGTGAACGATAAATAAGAGAAATTTAGGCGGTTACGATTTCGTGGTGCGATAACTACGGCACCCAACAAACTCCTCACCAACAGAGGGTCGTGTAGCCCAAGTCCAATGAGTGCAGTTCTTAGTGAGTGCAGCTGCTGCATAATTCTAAATACTATTTAGCATTCATCGTATCAGCTAGAAAACGACGCATGGATTGGCATTACAAGATTGTCGCCGGTCACAAAGCACAGGGGCTTTATTGCGGCAAGTTGCAGTACCACGTTGTCATCGAGAAGGACGTGCAGTATGCAGGCCTGCACAAAAGAACGTCTTTGACTCCTTTTTATCGTGCTCGTACTCTCGAGCGGTCAGGTCGTCGTCATTGTCGCCCTCAGGGTGTAGTTGGCAAAAATAATGACGCGGCATTACCTTGCTTTAAGAGCGAGCTTCGTCCCGATGCTCATGAAATGTTAGTCATTAGACTCGATAAACAGCTTGTCAGTGTCCACATCATTCAAACAGATATGGCTTCGTGCGCACGACGTGGACCATTTCAGGCACCTGTTGGCGGCTTTTGGAGCTGCATAAACCGTCACCAACGACCTCGTAATTCACGTCGCTAATACGGCGCAGAATCTTGTATGGTTCGAAGTATCGGCGCAGAAGTTTCTCAGAGAAGCCCCGGCGTCTTACCGGATACTAAATTCACACTCTTTCCCCTAGCATATAAGCGACAAATTGGTGGTGGAGATGATATTGTTGGGCGTCACGTTCTTGCTCTGTAGTTATTCTGACGCGCGCGAGCTGTCGTGCTTCCTCGGCGCACTCAGTGAATACTGCGGTATCTTCGTGTAAATCATTGTAGTCATGAGGCAGCATAGCATCAAGCATCATAGTGACTTCTCAACCATGGATCAAAGTAAACGGCGTCGTTTTGGTTGTTTCCTGGCGTGCCAAATTATATGAGAATGTGACGTACAGCAGTATTTTGTCCCGAATATTGTGCCCCACATCTACGTACATGCAAAGCATGTCTGCGATACTCTTGTTGAGGCGTTCTGAAAGCCCATTCGTTTTTTGGTGACAGGCTGTAGTCTTCCTATGCGCTGTGCCATTGAGTGTGAGCACAATGCACAAAACCTCAGCTGTGATTGCGGTTCTTATGTCGGTGATGATGACCGCCGCAGCACCGTGTCTCAGGACAATGTTCTCGATAAAGAACCGTGCCTCTTCAGCTGCAGTGTCGCTACGAATCGCATTGGTTTCCGCGTGTCGGGTACGATAATCCGTCGTGAGCACGGCTCATCGGCTACCGGTGTCCGGTAATGGAAAAGGGCCAAGAAAGGGGGGGGGGGGGGGGGTTGTATTCCAACTTGAGTGAACGGTGTTTCCGGTACCTCAACGGGCTGCTGTGGCCCAGCGGGTTTAGTCGCTCGTACTTTGCATCGCTGGCTCTCAAGGCAAGTTAGGACGTAATCTTTCACCTGTGCTGCGACTCTTGGCCAGTCGCATCGTTCTTTGATTCGTGCCAATGTTCGCGTATAACCAAGGTGGTTCGAGGTGGCTTCGTCATGGCAGGCTTGCAAAATTTCGTGGCGGAGATTTTCCGGAACTACTAGCAGATAGCTCTTCCCTATTGAAGAGAAGATCTTCCTGTAGAGAATTCCATTAAGAAAACGGAACTAAGGTAGACTCCTTGAAAATAATTTCTACACATTCGTAGTTCACCCTTTCAAGAACTATATGAGTGAGTTGAGCTCCCGATCGTCTTTCTGGTGCCGAAGGATGGCGGCTGCATCTACAACTCCTAAGAAACCTGCGCATTCATCCTCATCGGCGCTCGGGAGTGCAATCGGGGATCTCGAGAGGCAGTCGGCATTTAATTGCTGCCTTCTCAACTTGTAGACTATTGTCGTGTCGTATTCTTGAAGCTGTAAGCTCCAGCGAGCCAAACGTCCCAAAGTATCTTTCATATTGGTCAACCAGCAAAGGGAATGGTGGTCGCTTACGACTTGAAAAGCGCGGCAATAGTTTCGCGGTACAGGCGAAACTTCGTGACTGCCCATACGACAGCCAGGCATTCCTTCTCCATGGTAGAGTAGTTGGACTGAGCATATCACAGTGTTCTGCTCGCATAGGCAGCTACTCTCTCGGCACCGTCTTGCCACTGAACCAGAACAACGCCAAAACCCACGCTGCTTGCATCTGTGTGTATTGATGTTGACGCATCCTCGTCAAAATGAGCGAGCACAGGCGCAGTTTGTAGATGCTGCCGTAAATCGGTGGATGCCGCTTTTTGCTCCTCTCCCCATACAAACGCAAGGTATTTTGTGAGGCGGGTGAGTGGAAAGGCGAGGTGCGGGAAATCCGTGATAAATCACCCGTAATAGGCGCAGAAACTCGGGAAGAGTCTGACTGACTTCTTATCCGTTGGCAGTGGGAACCTTGCGATGGCTGCAATTTTATTCCGGTCAGGCCTAACACCGTCTTGACTGACAACATTACCTAGGAACTGAAGTGCGTCAAACCCAAATCGACATTTTTCTGGTTTCAGTGTAAGCCCCGTGGACCGTATGGCTTGAAGAAATGACAGCTGCTGTTTTAGGTGTTCTTCAAAAGTGGCACAAAAAACAATTACGTCGTCGAGCTACAACAGGTTAGTCTTCCACTTTAGACCGAATAGGACAGTGTCCATAAGCCTTTGAAACGTGGCTGGAGCCGTGCATAAGCCAAAAAGCAGTACCTTAAATTCAGAAAGACCATTAGGCGGCAGAAAATCAAACTTCTTTCGATCGCGCTCATCCACTTCTATTTGGCAGTATCGAGTTTTAAGGTCCATAGAGGAGAAGTAACGCGAATGCCATAGCCTGTACAAAGAGTCATCGATCCGGGGCAACGGATAAACATCTTTCTTTGTAACGTGATTCAACTTGCCATAACCAATGCAGAACCTCAAAGTACCATCTTTCTTTTTTTACAAGCACTACAGGTGATGCCGAAGAGCTCTTTGATGGCTAGATTACATCCCCTGTAGCATCTTATTCACCTGTTACTGCACTGCCTCACGTTGTTTCTGAGCCACACGATACTAGTTCTATCAAATGATTCTTGCTGTCTCCTTCCTGAATTGCTTTCTCAGCGGCGTTTGACCTACTCTTGACGTAGATGAGGAGCAGTCCTTAAACTCTGCGAGCAGTTCGATAATATAGTATCGTTGTGTTGGCGTTAAGACGGGACCAACGTCAACAGCAGGTGTACATGGTGTTGTACGAGCCTTGGCTTCTTCTTGCATGGCAAAACAGCCTTGAACGGGGTCGATTTTATCTAAGTATGCGACAGCGGCGCCTTTACTGATGTGCCGATGTTAGTCTGTAAAATTTGTCAAGAGCACCTCCGCACGCCCGTCGGCTAAACTGGCGATGCCACTGGCGATGGCAACACCTTGGCGCAATAGAAGGGCAGTTACACATTCCGCTACTGCGTCTTCTTTATACTGTGCACCGCAACTGACCGAAACAAGTCTGCGTGATAACGGCGGTATGCACATGTCCTTGTCGATAACACTTAAGGCTCGGCGTTGGGGTTCTGGGCCATGGGTCGTGTTTTTTTGCAGGAGAATGTTACCATGCAGTCGCGTATGTTGACACACCGTATTTGCTTAACAAGTCCATTCTTAATATGAGTGATTTGCAGCACTCCGGTAAAATCACGAATGTGGCCAGAAAAGGTACATTCGCGATCGAGAGCCTTGCAGTACACTTGCCTGTAGGCATCATTATCCGGCCTCCGGCATTTCGAATGTAAGGGCCCGCTCATTCCATTCTGACTTTCTTGAGTTTGTTTGGCAGCGCCTCACTTATTATAGAAAAGTCTGCGCCGGTGTCGACTAGTGCCGTCACTTCATGCTCGTCAATCGGTACAGCGAGGTACGCAGTCACAGTTCTGTCGGTGTCGTCTTCTTTCGGCAACAGTGGGGGATTTTCGGGAACTTGAGGACTTGCAACTTTCCCTCCAGAGGTCGCTTCTTTCAGTTTTCCCGCCGTGGGCTGGGAGACAGACCTCTGGCGACGTCAGCTAAATTTCGGCTGCTAGACGAGGACAAACGCGCTGGACACAGCAAGCGGAACCGTAGATTAGACGGGCTCACTTGCCGGCCAGCATGGCTGTCGTCGAAGACGGCACGGCTTTCATCGAACAAGCTGCGCGTAGCGGAATGTGGACTTCCCTGGTAGCCAGCTCGATAATAAGGACAGAAACGACAAATGTGTCCTGGCTCTTCACAATTATAACACAGTGGTCGCCGATCTGCAGTGCGCCATGTATCGGTCTTGCGTAACTGGGGTCACCTTACAGGTTCCAGTTGTGCCCAGGCTGCGACGGGGGGCCATTGGCGGTACTGTGGTGCTGGTATCGCAGACAAGGGACGAGAAACAGCGTCGGAAATACTGTATGCGTTGGGCTGGTGTGGCACCTCGAAAGGCGATGGAGGACGAACCACGTCTGCGTAGCTGTAGGCGATCGGCTGGTATGACATCTCGGGACATGGCTCGGAAGGGACAAAAGCCTGACGGAGTTCCTGGCGCACCACTTGAGCGACGGAGGCAACTGTGAACTCCTGCAGCGGTGGTGCATGGGCTGATGGTGCGTGCCTAACATTCTTCTTTGCAATTTCGTCGCGCATAATCTGTTGGATCAGTTGGCGGAAGCAGGTCTCATCGGCCGTGGTGAGTGCTGCGGCTCTTGTTGGTGCCCCATCGACCAAGCGATCGTATTGTTGGTACCGTTGCTGCAGCGCCCTCTCGAATGTCGTGGCCTCGTTAATATACTCGTCCGCGGTTGTCGGTGAACTGCTCGCAAAGCCAGAGAATAGCTGTTCTTCGAAATCCCGAAAGATGTGGCTCAGCTTCTTCTCCTTGGACATGCTGAGATCTGCTCGGCGAAACATAGGCGCCACATCTTAGGCAAACATGGCGACACCTTCATTTGGCTGTTGAATACGTGACTCAAGCAGCCGTTGTGTGTTTTCAGGTCGGTTTATATCCCCGAATGTATCCAGTAACCGACGGGAAAACTCTTTCCACGTCATCAAACTTCCCTATATATGTCTTGAATCCACGTCCTTGCACTGCCTTCAAGGGTGAAATAGATGTTGAAAAGCTTCTGGTCGGGGCGCCAGTGATTAGATGTAGCTACCCGTTCATACTGCTCAAGCAAGTCTTCCGCACCCTCATGCACGCCACCGTGAAAGGGCTCGGGAATCCGAAGGTTTCGGACTGCTACCTGTGTTGGACTGCTTGTAAGTGCCATTTCTGGAGTTGGGATGGCCGTTGACAGAGCTGACCCTCGTAAGAAACAAGTTCGTAGGAGACCAGATCCTCGTTCGACCCGCGTAGGATCCTCGTAAGAGACTAGCGGCGGCTCGTGAGGTGTACAGGAGCCTTGACGCGTGGTTGTCTTGTGGGGCTGGATGCAGGGCTGCTCGAAGGAGCACCAATCATCAGGTGATGGTACCCCACACCTCCACCAGTATCGCAGGTCACAAAGCACAGGGGCTTTATTGCGGCATGTCGCAGTACTGCGTTGTACTCGAAAAGGACGTGCAGGATGCAGGCCAGCGCAATAGAACGTCTTCGTCTTCTTTCTATCGTGCTCGTACTCTCCAGAGGCCCGGTCAACGTCTTTGTCGCAGTCAGGGTGTAGTTGGCACAAATAGTGACGCGGCAATATTAATTTTAAGAATGGCACTCAAATAGGTGACTATGATTCTCAATGTCATCGGATAGCCGAACTTTTCTAAAAAGGTAATCATGTTTTATAAATGGTACGATGCGTTTGAATGTGCATATTGACAGTAGGCAATTTACCTAAGTGGTGCTCAGTATTTCATTGTGTAAATGCGCGGTCGTTAACCACGGGCCCTATAATGTAAAATTGTTCCAATCTGTTTTTATTCCAATCTCATGACGTCAAACTTACGTGACCTCCGACACAAGCACCGGTGGTTTTGAAACAACTAGCAGGATTGTTTGAAAAGCCCAATCAAATGCTTTCCGGGTTTATAGAAGATCGCGTCACCTTTTGCTGTCATTCGAAGCGAATAACATTGCCTACATTGAGCGGTCATTCGCGCATGCATGCATTCCCTGTCGTTATATCGGCGACATTATGTGTGTCATCAGGAAGGAAGCGAGCGCCGGAGGAGGAAGGTGCTTGGAGGTGGAGAAAAAAATCCCGCGCCGGGGAATGTACGGAGGAGCGCGCTATGCGGGCTAAACTCCCTGAATGCTTAAAAGTAGCGACAGAACTTCGTCGCCATGGGGGAACTCTCCGCCTTCTCCCTTACCCGTACCATTCGTCACCCGTCTCCCTTTTCAGATTTGACTGCCCCCATCAGGTTACAGCGTGAGATTTTCCATTTTGCTTTTTTTTTACCCGAGAAGAAAGTGCATGCTTGCAGACGTTTCTCCAGCACCATTTTCGATGCAATGAATTAATACGTGCCGTAGTGTACGTAGCATGTAGTTTATATAGTGGCAGTAGCTGCCGTGAGAGAGTCTAAATGAACAGCGTGCTTCCTTGAAACTGTTTCTGCTCTTCGACATGAGTTATTGCTCCTATGGTTGCCGTAATCGCTTCGTTGAAGGGAAAAAAAGCTTTTTAGCCTGCCTTCCGGAACAGCATGATAAGGATGAAAGATATGGATGCACCAAATCGGTTGTGCGAAATCAGTCGTTTGTGAGGTGAATAGGAGGTTTAGAAATACCACAGTGTATCCGAGGTATTTGTCCCCAAGCTTCCACACCGCTCGATGTTACCGCGGATGTCGTGCACTTCTTCGTTGTTCTTGGGCGAATACCACAGAAAAATTTGTCCGTCACGTGAGAAGTGTAATGCCTTGTACCTGCCCTAAAATGCGTAATTTGCGAAGAAATTTATTCGTTTTAATTGTGCACATGTGGATGATTGGTAGCTTTCTAAGCAACATGGAAGAATCGAAACCGAAAAAGAAATGAAAATTATCGGAGAGAATACCCGTAGGATGCAAAGGGCACCAGAAAAAATGCACGGAGAAGCTTAGAGTGGGGGTGGGCCAACTTGAATTTCGCGGGTGGGCCAACTTGACGTTCTGCGATGGACCAACCTAAATCTGTGGCTGGGCTAACTTAAATGGGGGTTGGGCCAACATGAAATTTCGGGGTCGGCCAACTTTAATTTCCGGGTATGCTTACGCATAGTTAATAACTCCAGTGGAGTTTCTGCACGCTTGTTGATATAAGAAAAACGTAATAATAATAAAAGAAGGAAATTTTGTATCTTGAGCATGTTTGTATAGCCGTGGAAAAATATAGCGCCAATTAAACTGTTAGAATACTCAAGAAACAAATGTAATATGTACATAACAATACTTCAATACTTCATTTTAAAGCGAAAAATGGTGTTTCAACTTTGAAAATTCCATTAGAAACGCTGCTCATTCGAATCGTTTTCGGGGTGTGCGAAGTTTATTGATGTAGGATCTCTTTCCTTTCTCTTTCCCTTTCGTTTAATATTTAGGATGATTTTCGGATGAACAATTTCTGCCTTTGATTATTCGCGTTTTAACCAAAAAGAAGCTAAGCTGCAGCCGGACGCTATACCCAAGATTCTCTAAAGTTATCAGGCAGAGCGCAGTCCCTTCCAACCAGCGTAATTCATTTTAATATTTGTTGTAAGGCTGTCGGCTCTAGTCACAATGCCGGGATGACTGACGTGGTTTCAATCAACGCTTCCATTTGCCTTAACGACGAACTTGTATAACTGAACAGCGATAGTCGGCGGTATTAAAAACAGATTTGTAGCTCCTATTTCTGATGAACAGTTTGATGCAGCCGTGCTTCACAGCTACTTATGACAATTCACAAACCGTATTCAGCGAAAAGCCGTAAAGAGACGCGAACGTGTGCTCCCGCGTCATTCCAGTAGTGGCTCCAAAGGATACATTTTTTACCTTTTCCCCCTAAAATTTCTTTAGCACCACTTTTTCTACTTCCCACGGTTGAAATACTGCTCTCGGATGTAATTTCAGAGAGACAGGAATCAAATGGGAGCTAAAACAAAAGCGCCAAACTGAACCGTTTCCATTTCGTTCGCATTAATGCGTGGCGTCCTCTGCTGCGCTGCATCGGAGAAGGGGGCGCCACCATCGAGGACTGAGAGTGCGACTTGGGAGAGCGACATGGGAGAGGGTGACCGAGATCGCGCTACCTTTAATCATTGAGGAGTTTTAGAGCACGCCGTTCAGCAACGGCACCTAGAGTAAAGATTATGTGGCATCCGCTGTGTTGGGCTTCTAAGCACGAGGCCGCAGGATCGTATCCCGGCCACAACGGCCACATTTCGATGGGGCGAAATGCGAAAGCACCCGTGTACTTAGATTTAGGTTCACGTTAAAGAATACCAGGTGCTCCAAATTCTAGAGTCCCCCACTACGGCGTGCCTCATAATCAGATAGTGGCTTTGGCAGGTAAAACCCCATAATTTAATGTCTACGTGGCGTTGATCTAATCGGGGAATCTGAAAGGTGGCGACGCATCGAGGAGAAGAAGGGTAGACACAAGCGCGCCGGGTTGACCTTCTCTGGCTGTTGCTACGAATTGTGTGCGTCTGCGCTTTGTACGTACCGGGTTCGTCTCGTGATCGAGAGGCGCAGCGAGAATGACGGAGCAACCAGGCAAGCGGCGACAGGCTGAGCGCGAGTCCGCCCACCCTGAAGTGATCGCCAAGAGCCGGACATGAGCTGAACAAATGCGGTAAACGACGTAGGCCTGGCGTACCCGCAATCCTCCCGAGGAACGTGGCAGGCGGCTTTCGACGATGAGAGTGTATCAGGCAAGAGGCATAGCTTAGAAACTCCGCAACAGTGTGAAGTCTGTTTGGAAGCCCATCCTAGTGCCTTGCGAGAAGCCCGGTAGATCAAGACAGAACACAATGCTTAGCTTCACACAGGTGCTACTAAAATCTTTAAGAGGAATTACATCGATAACCCGATTGGGCACCTCTGCTTTATGTGTGATCGTTTAGGTACATGTGCATAATACATTGTATGGGCAATGGACAAAAAAGGGAATAGCGCCCATACGCTAGCGCGTATTCCCCGTTCACGTAGTGAAAAATCACTGTAATTTTTCTTATCTACTTGGCTGGCAAAAGGCGAAGAGCATGCTAGAGTGGCAAGGGCTTCGATGGTGGGCTTCAGCTCAGTGAAAATAGATGAATGGATCAGGAGGCGGGTACCGGCGTATGCCATTTTTACTCCCTCTTACTTAGCTTCCGGTTGCTGGTCAAAAATCGCGACGGCATGCTACAGAAATTTAAGCATTCCGCTAAAACGAGCATTCAGCAAAGATTAGTTCGAAGAACGATGTCGGGTAGGTGCCCAAAGGGCTATACAACGTTATATTGCCACACAAAAATTTTTATTATACGCAAGGTAATCCATGATCTCCGGCAGCTCCGAGTAGCCAGTGTCTGAGCGATCGGCGGGCAGCCACCTTCTATTGCTTTCGTAATGGGGCAGTCTCCGGCGATTCAAACATAATTTCAGTTTTTTCGGCAAATTAATGCATCTTCAACGCGGTGAGCTTTCCCTGTTTTGTGACGTTTCGTGACAGATAGGTGAAGTGGGCGCATCCCGAAAACTTTTGATCAATAGCAGAATGTTTGCGGCCGAAACGCGTCTACTAAGAAAGATTTAATAATACGAAAGCATTTTGAGGCTCATGAAGCGGAAACTCCATCGTTGGCGTTGTTGGCAGGACCATGCTATTGTCCATAAAGACTACGAACCTTCGACGTTTTGTAGGAGTCGAACCCACGAAATTTGATGTTAACTATGACGAGGTTAATTAAGGCACAGTTAAAAAATGTAGAGTCAAGGCACGCGAACCCGCGACCATTCGTGGAAGTCGAACCCACGATATTTGAGGTTAATGGAGCTAAGGTAATTAAGGCACAGTTAATTAGAATAGAGTGATGAGGAATTCGACACCACGAGCTTTTGTGGGAATTAAACTCTCGATCCTTGGTGGGAGTCGAGCCCTCGACCTTGGGTGTTAATTAGGGAAAGCTAATTAGGATAGGTATAATTAGGATATAGTTAGTTACGCCACTCGCATCCAGGACCTCGCGTTTTGCGCACCTTGTGACAAGCGCCGTTGGTCACGCGACGTGACGGCGTGGTGGTCCGAATGCTTTCGCTTTCATCCACGAAGGAATAAGTGCCCCTTGCATTATTAGAGCATAGCTCTTAGGCGCCGGTTGTGATGTTGAGCGTTGGCCTGCCTCAGCGCCCGGCGTAGCCAAGCGAACGAGAACAGCAACTAATGAAAGAACGAGCGTGCAGTGCAGCTAAGGTCGATCCAAATAGGTCGCGAAGCTTCGGGCGAAAAGCGGTTCAGTACAGATTGTCACCGACATCAGCATGGGGGGTTGTGGGAGCAGCGATTGAAGCGCGACTAGGTTTGGAGGGAACAAACATTGGGAAAGAAAAACGCGTTTTGTAATTCAAACGAGACACAGTTAGATTCATTCAACTAAAATAAAATTCCTAGTAAATTTTATATACTCGTGACGAGTAAGAGAACATAAGCTTAATTTTATTATTAATAATAAATGCATTTCTTTTCAGCGCCACTATCACGCCACTATCACTATCATTATCACGTCACTATCACTATCAACGCCGCTATCACTCGAAATGCAATGCACGTCTTGAAATGGGCAGAAAGGCGCACTCGTATCACCTGTTGAAATACGCCCACCTCACAGTTTGTGCTTTCTTGCTTGTCGAAGTTTGTCTGAATTTGGTGACGCGGGTAGCTTCATTGCTTCTTAATCTGTTCAGTAAAAAGTAGTGAGTTACGACCGCCAGATAATTGTGTAGTTGTTTTCGTGCGACTGCGCTGGCCAACGGGCTTGGCATCCAGCAATAGGATCAGCAGTCTACACCTAAAGCTTTCGTCGGCCTCCAAAGAAAGTATGTTCTGTGCAGGGATGCGATTTCGACAACCATACGGCTGGCCTTTTCCTGCATCGCTTTCCACGCTGAAAGCTCTAAACGCCCATCAAGTCGAATGGCAGGGCATTTGAATATATAGCTCCAAAGGAAGAACAACAAAACAAATTTCGCGCCTTCGAAAACAAAATGACGTCACTTCTGCTTTTAACGGACATTGCGTCAGATTATTTTTTGTTCTGCCGGAAGTGTTCCCACCACATACAGATGGCGCTAAGCCCCACAGACCGCCATGGACCGCCATGGACCGCCATGTTTTGAACGTATGGGCTCCTATGGGAGCTTCGCTACCAGGTATATTTACCTTGGTCTAATCACGCATACACTCTAAGAAGATTTTACACCCTTTGGAGTGCCCCTTCTGCCACACAACAATAGCCGTCATCTGTCTTAATGCGTTTCCTTTCTTTAACGCTGCGAGCCCGGTACTTTCCATTAACGAACGGCATGCGCGTTATCAGCGTGATAGCATTCCCGACAGTAAAGTAGCGGGCGCGGCGTTTTCAAGAAAGGAAACGCGTCAAGGCAGATGACGATTATTGTTGTGTGGCAGAAGGGGCACTCCAAAGGGTGCAAAGTCTTCTTAGAGTGCAAAAACTGTGTATAGACGTCATATCAGTTGGGGAGCTATAGCTGCTTTCGTGATGTCACGTGACCGGTAGGCGAAGAGGGGGTAGCCCGAAAATTTGTTGAACCACAATGGAGGGCTGATAACCGAACCGGAGTATAAAGGTCCGGAATAACTTTATGTTATAGCGCCCCGGAAAAATCCATTCTGGTAGTGGCCGAGCTCATCGCCATGAGAACTTCAACCTTCAAACACCCATATGCTCGCCGGTGACAACACGCCTATCTCAGAGTTGGCATTTGCGACGAACGCGCTTAGGGAGCCTTATTATGTACACACGCGCATGCGCGAGATAGGGCGTTAGGCGTGCATATCTAAGCTCCTTAAACGTGCCCTCCCACTCAGTTGCGCGATAGCATGTGCCCTTCTCATCGCTGCTTCTGTATATACGGGGAAAGACTATGCACTACAGAAAACCCACTGACCGCCAACAACCAACCAAGAAATCAGACAAAAACACGATAAGAGCTATTCGTTTTACAAGAAAGAAATTGCTTTCTTTAGCTGTAAATGTGAAGTATACGAACCTTCGGTATAGTCCTCGATGCTTAGGTTTAACCCTGGAGCCTGTACTCCTGGTATTGGTGTGAAGTCTGCGATCATGTAAAGAACAGCAAGCGCTCGGAATTGATGCAAAGGCTTGAAACTTGTAATTGTCGGCGACAGCAAAAGGAGCGATATCGTAAGGTTCCCTTTCTAGATATTCTTTCATTCACCAGAAGTGAATAGATCATAAATACTACTAAAACTAATATAGTGGTAATTTTGCTCTCATGTTACAACCAGTGAACGTCTACAATACCAATATTTCATTCCGAAGAAATATACAAGGCTAAGATCTTTCACAATTTTGTTGGTTGGCCCTAGTACACTACGAAATTATGAAGAATCTTAGTGCAGCGTGAAAGTGTTTCTCAGCCACAGGTACAATACGGATTCTGATGAACAATTCCTGAACGTCCGAGAGACGTTGTGGCCGCGGGCATTCAACAATGCAGATTACGACGGATATAAAAGTAAGCGGAGCGCACAAGTACACTAGGCCACGTTCAACTGTATGGGGCGGTTTGAGCTCTTCTCACGGCAATAGCCTCGCCTGCTGCGAGGCTATTAAGAACGGTTGTTAACAACAAAACCTTTCTTTAGTAATTAACTGTGTCTTCATGAGTTCCAATGAGTGAGAGCGTTATAAAGAAGGTGGGGCCCGGCCAAAAGAGCGGAAAAGACCTTCTTAGGCCCTGGCAATCCATATAGGGACCAACAACGAAATACGCATTTATTGGCTCGATAAATACAACACCACAATGATCCTGGACTAGCAAATATGTGCCTATTGCAAAAGACAGGAACGATGAACAAAAAAGGAAAAATAGGCACGTTGCCTTAAGTTTCTGTATGTAATTATGACGCACACACATAAAGAAAATTGATGCATCAATTGTGAACGAGTGGGTCCAACAGAGCAGGACGGCGAATTGATAATTGAATGATAACGGTAGTCACTTCAGCGAGTGCACCGAGTTTTCTTTACGTGCGCTTCCGTTCAGTGTTAAACTCGGAAATAATACACGTTAACTAAGGCCCCGGCCTCGCTTAGGTACTGGGTGGGCGCAGTATATATCACGTAACGCTAACACTAAGTGTCCTTACGTTTGCAACTGTAAATACAAGCGCTCTTATGTTGTAATTAAAGGTGACAACCGATCACCCCTCCCCCGCCCCCCCCCCCTCTCCGCTGGGCTATATAAAATACGTTTCATTCCAGTGACATGACCTGAGCCATAGCTTCAGACGAAGGTTGCTTACGTGTCCTTCCATTTGTCGGAGAGCGAATTGAATATTCTGTTGATGGCGTGCATTATTGCAGATAACTATGACTGTCACTATGAGCGTTTATAGGCTTACCGTGTACGTAATATGCCGTAGATGATCGTAGCCTCAGAGATCCTGAGCAAAATGTGGTGAATCCTACTAATAGTCATTAAAGATGAAAAAATATTAGGCAACAGTTCCACCATAGGGTCGAAGCAATGAATGCGATATCAACACGTTGGGACATTAAACAAATATATATGGCCCGTAGTTGTAGTGGCAGTAAACGTAGGCTAAGTAAACAGGCATGGGGTCGCATGTGTTAACACATGAACAGAGAGAGCGCGATGACTGCGAGCAGCATCTGTTAAAACTACAGGGCCTTGTCGGCGTTGTCGCCTTGTGTTGACTTTGCGTTCCCGTACTGCGATATGCTCACGGCAACAACGATGTGCACGTTCGCTTCGTGCTTTTGAAGTGGAGGGCTTTATCAATGTTGTCGCTTTGCTTCGGTCTCCTTCATGCCGCAGCGTCACGTCTGGCCACCTGCGGCGTTGAGCTGCAGCGTGCGCCGCACACACAGCAGCAGCACATTGTTTCTGCATCTGGACTAACGGTCTCTTGGGATATGCGATCCCGCCTTGCTTCATAGCGATTAGCGTTTCGCTGGAGCTTATCGGTCGGCGTTCTGACAACACGCGGGGACATGCTTGCGCCATGGGAAGGACGCGGTGCTTCGCTGCAGAAATTACGTACCGGCAGGCATTTTAAAACCGCCATACTTTGACTACTGACTGTGGGAGAACGGTGGCACAAGCTGACAGGATCTGCATGGTCTGCATAGCCTGCGTAGGCTGTTTTCGTACCAGTAAGCAAAGTTGTCTCACTAGAGGTCTGAGCATACAGCTTCTTTAGTGCACCAGTATCGGCGCATGGAACGTAAACCCGCCTAGACTGCTTTCGCCACCCGGCGATCAACTTATGAGGCAAAGCGAAATCGCACAGTTAGCGTGAACACTGTTCTCTCACAGTTAGCGTGAACAAAACTAAAGCAAATAATGTTTCTGTGTAACTATTTACGGTGACGAAAAATTACATGAGGTGCTCATAAAACGCGCCAGAAGTCTGAGCTTGCTGGCTTGCATGCGGAAAATTCCTAAGGATCATCTGTTCTGTTTATTAAGGCATGCGCCCATAGCATAATGGTTAGAAACTAGAGCTGTTGCACTCGGGGTTATCTCTTCGAATCCTGCCGTTGGTCTTAACGAACCCTGCCATTGGAGAATAAAGGTCATTGTTAGCGGTCTTACCACCACTTTTCTGTATCCGATATGTTTCGAACCTCTTTTGTGGCCAAGCCCCTCAGATAGTGCAGAGCCGATCCAGTAAGAAAGCATGCATCACTTTCAGATTTGATCTATGATATTGTTTCGCATTTTTATTATTCAATAGTCTAAGAATATTGAGGCTAAATGCTTCCACTGCAAGCTTTATATTTTATGACATCGTTTTTGGGCTGCCATCCTTATAATTTTGAGGAATAACTTTCCAAAGAATGTGAGACCTCGTACGCGCAGTTTTAGTTATTGAATACTCTGGGAATATTACGCTTAACTAAATGCGCAGCCTCACGGCACTGCCGTTTGTTGTGGCCACGCCGCCGCCGAAAATTCGCTTTCGTGGCCTTATAATTGCTATCACAATAGAGCACAACAACAAGCAAAACGCAAGCACAAAATGCTTATTTTGGATATGCTGGAACGTTAATTCGGCTGTAAAATGAAGTGTGAACAATGCCATCGCCATCACACTGTAACCGAAGCAACCCACGACTCACAAGAACATATAGAACTAGACACGTGTTCTAAAGAATGGGCCCTATAATTTTATGTGAAAAGTTGCAGCAAGTGAAAGTAATATCAGCATTTGTTTTTCCAAATGCATGCATTACCAAAACGCTGCGTTCCTATGAATGGCGAGTGATTACTCGTTCACCCTTGGCTAGCTGGTTTGCCGAGACCTGGGGTGGCAAGATCTAGGGTGGCAATAAGGGTTTCACTTTGACCATCAAGTGGAACAATAATTCAGAACTTAGTACCCGATTACCAGAGCTATTTTTTCGATGATCTGGTTTGAAATCACAATTCCTTTCTTTCATCTCGTATAACATTTTTCCAGGGAGCGCATCCTTCCTGCCCTTGTTGACAAGGAGAATAGTGTAGCCAGCAAATCTTGCTAAAGCGAAAATTCCATTCGGCAAGCTTATTCGCCGGCGTTCAGTGGATCACTAGTGTCACTTTATGCGTAAAGTTTAGATACTTGACGCAAACCGTCGTGTTCGCTTTAGCAATTGAGTTCGCTGCCACGTCCATACTGAGCTGCGCTATCACACACATCAATATTTAAGCACCGGTTCAGCTTTAACTAGAAAGAAATACAGAACATCATGCCAACACTATAGCTTCACCCACAAGGTTAATTATTGCGTGGTAGTTTACCGTTCGGAGACATGTTGCGGTGCTGTTGTTTGCGTGCAGTCGAACGCCTAGATGGGCTAGGGGCTTAATTCTATATGTCGAAGTGAACAAAGCGTGCGCGTATTTCGGTTCAGCCTGCAACATAGCAGTGCGCATGATCATGGAGTACGAACTGATCTCTATGCCAAGAAAATACACATTAGTAAAGCTTCCCATGTTCGCGCGTGATGCATCATGTTCTATGTGGAACATGGTTTGCGGCACGCTCCTCTGCATTACTTGAATCTTTCTTGCCGTATCTGCATCCCGTCTGCGCTCTATGGAGCCACAGCCCTGTCGCCTGCCGACTATGACTCAGTACAGCTTTTTCTAATACTCCTCCCCTCCGCATTGTGATGCCAGGGGCGCTATAACGTAAAACTATTCCAAACTTTTCTATTCCAATTCTGCTATCAGCCCTCCGCGATTGGTCAAAAACTTTTTTCGACCACCCCCCACTTCACCTGTCTGTCACGCGACGTTACAAAAACCGCAATACCTCCCCATCTGATATGATGTGTGCACACTGATTATGCATGATTTGACAGAAAAAAGAAAAACAGTTATTTCTGATTCGACCCCTTTTCGCCATTAGCCCTCGGCTATTGGTAAAAAGTTTTCGGGCTGCACCCACTTCACCTGCCTGTCACGCGACGTCACAAAACCGCACGATCTCACCGCGTCAAAGTGACGTGTACGCGATAAAGATGCATTAATATGCCGAACAAAACTGAATTTTTTTCGGAATAGCCGCAGGCTGTCCCGTTCCGAAAGGAATAAAAGATAGCTGCCGCCGATCGCTGAGATGCTGGCTACTCGCACCTGCCGGAGAGCATGGGTGTATTTGCGTATAATAACACTTCTAGCGTGACCGTGTAACGTTTTCAAGCACTTTCGACACGTTTACTACCTCATTCTGCCAACTCTTCTTTGCTGAGGGTCAATTTTAGCGTCAATCTTAAGCTTTCGTTGCATGCCGCCGCGATTTTCGACCAACCACCAATAGCTAAGTAAGGGAAAGCCGACCAATCGCAGACGCCGGCACCACCCTCTTCATCCGGTTATCGGTTTTCAGTGCACTGGCTCTGCCCTAGTGAATTCCTCTCCACTTGAGCGTTCTCCTCGCCTCTTGTCAGCCAATTAGATACAACAAGCCGCTCAGTGTAGGCAATGTTATTCGTTTTTCAAGCAAACAAAAGGGACCTCCTATGAACGAGGAGAGCGTTTGATTGGTTTGTTCAGACAACCCTATGGGTGACCGCCCGGTGCTTGCGTCGGTGGTTACGCAAATTTGACGTCAGGAAATTGGAATAGAAACATATTGGAATAGTTTTACGTTATAGGGCCCCTGATCCTGTTAAGTGTGTCGATTGCGGCCACAAGAAAACGTTTAAATATATATGTCATTCTTCTTACAGCACGCAATGTTATTACTGCGGCACTCAACACGGTTAAACACTTTTCGAACAAACGAACACCGGTGCAGGGACCATGCCCTGAATGATAACCCAAGAGGCGTATGCAAACCATAGAGTTCTTCTAATGAAAACATACGAGGAGCCTCTTGTGGCACGAAAAGTCAATTATTTAGGATTGCTGAGAAGCATGGGCATAATAGAATAATAACGATATCATCGCCATCACCAGCGTATTTTCCTTACTACTGCATTACTATTGCTCAGCGTTTTGCAGGTACGCTGTACTGCGCTGGCAGATTCCAATTTGAAAAAATTATGAGGTTTTACGTGCGAAAACCACTTTCTGATTATGAGGCACGCCGTAGTGAGGGACTCCGGAAAATTTGGCCACCGGGGCTTCTTTAACGTGCACCTAAATCTAAGTACACGGGTGTTTTTTGCATTTCGCCCCCATCGAAATGCGGCCGCCGTGGCCGGGATTCGATCCCGCGACCTCGTGTTCCGCAGCCCAACACCATAGTCACTGAGTAACCATTGCGGGTGATTCCAACTTGCGCTGACAAATTTATTATTTTGATCACCCCACCTCATTTCGTGCTGTCCTTTACTCCGCATCCCTTCCCTTGGCACTTATTCTGTAGCTCTAATGGGCCACCCGTTACCAGCGGTACGCATTACATGGTCTGCCCAGCTCCACTTTTTCTCTCTCTATCCCAATTTTCCTTCTTCCCCTCTCTTAACCTTACACCTAACATTTTTCGTTCAATAACAATGTGCGCGGTGCTTAACCTGTAGTCAAGCTTCTTTGTATACCTCAAAGTTTCTGTCCCATATGTTGGCCCATGTCGAATGCAGTGATTAGAAGTTTAACAATATATATAACGCATATAAAGATATAAAATCTCAGAGGTTTCGCTAGAAGTGTACCACTCATTTTCATAGGAAGGGAGAAAGAATTGAAGCATAGAAGACAGTTAGGCTAACCGGACGACAAAAATTCATAGAGCTACAAAATTATTGATTATGGCGAATCCGGGCTATAATATCTTCTTTCCACTGTTGTCACTCTGACTGATTATATGAAAGAGTAAAACACTATATTGCCGGGCAAATGTACGAGAATACTGACAATTAAAAGCGGCAGCCCAAATAGGCTGACGGCGTTTTTTAATTTCCCGACCGCTGTCAAGTGCAACAATGTTGAAAGTAACTCCAGTACCTCTCTTGTGCTATGTCCCCTTCTAGAAATTGTGACATAATATTCTGGCAAGTAGGATCTTCAACACAGGGTCTCCGAATCCTTGAGAAACTAAAACTTACAGGAGTGCCATAAACAGCCTAAGCCATAAGCCAGCAAACGCTCATTATTACGCCCTTGCAAATCCAAGAGAAAGAATACCCCGTGCGTCTAAATGAAAGCCTTGGCTTTTTGAAAACCTTCAAAAAATTCAAGCTCTCCCTGGAAGGTAGAAAAATGTGGTTTGTTTACCGTCTCGCTATCGATTTCCCTTCGACCATAGTATGTTTTACAGGGTCTCATGTTTCATAGCATTTTGATATGAAAGCATCAAATGTTCCATGGACTGTAAAAGCCGGTTGCTGTAGCAGCGAATCAGCTGTATCTGTGTGACGTCACACCAGCAAACTACAGATATTATAGGTGCTGTTTCCTCCTTCGTTCCCTCCCTCTCTAACTCGTCTCGCTCAATTCCGATATTAACACGCAGCAGCGCACTAAACACGACTTTAACCAACTCCCGCGTGCGTGCCATCTGTGGTTCTTCACACGCTCTCCCTGTAATGTAGGAAAATGGGGTTTGTTCCCGGTCTCGCTTTTGCCTTTACCACTCTACTCTTTACACGGCCTGATGTTTCGCAGTGCTCAGAAGCAAAACCATCAAATGGCCCATTGAGCGAAAAAGCTGGCCTCTGTAGCAGCAAAACGGAACCTAAATTCCCATTGGCTGCGACGCGAAGTCACGTGCGCGCCTCGACGGAACAAAGCGCGTGAAAGGGCGCACCTTCTGCCGCGCTGGCACGCCATGTGCGGCGTGAGGGAATAGGGCATCACCGCGACGCCATGTCACCCTCGCTTTCGGAAGCCTGTGTTAATCGCGCGTCGACTTGACCGCGCAAGCTGTCGCCTGCGTTCTAACTTCGCTTCGGTAATCCCTATACCGAAATTAATGTACGAAATAAACAGAATAAATTCAAAAGAAGAAACGCTGGTGGTGGTGGTTCTCAGGCATTGCATTTTTCTCCTCATCATGGGGTATCAATAGGTTGTGCCAAATTTTACAATCATATATGTCTGAACTCCTGTCCTGATCGCACGGACTGTCTTCTCCACTTAACGTCAAGAAATGACCTTTACTTGCCTTTCCGTTGTCAAATCCCCGTTTATTTCTCTTCATTATCGAGATGAGCTGCTACCGCAAGTGGCGGTTTCGGAGTACGTAAGGATAACTCATGATCGTAAACTAAACTGGCAGCAGCAAATCGAAGCAAATTCTAATAAAGAAGAACGTGCAATGGTATTGTTGCGATGGTTCTGTATTAAAACAGGGATGCGTAGGGCTAGGTTGCTGCTAATTTGCAAACTTTAGATCCGCACCGTTTTTTAATTTGGCTGTGCTCTTTTTTCATGATGTGCAGCATAAAGGTAAGACCTTTCCTACTACTGGAAAGGCAAGCGCTGCGTCTTTGTCTTGGACTGCCATGTCTTGTGGCTAACGACATGCTTTATCAGTAGTCTGGAATTACTCTGCTTGAATGCAGATTTCAGCCAGTTAGTGTCCCAACTTTTCTGAAATCCCACGATGCATCCCTGTCGCATTTCCCAATCCATTTTCGTCAATTCTCCCGATTCATATTTGGCGGCGTTATCGACAGCCAAAAGCTGTTTTCGTTCAGGCGCTGTTATCCGAACTAAAAGTTAGTCTGCTGAGCCTGATTTCTCCAAATTCTAATTCGTTGAAAGTGAAAACGATATTTGATGTTATTTTTCTGTAACACGAAAAACTTCTTCCTGCGCGCATACTTGAAGGCCTCTTTCAAGACCATCCTAATGAATTTTCGTCTCACTTGGTTATTTCTACGGACGCAACAGAAAACTTAGAGAAGGCGGAATTGGCATCTTTTGAAATCAACTTAAGTTGTATTTCTCTTTACTTTACTGTTTTACTGATTACACTCCAATGTTTCTTGTAAAATTTTTGGCAATTATTTTGGCCATCGGAAAATTGAGTCCACAGAAATACACAGTAATAATTGCTACAGATCTGCTCTTGGTCTGTACGCATTTAACTCGTAATAACCGTGCTCACCTGCTCAATATATTTTCGACCCTTGACCCCGATAATTTGTTTCAAGTTCACGTTGTCTTGGTCACTGGACATAGTAAAATCTTTTTAAATGATTCAGCTCACTCAGTCGCATGGTAATGAATAAATTATGTGGTCTTAAGTCTTCCTCCCTATGACTGTACTGGGATGAATAATGGTTACGGTCCACTGATGATTTTCGTCGACTAAAATTTCGGTGGAACACGAGCAAATGCCTTTCACGCCAATGCGAGGTGACGTTGTCAAGCTTCCGCTGTAGAGTTCCCCGTCTAAATTTTTGCCTTCCCAATTATGGCTTATCCATAACTAAACTCTGCTCTTTTTGTAATAAAACAGAAGCTATTCATGGCTACTTTTTTCCCGCCGCCGCTTCTCCTCCCTCCGCAGAATGTTCCTCATATTTCCAACTGATGATCTGGGTGTAACACTTACAACAACAAACATTTTGTCTTTTGGTGCCAGTCAATTAGGCACAAGCCATGGGTCGACGTTTACTGCTCTGCGCGAGTTCATTGCAGCGTCCGGAAGGTTACGCTGCTAGGGTGCTGACCGCGCCACGCTTCATTTTTTTCCCTAAATTTATATACAGGTCCTCTTAAGATCTCTCTTATCATTCAGTTGCCAAATGATTCTTTTATAATGTTTGCCTTCACCCCTTTTGATATGTTGCTGAGTGTACGTTCAGCTCCATCCAGTGTGGCCAATCCTCTTCATCGGTACGAGCCATGTTTTGAGGCAGCAACAATATCCTCGCATCAGAGGCCGAGCTCCTTACCCATTGGGCTAAACTAGTGCCTCCTAGGCAGCAGGCCTGTGCATTCTTCTTTATGAATTCATCTTACTTGGACCGCAATTTTTATTGCCAAGCACGGAATGACGAAAGCAGTGACTTCAAAATCACCGCGGCTTACTCGGAAGCGGCCCCATTAGATTCTATGGCAGTCCGTAGATCGTAGATCGTCCGTAGTGACGTAGATCGGGCATCGATCTACGTCACAGATCAAAGTGCGCCGGCCTTATGCTATCTTTACTCGAGGGCAACTTTCTGTGGCAATGACAGGAAAGCTACGGAGGCAAAGCCCGCACGAGCGAGAGCGCTTCTGAAAAGAGTCCCGTGTTTTCATCCGCGTTAGATTAAGCTGGGGAAGATAAAACAGAAACACCTTATTAGCAACAGTTAAATAAGATAAAACACACCGCTGAATGTAGACGTTTACTTATTTTGCGGCTTTTACCTTCCGCGTCTGGGCAAACGCGAAACCGTCGCACGTGGAAGTTGCGTCGATTCAGCGTCTGTTCCGAGCAATGAAAAGCACTGCCAAACACTGGCGCACTACTTGGTGCGGTAATACATGTGCATAAGCTCTGCTCCCATAACTTTCCGTTCATTGCAATAGAAACTTATCCGCGAATACTGGAAGCGCTGGCGAAGTGTCTCAACCCGCTTGCTTGCCCCCGAGGAGTTCATATCTAGAAAGACTGCTCAGCGGAGTTCAACATTTATTGCTTTTGCATTCACCAATCATGAGAATTGCTAAGGTGTCCTCGGATTTTTTTCATTAGGGAGTTTATTAGCTACAAGCATGCTACAAATTATCTCTTAGAAGATATGGCAATATGTATGTAAAATACAGTCGTTTATTTAATTAATGAAACGTTTCAAAACACAATCACTCTAGTTAAATACTCATTGGTTTAAACGGACATGAAGTAAGCATGTACTATAATTTACAATAGAAGGGAGGGTCCTTGTACTAAATTTTCGTCACAGTGAAATTAAAAAAAGAACGTGAGCTAATAATAGTGTAGTGAAACTATCAAAGGGAGCCGAACACTTGTGAATGTGCGCGCTGTGAGAATACATTTGCGGAGTCGACGAGGCGAGCTGCTGGAAAACAGTAATAAGAATGGCGAAACAGAGCAATCTGTTGCCCAAAACATTGATATAAAAATGTGCGAGGGTATAAGAGAATGTAATTATAAAGACAAGTTTCGTCTTTTGGATGGCGGGAAAACACGCACCATCATAGTTAATAGTGGCGTAGGTATAGTCTTCACTTGAGCCGTTGTCCCAGTCCTCATTCTGAATTCCCGTTGTATTCGCAAGCACAGCTGAAAAAGGAAGTGGTTTTATTGAATTCGATAAATAAGCTGTATACCATTACATAAAGGGAAAATTAGACGTCCACCCGTTCGTAGCAAGTCCTACAAAGGAAATCCATACGGGTTCCTCGACAGAAAAGCCTCGCAGTTGAAGAAAAATTAGTTCTGGTCCGGGACTCGAACATGGGACCACCGTCTTTCCAGGGCAGTCGCTCTACCATCATGGCTAGCAGGTTTTGGCCTTTAATCATTACTTCTCTCCACCTGGCGGGTTTTCGCAGAGCTATTACGTCAAACTCTTGCCTTTGCTTTCAGTTGTTGACAAATTCGACTTCACCTTGCGATCTCCTGGCCGCCTGTTTAGGTGAGATGGTAGAACGGCTCCCCCGGAGATGCGGTTGTCTCGGGTTCGAGTAACGGACCACGACGAATTTTTGTTCAACTGCGAAAATTTTCTTTCGAGGAACCAGTATGGGTGTACTTTGCAGCAATTGCTACGAAAGGATGGATGCCTGATTTTTCCTTTTTTTAATAATTTCTCTTGAGGGTTTCTACAGGACTATTGCGTCAATAGCACGACATACTATGCTATGTGTGTAAACAGTACCAGTGATTATGCTACACATCTATATTCGCCTATACTCAATGAATGTAAAAGTTAATCAACGTATGAGACAATCTTCGCAGTTTGCATAAATGAGTACTTGCTGTAAGAATGCGCTGTTAACGCTCTTTTTTTAAGTCAGCTATTAAGCTCGCACAGTGGTTTCGAATTCGAAATGCCGTCGCCAACCTAATCGAAATTAATTTGTATGGAAACGACTTTAGTCTGCCTTTAACTGATACTTCAGATATGGATTGTGCCAAAAACGACGCGCTATGATCGACGAACTACCTGAGGAATGCTTGCTCGTAATAGGAAATGCTTCTGCTCGGCATTTATTACACAATGCCTTTTACAAATATGTCTACTTTTGAAGACACGCTTGTTTTTTGTTTCAAGTTAGTCAGGTTTATGTAAAAACAGGTTCAGCGCTTGCGGAAGAACAATGGTTGGGTTGACCAGGCTTTTCTCTAAAAAAACCCAAGCTTCCATGATAGTGGCTTTATTTTCTTCAGGTCAGTCGTGTACGTCAGGTGAAAAATGAGGTTGGGTTTCAACTGAGGAAACTGCCACATGCCAAATCCGAGCCAAGCTTTTTCAGAACGGATCACGTGGTCTAATGTGTTCCTCAGTGTACTTCAGGTTGATTCAATGTTGAATTGTTTTCAGAAAATTTTGCTTTTCCTCTCATCTTCAAAATAGAATTTCGAGCCTTGTAATGATCATGTGAAAGATGCTCCTCTTATTGAGATCCCAGTTTTGCAATAATATGAGACATACAAATGATGTAATGTAACATTTAAGTGGGACGTGGTGGCCGGGTTCTCAACTTTCATTCTGGAATTTCTTTTGCCCTGAATTTTTCTTATGCGAACAGTCTGTAATGTGGAGCAGCAAATGAATTGTAGTTGCCCATTATTCAAATTCATTGTCTTTCCACGTGCCCTACTTCATTGCGGCTGCAGCATGCAGAAATCACAGCACGTACCCAGCACAGATTTTCTCGGCTTAAGATCTGCCTGACAAATGGGCTCATAGGAGTTTACGAGTTATCTGCTCTCATTTCTGCTATTCTTAAGCTTTTGTCAGTAATTTCGATTTTTCTTTTTGGAAAATACATAATACGCATTTAATGACCCAGCCCTTGAGCCAGAGCCACTAACAGGCCCCTTAAAAGACGCTCCTAAATGTGCCTTTCATTACCTTGTCATAGCCAAAAATATTATCCACATAAATTATCGCATCGATGGCAAGATAGTAACAAACACAACGCAAGAGTATTTAGAATACTTACCAAGTACGAGCCAGATCAAACACGTTGCAGGCCACGCTGATCGCTTCATCTTATTTCCTTTCTTGCGTGCGGACATTAAATATATAGAAGCGGTGATTAATTGCAATAATAACAGCAGTCACTTAAAGATTTAAGTAAAAATTTTACCCTGACATTTGAACGCAAGATATTTTGCTGAAATAAAAACAGTTGCCTAACAATTAGGATGCTCTAAGTTCCACCTTCCGTTTTTGTTGCATGTAGTCGCACTGCGAATAAGGTCATGCATACATAGTTTTCTGTGAAAATAATGACAAAAAAAACGAGCATAAACAGCATATCTTTAAGATTTTTTTCCGCGCCTACGGTAAGATGGAATTAACTATTAGAAAAATGGCAGCAGGGCAGACTTTACTAGCAGAACGTTTAAAAATCTGTCTTTTACACGTCAACGTGCACTTTTGTAACCATCACTGCTGGTTGTATTCTAGAATGTATACGATCTGATGTTAACAATTTACACCTTCTCCGTTAGCTGCGGACCTGCGAAACCGGCACCAAAAAATTTCGCCATGCCTCATCTTACGTTGAATGTTGGAAATAACGCTATGATCACTGAAGCAATGTGGTGAATTGCCGCTGCCGAAACGAGTCACGCATTAAGTGCGTATGGCAGTGGGTACTGTCTGCAGCTTTCATATGGACTCATATGCAAATAACCAGTGACCAAATTTAGCACGAAAGAGGTTTATTAAAGTGTGGAGCATGAATAACTTTTATTAAATATTTCCCCTGACCTGCTTTTTGTAGACTGAGTGACGAAACTTGGCACAATTATTAGTGCTTCTCTACCTAGGTGCCATTTTGGGACATATACGCCTCCTATCTCTTTATGCAACTTTAATTGCTTCGCGTGTAGAAGTCAACAAGTCGCTCTAAAATCCACATTGTGACTTCGTACGTCAGAGCCTCATTATCTGAAAATGCCTGTCCTTCAAACATGTCTTCATTGTTGGAAACAGGTGGCAGTCCCAAATTGTGTGGTTGAATGAGGTAGGGTGATGCCATCGAATTTGAAGCTCACAGCAGTGTGTCTCCATCTGGGCAACATGTGCACGGTGAATGGGGCAATGTCTTGCAGAAGACGGACACTTCGGTGAGCTTGCCACCTGTCCTGCTACTGATGGTCTCCAATAATTCCTTCACTAGTCAAGCATAGTATGTCACAGTCATCGTGCAACACTATTGCAGCAGATCTACCAAGGCTACACCGTGCCAGTCTAAGAAAATTGTGAGCAAAGCTTGCCGAGGGTTGGGCACGTGCTTTCTTCAGAGTTGGTGAACAAGGATGCATTCGTTACATCAATTAAAATTTAGTCGCCAGAGTAGCGATGGCCGCAGCTTTCTTCCTGTCTAGTCAGCTTCTTGAAAAAGTCCTTATGGTTTCGTCTTTTCACGAAAACTTGGGGGAACATTTGATGCATTTGCGCTTGAGTAAAAATCTCTGCAGCTGGGATCCAGTAAGCCGGTCCTTCAAGCCTATGGAGATGGTCATCATTAATTTTCGTGCTTAAACCTAACAATATTGTCGATATTTTGGGCTAGGTCTCGAGTGGTTGTGCGATGATCTTGTAAAATGGTGGCCTGAGGCCATAGGCGTATCGACCGGAGAGTGGTTGGGTGGGAGGGAACGGTCTCATTGTGGAAAGTGGTGGGCAAAGTATGTTATTTAACCCCTCGCCCCTACTTTTGAATACGAGCACTGCACTTTCGGCGGCACGCTGTGAAGTCAATTTAAACTACAGATGGAGCTAAATTTTCTTCCTTAGTAGAGTGACTAGATAAGTTATGCGTTACTACGCACTTCCTGCTTGGGTAGTGGCGATTGTCTTCTGTGCCTTCTCGGGACGCCGTATACCGGATGACGTACGGGATTTGCCATTCACACTCGCATTGCGGACCACTCAACTCCTGGCACAGGGTGGTTCTCTCATTAACTAACTGTCACCTTGCGCAACTTGCATCATGCTCAATTTCTTTGGACCACTGTATGCGTATTGCGGCCAGGGAATTACAACTTCCGGTCCTAACGTGGGAGTAGCCCGCTCTATGGGACCTTGCGCCCCGTAGCTCGCATGACCTTTCAGTAAAGATATTCCATCCATCCATCCATTCTGTATCCGTATTCTAAAACATAATCAGCATGTTACAGTTATTCTACGTTTGAGGGGAGGTCAAGATAAAATAATGTAAGCGGCCGCCCCCAACGACTGATGTGTCTAGCTTAGACCATTAACTCATTGGATTATCAAATTCTGGAACTATTTAGTCTCTCTCCGTTGCATAGTTGCAGTCGCAGTATCTTGTCACCATGAGAATGTGTTCAAATTTCTTACAAGTAGAGCTATCCAATTTCATTTTGTAATCACGACTTATCGTAGCTATGCCCGCGAAAATGACCTTGGTAGAACTCACTGAGCCATTTCAGTAACAATAGAACACCGACTTCGCTGCTTTAAATGCGAGTGTCGCAGATAATTACTAAACTGCCGTTTTTTCAAGTATTTTTATGAAATACCTTCCGTCAGGAATTTCGATTGATTGTCAATTATTGCGTGAAATTTACACAATTTTCTCCCACTGCGCTGAAGATTCCATGTTGAAAGTAATCAAGGTGGGAGAATTATTCTGCGCATTATATAGTGACCCTTCATAGTGTCCCACTAAGCAGTGACCCAAGTTGGCAGAAACAGGTTCATCGAAGATTTGCACATAATTTAATTTGAATGTCTCACATGCTGGCACAACAGCTTAAAATTAGGGCCTCATCTTCTGAAGCGAAATGTCTGGCACCTGTGCTTTCACTTAACCAAATTTGTTGTTGCCTACTGCGTGCACAGATTAAGATTAGCTGCGGCCGTCACGCGGCGCTACATGTCATCGACCGGGCGGACAGTGCGAATTGTGAGGAATGCGGTATTCCCGAGTAAATTGTGAGCGGCGTCACTTCTATCATGAGCCATCTAATGAATCGCCCGCCAGCAGAGCGCCAGCAGAAGCTGTGTTTGGTGGACGCAGCTATGGCTCTGTAACTAATGCGTACGTTGAGTTTCTGCAATTTAGGACATACCCACAAATAGCCACTGCGGGTGGCCATCTGAAATAACCATTTGAGTATTGCACTAATGTTTCAGACCACACGTGAACTTTCAAGGACAATTATGCGTGGTCACATTATACAAGACGAAATGGAAGCAAGCCTGCCATTTGGCAGTCGTGCTGCCCTTTATTGCAGCACATGTCAGCCATCTTTCCCTTTTTGTTCCTCGAACTATCGCTTTTCACAGCCAATAGAATGCATTACACACAGACTGTGCAAGTGGAGTTAACCTTTTTGTATGAGAAACAGCTGGCGAACTCGGGAAGGTTGGGTACACCGCTTGATAAGGGTCACTTGTCATGCCAATGCTTGTCTTCATAAGCTTTTGCGCTCCTGACGAGTCGTCTGTGACAAATGGAATCAGGAGGCTTTTCTTGCCCGCGCACACTTGCTCGCATGAAGTGTCCAACTTACTGCGAAAATATCCATTTGATTTGATCACACGGAAATGTAGCTGTCAGCAATATTGCACTAGTCTTCGCCGGTCACTAGGCAACCCGCTTATGAGGGAGCTTCAGCTCGAAGCAAACTCTGATTACCCCACCGAAATACACGTAAGAGGCAGAAATGCTCTCCCGAGAGGACCACTGTACCAATTTCGTGTAAAACGCGTTCCATTTGACAAAGAAGGTTACATTTTAGTCACTGTAGAAAGCTAACATCTCACTTAGGACCTCATACTATTTAACAACTTGTCGACATTGGTATTTGGAAAGATGCGGGAGCAACGAAGTTTACAAGTCCGTAATTCTGCATCCAATGAGACATCAGATAGCTGTAAACTCCATCCGCTAGTGCAAATAAAGTCGTCAAATTAGACATATGAATTTGCAGCATGCTCCGCATGTTTTCCACTGCATGGAAACGTTCTCAATTAAAAAAATTACTTGAAAATGTTCAACTATTTTCGAGGGTTTCGCGAAGCTCCTCGAGAAACCCACCAGTGTAGTTGAAGGTGGCGGATGAATATCTCATTTTTTTTTGTGTTTGGTGTCTTACTAGGAGCAGTTTACAAAATCTTGCTATGGACGATTAATACTTAGCTTTAGAGACGACAATTTGTCACTTGCAGGCTTTCTTTTAAATTTAGCAATTTTCAAACATTTCGTAGACAACGTTCACTAAATAAAGATTTGCTTCTGCAGTCACCAGACATTAATGTTTTCATTTAAATGCAAGAAACTTCATGAAATTGGGCGCAATGGATGCATAGCGCTACCATCGTTCCCGTTCTCGTGCATTTAATCGACATTCCCGATCTAAACCTTACTAGTAAGTGCGAGAGAGTAGAAAATCGCATTCGTTGCCACATGTTATCTTAAGCATAAAGGCAATAACTGTAAAGGCGACATGTTGCTCTTTGCTTGATCTTTAAGTGCCCCGAAGTTCTAATGATTTACGAAGAAAACATTCTTACCATAGTACCGACGTCAGTTTTTCCGTTTTCCGCGAACAGACTCCTAGCTTGTTAAGCCTGTCACGCTCTAGGCACTTTTCTATTTCCTGGTGAACTTTACAAACTCATTAAAGTGTGAGTTCCCCTCCGTTCTATCCAACCATTGTGATGTAAAGAATCTCAATAAACGCACTACACAGCGAATGATAAGTTAAACTGAAGTGACAGATCATTTCATTTGGATGTGTTCGGTTGGCAGGAAAGTCCGCGTTAGAAGAATTAGTATTTAGGGTAAACAAACAAAAAAAGCTACTTGATGGTATGTTACGTGAAGGTTTGGTGCGCTCGGCAATGTCTGACAAATCTGGCGCGTATTTTTTGCAATTTATAGGTCTGATGCGTGATTGTTTTCATAAAGTCAACTACCTAGGCTGCGGAATTTTCGGTTATGTTGTAGATTTTCGTTCTCATTTTTTAAAATGAAAAACGTACGGTGTGACATTTCTCAGCTACCACCTCATTTCTGACCACCTCCAGTTTGACATAATACCTATAAAAACGCATTATGATGGATGCTAAACTTACATTTTATATTAAAACAACCTTAGAAAGATTTAAAAGTCTCTTTGCAGAGCCTGCTCTCACCAGTCATAATAACTGACTATTGTTAATATCTGAGCTGAGAAGTTAAAAAACGAAGTTAATCGTGAAATAATAATAACGCGTCCCTAATCTAAGCTCTGCGAAGGCAACAATCAAGAAAGGCTCATCTTCGGTCAGGCAGGAGAACAGATTATCGTTTTGTCTGAGTAGCATCATCGTTTTCTAGGGCTGTGGGAGGCGCGATGATACACAAAATTAGTAGAAAACAAGGACAAGACAAGTGAAGCGCAAACTGTAAACGGAGAATAGCATACTTGCAGTGGAAGATTTTTGTAGGTATTACCAGCACAAATACGGCTTGACTTTTATCTATTTTTAGTAATACCCCAATTGCTTAGGCGGTGTTACTAGATCCCTTAACGCTAATATCCAAAAGAAAACCAGTATTTCTCATTGTATTTCTATGTAAGACCTAAGTTTTGTTTCCTGCGGAATGTCAACAACAGACTTTCTTACTGGCTGTAATGCGCTGTATCACGTGAAATGAACATGCAAGAAAAGAACTCACAGACTCACTGAAAACTGTTGCTATATCATTAATAAATGAAATACTGCCGCTGTAAGCGACAGCATGTGCAGGCAGAAAGACTCAAGACGCTCGGCTTCCTGAGCTCGCATAAATAATAAGCGAATTAAATGTCAGCCAAGCCTTACCGAAAGGGCGTCTGTAGCTTCTAGCGAGTAATGGAAATGCGTCATAAAAACTACTGAGAATGTGCGGTCGAACACGTGATCAACGAAACCATAAGTCATGCTCGTTTAACATTGAAACTGGTCACGCGGTAGTAGGCGCCTAGCAACAGGTGCGTGTTAAACAAATAAGAGGGTCAGGAAGAACGAATACGGACCGATGTGGCTACAATTATCAGTAACCAGAGAGAGCGTCACATTTGTGTCCTTGGGAGCAAATAATATGCGAAGATTAATTAGGCGCTGGTTTGTTTCACTTTCTTCAACATTAGTTACTCTGGATGATTTGCGTCATTGCAAGATTTGGAATTTCAGAATAAGAGTGAACTATTCGTGTGCACAGTGCAATGAAATGTTGCTGCATACTATTCGTTATGGTTGTGTGCTGCAAAAGCACGCCGGCAGGATATCCAATCCTGCAACAATGTCAAACCACAAACGTTTGAAGTGCCATGCTGCTGCGCTAAACTCGCGCCCCGCTTTATATGCAGCATGCAAAAGGTAAAACACAAACATGACATTTGCGCACATAAGTTGAAGTTCCGTTCTTGGTTTGATTGCGTATAAACAGAAATACAGAGTACCAAGAGCTGTTGTATTCGCCCCAGCTATGCCATGAAAAGAATTTTTTTGCACTTTTACACATAAGGGAGATATCAGATGCTAGTTCTTTGGAAATTTGGAAAAGCATTGACCGCGAACATTACGTCGATATTCCGAGTCATATTAATGAAAGCATAACTGCGGTATATAGACTGCCTCTCAATGTGGGAAGACATCACGTTCCGCATGAATATAGTGCGAAAGCACGTGAGGTCACTTCTCGGACAAAGGATAAAAAAAACACATCTGAAGTGTTTTGTAGTTCATATGCGAGCGAAAGAAATTCGCCTCTAAGCTTAAGAACTTGGGGGCGACTTTTGCATACATCTCTAGCCAGACGAAGACTACGGAAAAGGGCGAGCGCAGCGATCGAAAATGCAGGATACTAGGATAACACTCGTGGCGCAAAGATTCATGTGTATCCTAGAATGCTGTTCAGCGAGTAAAGTTCTCGCAAAGCAAGGAAAGTGGCAGAATACTATGCACGAGCAGGTGGACGACGTTCCATGGTGACTCTGCCACATCATCATAGAAATCGAAATTATAGAGTAAGTTTAAGTGGCCAAGAGAAACAATATAAGATGAACATTAAAACGGCAGTTTACGGGAGGTAGCTACTGCCTCACACACGTGGAAGAAGGTGAAGAAATCAATTTCGCCAGTACTTACCACCTCGAGCCTTATCACACGACACGTTATCTGAGGAGTACTTTGAGCCTGCAATTTGTGCTGACCGCAGACACTCCCAGTGTATAATCACACCTGCTTCTCGAGTCGGGGCATTTACAATGACGCAGTTCATGCCAGCGGTGAAAGCATTGTAGCACTCTTATGATTAGCAATTTAAAATATTATGGTGAACTGACGTCTTGAAAGCAAGTCATGACAAATGTATTCCGCTTGCTGTTAAATTTTATTTTAAAGTTTGCTGAAAGACTGACTACAACGTTCAAGCACCGCAGCTGTTATGATATAAAGGGAAATAAATGGTCGAGGGTTTATTATTGTACGCAAGCAAGAAGAATGTTAAGAAACTGTTATAATTATTGGCGCATAGAATTTTAGAAGAATATATTTTCATTTAGTTGCTTTGTTTCACCTTAAGTCTTTGGTACTTTGCGACCGTTGTCTTCTTCTATATTCGTTTAGGCCCTTTTAGAGGGACACGGGTATTTCTCGTCGACGACTTGCGTTTTTCGTTGTAATATTTACAATATAAAATGTCATTGAGATACAGACCTGATTATGTACTAAAAGCAGCTGAAAATTGCTTTTCACATGACTAAAGTTGGCGCGGTAGCTGGAAAACAAGCAATGTTGAAACTTCCCCGGGCGGGAATTGTCCAGTATATGTGAAACATAAAACGGCAGTGGGCGGGGTGTGGAATGATACATGCGCAGTAATGGCTTCAGGTGGCGACCGCTCGTCACAGTCGCCGCCAGATTGTCTTTAACGGCACGGTTAGCTTAAGCTTATCGCGAATTTTGTCGGCGTTGATAAATGAGCCCACCGCAACACAGACAACAAAGAGAGAATCGGTAAGTTTAGCTGTTGCTTCTGGTCGGCCACTCTTTGTCAGCAACTCTGCCGCCGCGGTTGCGGTACGCCTTAATAATTCTGGTCACTTATGTCCTCGACGTCTGCCTCGCGTTGCGACATTCCCTCAAGCAAAAGCTCCCCAATATACTTTCGCTCATACAACGGCATGTGGCGCGCCGTATTGCATAAAAGAAAGGTCGCAGTTTCGCCCTAAAGGTAAAGCATCGATTACCGTAACAAATAATGGACAGCTGGCTACACGAATTAAGGATAGCGGTTTTTTCAGCCGTGTAAAACTGTCAGCATTGACATATGAACTAAATTAACAAGCATGGTGTCACGTGCACTCAAGCAAACATGAACACATCTCACACGATTGCAGCAGAAACTCGCTGTCTAAAGGCTGGAGCGAGGACGAGCGGCAGCAGCAGCGAGCGAGTAGACCTTAGTGCTGCGTCTCGCATTAACTCCAACTAAGCCGCTAAAACACAGCGCGCGGCGGACTCTTCCACCGTCGCAGATGGCTCTCTACATAAAGCTGCCCGCGCGTGCTGCCGGAATAGAACGCTCTCACTCCCCCTCCTCTCCGCCTGGAACCTCGCGTGCGACGGCAGATGGCGCGCACACTCTCTGCTTTCGCGCCACTCTGCCCGAGGTTGAGCTGCGATCGCTGCTGACTCTCCCACGTTTTTCACCCCTTTGACTGCTAAATACGGCGCGCAACATGCGTCAACCATATTATCGCCCTTGGATTTCGTGCGGAAGCTCATGGCCATGGCAGAAAGGCTCCTGGTGTGTCCATATAGCTGGTATCGCAGTAAAACGTACTGAAGTGCGGCTAATTCTTCGCTGCAGATTTCACAAAGTATTTCACAGCTTTACTGCAGGAAATTTTAGGAAAACATAGTTTAATAATGTGATCACTTATCCAAATAAGAAATTCCTTATCTTTATGTCCTTGGCTCACTGCATATAGGCATTTGCAAGTTTTTCGTACATACCATTCATTAGTGCCTGCTCAGTTTAAGTTGAGACTTGTTCGGATATTCTCTCGTAAGGCATTGTTCATGAAACAAATGGAGCCTAGCGAGAGGGGGCGTTAGTGGCCCAGTGGTCTCAGTACTTGCTGCGTCAACAAACATTACTGCAGCTCGATTTAAGGTAAATGATATTGCGCTTCAACTTTTGAACCCAGCTGTAACTCGACGTGGCTTCTTCGTCATATTCTTCCCCATCCATACCATCCTGCTTTACATTTTGAACCCAGCTATAACTCACTGCGTTCTGCCATGTGAATTCGGCGTCAAGGATGTTTTATAGCGTTTAAGTTTAAACCACTGCGTTCTGGCCTGATGCTCGAGTGCTCGCCGGTTTTCAGAGCATATACAGGCGAAACCAAGCGCCATACGACGACGAAATGCAATGTTTGTAGAACTACCTCAGTTTCACAGCGCAGCTGAAAACATCAGCTCCGTGCCGGTCACGAGAATTGGCAGCGCTGCGATCGAGTCGCGCTACCGACAGCGCTCCGTGTTGCAAGTCTTCGCTGCGACTGTGTCCCGTGTGGTTGCATTGTTGCTGCGCATTTATTGCGTCTTGCAGAAATTCGTTCAGATGTTTGAGTATTGGGAGCTCGCGTTGGTCAGCGGGACTGTAAAGCCCCGGGGGTCAAGCATGCAACATCCCGACATGTTTTACTCCGGGTTGTAAAAGAGGCTATAAGACGCCACTTATGTGTAAGCATCACTTGCCGGATACCACAGGCCACAGGTTCGTCATCCGTCATGTGAAAAGTGTGATGCATTCTATTTGTGCAAAGACGCGTAATGTGCGAAGACGTTCGATTGTTATAATAATTTAAGTGTAGATTGTTGGTGGCTTTATAAGCGATCAGGAACAATAGAAAAATATAGGTAAAATATGCATCGGTATACATAAAGCTCCATGACGAAGCTTGTATTAAGGTATGGGCCAAAGGAAACTTGCGGTTGGGCGAACTTAAACATGGGGGTGGGCTATTGAAATTTGGATGTGACCAACTTGCAATTTGGGGTGCGCCAAATAAAATATGGAGAGCAACCTAAATTTGAGGCTGGGAAAGCTTGAAATTCAGGGTTGGGCCAATTGAAATTTTGGGGTGTGCCAACTTGAAATTTGAATTGGGGTTAGCTGAAATTTGGGGCTGGACCAACTTGAAATTAGAGAATGGGTCAATATCAAATTTGGATGGGGGACAGCATATATTTGGAGGTGTCCCAACTTGGAATTTGGAGGTGGCGCAACTGAAATTTTGGGCTCGGCCGACTTGAAATTTATGAATGAGCCAACTTGAAATTTGAGAGTGGACCAATTTAAATTGAGACCTGATCAACTTGATGTTTGCAGGTGGGCCGGCTTGAAATTTGTGGTGGGCCAAGTGAAATATGAGGGGCAACCTAAATTTCAGGGTGGGCCGACTTGAAATTCGGGCTTGGGCCAGCTGAATTTTGGGGTGCGCGGACTTGAAACGTGGATGAGGACAAATTGAAATTTGTCGCTAGGCCAATTTGAAGTTAGGGGGAGGGCCAACTTAAACTTCGATGCCGGTCAACATAAATTTGGGGTTGGCACAACTGAAATTTAGGGATGGGCTAAATTGAAACTGTGGGCTCGGTCAACTTCAAATTTGAACGGGATTGAATATAAATTGAGTGTGAGCGAGCGCGCAATACGATTGCCTTTCTCCAAGGAAATGCATAGGTAACATAGGATGTTAGGAAGCTTTGCATTTGCAGTTTGCCCGATAAACAGTCATAGTTAAAGCTTGTTTGTTATCCAGTAGTTGTTGCTTCTTTCCTTCATTACCTTTTCTGCTTTAATACCTCTCCTGCAAATTCGATTATGAAGTGCCTTGCCTGGCGGACACATCCAGTCCTAAGTGATGTCGAGGTAGCTTCGCACATAGCATAACCCTTCAAATCAAAGGGTATAAGTCGCCTTTAAGATTCGTACTGCGCTTGCGAAGGTGTCACTCATAGTGAAAACCGTGAACGATAAATACGAAGGCAGTATTGCTTTTCAGTGGAGTAATAATTCTACGTAGACGAGCGAACGTGCGTGGAATACCAAGCCGACGGGCCGCTGCAAGCTATGCAAAAAACGGGGAGCTGTACTCGACCGCAGCGCCATTATTTCTGGTGACGACTGCGTGTGTTACAGGCTTGTGCTAGCCAAGATGCGGAGCAGGGAAACTCAGTTGGGTTTAGCAACATTGACGAAATGGTGAGGATTCTGAAATGAAGATTATATAATGACGATAGCGTGATGACGATGGCTTGAGGACAATGCGTTGACGACGAATGTATCATGAGGGTGGCTTGCCGACTACTTTATGACAATAACTCTATGACAACATCCCTATGATGACAATAGCGCGACGAGGTTGGCGTAATGGTTGCATAACCAAAATTGAATTACTATGACCTTACGACGACTGTGGTAAGAGATAGTAGGACAATGAGGGCATGACACCGATTCTGCATGCCCAGAGCCACGACGACGTGCACAATAGCACATGCGCAGCAGCATGTAGCCGTGGGAACTGTAGAGTGCCCTATATCTGGTATCGGTCCACATGGCGCACCGCGCCGTCAGCGCACAACTGAACTACGAGTTGACAAGAGCTGACATCAGGAGGACCCACCTAGTGCTTTGAATGTATAGAAGCGTGGTAATGACTACCTTTTACAGATTGTAACTTTGGTAAATATTTGCACTCAAGGAGATGTGGATCATGTTTCCGTCGGCGAATGTTAGGAGCCGAGCCACTACTAGTCGTATTAGTCGGGCGCGAGGCCCATTCTTGCGAGGTTGCTTCTGCACGCTGTCAGTTGCTCGGTGATAAATATAACAGCTGTCACCGACACACAATCCATCATGTCGAAGTGTGAATGCCGTCGAACCATGCTATGTTTTGTGCAGACCCAGTGAGTTTCATTCGAACAAGCCACCTGGCGAACGAAAAATCTCCGGAAGCAGAAACATCAGCAAGCATAAACTTCGAAGGCTGAGGGAAAAATACGTAGCCGAACTAAAGCAGGCAGCATTGACAATCGCAAATCTGTACAATCTCTTGCGGTAACTACCAGACAACAAGTGCGCCCGCTCAAGTGTATTGTCAGTTATATTCGGGTCGATATTCTGTGTAGGCGTATATTTTTGTTTCAGTCTGAGTTGACGATTGTGTGCTTTCCGGAAAAGGTGGAAAATGAGGTCACAGTGGCAGGCCCTGTCCTCGATGTCATTAAGGTGCGAATACATATAATCGTTATCGTGCACAAAACTTTTAAATGTCAATCTTCGTTTCGTGTTCTTTTTCTTCAGTATGTTATTTTACATTGCGTAGAACTACCTTTATTACCTCCACATGCTTTTTGTGCAGTTATGTGTCTCAGCCTCAGAGTATTGCGAGGTCCCGACGTTCTGCCCAGGGGAAGCGTACGGCATTGCAGCTAATTGCTGGTGTCGGGATCAAAAGCGTGGGAAAGTAAAGTTAGGTGCCGAAGGGATCGTGGTCTGTGCACGGTGGACTGCTCTTAGAGGGAACATGGCTCAATGTGACCGCGCTCCTCGGGGTGCCAGTGCGTCCTGCGCGGCCGCGCATCGAAGCGAAGCGGCGCATGCGCACACGGCCCAAGGGGAGGTGCTTCGCGTTGTCTGCCACAGCGCTGGAGCTTTGCTGTGATGTACAGTTCACTAGACTCAGGAAACTGAGTGCCCGAGGGTCGTCGCTGGAAAGTGCGCTTCACTGACTGCAGCCTTTTTTGGCTGGTTTTGTCTACATCTTGGGAACAGCCTGCTTTGTCAGCATGCACAAACAGAAACAAGCTTCTCAGCACATAAAGGTCAGCATTCTTTTTTCTGAGCGATGGGAACTAAAAGAAAAAAAGTTATTTTTTCACATTACCTACGTTGCTGCGTACCTCAACTGGTACCGGGCTGTGCAAAACAAGCTCGACACCCTCATACGAGGGGTCTACATGCAAGCACTTGGGCTCCCACATTGCACCGGCACTGAACTCTTCAACCAAGTGGGAGTTCACAACAACCTTTCCGAACTGATTCAAGCCCAACAACGCTCTCAGCTTGAACGGCTCACCCTTACTGAAACGGGGCGCTTTATTCTGTCCACGCTTGGCTTTACCTACCATCAGCAACAGGGCCCCAAACAACCGATCCCGACCGACATCCGTAGCTGGATCTACATAGACCCTATCCCTAGAAATATGCACCCTGAATATAACAGGGCGACTAGGGTAAGGAGAAGGAGAATATAATTGCGACTAGGGCAAGGAGAAGGCTTTGTTTGAAAAGAAAGTGCTTGAAAAAAAGTTGATTTTGCGCAATGCCGGAAAAATCCCCACACCGCACACGATTGCAAAATTTGGCTGAGCTCTTGAGAGCAGCGTATCTTATCCGTACACCGTAATTTTTCACCAAGCAGATGGTGTGTTTAGGGCAGCTATAGGGATTCCTTAGAATTGCAGGGAAGTTCGGCTGAAGCGTTGACAGTAGCGTATGTTACCCATAGACCGTATTTTTTCGCAAAATCCTCAGGAGTGTTCAAAACTCCTTTAAGGATTCATTAGCCACCACGTGATAAAGGCCAGTCACCGAACATGCGTTTACGACGCTGCATAAATGTATACAAGCGTTTTGAAGCATTTGGGCGTGTTTTTGAACGATAAATCAGTGTTTCCCATATCTCACTCCATGATGTCGTTCGAGCGGAGAGCCGAATGCTATTAAGTCAGGCAACTGCTTCTCTCGCATCAGCATTGAAACATATGTCTGTGTCGCTTATAGACCGGGGTTTGGTCAAAATGTAGTAGCCTACCAAAGCTCTTTCGCTTTACTGTGAAGGCATTTATCGGAAAAAGCGACGGTGTATATAGTGCGACAACAGTATCAGCCAGCCAGCTTGGATTTCGCCTCCGTCTGTATGAAGCCTGTTCATACAGGTCCGCGCGTTCGCTCGAAACGCGTGAAATGGCTCTGTGCATGCGCTTCGCGGTCACAGCATCTCCTTCTCTGCCAGCGAAACGGCCATCTCCGCCTCCATTCTGGTCGGACGACGTTGACGCGTGCGGTTGCGCGTGACGGCAAGACTTCGTATAAAACGTGATCGGCTTCCGCGCCGCTTAGTCTTTCGTCCTCGTGCGCAACGACGCCCGCGTGCGTATGTGTGAAATGAATATGGAAAGTGAGTTGGGATCGTCGTCGGAAATTTCTAAAGACGAGATTTGCATCGCCCAGCGCTGCGAAGACCAATGAGTTCGGCGAAAGGGTCGGAGGGAGTAGACCGACCAAGATGTGACCAAGCGATTGTGAATGCACCAACAAAGTAGCCGAGTCATGGTGATTTAACAAGGCTATCGCGACTGCGAAGCGTTTAATTAGCAGCCGTCCAAACAATGGCATAGCAATGCCTAAATTGGTTCTACGAAATTGCTAATTTTCTCCAGGAAAATGTGCCTTCACATGACATTCCGGTGTTGGCGCAGCCAAACCATCTCAATATTGTTGTTATGTTTGAAATTGACATTGACGTAGAAGAGAAAATTACGTGTGTTAAAGAAATAGGCAGGATGGACGCTGCGGGAGAATGACAACTAACATAGAAAAAGAACGCAACCAAAATATTGATCAAATTAGAAAGGGAAATTTGGTACTGCAATTCTTCATTCATCGTTTCAATGACAGCTAGCATACCTATATATCTACGATTGGAGATGGTATTGTCGAGAAAGGTAATGACAGTTAACGATATTCTTCTTTGTAGTTGAGCTATGTCACGTGCGAATCATATATTTTCTTAGAACAGCCGAGTACCTTACTTTCAGAACTATGTCATCGTATTGAGTCATATTTAGTGCACAGATGCTCGACAATTCAGAGCACGCCTCCCGTTTAGTCAGCATGGGTTTCTTGCAAGGGCGCTCGAAACCGATAACTACATCAAATATTTAACAAAGTCATTTGAAGTTGTAACCCGATAAGATGAGTTCGGTAGAAGAAACCAGACTACCACTTAATATTTTTAAACAGGAACATTGACATACAATATTAGAATAAAAAAGAAACCGGAGTTGCGCGAAGCCAAACCGCGTTTGAACCTAACTACCGTAGTCAGTATGCCATTGTACTATAGGTCAAACCTATAATTTGATGTTTTAGTTTCACCTATAGGAATAGGTCAAACTAAATGTTTCTTTCGCTGCCCGGTGGGATTCCACATGTTATCGTTTCTGACCCGTTTGTCGGCTTAATACATTTTAGTAACGGAAAGGACAAAAAGGAAAAAGTCCCTAAAGGCATGAGAGGGGCGGCAGCACCCATGGGTCGTATGTCTTTTAATCTTCGTTAGGTGAACGAATATGCTCAAAATAAATAATAATTAGTCATTCCAACTATTTAAGCAGGAAACCCCTTGGCCCTGTATAGATACTTGAAGAAATTCCCTTTGATTGTACTGAACCAACATATTTGCCCAGCAATGCGAAGTACATGAAAAAAAGCTATGGAGTACTTAAGAAATTCTTGTGCAGGCTCTACAGCACCGACGCTAGCGTCACTGGTATGATGAGCCATCTAGTGAATCACCGCGAGAAGAGCGAAATGTCGTGCAAAGCCTCGAAGACGTTTATCACTGTCGCCTGTTACGACGGTGGCGCAATGCAACAGTGGCGCAGTGGGTAGCGCCCTCGCCAACGGAGCAGTAGCAGTGGTGGTTGGGCATAGGATAGAAGTCCCACTGTGTCCAGTTTGCTTCTTTACTTACCATGAAACGACGCAATGTGTGTGCCGTTTTACTGCAACGGAACTTCTGCCACGGCTTTCTGATGACGGCGGCATCTCACAATGAGCTAAGTAATGCTTCCGCATTAAAGGGACATTGGGGGAGGGCTAAGTACGGAGAAGCTGCGCTTGGTGGGCATAGCTACAGTCCTGTAACGAATGCGTACGTTGAATTTCTGCACTATTGGACATACGCACAAATACCCACTGCAAGTGGCCACCTCAAATAATCATTTGAATATTGCAGTAATCTTTCAGACCACACGTGAACCTTCGAGGACCATTATGCGTCGTCATCGTACACAAGACACCATCTTGACCATTTCTAAAATGGACAAGGTTTGCACGAGGCTCCATCGCAGGCGATGTAGTTACTGTCCTGCGATGTGGCAGGGCAGCACGCCTGCCACACCGCAGGTGTGTTGTCCTTTATTGCAGCACTTGTCAGCAATCTGTCCCTTTTCGTTCCTCTAACTATCGCTTTTCGCACCAAGTAGACTGCATTACGCACACACTGTGCAGGCTAAGTTAACGTTTTTAAATGAGAAACAGTTGGCGAACTGGGGCAGTCTCAGAGTGAGTATAGCGCTTCAAGAAGGTCATTTGTCATTGTCAATGCTTGTCTTCATAAGCTTTTGCGCTCCTGAAGACTCGCCCGCGTCAAATGGAATCGGAAGGCTTTTCTTGTCCGCGCGCTCTTGCTCGCATCAAGTGTCCATCTTACGGCGAAAACGTTCTCTTGTTTTGATAACACGGAAATGTAGCTCTCAGCAATAGTGTACTAGTCTTAGCCCGGTCCCTAGGCAAGCCGCTTAAGAGAGAGCTGTAGCTGGAAGCCAACTGTGATTACCCGACCGAACTACGCGTCACAGGCAGAAATGCTCCCACGAGATAATCACTTTAAGAAATTGAACTAAAACGCGCTCTATTTGGCAAAGAATGTTAGATTTTAACAACTGTAGCAAATAAAGTATGACTTAGGATCTCATACTATTTAGCAAGTTATCGCCATTGGTAATTCGAAAGATGTGAGCGCACGAAGTTTACAAATCCGTAATCCTGCACCCAGTGAGATATCTGATATCTGTAAACTCCACCCGCTAGTACAACTAAAGTGGTCGAACTGACATATGAATTTACAGCATGCTTCGCATGTTTTATACTGCGCGGCAAGGTTCTGAAAAAAAAAGTCACTTGAAATTGTTACCATGTTCCCGAGGGTATCGGAAGACCCTATTAAAATATGTGTGTAATTGAGGGCTGCGGATAAATATCTCATTTGTTTGTGCTTTAGATGTCTTAATAAGAGTTGTTTAAAAAACGTTGCTATCGACGATTAATAATGAGCTTGCGATTGGAAAATTTGGCACTTATAGGTTTGCTTTTCAATTTAGCAATTTTCAAAAACTTCGTAGACAACGTACAAGCAAACTAAATAAAGATTTGCTCCTGAAGTCACCAGGCTTGAATTGTTTCCTTTTAATGCAAGAAACTTCATCAAATTTGGCGCAATGGATGCCGTGCGCAACCATCGTTCCGCTCTCGAGCATTTAGTAGACATTCCCGTTTAAACCTTACTACTAAAAAGGGTGAGAGAGTACAAAATCGCATTGCTTGTCACATTTTATCTGAAGCACAAAGGAAAAAACTGTAAAGGCGACATGTTGCTCTTTGCTTGAGCTTTAAATGTCCCGAAGTTCTAATGACTTACGCAGAAAACATTCATAAGCATAGTACCGACGTCAGTTTTTCCGCTTTCCACGAACAGGCCCTAGCTTTGTAAGCCTGTCAGGTTCTAGGCATTGTTCGAATGCCTGCCGAAGTTTCTGAACTCATGAAAGTGCCAAATCTCGGTCTGTTCTTTCCATCCATGGTGAGGTAAAGAATCTCAAGAACAGCACTACACAATGGATGATAAGTTAAATTGAAGTGGCAGATTATTTAATTTGGATGTGTTCGGTTCGCTAGAGTCTGAGCACAAAGAATCAGAAAGTAGGGTAAATGCAGAAAGCAACTTTATGGTATGTTACGCGAAATTTTGGTGAGCTCGGCAGTCTCTGGCACATCTGGCGCATATGATTTGCAATTTACAGGTCTGATGCGAGATTGTTTTTATATAGTCAACTACCTAGGCTCCGGCATCTTAGACTATGTTGTAGATTTTTGTTGGCATTTTTAAAATGACGAACGTATGGCGTGACAATTCCCAGCTACCACCTCATTTTTGCCCACCTACGATTCGATATATATACCTATAAAAACGTATTATGATAGATGCTAAAGTTGCAGTTTATATTAGAACAACCGCAGAAATATTTAAAATTTTTCTTTGCAGAGCCTGCTGTCACCAATCATAATAATTGACTATTATTATTACCTGAGCTGACAAGTTGAAAATGAAGTGAAATTGTGAAATTATAATAATGAGTCCCTAATCTAAACTCTGCGAAGGGATCAATCAAGAAATGTTCATCTTTTTTCAGGCAGGAGAACAGCAGCAGCAGCAGCAAACGACTTTATTGTGGTCCTGAGGAGCTAAGCGGGGGCCTGCAGGTCCCTACCCAGCCGCTGGCTAGTCCCATGTCGGAACAGAGAGGCCATGCCTCTCCGCTCGTTCACGGGCCCTCTGGACAGCCAGGAGCTGGACGTCCTGTCTCGGGTCTGTGATGGCCTTCGTCCAGTCTTCTTCTGTATTAAAATCCTGCAACACAGGGCACTGCCAGAGCATGTGGTTTAGTGAGCTAAATTCAGTGCCGCAATCTGGGCAGAGTGGATCGATGTCCGGGTGGAGCTTGTTCAAAAAGCCCCTAGAGGGGTAGGACCCCGTCTGGAGCATGCGAAGCGTGCTAGCTTGTGGCCTGTTGAGCTTATGATGGGGGAAAGGAAAACTCTGCCTATTCCCTCTGTAATGAGAGCTGATTTCCTGAAAGGTAACCAGTGGATCACTGTGGACGAGCTCTCCCGAACTCACCCGAGACACCATCCCGTCGCGGCATACGAAACCTCGCGCACGGTCGTGGGCTATCTCATTGGGGTTCAGGTGACCCGGTAATACGTCTGGTCCCATGTGAGCTGGGAACCAGACTATGTGGTGAACAGTGTCAGAGGGGTGTTTACCGTTTAGAATCCTGGCTGCTTCTTTGGCTATCAATCCCGATGCGAATGCTCTAACAGCTGCTCGGGAGTCCGTGTACACCGTAGTGCGTTTTGAGTCAAGTAATGCGAGAGCTATAGCAGCCTGTTCCGCCACATCGACCGAGGAGGTTTTCAGCGAGGCTGCCGAGAGGAGTTCTCCCCTGTCATTGACTACGGCTACGGAGAACTTGTTGGCACTGGCGTGTCGCGCCGCGTCAACAAAGGTCTCCGTTCCGGATATGTTCTTTAAGAAAGCTCTAGCCCTCGCTAACCTTCGACCTTTATTGTGTTGGGGGTGGACATTTCTTGGAAAAGGGTCTACAATAAAGGAGTTCCTTGTCTGAATATCAAGTTGCGTGATATTTTCCTGATTGAAGCTAGGACGGAGGCCGGCCGCATCCAGAAGTCTTCTGCCTGCTTTGGAGTTTGATAATCTAATAATTTGTGCTGATCTTTGTGCTTCTATTAATTCCGAAGTTGTGTTGTGTACTCCCAATGTCATGAGTTTCTCTGTGCTAGCCGTGATTGGCACGCCGATCACCTTTTTGATACTTTTGCGCATAAGCGTGTCTAATTTATCCATTTCTGTTTTCGTCCAATTGAGGGCTGCGACTATGTAAATGACATGGCTGATGAGGAAAGCGTGGTGAGCCCTAAGGAGTATATCCTCGCCTATGCCACCTTTCTTGTTGGACACTCTCATGATTAATCTAATAATGTTTTCAGTTTTCGTGGTGAGTTGGGCTATAGTCTTAGCGTTGCATCCCTTTGAGTTTATTGAAAGCCCTAGTATTTTGATAGAGTCTGCTCTCGGGATGGTGTGCCCATCTCTGGTACGAACGCTAATTGGCACCTGATCGAGTGGGGTGAGTCCCCTAGCACCTCGTCTAGCCTGTCTGTACAGCAGGAGTTCCGACTTTCCAGGCGAGAGTGCCAGTACCGTACCTTTCAAGAAAGACTCTGTAACATCCAGAGCCTCCTGTAGAGCTTGTTCGACCGTAGCCTCCGATCCTCCAGGACACCAGATTGTAATATCGTCAGCATATAATGCATGACCTACGTAAGGAATTGCTGCAAGGCTTTCCGACAACTTGCGCATTGCTATATTAAACAGAAGGGGTGAGATAACTGCCCCTTGGGGAGTACCCCTGTTTCCGAGTGTGAAGTATTCCGAGACTGATTGCCTCAACTTTATGGCCGCCGTCCTGCTCTCGAGGAAGGATGCAACGAAGGAGAAGAATTTAACTCCTAAGTTCAAGGCCGATATCTCCTGAAGGATATAGTCATGTGCAATTGTATCGAATGCCTTGGATAGATCCAGTGCGAGGACGCCTTTTACATCTTTGCTTTGAGAGTCGATTATCTGTGTTTTGAGCAGGAGCATGACATCCTGCGTTGAAAGCAAGGGCCTGAAACCAACCATATTGTACGGGAATAGTTCGTTGCACTCAATATGTCTCGATATCCTGTTATGCACTGCATGTTCCGCTACTTTGCTAATGCAAGAAGGGAGATAGGACGGAGGTTCTCCAAGCTGGGTGATTTACCTGGCTTGGGGATTAAGACCACTGTGGCCTTCTTCCAACTCTCCGGTACAACGCCTTCCTCCCATACCTCATTTATCTCCTTCACTAAAGCTTGAATTGCTTTGTCGTCCAAATTTCTTAAGAGCCGGTTTGTAACTCCGTCGGGGCCTGGGGCAGACCTTCCGTTTAAATTGTGCAGCACTTCCCTGATCTCAGCTTCCGAGAAGGGAACGTCCAGCTCTGGGGCAGGCGCGCCCTCATACTGAGGGAGGGGAGAACCTGGGCTTTGGCCAATGGGAAGGTATTTGTTCGCTAGTTTCCGAAATATGGAGGCCTCTGAGATGCCTTCTATTTTTTCCTTATTAATTAATCGGTCTATGACTAGTCTCTGATTACATTTGGATTGTCCATCGTCTAAGAGATGTTTGAAGAGGGTCCATTTGCCTCCTTTGCGCATTTTTCCATCCGCTGCCGAGCAGGCGTCTCTCCATTGCTGTTTATTAAGTTCTGAGCAATGCTCCTCAATGAGTTTATTCAGCTCCGCGATCTTTTTCCGTAGCCTGCGATTGAGTCTTTGTGTCTTCCATCTCTCGAGGAGAGAGCGCTTGGCTTCCAGGAGATGCGCTAACCTTGCATCCATCCCTGGGGCATCAAAATCCGTAACTATTTCCTTGGTGGCCTTCTCGACATCCATTTGTATCTGTACAAGCAGTTCACTGAACGTGTCGTATACTGCCTCATCTTCACCTCTTATTTTCCTAAAGAGGTCCCAGTCTGTGTACTTATAGGTTTTGGGAGGAGCTGCTATTATTTCCATCCTGAGTTCTATTATGTAGTGGTCGCTCCCCAAGTTCTCCTGTAAGTTGGACCACGTGGCCACAGCATTTCTAGTGAAGCTGAGATCAGGGGTCGTGTCTCTGGCGACCGAGTTTCCCAGCCTCGTGGGGAAACGTGGGTCCGAGACCAGCGTCAGGTTTAGGTCTGTACTCGCTGCAACTAGGTTGGCCCCTTTCTTTGTTCGTGTTATATAACCCCAAGCCGGGTGGGGAGCGTTGAAATCTCCTGCGACTATTAAGGGCTGCGATTTCGCAGCGGTTGCGACCCTATTTAGTAGTGAGCGGAGATTATGCTTATGAGCGGAAGGAGAGCTGTACAGGTTGAGAATGAAGATGTTTCGTCGAATTTTTCCGTGGGGGATGATTTCAATTAACTGTGCCTCGAGACCGGATTTCTTATCCGAGTTACAAATTTTGACTTCGTGCTCCTGAAAAGAGGTGTCTTTCCTGACGAATGTGGCAATACCTCTGCCATTTTCTCCTTTTTGGCTAACCGAACGGTAGCCCGATAAATTTACCTTCTCACTAAGTGTTTCTTGCAAGAGCAGGACGTGCGGCATTATCGCTTGTGCTTTGATGAGCTGCAATAGAGCAGCCTTGCGCCTTAAGAAGCTGGCGCAATTCCACTGCCAGATAATTAGGTTTCCGGTGTGTCCCGCCATTTTGATTTCTATTGAGCTAGCAGAGCCTGCAGGGGACTCATGTTATCGGGATCCTGCTGTACTTTCTTAGCTTTTGCAGTGGTGCCAGTGGAGATGCTTTTGATTTTGCTAGCGTCTATCATTTTCATTTTAGACTCGAGGATGCCAACTTTACGTGTTAGGTGGGAGATGTTACTGTCCATATGCCCGACAGTGCTAGATTGAATAGCTAAGGCCTCTCTCATCTGCGTGAGCGATTCCTCAATTACCTTCAAAGACGCGAGTATGTTTGGTTCTGGCTTAGGGTCCTGAGCGGGGGACTCGTCAGTTTGCATTGGCTCTCTTTCCGTGGTCGCAGGGGGGGAAATAGCTTTGCGCTTATTCGACCCTTCTGCTTGTACTGGGATGGGTAAGGCTACTTCGCGGGGTTCACGCGAGTTACGGAAGAGCTCGAACTCAGCCCTCAGCGTTCGTAGTGCCTCTTTTAGTTCTGCATTTTCCTTCTTAAGCATTAAAATCTCAGATTGCTCTCTTTTATGCTCCGGCGAGATGCCCTGTGTTACCTGTTTGCCGCTTGAGATGCTCATCCTGGCCTTGTCTGCCCAGGACATTGGTTCCTGGATTCGGACCCTGTAACCCGATCGTCCTCTCGAAAGGGAGCGTCTGCTGCTATTGTCGCGCCCTCTGGAGCGAGAGCGCGATCTGCTGGATCGCCCTCTGGATCGGGAGCGGGAGCGTCCTCTCGATGCCGATATGTTGCGGTGGGGGGAGTAGAAGGGTTTCTCTCCCGCCATTGCTTCTCCGCCGCTAGCTGTGTCGAAACCACGCGGTCCTGCCGCCTGCTGCGCGTGCTGTGCGCGCCTGCGGCGCCGCCGTCTTTGGCGCACGATGTATGGCACCTGGAAGCGCTGTTTGCACTTGCGGTCTGCCGTTTGGTGTGCCCCACCACAGATGGCGCACTTGGGATCACATTGATGATCCTCTGATGGTGTGAGCATGCCACATCCGCGGCATTTTTTCTGGTCTTCGCCCTTCGGGCAAACGTCGGACCAGTGGCCCAGTTCTCCACACGCATAACAAACGTCTACTTGTCTTCGATACAAGGAACAAGGGTAGCGAACACCATCACATACGACGTTTAGGGGGACCTTGTGTCCGTCGAACAACACGATCACTGTTGTTGTCTTCTTGATTCTTCGAACCCCCAGTGCGCCGGGGTTTCTCCGGTTGACGATCATTTCCGTCAGTTCTGCGTCACTGATGTCCACGTTGATTCCGCGGATCACTCCTTTACATGTGTCGTCCGACGCAGCCACGTAGGCCGCCACTTCTATGACGACACTTGCCATACAAATCTGCTGAACCTTGGCGTAGGCGCGCGCGTTCGCCTCGAACGGCGTGGCAACCACGAGAATGTTCTGGAAGGGGTTCGTGCACAACGTGTCGTCGAACACCTGTTCCGCTGTTAGGGAAGCCGCCTTGGCGAGCGCACGCTTGAAAATAATAAGGTCCGTCTTCTTAACATCCAGCCCCCCACGAGTCCTTATAATGGTCTTAAAGTGATTCCTAGGAAGGTTCGCGATTCTGGAAGCTTCCACTACTCGTCTCAATACCTTCTGCGGTGCGGCATTGCGGGCGCCGCCATTACCGCTTCCTTTCGCTGACGTGGGCGCGTTAGGATCACACCGCTCGGCAAGTTTCTTCTTCTTGCTCACGACCTCGATCCAGCCTGAGCACTCCGCTTGCTCCGGATTGATTTCCATGCCTTCTACAACCGAGGTATTGGGGTTGGAGGCCATTTTCTAGCTCGACGACGCGTTGGGCCTAGGCTCGACGCCTGCCCGACCGCCCCGTATGGTTTGGCTCGTTAGGCGTAGCTGCGCGCCAACGTGGCGTGCGGTGGAAAAGTCTCGGAAAAGTCCGAAAAATCCACCCACCGGTAAGATTTCCGTAGCCGCCTGTTCCGTGGAGTAAACTGCGTCGATTGATGCACAGTTCCTGTGGGTTGAGGCAAGAAATCTGGTCCAAAAGGTTTGTAGAAACGGGAGCCGACGCGCTCGCACATGTGCGTTCGAAAACGTCGTCTTCTTCCCAGGCAGGAGAACAGATTATCGATTTGTCAGAATAGCATCATCGTTTTCTAGGGCTGTGGGAGGCGGGATGATACACAAAATTAGTTGAAAATGAGGACAAGTGAAGCGCAAACTGTAAACGGAGAATAGCATACTTGGCCTTGATGATTTTTATAGGTATTACCTGGACAAATACGGCTTGACTTCTATTTTAGTGATACTGCAATTACTAATGCGGTGTTACTTGATCCCTTCACGCTGATATCGAAAAGGAAAGGAGTATTTCTTATTGTATTTCTCCGTAAGACCTAAGTTTTGTTTCCCGTGGAATTTCACCAACACAGACATTCTCACTGGGTGTAATGCGCTGCATTGCGTGAAGTAAACGTGAAAGAAAAGCACTCGCACACTCGCCAGAACTGCTCGTATAATAATATTAAATGAAATACAGCCGCTATAAGCTACAGTATGTGAGGGCACAAAGACTCAAGGCACTCGGCCCCATTAGCTCGCATAGATAATAAGCGAATTGAATGTCAGCCAAACCTTACCACAAGAGCTTCTCTAGCTTCTAGCCAGTAATGCAAATGCGTGATAAAAGTTACTGAGAAAGTGCGGTAGAACGCGCGATCAACTGAACCGTAGGTCATGCTTGTTTTAACATTTAAAGTGGTCACACGGTAGTGCGCGCCTAGCAACAGGTGCGTCTTAAAAAAAATAAAAGCGTTGGTAATAATGAATGCGGACTGATGTGGCTGCAATGATCAGAAACCAGAGAGAGCATCTAGTTTCCGTCCTTGGTAGCAAATCATTTTCGAAGATTAACAAAGTGCTGATTTGTTTCACGTATCACAACATTTATTACCTCGGATGAATTGTTTCATTGCAAGATTTAGAATATCAGAATAAAAGTTAACTATATATAAGGGTGCGCAATGCAATGAAAACTTGCCCTATATTATTTGTTATGGTTGTATGCTCTAGAGGCACGCCGGCAGGATATCTAATTCCGTATCAATGTGAAACCACAAACACTTTGAATCCCAATGCCGTGGCATGAAAATACTCATATACGTAACCCCGCGCCCCCCTACATATGCAGGCATGCATAAGTTAAAACACAAACGTAACATTTCCCACATAAGTTGAGGTTTCGTTCTCTGTTTGATTGTGTATAAACAGAAATACACAGTACCGAGAGCTCTTGCATTCACCCCGGTTAATCTATGAAGAAATTTTTTTGCAATCTTACACTTAAGGGAGACATTACATGGCAGTGCTTTGAAAGAGCATTTATCGCGCATATTACTTCGATATTCCGAGTCGTATAAAGGAAAGTATAATTGCGGAATATAGTCTGGTTCTCAATGTGGGAAGACATCACGTTCCGCAATAATATTGTGCGAAAGCACGTTAGGTCACTTCTGAGACAAAAGAAAAAAAAAACTGAAGCGTTCTGTAATTGATATGCGGGCGAAAGAAATTCGCGTCTAAGCTTAAGAATTGGGGGGCCACCTTAAAGTACATAAGTCTAGCCCGACGAAGGCTACGGCTAAGGGTAAGCGCAGCGTTCGAAAATGCAGAATACCAGGATAACACTTGTGTCGTAAAATTTCATGTGTAACCTCCAATGTTGTTTAGTGAGTAAATTTCTCGCAAAGCAAGGAAAGTGGCAGAATACTATGCACGAGCAGATGGCCGAGCAGATTGCCGACGTTCCATAGTGAGTCTGTCGGGTTATCCTAGAAATCGAAATATTAGAGTAATGAGTTTAAGTAGTAAAGAGAAACAATGAATGATAAACATTGAAACTACAGTTTACGCAGGTAGCTTCTGCCCTGACACATGTGGAAGCAGGTGAAGAAATGAATTTCGGCAGTACTTACCGCTTCGAGCAGTATCACACGGCACGTTCTCTGAGGCGTACTGTGAGCCTGCAGTTTGTGCTCACTGCAGACACTCACGAAGTATAATCACACCTGCTTCTCGATGTCTGGTATTCGCAATGAAGTAGTTCATGTCAGCAATGAAAGCATTCTAGCACTCGTATGATTAGGCATTTAAAATATTCCGGTGAATCAATTGACGTCTTGAAAACTAGTCATGACAAGTGTATTCTGCCTGCGGCTAAAGTTTCTTTTTAATTTCCTGAGAGACTACAACCTTCAAGCACCGCAGCTGGTATGATATAAAGGCAAGTGGTCGAGGGCTTAATAATGTATGCAAGAAAAAAGAATGTTAAGACACTGTTAAAATTATTGACACATAGAATTTTACAAGGATAAATGTTATTCTGTTGCTTTGTTTCGCCTTAAGGCTTTTGGCATTTGTAACCATTGTCTTTATCTTCGCTGAGGTTCCCGTACAGGGATACGGGTATTTCTCGTTGACCACTTGCGTATTTCGTTGTAATATTGCCAAGATAAAAATGTCATTAAGATACAGACCTCATTACATACGAAAAGCAGGTAAAATATGTTTTCACATACCGAAAGTTGGCGTGGTAGCTGGAAATGAGCGGAAATTGCTTCCGGAGGCGACTGCTTCTCAATGTCGCCGCCAGATTGTGCTGAACGGCACCATTAAATGAAGCTCATCGCAAATTTTGTCGGTGTTGATAAATGGGTCCACCGCTACAGAGGCAACGATGAGCGAATCGATTAGTTGTTGCTCTTGGTCGCCCACTCCTTGTCGGCAAGTCTACCGTCGCGGTTGCGGTAGCCTATAAAGGAAGCTCGGGGCCAACTCCAACGGGGCCAATTCAAATACATGTAAAACGCAAAAACGGACGGACGGAAAAAACTTTAATGAGCAAAGGACCTGCGAGGTTGCAGCCCGGGCTCAGGCCACCCGGACATATTGTGCGGTGAGGCATAGCCTTTCCACCGCTCCCCGCCCCCGCTGGATAGCCCATAGCTGGTCGTGTAGTTCCGAGATAGAGCACTCAGCCATCGCTCCTCGAGTAAGTCCGGTTCTATGTTGTCCTCTACATGTATCGATCTGATCTTCGTGCACTTCCACAAGATGTGTGCCATGTCTGCGTGTTCGTGCTTGCAGAGCTTGCAGCTCACGTCTGGGTAGTGTGTTGAATTTATTCTGTTTAAATGTACTGGGTTTCGGAACGTTCTGGTTTGCAACTTTCTACAATCTGCTTCCTGAGACCTGTCGAGTTGTTTGTGGGGTTGTGGGTATGCTTCTCTTTGTTTTGTATAGTGTGTCAGTATGTCGTGGTACGTGACCAGTCTGTCCCTGTCTTCTTTTATTGCTACTTCATCCTTGTTGCCTCCTTCGTGTTCTCCATCGCCTACGCCGCAGTCCTTCCCCCTTCCGCTGGGGTTGCGGGTTGTTGAGCCGTCACTGTCCGAGCCGCGATGGGTTAGTTCTCGCGCGGCTTGGTGGGCCTTCTCGTTGAAGTTGGGAGGGCCATTCGTAGTTACTTCCCCCTATGTGCCGGGATCCAATTGAGGTATTTAGGTATTATTTAGCGGTTCTTGAAGTCTTCTGCTCTGCGGTTCAGGATTTCGGCCGCCTCAGTGCAGACACAGCCCTTTGTGAAGTTCCTAATAGCCGTCTTGGAGTCGCTGATTATTGTTTTGTCTTGTTGCCGACCGTTGATTATAGCCACTGCGATTGCCGTTTTTCCGCTGCCTCCGACGATCTGACCCCTACGGAGCCCGCAGGGACTCTTTTGAGCATACGACCGCCATTGCGAAGAGGGAGTTACCTTTGTCAGCGCCGACACAACCATTGTCGTCCCGGTTTCGGGGGTACCGCACGGCGTCTACGAAGAGCACCCCCACCCGCGCGCCGTGGTTTTTCAGAATCGTTTTCGTGCGGCATTTTCTCCTGTCGACATTGTGCATGGGGTGCATGTTCTTCGGGATATTTTCCGCGTTTATTGCCGCTCGAAGGTCTGGGTGAATCTGCGTCTTGGGGCCGTTCATTCCGTGGTAGTTTGTGCCGATCTTTTCCACGGTTTCTCGGCCCGCCTTGGTTCTCGAGAGTCTTTCGAGTTGCGCTATCCTCTGTGCTTCCGCGAATTCCTCCAGCGTGTTATGTACCCAGAGTTGTAGTAAATCTTCGTTTCTTGTGTATTAGGGGAGACCCAGTGCCGTTCTGTACGCTTTTCTAATGAGCGCGTCGATCTTGTCTTTCTCAGCCTTGTTCCAGTGGACGAATGCCGCCACTTACGCGACGTGGCTGATCGCGAAGGCCTGAACGAGCCGTACGACGTTCCTTTCATGAATGTCCCTCCTGTTGTTGGAGACTCTCTGTATTGGCCGAATGGTCGCCATGACGTTATTTTCCAGGCGCGTTATAGATTCCGCGTTTGTTACCCTGGCTCCAATCCAGAGACCCAGGATTCTGATGTTTTGGACCATGGGTATCTCCGTGCCTTTTCTCTTGGTTAACTTGGTTCCCCTTTTGTGCAGTTCCGCTACGTCTCTGGACTGTTTGCCTAACTGCCTGGGGCGGTAGAGTAGCAGCTCCGATATCTCAGCGAGCATTCTATTCCGTTGCCCTCCAGATGATTTTCGATTGCCTCCACCGCCCCTTGAAGTCTGTTCTCCATATCGCCCTCGCTTGCGTCCATCGTGGTCCAAATCGTAATGTCGTCTGCATAAACGGTGTGATTAATGCCTTCTATTCGCTCCAGCTTTTTCGGTAGTCCGATCATGACGAGGTTAAACAGCATCGGTGACACGACGGACCCTTGTGGTGTGCCAGCGCTGCCCCTGCCCACCTGGATGCTCTCTTCCTCGTCCAGTGTAATTCTGGCTGTTCTTCCCGTAAGGAAATTTCGGATATAATTATACGTTCGTTCGCCTAGGCCGAGTTGCGCGATTCTGTCCAGGATGGCCGCGTGCTTGACCCTGTCGAAGGCCTTCTATAGATCAAGTCAAAGCAAAAACAATTTTCTGAGATACCTCCTGAACCGATTTTAATGAAATGTGTTGCATTTGAGAGAGGAAGGTACATTCTAGTGACTGTTGCAAGCGGAATTTCGATTGAGGGCGTGAATTTTGTTAAACAGATTTTCAAATATTCGGAAGGTTGAAAAAAATATAAGCACGAAGTTTACAAATTAATAGCATCTGCATTAAGAACAGATATCGCGGTTCTGTAAACGGCATCCATCAGATCACTGAAAGCGGACAAATTCGACATGTCATTTTATATCTTACGTGAATTTGTTATGTTGTCTAGAAGGGTTCTGCAAAAGCTGTATTTCCATATTAAAACATTTTTTTAAAGATTCGTGTGTAACATATCAATTTTGTTCGCTTCAGAGGTACTATTAGATGCAATTTACAGAGTTATGATATGGTTCCTCATTGCTGAGTTACAGAGTTGTAAACTTGCTACTTTCGTTTTCTGAAAATTTTTGATTAATGCGATTTTTCAAGAAAAATTTACGATCTAAGTAAAGAATTCGAAACGAACAGTCACTAGACCTTAAGTTTTTCCTTTATATAAACATTGCCAATTGTGTTGCAATGGTTGCCGAGAATAAGGAATTTTCCTTTTACATGTATTTAGATAGGAGCACCCGCGCTACAGTTTCCTCTGAATAATTATGCTCACTTATGTCTTTGACCTCACCACCAGGTGGTATCTCGCTTTGCGACATTCCCTGAAGTAACAGCTCCGCAATACGCTTTTGTTCGTACAACGACATGTGACGCACCGTATTTGACCAACAAAAGGTTTCATTTATGCCCATCGATTACCGTAGCAAATTAATGGATAGCTAGCTATACGAAGTAAGGATAGCGGTTTCGTCGGCCGTATAAAACTGTGAGCATTGGTATATTAACTAAAACAACAAGCGTGGTGTCACGTTTACTCATACGTGAACACATCCTACTCGATTGCAGCAGAACCTCGCTATGTAAACACTGAAGCGAGGAAGCGCGGCAGCAGCAGCGAGCGAGATGACCTTCATGCTGCGTCTTGCTTCAACGCGAACTAAGCCGCTAAAACACAGCGCGCGCCGGACTCTTCCGCCGTCGCAGTTGGCTTTCAACATAAAGCGGTCCGCGCGAGCTGCCGTTCCACTCTCGCTCCCACTTCCACTCCCACTCTGCCTCCTCTCCGCCTGGAGCCTTGTGCGCAACGGAAAATGGCGCGCACCCTCCCCGCTTTCATGCCTGCGTGCGCGAGATTGAGCTTTGATCGCCGGCTCACCCTCGCAAGCCTTCAGCCCTTTCACTCGCAAATACGGCGCACGGCGTGTGGCAACGATTTTATCGCCCTTGAATTTTATGCGGAAGCTGACGGCGATGGCAGAAAGACGCCTGGTGTGTCTATAACTGCTTTCGCAATAAAACGAACTGTAGTGCTACTAATCGTTCTATGCCAATTTCAGAAAGTATTTCCCAACTTCATTGCAGGGAATCTGAGGAACCTTTTATGCGAAGCATACTAGCCGCACAACCACGCTCTTCCTTGCTGCGCCGCGCGCGGCCGCGTAGCTACCATATGACGTCATAACAGCTGCAAAGCGGATGCTTAAGCTTCGCCTTCAAGAGTGGAACGCGACAGCGTTCCCGTCGACCCGCGAAGGGGTGTAAGACAATGGGCTACGGCGAAGCGACTACGCGCCCCGCATCGGACGCGGTGAGCGTCGAGCAACGCAGCGTTCGGCGCGGCAACGAAATGTGCGCCTGAGCAAGCGACGCACGCCTGAGCCGACGCCGACGACACCGGCTTTTCTGCCACACGAGCTCCTTAAAGCTGTCGCGTTAAAATAAAGGCTAGTATGCTTCGCATCCTGGGCTCAACCTTAGCTAAGCCACAGCCATTTTCTTATCGAGCGTTATTATAAGTGCTCGTCTATGCTCTACCCTTGGAGTGACAACGCGGTGAAAGAACGTTGGTTAGAACATCTGACGGATGACCAGTTCTTTGAAGAAGTCGATACAAGATATAAGGCACAATCCTCACGTCTCCCACTGCTTTTCATAAGTGGGCATCACTGTCGTTCACTGGAAGACAAGCACGGACCGAGTTGAAGAAAGCTGCTGCTCCACGGAAAACCTGTGCATGCCTTTAGAAATGAAGGTTAGTTTGCTGAATTTCTTTCATGCCCTCTCCCTTCTGTTATCAGCGCTCGCATAAACTATAACGAAAAGTATATTTTCATAAAACGTGAAGCAAAGCCGCACCAACATTATTATGACAAGCTTTTAGAAAATTGAAAAATTTAATCACTAAATATTTAGGGGCAACATAACGATCAGAGAAAGCACACAGAGCGGTATAAGTATCGCGATACAAATGCGCAGTACAGTGAGCAGCGGAGGAGGGGGACGATTAAGCGTCACTTGGGAGTAGGGGGCTCGAGCCGCCGAGCCCGCACCCGTAGTCGGCGCCCATGGGTCTGCCAATGGGATATTGCGTGGAAGATCTGGGCAGATTTCTCCGTTGTTTAGCAAGACCGCATGGTATTCAAGGTGATGCACCAGTGTTCCGCACGCGAATTTCGTAAAAGCGCATTGCCCTTTGTCGTAGCTTCGCCCCTTTCCTACTTTAGCCCATTTCCACTGTTAACGCAGTTTTGGTATTAAGTTTATGAGAGAGACAGGTGTTCGTAGGTTACGCTTTGCAGTTGCTGCCATACGACGAAAACGATAGGCGCTGCTGCGTACCGTGGCGTCATAACAGTGCCAGTATGCAAAAGAAGTCCGGGTCAAGTTTCTTTCGCATCACACGGGACAACACGTTTGTTCTGAGCCAAGTTTTCAGCATGCTGTTTGCCTTCTCCAATGTAAAGACAGTCATTGTCGTATTTCAACAATGGTTTATGTTTTAATCAGTGAAAGCACGCTGCTGATAGACAATAAATAAATGTTCGGGATGTAGTTTGCCAGTTAGAACTAGTAATGAATATTTAGCTATTTTAGCAAATCGACTATGCGATCCCGTCGGCTAATAATGCAACATCCTTATTACGTAGTTTTGTTCATGGTGGTTACGGTGTTTCATTCGTTTCAGTTGAAGTTTTCGTCATTCCAAAACAGTTAACATGCATTATGCCACAGTTGTGTGACAATTTGAAAGCTGCATGGTTGGGTAATTTTAGACCGCATCTCTTTGGCCACCGTTCACCGGTTTGAGCGTCGGCCTATCTGGAAGCGCTCTTTAAGGGTGGTGACACCCTTTCTGAGGGTACTTGTCGCGGCCAGCTAAATCGGCGGGTGAAACTCTTCGACAAATTATAAGATGTGGGAGACAAATTGGCGAAATACCAGCCGACAGGTCACGTTTCCTGCAACCCTAGCTCACGTGAAACTAATTTTCTTTAATAAGCTTCGGCGTCAACAGCCACGTGTCTGCATAGCCACGTGTTTGCATAGTCAAGCATAGTCTTTATTACAGCACACTCCGAACAAGCACCCTTAAAACTGGCAGGCAACAACAAGGCCTAATTCAGATCACTTTCATGGCGTGAATGAATGAAGGAAACCACGTTTAGTTCACATTAGAATGCGCGGACGGCGTTGCGGTGTAAAAGTTCTTGGCGTGAGACAATACTGCCATGAGCGGGCCGCCGTGCCTTATAACTTGTTGCTGCATACGTGCCACCCGACATGCAATAAAAAAAAAGAAGTTCGATGTGGGAAAATAAATGGAAGACCCCTTTTGTATATCAGCGATGTATGCAGGTCTCGTGGGCTCACTGGTGTAAAATTAAATTAAAGAAATTTAATAGATCGCGTGCCAACGTGGGTACATCAGAGCGTGAAAAAAAAAGGCAGGAATTTTCCGCGACTTCTAGCAATATGGGGGACCAAAATAGCTGCTCACCAAAATGGCGGTAAACAAGGGTAACAATTATGGTGTTTTAACCACCCTAGAAGAGTGCTCGCATGTAGGCTCCCTAGCACGAACGCGCTTGTGCCACTGCTCACGCGTTCCTCATCGTCGTCTTTTTCAAATGCTGGCCGCGATGCCGCTCGTCTTGCCAGAGCTACCATACTGCCTGTCGCTCTACGAAAAAGCAGACGACAGTGGCTCTGCGCCAGACGATGCGGTGATTTGGGTCTGAAATTATTTGTCTCAGTATATCGAGAAATAAAAACACAGATGAAGTTGCGCTCAAATTTCGAATTAAGCAGTATCGTAATTGTCGAACATCTTTTTTTCTCCCGATAGAGATGATGTACTTTTTGCCTAAATTTGTCGCAGCTTGTTAATGCAAAAACTTGTGGATGCTTCTGATGGGATACCACTGAAGCACTTATTCCTTATTGTTTGACTGATTCAGTGATGCACTGCCCTTTACACGTACGCAGGTTGACGGCATGGGCTTATTTTTTGTAGAAGAGCAAATATTTTTGTTAGCGCTTCGAGTGCCCTTCTATGATGGTTATTGATTTCACTGAAACGAATACTACACATTCACGAATAATGATGCCTTAATTATCTCCGCCATTACTATCTAAGTAATATTGGCGCAATGCCTCCTCCATTAGTAACTCAGAGGGCGGAGTCGCTTAGTCTGAGTGCTCGTTCACTTACTATAATTATTTTTTTCCGTCTGCTTTCAATTTCGATCCTCCTCTCAGATTAAGAATTTTGCATATGTAAACACATTCCCACAATTCTTAGTTAATATCCCGCATTGACTACGTGCAATAAATGCGCATCATCGTCCTCGTCATCCTCTTCGCTCGCGTGACCTTATACCGTCGGAAATGAAGCAATCGAAGAAGAAAGAGAAGAAACCAGCTACTGCAGCGTTCAGGCAACAAGTGAACATCATTATGAAGCCGGAGCCTTCATCGCAATCCTCAACGGTGGCGGTAGGTTCTCACAGATGTTGCATGACAGTTTTATGCTTATTTATTTCGCTACTTCCGAGAGAATTGTGTGTGATAATATGAAATGATCCCCATAATAGAGCGACCGCAATCTTTGCCGTTCAACTGTGTATCCTCAGACAATGTTCTAAGAATGGGGGGGCCAAATACTGGTAGACAAAGCACACGCGATGACGGCTAGGGCCCTAAAACGTAAAACCATTCCAATTTGTTTTTATGCTAAATCGGCCATTAGCCCTGCATGATAGGTCAGAATGGTTCGGGTTCAGCCCGTATGGGCGGTTGCCACACCCATATGGGCTAAGCCCGAACCATTTTGACCTATCGCAGAAGGCTCATGGCCAATTTGGAATCAAAACAGTTAAAATAGTTGGAAGTTACAACGGCGTCTTGTTTAAATTAAATTATGGGGTTTTACGTGCCAGAACCACTTTCTGATTATGAGGCACGCCGTAGTGGAGGACTCCGGAAATTTCGACCACCTGGGGTTCTTTAACGTGTACCTAAATCTAAGTACATGGGTGCTTTCGCCCCCATCGAAATGCCACCGCCATGGTCGGGATTCGAGCCCACGACCTCGTGCTCAGCAGCCCAACACCATAGCCACTGAGCAAACACGGCGGGTCCGGCGTCTTGTCAGCTGTGAGGGTCTGCTAGAACGAGCAGGATGCGAAGTGCTTCCGCCGGCGTTGCAGGCGACGCACCTCAACGGTCCACGATCCACGAGACGAGAGTAACTGAAAACCGTTAGCGTCTGAAGCCCCAAAGCGTACCGTCCGTCCAAGCAGACTGCTGCAAGTGCAGTGGTGCAGCATGCATACATCTGCACACCAGGAACTCCATTCTTAGTGTGCAAAATGCTCGCGCCAGCAGCAAAAAAAAAAACGCTCACCGCGTCCGATGCGGGGCGCGTAGTCGCTGCGCCGTAGCAAAGCCACCTAGAAACAGTCTCTGTAGCACGCCGCAACCTTGGCTTCTCATTCCAACGAGCAGCACTGTCTCCAGGAGGCATCTCACGTCGTGAGTGTCTACCAGAGGCAAGCGCAGCTGCTTATATACCGCCGCGACGCCGCGAGTGACGGCGCGAGTTGGAGCCCCGTTTCTCCTCTGTCGTCACGTCACGGTGTCACGTGGTCAGCCTTGAAGGCGACGCCGCGAGCGACGGCGCGAGTTGGAGCCCCGTTTCTCCTCTGTCGTGACGTCACAGTGTCACGTGGTATTGAAGGCGACACCGCCGCGCCTGAGGAGCTGGGTTGAGCTCTAGTAATATGCTTCGCATAAAAATGTATATATATTTATAATAATAAACGCTGATTGAGCGGAGCCTTGACGATGCCCCCACTTCGTTTCATCCGTTTTGCAGCCAAACACTGCGCGTCTTTGGAGGCCTAATCCTCCATGCGAGCCCCAGGTGTGGCATCGGTACCGTGATTGTATGGGGAGGCCAAAGCGCCTGCGTGTCTATTTTATGGCGACATCCTTATTTGCCCTATGAAACGAAAAAGATTGGCAACACTTAAGCTTCGCCTTTTAGAGCGGAACGCCATAGCAATAAATGATCACTGACTGCGTCTCACACTTCCCGGCAGCTGCAGCTTATGCAACTATAAGGTTTATTAAGGGTAGAAATGCTGGAAAAGGAGTTTATGTTTGAGTTCCTGCGTAAGGGAATTAAGTTTGCTGGTATATTCAAATTACTGTTTTATGCTATCATGACTGTAGGTTGTGTTTAGGTTGTACTTTACGATTTTTCTGACGTATCCTACTTTGAGGAATTCAATTAGTTCAGTAATGTTTCTGCGCAGGGAAAATAATGACAAGCGCTCGTGCAGAACTGCCGATTTCGTGTGGACCTAATGTGGAAAAAGGCACGCACACACGCAAAGCAGAGAGTTAGAAGACGAAAAAGCAAAAACGAAGTGTTGTGTCTAAAGTCTAGGTATTTAGCTACGGGTCGAAAAAATAATAAATGGAATATTGAACTGGCTGAAATATAGGGCACACGGGAAACCCTAACTTATCATGAACAAAATTCTTGCGATGCAGAATGAGCAGTAATTCATAAGATGCAACACCACCACCACTTCCGCCGTGCCAGCCATTCGCACATGGCAATGGAGGAATTCATTGGCACATTACAAAGTACACGTGCTTACTAGCAAACTGAACACTGTGACACCATTTTGCACGTGTTATCGGGGTCTGTACTCCTCCAAACGGCACGCCAATCAATTTACGCGGTGTTAGGGCTTTGTATCGAGGTTTGTGGTTCGGAGTCGCGCGCCACCACTAGAGCGCCTTAACATGGCAGCTGCTCTGTACTATATACCAGGTCGTTGCACTAAGATGATTCGGCAGAGCCACGCAATCATCCGTCTCTATCTAAGAGAGTTGCTTGTTGGTGAGGAGATGAAGTCGAGATGTTGATGATATATGAGCAGGTTTATTTTACACATCTAGAAGTGATACAGTGCAGAGCTTCTTGGTTATGGGGGCCTTAACAGTTTCGCCAGTTATGGGAGTATCATGAGATGTGGGAATCTCAGCCGCCCACAAGAGTGAATCACGCTATATGTCGAAGCACTTTACACGTTGGAGCACACACCGCACGCGGCACCCCAACTTGACCGCATTGAAGCTTTCGTTTTCCCTTAGTCACTAGCGAGGGAACTTATAGTTCGTATCCCGGACAATCGTAAAGGTTTAATTTGTCACAGCACCCCACCCACGATATGCCGCAATTTCGGTGGTCTCCGGCTTTCAAATATCGATGCAATCACGAATTAATCCGGTAGCAGGGCTTTACACTGTTCATGCGGATGTCGCTGACATTGGCTCCTTGCCGATATTAGTGGGCGCTCTCTGAAAGTTGGCTTGTTAAGGATTTAAGGAGTGAGGCCCCGACTGCCTTTACCGGTTCCACAGAATGGGATGGTTGCTGTCACATAAAAGCCCGCGTCTTCCTTTTCCAGTCAATCGTCAGCCCCGGGCGCGAGGACGTACGTTGACCTCACTTTCGCCTAGGCTGGCGACGGTGAAAATGTTGCTTTGCAGGAGGCACAAAAAAAAAAATTCTCTTGCGGTTTTGAGACGCAACAGCGAGAGGGCGTGAGACGCTTTCCAAGACACACCTGGCTCTGAATGCTCCTCTCACCTAGCGAAGCGCAAGGGTGCCTTAGGTGAAACCCCTCGCTTGGTGTTAAATACCATTATCGTGAGAGCGTCAATGAGTTGGCTGTGCATCGTAATTCGCGAGGGAACAGCGCTACGAACACGGACGAAAGCAAAGGCACTTCGAAAAGGAAAATGCGAGCTCTTCTATGAACCTCTTTGACCGCTGTGAACCACGTAGCTATTTTATATGAACCTCTTATATGAATCTGTTTTGATGAGGCTTCAAGAAATCGCGGGGCCTGTTGTTATGACATAGCACGCGAGGCCGAAAAAGCTGCGCAGCAGACTCAGCGACTTGACATCTACATAATAGGCGTCGCCCCATAGTGGCTACAGGTGGACAGCCATTATCTGCGTCAGGCGTTGTACATTTATGTTGGTGTCACAGGTACAGTTCTCATCGTGTTGGGGGCCAATCCAGATCCAGATCCAGATCGATCCAGATCGAGCTTGACCTGGATGGGGTGTCACTGTCATTTGCGATCGCGATCCTGCGGGATCCGGATCTCGGCGATCGCGATCCAAAAATCGCGATCAGGCGTCTTATCGCGATGGAAGGCTCACGTCGGCGCCCTCTAGCGCCGTATTCTGAAAGCGCTAAACTATGAAGTGAAGGCAGCTGACTACCAAAAAAAAAAATCTTTAAGAAACTTTTTACCTCCAATAATAAGCTGCTAAATTGAAATATTGTCCCTATTTAATCACTTCTGGAAATCTGAATTTGTAGCCAATACACTATGCAGTTCTGAGAGTTCCTGACGATCAGCAGACGGTAACTCGATCCGGATCGTTGGATCCTGTAGCAGCGACCAGTGTTCAACGTGGTCAAGATATCCCATCCGGATCGGCCCCCATCGCGATCAGAAGTGTACGTGTGATACCGGTATTATAATAGCCTGAAAGCGCGTGAAGTATCCTAGGAATTGTAACTTCACTAGGAAGTCTATGACGCAGCACTGACGTGCCTGCATTGGCGTTTTAGCAGCAAGACGAAAAATGGAGACTTGCTTACTTCATTTGTACTCCTGTACAAAAATATGCTATCGTGATATAAACGCTAGCGGACTTTTGAAATACCATAATTTTCCAGTTCGAATAAATTTTTCTTTATCATTTGTCTACCATAGAAATTAGACCGTGTTCACAGCAGTCTTCATTATTGCAGTTGTCTCTGTGCTTTTTCTTTTCATCGGTCAACAGTCGAATGCTGCAGTATTCTCTGGAGCTTTTTATTGTCGATTCATGGGCGCCGCTATTTGTTGCTGTGTATGAAAATGTTCTTAGTTTTGTGAGCAGTGGCACCAAAAAGCATGCTCGTAAAGCGCCAAACGTATGCGAAGAACCATCTCCTTGTACACAATCGAGTGTAACAAAATACGTTAGATTGTTTCGGATGGAAAACGGCAGCGCTAACAGCCCGTGGTAGCGGGAACCAGCTACATACTTCTTTAAAGTACCTGATACGCAAGTCTTCCGCGCTCTGCAGGCAGAATCTAGCATGAGCTCACAAAGGGAAGACCGCGGCGTCGTCCGGCACTTTAAGACATCGCTGTTGTTCTTGTACTTTATCGGCGTGGAGCCAGGGAGGACTAGGACCTGGATTGGTGACGGCGCTGCTTAGCTAAGCGTAGCCATTCGTTTAGCAGCCGACAAACGACGTAAGTGCGCATTTTTCATGATCCTAATGGTGCCGGTCCATTTTTCAGTGTAACACGTGTACTATGGACTAGCTTCTGATTTGTGAATATTGAGTTCCTAATTCAATGGGTGCTTGCTTGGTCTGCGAACATGAACGCGTGGGATGTGGTGCACGTGTATATCTAATCGTTATTTATAGCCACCAGTACTACTGACCACTACCGTGCTTTCTTTTTTCTTTGTTTTCTTTTTAGAGCGGGTGCTGTATAGCTGTACCTCTAATGGGTCTGTAGTGTCCGTAGGCAAAATCTCGGGAGGCGCGCGAAGCATGCACCTCTGGGTTGCTTGCAGTGCTATGTGATGGCTGAGGAGGCCTGGCAAGCTACAAAAGAAACAATGAACTATGACGCAGGGTGACACCGCCTTGATGTCACCAAGCCGTCGCGACGTTGTGGGCTATTTTGGTTGACCGTGTTGTTTATCGGCATAAAAGTTCCGTCACGCTTCCCTCTGAATACGGTGTATTATCCAGAGGCGCCGCGGCGAAGTAGGTCCGCGGCACGGGTGTGAATATATATTCGGAGAAGATAATATCGCTGTATAAAACGCGAGTTAGATTCGCCTAACACCGGACAAGTTTAAAGTTCTTTATTTTTCTTTTACCTTAAAGAGTGATCGATACTCAATGGCTCGTATCCAGTGACCCAAGCTGTCATGAAAGAGGTTAATTGAACAGCAGCGCGTAAGGTGTCTCACATACCTAGTGACCCAAATTGGTCAGACGGTTGGTTTTGAGCCGAGGTCCCCAAGTACCGCCTCCCAGTGTACCCATAAACCGTAGAGTGCCTAGTCACCGAAGCTAGTAGGAAGATGGTCATAGATGCAGACAGGCAGATAGACAAGTAGAAAAACTGATAGGGGCTAATCCGTGAACTATCATAAGAAAGGTAACTATATAATAAACCGACATCTTTCACAACACGCTGCCGCGCCAGCGCTGGTGTTTTGGCACAAATATGGAGACGGAAAATGCCATGTTTTATTTTTCTTCAAGTAATCAATATGTCATTCTATAATTAACACAAAGACAACGTTAATACGCCGTAATTATTTAATTAAAATAAATCAATTGTTCATCCTTTGTGCTCATTTATTATTAGAGCTTTTTCTTCGGTTCCGTCTTTATTGCTTCTGTCTCTAGGAAGCTTCTATTTAGGTGGCAACAGCCGACTGACGACGTATCCCTGGAGCACATTATTCTGCATTGAAAGGCGCCTGCACTTTTTGCTGTTTACGAGCAAGTTCTGCATTATATGAGTAGTGACCTCAAATTATCATGGTCATAAAGTATGGAACGTGTGCGATGAACCCCCCTCATTTGCACAATCGGACATAGTAAAATGCATTAGGTTGCAAATCATATTGACCGCAAAAAAGACGGGGAGATAGGAAGAAAACACATAAACAGCACAGGCGGTAACTTTCAACTGTTTTATTCATAGCAGCCAGTGGGCATATATAGGCAAAAGGAACATGCGCAGATTGCGGCAAACAAGAATGCACATCAGCTTAGCGTGGCAACCAATTATCAAAAAAATCTATTTCCGCTTGAAACAACCTAATGGAGGTAAGTAAGTACCAACTAGGCCAAACTGAAGTTCTTCTGATGCATTAGGTTGCTTCAGCTGGAAAGCGGTCGCGCTACCAGCCCATGATAGCGGCACTCAATTGCATGCAAGATAGTTGATAGGCAATTCTTCCGCTCACCGCAGGGTGAGTCTAATAGGAGCTCACAAAAGGAAGACCGCAGCGATGACCAGCCCTATAGGGCATCGCTGTTGTTCTTGTGCCTGATCGGAGTGGTGCCATGGAGGACTAGTAGCTAGACGGGAGAGGGCGCTGCTTAGCTACTCGTAGTCATCGCCCTCTCAAGCAAAAAACGAGGTAAGTGCAACGTTTTCGTGAAACTAATGATGCCAGCTCATTCATGTCGTGTACTATGTGGGATACTGAGGGGTAGGTTCCTATTTATGAGGATTCATTCCTTCATTCAATGGCTGCTTGATTCCTCTAAGAACGCGAGCGATAAATAGCAGGATGTCGTGAACATTATATATATATATATATATATATATATATATATATATATATATATATATATATATATATATATATATATATAATCATGTCATGTGAAGCCAACAAATAGACTCCAAGGAAAACATAGGGGAAATTACTTGTACTTACTAATTGAGTTAAAGCAATGAGCAAAACAAATGATAAATTTATAGCAATGCAGCAGGTTGCAGAAAAAACTTGACGCAAGCGGGGAGGAAACCCACGTCTTCGCATTACGCGTGCGATGCTCTAACCAATCGAACTACAACGTTGCGGTTTCGCTATCCACTTTCTTGGGAACTTATATATTACATCTAGAACTAACCTTAGGACTGTTAGCCAGCGCCGCCACTCACAAACGTTGGCGGTGGATGTGGAACACCCCTTCTGCCGCAAGCGTCACGAATACGTGATCTTTCTGGGTGAAGGCAACTAGTAAATAAACCCGCACATGCTACCTGAAGGAATCAGTGTCGAAGGATTCGAGACCTTCGGTATGTAAGAACGACAAGAAAGGGAAAGTTGGGGCAAGTTGCTTTTTCATCCACTTTCACTGACCTTAATTTATCATTTCTTTAGTTCAGCTAGCAAGTACAAGTAATTTACCCTATGTTTTCTATGGTGTCTTTATTTGCTGGCTTCTCATGATATGATTAATAAAAATGGGGCTCCTCAGTTAACTCCCTTTCTTGTCGTTCTTATATAACGAGGGGTCTCGAATCCGGCAACATTGATGCCTTCAGTTGGCATGTGCGCGTTTATTGACCTGTTGTCTTCACCCCGAGAGATCACGTACTCGTGACGCCTGCGGCAGATAGGATGTTCCACATCCGCCGCTAAGGTTTGTAAGTGGTGGCACTGGCTAATGCTGCCACGGTAAGTTCTAGTAGTAACACATAAATACCCAAGAAAGTGGATGGGAAACCGCGCCGCGGTAGTTCAGTGGGTTAGAGCATCACACGCGTAATGCGACGACGTGGGATCGTTCCGCACCTGCGGCAAGATGTTTCTTCATCCACTTTCATTGCCATTAATTTATCATTTCTTTAGTTCAGTTAGTAGGAACAAGTAATTTCTCCCATGTTTTCCTTGGCGACTTTCTTTGCTGGCTTCTCGGGACATGATTAATAAATATCGGGCCCCTCCGTTACCCCCCCCCCCCTCTTCTCCTTCGGAGGAATAGCAGTATTGCACCCAATGTAACGTGCAGCATCAACTTACCACTCTTGTGTTGTACTAAGCGGTGAAGGAACGAAACAGTCGCCGTGAAAGTCACTACTAATTATAGTGGGTCAAAGCAAATAGCATAGAAAAACTCCATTTACGTCGATTCCCATACTGGATGGGAATGTGAATAATTCGACGGCATTCTTCTTTTACGTCGGGCGTATGATGTCAAGTATTCCAATAAAACGACAAAAAATTTCCTTGTGCTTTCCTTTACCTAATCATCTGTTGACTTAAGGTTGATTTGGTGTACAAGATATTGCTATGTTGCTCGACCAGAAGCTTTTTTTTCTTCGCTTTAAATGAAAATTCATTCGATGAAATTGTTTCTGCTAAAAATATCGTCCATGCGCCACAACGAGCACATCCTTACACATTATTACTCGGACAACCACATTGAAATATTGCCGGACTTTGTGGTTTATTTGCAGTTTTTCTAAAATGTATTATTTTCCTAAAGACAATGACAAGTTGGGCAGATCACAACACATGCCATGTAATATATCGAATTTCAATTCAGAAATTCTGTTGGGGGCATAATAGTCTTCCGCTGTCCGCAGGGAGAACCTAACTTGAGCTCACAAAAGGAAGACCGCGGCGATGACCGGCGCTATATGGCATCGCTGTTGTTCTTGTGCCTTATCGGAGTGGTGCCGGGAGAACTAGGAGCTGGATTGGCCACGACGCTGCTTAGCTCATCGTAGTTATCCGCTTATCTACCGACAAACGACGTAAGTGCGGATTTTTCGTGAAAGTAATGGTGCCAGTCTGCTTTCCAGTGTACCACGTGTCGTATTAATTATTACCTTCTGATTTGCGAATATTCATATTTTCATTGGGTGGGTGCCTGCTTGCTCTGCGAACGTGAACGCATCGGATGTGTGGTACACGTGTAAATCTAATCTTTATTTATAGCCACCGTTACTGCTGACCGGTACCGTGCTATCATTTTGCTTCCTTTTCTTTTTAGCGTGGGAGCTATATAGCTCTACCTCTCAATGGGTCTGTCGGGTCCGTAGCCAAAAGCTTAGGGGGCTCGTGCCGCGTGCGCCTCTGTGTTCCTTGCAGCACCAGCAGATGGCGCTCGTCTCCGTGCATGCGAGGGAGCAGTGGTGCCGCCCTGGCGGACGAAAGAAAGAAAAATAGCCAGATAGCTCGCCTTCGCGCAAAGCAATCGCCGCAAACGTTTCCTGCTACAGCTTACGGTTGCATAGGCTACAGTTGCTGGTAGGCGGCAGCTGTACGTAACGTACGAAGTAGGGAGTGACATAACTGCACTCTTCGGGCGTAAAAGAACCCGTCAAGCAATTGATATGTGTGGGGACAGTGCTCTGGAGAGGCCACATATAGTGAGGGCTGTATGTGGTTCGGTGAAAGTTTAGTTGAGTGCATTTGTCTCCTCTCCGATCATTTGTAGGTGCACGAAGCAGCGGCGCAAGCATAGTCGCGAGGATTTGAAGTTCGTTAGGCTAATAATTAGGTTAGATGCATGTCAATGTCACCATGTGAATAATTTCAAACCACGTCGCAACGGGTAATCGTAATAGTTGCCTTTTTCAGCTTCGCTCTCCAACCACATACATAGCATGGATTCGAGGCAAATTTTGTTTTCTTCTTATTTGTGTGATTTTTTTTTTGCCCTGGGGCCTCGCACACTAGGACCACATGGGACTATGTTTGAGCTAGGTTCAGAAACACGCTCGTGATCTGCATTGAGGCCGCCAGCAAACTGATCGCGTTCGTTGCATGTAACTGTTGGATTGAAGCTTCTGGTATTCTTAACCTGCTGGTGGTTTGCTATGCCATTGTATGTCATGGGCCATTGTCGCGTAGTTTGAAGGGCAGCGTACATATCAGTAGCGAGAGTGACAGCGGTAGGATCACGTTTTCGGGGTCTACTTGTTGCTGACGATGATCATACGAGTCCCAGTGAGCCTCAATGAAAGCATTCGCGGCAGCTGCATAAAATGTATTATACGGGGCGCCCGGCAGCCCCATTTTCGCGAGGCGCTCAATTTCGGAGGTTGCGCGTTCGGCTCCCGCCAGTATTAAGTTGGTTTTTCGTCCACTTTCATTTGCACTTAGAGCTTCATTTCTAAACTACATATAAAAGTCGCACTTAATTCTTCGTATGCTTTTGTTGTCATAATTATCCATAGCCTTATGATTGTTGTAGTTTGCGGAGTGGCACTAAGTTGCTGAAATTCAAGATTTCGTCTCTCGCTCTAACAGAAATGATTCCAAATAGCCTTCGGCACCTTAATCTATGGCAAGCGCACTACAACGAGCCCTTGGTCACGCATTTTTACTTGGACTGCTGCACTGAGCAATTAGCGCCTGATTCCGCGTCGAAAATGTTTTTTATCTCTGCGAACGTTTTTTAGCTATTTATCAGCCTCCTCTATCAACATCTTTTCATAAGGCGTTTAACAGTGTGGGGGACAACACAGTTGCAACGTATAGCACGCGATGAAGCAACAGCTGCGCAGCTGAAGTAGCGCCTTGACGTCTATATATTAGGCGTCTCGCAATGGTGGCTTGGATGAGGCGCGCCTCCGCCAGCGCCAGCGTCAGACGTCATACCTTGAGATTAGCGTCGCTCATGCTACATGCGCTGCCAGTGTTGCTGTTTGCTTATCTGAGGACTGCCAGCTACAGCTTAAAATAGCTCATCTTATAAGCCATATGCGACACCGTCTAAATATCATGCTTCATTGCGCTGGAGCTATCGTTGCTTTTATGCACATTACCTGCCGGCCAGAGGCGGCCTCGTTGGCCGCAGTGGCGACTTTTTACTATGGAAATTATCGGCCAGTCCTGTAAGACAGCATCAGCAGGCGCCAGAAAAATGCATGGAAGTTGTCAATGAACGCTTTCGCTTGAAAAACAGCTCTGGCCTGGAGAGGAGGCCTGGTAAGCTACAAAAGAAACAATAAACAATGACGGAGGGTGACGCCGTCTTGACGTCATCAAGCCATCGCGACGTTGTGGGCTATTGTGCTTGAGCGTGGTTGTTCATCGGCATAACAGGACCCTCACTCTTCCCTCTGTATACGCTGTATTATTCAGTGGCACCGCGGCGAAGTGGGTGTGAGGCACGGGTGGGAATATATAATCGGAGAAGATGATATCGCTAGATAAAATGCGAGTTAGGCTCGCCTAACACCGGACATGTATAAAGTTCTTTCTTTTTCTTTTACCTTGAAGAGTGATCCATACCAAATGGCTCGTATCGAATGACCCAAGTTGGCATGAAAGAGGTTAATTGAACAGCAGCGCCTAAGCTCTTTCCCATACCTAGTCACCTAAATTGGTCAGACGGACGGCTTTCAACCGAGGTTCCGAAGTACCGCATCTTTGTGTACCTACAAACCGCAGAGTGCCTAGTGACCGAAGCTTGTGGGAAGATGGTCATAGATGCAGACAGGCAGATAGACAAGTAGAAAAACAGAAAGTGGGAAGTGGGTGAACTATCATAAGAAATGTAACTGTACAATAAAGCGAAATCTTTCACACCACGCTACCGCGCCGGCGCTGGTCTTTTGGCACAAATATGGAGAAGGAAATTGTGATGTTTTATTTTTCTCCCAGTAATCAAAATGTCATTCCAAAATTAACGCAAAGAGAACGTCAAAATGCCGTAATTTTTTGTTAAAATGAATTGATTGTTCATCCTTTGTGCTCATCAATTATTAGAGCTTTTTCTCTGGTTCCGTCTTTATTGCTTCTGTCTCTAGGCTTCTTCTATTTGGGGGACCACTGCCGAATGATGCTGTATTCCCTGAAGCACATTATTCTGCATTGAAAGGCGCCTGTAATTTTTGCTGTTTACGAGCAAGTTGTGAATTTTATGAGTAGTGACATCAAATTATCATGTTCATAAAGCATCGAACGTGTGCGATGATCCCCTTTCATTTGCACAATGGGACATAGTAAAATGAATTGGGTTGCTTCAGCTCGAAAGCGGTCGCGCTACCAGCCCATTATAGTGGCAATCAATTGCATGCAAAATAGTGGATACGCAATTCTTCCGCCCACCGCAGGGAGATCCTAACAGGAACTCACAAAAGGAAGACCGCAGCGATGGCCGGCCCTATATGGCATCGCTGTTGTTCTTGTGCCTTATCGGAGTGAAGCCATGGAGGACTAGTCGCTGGACTGGTGAGGGCGCTGCTTAGCTACTCGTATTCATCGCTCTCTCAAGCAAAAAATGAGGTAAGTGCAAGAAAAGAAAGAGAGAGCAAATGATAAAGGAAATGTATGGAGGTTAACCAGGACTGAGCCCGATTGGCTACTCTATACTGGGGAAAGGGAAAAGGGGACGGAAAGATTAAAAGAAGAGAAAGTCTACTGGGGATATCGTTCGGTCACTCAGTCCGGACCATAGACGCTGACTCAATCCGGTAGCTTTCAAATATCGAGCAGCGCTTTTCTGGCATTTTGTAGCTGCGATATGCGTGGCCATCTTCCGAAGATCTTGTTCAAGGTCAACGGTGTTCTATCTAGCTGATTGAGAGCTCTGCAGAAGTCACGTCTTTCGTTTTCAAAAGATGGGCAGTAGCACAATAGATGTTCTATAGTTTCCTCGACACCGCAGGCATTGCAGTCGGCGCTATCAGCCATTCCAATCAAAAACGCATATGCATTGGTGAATGCGACGCCCAAGCGTAAGCGGCACAGCATTGTTTCCCCATTTCGCGGAAGCCATGGTAACAGCCACAGTTGCGTTGAGGTGTCGAAGGAATGCAATCGATCTTGGGTGAATTCAGGTGTGTGCCACTTCTCTAATGTCATGTGTTATGCTAGCTTGCTTAGGTGCTGGGCTGAGTCGGTCCGCGATAAAGGTACAGAAACAAGTGTTGCTCCTTGGTGTGCCTTCCTAACAGCTTCGTCAGCGAGGTCGTTGCCGGACATACCGCAATGGCCAGGCAGCCACTGAAATACGACGTCGTGTCCTTTCGCTATCATACGATGGTGCATTTCTCGTATCTCCGACACTAGTGGTTTACAGGACCCGCAACGAAGAGATGACAGAACACATTGTAAGACCGCCTTCAAATCGTAGAATATTGCCCACCGATGAGCGGGTTGGTTGTTAATGTAATCAACGGCACCTCGGAGGACAACAAGCTCCAACCCGGTCGATGTTGTCAAGAGAGAAATCTTGTATCGAATGATATTGGTCGTGATGGTATAACCACTGCGCCGGTGGAGCTGGTCTGAGTGGAAGAGCCATTCGTATTTATGTGGACACGGTCAAAGTAGAAAGTGTTCAAACAATCCAGAGATGCTTGCTTCAGGGCCAAGGTAAGCAGGTCCGTCTTCTTTCTTATCCCTGGAACCGTAAGGCGCACTTGAGGTTGTTTTAAACACCACAAAGCTGAGGTTGAACGTGCTGAGGGTGTGAAGCCTGATGGCAGACAGGCACGATTGGATACTGACCTCGTTGGAGAAGGACGCCTGTGGTCGTCGTTCTGGCAGGCAGGCAAGAGAGATTGACTGCATGCGTGAAAGATGATGAACATGGGCCCTAAGCTATCGGTGCTAATGTAAGTCGTTATCCGATGGTCTTGAGCCATTATAATGGTTCCTGCGGTTGAGGCGCTCCGCGTAAGGCCTTGGCAAACACGTAGTGCCTGTGCTTGCACGCTCTGACGTTCTCGAAGATTTGAGTTGAATGTTCTAACAAGCACGGGAGAACTATAGCGTAGCAATCCGATAAAAAGTGCTCGATATAACTGTAGCATGGAGCCCACTGAATATCCCCATGTTTTCCCTGCGATGACTTTGAATACATGAACAATAGATGTGAGCTTCTTCTTCAAGTGGGCAACGTGAGAGCTCCAAGAGAGGTCCCGGTCGACAATGACACCCAAAAACCGATTATTTCTCTTGTAGGAGGTAGAGTGGCCATTGATGCATACTGGATAACGAGACGTCGCTTTTCGTGTAAAAGCGACTAACGCATATTTTCTGTTGAGATGGTAAGGCCTTGTGTGTGAAGATAGTGAGATGCCTGTGTTGCTGCTTTCTGTAGCCTTGCGCGAACCTGTAGGCGAGTGACCGCTTATGACCAGATGCAGATGTCGTCGGCGTTGATCGAGACACTCACTGTTTCCGATAGGGATTCGGCCAGCCCAAGAAGCGCGAGGTTGAAAAGAATAGGGCTTACAAAAAAATCTCGGGGAACTCCGCGGCATATGTAGTGGTCTGTAGTCGGACCATCTTCCGTACGTACGAACAAGGATATTTGTTTCAAGCAGTTTCTGATCCATCGATATACTCGCCCTCCTAGTTCAATTATCCAAAGTGCCTCGAGAATGGGTTGATGGGAAACGTTGTCGCAAGCGCCTTTCACGTCCAGAAACAGCGCTACTGAAAATCGTTTCCAAGATTTTTGCTGTTCCACCGATGACACTAGATCGATGACACTGTCAATCGATGAATGGCCTCGTGGAAATCCCGCCATAGAATCAGGGTAAATTTTGTGGTGTTCTAGGTACTATTCGAGACGTAAGAGGATCATGCGTTCCATGAGCGTCCCGACGCAGCTGGCAAGTGCTATAGGCCGATACGATGCCAATTCGAGCGGCGACTTTCCTGCTTTTAGTAGCGGTACCAGGCGGCTGCCTTTCCATTCCTGTGGGACGACACCATCTTGCCATGAACTATTAGAAAGGCTGGGGAGTTATCTTCGTGCTCCTTGGTCAATGGGGCGCAAAGCACTATATGTTATAGCATCGGGCCCTGGTGAAGACGAACACCTACAGAGCGCCTTAGCAGCTTCTAACTCTTCCACAGAGACTGGAGCCTCCATACTTGTATCTCGTGGACCGGTGATGCCGCTTAAACCCATGTCAGGGGCTTAAACTGGGCCGCCGGCGATTTTCGCGCAGAATTCCAATGAAAAGTTTATCACACGGTGGTTTTGATAGAGAGAAAGGGCGTTACAAGGGTTTCGTTGCTGGTGTCTTGAGCAAAGACCCCGTAGGGTACGCCACACACGGGACAATGGCTTGCGGGGGTCTAGTGACTCGCAAAAGCATTTTCCTCTTTGATCGGCTAGCTTATCCATTCGGCGTTTTATCATCTTTTGCATGCGCCGAGCTTCTTTGAGGTCAAAATTGACTTTGTGCGTCTGTACCTCCTTTCAGCACGGCGACGTATTGTACGAAGCCTTTCCAATTCAATGTCATTCTCTGTACGCTTTGACGAATATGTGAAGCAACGCGTGCAATCTTGCATTGCGTCTGCAATTATGTCTTCTAATCTGCGTGCGATACGTTTCTTGCAGGTGTCTTCTACTCGATATGGAAAGATTGACCAGTCGATTTGGCGAGATACATCCTGTAATGCGGTGTCTAGTCCATCGATTCTCACATAGGTCTGCATATGGTCATTTCCATGGGTTTGAATATCAGTGAACGACTGCACGCTCGAAGTCAGGCAACGTGACATCAAATCAAGTCAAGACAGCTGCTGTACGTTGTTCCTCGCAGAAATGTCGGACTTCCGTCATTTAGAAGACACAGGTTGTGGCCTGATGCAAAGGATATCAGTGACCTGACCCTCGAATTTATCCTGGAGCCTCCCCATATATAGTGGTTAGCGTTGAAGTTCACTGTTATTATCCAAGGACCGGGAGTAGCAGCCATAATATCTTCTAGTCTTTTGTTGTCAAACTGACTTGTTGGGGATAGGCAGATGCCAATAATAGTAAAAGACAGCCTCTTCTTTATCACTCTAACACATACGTATTGGTTACTGTCGTGTGGCGCTACGGTTTGCGAAAAATACGTTAGGCCCTTGCGATTGTAAACCAGAACCTTACTACTACGGATACCCGTGGTTGAAACAAAAGGTTCATATCCTGATAGTCTTACGGAGACTGATAATTTTGGTTCACAGATCACCAGTATAGGAAAGTGGAAGTCAAACTCGAACTGTCGAAAATACGAAGTACGTGACCTCAGGCCTCTCGCATTCCATTTGAATATGGAGGCACTCCTGATATCATCCCAGAACGATCGCTGTTGCTGTCGATGAGCCATGGTTCTGCTGTAGAAATTCGCACGCACTGGACTTCTGAAGGCTCGCTAGAACCGGATTGACGGCATCCAGCACTTGCAACGCTCTTCGAGCTGTTGGTGTCTGTAGCTTGTCCAGAAGAACATGAATAGCACTCACCAGAGAGGTGATCATGACAACCATTTGGTGATCTTGGTTTGTCAGTTTATCAGGAACAGTCAAATTGTCCCTTGCTGTCGAAGTCTGATTTCGCACAGTAGGAGCATGTAGCCTCGAGTGTGCAGGCCAAGCGTCAGCTGCCGGGCTGTTCGTTGCACCTTTGTCTTTTAAGCTGACTGCGTTTGGCCTGGGCGGAAGAGTGGGTGGTAATGTACGTGGCTGGCGCTCAGTAGAGGCTTTGGAGGTTCATGATCGGCGTCGGCGACGCGATCGTCGCCGCCTAATAGATGTTGCTGCTTCTCGGTGAGACAAGTGGTCTCTAACCATAATTTTCTTCAATATTGCTATTTCCTGGCAAATAAAAGTGCATTCCTTCGAGAATGCATCGTGAGGACCGCTGCAGTTTGTGCACTTCTGCACAGTGGCCTCGCACGTGTTAGTGGTGTGGGGCCCAGTGCAGCGAGAACAGATGGTAGTGCTCTTGCACACACTACTCACATGCCCAAACTTCATTCACGTCCAGCGCTGCAGTGGTTTCGGTATGAAGGGGCGAAGTGCAGGTCGGAAGTGGGCCACTTTTACATGCGATGGTAGGGATTTGCCTTTAAATATAATTTTGACACGCCGTGACGTGCCGAGACGAAACGCGTTTGTGATGATGTTGTTTTCTGTAGCCGGCTTGATTAAGATCGACAGATCGGAGTCGACAATGGTCTCGTTAACATCGCAAAGTACGCCAATACTGACTTGTTTGCCCAGCGGAATATGAAGGCGGATTTTCATCTCGTTATTTTCCGTGACAATGCGCAAAGAATCCAACGCAGCCGCTAGTTCTACGTCAATCGCTAGGACGTTCTTACGGGTGTTCACTCTGATGTTTTTGATTTCATTCGGAACCAGTGCTTCTAGGTGTGAAGACGCGGCTTGCCTGTTGAGGCATCTCAGGTTGTCAGTAGCGAGAACTGGCGCGAACAGGATGGTAACCTCTTCGGTATTCCGCGAAGATCTCCCGGTGGACTCACCCGAATTCGGGGATGCGCTGAGGAACCTTCGCTTTGCTTTGCGACTTCACACCAGCTCGAAGGTGTCGTCACAAGAATCTTCACTGCTGACATAGTACTGCATGGTGTCGTCGCTGTCAGTGCCGCTCTCGGTGCCGTTGCGCTTCCTGGAGGCAGCCGCCACGGGCACTGTCGAGTCCGGTGGACGCGCGTGAGACTCCATCTCCATCGCAGTTAAGGAGGAAACAGCAGTTCACTGGCAAAGTCTAAGAAATCCATAAAATAAGTAGAGGTGGAAGACTCGGCGTTCTGCCTGAAAGGCACTTCGTCTTCTGCCCATGTAAGTGCAAAGTTTGCGTGAAACTAATGATGCCAAGCCCCTTTATCTCGCGTACTACGTGTGATAGTGAGCGGTAGCTTCCTATTTATGACGATTCATTCCTTCATTCAATGGCTGTTTGGTTCCTCTGCGAACGCGAGCGTTAAATAGCTGGATGTCGTGAACATATATATATATATATGATCACGTCATGCGAAGCCAGCAGATAGGCACTGAGGAAAACATAGGGGAAATTACTTGTACTTACTGATTGAATTAAAGCAATGAGAAAACAAATGATAAATTAATTGCAATGAAAGAGGATGCAAAAACAACTTGACGCAAGTGGAAAACGATCTCACGTCTCCGCATTACGCGTGCGATGCTCTAACCAATTGAGCTACCACGTCGCGGTTTCCACATCCACTTCCTTGGGAAAATATATATGACTACTAGAACTAACCTTGGGACTGTTAGCCAGCACCGCCACTCACAAACGTTGGCGGTGGATGTGGAACACCCTTTCTGCCACAGGCGTCACGAGAACGTGATTTTTCTTGGTGAAGGGAACTAGTAAATAAAGCTGCACATGCTACCTGAAGGAACCAGTGTCGACGGATTCGAGACCATTCGGTATGTAAGAACGACAAGAAAGGGAAAGTTGGGGCAAGTTGCTTTTTCATCAACTTTCACTGACTTTAATTTATCGTTTCTTTAATTCAGCTAGCAAGTACAAGTAATTTACCCTATGTTTTCTATGGTGTCTTTATTTGCTGGCTTCTCATGATATGATTAATAAAAGTGGGGGTCCTCAGTTAACTCCCTTTCTTGTCATTCTTACATAACGAGGGGTCTCGAATCCGGCAGCATTGATGCCTTCAGGTAGCATGTGCGCGTTTATTGACCCGTTGTCTTCACCCCGAGAGATCACGTACTTGTGACGCCTGCGGCAGACAGGATGTTCCACATCCGCCGCTTAGGTTTGTAAGTGGTGGCACTGGCTAATGCTGCCAAGGTAAGTTCTAGTAGTAACACATAAATGCCCAAGGAAGTGGATGGGAAACCGCGCCACGGTAGTTCAGTGGGTTAGAGCATGACACGCGTAATGCGACGACGTGGGATCGTTCCGCACCTGCGGCCAGATGTTTCTTCATCCACTCTCATTGCCATTAATTTATCATTTCTTTAGTTCAGTTAGAAGGAACAAGTAATTTCTCCGATGTTTTCCTTTGCTGGCTTCCCGTGATCTGATTAATATATATCGTGCCCCTCGATTAACACCCCCCCCCCCTCTTCTCTTTCGGAGGAATAGCAGTATTGCACCCAAGGTAACGCGCCGCATCAACTTACCACTCTTGTGTTGTACTAAGCGGCGAAGAAACGAAACAGTCGCCGTGAAAGTCACTACTAATTATCGTGGATCAAAGCAAATAGCATAAAAAAACTGCATTTACGTCGATTCCCATAGTGCATGGGAATGTGAATAATTCTACGGCATTCTTTTACGTTGGGCGCATGATTTCTAGTATTCCGTTAAAACGACAAAAAATTCCCTTGTGCTTTCCTTCACCTAATCATCTCTTGACTTAAGGTTGATTTGGTGTACAAGATATTGCCATGTTGCTCGACCTGAAGCTTTTTTTCTTCGCTTTAAATGAAAATTCATTCGATGAAATTTGTTCTGCTAAACATATCGTCCATACGCTACAACGAGGGTGTCCTTACACATTATTACTCGAACAACCACATTGATATATTGCCGGACTTTGTGGTTTATTTGCAGTTTTTCTGAAATGTATTATTTTCCTAAAAAGAATAACAAGTCGGGCAGATCATAACACCTGCCATGCAATATATCGAATTTCAATTAAGAAATTCTGTTGTGACATAATATTCTTCCGCTCTCCGCAGGTAGAATCTAACTTGAGCTCACAAAAGGAAGACCGCGGCGATGACCGGCGCCATATGGCATCGCTGTTGTTCTTGTGCCTTATCGGAGTGGTGCCGGGAGGACTAGGAGCTCGATTGGTCACGACGCTGCTTAGCTCATCGTAGTGATCCGTTTATCTACCGACAAACGACGTAAGTGCGGATTTTTCGTGTAATATATTGGTACCAGTGTTCTGCTTTCCAGTGTACCACGTGTCGTATTAGGGATTAGCTTCTGATTTGCGAATATTCATATTTTCATTGGGTGGGTGCCTGCTTGCTCTGCGAACGTGAACGCATCGTATGTATGGTACACGTGTAAATCTAATCGTTATTTATAGCCGCCGGTAATGCTGACCGGTACCGTGCTATCCTTTTGCTTCCTTTTCTTTTTAGCGTGGGAGCTATATAGCTCTACCTCTCCATGGGTCTGTCGGGTCCATAGCCAAAAGCTTAGGGGGCTCGTGTCGCGTGCGCCTCTGCGCTCCTTGCAGCACCAGCAGGTGGCGCTCGTCTCCGCGCATGCGAGGGAGCCGTGGTGGCGCCATGGCGGAAGAAAAAAAGAAAAATAGCCAGATAGCTCGCCTTCGCGCAAAGCAAACGCTGCAAACGATTCCTGCTACAGCTTACGGTTGCATATGCTGCAGTTGCTGGTAGGTGGCAACTGTACGTAACGTATGAAGTAGGGAGTGACATAACTGCACTTTTCGTGCGTAAAAGAACCCGTCTAGCAATTTATATGTGTAGGGACAGTGCTCTGGAGAGGCCACATATAGTGAGGGCTGTACGTGGTGCGGTGAAAGTTTAGTTGAGTGCATTTCTCTCCTCTCCGATCATTTGTACGTGCACGAAGCAGCGGCGCAAGCCTAGTCGCGAGGCTTTGAAATTCGTTAGGCTAATAATTAGGTTAGATGCATGTCAATGTCACCATGTGAATAATTTCAAACCACGTCTCAATGGGTAATCTTTCTAGATGCCATTTTCAGCTTCGCTCTCTAACCACATACATAGCATGGATTCGAGGCCAATATTGTTTTATTTTTATTTGTGTGATTTTTTTCCTGGAGCCTTGCACACAAGGAGCACATGGGACTATGTTTCAGCTCGGTTCAGAAACACGCTCGTGATTTGCATTGAGGCTGCCAGCAAACTGATCGCGTTCATTGCATGTAACTGTTGGATTGAAGCTTCTGGTATTCTTAACCTGCTGGTGGTTTGCTATGCCATCGAATGTCTTGGGCGACTGTCGCGTAGTTGGAAGGGCAGCGTACATATCAGTAGCGAGAGGGACAGCGGTGGAATCACGCTTTCTGTGTCTACTTGTTGCTGGCGATGATCATACGAGTCCCAGCGAGCCTCAATGAAAGCACTCGCGGCAGCTGCATTATTAGAGCTACATGGGCGCCCGGCAGCGCCATTTTCGTGAGGCGCTCAATTTCGGAGGTAGCGCGTTCGGCTCCCATCAGTATAAACTTGGTTTTTCGTCCACTTTCATTTGCACTTAGAGCATCATTTCTAAACTACAATTAAAAGTCGCACTTAATTCTTCGTATGATTTTGTTGTCATAATTATCCATAGCCTTATGATTATTGTAGTTTGCTGAGTGGCACTAAGTTGCTGAAATTCAAGATTTTGTCTCTCGCTCTAACAGAAATGATTCCAAACAGCCTTCCGCACCTTAATCTATGGCAAGCGCACTACAACGAGCACTTGGTCACGAATTTTTACTTGGACTGCTGCATTGAGCAATTAGCGCCTGATTCGGCGTCGAAAATGTTTGTCATCTCTGCGAACGTTTTTTCGCTATTTATCAGCCTCCTCCATCAACATCTTTTCATAAGGCGTTTAACAGTGTGGGGGACAACACAGTTGCTACGCCTAGCACGCGATGAAGCAACAGCTGCGCAGCTGAAGCAGCGCCTTGACGTCTAAATACTGGGCGTCTCGCAATGGTGGCTTGATGAGGCGCGCCTCCGCCAGCGTCAGACGTCATACCTTCAGATTAGCGTCGCACATGCTACATGCGCTGCCAGTGTTGCTGTTTGCTTATCTAAGGACTGCCAGCTACAGCCTAAAATAGGTCATCTTATAAGCCATATGCGACACCGCCTAATATCAGGCTTCATTGGGCTGGAGCTATCGTTGCTTTTCTATACATTACCTGCCGCCCAGAGGCGTCCTCGTTGGCCGCAGTGGCGACTTTTTACTATGGAAATAATTGGCCAGTCCTGTAAGACAGCATCAGCAGGCGCCAGAAAAATGCATGGAAGATGTCAATAAACGCTTTCGCTTGAAAAACAGCTCTCGCCTGGAGAGGAGGCCTGGTAAGCTACAAAAGAAACAATAAACAATGACGGAGGGTGACGCTGCCTTGACGTCATCAAGCCATCGCGACGTTGTGGGCTATTTTGCATGAGCGTGGTTGTTTATCGGCATAATAGCGCCATCACTCTTCCCTCTGTATACGCTGTATTATTCAGTGGCGCCTTGGCGAAGTGGGTGAGAGGCACGGGTGGGAATATATAATGGGAGAAGATGATATCGCTAGATAAAATGCGAGTTAGGCTCGCCTAACACCGGACAAGTATAAAGTTATTTATTTTTCTTTTACCTTGAAGAGTGATCCATACCCAATGGCTCGTATCCAATGACCCAAGTTGGCATGAAAGAGGTTAACTGAACAGCAGCGCGTAAGCTGTGTCCCATACGTAGTCACCTAAATTGCTCAGACGGTTGGCTTTCAGCCGAGGTCCCCAAATACCGCATCTTTGTGTACCTACAAACCGCAGAGCGCCTAGTGAACGAAACTAGTGGGAAGATATTCATAGATGCAGACAGGCTAATAGACAAGTAGAAAAACAGAAAGTGGGAAGTGCGTGAGCTACCATAAGAAAGGTAACTGTACAATAAACCGAAATCTTTCATACCACGCTACCGAGCCGGCGCTGGTGTTTTGCACAAATATGGAGAAGGAAATTGTGATGTTTTATTTTTCTTCCAGTAATCAATATGTCATTCCAAAATTAACGCAAAGAGAACGTCAAAATGCCGTAATTTTTAGTTAAAATAAATTGATTGTTCATCCTTTGTGCTCATCAATTATTAGAGCTTTTTCTATTTAGGGGACAACAGCCGAATGATGCTGCATTCCTGGAGCACATTATTCTGCATTGAAAGGCGCCTGTACTTTTTGCTGTTTACGAGCAAGTTGTGCATTTTATGAGTAGTGACCTCAAATTATCATGTTCATAAAGCATCGAACGTGTGCCATGAACCCCTTTCATTTGCACAATGGGACATAGTAAGATGCATTGGGTTGCTTCAGCTGGAAAACGGTCGCGCTACCAGCCCATGATAGTGGCACTCAATTGCCTGCAAAATAGTTGATACGCAATTCTTCCGCCCACCTCAGGGAGATCCAAACAGGAACTCACAAAAGGAAGACCGCAGCGATGGCCGGCCCTATATGGCATCGCTGTTGTTCTTGTGCCTTATCGGAGTGAAGCCATGGAGGACTAGTCGCTGGACTGGTTAGGGCGCTGCTTAGCTACTCGTAGTCATCGCGCTCTCAAGCAAAAAACGAGGTAAGTGCAAGAAAAGAAAGAGAGAGCAAATGATAAAAGAAATGTATGGAGGTTAACCAGGACTGAGCCCGATTGGCTGCCCTACACTGGGGAAAGGGAAAATAGGACGGAAAAATTAAAGGAAGAGAAAGTCTACTGGGGATATCGTTCGGTCACTCAGTCCGGATCACAGACGCTGACTCAATCCAGTAGCTTTCAAATATCGAGCAGCGCTTTTCTGGCCTTTTGTAGCTGCGATATGCGAGGCCATCTTCCGAAGATTTGTTCAAGGTCAACGGTGTTCTATCTAGCTGAATGAGAGCTCTGCAGAAGTCATGTCTTTCGTTTTCAAAAGATGGGCAGTAGCACAGTAGATGTTCTGTAGTTTCCTCGACACCGCAGGCATTGCAGTCGGCGCTATCAGCCATTCCCATCAAAAAGGTATATGCATTGGTGAATGCGACACCCAAGCGTAAGCGGCACAGCATTGTTTCCTCATTTCGCGGAAGACCTGGTAACAGCCACAGTTGCGTTGAGTTGTCGAAGGAATGCAATTGATCTTGGGTGAAGTCAGGTGTGTGCCACTTCTCTAATGTCATACGGTGTGCTAGCTTGCTTAGGTGTTGGGCTGAGTCGGTCCGCGATAGAGTTACAGAAACAAGTGTTGCTCCTTCGTGTGCCTTCCTAGCAGCTTCGTCAGCGAGGTCGTTGCCGGACATATTGCAATGGCCAGGCAGCCACTGAAATACGACGTCGTGTCCTTTCGCTATCATACGATGGTGCATTTCTCGTATCTCCGACACTAGTAGTTCACAGGACCCGCGATGAAGAGATGACAGAAGATATTGTATGACCGCCTTCAAATCGTAGAATATTGCCCACCGATGAGCGGGTCGATTGTTAATGTAGTCAACGGCCCCTCGGAGGGCTACATGCTCCGACGCGGTCGATGTTGTCAAGAGAGAAATCTTGTATCGAATGCTAATTGGTCGTGATGGTATAACCACTGCGCCGGTGGAGCTGGTCTGAGTGGAATAGCCATTCGTATTTATGTGGACACGGTCGAAGTAGAAAGTGTTCAAACAATCCAGAGATGCTTGCTTCAGGGCCAAGGTAAGCAGGTCGGTCTTCTTTCTTATCCCTGGAACCGTAAGACGCACTTGAGGTTGTTTTAAACACCACAAAGCTGAGGTTGAACGTGCTGAGGGTGTGAAGCCTGATGGCAGACAGGCACGATTGGATACTGACCTCGTTGGAGAAGGACGCCTGTGGTCGTCGTTCTGGCAGGCAGGCAAGAGAGCTTGACTGCATGCGTGAAACATGACGAACATGGGCCCTAAGCTATCGGTGCTAATGTAAGTCGTTATCCGATGGTCTTGAGCCATTATAATGGTTCCTGCGGTTGAGGCGCTCCGCGTAAGGCCTAGGCAAACACGTAGTGCCTGTGCTTGCACGCTCTGAAGTTCTCGAAGATTTGAGTTTATTGTTCTAACAAGCACAGGAGAACTGTAACGTAGCAATCCGATAAAAAGTGCTCGATATAACTGTAGCATGGAGCCCACTGAATATCCCCATGTTTTCCCGGCGATGACTTTGAATACATCAACAGTAGTTGTGAGCTTCTTCTTCAAGTGGGCAACGTGAGGGCTCCAAGAGTGGCCCCGGTTGACAATGACACCCAAAAACCGATTATTTCTCTTGTAGGAGATAGGCTGGCCATTGATGCATACTGGATAACGAGACATCGCTTTTCGTGTAAAAGCGACTAACGCATATTTTCTGTTGAGATGGTAAGGCTTTGTGTGTGAACATAGTGAGATGCCTGTGCTGCTGCTTTCTGTAGCCTTGCGCGAACCTGTAGGCGAGTGACCGCTGATGACCAGATGCAGATGTCGTCGGCGTTGATCGAGACACTCACTGTTTCCAGTAGGGATTCGGCCAGCCCAAGAAGCGCGAGGTTGAAAAGAATAGGGCTTACACAGTTTCCCACATGCATCTTGGGAAACTCCTCAGCATATGTAGTGGTCGGTAGTCGGACCATCTTCCGTACGTACGAACAAGGACCTTTGTTTCAAGCAGTTTCTGATCCATCGATATACTCGCCCTCCTAGTTCAATTGTCAAAAGTGCGCCTAGAATGGGTTGATTGGAAACGTTGTCGCAAGCGCCTTTCACGTCCAGAAACAGCGCTACTAAAAATCGTTTCCAAGATTTTTGCTGTTCTACAGATGACACCAGATCGATGACTCTGTCAATCGATGAATGGCCTCGTGGAAATCCCGCCATAGAATCAGGGTAAATTTTGTGGTGTTCTAGGTACCATTCGAGACGCATGAGGATCATCCGTTCCATGAGCTTCCCGACGCAGCTGGCAAGTGCTATAGGCCGATGCGATGCCAATTCGAGCGGCGACTTTCCTGCTTTTATTAGCGGTACCAGGCGGCTGCGTTTCCATTCCTGTGGGACGACACCGTCTTACCATGAACTATTAAAAAGGCTGGGGAGTTATCTTTGTGCTCCTCGGTCTAGGGGGCGCAAAGCACTATATGTTATGCCATCGGGCTCTGGTGAAGACGAACACCTACTATGGCTGCTACCGGGAGTAGCAGCCATAATATCTTCTAGTCTTTTGCTGTCACACTGACTTGTTGGGGATAGGGAGACGCCAATAACAGTAAAAGACAGCCTCTTTTTTGTCACACTAACACAGACGTATTGGTTACTGTCGTGTGGCGCTACGGTTTGCGCAAAATACGTTAGGCCCTTGCGAATGTGAACCAGAACCTTACTACTACGGATACACGTGGTTAAAACAAAAGGTTCATATCCTGATAGTCTTAAGGAGACTGATAAGTTCATTTCACAGATCACCAGTATAGGAAAGTGGAAGTCTAACACGAACTGTCGAAAATCCGAAGCACGTGACCTCAGGCCTCTCGCATTCCATTTAATATGGAGGCACTCCTGACATCATCCCGAAACGATCGCTGTTGCTGTCGATGAGCCATGGTTCTGCGGCCGAAATTCGCAAGCACTGGACTTCTGACGGCTCGCTAGAACCGGATTCACGGCATCCAGCACTTGCAACGCACTTCGAGCTGTTGGTGTCTGTAGCTTGTCCAGAATAACATGAATAGCACTCACCAGAGAGCTGATCATGACAACAATTTGTTGATCTTGGTTTGTCAGTTTATCGGGAACGGTCAAATTGTCCCTTGCTGTCGAAGTCTGATTTCGCTCAGTAGGATCATGCAGCCTCGAGAGTGCAGGCCAAGCGTCAGCTGCCGGGCTGTTCGTTGCAGCTTTGACCTTTGAGCTGACTGCGCTTGGCCTGGGCGGAAGAGTGGGTGGTAATGTACGTGGCTGGCGCTCAGTAGAGGTTTTGGAGGTTCATGATAGGCGTCGGCAACGCAATCATCGCCGCCTAATAGATGTTGCTGCTTCTCGGTGAGACAAGGGGTCTCTAACCATCATTTTCTACAATATTGCCATTTCCTGGCAAATTAAACGGCATTCCTTCGAGGATGCATCGTGAGGACCGCTGCAGTTTGTGCACTTCTGCACACTGGACTCGCACGTGTCAGTGTTGTGGGGCCCAGTGCAGCGAGGACAGACGGTAGTGTTCTTGCACACACTACTCACATGCCCAAACTTCATTCACGTCCAGCACTGCAGCGGTTTTGGTATAAAGGGGCGAACTGCGGGTTGGAAGTGGCCCACTTTTACATGCGATGGTAGGGATTTGCCTTTAAATGTAATTTTGACACACCGTGACGTGCCGAGACGAAACGCGTTTGTGATGATGTTGTTTTCTGTAGCCGGCTTGATTAAAATCCACAGATCGGAGTCGACGATGGTCTCGTTAACATCGCAAATTGCGCCAGTACTGACTTGTTTGCCCAGCGGAATATGAAGGTGGATTTTCATCCCTTTATGTTCCGTGGCAATTCGCAAAGAATCCAACGCAGCTGCGAGTTCTACGTCAATGGCTAGGACGTTCTTACGGGTGTTCGCTCTGATGTCTTTGATTTCATTCGGAGCCAGTGCCTGTAGGTGTGACGACACGGCTTGCCTGTTGAGGCGTCCCATGTTGTCAGTAGCGAGAACTGGCGCGAACAGGATGGTGAGCTCCTCGGTATTCCGCGAAGATCTCACGGTGGACTCACTCGAATTCGGGGATGCGCTGAGAAACCTTCGCTTTGGTTTACGTCTTCACACCAGCTCGAAGGTGTCGTCACAAGAATCCTACATAGTACTGCATGGTGTCGTCGCTGTCAGTGTCGCTCTCGGTGCCGTTGCGCTTCCTGGAGGCAGCCGCCAGGGGCACTGTCGAGTCCGGCGGACGCGCATGAGACTCCATCTCCATCGCAGTTAAGGAGGAAAGAGCAGCTCACTGGCAAAGTCTAAGAAATCCACAAAATAAGTAGAGCTGGAAGACTCGGCGTTCTGCCTGAAAGGCACTTTGTCTTCTGCGCATGTAAGTGCAAAGTTTGCATGAATATAATGATGCCAAGCGCTTTATGTCGTGTACTACGTGTGATACTGAGCGGTAGCTTCCTATTTATGACGATTCATTCCTTCATTCAATGGCTGCTTGGTTCCTCTGCAAACGCGAGCGTTAAATAGCTGGATGTCGTGAACACACACACACACACACACAAATTCGCCTGGTAACTACCGTCCTATCTCCTTAACTTGCATTTCTTGTAAATTACTTGAGCATATCATCGCTTCTCATGTCTACAGCCACCTTGAGTCAAATAATTTCTTTTTTACTAACCAACATGGCTTCAGGAAAGGGTTTTCATGCGATTCACAGCTATTTGAACTTACAACCGACCTACATTTTAGCATGAATAACAACAAACAAACCGATTGCATATTTCTTGATTACTCAAAAGCCTTTGACCGTGTCGCTCATTGTCGTCTAATCTCGAAATTATCTTCACTCCAGCTAGATTCGGTAACTCTTTCTTGGCTACGGAATTTTTTGTCACTTCGCCAGCAGTTCACAGTTGTTAACAGTTGCTACTCACCCCCTTGCTATGTGACTTCCGGTGTTCCACAAGGCAGTGTTTTAGGACCCTTACTATTTCTAATATACATCAACGACCTGCCTACTAACATATCTTCTTCCATCCGTCTTTTTGCTGACGATTGCATAATTTACCGCACCATTAATTCTATCGATGACCACATCGCACTTCAAAATGACCTCAAGAATGTTTCTGATTGGTGTAGTACCTGGCAAATGCCTCTTAACGAATCTAAATGTAACGTTATCACTTTTAGCCGTAAGCACGTCAATTCTCAATTCACCTACTTTCCTAACTACTCTCAGGTCTCGGAAGCATCTTCATATAAATATCTCGGAGTTCACCTCGCTCCTAACCTGTCCTGGGCATCCCACGTCACCGCCATTTGCGCCAAAGCCTCACGAACTTTGGGGTATTTACGAAGAAACTTAAAGAACGCCCCACCCAGCATCCGGAAGCTTGCATATGCAACATTTGTCCGGCCTCAACTAGAATTTTCAAGTCCTGTGTGGTCGCCTCATCAAAAATATCTAATCAATATGCTAGTCCAAAAACAAGAAAGGGGCTGGCAGATGGAATGGCACACTGTGGTATAAACTTTTTTAAAACAGGGTTGAAGTGCCTCAGACAGGCTGGCCAACGTTTCGATAGGTGGACCCATCTTCGTCAAAGGCGGCCTCGTCATCCTCGGCGTGTTAGTTTTAAAGGGTTAGTGCAGTGACGTCACGTGCGGGTGTTGTCGCTGGCGGCTGGTTTTAAAGAGAGGATTACAAGAGGGAACAGGCGTTGTCGTCCGACGTCTGTGAGCCTCATTCTCAAGACGAAGGGACAAGAGCGTGAGAGTGGGCACGCGGGGAGGAAAGAAAAGAAATAGAAGCATAAAAAAGGGGGAAAAAAGGAAAAAAAAGCAGGGGGGAGCCAGGGCCGTACCAAGACACAACCAAGGGGGGGGGGGTGAAAGAAAAAGAAAGAGAAAAATGAAATCTTTAAGAAATACGGGGGCTTGGGAGCGTGTTGGGGATGCGAAAGGTTAGGAGGTATTCAGGGGAGTCGTTGGCGGCATGTTTTTGAGGCATTAGAACGGCCGGTCAAGCAATAGGTCGAGTAATTTTGAAATAGTTAAGGTGGCGGCGAGGAGTCTGCGGTGCAATGTGTGGGGGTGACTGAAAGGCAGCGGCATGGTCTTTCAAGGGGCACTGCCCCACGCGCTTAACGTAGGTGTCGTTACGGCGGCATCCAGAAGGCGATACTCCGGGTTGAGGCGCCGAAAAAGGCATATTGACTTCGGAATGTGTTGTCGAGGGGGTTTCAAAAAAAACGACTAAAAAAGGGGGCAGGGGGAAGGGGGGGCGAAATCGGTATAGCAAACAGGAGGGTGACGCGTGCAGAAGCGGGCGTGGGCAAGTGTACATGGAAGAAGGGGATCGTACACTTGGTGTAGATGTAAAATCCTGAAAGAGTACATTAAATTGAGTAGTAGGCAGGAAATCTTTTTTTCCCTTCTCCCCCTCTCCCTTTTTTTTGCACGCGTCACCCTCCTGTTTGCTATACCGATTTCACCCCCCCCTTCCCCCTGCCCCCTTTTTTACTCTTTTTTTTTTGAAACCCCCTCGACAACACATTCCGAAGTCAATATGCCTTTTTCGGCGCCTCAACCCGGAGTATCGCCTTCTGGATGCCGCCGTAACGACACCTACGTTAAGCGCGTGGGGCAGTGCCCCTTGAAAGACCATGCCGCTGCCTTTCAGTCACCCCACACATTGCACCGCAGACTCCTCGTCGCCACCTTAACTATTTCAAAATTACTCGACCTATTGCTTGACCGGCCGTTCTAATGCCTCAAAAACATGCCGCCAACGACTCCCCTGAATACCTCCTAAACTTTCGCATCCCCAACACGCTCCCAAGCCCCCGTATTTCTTAAAGATTTCATTTTTCTCTTTCTTTTTCTTTCACCCCCCCCCCTTGGTTGTGTCTTGGTACGGCCCTGGCTCCCCCTGCTTTTTTTTTCCTTTTTTCCCCCTTTTTTATGCTTCTATTTCTTTTCTTTCCTCCCCGCGTGCCCACTCTCACGCTCTTGTCCCTTCCTCTTGAGAATGAGGCTCACAGACGTCGGACGACAACGCCTGTTCCCTCTTGTAATCTCTCTCTTTAAAACCAGCCGCCAGCGACAACACCCGCACGTGACGTCACTGCACTAACCCTTTAAAACTAACACGCCGAGGATGACGACGCCGCCTTTGACGAAGATAGGTCCACCTATCGAAACGTTGGCCAGCCTGTCTGAGGCACTTCAACCCTGTTTTAAAAAAGTTTATAATCAATATGCTAGAAGCCGTACAGAACAGAGCAGCACGTTTTATTTCTTGCGATTATAACTATTCTCATAGCGTAACTGAAATTAAACAGAATCATGACATCATTTCACTTGAAACTCGCCGTTGCATCGCACTTCTCTGTTTGTTCCACAAGTACGTTAATGGTAATAGGCTGTCTCCGCTACCTCTCGAAAGGCCTTTGCGCATGTCAAAACGCCTCCATAATAATTTCAGTTACTCGCGCATCTTCGGTCACACATTAACCTTCAACAGCTCTGCGCTTCCACGTGCCATTTCTCTGTGGAACGATTTGCCCGACACTATCGCTTCCTTAACAAACCATGATTCCTTCCGCAACCAAGTCAGCAGTCATCTTTCAAAAACACCCTTTTAATCTGTTCACAAACTTATTGCTTTTCATTGATATTTTTCACCTGCATCGTGGTTTGTACTGCGCATCAGTTACATTTTTTTTAAGGTGCTGTATCTCTTGTGTTTGAATGCTTTATAGTAGAAATGTATAAGTGCCACTTGCTACATAATATGTTCACTAGCTCATATAGTACTGTTTCTGTTTATACCCTCCCCCCTTACGTCATGCTCCTACGGGGGCCTGTAAGGTCATTGTAAATAAATAAATAAATAAAAAAACTAAACACACACACACACACACACACACACATATATATATATATATATATATATATATATATATATATATATATATATATGCTTTTTCATCCCCTTTCACTGACATTAATTTATCATTTCTGTAATTCAGCTAGCAAGTACAAGTAATTCCCCTATGTTTTCTATGGTGTCTTTGTTTGCTGGCTTCTCATGATATGATTAATAAAAATGGGGCTCCTCAGTTAACCCCCTTTCTTGTCGTTCTTACATAATGAGGGGTCTCGAATCCGGCAACATTGATGCGTTCAGGCGGCAAGTGCGAGTTTATTGACCTGTTGTCTTCACCCAGTGAGATCACGTACTTGTGATGCCTGCGGAAGATAGGATGTTCCACAACCACCGCTAAGGTTTGTGAGTGGTGGGACTGCCTGATGCTGCCAAAGTAAGTTCTAGTAGTAACACATAAATACCCAAGGAAAAAAGGGGACGCCAAAGACTTGAAAAATTATAGACCGATCAGCTTACTGTCCGTTGCCTACAAACTATATACGAAAGTAATCGCAAATAGAATCAGGAACACCTTAGACTTCTGTCAAGCAAAGGACCAGGCAGGATTCCGTAAAGGTTACTCAACAATAGATCATACTCACACCATCATTCAGGTGATACATAAATGTGCGGAATATAACCGACCCTTATATATAGCTTTCGTTGATTACGAGAAAGCGTTTGATTCTGTCGAAACCTCAGCAGTCATGGAGGCATTACGGAATCAGTGTGTAGATGAGCCATATGTAAAAATACTGGAAGATATCTATAGCGGCTTCACAGCCACCGTAGTCCTCCACAAAGAAAACAACAAAATCCCTATAAAGAAAGGCGTCAGGCAGGGAGATACGATATCCCCAATGCTATTCAACGCATGTTTACAGGAGGTATTCAGAGACCTGGAGTGGGAAGAATTGGGGATATAAGTTGATGGAGAATACCTTAGCAACTTGCGATTCGCTGATGATATCGCCTTGCTTAGTTACTCAGGGGACCAATTGCAATGCATGCTCACTGACCTGGAGAGGCAAAGCAGAAGAGTGGGTCTAAAAATTAATCTGCAGAAAACTAAAGTAATGTTTAATAGTCTCGGAAGATAGCAGCAATTCACAATAGGCAGCGAGGCACTGGAAGTCGTAAGGGAATACATCTACTTAGGGCAGGTAGTGACGGCGGATCCGGATCATGAGACGGAAATAATCAGAAGAATAAGAATAGGTTGGGGTGCATTTGGAAGGCATTCTCAGATCATGAACAGCAGGTTGCCATTATCCCTCAATATAAAAGTATATAACAGCTGTGTCTTACCAGTACTTACCTACGGGGCAGAAACCTGGAGGCTTACGAAAAGGGTTCTATTCAAATTGAGGACGACGCAACGAGCTATGGAAAGAAGAATGATAGGTGTAACGTTAAGGGATAAGAAAAGAGCAGATTGGGTGAGGGAACAAACGCGAGTTAATGACATCTTAGCTGAAATCAAGAAAAAGAAATGGGCATGGGCAGGACATGTAATGAGGAGAGAAGATAACCGATGGTCATTAAGGGTTACGGACTGGATCCCATGGGAAGGGAAGCGTAGCAGGGGGCGGCAGAAAGTTAGGTGGGCGGATGAGATTAAGAAGTTTGCAGGGACGGCATGGCCACAATTAGTACATGACCGGGGTTGTTGGAGTAGTATGGGAGAGGCCTTTGCCCTGCAGTGGGCGTAACCAGGCTGATGATGATGATGATGATGATGACCCAAGGAAGTGGATGGGAAACCGCGCCGCGGTAGTTCAATGGATCAGAGCATCACACGCGTAATGCGCCGACGTGGGATCGTTCCGCACCTGCGGCAAGATGTTTCTTCGTCCACTTTCATTGCCATTAATTTATCATTTCTTTAGTTCAGTTAGTAGGAACAAGTAATTTCTCCCATGTTTTCATTGGCGTTTTTCTTTGCTGGCTTCTCGTGATATGATTAATAAATATCGGGCCCCTCGGTTAACCCCCCTCCCTCTTCTCCTTCGGAGGAATAGCAGTGTTGCACCCAAGGTAACGTTCAGCATCAACTTACCGCTCTTGTGTTGTACTAAGCGGTGAAGGAACGAAACAGTCGCCGTGAAAGTCACCACTGATTATAGTGGATCAAAGCAAATAGCATAGAAAAACTGCATTTGCGTCGATTCCCATAGTGCATGGGAATGTGAATAAGTCTACGGCATTCTTCTTCTACGTTGGGCGTATGATTTCTTGTATTCCATTAAAACGACGAAAAATTCTCTCGTGCTTTCCTTCACCTAATCATCTGTTGACTTAAAGTTGATTTGGTGAACAAGATATTGCTATGGTGCTCGACCTGAAGCTTTTTTCTTCGCTTATATGAAAATTTATTCGATGAAATTTTTTCTGCTAAAAATATCGTTCATTCGCTACAACGAGCAACGTCCTTACACATTATTACTCGGACAACCACATTGATATATTGCCGGACTTTGTGGTTTATTTGCAGTTTATCTGAAATTTATTATTTTCCTAAAAGAATAACAAGTCGGGCAGGTCATAACACCTTTCATGCAATATATCGAATTTCAATTCAGAAACTGTGTTGTGACATAATAGTCTTCCGCTCTCCGCAGGTAGAATCTAACTAGAGCTCACAAAAGGAAGACCGCGGCGATGACATGCGCCATATGGCATCGCTGTTGTTCTTGTGCCTTATCGGAGTGGTGCCGAAAGAAATAGGAGCTGCATTGGTCACGACGCTGCTTAGCTCATCGCAGTGATCCGTTTATCTACCGACAAACGACGCAAGTGCGGATTTTTCGTGAAATATTATGCTGCCAGTCTGCTTTCCAGTGTACCCCGTGTCGTATTAAGGATTAGCTTCTGACTTGCGAATATTCAACTTTTCATTCGGTGGGTGCCTGCTTGCTCTGCAAACGTGAACGCATCGGATGTGTGGCACACCTGTAAATCTAATCGTTATTTATAGCCACCGGTACTGCTGACCGGTACCGTGCTATCCTTTTTCTTCATTTTCTTTTTAGCATGGGAGCTATGCAGCTCTACCTCCCAATGGGTCTGTCGGGTCCGTAGCCAAGGCTTAGGGGGCTCGTGCTGCGTGCGCCTCTGCGTTGCTTGCAGCACCAGCAGGTGGCGCTCGTCTCCGCGCATGCGAGGGAGCAGTGGTGCCGCCCTGGTGGAAGAAAGAAAAGAAGAGAACCATATAGCTCGCCTTCGCGCAAAGCAATCGCCGCAAACGTTTCCTGCTACAGCTTACGGTTGCATAGGCTGCAGTTGCTGGTAGGCGGCAGCTGTACGTAACGTACGAAGTAGGGAGTGACATAACTGCACTTTTCGTGCGTAAAAGAACCCGTCAAGCAATTGATATGTGTGGGGACAGTGCTCTGGAGAGGCCACGTTTAGTGTGGGCTGTACGTGGTGCGGTTAAAGTTTACTTGAGTGCATTTCTCTCCTCTCCGATCACCTGTACGTGCACGAAGCCACGGCGCAAGCCTAGTCGCGAGGCATTGAAATTCGTTGGGCTAATAATTATGTTAAATGCATGTGAATTTTGCCATTCGAATAATTTCAAGCCACGTCGCTATGGGTAATCGTTCTAGCTGCCATATTCAGCTTCGCTCTCCAACGGTTTACATAGCATGAATGGGAGGCCATTTTTTTTTCTTCTTTTTGTTATTTTTTTCTCTTGGGTATTGTACAATAGGAGCACATGGGACTAGGTTTGAGCTCGCTTCAGAAACACGCTCGTGATTTGCATTGAGGCCGCCAGCAAACTAATCGTGTTCGTTGCATGTAGCTGTTGGATTGAAGCTTCTCGTATTTTTAACCTGCTGGTGGTTTGCGATGTCATCGAACGTCATGGGCGACTGTCGCGTATTTTGAAGGGTAGCGTACATATCAGTAGCGAGAGTGACAGTGGTGGGATCACGTTTTCGGGGTGTACTTGTTGCTGACGATGATCATACGAGTCCCAGTGAGCCTCAATGAAAGCATTCGCGACAGCTGCATAAAATGTATTATGCGGGGCGCGCCGGCAGCACCATTTTCGCGAGGCGCTCAATTTCGGAGGTCGCGCGTTCGGCTCCCGCCAGTATCAATTTGGTTTTTCGTCCACTTTCGTTTGCACTTAGAGCATCATTTCTAAACTACAATTAAAATTCGCATAATTCTCCGTATGCTTTTGTTGCCATAATTATCCATAGCGTTATGATTGTTGTAGTCTGCTGAGTGGCACTATGTTGCTGAAATTCAAGGTTTTGTCTCTCACTCTAACAGAAATGATTCCGCATAGCCTTCGGCACCTTGCTCTATGGCAAGCGCACTACAACGAGCACTTGGTCACGCATTTTTACTTGGACTGCTACATTGAGCAATTAGCGCCTAATGCGACGTCGAAAATGTTTTTTTCATCTCTGTGAACGTTTTTTCGCTATTTATCAGCCTCCTCTAGCAACATCTTTGCATAAGGCGTTTAACAGTGTGGGGGACAACACAGTTGCAACGCATAGCGCGCGATGAAGCAACAGCTGCGCAGCTGAAGCAGCGCCTTGGCGTCTAAATCCTAGGCGTCTCGCAATGGTGGCTTGATGAGGCGCGCCTCCGCCAGCGTCAGTCGTCATACCTAGAGATTAGCGTTGCGCATGCTGCATGCGCTTCCAGTGTTGCTGTTTGCTTATCTGACGACTGTCAGCTACAGCATAAAATAGGCCATGTTGTAAGCCATATGCGACGCCGTCTAATATCAGGCTTCATTGGGCTGGAGCTATCGTTGCTTTTATGTACATCACCTGGCGGCCAGAGGCTGCCTCGCTTAGCCATTTATCCAGTGGCGCCTTTTTACTGTGGTAATTATTGTCCTGCCCTGCAAGACAACACCAACAAGCGCCCGAAAATTGCAGGGAAGAGGCCAACGAACACTTTCGCTTGAAAAAAGCTCTGGCTTTGAGAGGCGGCTTGGTAAGCTACAAAAGAAACAATAAACAAAGCGCCGCGGCGGCGCAACTGGTTAGCCAATTACAGGCTTAATGCGAAGACATGGGATCGCCTCAACTGCAGATAGTTGTTTTTTCGTCCACTTTCATTGCCATTAAGTTATCATTGCTTTAATTCAACTAGCAAGTACAAGTAATTTCCCCTATGTTTTCCTTGGCGTTTTTGTTTGTTGGCTTCTCATGATATGATCACTAGTAACGGTCCTCTCGGTTAACCCCCTTTCTTCTCGTTCAGACAAATGGCAGTATTACATCCAAGGTAACGTCTAGCAGTAACTTACCACTCTCATGTGGTACTAAGCGCTGAAGAAACCAAACAGTCGCACTGAAGGTTACCGCTAGTTGTCGTGAATCAAAGCACATAGCATAGAAAAGTGCGCTTACATCGACTCGAACAGGGCGTGGAAATGCCCATAATTCTTCGCCCTTTTGCATTTACCTTTGGCGTATGATTTCTACATTTCCATCAGAACTACAAAAATTTCCCTTGCGCTCGCTTTGACTTCATCATCTGCTGACTTAAGATTGATGTAGTGCACTGGGTATTTCTATGTTGCTTAACCTGAGGTTCTTTTTCGGTTTAAATTATTATTTATCCGATTAAGTTTGGCTGGTAAAGATTACGCACATGCAATACAACGAACACTTCGTCACGCCTTTTTACTCGGCCCACCACATTAAAAAAATGGCGGAATTTCTGGTTTATTTGCAGTTTTTCTGAAATGTATCATCTTCCTAAAAAGAATAATAAGTTGGGCAAATCATAATGCATACAATCTAAGAAACTGAATCTGAATTCAGAAATTATGTGGGGACATAATAGCCTTCCGCTCCCCGCAGGGAGAATCTAACGAGAGCTCACAAAAGGAAGACCGCGGCGATGACCGGTGCCGTATGGCATCGCTGTTGTTCTTGTGCCTTATCGGAGTGGTGCCGGGAGGACTAGGAGCTACATTGGTGACGGCGCTGCTTAGCTCATCGTATTCATCCGTTTATCTACTGGAAAATGCCGTAAGTGCGAATTTTTCATGAAACTATAGGTGCCAGTCTGCTTTCCAGTGTACCACGTGTCATTCTAAGCATTAACTTCTGATTTGCGAATATTCAATTCTTCATTCAACGGGCGCTTGCTTGCTCTGTGAACGTGAACGGATGTGCGGTACACCGGTAAATATAATGGCCATTTATAGCCACTGCTATAAATGTTCCATAAATGTACTGCTGACCTGTACCATGCTTTCCTTTTTCTTCGTTTCTTTTTATATCGAGAGCTATATAGCTCTACCTCTCGATGGGTATGTCGGGTCCGTAGGCAAAAGCTTGGGAGGCTCGTGCCACATGCACCTCTGGGTTCCTTGAAGCACCAGCAGATGGCGCTCGCCTTCGCGCATGCGCGGGAGTAGCGGTGCCGGCAGCGCGGAGGAAAGAAAAAAATTAACCATAAAGCTCGTCATCGCGCAGAGAGTTCGCCGCAAGCGTTTCCCGGTAAAGATCATGGTTGCGTAAGCTACAGTTATCGGTAGGCGGCAACTGTACGTAGCGTACGAAGTAGGGAGTGACCTAACAGAACATTTCTACGTAAAAGAACCCGCGTAGAAATTTACAAGCCTTGTGACAGTGCTATGGAGAGGCCACGTATAGTGAAGGCTATACGAGGCGCGTATAGTTACAAAAGAAACAATAAACAAAGGCGGGTGGTGGCACCGCTTTGACGTCATTATGCCGTAGCGAGGCTGTGGGCCCTTTTGCTGATACCTGGTTGTTTATCAGCCCGTAAAAGGGCTCTCACTCTTCCCTCTGGATACGCTATATTATCTAGCGGCGCCGCCACGAAGTCGGCGCGAGGTGCGGGTGTGAATATATAATCAGAAAAGATGACGTCACTATATAAAACGTGAGTTCGGTTCCCCATACACCGGACAAGCTTAAATTATCTTTCTTTCTTTCTAATTTCAAGAGTGACACATACCCAATGACACATACCCAGTGACCCAAGTTGGCATAAAAGGGGTTGATGGAACAGCAGCACGTAAGCTGTGTCACATACCTAGTCACCCAAATTGGTCCGACGGTTGGTTTTGAACTGAGGTCGCCAAGCACCGCATCCCAGTGTACCTATAAACCTTAGACTGCCTAATGGCCGAAGCTAATGGGAGACGGTTAGAGGTGCAGAAACGGAGATAGGCAAGCAGAAATATAGACACTGGAAAGTGCGTGAACTATCATAAGAAAGCTAACTGTACAGGGTGTTTCAGCGAACACTTTGAAAACTCTTTAAAAGTTGCCTGTGGCAAATATCACAATTCTAGTTCGTGAGCTGGGCTACTCGAAGCGGCGGACAATACTTGAACAAAAATTGGGATCTAATATCGACTCATTAATGAAAATTCACTACGTAAGTTTCTAACGATTTATATTATGACCCATATTGCAATTTACAAATTATAGCCATGGAGTTCGCAAGGCGGATCCTCTTGTAACGAATTTTCATGATGACACCAATTTGGAAATATCAATTCCCGAACTTTGCGGAGGAGCGCATTGCCGTGCCAGTTAATTTGTTACCAAAATATTGTTTCATACACTGAAGCACACAAGTAACTGGAATGCCACTGCATTTCTCAGCAAAGTTCGGGACTTTATTTCTCGAAATTGGTGTCATCTTTAAAATTCATTCCTAGTGGATCCGCCTTGCGAACTCCACTGCTAGAATTTGTAAATTGCAACATGGGTCATAAGGGAATTAGATAAAATTGAATAAGTGAATTCTTGTTAATTATTCAGTTTTGCATTTCAACTTTTGGTGCAAGTGGGGTCCGCCGCTTCGAGGAGACCATCTCGTAGACTAGAACTCAACTCTCTGCCACAGGCAACCTCTAAAAAATTTTGAAAGTGCTTGCTGAAACACCCTGTATAATACACCAAAATCTTTCACACCACACTACCGTGGCTGCGCTGGTGTTGCGGCCCCAATATAGAAAAGGAAAGGTTCACGTTTTATTTTTCTTCAAATAATGATCATGTCATTCCAAAATTAACGCGAAGAAACGTTGAAATGCCGTAATTTTCCAATGAAATAATTTTTGTTCATCCTTTGTGCTCACTGATCATTAAAGCATTTTCCCCGGTTCTGTCTTTATTGCGTCTTTCTGTAGTCTTCGTCTTGTTAGGGTGCAAGAACAGCATAACGGTGTATTCTCATGAGTACATTAGTCTTGATTGAATGGCGCCTCTACTTCTTCCTGTTTGCGAACAAGCTTTTCAGTTTTATGAGCAGTGACGTCAAATTATCATGGTCATAAAGCATAGAACGCGTGCGATGAACCACATTCATGTGCACAATTCAACATAGCAAAATGCATTAGGTTGTTTCAGATGGAAGACAGTCGCGCTACCAGCCCATAGTAGCGGCACTCACTTGCACGCTTCTGCAAAATAGTTCATACGCAAGTATTCCACCCAACGCAGGCAGAACCTTTCAGGAACTCACAAAAGGAAGACCGCGACGATGTCCGGCCCTATATGGCATCGCTGTTGTTCTTGTGCCTTATCGGAGTGGTGCCATGGATGACTACTAGTTGGACTGGTGAGGGCGCTGCTTAGCTACTCGTAGTCATCAGCCTCTCCAGAGAAAAACGGGGTAAGTGCAAAGTTTTCATACTCACCGTACTCCCCGCAAAAGCATTTTTACGAAAATGCTTTGCTTACCTTTCTGCTAACGTGAAACAGCCCAGAGGGGAGGGGAGGTAGGTAGAATGCTAAGGAGAGGAGACAAGAAATGTGTCAAACCGACGCAGCCAGGGAACGAGTGGATAACAGCTCTGCCACTGTTCCCTCCCAGTTCCCATACATGAGGGAGGGCGGGTGAGGGGAAAGGTGACGTGAGTAGGCGAGAAAACGGTACTACTAAACGTGCCTGTCCGTGGATACTCGCAGTCGGCACAGTTCACGCACATTACGCAGATTCTTGGGCGGTACTAACGAAGGTCTGACCGCATTTAGCAATAACAGAGGCGCTTCAGAGGCGCTTGTGGTTATAACATTCATTTTATCTGTGCATCCGAAGCATCTCTAGCGAAATTTCGTTGGTAATTTCGAGAGAAGCCCGTTTTGGGTGAGTACTTTCTGTGCAGGAGCGGGTGCATTTCAGACGTGCATTAGTGCTGTCGTTTGCCGAATACTGTTTTTTGCATGTTACGCCTGCGTTATGAGCACTTGGCCGTCGTTTGTACGGGGCGATTAGTTTTAAGTTTAATGGATTTTTTTATTATCGCTTATGACAAATAGCATAATTTTCTTTGAGCTGTATTATTTGAAGAGCCGGGCATTATTAGCATGACAAATGGAAACACATATTCAAATATTTAACTGAAATTCACTAATGAACATCTTAGATAATTACATTATGGCACATACTTCAACTTACGCATTAGCCCGCGAGATTGCAAGACGTAGCTACTTGCCAAGAATTTTGAGAAGGACAGGAGTTTTGAGATATGAATTCCAAAAGTTTGGGAGGAAATACCTAGCCCCGCCAGTTACTTTTGTGCTTCAATGCGTGGAACAACAGCGTATTTTCATGCAGAGCTTGATGGCACACATCACCAAACTGGTGTCATTCAGCAAATTCATTCTAAGTGGATAGGCCTTGCATGTTTACTGGTTGCAATATGTACTAACCATACGTGCCGTGACCCAGGTAATTATAAATTGTTAAGTTAATTATTGTTACTAATGCCAAAGAATTACAGCCCCATTTTGGAAAAATCCGCTGACGGCGTGGTACCAAAATGGCCGACGGCGCAAAGAGTAGCAACACGTCATGAAAATCTCGGATTGACATCAAATGTTCAGTGTCTTACACAACCAGGCCACATGTCTTCCCTGTATACAAAAGCTCACGCAGCACTTTTGATGGGGAGCGATTCGCCGTCGTCCTCATCTTCAATCACGCACTAATGATCATTCAATAAGAAATTTACGCCGAAATAGGAGATGCCACTGCAGCGCTCCACCTATCCATTTCTTGACCAATGCCCCATAGTAGGTAGGACGATGAGCAAAACGAGAGCAAGGTAAGAGTGGCAGCCGACGTTTCGACAACTGGATTGTCTTTTTGAAGTGCACTTGCCGAAACGTTGGCTCCCACTTTTACCTTGCTCTCGTTTTGCTCATCGCTTCGAATTTCTATCTCCCGCCTTCCCCGTGTTTCGTCTGCATAGTGGGTAGGAGCCACATACGGGACATGAAACAATAGCAGCAGTAAAAACAACAGTCTCCACGCCAAATCATGGAGGTTATACATTCAGGCGTACCACCGCCATCACGTCTCAAATGAAACGCCATGCAAGTTTATAACGGGCCGGACGACAAGAGGATGAATGCCTAAGGGAAAACATTTCACCGAAGCGAATACAAAGCTCACGCATTCCACACGCAAGCAGTCTTAAGTTTGTCTTGCGAATATTTTTATATTCAGATATGTGTTTTTTTTTATTTCTCACGCAAGTATTATCCCTATGTCTGAATATTGCAACTCAAGGACTAGAATAATGTTGTTAGAAACGGGCGATTAAAAAAAAATTCCGTAAAACTTAAGTGTGACCGTCCTCTTTGTTGTACTGCGATTTTAAGCACGTCTGAGATATGCGTCGAGCGCTCATTTCTCTCCCGTCGTGTGATAACTCGCTTGGTACGGGGCACAAGGATAGTGTTAAATAGCAGTGTTTCTCATTTAAATCACTTGTCTATGCCTACAATTCTTTCACTAAGAGCGCTTTTTGATCGAGAGTCATACGCGAGGACGCATTTTGAACATCGCGCACAGGCGGGAACCACACGAAAGGGAGGCAAGTCGGGCACTCGTACACAAATGATGATTTCGTGCAGACTCAACGAAAGAAAAAAGGATGACCAACATGCATAGTACATGGAGTAGTACAGGAAAAAAAAAACGAATGTTCTTCCCAATATCCCAATTCTGTGTCGCAGCTTTGCACCTTGCAGGCGGCCCACCGTGGTTGCATAGTGGCTATGATGTCGGGCAGTAAGAAGTCGCGGGATCAAATCTCGGTCACGGCGGCCGCATTTCAACGGAGGGAAATGAGACTACGCCTGTGTACTTAGATTTAGGCGCATGCTATAGAACCCCAGCTGGTCCCAATTATTCCGGAGCCCCCCGACTAATGCGTACTTCATAAACAAATCGTGGTTTTAGTATGTAACACCCCACAATTGAATTTAGGCCTGCACGGACTGCCTGCGGTTTCCACAAAAACATGAATATGCTTATGTGTGGGAATGCGCGGAAGCTCTCGGCTGCATTTTGACGCGACAGCGTAAAGAGCCCCGTGTCGCAGAAAATCCGGCATCAGCGTCCCGCGTCCTGCGTCGATCGTCTTGTGAACGAAATATCACTCGAATGAGGCCTACTCAACCACGCAGGCCATCCGTGTAGCACGCAGACGTTACTGAACTAATTTAGGGTCTCAAAGTGAAATGCGTCAGAAAAAATTGTAACGTACCACTTACTCGCCTAACACGCAATCTACAGACATGATAGCACTAGACTGTAAATTCAATATACGAGAAAACGTAATTCTGTTACGCGGAAACTCATACACAATCATCCTTTGCAACGTTTGTGCCACTTATAGAGCAGCCTGCTCGGTTCCTTGCAACACCATCTAGATGGCGCTCGCCACGCAAGAAGCCATGTTTCTACCGGAAATCTAAGCTTCATGCATAGCGTTCGCTGTAAACGTTAAGGTTACATAAGCTGCAGTTGCAGGGAAGCGTGACAAGCATTCAGATATCTTTGGATGCTATCGCATTCCACTCTTAAAGGGGAAGCTTGAGCAAAGTCCACATTCTTACCTGCACCTCGGCGAGGCCAAATGAAAACGCACCAAGCGTCTCAAAGCGCTCGCTTCCCCTATAGGAGTTTATGACGCGAAGGGCCGCTCAGCGACTATCAAATGGACATTTTAATGGTTGTCTTTTATGCTCTCACTTTATACACTCATGACGTGGCGCCACCTCCTACCCATAGGCTGCGCCGTCACGTGGTCAACGACGCATGCTCTAGGCCACACGTTTAGTCGGCCAGATGCGGCGACGTCACGTGGGTGATGACGCACGCGTTAGGCACATCTTTAGCGAAATAAAACCATGGAGCCACCGTGGCGTCGGGAAGGGTGCTTGACTCGCACCCTTGAGACCAAGGTTAGATTCCCACCGACACCAAAATATACCTAATATTTGTTTTAAAGCCAATAATTTACTCTATTTAAGAAATCCTCGCAGTGAAATCTGACATCAATTCGAGTATTTCTGATGTGGTTCCACTCTTCGCCATTGGCCATTTTTTTTCACCATCATTTGGTGAGGTCGCCCACTACAACGTCGGATTTTCGCGTAATGGAGCGTATAATGCTTTAGAATTACAAAAACAAAATAGGACAAGCTGAGGAAGAAGAATTTGTGGCGGAACCTAGGTAGTTCGCTATGGCTAAAAATGAACGAAATCAACCTCAAGCAGCCCGAGAGGCCGAACACGTCTGGAAACAATTATTTCTTCGAAACAAAACCCTTGCCATGCAGAACGAGAAGTAGGTAGTGAGCTGGGCCACCGTCGCAACTGCCAAAGTGGCAGTCATTCGCACATGGCAACGGGGTAATTCATTCACACATTGCAAGGTACATCTGCTTACTGGTGTACTAAGCACTGTGGCAGCATGTTGCCACAGTGTTCACGAAAAGAGTTCTACTTAAATTGAGGACGACGCAACGAGCTATGGAAGGAAGAATGATGAGTGTAACGTTAAGGGATAAGAAAATAGAAGATTGGGTGAGGGAACAAACGCGAGTTGATGACATCTTAGTTGAAATCAAGAAAAAGGAATGGGCATGGGCAGGACATGTAATGAGGAGGGAAGATAACCGATGGTCATTAAGGGTTACGGACTGGATTCCAAGGGAAGGGAAGCGTAGCAGGGGGCGGCAGAAAGTAAGGTGGGCGGATGAGATTAAGAAGTGTGCAGGCATGATATGGCCACAATTAGTACATGACCAGGGTTGTTGGAGAAGTATGCGAGAGGCCTTTGCCCTGCAGTGGGCGTAACCAGGCTGATGATGATGAACATTTTGCCTGTATTACTGAGGTCTGGTCTCGTAAAACGCAAAGCCAACAATTTTTCTGGCTTTAGTGCTTTTGTTCTAGATTCGCAGTTAGGAGTCGGGCGTCACACAGATGTCCGCGTGCCATGGCTACACCATCAGTAGCTTAAACCCGGTTGCTGGCGTGCACTCTGTAACGGGACTTTGTACTAAGTTGACTAAGCGGACCCACGCCATTGTCTATCTCCATCGCTGAGATTTTCATGCAGGTGAGGCGATTAGGCCGAGAAGTTGCTGATGCGTGAACGTGCTTACTTTACATATCCACAAGTGACATTACAGTACACAGCTCCATTGTTATAGGAGCACACTGCGTCTCAGAAGTCTATATAACTGAATAAAAACGCATCACATGTCAGAACATTTTATACGTCATAGCACGCACCACACACGGTACCCAAAGATGTCGTCATTTAGACATATTATTTTCTCTAGGTCGTTAGACGATAAAACTAATTATCCTTATGCCGCTCAAGCGGAATGGCCGAACTGATCGTAGCCCAGAGCCCACAGTATCCCACCATCTCGGCAGACTCCAGTTGTGATATGCCAGCCTCTGACGTAGGAGTCAGGAGGCCGTCCGGTAGCAGGGGCTGACGCTGCTCCCACGGATGTCATTGGCGGTTGCTCCCTGTAGTAATTGACGATTTGCGAAATCGTGAGCGCGACCTGTCGTACAACAAACGAAGTTCCTATGGTCGGCGCGTGAGTGTTTGTGGTTGGAAAGTTATTTGCGTTTCCGAGCTTATGCCTGTCTTCTGCCGTGGGAGCGCCGTCCGTTCTTCACTGTGGCAAAACCAACTAAGGACAGCATCAATTCGTTCCCTTTACTGTGCTTGACATGGATCTTCGATTGTGGCGGTATCTGCTTTGCATAACACTACCACTGTTCTCCAGGCTCATAGAGGTTTGGCCCTGAAGTTAGAGGAGTACGTTAAGAATATCATGAATTTGGATTTGGAGATTGATGATGCCAGCACAATATTGGTGCGAGCGACGTGCGCTCCTTCAATAAAGAGGGGAGTGTATGTCGTAGAAACTCGCTAGGTTTGTGTCGCCGAATGACCACACTTGGTTTCGCAGACTGGCAGCGCGCCGCGACGACCATGCGACGCGGCTCTCCTAGCTGGTTTGCTCTTGGCTATCGACAGAGTATAGAGAGAACCATTTGACCATGTCATAATTGTGCAGGTGCTAAAATTCTCACGAAAATAAAGGATCAGTGACTATAGCGGCGTTTCCATCTCAAGCACCGTCGGCTGCTGCACCGGCAGCCTTGAGCTAGGCCTAGCGGCTCGAGCGATCGGCGGCTGCCGACGAAGTCGGCAAACCGCGGGTGATGTGCCGCTTAGGAAGCTTTGCCCTACTGATAGGATGCCTCTGCAAGAACGTTTAACAATTTTTTTCGAGCGTGAAAGAAGCCCACAACTACACGGAATATGTGCCATGAGTGGGTAGTCCCGCGGAAATTTTGCGTGTATTCGCGGTCTTCTTTTATGCTCGGAAAAACACGGCATGTAGCACGTATTGAGCAACAGAAAGCTGTATCGGAAGTTTTTCATGTTGCTCTACAATTTTCTCATAGAAACTGTTAGTCTAAATCTTATGCTTGAGAAGTTGAATAAATTATGAAGACTAATTATGTAATTAGGCGGAATGCGAAAAATAATCAGAGTATCTTCCAGCGCCAGCAAACAACATCACCTTGGTTCTGTCCAGCAACGAGGCATCTGCATATGTTTAAATCTTGGTGCATCGTAGTTATGATACCCTGTGTATAACAAGGGTTTGATTGCCCCTAGCACCGGGGAAGTTTTAAATTATTTTTTTCTTACTATGAAGAGAGACACATAAGCTTAAGCACATGCCCAGTGACTCAAGTCAGTGCCGAGGAAGTGCATTGAGGAGTTAGACATACCTAGTAGCACGTACCCACCAACCTAATGTGACATTAAGGAACTTATTGAACAGCGGCACGTACGTTGGATGAAATACCCATTTCACCCAAGTTGGTGCATTTTGAACCGGCGTACCCTTGCACAGCAGCCTATTGTACCAATTAGACCATCGACAACCTAGTGGCCCAAGCTGGTAGCCAAAGCGGTTGGCAAGCAAAACAATGAGACAAACAAGGCAGAATTATAGACAACGGAAAGTGTGTGAAGTATCTTAAGAATATGCCATCCTAATAATGTTCTAAAGAAAAAAATACGCTATCCCGAAACGCCAAAGTAATTTTTAAATACCGTAATTTACCCGTTCAAATAAATGTTTAGCTTTAAACTTAGAGCTTCTTCAACGCTGTCGTTGTTATAGTATCTGTCTGTGTGCGTCTTCGATTTATGCGTAAACATCTGAAAGCTTAACAACTGAATGCAACTGAAGCGCTTTGTTGTCGATTCGTGGGTGCTGCCATTCCATGGCGCTATACGCACAGATTCACAATTTTGGTGAGCAGGGACGTCAAATTAGCATGATTGCAAACCATCCAACGCTTGCGTAGCCTCATCTCTATGTACGCAATCAACTGTAGCAAAAGGCGTTTGTTTGTTTGAGATGGAAAACGGCAGCGCTAACAGCCAGTGATAGCGGCAGACAACTGCATATTTCTGCGAAGTTCTTGATATGCAGGTCTTGCGCGCTCCGCAGGGAGAATCTAACGAGAGCTCACAAAAGGAAGACCGCGGTGATGACCGGCGCCATATGGCATCGCTGTTGTTCTTGTGCCTTATCGGAGTGGTGCCGGGATGACTAGGAGGTTGATTGGTCACGACGCTGCTTAGCTAATCGTAGCCATCCGTTTATCTACCGACAAATGACGTAAGTGCGCATTTTTCATGGATCTAATGGTGCCTGGTCCTCTGCCTAAGGCACCCCGTGTAATACTAAGCGCGAGATTCTTATTTACGACGATTCAATATTTCATTCAAAGGCGTATTGATTTGTCTGAGAATGCAAGCGCTAACTAATAAGATGTGACAGACATATATAGCCGATCACGTTATATAGCTACTTCGACTCCAACCGGAATGTATGGCGTCTTCTTTTCGTGGTGCGCCGCACATTATGGAGTAGGAAATAGGAAGAAACACGCTCATGGTTTGCATAGTTTGCATAGAGACAGCCAACAAATTGGGAGCATTGGTGCATGTAGCTATTGGATTCGAGCTTTGTTATTCGTAGCCTGCTTGTAGTTTGTTACTTCACCGACTGCCATGAGCGACTGTCACGTGGTGGGAAGTGTAGCACGTGTCACTTGACAGAATGGCAGGCGTGGGAGGAACCTTCGGAATGAATATTTATAACTGGCAATGATCCTTTGGATCCCAGTCAGTGTCGTAAATGGCCATCCACAAAAATTACATTCACCGCATTAGAAGGACCGCCCTGAAACACCCGCATCGGGAAGGGCTGAATTTCAATACATCTCTCCCAGACATTCACGGAATTTTCTGTGACCGACGTAGCGAAGAAGAGGTAGGGAAGAGTTTACTATAGGTGTTAGCCAGGGCTGTCTCAGTAAGTGGAACTTCTCCTATTCTGTGAGCGACGCACCCAGTAGGTCTTTCGCAGTTTGGACACAAAAATTTGCCATTAGCTCCGGCGCCCTTTACCGATCTTCCCCACTTATTAGCCACAGAAATGGTATACATCTGTATTCTGTGAGCGTACGAACAGAGTATGTCATTGAAGATAGGAGCGTCCAGTAGATTTGCAGAAGGCATTATCATAATTTTGCTCGTAGGTAGGGACTTGCCATAGATCAGCTATTCGTACATCGTGTCGTGGTCACCTCGCCATGCACGCTCTAGGTGCAGTGTCACGTAACTCGTACACCACAGCTGCCACTAAAATGTTACGAGGCGATTTAACCAATGTGAAACGCCCTCTATTCCGCAGAGAACCGGACTCTAAGCCAACCGTTCCCGGATTCACACCGTCCTTCTATTCCTTCGTTTTTCTTTTTCGTCTGCAAAGTATTTAGCCCGCATTATATTATGGCATGCTACAAGTTGTTCCGAAAGAAGCCACGATTTTTGGGCGAACCGAAGGCATAGCAGCGAGGAGAAATAAAACTCCCAGCACACCTAAGCACTTTTACGGGCAACATGGCGTCGCGGCGAAGCGCTCCACCCTGGCGCAATATCGAGGCAGCAGCTGTTCCCTTTCTACCGCTTTCCTCCGTCGTTGCACGAGCTAGCAAGCGGGAGCCAGCGTCACGGGCGCGCGAGGGGCGCTCGTGAAGTGGCGTAGGTGCCAATGGGAATTTAGGTGCCGTTTTGCTGCTACAGACGCCGGACGCACGCTTTCGCAATACAAGTAGCATAGCGAGAGCATAGAAGATGGTTTCTAGCGTGCGAATGAAAGGAATCTTGAAGGCTGTCTGAGGCTCATTGTTACGTTCTTCCAGGAAGTGACGAAACGCCAGGAATGCAGACATTGGGTTTAAAAGTGTTCGTCGCGCACCAGGATGCACTTGAGTAATTTGACCGAAGGCAAGAAAATAGGCTCGAAGCGGATGCTTCGCGACCTGACGACAAGGGGGGACTACATCGTGCTGCAGCAGTTAGCCAGAGTACAGCCTCGGCGATTCACATGCGTAGTAAAATAGCCTAGTTTGTTTTGCATAGAAAACGACTGCGCTAATAGCCCATGGTAAAGATACTGAACTCCATGATTCTGCAATATAGCTGGTCCGCAAGTCCGCCGCCCTCCGCAGGGACAATCTAACAGGAGCTCACAAAAGGAACACCGCGGCGTCGTCCGGTGCTATATGACATCGCTGTTGTTCTTGTGTCTTATCGGATGGTGCCTGGAGGAATAGTAGCTGGATTGGTGACTTGCGCTCCTTAGTTGCTCGTAGTCAGCGACCTCTGCACCGACAAACGAGGTAGGTGTGAATGTTTCATAAACCTAACGGTGCCATGCTGGTCCTCTCTCTAGTTTAGAACGTGTCATTTTAAGCGGTAGCTTCTCATTTGCGACGATTCGATTCATTACATGGCTCCTTGATTGGTCTGCGAATGCGAACGCTAACAGGATGCGGTACAGATGTCTAATCACTATATATAGTCACTTGTGCTACAGACGGGTTCCATGCTTTCTTTTTCGGTGCGTTTCATAGCACTAGCCCGTGCGACAACGTTTAACTCCCGTCTGAAACACGCTTGTGATTTGCGTAAAAGCGGCCCGGAAATTGAGCGTATTATTTGCATGTAACTGTTGGATTCATGCTTTCTTTATGAGATTTAATTTATTGATTCCTACGATTGACAAGAGACAAGGACAAAAGGCATACAAAAGCCTGACAGAGGTTTTTGCCCCTTATACTATCTGATGTTGGTAACACAAGCATGTTGAACATAACTAACTCGACAAACAAAATTGCAACAGTTTGGCTTTCTTTTGTCGAAAATACTTCACAGTATAAGATCCAATACAATGTGAAAGTGCAGATAGACATATTTCGTAAAATATATCGGTTACAAATTACGTGTTTGTATATTTCCTGATCTCATATACCCGAACACCAGCATATGGGAAACTAATAACAAATGTAACCCGCTGCTCAGCACCATACCCACAGGGAAAAGCAAAATTGGCCACAGTTAAAACTGCGCAACGATACACAGGTCAATACAGACGCATATATATATATATGCACACAATCAACGTGGCGACGGTGGATGCAGTTATAAAAGAGTGCCCCCACATGAAACTCGCTAAAAGCGACGTATCGACCAACAATTTGCCCATCTGCCCAACACCCCAGCGACATCTTCCTTTACCGACACTCCTCGTCCCAACAACACTGGCGATGTTACCAGAATCGTCCTGCGTGACATCGAGGCCGCCTATCCGGCTGCCTTCGACTCCAGTCCCTCTAATGCACCTTCAGTCATGGTTTCCCTGATCCAGGCCGTTGTCCGCGAAGAGTTCGCAAACATTGGTCTTCACACCATCTGCTCAGCCCATCGCCCTGATACCCACCCGGCTTCTTCGATTCCGCCCCGTCCCACATCTTCTTACCCGCCACGTTTCCGCAACCCGTCTGAATGGCACACTGCAGACGACAAGTCCATTTGTTTTCACTGCCATCGAATCGGGCACATTTCTCGGCACTGTCGCAGTCGCTGGAGTTCCCCGAACCGGTCTACTTATACTTCCTACTCTAGCCACCTCCCCCCCCCCCCCTCCAACGTGGCCCTTCTTGTCCCTATGCTGCCCGCTCTGATAATGCAGACACAGATGCTCCTGCCCTGAACCACTCCTATTCTCGTTCGCCTTCGCCCCAACGACGACAATGTCGCTCTGTCCAGCCCCGTGGCTCCTGCTCGCCGTCTCCCTTCGGACGCCGCTCCCAGCCGGAAAACTAGACGATGCAGCGCCTCGTTGCGACGTTGCATTGCTCCCTACGCCGTCAAATCCTCTACTAACGCTGCCCACTCATCTGAACCTTCTTGACGTGCAAGTCGACGGTGTTTCTGCATCTGTTATTATAGACACTGGGACGCACTTGTTGGTAATGAATGCTGCACCTAGCAACCACCTGAAGAAAATAATCACGGCCGCCGCGACGCCTGTTGTCCATGTCGCCAATGGCGGAACAGCCCCCGTAATTGGTATGTGTGCCACCCGCGTCTCCTTCGCCAATCGCTCCGCTATCGTGCTATTTAGTCATCGCCCACTGACCCCACGACATCATCCTCGCCTTAGACTTCCTCTCCCCACATTCTGCTCTCATCGATTGTTCCGCCAGTACTCTCCGCCTTGACCTGCCTGTTCTGGATCCCGCTGAAACACACCCCAGTCGCCTCAATTCCGTCGACTTCGTTCGCTTGCCACCTTCGGCACTGACTTACGTTGAGCTCGTGTCATCCCCACCAGTACCCGATGGTCACTACATCACGGCTCCTATGCAAGGCGTCCTCCTTACACACGGGATCACAGTACCTCATACAGTTTTATCTATTACGGCGAATTGCGTCTGCCTGCCAGTCGTCAATTTTGGCTTGACGACACAAGTGCTGCCACGCGGGATGTCTCTGGCCCAGCTTTGCTCATTCGATGATCAACTGAGTAGCTTCTATAGCAGTAGACAGTTCAGCCGATCCTCCTCTACCATAAAAGTCAGCAACTTGTACCATCGCCGATTTACAGAAAATGATTGCGCCCGACATGGCATCCGAGTACGCTCTTGAGCTCTACCGCGTTCTGTTTTTCTACCACGATATTTTTTACTTTAACCATCGGCCTTTGGCCTAACCTACAGCTGTTAAACATCGCATTAATACCGGCGATGCCCCTCCTATTCATCGCCGCCCGTACCGAGTATCATCCGGCTGCGCGTCAAGTTATTCACGCCGATGTTCGCAAAATGCTTGCCAATAACATTATTGAAGCGTCATGTAGTCCATGGGCGTCACCTCTTGTACTGGTAAAAAAGAAAGATGGATCATGGCGCTTTTGCGTGAATTATCGGAACCTGAACAGGGTTACCAAAAAGGACGTGTATCCCCGACCTCGGATTGATGACGCCTTTGACTGCCTCCAGGGTGCTCGCTATTTCTCCTCTATAGACCTTCGCTCCGGCTACTGGCAGATTGCCGTGAACGATCTCGACCGCGAGAAGACTGCCTTTGTACCACCCGATGGTCTTTATCAATTCCAAGTGATGCCGTTCGGTCCATGTAACGGTCCTTCCACTTTTGAACGCATGATGGTCTCCCTTCCCTTCATCACGGTTTCAAATGGACGACGTGCCTGTGCTACTTGGACGACGTTATAGTATTCTCCCCAACGTTCGCTACGCAGCTCGAGCGCCTCTCAACAATCCTGGATGTTTTTCGGATAGCCGGTCTGCAACTCAACGCATCGAAGTGCCAATTCGGCCGTCGCCTGATTACCGTCCTTGGACGAGATATCTCGTTGACGCGAACGGAGTGCAACCGGTACCAGGCAAGATCCATGCTGCTACGAACTTCCCTATTCCAAAGCGTGTCAAGGATGTGCGCAATATCGTCGGCCTGTGCTTGTACTTCCGCCGTATCGTGAAAAAATTCGCGGCCATAGCACGGCCACTAACCGAGCTTTTGAAAAAAGACGCCCCTTTCCAGTGGGGCGATAACGAGGCCTTTGCATTCTCGCTTCTAATCTACCTTCTTACAACGCCTCCCGTTCTGGCCCATTTTGATCCTTCTGCGCCTACCAAAGTCCGTACTGATGTCAGCGGTGACGGAATTGGCGCAGTACTGGCACAACGCAGCGCGGCCACGGACGTGTTATCACTTACGCCAGCAGGCTCCTCTCGCCCGCGGAGCGCAACAATTCCATCACTGAGCGTGAGTGTCTAGCCCTAGTTTGGGCGGTTGCGAAGTTCCGCCAATACTTATATGGCCGACCCTTTTCCGTTGTCACAGACAATCACGCGCTTTCCTGGTTATGCTCATTCAAAGATTCTACAGGAAGACTTTGTCGATGGGCCTTACACCTCCAAGGATATTCGTATTCTGTCACCTACAAATCTGGCTGACTACACAAGGACGCTGACTGCCTGTCTCGCTACCGGTAGACGAGCCTGACGACGCCGACAGTAGTACCACCAACGACATTTTCTCTGTGTCTGCCTTCGCTAACATCGCCGATGAGCAGTACCGAGACCTGTCGCTGCGAGTACTCATGGAGCGTCTGCGCTGTACACCTTCCGACGCATCCGTTCGCTGATACGTCCTCCAGGGCGGCATTCTGTACCGAAGGAACTTCCTCCCTGGCCGCTCTGATCTTCTTGTCATGCCAAAACATCTACGACAGACTGTGCTCTTTGAGATGCATCACGCACCCACTGCAGGACATTTTGGGATAACCCACACGTACGACCGTGTCCGCCACCGCTTCTATTGGCCTGGTCTCGCTCGCTCCGCCCTACGCTATGTTGCTGCCTGTGATCCCTGCCAGCGTCGGAAAACACTTTAGTTGCTACCTGCTGGTCATCTCCAGCTGATCACCGTCGCTGTGGAACTGTTCTTTCGTGTTGGATTAGACCTCCTCGGTCCCTTTCCGACGTCATCCTCTGGGAATAAAGGGGTAGGTGTCGCAACTGATTACGCCACCCGATACGCTATCACGCGGGCTCTCCCTACCAGTTACGCCACTGACGTCACGGACTTTCTCTTGCGTGACATTATCTTACTTCGTGGCGCCGCGCGACAGCTGCTTACTGACCGTGGTAGTAATTCCCTCTCGAAAGTTATCGCCGACATTGTGCGTTCCTGCTCCATTCAACACAAGCTGACTACCTCATACCATCCTGAAAGTAATGGCCCGACAGAGCGGTTAAACCGTACTCATACCGATATGCTGTCCAACTACGTTTCCAAAGACCACCACGACTGGGACATTGCCCTTTCTTACGTCACATTTGCGTACAATTCTTCCCGGCACGACACCGCCGGATTTTCTCCATTTTATCCATTGTATGGTCGCGACCCGACCTTGACCCTAGACACCGCACTTTCTCCTGCTGTGATCTCAACAAGCGAGTATGCGCGCGACGCCATCGCCCTCGTGCACCATGCTCGGCAGCTTGCCCGTACTTGACTGAAGGCCTCGCAAACCACTCAGCAGCTTCAGTACAACGCCCGCCACCGTGACGTACAGTTTTCGCCTGGTGCGCTCGTGCTCCTGTGGTCGCCCTCTTGTCACGCCGGACTTTCAGAGAAGCTCCTTTTGCGATATACAGGGCCCTACTGCGTGCTGCGCCAGGTGACGCCTGTGACGTACGAAATTGCACCTGTGCGTTCAACCACGTCCTCTGCTCTGGCATCTAATGATTTTTGTGCACGTCAGTAGGCTCAAGGCCTGCTACACTGCTGCCGAGTCCAGCGTTTAGTCGCTCAGAGACGGCGCTTTTGCCGCCAGGGGTAGTGCTACGGAACAGTATTTGCGATGACAAAGAGGTGAGCATGGTGAAGACGACGACGACGATTACAGGCTAGCGCGGGCTGTTGCCTTTTGGCCAAGTTCGGCGTATTGCCTTGTAAATATACTTGTATATAGCTTTTCGTCGGCGTCTTCCTACGTAACAATATATATACACACAAGACATACGCGCATACATCGTGTCCCAACTGCTATGCTCTAAGATTTAAATTTATCACAATGCCACATCGCTGGACAGAACCAAAGTAATCTTGTTTGCTGTCACTTTGATATAATAAAGTTATCTTTTGCATTCCGCTTAAGTACATAATTAGTACAAATTAATCAATCTGTTTCTGAAATACTGTAATTAGATAAAAAGTGTCAATGAGAAAATTGAAGAGCAACATGAAAAGCTGTCGAGAAAGCTTTCTGTTGCTCAATGCGTGCTACATAAAGGTTTTTTTACGAGCGGCAAAGAAGCTCGTGAATACACGCAAAGGGCCTTGGTCGGCCAGTCGCGCGGCAATGTTAGCACAATATTCTAGCAGAATATTTGCGGATAAGAGCGGGTTCGTTGTGACGGCCGTGCCACAGCCAAAATTTTAGCATGTAAAGCCTTTCTTTCGGCTTTCTTTCTTTTCACATGTATTCTTACCACAGAGTACAGCCAATGCTCCTGCGGGCACGACGATTGAATGCAAGGTCTAGGCACAGTGGCTGAGGCTGAAAGTGGACCAGAAATATGTCCTTGCCACGACTTTACCAGTTAGTGTGCGGTGATTACAAAGAGAAAGACAATTTATCAAAAGCTCGTCAGGGTTACAGTCCCTCTGGCGGCTGTAATGTGGTGCGAAATAATGCGGAAAGAAAAAAAGTTAGGACACAAAAGACAACACTGTGCTCTCGTATAGTAAAGGTGAACTGAGTTCCACTCAAATGAAAGGCCCGGAGTTGTGTTCCTAAGTTCAGTAACCAGTGTTTCTACCACTTGTTAGGCATGCGGAATGTATGTTTCTAGAATGGAAAGGATAGCGAAGAAATGGGACGCCCCGAAACAGCCGGTCAGCCAACAAAACCTTGCGCCGCCTCTTTTCCCGCTTCCACGCTTCGTCAGTGTGGAGTTATAAAAATAGAAAATAAGGCGTTAGAATATATATATATGTATATATATATATATAAATGGAGGAGAGAGAGAGCGATACTTCTATTCATATGAAAAGAACGATGCGTTATTCGGCCAGTAATATCCGCTCTTAGTGATTGTGCTACACATCAGTGCCGTGCAAAACAACAGGAGGCCCCTATTTTTATTGCAAACGGATGTATTGTAGGCGCAAACTATCATATTATGCTAAACTAAGTTTCTCAGAAATTTTCTTAAAATTGGTACAAACGACTTGTTCAAAATTTAAGCCACTGCCCATAATTTTGCGGGATAAACATATGCCGCATTTTTGGGAGTAGCTAAGCGTTTTGTTTGTTCACTATTTTCTCGGTAAATGTTGCGTAAAATAGGTTCCAACTTTGGTGCATTGGCCTACCTTTCATTTTCATTTGATTAAGTCACTATTGCGGACAGAACGTCGACAGAAAAGGTAATTTTAGTATGGCTCAGCTAATTCTCAGTCCAACCTTGGGTTCACTTTCTGCGGAGAGCCTATGTTGTATTAAATGAACTTTTTACCGTTCAGTGTTCTCGAAATTTATGCATGGCTTGACATATACACGTGGGGTAGAAGTTATTTCATTGTGACATAATTTAAACATATTGAATTAGGTATTCATGCATAGTTTGAGCTTCCCAAAGTAGCACTGTGGCTAAGATAAACGTCGCAGAGGTGAAGTATTCATGTAATGCGATTCAAATGTTTTGACAACTTCGCCAAGTTTAGGGTATATACGCCCGTCTGTCAGTCTGTCTCGCCGTCTGTCCTCAGTTAACCTCTTTTCCCGCCAATTAAGGTCATTGGGTAGACCAGCAGGTGTAATGGGTACAGCAAATGGCTGCTCTGCTCAGGGAACAGAGTGCGAAATGTATGAAATAAACTTCAGTCACGGGCTATCTAACTTATGATGTATGTCGCTCTTCAATGAACCGTTGGTGCCAACTTGGACCAATGAATATGTGCAACTCTTCAATAAACCTATTTTACGACAACCTGTGTGCCCAAATATGGGATACAGGGGATGGGCTGCGCTTCATATTACACGTCATAATATACAAAACATATCCACGATTAGACACCCATCTTAAGTTTGTGTTATCATATTAACGTCGCCAATGATTTCCGAAGGATGGATGCGCTGCTATTTTTTTGTCACCGGTGGTTCCTTACCGCGCATTTAGCCAAAACAGAATTTGTTGTCCATGCAAACACGGTCACTACGGTGAGGATGTGCATCCGTAATTCAGTGCTTAGCGTAGAATGTAACAGCCACTAATCCACAGCGTTTGCAAACTTCTACAAAATGAGAGGGCAACTTTCGCTCCAATGAAGACATCTCATCGCACAAATTCGTTACATACTTAAATATATTTAAATATATTTAAAGCACGAGAGAGAGAAAGAGAAACAGGATGATAGAGGCAAGGAAGGTGACTTGAAGAGCTTCTGGTTTGCTGCACTGGACTGGGGGAGAATAAGTGGAAAAGAGAGACGCATTCAATAACGGAGAGAGGTGGGAAACGTCGGCGAGATCCATATATTCTCTAATAAGCCAGTCGAAAATATAAAGCTCAAATTAGCTTTGACTGTGTTGTGACGTGACGAATGTATACGCCGGCGTTCCAGGTCTGTTGGCTCTGCAAGCGGTTGGTAGTCAAGACTGGCCAGCGCGGTTGCGAGTGACTGCCTACGTGTTCTGTATGGAAGAAAACGGCAAAGGACGTGGTAAATAGCTCGCTCGCTGCCACAGTGGTGACAAGTAGTACGATGTTCCCTAATGAGGCCGAAAACGAAGGATTTAGCAAAATGGACGCAAAGCGACTGCCAGGAATATTTTGTTGTCTCGGGCCAGGATGGTGTGCCGGTGGGGGACAATGTCGAAGACGAGATGCCAATCGATACAGACACCGGTGCTGGAAATTCTGCTCCACAGAGATTGTGTGGCGACATGTGTTGTTGAAACATTATAAAAATGACATCTCTCAAGTGTGTACTTTTTGTCTCCGGGAAAACACATGGCTGACGAGGTGTGGCTACCATATCCTGCAACAAACAATAATTTGATAGTAGCAAAAAGTGTGTATGCGTCATCTTATTTTCAGTCATGCACCACGTTCTCAATTGCGTATTGCAGTCACCAGGCACTCATTTTCTATGAAGGAGATTTAGTCAATCGCAGAAATCAAAGGCGTAGCTCCTTCATATCATAAATGGGCCCCTGGTCACTATCTGATCGAGTATCGCTAAAAACGTCGAAGTTTCGCCCGAGAAGTGAAGGATCGATTGCGATAGCAAATAAGTACAGTTATACGAAGTAAGGATGGTAATTTTATTGGCCGTGGAAACTTGGCAACATTCGCTTACTACCTGAACTAAGAAGCATGGTGTCAGCGCGCACACACAAACATAAAAATTGAAGGGTGTTTAAGCTTCGCCTTTCAGAGTGGAACGCAATAGCATTCAAAGATCCCTGACTTCTCACGCTTCCCAGCAACTCGAGCGTATGTTACCGTGATGTTTACCGGGAAACGCTGGCCGCGAACGCTGTGCACGAAGGCCGGCTTTCTGGTAGAAACACGGCCTCTTGCGCGGCTGGTTTGTGAATGTTAGAAATGCTGGAAAATGGCGTTTGTTTCCGTTTTCGCGTAACAGAATGTTTTCTCGTACGGGGAAATCACAATCCGAGAGCTATCATTGCTATAGGTTGTGTGTAAATCAGTTCACGATGTTCTCACGTATTTTAGCTTGAGAAATTCAATTAGTTCAGTACATTTCTTGCGTCATATGTAGGGCTTGAGTATGGATGGTTCGAAAACCTTTTTCGCCGAAACGACGTCCAACGCCGACACCATATCTCACCTGGAAAGTCGGAGCTCCTGCTGTACAGACAGGTTAGACAAGGTGCCAGGGGACTCACCCCACTCGATCAGGTGCCAATTAGCGTTCGTACCAGAGATGGGCACACCCTCCCGAGAGTAGACTTTATCAAAATCCTGGGGCTTTCAATAGGCTCAAAGGGCTGCAACGCTAAGACTATAGCCCATCTCACCACGAAAAGTGAGAACATTATTAGAATAATTATGAGAGTTTCCAACAAGAAAGGCGTTATAGGTGAGAATGTGCTCCTTAGGGCTCACTATGCTTTCCTCATGAGCCGTGTCATTTACATAGTCGCGGCCCTCAATTGGACGAAAGCGGAAATAGATAAATTAGACACGCTTATGCGCAAAAGTGTCAAAAGGGTGATCGGCGTGCAAACACGGCTAGCACAGAGAAACTCATGACATTCGGAATACACAACACAACTTCGGAATTAATAGAAGCACAAAGATCAGTACAAATTATTAGATTATCAAACTCCAAAGCAGGCAGAAGACTTCTGGATGCGGCAGGCCTCCGTCCTAGCTTCAATCAGGGAAATACCACGCAACTTGTTATTCAGACAAGGAACTCCTTTATCGTAGACCCTTTTCCAAGAAATGTCCACCCCCAACACAACAAAGGTCGAAGGTTAGTGAGGGCTAGAACTTTCTTAAAGAGCATATCCGGAACGGAGACTTTCGTAACGCGGTGCGACACGCCAGTGCCAACAAGTTCTCCGTAGCCATAGTCAATGACAGGTGAGAGCTCCTCTCGGCAGCCTCGTTGAAGACCTCCTCGGTCGATGTGACGGAACAGACTGCTGTAGCTCTCGTATTACTGGATTTAAAACGCATTACGGTGTACACGGACTCCCGAGCAGCCGTTAGAGCATTCGAATCGAGATTGATAGCCAAAGAAGCAGCAGGATTCTGAACGGCAAACATCCCTCTGACATCATTAACCACATAGTCTGGTCCCTAGCTCACATGCGACCATACGTATTACCGGGTCACCTGAACCCCAATGAGATAGCCCATGACCGTGCGCGAGGTTTCATATGCCGCGACGGGATGCTGTCTCGAGTGAGTTCGGGAGAGGTCATGCACAGTGATCCTCTAGTTACTTTTCATTAGATCGCATCGCATTACAGAATGAGTAGGCAGAGTTTTCAATTCCTCCATCCCAAGCTGAACAGGCCACAAGCTAGCACGCTTCGCATGCTCCAGACGGGGTCCTACCCCTATAGGGGTTTTCTGAACATGCTCCATCAGGACATTGATCCTCTCTGCCCAGATTGGGGCACTTAATTAGGCTCATTAAGTCACATGCTCTAACAGTGCCCTGTGTTACAGGAATTTAACTCAGAAGACTGGACGAATGCCATCACAAACCCGAAACAAGACGTCCAGCTCCTGGCTGTCCAGAGAGCCCGTGAATGAGCAGATAGGCATGGCCTCTCTGTTTCGACATGGGACTAGCCAACGGCTGTGTAGGGACCTACCTAGCAGGTCCCCGCCTAGCTCCTCAGGACCCCAAATAAACTTGTTTACTACTACTACTTGATTTAGAAGAGATAGAGGCATAAGAAGAGATGTCATAGAGGCATTGCGTAATCAAGGAGTACATGAGGCATACGTGAATATCTTGGGAAATTCTACAAATTCAACAGCTACCTAGTTTCTCTACAAGAAAAGCAGAAAATTGCCAGTCTAGAAAAGGAAAGGAGACACGATCTCTACCATGCTCTTCACAGCCTGCTGAGCAGAAGTAATCCAGCTATAAGACTGGAAATGATTAGGGGCGAGGATCAGCGGCTAATATAACAAAATATATACGTTTGCAGAAGACATTTTTCTGTTCATCAACACTGGGGACGAATCGCGACAAACGATGGAGAAGGCAAAGGTAATATTCAATAACCTGGCAATTGAACGAAAATTCAGGATCACCAGCCGATGTCTAGATTCTGTGCAGAAGTACGTTTATCAAGTTCAATTTCTTGGGGACTCTGATCGCGACTACGAAACATAGAGAAATAAAAAAGGCTTAGAGTACATACGGCAGACATTACAAAATTGTGACTGGAAGCTTACCCATCTCCTCGAAAAGAAGTGTACAGTCATTGAATTCTAGTGGTGCTAACATATGGGGGAGAGCTCGGAGGTTAACATTGAAGCTAGAGAACAAGGACTACGCAAAGAGCGGTGGAACGAAAATATCCAAGCGTAACTTTAGGTGATATGAAGAGAGCGGTTTGAATCAGAATGCATATTAAGACAGCGGATATTCTAGTTCACACCAACAGGAAAAAATGAAGCTGGGCTGGCCAAGTATTGCATATCGTAGGTAACCGGTGCACCATTTGAGTTAAAGAATGGGTGGAAAGGGAAGCGAAGAAAAGCGCAGTCGAAGACGGAAGAAATTTAGGTGGGATAATGAAATTAGAAAATTTGCAGGCGCAAATTGGAATCAACTAGCGCAAGACAGGGGTATTGGAGATCGTTTGGAGAGACTTTGGTAATGCAGAGGTAATAAAGAATAGGCTGATGACGATGGAGATGCTGGCGATGATGATGAATTATAGCTTTGATAACTACACCTACAATACATCACTTGCATTGAGACAGCGGTACACTGCAAATATATTTATCCCCAAGAAAGCACATCTTACAAAGCAAACTTTCATCATCAACGATTTTATCACACGTAGTAACATCGACAGAATGCTATGAAAGAACAGCCACGCTGCCTGGTCAGAACCGCTGTCAGGTCGATACAAGAGGCAACCTGGTGGTACAATTTCATTGTCAGAAATATTGTCACGAAGCCAAGTTCACTAATCATAGAGACATATGCACGTTATATAAGATTGATAGCGATTCCAAAGCGTCTGTATCGTTTAACGGCTTTCTGGCATTTACCGAAAGGAGGTGAAACTGAGGAACCGTGAGTTCCTAACTTTTGAGAAATCGGGCGTTTCTGCTTCATAGTACATTTCGTGTCATCGAATTGTCACCCCATACGTAATACATATGATTGATGCGGGGGAAGATAAACGCTTAATCTAGATTTACCCCAGCCGCACAATGTTTTGCTACTCAGAAACCTGTTATGCCGGAAGAAAATTACAAAGAACGTTAAGAAAATGGTGACAAGGAACGTTAAACGCAAAGTTGGAGGCTCAGACGATCTCTCACGAGGCGGCAACAGAAAAAAAAACTTTTATGAGTAACGACCTCAGATGTGAAAACGAAATCAGGCGAGATATATATTATGATAACGCGGATGGAAGCTGTATACCTTCCGAAGCAACATCAGGATGTTTTATGACGCGGAGTTATAAAGCGATAGTACACGAAGAAAAAAGAAACATCTGTTTGTTGTGATAAAGGCTAGGAAAACGACGATACTCGTCTAATTAGAATGTGAAGATATCTACAAGGTGGTCGGTTTATGCTCGATCTGCGCGCCTCCTTGAATCCATGTGGTCCAGGAATAGCAGCGGAAAAGTAAACATGCCCGCAATAGAGATAAGTAAAAGGTGTTTGGAGGTTTTGCGGCAGAATAGTAGGAAGACCACAAACCACAATAAACGATAGAGTACAATCAAGAGATTCCGAATAATGGCTCAGAAATCATGCTGCCAGGTAATCATAGTGTTTAAAAAAATAGGATAGGTAACACATTTGGCAGAAAAAGAAAAGTAGAGCTTGTTGGCATAAGCTCCACCCCATTTCAGAAGGGACACTCATGGGATCCAACGATGTATCCAGGTCTAGGAATACATTGAAAGCGTGGATGAAGATTCGTGCGCTAGGAGGAAGGTCGAGAAGGCGCGGCCACTAGAGCGAGACAAACAGGCGAATCTGGAGAAAGAATACATCCGTGTTTTGTCAGTTTTGTAAACTTTGGTAGCACCACATTGGAAAAATGCCGGAATTACATGAAAAAGTTTGATAATGTTTTGCACGGGACCTACCACCACCAAAGAAACGGTGTGAGATTGATTATTCATTTAAAATCTTTTCTTTCAGAGACTGTTAAGTAAAAGTACAGTGTGATTTTAATAACAAGACAGTGCATGGCTGCTATCAGCATGCAAAAAAAAATATGAAAATCAGCATGCAGATTAAAAAGAATGTCGCTTTACACGCACTTCGCTAGTTTCGCCACCAACGCTGAATTCCGGTGGCTAGTACTGTAGTAATGTCGTTTGGTACTCATCATACCAGGCTAGCCACTACTACCAGTTGTCAGTAGAAATCGCAGGAAGTAATATGTTTAATGCGTTATGGCTGAAATCTCCATAGCGCACAGTTCGTTCGTGACAATTGTACAAAATGCAGTGTGCGTGTGGTGGCAGGACGCCATCCACAACGTAATGGAGGATTTATTACTCAGAGAACCTACAAGTACTAGTGCTCTTCCTATTCTACCTTATATGGCTTTAGTGACTGCATGCAGAAAAGAACATTTTGCTTACAAAATTATTTAACGAAATTGCTGCTGGAAACCAGTTTAGACATTCAGCAGCTCTCAATAGTTGTCATTTCAACTATATAGACCTTCGAGGCGAATTCTTGCTGTAGGCGGCGCTGTGATTTTCCGGATATATTTAAGTATATTTATTGTGGTCGCACAGTAGGCGCGTGAACTGAAGCAGACAAGAAGAACTAGACGTTCGCAGGGACACCCCTTGCATCGTTTTCTCGCTCTTCACAATATATATCCGTAGCTTCTAGGGCTTCGTTCTTGCTGCCCAGCATGAGTTGCCTTGCATGCTGCCTCTTAGCAACAATATGTCGCACCTTTGTATACCTTGTACACCGTTCGAGGTGTGTTTGTCGTTGCTGTTATTCTCACTTAACCCGTTGCTGATAACTACTATGCAATATTAGTAGTGAAATGGGTGGCTTATTTCAAGTTAGAGAAAAGAATTCACGACTGTTATAGAGCAAATGCTGTTACAAATTGATAAATACATTTTAAAATAAAACTAACATTTATATGAGGAATCAATATTGGATAACTAAACAGAACACAGAAAACGAAAATATCTAAATTTACCAGAAATTTGGTTTGGTTCCTCCAATAAAATTCCTTGACTTTATTTTCTCTCATTTGTCTTCATCGAAAAAGAATTTCTCTTAAGTTACCTATTTCGTCCGATTCTTGGTTCAAACCCTAATTGGTTCACCGCGGTAATGCGGATCATCATCAACATCAATTTAGTCACCTGCTGCAGTAAGCAACGAAGCAATGAAAGAAAATGAAGAAGAAGAAGCCAGCTATTGCACTTTGTGTACCACTACTGCGGATGAAGAAGAAGAAGAACAAGCGCAGCATCAAACAATCGTTGTTACAACTCTATGGGTGTTACTGCTGCTGCTGCTGTTGTTGTTGCTGTTGCGCCACAATTGAGGAACAGATAATCAAGTAAACAAACGCTGAGGCCAGGACAAGATCAGTTTTATGAATCCAGAACCATCATCGCAGTCTTCCGGGACAGAGGTAAGTCAATGAAATAATTGAACAGCAGTTTTTGCCTTTTTATACTTCATTACTTCAGAGAGATGTGTGTGATAATATAATATCATCAGAAAAAAAATTACCTGGATCCCACGAACTGTGGGAAACGATGAAAGCAAAGCTTTCTGTGGTGTTTGCTTTGATTAACGATAATTAACGATGATGCTGACTGCGAATGTTTATTTCTTCAACGTTTTGTCGAACACGCGAGTGGTGAGGTTGTGCTAAACGCTACCTTGCATGAACCACTGCTTTTGTCTGTGTAGCACACGGAGCACAAAGGGGGAGGTATTTGCTTGAAGCGTTGTTGTGCCCCATACTTCGTAACCTCTGAGGAGGTTGAGCACATTCATTGTCTCACGTGGCACAACGCATCGTGGCAGAAGTAATAAACTTTATTTTAGTTATGGCGCTGTACGTGCCAACACCCCAACAGGATCATGAGGCACGCCATAGTGGCAGACTGGATAAATTTTCACACCAAGGTGTTATTCAACGTGTCCCTACATCTAAGTGCAGGATCGTTTTATTGCGGTACCAGTTATAGGGAAACTCCAGGCGCATTTCTGCCGTCGTCGTCGCCGTTGCCGTCGCCGTGAGGTTCCGCATGAGTGAAAGCGGGTGAGGGTGAGCCGCCGAATGCGGTTCAATTTCGCGTGCGTGAGTGAGGAAGGCCGGCCGGATGTGTGCCCTCTCCTATGGCGCGCGAGGCAGGAGGGCCCGGCGAGGGAGGAGGGGCGTTCTTCTCCGGCTGCTGCTAGCGTGTCTCATTGTCCTCCTCGCTCGCCGCTCCGTACAGAGTGGAGACAACCGCGGATCTACTAAGGCTTTGACCTGATGAATCGCAGACGCCATAGGGACGCGTTGCCGGCACTCGTGTGTCTTGAAAGCGATCTGCGACGTGGCCAAAGTGCGCGCCCGCGCGGGCCTATCTTCAAAGCGATATACGATGTTTGGAGAGCGCGTGTAGTGCCTGTAGCTTCGTATAAGCTGTTATTTCGACGTTGCGTTCTCGTTCAAGCGACAGATGCACGGAGGTCAATTGTCTCGCGGCTGATGCCGCGATTCCCAACTCCAGCGTTTTCATAGACTGTTTCTGCTGTCATCGGGCAAGAAATGTTTACCTGTGCGCTCTTGACACCGTGCTCGTTAATTTATTTAAAACACGTTGACTGGCTAGTTGGCTTGAATCAATTGTAAAATGTGCAAACGCGACTGAACAAGGACGTACAAATAAGCAGACACACAAAGACAGCGCTGTCTCTGTGTGTCTGTTTCCTTCTACGTCGTCGACAAGTCACGCTTACACATTCTATAGTTGTTAGTTTAGTTAGTAAGGGAATGTTTACAAGTTTATATGGCGATAAAACTACTATCATTACTTCGTACAGCTACCTAATAATTTGCTATTGCAACCGGTGCTTCACCTTTCGGGCGGAACTGCGAATTTATTTATTTTGCCCCCGTCGAACCCCATCGAAATGCAGCTGCCACGGGCAAGATCAAAACCATGATCTCTGGCAATGCCATAGCCGCAAAACTACCATGGTAGCACAGAAGTGTTGATTTGACCTATGGACGTTTCCGTAGTGCCGCCTAAAAGCTACGGTGCACTTTAATGCGGCTCTGCCTCTGCGTGACCTACGTAAGTTGTCTCCTTGACAAATATTCACGGTGTTTATTTTCAGAAATAGCCGAAACGTACCGTGCCACACATTTAACAGCGACCGCTGTCGTGTCTACAGTAGTAGGGTTTCCTTGCCTTCTCACGTCACCTTTTCCTTATTAACAGTAGTAGTAAAGTATTCAGTAGCACAACAGTCTTCAAAGGATGTTTATGTATTCTCTACAAATGATAAAATAATTTTTGCACTCGTCTTCAAACTTGGATAATGACCTTGACGACCCGTCTAGAGCTCCATAGTCTCTTCATAGCAATAAGGAGCCGTTAAGTAGTTCATCTGACAGTATCATTTCCGAGTCTACACAGAAGTCTTCTTAGATTCCATGGGGGAATCGGCAGCTTCCCAGGACATGTTGAAACGCAGAGAGGAGCTGCCTGGGCAACCCTCTTCAGTTATGCGCGACACCAATATTGAAATGTCAAACCCGGGGGAGGGAAGCAATAGTGGGACGACTGGGTTTTCAAGGCCGACGAATGCGCGATGCTACCCGCAAGGTTCCTCTGAGGTCGCACACGTCTTCCCCGGAGCAAGAAACGGCCTCCGTGGCTTGATGATTTTGTTTCTTAAGTGTAGGACGTAGGTGCCTGAGGTGTCTTGGCTAGGGGCCTCGCTCTGACACCTCGGAGGCAATATCATGTATTCTCCTGTTTGATACAGATGTGCAATGTATGGTTCTTCAGGTGTGGTGCAGTGAAACTTGTACCACGTGTTTCTGTCTTTTTCTATATTGGATTGTCTGCAGTTCAGTGTGAGAACTGAATATATATATATATATATATATATATATATATATATATATATATATATATATATATATATATATATCGGGGTCACGTGCGAATAACTTGAAATTCTAGAACACTCCGAAGACTGTGCGTCAAAGACGGTGTTTGTCTTCTTGGTTGCCAAAGACTTCAGTGCCTTGTGCTGCGCTTTGCGCGGTGTGGGTGGTGGGGGGGGCACATCCGTGTTCTTCAGACAGTACACCTCTGGTGTGCGTTTCACTGCACAGCAACGCTTCTTTCCCAGAGGGCGCTAATGTATAGTGTCGCCCTCTGAAGGAGCTGTTGTAATCTGTTTGAACATGTTGTGTGCTAGCTTGGCTAGGTAGTGCACTTCATCCGTTCACGTGTCTGGTTCCGCCGAATGAGAAGGTGACAGATGGCAAGAGAAGTCATGGGGAATTTAAACGGCCGCTCGTCGGCTTAGTCGTTGTGTGGGTTTGGTGCAAACCAGTCGCTTCTCCGTCTCTCTCTCGTGTCGGCGTGCGGCGCTCTTCGCGCGCTCTCCGGATGCCGGGCCCCGCCGCCTGCTCCTTCCGATGCAATTGGTCTTCTGGAACGAGCGGAATACTGAGTGCCTCTGCCTGCGCTGCAGGCGACGCACCTCGATGGTCCTCGAGAGAAGACAAAGTGAGAATTGTTATCGTCTGTAGCATTTCGGTGCACCGTCCGTTCTGCACAGACGGCGTGTACCATGGTGCAGAATGCAGCAGCTGCACACTAGGAACGCCAATGTTGCTTCACACAAAAAAATGGCTGTGGCTTAGCTAAGGTTAAGCTCAGGATGCGAAGCATACTAGCCTTTATTTTAGTTGTTGAACCACTGTTTAGCCTGGTGAACTCCTGCTGCTTGGCTATATTTGGTTCGGCTAGACGAAGAAACAACTCGTGCATTACTCTGCTTCGCCTTCAAGAGCGGAACGCGACAGCGTTCCCGTCGACCCGCCAAGGGGTTTAAGACAATGGGCTACGGCGCAGCGACTACGCGCCCCGCATTGGACGCGGTGAGCGTCGAGCAACGCAGAGTTCGGCGCGGCTATGAAATTTGCGCCTGAGCAAGCGACGCACGCCTGAGCCTAAACAGCTCGTTTCTAAGGCAACACCGCATTCACTAGAGGCGCTTTTGTACCGCTTTGAAGCATCGTACTCGTGGCTCAGTGGTAGCATCTCCGTCTCACACTCCGGAGACCCTGGTTCGATTCCCACCCAGCCCATCTTGCAAGAGTTGAGCCAAAGCCACCTAGAAACAAGCGCAGCTGCTTATATACCGCCGCGACGCCGCGAGCGACGGCGCGAGTTGGAGCCCCGTTTCTCCTCTGTCGTGACGTCACGGTGTCACGTGGTATGGCATGGGGTCAAAGGTCATTGAAGGCGACACCGCCGCGCCTGAGGAGCTGTGTTGAGCTCTCGTAATATGCTTCGCATAAAAAAAGGTGGAGGACGCGTAAGCTTCAGCTTTACGAGTGGAACGCGATAGCGTTCAAAGATCCTTGATTACTTCTCACGCTTCCCGGCGACTGGATCATATGAAACCGTTATGTTTACCGGGGGCTGGCCGAAACGCTATGCACGAAGGCAGGCTTTCTCGTACAAACGCAGCCTCTTGCGTGGGACGCGATGCGACGGAGGTGAGCGTTATCTGAAGGTATTGCAGGGAACCGGACGCACCACTCCGTGGCCCCTGAGATACTCACGCGCTGCGCGTATGCAAAAGCCGGACGCCGTGGCCGGTCTGTGAATGGCAGGAACGCTGGAAAAGGTGTCTCTGAGTTTTCGCGCGCCAGAATTATGTTTTCTTGTACAGTCAAATTACAATCCGATGCTATCACGTCTCTGGGTTGTGTGTAGGTCGTACTTTACGATTCTTGTACGTGTTGTAGCTTGAGAAATTTAGTTAGTTCAGTAGCTTCCTTGCGCCACATGGAGCGCCTCGGTGTTGGTGGTTCGAAAGTCTTTTTTACAAAATGACATCCGACGCCGAATCTTCTGCGACACGAACCACTTAACGCTATCACGTTCGAACGCTCATGCCGGCAGGAAAAGGGAGAACGCTGTTACGGCACTTCTAGAGAGCCGACTGAGCGGAACCTTCATGGTGAGCCCACTTCGTTTCGTCGGCTTTTCATCCAAACGGACTGTGCGTCTCTGCAGACCATTCAACAGGCGAGTACAAAAGTGCCATTATCACAGTGACAGTACGGCTGAGCTAACACGGCTTGTCTATATAAATCCTATTGCAATAGAGTTTATTTGGCAAAATTCAAAACGTAGCAGCGCGAACTCTCTGCTACTGCGATATGATGCTGAAATTTTGTTGTCTCGACAGCTGCGCACGCGTTTATTGTGGGCAGCCGTGCCCACTGTCTTATCAAAATAACGTTTATGTCCCTCTTGTTGTATTCTACACACTTTGATGCGGTTGTATACGCTTAACACAGCTCGAGGATTCTTTTCGATACCTCCAAAGTCGGTAAAATGTGCCTACATTACACTTATAGAAATGCGTGGCCAATGCTGGGATTCGATCTGTCTTTCAATAGAGGCGACCAATGCCCTAATTATTGGCCCACAATTTTATGTGTGCTCTTCGCGTACTAAAGTCATTGTTTCAAACCTCTGACAGCTGCTACACGTCCCTTGTCGCATTCATGCCTATTGACAGCTAGGGCTTTGAAACGGTGGGTTTGACTTGACAGCCTTTCCAATCGGCCCAATTTTTAGAGTTGCCTGTTTCGGTATAGGCGTCAATTTTTCGTAACGGAGAGGCCTAAAAAGTATTTGCTGTCCACCTATAATGCTCCTTCAATGTGCATGTATGCTGGTCCTCCTTACACTTCACGTAGATCACGCACATTCATGCAACACAGTAACGAGGACTGAACCGTATTATTATTGTGTTAGAAATTACGGAGGCGCTTAAGGTGCACTTTTACCATCGCTGTTTCACGGGAAAACGTGATCGTAGATCATTAATTAGGTTTCTAGAAGTGTGACAAATCCGCAGCTTGTCACGCATCCGGAGCTGCAAAAAAAAATAGAAGTTGGACAGTTCCAGCTAAAAAGTGAACCATTAAAAGCCGTAGCATGTGTGCTTCTAACGTGACTTTTCTCTGTGCTTATGACGAGTTTCAACAGACAGAGGGTGCTTCGTTGGTTGCGAAGGCCATCCCATTGTGGTGATCAGTCTCGATGCAGAAGCGGCTTCATTGTGGTCGTACAGTTCTGCTGTTGTTTGCCGAACTCTGCTTTCTACATGTTACTCCAACGTAACGAGCCCTTCACGCCGATTATATTGTGTGAGCACTTCTGCGCGTCTCAGAAACGTATCGTGCGCTAATTTCTCTTCCGTCGTGAGAAAACTCGCTTCACATTATGCACAATTGTTTTAGGTAACGGTATTTTTTCATTCAATAATTCCTTCATGCCTTGAATTGTAGAAGAACGAGGTTTCTACGATCCAGAGACGCGCGGGAAGGCCTCTCTGGACGGTAGCGCACAAGGGACGACCATATGACGAGATTACAGGAAGAGTGCTCGTACACAGCTGGCGATTTCGTGCCATCCTCAAGAAAAAAACAACCAAAAAGACGCAGAGCGCGTAGTGGTAGAATATGAAAAAAAATCATTGACCATTCCGATACTCTCTAATGCGAAATTTTAGCACAGCTCTATACATGTTTTCATTTTGGGATATATTGGCTGGTGCGGCCAATCTGTGCCGTGTCACCGAGCGACAAACGGAGCGAAATTTGGCGCGGTTGCCTCGCTAATCTCAATATGGCAGCGCGAGAGGCAGCGCGTGGGTGACGCGTGGGCGCGATTCATAGGAGCCGTCGCAGAGAGACCTCCACTCATGCGGCGCTTTCTTTCCATACATGCGACGCGCACCACTCTGGCGTCATCTCGTAGCCATCTTCGCCGCAAAGACCGTCTTGCGTGGCACCACGCATTTCTTCTCGCGCATTCCCCATACCCTCCTCCTCCGCTTTCCTCCTCGCGTTCTCTTTGGAATCGCCATCTTTCGTCTCCGGCTGCGCTCCGCCTTCGCTTTCACGCTTCGCTATGCTCGTTCGCTTGGTTACGAGAAAAGACGCTGACGCCGACGCTCGCCGCAAGAACGGGCGCCGAAGTGTTGGGCTCCAAAAAAGAAAAAAATGTCAATCAGCCATTTCCGTGTCGCACCTTTGCAGTTTACACGCCCTGCCTGCAGTTTGCACGAAAACATGCATATGAAGGAGCACTCATCAATTGCAAATGAAGAAACGGGTAGAGTGGCAGTTCTATGAACACAAAAAAAGGCTGCCGGAGACAAATAAGAAAGGGAATTCTAAAAAATTAACAGCACGCTAAAATGGAGTGATTTGCGGGTGAGCCAAATTAGTTAGACATAGGGTAAAGTAATATTAAAGGGAAGCTTAAACAGCCTCAGTGGACGAATACACTTGGAAGTCTTTCTTTCTCCTAAAAAAAAAAGAATCATGAGTCGTTTCACTGTGTGAAGTTGGTTGACATGGAAATCTGTTTAGCACACAACACAGAGGTGACACATAACGTATGAACTCATTCGTTGTCTTGATTGGTGGTCATAGGGACGAAAGGTACACACACTCATTAATTGTCTTGATCGGTTATCATTATTTCACTCGCAGCTGTAATTACATTATTTCGTAATGTCAAATCGCTGCACGTACGCCGCTGGGTGGTTGGTTAGGCCGGATGAGTGTGGCATTGCAAGGGATATGTCTGCAGCACGGAACGCGTAAAACACATCTTTTTCGCTACCGACACACCCAAACTAAAATCGCCGACAACGACAACAGGGGTAGTGTCATCGCAGCTGATTCAGAAAAAGTGAGTAGCCATGAACCTTACAGGACTATGAGCTATTGCATTTTTTGCTTGCTTAGGGGGGTATGAACCATTGATGATGACAGATTTCGAATGCGGTTCTGTATGTTGTATGCGTGATTACAAAGAATTTAAGAACTGTTCGCTTCACTTTGCTGAGCGCTTGTAGTCTCTGGCTTGGTTGGTTTTTGATTCACGGTGAGCGAAAATGCACGGAACCCTAGCCATACAGAATATCGCTGTAAAGACTCTTGCAAAGCAAAAGAAGTGGGCCATGAGATGGGACTAGCCGCAGCTGCCGCAGTGGCAAGAATGAACGCCTATAAGCGCGGGTATTTATTCACACGTTGCAAGGTACACCTACTTGCTGGTATGCTAAACACTGCGACATTTTGTATACAGTATATATATGGGGAAGTGTTATCGCGCAAACGTGACGCCAAACACTCGATGTGGTGTTAGGGCGCTGGCTATAGATTTGTAGTGAGGCGTCAGGCGTCACAGAGATTGTCACTTGCCTACACTCTCAAAGCGCCTAATTGTGGTAGCTGGTCTGCGCTAAAGCGGCAAGTAGAACTATGCTGACAAGGCAAATCCATGCATTCTTCCGTCTCTAACACTTTGACTCTGAGGTGAGATGATGTGGTGAAGAAGTTACTAAGGCATAAACGTGTTTATTCCACATATCTACGACTGGCATTGCAGTCCATGGTTATGTGAGCTCAGAATATATCAGCAGTCTACATAAGCGAATGAAAACGAACTGCATGAAGGAGCGCTTCGCTCGTCTTAGTTGCTACCGCACACGACAGATCCACTAAGACTCCTATTTAAAGCTATGTTTTTCCCGAGGTCACTAGATGAGGAAACTGATTATTCTTAACCTGCTGAATAAGAATCCTTGAGTTGTTCGCAGCAACCCACCTACGTCATGATGACCCAGTCATGATGACCAGGAAGTCGAAAGCTTCTATGAAGACGTGGAATCGGCGATGGGTAGAGTGAAAACTAAATACACTATACTAATGGGCGACTTTAATGCCAAGGTAGGCAAGAAGCAGCCCAGGCAGCACACCAGCATTGGTCCAACCATGGCCCAATGCTGGCAGAAAATGGTACCAATGTTGGACCAATGTTGGCATATTGGCAAAGTGCAACCCAATCCAATGCTGGCCCAGCGTTAAAGCCAAGATTGGACCAATGTTATGCCAATGCAGCAGCCATTGTGCTGCCAGCGTAGGACCAGCGTTAAAGCCAAGATTGGACCAATGTTATGCCAATGCAGCAGCCATAGTAGGACCAGCGTTAAAGCCAAGATTGGGCCAATGTTATGCCAATGCAGCAGCCATCGTGCTGCCAGCGTAGGACCAGCGTTAAAGCCAAGATTGCACCAATGTTATGCCAATGCAGCAGCCATCGTAGGACCAGCGTTAAAGCCAAGATTGGGCCAATGTTATGCCAATGCAGCAGCCATCGTGCTGCCAGCGTAGGACCAGTGTTGAGCCATATCGTTGCCATTATTAATGCCAGCTTTGAGCCAATGCCCTTCGCATGACGAATATCCTAGATATGCTGGCTTTAGAGCACGCACATATTCTTACCGCAAACATTTTGCTAGCGGCATTTTTTGTAGCAATTGTCCCCTTACTGTCTTCCTCAATAGTAGCTAGGAAAGCTCGACAAAAAGATGTCAAGACGCAGAAGTCATATATGATTGCAAATAATAATAAAAGAATACTGAAATTGACGTTTATGACAGTTTATTTGCGAATAAATTTTCACAAACAGGCATTTTCCGTGGACCTAGATGGGTGACGCTCGGTTATCTTCAAACAGTTTATTTACAGGCACTGCCCTCAGGATAGGAATCGGGCAAGGTGCCGAGGACGGTGGGCTGGCCAGGGGTTTCAGGGCAGGGAGCTGACGTCGGTAGGCAGGTTTGTCAGTGCTTGGATGACAGCGGGCTTATCAGGCCCCCGAGGACCACGATAACGCAGTGGTTTCGTTGATATTGCCACCATATCCGATAGCGACTTCACCATTACTTGGAGGAAATGCTTGCACTGTAAAATAAAAAGAAACAATGTCAGAGATGTTGGTATGACAAATGTATGTGAGAGAGTTTTCATTTGAAAAATCGCCATACTGCAACAATATAAGTCTGAGCAGAGAGTTCGAAGGGGTGAATCAAGAAACTTTCTTGCAAGAGATTTGTCAAGTAACACTTCTTAATATTTCGACATATATGGCATACCTTGTACAAGGTGTAACGTAATATTTAGAACAGACATAAAATGCGCAGGATCCGTCGGCTTTGTTTACAGCTCACACCTAGTCAGCGTAGCACTTTAAAATTAAAAATTGCAGCAAAACCTGCTGCAGCACAAAAAGCCTAGTTTCAGACTGTGTAGACACAATGCGGCCTTCGTGCGAAATTTTTAATGTGGAAACCGAGAAGTTCCATCAAGAAACACTAGTAAAAGAAGCATTTATTATACGAAAAGAAAGAAATACTGTCAGCTGGAAATGATGCTTGACCTATACCAGTGAGAAGAAGCGTGGTTCCTCGGTATCACTAGCAGGATCAGGCTGCACGCGTGGTTTGATAAAATCATAGTCCTGGAATTTGGGTGAAATTCACAGAGATTTACACGTGGTTCTACTCCAGGCACTATTCAAAGGCTGCAAATAAAAAGAGCTATTTATATACAGGCATTCTACATTAGCCAGGCCTGTTTCAGTAATTTATATATACCGCGTGATATTGCTTGGGTGATATACCTTGGGTGATATTGCTTCTGATAAAACTTATAACATGCACAAAACAAATGCACTCACGATTGTATGATCCATGCTTCTTTGTATCCGAGTTCATCCCACGTCGAAGACGGTGCCCACGAGCGCCGACTTTTTTTCTAATTGTTGTTTCACCTATATTAATTCTAACACTCACAAAAATTCGTGGCCACATTGCTGCGTATTTCAAGATGTAGGCTTCTCAGTAGAAATGACGACCGCAAGCGAGCATTTTTCACGAGAGCAGTGCGCTGGCAAGAACGGACGGCAAGCACTCAGGCGGTGTTGCACCCAGTCGGCGTGCTAGCGACGCATAGAAGGAAAGAGTGAAAGGAAATGGTGAACGAAGAATACGGCGTAAACGCCACTTTCCCCCGCTGGACCTAGCCCGAACGGGTTTTGGGGTGGCAGCGATGGAGGGCGACAACGAGGACAATAGTGACCCCGCCGCTTTCCCCCATGCTTCCGAGAGCACCCAATTCGACACAGCAGCTTATGGCTGTCTGAACGCTTGACTGATAGCATTGACCAGACTCACCTGGGTGCGTGAAGGAGAGGCAAGGGGGCGCTGAAGGACGGAAAGCTAGGCCGAAAAAAAAAATCCGGAATGCGCCGTGCCTACTAAAGGCAAAGACAAGAGGTTGTTGACACGCAAATGCCAAAACGTGCAATTAATTTTTTTTCTGTCAGGGGCATTCATACAAGGAGCTTACTACACATGCACGAACAAACAAATATATTAGAATAGGAGCATGATGTCGCCGCAACATCCCATGCATGCTAAACAAACAAACAATAGCTTCACTAATGCATATGCGCTCCATCTCGATGCAATATAAAACGGTTCCATCAGCTCTGAGGCACTGTAATTCTCGATTCTCCTCAGAATCCTGACCCACTAAAGCCGCGGAGCGTACATGCAAAAAATACAATGCGCAGGCAAATTCGCAATACCGTTGCTTCTTATGGAAAGCTCAAGTTCTTATTCACGATCAATAAAGCAGCGGCTAAATTTATGCGACTTCCTCTGCTTGCTACGTGGCACACTGGCTTTTCTCTTTAGGGGACGCATTTCGGTAAAGGAGAAGTGCAATAATGGCGGTGTACCATTCATGGAGTTGACATGGGAGAACATATTTTTGGTTCCTGCGCAGTGTGCCTGTGATCAGTGCGCTAGTTTTCAAAACACGTTGTTCAATCTCAGCAGTAGTAGAGCACTAAAAGCCGACAAGGCGAAAATTAGCTTATTACGGGCCAATGTCCTCCATAGAAAGCCAACTAGTAACCCATATTGGCAAATCCATACGAAAGTCGGTCCAATAATTCCCGCCTTGTTGAACGGCAGTGCCAATATTGTTTACTGACGGTGTAAAGTGGGCAAACATTGGATCTCTATCAGAATGCCACAGCCAATATTGTTTACTTACTCTGTAAAGTGGGCCAACATTGGATCTCTATCAGAATGGCACAGCCAATATTGTTTACTGACTGTGTAAAGTGGGCCAACATTGGATCTCTATCAGAATGACACAGCCAATATTGTTTACTGACTGTGTAAATTGGGCCAACATTGGATCTCTATCAGAATGGCACAGCCAATATTGGCGCCACGCTGTTAACCTTAGGCCAACATTGGGCCAGGAACCAGAATGGCACTGCCAATATTGTAACCACGCTGTTAATCTTAGGCCGTCATTGGGCCAAGAAGTGCCAATATGTTTTCAACGTTGGCCCAACCTGACGTGCCACCTGGGAGGCTGGAGACAAGGCAGTGGGGGAATATGGCATAGGCGCTAGGAATAGCAGGGGAAAGTTATTAGTAGAGTTTGCGGAACAGAATAATATGAGTATAATGAATACCTTCTTCCGCAAGCGGGATAGCCGAAAGTGGACGTGGAGGAGCCCGAACGGCGACACTAGAAATGAAATAGACTTCATACTCTGCACTAACCCTGGCATCATACAAGATGTGGACGTGCTCGGCAAAGTGCGCTGCAGTGACCACAGGATGGTAAGAACTCGAATTAGCCTAGACCTGAGGAGGGAACGGAAGAAACTAGTACATAAGAAGCCGATTAATCAGTTAGCGGTTAGAGGGAAAATAGAAGAATTCCAGATCAAGCTACAGAACAGGTATTCGGCTTTAACTCATGAAGAGGACCTTAGTGTTGAAACAATGAACGACAATCTTGTGGGTATCATTAAGGAATGTGCAATGGAAGTCGGTGGTAACTCCATTAGGCAGGACACCAGCAAACTATCGCAGGAGACGAAAGATGTGATCAAGGAACGCCATTGTATGAAAGCCTCTAACCCTACAGCTAGAATAGAACTGGCAGAACTTTCGAAGTTAATCAACAAGCGTAAGACAGGTGACATAAGGAAGTATAATATGGATATAATTGAACATGCTCTCAGGAACGGAGGAAGCCTAAAAACAGTGAAGAAGAAACTAGGAATCGGCAAGAATCAGATGTATGCGTTAAGAGACAAAGCCGGCAATATCATTACTAATATCGATGAGATAGTTCAAGTGGTGAGGAGTTCTATAGAGATTTATACAGTACCAGTGGCACCCACGACGATAATGGAAGGGAAAATAGTCTAGAGGAATTCGAAATCCCAAAGGTAACGCCGGAAGAAGCAAAGAAAGCCTTGGGAGATATCCAAAGGGGGAAGGCAGCTGGGGAGGATCAGGTAACAGGAGATTTGTTGAAGGATGGTGGACAGATTGTTCTACAGAAACTGGCCACCCTGTATACGCAATGCCTCATGACCTCGAGCGTACCGGAATCTTGGAAGAACGCTAACATAATCCTAATTCATAAGAAAGGAGACGCCAAAGACTTGAAAAATTATAGGCCGATCAGCTTACTGTCCGTTGCCTACAAACTATTTACTAAGGTAATCGCAAATAGAATCAGGAACACCTTAGACTTCTGTCAAGCAAAGGACCAGGCAGGATTCCGTAAAGGCTACTCAACAATAGATCATATTCACACTATCAATCAGGTGATAGAGAAATGTGCGGAATATAACCAACCCTTATATATAGCTTTCATTGATTACGAGAAAGCGTTTGATTCTGTCGAAACCTCAGCAGTCATGGGGGCATTACGGAATCAGGGTGTAGACGAGCTGTATGTAAAAATACTGAAAGATATCTATAGCGGCTCCACAGCCACCATAGTCCTCCATAAAGCAAGCAACAAAATCCCAATAAAGAAAGGCGTCAGGCAGGGAGATACGATATCTCCAATGCTATTCACAGCATATTTACCGGAGGTATTCGGAGACCTGGATTGGGAAGAATTGGGGATAAAAGTTTATGAAGAGTACCTTAGTAACTTGCGATTCGCTGATGATATTGCCTTGCTTAGTAACTCAGGGGACCAACTGCAATGCATGCTCAGTGACCTGGAGAGGCAAAGCAGAAGAGTGGGTCTAAAAATTAATCTGCAGAAAACTAAAGCAATGTTTAACAGTCTCGGAAGAGAACAGCAATTTACAATAGGCAGCGAGGCACTGGAAGTCGTAAGGGAATACACCTACTTGGGGCAGGTAGTGACGGTGGATCCGGATCATGAGACGGAAATAATCAGGAGAAAAAGAATGGGCTGGGGTGCGTTTGGCAGGCATTCTCAGATCATGAACAGCAGGTTGCCATTATCCCTCAAGAGAAAAGTATATAATAGCTGTGTCTTACCAGTACTTACCTACGGGGCAGAAACCTGGAGGCCTACGAAAATAGTTCTACTCAAATTGAGGACGACGCAACGAGCTATGGAAAGAAGAATGATAGGTGTAACGTTAAGGGATAAGAAAAGAGCAGATTGGGTCAGGGAACAAACGTGAGGTAATGACATCTTAGTTGAAATCAAGAAAAAGAAATGGGCATTGGCAGGACATGTAATGAGGAGGGAAGATAACCGATGGTCATTAAGGGTTACGGACTGGATCCCAAGGGAAGGGAAGCGTAGCAGGGGGCGGCAGAAAGTTAGGTGGGCGGATGAGATTAAGAAGTTTGCAGGGACGGCGTGGCCACAATTAGTACATGACCGGGGTTGTTGGAGAAATATGGGAGAGGCCTTTTCCCTGCAGTGGGCGTAACCAGGCTGCTGCTGCTGATGATGATGACGTCAGCCTCAAAGAGGGTCGGTGAAGGGCAGGACCTATTTCCCCACATTAACACCTACTCAGTAAACCAAGTTGGTATGATGGTTGGCTCCGAACCTTATTAGCGCAGCACCCAAATGCTCTACCCAGATGACGACTGGCTACCCAGTGTTACAGGTAGGCGGGAAAATGAATAAAGACGAAGGTACATGGATTTAAACACGCAAACATACAAACTAGATAGCCCTCGAATGTGCGTGAAGTACCGAAAGAATGCAGACACGTTAGTAGACGGGCAAGTATATTAACACGAGACAGAAGGTGGGGCAACAGCAAACGGAGAGCAGAAATGGCGCATAGGCGTCTATAGGCGGCTCACAATGGTGGACGGATGAGGAGCGCCGCTACTAGCGTTACAGGCGTCGCATCTTACGATTAGCTTAGCGCATTAGACAGCCGCTGATAGTGGTGCAGTTCACTTATCTATAGCCTGCAAACTACAACATGAATTAGGCCCTTTCCCGTGCCATACTCGAGAGCAGATATTATCGAAGCTTGGTTGTGATGCAGCTCACGTTGTACTTACGTACATCACTTAGTGTCCGTGGCTGCCTTGGCTGGTGCTATAACCAGTGGCGGCTTCTACTATTTCAATAATCGGTCCGTCCGGAAAGACAGAAGCAGCAAACGCGTGTAAAGTGTGGCAAAAAGACATATAAAATTTGTCTTGATTGGTCGCTCTGGCTTTGAGAGGAGGCTTGATAAGCCAGATAAGAGGCAAGAATAGGATACGCGTAGCAAGGCCACCACGAAATACCCCCACCAGTCATGGGCGTTCTTCGCTCGACTTTTGGTGTTTCTTGGTAATGATTGACTATGTCGAGTACTGAAGAAGCCAAAGACTGCACCGGCAAGTTTCGAGGTCCTTTACTGCACCACAATGACTAGTACGAGTAAAAATTATGACAGAAGCCATTTCATGATGAATGTCGACGCTAATTCGATGAGCATAAGCATAGCGACACATCATATTGCCACCGCAGAGGCACTTCATTTATGAGATGTGCACGCTGTAGAGGTCCTCTGTGGCGTTGTCCCCTTAACATGATGTACTAGGCTCGCGGCCTAACGGCGTCTTCTTGGGGTCAACACGAGGCAAATATGTGCGAATACATAATCTGAGGATTGTGTCTCAGTATATATAGCATGGCTTGCATTCCGGTGAGTATCACTTGTAACTTATATCATTTTTTTGTCATTGAAGAGCGCCACATACTCAGTGGCTTGTACTTTGGGACTTAAAGGGACCCTGAAACGATTTTGGCGATTTTCTACAAACGTACTGAGTCGTTAGAGTAGGTCCTTCTGATCATTAATTGATGCATCTAAGTGCTCTGCGTAAAGCGTGTAATTTATTATAAGGTTTTAAAAATACACATCGCTGCCGATCGTAGCGCACTGCTCGGCGGCATTTTAAGCCGCCTCTACCCATATGATGCAGATAACCCATATGACGGCACGTGGGCGAGCTATCTGATTGGCTGACCAGTGTGCGTGGTCGATAATTTTTCCAACTGTATGGTAAACAAATAATCTTCGTAATAGTTGGAATGTTAGTTCATTTGTTTTTATAAAAAGAAAGTAACATAAAGAGAATGCACTAGAACAATTTTTCAGTACACTTCAGCACTGCCGGCACACAGCAAGTGTCGTCTGCTTGTGTTACAACGTACTACATTTTGACGAGAGCTCCGCGGTCAGAGTCGGTCTCAGTCTTTTCGCGAGCACTATGATTCGACTTTGTTGCCTTGTGGACTGCAAACCTAGCGACTGGCAATATGTCAAGCTGCGATATCGTGTCCCTCTGCAAGGCAGTATACAAGCGAACTGGCTGCTGCGCATGGGACTGCCGGTATCCGATCGGCGCCAGGATTTGAGCGTTTGTGGCCGTCACTTTACACCGGAAGATTACTAACGCAATACCGTTTCGCGAGTCCAGTATTAGCGCAAGCGCAAGGGGACAAGGTCTGGCCGCTTGACTGTGCCGGGATGAGCCACGAGATGAGCAGAAGAGCAAATGTGAATGGTCTGCACGGTGCAGCCACCTGGTGGCACAGAGCTCAACCATACACAGTAGCAGCAACGAAGTGTATTCTTCTTTGCTGCTGGTGTGTATTTTTCGCAGGAGTGTAATCATCAACACGTTGATTTATAAATGTTTAAAATGCTTTACACTTGGTTAGAGCAATATTAGCGCTTTGTTTGACTGGTTAAGCGCTGCGCCAGCAAGTGTCTGGACCGTGCAGACCGATCAGGCTCCTCACGTACGTCTACGCTAAAGTTCCTTCATCAGCTTGAGTTTATGCCTCCAGTCATTTGCCGAAATGACCAGCTTGCCTGCTTTTAGCGGAGTACCGGACACGTTCGGCGCTACGACAGAATGCTCGCAACGCACGCTGCTTCGATAGCTCTCGGTCGACGGCGAAGCGGCTAGCGGAGAGGTCTCGCGCGGGAAGGGGCGTGCTCCTAAACAACCGGAAGTGAGCGATGTGACGTCGCATCGTGACGCTGAACCAGTGAAGGCGGAGCTTAGCGCCGCTCGCTCGGCGAGCGAGTGGAGGAGGAAAAGCATAGCTAGGGAGGAGGGTAACTTCTAATCGCTTGCAGCTCCATTAATACGTAACGCTTCGCTTAAATTGTGGTGCGAATGTTCTACTTAAGCTGTACCCTACGCGCCTACAAAATTTGTCCGAACCGTTTCAGGGGCCCTTTAAGTTGTCCTCCAATAGGTTCACTGAACAGCAGTACCCGCCCGATGGAACACAGCCAGTGTAAAAGCTTGTCTTCAAAGAGGCACACTGAATGGGGCACGCACCCAGTGTTAGACACCCAGTCACCCAAGTCGGTCCAACGGACTGCGGCCTTTGAACCGGGTTTCCTAGACACGGCAGCCCAATTTACTCATTATACCACAAACTACCCACTTAACCGAGCTGGCTGAAAAACGTTTGAGATCAGGATAGGCAGCCAAACAAGCAGAACCATTGCTAGCGGAAATTAAAAAAAAAGTATGTGGTTTTACGTGCCAAAACCACTTTCTGATTATGAGGCACGCCGCAGTGGAGGACTCCGGAAATTTAGACCACCTGGGGTTCTTTAACGTGCACCTAAATCTAAGTACACGGATGTTTTCGCATTTCGCCCCCATCGAAATGCGGCCGCCGTGGCCGGGATTCGATCCCGCGACCTCGTGCTCAGCAGCCCAGCACCATAGCCACTGAGAAACCACGGTGGGTGGTAGCGCAAATTGCGTGAATATGTGAAGGGTAACTGCATATATTACATAGAAGTCTATAACAGTGCTCTCAAGTACTGAAAGGGGGTTTTGGCATGAAGCTCAAAAAGTGTTTGGCGTCACGCTTTTATTCCTGTACTAAAGATGTCATTGCAAAATACCACAAATACAATTTGAAATGCCGTAAATGATCTATTCAAAAAATTCATTGTTTATCATTGACGTTCCCATATAATTGGAGCCTGTTGACCGGTATCGTTGTTACTGTTACTATATGTGTGTTTATTCGTTCTTCTAAATTGTCGCCTTGATTTTCGATTCATGGAAGCCGCTATTTATGGCAGATCTACGAACAAGTTCTAGTCTTGTGCGCAGCCTTGTCAAATTAACGTGGTCATTAACCATCGAATTAACGCGATGAACAATAAGTACACAATCAGTCACAATAAACTGCATTAAAAAGCGCCAGTGTAGACAGTCCAGGATAGCGGCACTCAACTATATCCTTAATCTACAGCTACATCCGCCCTCCGCAGGGACAACCTAACGGGAGCTCACTAAAGAAAGACTGCGATGATGACCGGCGTTATATGACATGTGCGTTATTCTTGTGCCTGATCGGAGTGGTGGACGGAGCAATGACAGGTGCATTGGTAACGGCACTGCTTTACCTCTGGCCGTCATCCATCTCTCCACCGACAAACGAAGTAAGTGCAATTTTTTCAAGAGCTTATTCGTTCCTGGTCCTCTGTGAAGTGTACCACGCTTGATACTAAGCGATAGCGTCTTATTTTCGAATGTTTATTCCTTCATTCAGTGGCTGATTTGTTGATCTGCGGTCGTGAACGCTAAATAGCACGATGTGGTACACACATTTACCTAATTTATCTAATTTTGCTATGGGAACGGCGGGGTGCCACAGTCCATGCCAGCAGGCCGCAGCAAGCGCCATCCACGCCCGAGAGCGCCCAACCGAGCATCAAACCACTGCTTGCGCTCATGAGTCACCTTGTACTCCACTTCTTCAAGTGCTAGCTCCGATGCCGGAGTTCTCATACTGCCCCTCCCTCTACGAAGGCGATGATGACACTGGCCCACGGTGGCTTGCAGCAACAGCGCTGCTCCTCCGGCGGCGGGCAAACCTTGCAGACTGCTGCAGCCAACGAGGACCGGCGGAGCAGGTAGCGTCCGAGTCACCAAGGTCTTCCAGCAGCTGAAACACCCTAAACCTGGCTGGCTTCCGGAACGTACGCTTCGCGAAAATGCGGTAAACCAGGTTGTGGCACCTCAGAGTTGCCGAGGTCTTGCAGAAACCATAAGGTGCTAAACCATTCCCCGAAGCACACCTGGTACGGTCTTACTCCTCGACCTTGTTATCTTGAGTGAACGCATCAGGTCGCCAGAAGTAGCATCCGCCCGTTCGCTCCAATTCCACCACACAGAGAGAACACGGCACCACACCACGCATTTAACAGGAGGAGAAGGTCGCAGACGATGATGATAGTCGCTGTAACGGTGCCGCTTCCACTACCTTTGGCAGCTGGCCTCAAGCGCCCATGAGGCCATCGTCGTCATCGTCGTTTACGCTGCCGTTGGCGCCGGCTGGTGCAGAGCAACCGGCACCAGATTCCGAGACTCCACCGTCCTCAGGCTCAGACAAGGAGAACGCGGTGTTCTTGTTATCGGTTTTTCTACCCGACGAGCAGTTCTTCCCAGCCGATTTCTTCGACGGCTTACCTTCGCGTGCCTTGGCGGCGGCCTTACCGTGACCAGTTTAGTCGTCGTCGCTTTACGACGTCTCCGAGTCGCTGGACGCGGCGGCGCCGCCGGGCTTCGAGCGACGCGTGGTCTCTGTGCTTCGACAACATGTCGCGTTGATGAAGTAGCCACGCAGGCCGGTTCCTTCTGCAACGGTGGCGCCGGGAGCTTCAGTAGCGCGTAGAAGACCGCTCCGCACCCGCATTACATGCCTGAACCGATGGCGGTGACAGAGCAGGATCTGGGCGAAAACGCTCCTCACGGAACACCAGAGCTGAAGATCATACCGCGGAAATGGTCATGCGCCAGGCCAGGATGGCTTCACTACTGGCCGTGGAACGCGCGCCGCCCACCCCCTCCACGATCATGGCCTCTCCCCGAACGCAGCCGGGGCCCCACGCTACGGGCACCAATGTCGGAACGGCGCGGTCTCTCAGTCCATGCCAGCAGGCCCAAGTCCTGACCCACTGCGCACAAGAGCGCCCAGCCGAGCCTCACACCACCGCTCGCGCTCACGAGTCACTTCGTCCTCTACATTTTCGACTGCTGGCTCCGATGCCGTAGTTGTCACACACTCTTCACTTAAAACATGCACTTCAAACTGTTAGAACGACAGAAAGCTGAGCTAGTTTGTAAGGATTCATTGTGAAAAAATGGCGCGGTATGCGTTCGTGTGGTCCACTTCTCTTCTTTGTGTCCTGTCTGCACGCCTAATTTTTTTGCATAATGAACTACAGTTCAATTCAATTCAGCTTTATTCAACATCTGGTAGATGTTTGCAGCACGGACAAAAAACCTGGAAAGACTTGACCGGGTTCGTGCACCATACCATGGCCCACAGTGGCATCAATTCCGTACTAGATGTAGAGGAGAAAATCAGTTTGCGGAAAATTCAGAAACTACAGAAAAGGCAAAAAAAAAACTATTCAAACAGAAAAATATGTGCATGAAAAATCCATGAATATACAAAAACATCGTGGGACATACACTGTATCATAAACGAGTAGAAAAGTACAGACAATAGAAGTGCTGTTTCAACAAAATATAGAACTTTGTAGAGTTATACAAATATGTTGAGTAGCTGATTCAAAGAGATCAATTAAATATCCGTGCCATTTTATGCGAAGCATATTACGAGGGCTCAACCAAGCTCCTCAGGCGCGGCGGTGTCGCCTTCAATACCACGTGACACGGTGACGTCACGACAGAGGAGAAACGGGGCTCCAACTCGCGCCGTCGCTCGCGGCGTCGCCTCTGCTAGACACTCACGAGGTGAGATGCCTCCTGGAGACAGAGCTGCTCGTTGGAATGAGAAGCGGAGGTTGCGGCGTGCTACAGAGACTGATTCTAGGTGGCTTTGCTACGGCGCAGCGACTACGCGCCCCGCATCGGACGCGGTGAGCGTCGAGCAACGCAGCGTTCGGCGCGTCAACGAAATGTGCGCCTGAGCAAGCGACGCACGCCTGAGCCGACGCCGACGACACGACACGACACGAGCTCCTTAACGCTGTCGCGTTAAAATAAAGGCTAGTATGCTTCGCATCCTGGGCTTAACCTTAGCTAAGCCACAGCCATTTTTTGGCCAACTCATTTAACAAGGTCCGTAATGTGTACTTTGAACACTTGCTTACCGTAGGTCGTGAGGCATCTATCAACTTTCTATGTTTCGGGAAAGCGTGTGCTGTATGCAGGGGAATATTTCTGTAATCGCGCCAGTGATTTCAGAAGGTAATTTTCTTGTTTGTTTCCAGTTTATGTTGTCGTAGTAGTCTGAAATTGTACATAGATTGTACGTTTACAAGCTTATGCTTGTTAAACATGTCCAGTGTGTGACTCAGGTAAGGAGCTGCAAAACAAGGCGTATTGCACGCTTCTGAAGCTAAAGAAGTTTCTTCATATTTTCTTTAGTTGTTGTTCCCCAAACTACCGCACCGTAGTTTAGCGTAGAAGAAAATAGGCCATTGTACAAGACATTCTTAGTGGAAAGAGGGAACGTAAAGCAATGTCGACGCATGAGACCAATAACTTTGGACAGTATTTTCGTTAAGTACTAGATGTGAGCATCGCAGGAAAAATTATTGGAGAAAATCACGCGAAGCGTTTTAAAACTTTCTACAACTTCCATTTCGGAATCGTTTGGCAGTAGTCGTGGGATTTTACAGAACTTGTTTCGTGGATGAAACAAAACTGCTTTGGTTTTGCTAATGTTTAGCTTGAACTCATTATTTGTAGCCCACAAGTGAATGCGATGAATTGTTTCATTTGCGCGAAGAGATAGACATGCAACATCCGAGCCGGTAAAAAAAGGCTAGTATCGTCAGCGTATAATATATACTTGGCGGTGTGATCAATGTTTACAACGTCGTTAATGTAAAGAACAAAGAGAAAAGAACACAAGATGCTTCCCTGTGGAACACCTAAATTAAGTGGTTTGACTAAAGAAGAGTGACCATTAATCACCACAAACTGCGTCCGATTCTGTAGGCACGATGAAACGAATGACAGCTTTCCCTCGAATGCCATAGTGCTCCAATTTTTTCACAGGTATGTTGTGATTAATATGATAGAGAGCTTTTTTGAAATCCAGAAAGATACCAAGGACCAAGCTCTGACTTTCAAACATTTCAAGTATGATTTCTTTTTGCATGAGCAGTGCCAGTTCCGTAGGTTGATCTTTCCTGAAGCCGTACTGCGAGTCAGCATGTTGTAGCGACCAGTAAATGAAATTAAACGCGTTAAAATTATTTTTCCAAGACCTTTTCAAAGATAGGTAGAATAGAGATTGGACGGTAATGGGTAAGGTCGTTCCTATCACCTTTTTTGTAGATTGCTGTACGTTTTAAGCACTGCATTGAAAGAAGAAATACCGCACATGAAAGACAATTGTTAATTTTATGCGTTAAGCAATGTGCGATCAGGTCAATCACAAATTTTACCGTTTTTATCTGCAGATCCATCATATCTGTGACTTTGCTGTTTTTTAAGCTCGTGTACGTTGTAGTAATTTGCGAATCAGATACTGGCCGCAGAAACATTGTATGCTCGCAGCGCGGCTGCATGTAAGACAGACTGTCACCTTCATATGATGATGGGAGATTAGAAAGAAAAGAATCAATAAATGCGTTTGCTAGTTCGGCTTCAGAAATTTCCACGTTGCCGTTCAGTACTTTTGCCAAATATTGTATCTAGTTGGCGCCACATCTTCCCAGAGCGTTGGCTCGAAGAAATTAAGTGGTTATAATCGTACCTGTTTTCAGCAGTACGAAGTCTTTTAGTGACATGATTTCTGTTTTTTGAAAGCCCTAAGCGTTTGAGGACATCTAGTTTGAATGAATGTTTTGTATAGCTGCTCTCGTTTTCTGATTAAATGCAAAATGCCAGTAGTTATCCATGGCTTACGAGCTTTCTTTGGTCGGGTAAATGTTTTTTGTGGAAAACATAAATTGTAGATAGCTGTAAACTTTTATAAGAACCTGTCGTAGGCGATATCCGTATTACGTTCACTAAAAACATCATCCCAACTTACCAGTGCAATAGATTCGCGAAAAGTGGTAAATGTGAGAGAGTTAATTGATCTTTAAGAAATGTGTGCCAGTGGCGTAGAGTGGTCAGTAACTTTAGAAGATTCATTTACAGAAGTAAATATTGGAAAAATGGTCGCTGAGGCAGTAGTTTATAACACCAAAATGCACACGGCACAAATCAACATTTGTAATGAAGAGATCAAGAACAGTTTCTGTTAAGGTTGCCAGCCTCATTGGTGAAGTTATTACATTGTGGCAATTGTGTATATTTAAGAGAGACTCAAATGCAGCTTTACTATGATTATCTGCAAGTACATTAATAAAAAAATCGCCGCCTAAAATTACTTGATATTTGTAATAGTTGACAAATTCCAGGAGTGATTCTAAAAAGCTGGGAATAGAGGAAACGTCAGCGCGAGGTGGGCGATAACAGACACAGAATAAAAATTTTCCTGCTTTGAGAACGACTGTTTCATAGTGAGGAGTAGGACAACAATATTCAGATAGTAATTTGCAATGCACTTCATTTGAGGCTAAAATGGACACCACGCTTCTGAGAGCGGTTCACAACGTTAGACTTGGATCAGTGCACAACCACATCCTCTTCTCAAGTAAACCACGTTTCCGTAAACATTACAATATCGAAGATAATTTAACCTCGCTAAAGAAACATTCAACGTCGTCGTACGTATTGCGACCGCATCTCAAGTTGAAATGGACACAGCTACAGCACTGCTGAAATTTATTCACCGTTAAACCCCTTAGCTGCATCAGTTTTGCAGGTTCATTTGCCGACGAAGCCCTCACAGACGAGAAAAAGAGCACTTTTGGTCTAGCATTTGCTCAATGAAAACACAAATTGACCAGAATGTCCCGGCCACTACTAACGCGCATGAGCGACACGTCATATCTGCCGATTTATGAAAATGGTTATCTGCATTCTCGTCATAAAAACGATAAAGAAAATAGAATATCTGACTTCATAGTGTACTGACTCTCTCAGTTCATTGATTTTACCTGTCATCAGCAACATTACAGCCTGTGAAACTGTCCTAATGTTTGAATGCACCCACGATAACAGGCGTTGCCAAGTGCCGATTTCATATCCGTTAGAGAATGTTTCAACGAAAGTAAATGTAAAAATATTGCGAGGCTTACGTCTCAGTATGTGCCTTCGTGTATGATTTAGGACTGCCTAACTGGTTCTAGCAGTTTCTGTTATCACTTTGCTTTTGTTACTAATGTGTCGCCGTTATTCGTTGTCTTCGTATTGCTCCATTCTGAAGTGTACTCGATAAGCATACAGAGCGGTTCATTGGGTCTTTTCCAGATCGTACTCCTGCCTTACGGCAAGTGCCTCTGATCCGTCCGAATTTTTCTCAAATATCTTCCAATTACGGCACCGTGCGTATTTCCAGCCATTTGCGCGCTTTTTAAGCGAAGCCATTCCAAGGAGACGTTTTAGTGTTGGACATAAGTGTTCATCCATGTAGACAGGCGACACTAAGTAATTGCCAAATCGCTGTTCTTAAGACGCAGTTTTTTTGCCTTCTCAAGCAGGGCATCCCGCTTCTGTCATCGCGTGAATTGTACAATAATGCAGCCGGGCTTATTTCTTGCATGACCATGTCATCTAGTGCAACGCTCACTCCTGAAAGCTGTCCAAGTTTGCAAGCAACAGCAGTTACGTGCTCGGTGGGACTTTCCACGATACCTTTAATTTCGATATTTTTGTTCCTCGAATACTGTTCGGAGTGTTGTAAATGAGACCCCTCGTCTGCAAGGCGTTTATCGATTCCATCAAGTTCAGCGGCTAGCTTACTATTTTCATCCTTCACCTCAGCGTCTTCGGCCTTGATGGCCTCGTAATTCTGTCGAATGTCTTCGAAGACACCATTCATGTGATCCATACTGCGAACATCGTCACGAAGTTCTGTTCGCAGTGTTTTCATCTGCGCTCGGAGCTCCCTCTCTACAGCCTCCTGCCATAGTTCTTCTCTTAAATCATTGATTGACTTCTGCATGACTCAAAGCAGTATCAGCGCACACAAAAAACACGCTCAAAAGACAGGTGCGAAGTAAAAACTAACAAGGTCAGCACTGACAGCTAGTGAGTAAAAAGAAACAACAAGGATCAAGAAATGGCACCCGTGCTGAAAACACCAGCCTGTAATGTAGGCAAATATAGATGCGTGAGATGCTTTGACCGCTACGCTGCCACTGCTGCTAAAGAAATGCACGCCCGCTGGATAGCTATTATTATGCAGTCCGGTGATGCTGACAGCGCCAAAGGCCGCAGTGTCTAGATACACCGATGAACCACACGTGTCCAGACGCTGGAAATGCGCAGAAGCAGCAGTCGTACCTATGCGCTGAGATAAATCAGCGCAACCGAGAGCAGCGGCAAAATTTCCCGAAGTGTATCCTGAAACCTTGCAGTATGCTGCTTGCTGAAGATGGCAGCGGAAACAAGCTGTAAAATAGGCAAATGTGGATGCGTGAGATGCTTTGACCACTACGCTGCCACCATTGCCAACAGGTTGTGCGATTTCTTTTTGTCCGTTGCTCAGTAGTATCTGAAGGGACCACGTTTGCCATAACTTTGAAAAGACGTTCTTGATGCGCTTTGAGGCGACCTGCAAATTCAGCGCTTTCATTCATTTAATTGGTGCATTCAAGCTTCTGGTATATGTAATGTGTTGGTGGTTTGTTCCTTCAACGACTCCAAAAGGCGAATATGAGGTGGTGTGAAGGGTAGGGTACGGGTTAAGTGCGAGATGGACAGCGGCAAGTGGAACTTTCGTTGCATATTTTTATAACTGGCAATGGTACCCTGGATCCCAAGTAGCCATGATGAAGTCAGTCGCGGCAACTACATTTATCGCCTTAGAAAGGACGCCTGGCAACACCATCATCGTAAGCCGCTGAATTTCAATTGTGTCTCATTTCCGCGGACGTAGTGAATCAGAGGTGCATACGCCTCTCTGAAGTGATTAGCCAGGGCTTGTATCAGTAAGTGGAAGTTCTCTTGTTACGCGAGCAGCGCATTCAGTAGGAGTTCCGCTGTTTCAGCACTCAGGCTTGCAATAATCAGCTGCGCATTTCGCCAGTCATTTCTCATTGCGCATTTTGCCACACATTGACTACAGAAACTGTGTCCAGCTTACTTTTTTTTAATATCCCAAGATAGTATGCCATTGAATAGAGGTGCATCCAGTAGCATCCAGGCGGTATCAACCGATGTTACTCGAACGCACGGTAAGCCAGGTATTTCGTGCTTCGCTTCATGGTCCTCCCGCTAATTGATGCTTTCTCATATGCCTTGTATACCACCGCTGACAGGAAAACATTACGAAGCAATCACACCAAGGACAAACCCACCACAATGGGCACTGAACCTGACTCTAAGGCTGCCCTTCCCGTATTCACATAGTCATTTTCTTGTTTGCTGTAAATTGTGGTATGTGTACCATTTAGCCTTCAATATTAAGATGCGCGTTTCAAGGTGTTCTGATAGAAGACACAGCTATGCGCGAAATGAAGGTATAGCAGAGATGAAAAAAAGGAAAGGATTGAATTCAAGGTCTTACATGCCACAACCACGATTTGGTTATGAAACTTGCCGTAGTAGGGGGATTTCGGATTAATTTTGACCACCAGGAGATCTTTAACGTGCTCCGAATGCACGGAATATAGGCGTGTTTGCATTCCACCTCTATCAAAATGCGGCTGCTGCGGCCGCGATTCTATTCCGCAACCTCGTGTTTAGCAGCGCAACACCATAGCCGCTTAGCTAACGCCGTGGGTTAGAAATAAAAAGAGGCAATGCGAGAGGATCGGGCGCGATAACGTAACTCTATTCCAAAAGAAAAGTATTCCAAACTCTGGACGTCAAATTGACCCGACTGTTTGGGCCTATGGGAGCGGGAACCTGGGACGTTTTTCAATCTGCCCAAACAGCAGCCTCCATAGTTGGCGGAAGCATGTTTTGCTTGTTTTTTACTTGCAAAGGGACCGTATAGCAACTAAAATTTAGATATAAACGCCTAATAAAAGAACAATTGTATGTCCCTGACAGCAAAATTGTTTTATAACCTTTTGGCGCAAGTTGAAGCGCGCCTGAAAGTGAACGCAAATATATTCATTTTTCGAGTCATAGCCACACATGCGTCAATTTCGCATCCAATCCATTTCGCTACGTGCACGTATAAGCAACGAGTTGCTATAACGGGCAAATTAGACAAAAAATTAAGATACTTACGAGCATTGTGATGAGGGCGTAGTAGCCTTTGCGGCCCATGTATGCCGCCTTCTGCTCACTCTTCGGTGCTGTAATGGCGATAAGGCTGCCGTCCACGCATCCGATGACGCCGGGAATGGAGCCACGTCGAAGGAACCTTTCCTTCACGGCCGCCTTCTCCTCCGACGTCCTCGGGAAATGGACGCACTTGTTGCTGGCCCCGGCGTGGACGATTGCCTCCGCCACGCGTCGCACACACTTGCTGACCACAGGCTGGGTCACGCCGATCGCCTCCTCGCTCCCTACCGAGGCATGGAAGCTGCCCGTTGCGAAAAATCGAAACGTAAACAACACTTGTCACTCCACCGACAGCGCTGTTGCTCTCACGCCTCCGAGTTCCTCCGCCACTTCGTCGCACAGCCACCGTACAGTTCCTTTCTTCAGGCGAAAGTGCCGCAGAAACAGATCGTCGGGCATGTCAAACGCCTCCTCGGGGTCCCTCCTCCCGCGCCCGGGCTGACGAGCCGCCGCCGCCGCCAGCGCAATCAGGAAGGCAGCCATTTTCTATTCCAAACGGAACGGGGCAGTCGACAGTTATTCCACGATTTTGGCGGGTTTGTTCCGCGTAATTAGGCATAATGAGTGCGAAAACGTCACTTTGACGTGTCGGTTTTTGAGCATTCCTGACGTCGCTTGACAGGCAGGCAAAATGGGCGCGGCCTCAAACATTTGGACCAATGAGCGAGCGGTGATCGCGGATTTGGAATAAAAGCAGAACGGAATAGTTGTACGTTATACCGACTGATAAAACATGGTATCTAGCTGCAGTACTAACGGCATAGCGGAGGTCGTCTGACACTGTTTTAAGATTTTGGCGGCAAGTGGTAGGAATCCAAGTAATGTAGGAACTGAAGCAAGAACGGTTCACTGCAATGGAGGAGGCACTGGATAAATTTGACCGATAACAAGACACTAGGCTCGAAGAGTAGCACAATTGGTAGTGAATTGCACGTGTAATGTGGACGCCTTGAATGTGTAAGTCTCGAGTTATTCAACTTCAAGATTTCTTTCCCACATCGAAGAAATATTATTTCAGTTATATTTCTTCTATTAAACTCACACAACATGCATATAACGAACACTTGCTCACACACTATTAGTTAACCGCTACAGTGAAAAATATGCGCTTGAATTGCCATACTATTGTAATTTCTGTCAAATTTATGATCTTTTTTTTCAGGAAGGTGAACGAGTTCTTCGGCAAAAAAAAATATGCATATTATGCACTATACTGAAGGTGAATGCACATATTCTGAGAAGACTAGCTACCAGAGGGGAAAAAATGTTGAAATATAATATCGTACTTATTACACAATTCTTTCATAAAATGGCACAAAATGGCTGCAGGAACAGCAGATTACAATAGGTCCACGCAGGTATCAATGGACCATTTGACATAGATCATGCAAATATATTCTGACAAGTGTGCATACTTGAAGCTCACTTTTTCATAGGGATTTCTGTCACCGGTGGTCTAAGCCCTCAAAAGAAATCACACGGTGTATACTTTTTCGAGAGAATAACTTCGAAGACACGCTATCATGATGCATTGATCTGCCATAAATTTTAAGGGAGGAATCTGAGGTGGTCGAGATGAATGTTCGAGACGTTTTGCGTGGAACGAATCTTTCTTGCTATCGTTGGTCCCCTCACAATACTTACTTAACACTACGGAACAAATGATATAATCTGACGTATATATTTTTTTTCTAAGAGCATTTATTGTGCATCCGATCGTGTACGCTCTGACGAAGGCTGCGCCACAGCCAAAATTTCAGCATCTCAATGGCCTTTTTTTTCGGCGTCTCTTTCTTTCCACAAATACATATTTATCCGTAGAGTACAGCCAAACCTCTCATGTGCACGACCAATGACTGCAAGGTCCTGGCGCAGTGGCTGAGGGTGAAGCTGGACCAGAAATTCGACCCTTGCGATGACTTCTACCAATTCGTTTGCGATGATTACCAGGGCACAATTACTACATCAAAAGTAAGTATTAAAGCTCGCAAGTCCGATGGTAGCTGCTAGTGGTGCCATATAATGCAGAAAGAGAAATACATTGAATAGATAAGACAACATGGTGCTCCCGTACAATAAAGCTGTACCGAGGTCTACTGAATTGCTAGACCTGGTTTTCTAGCGCATCTAACGACGTCAACAATACGCATGTTTTTGATTTCACGCTTCCTTACCATGGGACTTAGCGATTCCTCCATCGCCAGGTAAGACACCAAAATTGGCGCATTTTATCAGTCAACTTGCTTCTGAAATCAGTTTCCGCGCCGACGGCAGCCTCATACATCAACATATTTGGGCAGCGAGTATGACGCAAGAACACGCAACCTTGTTCTGTGCGTTTTTATAGGATCAACATTAGTGCGAAATCTTTCGTGCTTTTGGTACGCACACAAATAATACTTTAAAATTTGTGCAATGCAGTATAATTACGTTAGGAACTACACGAGGTGCGCTGCCGCAATGGCGTACAGATGAAACAAGGCAAACAAGCAGTTGCACATTGCACGTACGCACGAACAGTATCTAAAGATATTTCTGTGTGTTTTTTTTTTGGCGAACATCCGATTGCTATTTGTAAAACTTATTGGACGTAAGAAGGGGCATTCGCGAGGGCACTAACTAAGTGGCGCCATCGTATCAAGCGAGACTACGAATGCAAGGCTACAATAGGGGGAAAAAAATGTCCGGTACCGTGTTATGTAAGCCGCGTTTTGATTGGAAGGAGCAAGAGTGAACACTGGATGAGCAAAACGGGGTGGGTGTGTCTCTTTCGATTTCTGCATTTACGTCCAAAGTGGAAGTTAAAGAACATCCGTTCATTCCCCTCGGCATAATACAATGAATGCGCTGCAATGCAGAACTTCGCGGACATAAAATCCTTGCAGGACCCATTTGCGGATACTGCTTACGCGCACAGGTAACCTGTTGCCGGTGTCTTGCCGCAATTTATGATCGGCACAGCGCAAAAGGAAAAAAAAAATTATTTTAAATGGTTTAGAGAGAAATTGCTGGTTAAATTTAATTATCCACATTTCAAAAATTCTGAGGTAAAGAAAAAGGACATTAAGTTCACTAGGCGGACAACATGGCTATTTTCAGCATATGGAAAATAGCATGGCGATGTTTCAGGTGGCAGACGCAAAATTAAATACATTTTGCATATTATGCACTAACTTCGGTACCTACGAATAATATAAGTAAAATTGCGGAATAATGTGAAGAAAAAAAATTCGATTCCTTGTGTTTTTAGCGTAACCTTTATGTTTATTCGCTTCCTCTGTTGCGCTAGCGAGCGGCGCTGTGGAAGTTATCGCTTCGGCTGTCATACTGTTAGTGTGATCCGCGCGCTCTCTGAGCGCGTCCACGATTTCGCCGCCCACTGCGCGCTGCAAGATTTTATTTATACTGAAGCATCGAATGGCTCATTTAGCGAAAAAGCCACGTTCTCCAGCCGCAAAACGGCGTCTAAATTCCCATTGGCTGCTACGCTAACGTGACGTGCGCACCTTGACGAAAAAGAGTAGGCGAAAGGGCACAGTTGCTACCGCGCTGTTGCCCAGCGGGCCAGGTGTTGCGTGAAAGGAGAGGACACCGCTTCAAAGCCACGTCGCCCACGCTCTCGGAAACCTTTGCTATTCGCGCAAGCTTTCCCCTGCGTTCTAACTTCAGCTCGGCAATCGCTATGTAGAAAGGAATGCATAAAAAAATGGGAAAATTTTGTGGACGCTTAAGCTTTGCCTTTAGTAGTGGAATGCGATAGCAATCAAATATCCATGACTGCTTCTCACGTTTCCCGCCAACTGCAGCTTACGTAAAGGTAATGTTTACTGGGAAACACTGGCGCTGAACACTGGATGGACGGATGGAAGTTATAAGCACCCCGTTTCGAACGGGGCGGTGCGTTGCGCAGCCAAGCTCTTGCTATTATACTGCCTAATGTCCTACCTAGGTTAAATAGTAAAAAAAAAGAAAAACACTATGAATTACCATACCCAAATTTTCTGATCCCTTAGTGCGAACTGTGCTTTTGTACGTTTCCGTTTTTTGTCGTTTCCCTACTTTTATTCCACCAATCCTCCAATCGCCTCTTACTAATCCCTATTGCGGACAAGTTTACTTTTCCACTCCTCTCGCTGAACACAAGGCCAGGTGGCGCCTAAATCAACCGCTGGGTAGACCCCTTCCCATTCTAATAAAACATGCTCCATACTCTCCCTAACTTTGCCGCAGCAAGCACATGCTTATTCTTCCTTCTTAGATCTCGATTTATAAGTGCGTGTTCTAAGGCATCCCGATCTCGCTTAGAAAAGTAATCAGCTTCCCTTTGAGTTATCATTAATTGTTTCTTTCCTGATTTCGTTTTTTCCCTCTTAAGTAGTTACTCATGGCAGGTTTATTTTCCATTGCCGCCACCCATAAGATTATTTCGGCCTCTATTACTTTCCGCTTGACGTTCTTTGTTGCTGTGTTGCCCACCCTAGACGCCGCATACTTGCTGGTAAGCTTCCTAGTCTTTTTCCACCACTGTGCATCAATGTTTTTTCCTGTACAGATAACTCACAGCCCATTTACTTTCTTCCATATTCCTCAGTCGTTCTCCATACTCAATTTTACTGCGAGCTTCCCTCACTTCAAAACTAGTCCAGCCCATATTACCCTGCACAGCTTCATTTGTAGTCTTCAAGTGAGCGCCCAATGCAAGGCGACCCACTGACCTTTGGTTCACATCGAGTCATGATTGTACCCCTGATTTCAAGCAAATAACCGCATTTCCAAAAGCAAGTCCATGAACCATTACACAGTTCCACATACCTCGGAGCACCTCGTACCTGTTGTATCCCCATAGCGCTCTGTGCTTCATTATGGCTGCATTTCTTTTCCCCTTCACTGTTATTGTCTTTTCCTGTGTTTCCATATTTCTATTGCCTTCGTTTATCCACATCATCATCATCATCATCATCATCATCATTATAAGCCTGGTTACGCACACTGCAGGGCAAAGGCCTCTCCCATACTTCTCCAACAACCCCGGTCATGTACTAATTGTGGCCATGCCGTCCCTGCAAACCTCTTAATATCATCCACCCACCTAACTTTCTGCCGCCCCCTGCTACGCTTCCGTTCTCTTGGGATCCAGTCCGTAACCCTTAATGACCATCGGTTATCTTCCCTCCTCATTACATGTCCTGCCCATGCCCATTTCTTTTTCTTGATTTCAACTAAGATGTCGTTAACTCGCGTTTGTTCCCTCTCTCAATCTGCTCTTCTATTATCCCTTAACGTTACACCTGTCATTCTACTTTCCATAGCTCGTTGCGTCGTCCTCAATTTGAGTAGAACCCTTTTCGTAAGCCTCCAGGTTTCTGCCCCGTAGGTGAGTACTGGTAAGACACAGCTATTATACACTTTTCTCTTGAGGGATAATAGCAACCTGCTGTTCATGATCTGAGATGCCTGCCAAACGCACCCCAGCCCCTTCTTATCCTTCTGATGATTTCCGTCTCATGATCCGGATCCGCAGTCACTACCTGCCCTAAGTAGATGTATTCCCTTACGACTTCCAGTGCCTCGCTGCCTATTGTAAACTGCTGTTCTCTTCCGAGACGGTTAAACGTTACTTTAGTTTTCTGCAGATTAATTTTTAGACCCACTCTTCCGCTTTGCCTCTCCAGGTCAGTGAGCATACATTGCAGTTGGTCCCCTGAGTTACTAAGCAAGGCAATATCATCAGCGAATCGCAAGTTACTAAGGTATTCTCCATTAACTTTTATCCCCAATTCTTCCCAATCCACATCTCTGAATACCTCCTGTAAACAGGCTGTGAATAGCATTGGAGAAATCGTATCTCCCTGCCTGACGCCTTTCTTTATTGGGATTTGGTACTTGGCCACAACCTCCTATATGAATTATCCATATACCAAGATATTTATATTCTGTTACCCGACGTATTTCCTGGCCCTGTATCGCCACTGTCTGTTCACTGTTTTCATTGAATACCATAACACCTGATTTTCTAACGCTAAATTTCAAACCTAAATAATTGCCTTCCTGTCCACAGATATTAGCCAGAAGTTGCATATCACTTTGCTTGTTAGCTAGCAACACAATGTCGTCCGCATAGTATAAACCTGGAAGCTGCTGCTCTACTACTGTATCGTCCTGTTTGTATGAGGGATAATACAAATATTACTTCATTCTAGCATCCCCTTCATCCTCATCATGTACATCATAAACAGCAGTAGGGATAAAGGGCACCCCTGCCCCAGTGCCTTGTTGATACGCTATGCATGAAGGCGAGCGTCATCTGGAGGTTTTGCAAGGAACCGGGCGCGTTGCTCCGTGGGCTCCGATATTTGTGCGCGCCGGCGCGCGCAAATCTCGGACGCCGTGGCTGGTTTACGCATGCCTGAAACGCTGGGAGAAAGTGGTTTAAGTATGAATTTTTGCGTGACAGAATTGTTTTCTCGTATATTCAAATTTTAGCTCGACGCTGTCATGTCTGTAGGTAGTGTAATACTTACTTCGAGATTTTTCTGACGCATTCAACTTTAAGAAATTGAATTAGTTCAGTAACTTCTCTGCGCTGCGTACGTGGTTGCGTAGGCGTGTTTGAGTTTGCATGGCACGGAATGATTTTTGATGAAACGATGGTCGACGCGGGACGCGGGACTCCGACGCCAGATTTCCTGCCACACGGGGCCTTTTATCCTAACGCGTTATTAAATTCGAAAGAAAAAACGTTGGCGGTAGCGATTTTCGAACTTAAAACGCCACGCTCGGATGCCGAGTGTCTTACGCACTGGGCTAAACCAGCGCCTCCTATATAAAAGGCCTGTGAACTCTCCTTTACAACATCATGCTACTTGCACCGAAATTCCCAGTGCGAAGTCTGTAGTGACGAAAGCGGTGACGGCAAAATCACCGCGGCTTCCTCGGGGCCGTGCCGATTAGATTGCATGACCGTCGTACCATGTAACATGATATCACTGACCGATGTGCATCTGCTTTCTGCTATTTAGGAGGCCTTGGTCAAGCGTCTTAATGCTGTCATTTACCCTCAAGTAGTTCATATCTAGAACGACCACAGAGCGGTGTTCAATTGGACAATAATGCTTTTGTATTCACAACTCATAAGAAGTGATTAGGTGTCGTCGGATTTTTTCGCATCGGCCAGTGGGTTCAGCACGGTTAAGAAAACAGAAGAAAGGACAGACACAAGGCGTTCTACGCGGCTCTACGTTAGGTAAACACTGAAAGAGACAGCAAATTCACATTTTCCCCTTCCGAGGAAGTGGAAGTTAAGCATGCCTTTATACATTCGTTATGTAGCGAATAGCCGCTAACCTTATTCAAGCGGCTATAAGATAAATGGAGGGGCCTTCCATACAAAATGGCCGTGTGGTCCACCTAATGTCAACCAAACTGTACAGAGAAAAAATAAAAAAAAATACAGCGACGTTTGATTTCGTGAAGGCGGATTCCCAGCAAGCATATGGACGCTGCTAACATGCAGAGTGAGCCCTGGGTTAAATTTCCGCATGGCTGCCATTGGCTGTTTTTAAGCAGGCGGTCTTTCCACGCTAGCGCCAAGGTCCCCTTCAGTTACGGCCCTAGCAGGAGGGCGATACATTCGTAATATGGCGGCGCACACGATTGTTTAAGTTGCCATTGGAACAGGAACAGCAGCCACGCGGTGCCTCGTCACGCTAGCACTCTTTGTTTTTTTCGTTTCGTTCTTATTATGACGACGCGCTCCGCTCCCTTTCAGCCCTTCCCCATGCCCCGCGCACTTTTGCTTTCTTTGTGCCTGTCCGCAGCGCGCATATTTTTTTTCATCGCGCGCGCGATCTACGCCAGACATTGACATTGTGAACTGGCGCGTCATGCGGCGTAGGTTCTTTATGCGTTTGCGCGCCTGCAGCCTTGTCCATACTTTGAGTATGCCAGCATATGCCAGAACATGTGTAAATTCCACTTCCAACACAACAGATCTTTCTAACAAGAACTTACTTATATACTTGCACAAATGTATATGAAATGCGTGGCATGCTTATTACTACAGAACCAAATGAAAAAGACATGGCAGAACAAAACTAACAAAGTACAAAAGACGGAAATACACATAACATAATTTGGCACTTGGCCACAACTTGAGTAACGGCGGCAAGGGGAAGCAGAACGTAGTCAGCTTTTGCAGCAGCACATAGAAAGCATTCGCATAAAGGCCTATTCCTTCATGAAAGACCAGGTGAAATAAGTCAACACTGCTTTTCTTTCACTACGAATGCAATGTTTAGCAGTAAAATTACGTCACTTAAGGAGAGTGAACGGCCAGGTTATTTAGTTGTCCGATATAATAAACGACTTTTGCGGCAAAAATATGCACACAAGAAAGCGTCCGTGTTGCACTCCGTTCTTCTCTGTGTGGTTTAGCGTCATACTCGTTTATTATGTCACTTAAGGCACTAGGCCGTACCCACTCGACACTCCTTTGTATAGTAAACACGAAGTGCAAGCTGATTCTTTCAAGAAAAAGAAGCTAATCATGACTACACATGAAGATTGTTCGCGCGGTTTTCCCATCGGCAATAGCCGTGCCCAGATTACAGAGCTTACGTACCGTGCCCAGATTACAGAGGACGTCACGAAAGCTGCCTTATCTGCGGCTCGCGCCAGCACGGTCCCGCCCACGGGTCAGAGCGCCTGGCAGAAAGCGACGGCACTCTTCAAGGCCTGCGTGACGATGTTCTACTCCAAGCGAGACGAGGTGAGCACGCCACATGCCACTTGCGTGCCGGCTGCACGTGCGAGGAAATACGACTGCTTTTTTCACACGCACACACACACGACTGTTGTAGTGTGCCTAAGTGTGCTATTATTATTAAATATGTGATACTTAGTTTGGCATTCTACGCTGGTGCTTCATGTTGCCAGTGTCAAAAGGCATAGGCCTTTAGCTGGTTATTGCTTATTAACAGGTGCCTATTGAAAGGTGGGGTTAAATCCAGTTTATGTTGCCTACGTTGAACGAGCCTCATCTGAAGCTTCTTATAGTGTAAAGTGTTATGGGCTGATTCCAGCAGCCGTTTCAGTTGGCCATGGTGTCGGCTGCCACCACCGCCGCCGGTATCCGGTGGCTGTAGCAGCTATCGCCGGGATCCTATCGCCTAGTTCTTGCCGGGATAGAACCAGTGCGCTGTGTGGGACTCAGCAAATTTACCACTGAGCAACGCCAGCGCTTTCAAGCGTGCCGCGGAAATATGCCTTCTGGACGTTTCCTAGCGCACGAGGAGACACGGGATTTCACAACCGCGCTGCGTAGGGTCGATACGTGCACGTTTTGCTTTGCACTTGCATTCTATTACTCTAGGTAGAACGCCATCTCGCAGATTGACAAGTAGCGGTGCAAGACAGTTAAAGGTTTGAGGAGGAAAAAGAAGTTTAAGGAGATGTATACAACAGTGATAGAAGAATATATAATGCGTATTTGATTAAATCAATTGGCTAGGTGACTATGCCCACATCGCGTTTCAAAGATGATGCCACTGAATCACCATCAACGCCTTCATTATTGTATCGTGCTACTTGCCACATGCGCCCTTTGTACTGCAGTTACATATTAATACACCAGCTGGCACGCCATCTCGCAGATTGACAAGTAGCGGTGCAAGACAGTTAAAGGTTTGAGGAGGAAAAAGAAGTTTAAGGAGATGTATACAACAATGATAGAAGAATATATAATGCGTATTTGATTAAATCAACTGGCTAGGTGACTATGCCAACATCACGTTTCAAAGATGATGCCAATGAATCACCATCAACGCCTTCATTATTGTATCGTGCTACTTGCCACATGCGCCCTTTGTACTGCAGTTACATATTAATACATCAGGTGGCACGCCATGTAGCAGGTGCATATAGCAGTTGCACGCTGCATGTAGCCTGACTTAGTTAACGAGAGCGGGGTTATGTAGCTATTTGTCACCGTCTCGTTTCGAAGGGGATGCCAATAAACCATTATCATCATTATCAACAAGAACAGCAACGCAGCGTACTAGAGTTCAAGGGATATGACATGTGCGCCACGTAGTGGCATACATGTGCTAACTCTTCGGCAGAGAGATGCTTTTGGGCGACATCTGGCCTGTGAATGACTGCGACATATTGGCTGTTGACGTTGAAATTCCTTCGACCTGTTCAGGAACCTCCAATTCACCGACACCCACAGAGGAACTTACCAAGATGAATGCACCTGATCTTCTTCTGGCAGAAGCTGCTGACCTCTGCCGTTTCATGGCAACTTACGGCGTCATTTTCGAACTTGAAGACCACCCTTTAGCCCAGACATTGATGGTCACCCATCGTATTTACACCGGAGACGCCAATTGGATACGCCGCCGGCTGTACCATGTTTCCCATGTTCAACGACGAGTGATAGCGCGAGAAGTCGATAAGTTGTTGAATAGAGGCGTTATCAAAATATATTGCAGTCACCGGGCCTCCCCTGTTGTCCTTGTCAAGAAGGACAGCGATTGGTGCGTTTATGTCGATTACAGATACCTCAGCGAAATAATGCTAAAGCTGTCTACCCCTTGCCGCATATCGATGACGCCTCGGACTGCGTGCGCGGATCCAAGTATTTTTCATCGATAAACCTCCAATGAGGCTATCCCATAGCACATCCGGATCGCATATATGCAAATCTCGGTAGATGACATGGACCGTGAGAAAACTGCCTTCATAACACCTGACGGCCTCTATCTTCTCAAGATTATGCCGTTCCGTCTTTGTTATACCCCGATAACGTTCGAAAGACTGATGGACTCCTTACTTCACGGCTAGAAATGGTTGACATGTCCGCGTTGTCTAGACGACGTCACAGTCTTCTCACCAATTTTTACAAGTCATTTAATGCGCCTGTCGGATATTCTTGCAGTTTTCGGACGCGCCGACCTGTAATTCATCATCATCATCAGCCTGGTTACGCCCACTGCAGGGCAAAGGCATCTCCCATACTTCTCCAACAACCCCGGTCATGTACTAATTGTGGCCATGCCGTGCCTGCAAACTTCTTAATCTGATCCGCTCACCTAACTTTCTGCCGTCCCCTGCTACGCTTCCCTTCCCTTGGGATCCAGTCCGTAACCCTTAATGACCATCGGCTATCTTCCCTCCTCATTACATGTCCTGCCCATGCCCATTTCTTTTTCTTGATTTCAACTAAGATGTCATTAACTCGCGTTTGTTCCCTCACCCAATCTGCTCTTTTCTTATCCCTTAACGTTACACCTATCATTCTTCTTTCCATAGCTCGTTGCGTCGTCCTCAATTTGAGTAGAACCCTTTTCGTAAGCCTCCAGGTTTCTGCCCCGTAGGTGAGTACTGGTAAGACACAGCTATTATATACTTTTCTCTTGAGGGATAATGGCAACCTGCTGTTCATGATCTGAGAATGCCTGCCAAATGCACCCCAGCCCATTCTTATTCTTCTGATTATTTCCGTCTCATGATCCGGATCCGCCGTCACTACCTGCCCTAAGTAGATGTATTCCCTTACGACTTCCAGTGCCTCACTGCCTATTGTAAATTGCTGTTCTCTTCCGAGACTGTTAAGCATTCCTTTAGTTTTCTGCAGATTAATTTTTAGACCCACTCTTCTGCTTTGCCTCTCCAGGTCAGTGAGCATGCATTGCAATTGGTCCCCGAGTTACTAAGAAAGGCAATATCATCAGCGAATCGCAAGTTACTAAGGTATTCCCCATTAACTTTTATCCCCAATTCTTCCCAATCCAGGTCTCTGAATACCTCCTGTAAACACGCTGTGAATAACATTGGAGATGTCGTATCTCCCTGCCTGACGCCTTTCTTTATTGGGATTTTGTTGCTTGCTTTATGGAGGACTACGGTGGCTGTGGAGCCGCTATAGATATCTTTCAGCATTTTTACATACGGCTCGTCTACACCTTGATTCCGTAATGCCTCCATGACTGCTGAGGTTTCGACAGAATCAAACGCTTTCTCATAATCAATGAAAGCTATATATAAGGCTTGGCTATATTCCGCACATTTCTCTATCACCTGATTGATAGTGTGAATATGATCTATTGTTGAGTAGCCTTTACGGAATCCTGCCTGGTCCTTTGCTTGACAGAAGTCTAAGGTGCTCCTGATTCTATTTGCGATTGCCTCAGTAAATAGTTTGTACGCAACGGACAGTGAGCTGATCGGTCTACAATTTTTCAAGTCTTTGGCGTCCCCTTTCTTATGGATTAGGATTATGTTAGCGTTCTTCCAAGATTCCGGTACGCTCGAGATCATGAGGCATTGCGTATACAGGGTGGCCAGTTTCTCTAGAACAATCTCTCCACCATCCTTGAACAAATCTGCTGTTACCTGATCCTCCCCAGCTGCCTTCCCCCTTTGCATACCTCCCAAGGCTTTCTTCACTTCTTCCGTAGTTACCTTTGGGATTTCGAATTCGTCTAGACTATTTTCTCTTCCATTATCGTCGTGGGTGCCACTGGTACTGTATAAATCTCTATAGAACTCCTCAGCCCCTTGAACTATCTCATCCATATTCGTAATGACATTGCCGGCTTTGTCTCTTAACGCATACATCTGATTCTTGCCAATTCCTAGTTTCTTCTTCACTGTTTTTAGGCTTCCTCCGTACCTGAGAGCATGTTCAATTCTATCCATATTATACTTCCTTATGTCAGTATAGCCTGTAATTGAACTCATGCAAATGCCGCTTTGGACGCCGTCGAATTCCCATTTTTGGCCATATCGTCAGTGGCGCTGGCGTTCAACCCGGCCCTGACAGATTCGCGCTGTCCAGAATTGTCGTGTTCCGTCTTCCACCGCAGATAAACAAAGATTTGTTGGACCAATGCTCGTTATTCTGTCGTTTTATCAAGAATTTCGCCGAAACCGCTCACCCACTCACCAACTTACTCAAGAAGGACGTTGCTTTCACGTGGGCCCTTGCTCAAACCAAAGCCCTCTCCGCCCTAGAGCGCTTGGACACGACTCCTCAATTGCTGGCTCATTATGTTCCATCTGCCACCACTGAACTTCACCCAGATGCCAGTGGCCATGGAATTGGGACTGGACCCTTCAATGGGAACGTAGCGCAGAGTGCGTAATAGCATACGCCAGCCACCTTCTGTCACCCACCGAGAGGAACTTTAATATTACCGAATGGGAGTGCCTGGCGTTACTTTGGGCAGTTGCTAAATTCCGCCCCTACTTGTCCCGCCGCACATTTCACGTGGTTACCAATCACCACGCATTGGGCTGGCTCTCCTTACTTAACAACCCCACTAGACCATTGCTTAGGTGAGCACCACGGCTCCAAGAATATCTATTTGCTGTTTTATACAAGTCAGGCCATTTGCAACAAGGTCGCCGATTGCCTCTGCTGTGATCCTGCCGACCGCCCTAAATATTATGCGCATAACACCTACTCCTGTGTCCGGGCCATTTCTGATCTGCACGACATCCGCGCTGAACAGACATGATGACTGCTTACGCGTTCTCATCGATCGTCTCAATTCTTATCATTCAGACCCTCCGCTGCGCATGTTCTTGCTCCGCGACGACGTTTGTGTACCGTCGCAGCTTACGTTCTGAAGGACCAGAATTTTTGCTAGTTGTACCACACCTTTGTCGTACATCAGTTCTTGAGAAGTTGCATGACGCCCTTACTCCAGGCCAACTCGGCGTTTTGCGTACTCAAGATCTCGTACGGCACCGCTTCTACTGGCAAGGCTTGTAGGGCTCTGTGCACCGCTACTTTGCAGCATGTGCGCTCTGTCAGCGCCGCAGAACAAAAAGCAAAATGAAACCTGCCGCGCTGCCCGCTGGACGTCTTCACCCCATGTAAGTACCCTATGAAGCATTTTTTCGTGCCGGCCTCGACCTTCTCGGCTCTTTTCTGACGTAGAAATCTGGCAATAAGTGGGTCGTTGTCGCGACCGCATACGCGACTCGATACATGATCCCGCATTATTTGCGCACAAGCTGTACAAGTGAGGTGGTAGATTTACATCACGTCTTCTTCCATCACAGCGTATCCCGGCAGCTCCTCACTGATGCCAGGCGCACCTTCTTGTCCCGAGCAGCTGAAGACCTACTTCGCTCCTGTTTTGCCGAGCACAAGATTTCCAGCGTTTACCACTCGCAGACATACGTACTGACGGCTGAATCGCCTGTCGACAGAAATGCTTTCTATGCGCGTTTCTGACTATCACTGTGATTGGTACAGCACGTTACCCATCGTGACCTTAGCCTATAATTCCTCCCATCACGAGACCACTGGCTTTTGACCGTTTTACCATTTGTTCGGCCGTCACCTTTCTTTGCCCTTAGACACACTTGCCCTTGTCCTTTGCCCTTTGCCCTTCGCTTCCTTCCTCGATGAACACTCCTGCTGAATATCCTCAAGACGTATTTGCCCGGGCTCGTACGGCACGCTGATTGCCGGTTCCCGGCTCACCGAGTCTCAGGCCACGCAGAAGATCCGGTAGGACAGCCGACATCGACACGTTCGATTTTCTCCTGGCTCCGTTGTCCTCCTATAGACACCCATGTCGCCGCGTCGGCTTGTCTCAAAAGCTGCCGCCGTATTACAGTGGGCCCTACACGACATAGCGTCAGCTTGGCAATTAGAACAACGAGATCGCTCCACTGGACTCGCGTGTCCCCACGGGCGTTGTGCGTTTGTCCCGGCTGAAGTCTTACTTTCCCACAAATTCACTTCCCTTATAGTTAGCCCCGCGACGGCGCCTTTACAGGCGGGAGTTTTGTTACGGCGCAACCAAGAGCGGCGCCAGTCAGAAGAAGACGATTTGACAGGTGGAGGTGGAATTGGTCGCGACAGCTATCTTCTTGATGCATTGTTGCCTAGCGCTCTTGTAAGTTTTGTAAATACATCTTTATATGTCAGTTATGCACTACATAGATATTGGTATTTATGTTGGTTAATGTCAGAGGCTGGTTGCAAATAATGTGTAGCCGAAGGTCAACGTCTTCAGACTTGTTACAGCCTCAGCAGTATATTATGCGGAGCATATTACTAGAGCTCAACCCAATTTCTCCATTTCTTGTATCGAAGTCCCTTACCGAAGTTTTTGGTCCAGGATATAAGGCGTCGAGGATGGCTAGCGGTGACCTCCTCCTGGAGCTCCGCGATCACAAACAATTTGAGAAACTGCCTAAACTTGAATCATTTGGGGAGACCCAAATAGTAGTAACCCCGCACCGCACGATGAATACCTCCCGCGGCGTTGTCTCGGACGATGATTTGCTGCAGCTCTCTGAGGCTGAACTATTGGAGGGCTTCAGTGAACAAAATGTTATAAATGTCAAGAGAATCAAGATGAGGCGAGATGGTAAGGAACTTGCGACCAAACACCTAATACTCACCTTTAACTCAAGTGTCTTGCCCGAGTCAATCGAGGCCGGGTACATCAAGCTCCGTGTAAGACCGTATATCCCAAATCCCCTCCGATGTTTCAAGTGCCACCGTTTTGGCCACAGTTCGCAGAGCTGCCGAGGCCGCCAAACTTGTGCGAAATGCAGCGCGCACGAACACTCCTCTGAAGCTTGTGAGAATGCTTTCCACTGTGTAAATTGTGATGGCGAGCATGCCGCATACTCGCGATCATGCCCGTCTTGGAAGAAAGAAAAAGAAATAGTCACGATCAAAGTGAAAGAAAATATATCATTCAAGGAGGCACGTAGGCGGGTGGCATACCTGCCTAAGAACACATTTGCCGAAGTGGCGCGTCAGGGGGCAGCGCCACAACGGCCTCCGGCGGCTGTCCGACCCACACCCAGTGAGGCGGCAGTGACGCCATCCGCCCTCTCGGCGGCTGCAGCTAACGCTGCTACGCCAACACAGCAGACGGGGCCATCGACCCCGAAGGTGGGCGCAGCCGAGGCTGCCCCAACCTCCCCGGCCCCATCCAGCGCTGGCAACAGCCGGCGCAGCCATATCCATCAGGGAGCCCCATCGACCTCCGGGCTGGTGGGCGCAGGGATCTTGCCTTCCAAGGCAGGACCCTCACAGAAAACTCGCTCGCAAGAGCATGTGTCCAGCGCCTCCCAAGAGGCAATGGACACTACATCTGTCCTCACGGCGCGTCAAGCGCCTAAGGAGCGGCGAGGCTCCCTCGACCGCTCCAGAAAGGGCAAAACCCCGATTACAGGGCCTCGAAAGAGCTCTGTAATCTAAGACATCTTTCAGTTTCCGTAAACACAGCACCAACTTACTTTAAAAATGGATACACAAATAATCCAGTGGAATGTCCGAGGTCTTCTTAGAAACCTTGATGATCTGCAAGAACTCATCCACAAACACAATCCAAAAGTGCTGTGTTTACAGGAAACACACTTAAAATCCAAACACACAAACTTTCTCCGTACGTATGTTACGTTTCGCAAAGATCGCGATGATGCCGTCGCATCATCGGGTGGTGTGGCGATTCTCACTCATAAAAGTATAGCATGTCAATCTTTACAGCAACGCACGCCCCTTGAGGCAGTGGCGGTGCGAGCTGTTCTGCTAAGCAAACTCATCACTATTTGCTCGCTTTATATACCCCCACATTACAAATTAACTAAACATGAATTTCAGTCCTTTATAGATGAATTGCCAGAACCTTATCTGGTTCTTGGCGACTTCAATGCACACAACTACCTGTGGGGCGACCCTCGTATAGATGCACGAGGACGTCTTGTTGAACAGTTCCTTTTCTCTTCTGGTGCTTGTCTACTGAATAAGAAGGAAGCGACATACTATTCTCTTGCAAACAGAACATTTTCTTCAATAGATCTTAGCCTATAGTCTCCCCGTCACTACTGTATGAACTCGAATGGCAAGTTAACAACAATCCTTACGGAAGCAACCACTTCCCAATACTGCTTAGAACACCTGAAGACAAGGAATATCCACCACAGGCTCCTAGGTGGAAAATTGACACTGCCGAATGGGAAAAATTTCGAACTCTATCTTGTATTTCGTGGGATGACATGTCCTCGCTAGAAATTGACGCTGCTGTCGAATATTTTACAGCCTTCATAATAGATGCCGCATCTAAATGTATATCACGAGTAAATGGTCTGTCCTGCAAACGGCGTGTCCCGTGGTGGAACGACGATTGTAGGATCGCACGTAAAAATCAGAACAAAGCGTGGGGGTTGCTACGCGCCTCCCCCACTGCGGAGAATCTTATTAACTTTAAAAAAGTAAAATCACAAGGCAGGCGAGCCCGCCGGCAGGCCAGAAGAGAAAGCTGGCAAAAGTTTTTATCGGGCATCAACTCTTATACAGAGGAATCGAAAGTCTGGAACAGGGTTAACAGGATAGGAGGACGACAAACTTATTCACTCCCCCTGGTAAACCCACAAGGCGATACCCTGCTTGAACAAGCAGACTCACTTGGGGAGCACTTTGAGAGTGTATCAAGCTCCAACCATTATTCGCAATCATTCCTGAAATATAAAGAAACAGAAGAATGTAAGCCACTCACCAATAAATGCCGACAGAATGAACCCTATAATTGCCCATTTAGTGCTGCCGAGTTGAAAGCGGCCTTGAGCGCTTGCAAGAGTTCCACACCAGGATCTGATAGAATCTTATATGAAATGCTCAAAAACTTACACAATGACACGCAACTTACACTACTTACACTTTTCAACACCATCTGGGATGCAGGGTACCTTCCAACCACGTGGAAGGAAGCCATTGTAGTCCCTGTTTTGAAACAAGGCAAAGACCCTTCCTCGGTGACAAGTTACCGCCCGATAGCCCTCACAAGCTGCATTTGTAAGGTGTTCGAAAAAATGATAAATCGGCGACTCATTCATTCCCTTGAACAGAGCAAAATGCTTGATCCTTATCAGTGCGGCTTCCGAGAAGGGCGCTCCACAACCGATCATCTCGTGCATGTTGAAGGGAATATCCGGGACGCATTTATACATAAACAGTTCTTCCTATCGATATTTCTCGATATGGAAAAGGCGTATGACACAACGTGGCGTTACGGAATCTTAAGAGACCTGTCAGAAATGGGCATCCACGGTAATATGTTTAATATAATAAAAAGCTATCTGTCAAATCGAACCTTCCGGGTAAAAGTCGGCAACGCACTCTCACGTCCTTTTACGCAAGAAACGGGTGTACCACAAGGAGGCGTGCTCAGCTGCACGCTCTTTATCGTGAAGATGAACACGCTTCGTGCTTCACTACCACCCGCCATCTTCTACTCTGTCTACGTGGACGACATTCAAATAGCTTTCAAATCCTGTAACCTCGCAGTCTGCGAGAGACAGGTACAGCATGGTTTGAACAAGGTGTCAGGGTGGGCAGAGAAAAATGGATTCAAAATCAATCCTCACAAGAGTTCTTGTGTTTTGTTTACAAGGAAGAGAGGCCTGGTTCCAGATCCCTGCTTAGAAGTGTGTGGACAACAGATACCTGTAAACAAAGAACACAAATTTCTAGGTGTCATACTTGACTACAGACTCACTTTCGTCCCCCACATTAAGCATATTAAAGAAAAATGTCTCAAAACAATGAACATAATGAAACTTCTATCCCAGACTACGTGGGGTAGTGACAGGAAGTGTTTATTGAAACTCTATAAAAGCCTCATTCGATCACGATTAGACTATGGTGCTGTGATTTATTACTCTTCCGCCCCGAGCGCACTAAAGATGCTAGACCCTGTCCACCATCTAGGAATCCGACTGGCCACAGGCGCTTTCAGAACAAGTCCCATACAAAGTTTATATGCAGAATCAAATGAGTGGTCACTTCATCTTCAGAGAACATACATCAGCCAAACATATTTTCTGAAAGTCCACTCAAATCCTCAACATCCCTGTTTTAATACCATTAATGACATGACATATGCTACACTCTTTCGCAATCGTCCTTCCGTAAGACAGCCTTTCTCGCTGCGTGTGAGGGAGCTTAGTGAAGAAATGCACGTTCCACTCCTCGAGCTTCCCCTAATGCATCCAGCCAAGCTACTGCCTCCGTGGGAGTGGCAGCTCATACAATGTGATATATCTTTCATGCAAGTTACAAAACACGCTCCAGAGATTGAAATCCTAATGCATTTCCGGGAACTCCAGCACAAATACTCCTGCACGGAGTTCTACACAGACGCATCGAAGTCACACGACGGGGTGTCCTATGCAGCCGTCGGTCCATCCTTCTCGGAATCCGACGTACTGCATCCGGAAACTAGTATCTTTACGGCTGAGGCCTACGCACTGCTGTCGGCCGTAAAGCATATAAATAAATCACAACTCCAGAAATCAGTTATATATACGGACTCCCTCAGTGTTGTGAAGGCCTTGATGTCATTTTCTAAGCACAAAAACCCAGTCATCAACGAACTCTATTCCGTCCTATGTAAAACGTATATATGTAACCAGCATGTCATCATATGCTGGGTGCCCGGTCATAGGGCCATCGAAGGCAATGTTCTGGCGGACCAGATGGCCACATCAATTGCATCGTATTCTGTAAATCCTACCGCAGCAGTCCCTGTCACAGATATGAGGCCCTACTTGCGCAGAAAACTGCGGAACTACTGGCAACGCTCGTGGGACATGGAAACAAACAATAAACTGCATGTAATCAAGCCACAATTAGGTTTCTGGCCTCCCGTAACAAAATCCCGCCAGACAGATGTCCTATTCTGCCGTCTAAGAATAGGACACACTTTCGGCACACATAACTTTTTACTCACGGGAAGCGAGCCTCCAACCTGTGATAGATGCGGGGAGAGGCTGACCATCCTCCACGTCCTACTGGAGTGTCGGAAAGCCGAATCTGAACGAAAGAAACATTTTCCCGTAGCATACCGCCAGCACATCCCCCTTCATCCAGTAATGTTACTAGGCCCAGAACCGCTGTTTGACTCCAGCGCAGTCCTGGGCTTCCTGAAAGATGTTGTACTACATGTTATTAGCCCCACACACTCGTAGCGTCTCCTCTGTTTAGAGGAGTCTGCTGTGATATCTGTTTCATATAGCACATGCCTCTAGGCCCTTGAGTTTCAAGGGCTCTGGCGAGGCAGTAGTGCTCTTAGACAATTTTAGTCTCTCGCATATTTTATATAATCCATCATTCTTTTTAATGTATTTTAGTGATCATAGTACATGTCTTTAATCATTGCCATAATTTTATTACGGGTAATTTTTATGCAATTTACACAAACTTTCTTAGGCCCCTCTACAGCCAAGTCACATTAAATTCACAGAGCCCATCAGACCACGACATATTCATTACCACTAGCATGGCGCTCTTTGGCCATACCTGGCCCTTGCGCCATTAAACCTCAAACATCATCATCAGAGCTCAACCCAGCTCCTCAGGCGCAGCGGTGTCGCCTTCAATGACCCTTAGTGACCCCACGCCATACCACGTGACACCGTGACGTCATGACAGAGGAGAAACGGGGCTACAACTCGCGCCGTCGCTCGGGGCGTCGCCTTCAAGGCTGACCACGTGACACCGTGACGTCACGGCAGAGGAGAAACGGGGCCCCAACTCGCGCCGTCGCTCGCGGCGGTATATAAGCAGCTGCGCTTGTTTCTAGGTGGCTTTGGCTCAACTTTTGCAAGATGGGCTGGGTGGGAATCGAACCAGGGTCTCCGGAGTGTGAGATGGAGACGCTACCACTGAGCCACGAGTATAATGCTTCAAAGCGGTACAAAAGCGCCTCTAGTGAATGCGGTGTTGCCTTAGAAACGAGCTGTTTCTAAGGCTCAGGCGTGCGTCGCTTGCTCAGGCGCACATTTCGTTGCCGCGCCGAACGCTGCGTTGCTCGACGCTCACCGCGTCCAATGCGGGGCGCGTAGTCGCTGCGCCATAGCCCATTGTCTTACACCCCTTGGCGGGTCGACGGGAACGCTGTCGCGTTCCACTCATGAAGGCGAAGCAGAGTAACGCATGAGTTGTTTCTTCGTCTAGCCGAACCAAATATAGCCAAGCAACAGCAGTTCACCAGGCTAAACAGTGGTTCAACAACTGAAATAAAGGCTAGTATGCTTCGCATCCTGGGCTTAACCTTAGCTAAGCCACAGCCATTTTTTTGACTATGCAATCAGTGCGAAGCGTCCCAAGTGTGTCTTGCGAATGATGCACATATTAACCGGATGTTCTGCAATTTTAATAAAGGCCACCAACATGAAATTTAGGAAACATAGCAACAAGACTATCGCAAGCGAATATGCGAAGTTAATGGTGGGGGAGTTGGTGGAGCGTTTGTAAAAAAAGCAAAAAAGGAAAAAAAAGGTTTGAGAAATTCCTAGAAACGGCTATATCAGTGAAACGGGTCAGTCAAACTAAGGCGTATCATATCTATGTTTTAATTTCAGGGAACTGTGTTTCATATTCCCACTTTTGACCGCACAGTTTCTCTGCAAGCGAGGTTCTAATTCTGGAAAATCGCACAAGTTTGTTGTTATTTGGTGTCACTAAAGTTAAAGAGTTGTCGATAGTTATTGCTTGGTCAAACCTGAATATTTATTTTATAATCTTATAACTTACAAATATTTCATAATTTGTGATGTCCCTTGCAATAAAGAGTGTGTGTTTATATACCGCAAGGGTATTTATGAAATGGAAAGACGAAGTTCTGAGACACACTAGAAGAAATGCCATGCTTATGTTTCCCGAAATTTAGAAAATTGCCTCTGTAAGATTGCATAATTCTTGCCCCTGAGCTGCGTTATTGGAAGAAGGGGAATTTAGCAGGGCGTGGAATCAAAACAAGTATTGAAATTTCCATTGCATTCAGTAATGAAATTTTTTAATTTAGCTTATGGCACATACAGCAACCTACGAATAGTAGCCGGTGAGTAAGCAAAACGTATCCATTGAAATGGGTCTCCAGGATGAAAGCAGTTTCGACAAATTATTTCCCTACGTGTGGACAAAAAACGCAACCGCTGTAGTTCAACTTGTTCTTGAATGTATAAAAGATAGTTTTGTTTAAAAAGTAAGTACAACAATAGTGCATTTATGTGAGCTTGATGGCGCATATTTCCCAACTGATATTATCCTGGAAGTTAAATCTAAGTGGTGTCCTGCAAACTCACCGGCTACACTTCGTAAATTGAAATGTGTGCGTAAATTTACTATTTGGGGGTTCATATAGGAGATTTTTAATTAGTTGAAGACATGTTTCGGTTTCTCGTGCAAGTAAAGTCCACCTCCCAGAATAATTCACCTAACGAAATAGAAATACGTTATCTGCGACAGGCAATGTTTAGAAAAATCAGGTACACTTAAAACGACGACACGGGCTACTGAAATGTTCAAATTCAACATTTTCATAATGTGCACAACATACTAGCAACTTGATAATTGAGAAATGTTTCACCAGATTTAAAATATACTTTAAATAATTGAATATTATGAGTAGCACAATTTCTGATGGCAGCACATCTCCACTGCCAGCAACATGTACTTTTACGACACGGTATTCTAACGCCAACAAAAAAAAACAGAAAAGAATGATTCTAAATGACACAGAGAAGAGAAAGAAACACGGTGCTACTTACTTGGAGTACGTTGTTGTTACTTGGTTTTAATTCCGCAAAATGGTATAAAGTTCTTAAAAGCTAGTTGTAGGATATTTGGGACACCAAGTGTAATGCATAGACGCGCGTTGAAATAAGGCAGGGATGGAGGGTGGCACTAACTGATCGTCGTTGCAGACCAAGGAGCTCAAAGCGTGGATGACTTCGCTAGGCCTAGATCTGAATAACCTGACACCGTCTGGCCCGTTTGACCCGGTGGACATGGTGGTGCGGTTCTCTCTCGACTTCGGCCTTCCAGTCCTGCTTACCTTCACTTTTGCAGACGTGGCGCTTGGCAACAAGCGTTTGATGATTGTGAGTACCTATGTATTGCCGCTTTTTTCTATCTTTCAGCGCTATATATATATATATATATATATATATATATATATATATATATATATATATATATATATATATTGTGGTGGAAGTGCTCTAATATAGCCTTGACCTCTCCGAATTTCTCTCCTGGATCTGCGTTCTGGTCGCCGCTTTCGCCAAGCGCCCACCGACATGTCCCAAGCCGAGCCAGCAGCGCCCACTCGCCCCGTTCAAGTGCCAGCCACCATACCCTCGTTGTCTGTAAGCAGCAGTCACCAAGATCCTGATATGTTCGCTGGCCTGCCTGGCAATGACGTCGAAGACTGGCTAGACCACAGGGATGATGATTCTTAATTACGGAACGTTGCCTCCTACCTCGGTGAGGTCGCCAAGACATGGTTTAAGAATCGCGAGAGAAAGTTCAGTGATTCGTCTTCTTTCAAAGAGCATCTTCGGCGCATTTTTGGCACGCCCACAGTAGGGAATGAAGTTGCGAACAAGCTCTCTGAACACGTGCAACATTATGGCCAGTACTACACGTCATACACTGAGCATGTTCTCACGCTTTGCTGTCGCACTGACAATGCCATGCCAGAAACTGAACGTGTCCACCACCTGCTCAAAGGCATCGTATCTATCGCTTTGAAGGCTCTTGCGGTGCCAATTTCCACAAGTCAAACTGTTTGCAGCCCGACTCAACCGATAACCCCTCGACCAGCAGTGCTGATCTCGGAGCTCTCATTCGAGCTCTCATTCGTGAAGAACTGGAAGCTTAGGATTTGTCACCTTCCTCCAGCGCTCACGTTCACCTTGCTGCTAACAGCCTATGTGGCATCGTTAAAAAGGCGTTGGCCTTCGTGAACAGCGCCAATGATATAACCATTTCTCTTTGCCTGTCACCGCCTTCGTACGCCCACATAGCTGCAACGCCATCCGCGTCTCCTTGCGCCACGTCGCCTGTACCGGTTGAAGGTCAGCTAGCACCTTCTGTTACACGAACGCCCAACCCGCCTGACTTTTGTCTGGCGTCAGACTTGCTACTACTGCGACATACGTGGGCACATCCCTGTCTTGCAGACGCCGCCAACAAGACGAATGACGAGGCTGCGTTGGCTGTGAGCATGATGCGCTTTCTCCTCCTCGGTCATGCAACCGACTCTTCGATAATCCGTCCTCTCACCGATCTCCTTCTAGGGCCTGCTTCTGCAACACGCACCCGAGTTCACGTACACTGGGACGCTGCTCCCCATCGCCATTCGGAAGCTTCGTTTCTCGGCTTCGCTTGGCTTCTCAACTCCCTGTCCAGCCTCCAGAAAACTAACCAGTGCAGTTTTTGGAGGCAAAACTGCAGTTTCGCAAACTGTTCTAAATTTTCCTGAGCACCCGGCAAACATTTTATCGGGGTCTGTGGAAGGTGTGCGGTTATTGGCTTTGGTTGACATGGGAGCTACTATTTCTGTTATGCATGCGGACTTGTGCTCTCGCCTGAAGGAAGTGAAAACCCCTTACATTGCACCTTCCCTGCGTGGAGCTGATGACGCAATTATTCGACTTTCCGCATAATGTTCTGCACGAGTCATTATTGGTGTATCCGTCACCACATTCAGTTTGCGGTTTTATTCCCGTGCGCTCACGAACTCATATTAAGGTGGGACTTTCTCTTATCGGTGCCTGCGTTAATTTCCTGCCATCAATGCGTCGGGTAAATGACCGAGACCGACCATTCTACTGATGTCGACAAAGGACGAGGGCCTTTTTTCGTAGCTGCGGATTCTGTGCTGCCTCCCAACCATGAGTAATGTCTTATCCTCTCGTCCTCTGCCGTCACCGATGGCGACGATGTATTCCTCACTTCATACGGCCGTTGTCATTACCATGGGGTTGCTTCGCTTCAAATCTGGTGCGTTTGAAAGATGGTTGTGCGTCCATCACCGATATGAATACAACCCAAGAGTCTCTTCTGCCTCAAGGCATGACTGCCACTTACCGCTTGAACACTCAACCATTTTCCGTTCATACCCTTGATGCTTCTCAAGCTACCCGTGGACCGGACAAATCTGGCACTCTATCTGGACTTGCTTCCGCAATAAGCCCTGAACTTACCTCTTCGCAAACTCAGGCAACAGACAAAGCACCAGATATCCTTTGATGTCAATTTGTCTTTACTTGGCCAGACTTCCGTCGCATTCCACCGCATCGACACCAATAGCAAAACTATCGTGCGTCGTCGTCCCTACCGCGTCTCCTTACTCAAACGCCAAATCATCGAGGAGAACGTCGCCGACATGTTGGAGAAGCACATCATACGGCCCTCTAGAATTTCTTTCTCATCAGCCGTCGTTTTAGTACAAAAGAAAGACGAATCGGTGCGTTATTGTGTAGATTGCCGCGCGTTCAATAAAATGACTGCAAGAACGTCTATTTTAAGCCGCGTATCGATGACACACTTGATTCCTTGCGAGGGGTGCAATATTTCTCGAGCCTAGATCTTCGTTCAGGCTATTGGCAGATTCCAATGCATGAAAAGTTGGCAAACAAAGACCGCCTTTTCTACTCTTGATGATCTTCACGAGTTCAACGTAATGCCTTACGTTGAACTCGTTAAACACGTTTGAAACATCAATTGACACTTTTCTTAGTAGCCACAAGTAAAGAATTTGCCTATCTTTTCTCGACGACATTGTCGTCTTTTCGTCGACTTTTCCTGAAAATTTGCAACGTCTCGACGAAGTGCTCACGTGCTTTCCAAGTGCTGGCTTTCAAGTAAACACTAAGAAATGGCGCGTACCTAGTACAGAGATTAAAGTTCTGGGTCATGTTGTAAACAAATACGGTGTTCAACCTGATCCTGATAAGATTTCTGCTGTGCTAAATTTCCACGACCGCCTCGTGCGAGAGAACTGCGTAGCTTCTTCAGGCCTCGCTTCGTACTTCCGACGTTTTATCCGGGATTTTCCACTATTGCCGCGCCCTTCTATAGACTTCTTGCCAGTGCGAGTTCCTTTCACTGGTGCGATTGGTGCGAACCCGCTTTTCAGAAACTTAAGCGCACCTTAACCTCGCCATCCGTTCTTTGTCATTTCGATGGTAAGGCTCCCACTTAATAGCGCACTGAGGCTTGCAGCCAAGGAATTCGCCCCGCGCTGCTGCAGCGCGACCGCGCTTCTCACGAGAAAGTCGTCGCATACGCAAGGCGCTTTAGACTTCTGCGCAAAAGAATTACACCATTACCGAACAGGAGGGCCTGACTGTTGTACAGTCCATGAGAAATTTCACCCATACCTCCATGGTCGCGATTAGACAATTTTAGTATAGCGTACGCTAAAAAATAGCGGGTCGTCACTGCGCATGCGCTGAACGCTAAACGAAATGGCGGGTAAAGCGGGCGTACGCAACGCAAACGAGTTAGCGTTAGCGTTTTTGCGGAGTTTGCGGGAAACATGGCGGCGGTCCCGGCTGCCCGCTTCGAATTGAATTCGGCGTTGCTTTTCTAAAATGCACTTCGTTCGTAGCAAATGACTGTGTGAACGGCTTTCGCTTAGTCCCAGGCCGCTTCGACGACAGAGTATTATGGATAACCTCGTAGTGTTTTCGAGATCGCTTCTCGTTTCGAACGAGTCGAAGCCTGACGAAAGAAACGTTCTATAAAACGTTCGCGATGTCAGCGCCACCTATCGCTACACGCGCAAAATAGCTGCAACGACGGTATATGGCCTCTGAGATCCGAAGATATCGCCGGCCAACTAAAATTGTAGAAAACGTGCGCTGCTTAGCGTACGCTATATAATGGCGTATGGCGTACCCTATAGTTACGTACGCTAAACTAAAGCTGTCTATTTAACTGGTGATACCAATGATGATACTTTATGTTGGTTGTCAACGATCAAAAACTTGTCAGGACGCCTTGGCCGCTGGATCCTCATATTACAAGCACATCATTTCGATGTCGTTTATAAGTCCAGAAGAAAGCACCAAGACGCCGACGCATTTTCTCGTTGCCCATCACCGTCATATTATGGCAACATGCTACGTGGAGATGGACCAACGACACAACACTTTCGCATACTTAGGCCACTCATACAGTAGTTTCTGCGTGAATTTCTTTCAATTATAAACACAAGAAGTAGCAGCGTGGCGGCACCCTCTCGGTTGCCACTTTTCTGCCCAACTTTTACTCTAGAGCTAATATACAAGTATATGCTCCAACTTTACCTAACATCGAACTTACTTGGAAAGAACTTGTTTCATCAACCTCAAGAGGAGGCTGAATCGCCATTCAGCTTTTTAAGTTTCGTTTATTACTGTAATTTCTTTAAACAATAAGTTTACGAAGCCAGTTGAAGCCAGAAGGACAAAGTATAGGTATATTCATGTACTAACCATCATTATTATTGTGGCTGAACCATAGTGTTTAATAAAATCTGAGGTCGTGGGATCGAATCCCGGCCACGGCGTCCACATTTCGCTTGGGGTGAAAGGCGAAAACACCCGTGTACTTAAAGAACCCTCAGGTGGTCAACATTTCTGGAGTCCTCCACTACGGCGTGGTTCAGAATCAGAAAGTGGTTTTGGCACGTAAAACTCCATAATTTTGTTTCCTGAACTCCGTGCATGAGGATTTGGGTGGATGTGTGTCAGTGCCCGGCGGTTTTCTGACAAAATATCGCGTGGGACGTTTCTGCGCCTGAACGTGGATGACAACAAATGGATGACGGCAAGTGTAAAAAAGTTTCTGCAGTTATATAAATTCACCTATTGAAGCCTAGACGGCATAACGGGTCTTTCGGGACATGAAACGGAAGGACGCACGAGACGGAACAAAATATGTTCGCGCCCACCAAGACTAAGATCGTTACGCATTAAAAATCCATCTATAAAGGTCCGACTCCCGTAGTGCCGCGATGTGAGCACTCGTGGCGTCGCCTTGCCACTGAGTAGGGTAAGAACGCCCGGTAGAGCCTTTGACGCAGCCCCCGAAGCGATACTTAGAGAGCTAGAGAGAGCACCCGGTACGAATATTTGGGAGGCTGCGGCAGAGGTCAAGGAAGAAGTGCTCGACGCATTGAAGAATCTGAGAGTGTTTGTGGTGCGCCCAGCTTTTTGCGCTCGAAAGCAGGCACACGTTTACGATGTGCTGAAGCCATCACATCCGGGTCGAAGGGAGATTGGCTGATGGTATGCGTCGCGAAGATGCGGGATGACGGGACTGGTATTGTGGCGAAGGTTTGCAACACACCGTATTGGAACTCTCGAGGACAACGCCGGAGCCTGAAGAGCCACAGTAGGCGATCCGCAGAGCCTTGTCACGTTTGGCCCAGGAGGTGGCAGTCGCAGTTCCGCGAGCAGGCCCTCTAGAAGCTCCCATTGTTTGTGGTGGTAGTGAAGCAGTGGATCAGCCATGTAGTTAATGTAGAAGTCGCTGGCCAACGGCATAAACCAGAGCGTTGAGCTTTTAATATGAAACTCCTAAAGATCATAGATGCGCGGGACGCCTCCCGACACAAATTTGTTTCACTCATGGTCGCCGTCCCTAGATCTCGGGCATGGCTGGCTCGGTCGTCCGGAGTCACCAATTATGCGTAGGAGGGTGAGAGGAGGGCCTCTGTAGGCACGGTTCATTACATCCGGCCTGCCATGATGGTGATGGCATCGTGGAGTGACAAGTGGATGCGAGTGTTCATGACGGGTGCGTTGGGGTGTTCCACGCTGCTTACGAATGTCCACGTGGCGTTCTTCCTTGGCGGCTATTATTAAGTGTCACGCCACTGCAACCTTTGCGATCGGTGAGACTAAAGAAATTTCATTTATCTCTTAATCGATTTTGATGACGTGAACTCATCACGAGCGATCATAATACGCTATGCACGTCTCATTAGAAAAGATTATTTCGCTGTGTAATCAATGTCAAAATTGGGAAACGTTTTGATACATGTAGACGCGTCTATATCGGAGCGATGACATTGTAGCAATGGTTAGTGAATCCAAAGCGGGTACCGGAAATACCGCATGCGAGTTAACGTGGACATTGAAGGCACGCTCGCCCCGTTGGTGACTCTGCTCCCGTACTGTCCTGCTATCGACCTTGCAAACGTAGGCACGCGGGGAGGTTTACAACATCACCAGAAACGTGACAGACGACCAGTGCTCTTGTATTAGAGAAGATTAGGCTAACTTGACTTATACTTGCGCTCCGCTCAATTAGCTCTGAAGCACAGCCACGACAACGCTCTGCTTTCCTTGGAAGGCATGAGCCTCCTGGGCTCACTATTGTGTTCCTTCACTGCAGCCGCTTGCTTACCGTATGAACTAGATTATAGCTAGGCTCAAAATATAGGTCATCGCCTGATATTGACTTGACCACACGATGACCCAAATGTGTTAAACACCTCTATATAAGAAGAGCTGGGACCTTTTTTTTCCATTATCTGATTTTGTCAGTGGCTGATGATTCAGCTAACGTAAAAAAGAGATTCACTTCCTGTGAAGCATTCAATAGAGTTTGAGATAAAATACATTTTCTTTTCTCAGGAAGCAGCAAACTCACGGGTAGATATTAGCAGAGAATGTATGTAAAAAAGACTCTATATGATATAGGATTCATTACTAGCTATAAATTTTTGCTGCTGTTTCTCAGTGTTCCTTTTTAGACGTGTGTCATGGATATGTGGTGTTTAGTGATAACATAGGTGTCAGCAACAAGCTTTCTTTATCCTAATAATATCACACTGTTTTCGCTTTTTTGCTTTTCTGCAGTTACAAACAAATGACGCTGATGCAAGTTGGTTTGAATACCGAGAAAAGGCCTTGAGTACATCACCGGCGAAGATTAATGACTTCTACTTGAGGATGCTCCAAAAGTATGGCGTTGATAACGAAACTATCCAAAAGCTGTCCTCCGAAATCAGCGAATACGAGACTCGACGTAAGAATAAAATATTTTTAATGTTCCCTTCTCCTTAACCTTACATGTTATGAGCTGATCTGCGGTTCACAGCTTGTGTCGTTCAGAGGGCCGCCTTTGCCTCGCTCCAGTGCACACTGAAAAAAAAAGGTTACAACGCTAAGCACACTACGACGAAGTTATACGCATATGACATATACGAGTGCCAACTTCGTACAGTTTCTTCACCGAAAACCACGAAATCTTATACATGAATCCTAAGCGTGAAGTAATGCCAGGAGAGATAGACTGATAGAGGTGATAGATGCTGACACTGCTCGTAAGCCAGTGATCTGTAATGAATTGGCATGCGGATAGTTTCCTACAACAATCACTCCCGTATATTCATGTGTATAAGTAAAACGTTTGTATAAGACGCTCACGCTACTTCTCGCGAGTTCCCAAAAAGAGATGGTATAAAGGCATAGCTGTGTATACTACCCACCTATGTTAGCTCGGTTGGAGTGGTCAAACATCATTACGTGCGATTGTAGGCTCATCGCGAAGCTTTTATGTAAACAAAATATTTACGAACTGTACATTCTAGGAGAGTGAAGTTTTAACCAACGCCTTGATTAGGCGCAGAAAACCAACATTTACTGCACCGCAGGCTTTACGCTCGTCTACATCTTCACTCACTTCAACCGGCAGAATCACTCGGCTAAAATCTTGGCATCTAAATAAGTTGTATGCGACGTTTTGAGCATCTTGAACCACGTCGGTGGCTTTGTGTGTTGCCTTTGGCGTACTCGGGCCGAACACACGAACCAGAATCGTGTGCCTGAAGGCCTGAAACCATGTCTCAGAAAGATACAAATGCAAAATGGTGACTGGAAACTCGAAACACTGCAACTACTGCTTGACCGCTAAACAAGACTTTTCACCTAGGCGGCTGCAGATGATTATAGCCAAGTGTATTTCTTAAAGGTAAATGCCGGGTGTCCCAGGGTACCAACGAAAAAAAAATGATGTAATGCCCTTTTCCCATTTATTGTTATTCCAGGGTGTTAAAAGATGTCTTTAAGAAATGGGAGTTTTGCCCGTAGTTGACAGTTACACAATGTAAGGATATTGATGCCAGCGCGCACACGCAAACTTGAACACATCACGCTAGATGACCGCGGGCGCTAGTTGTCAAAACGCTGGCCTGAGCAAGTGCGACAGCACATTCGTGCTGTCTATTGCTTTCACCAGACAGCGGCGAGAAAACAATACGTACCAAGATATGAGCTGTCTGCAGATCGCTTTCGAGGTACAAACGCGCGGGACCGCGCGCCGCCGTGCGAAGTACGCAGTGGCTGACGGTGTAGAAGCCCTCCTCCCCACTCTGTCCCGCGCTGCCTCCCCGCTTTCCTCCGTTTATCACGCGATATTGAGCCGCAATCGTCAGTTCATTCGCCCGGTCGCTGAATACGCTGTTGCTGCCGGAGGTTCCCCGCTCTCTCCCTCCCATACTTCCACGGCATTTCGCGCTTTCTCTTGCTCTCCGCCTTCCTCCCTCGCGTGCGCCAGATCGAGGCGCTGTCGTTGGGTTTCGTCGCGTGGTTTCACTCGCACATACAGCATACGGCGCGCGGCGACGGCGTTATCGCCCTTGGACATTGGACGGATCATCACGATGCCGCCGGCGGCAGGAATGCGCCTGGAGTGTCCATATAATTGCTATCGCAATAAAGAAAATGCATTCTAACAGCCTACCAGTACCACTTACCCCCAATTACTCAGGCAACTGTCAAGGAGACCATGTTCGTCGGGCTACGGTAGCCGCGCAGCCTACACGGCAAGCCCTCTTATCTGACCTTTTTGACAAAGACCGTTGCCCGCCGTGGTTGCTCAGTGGCTATGGTGTTGAGCTGCTAAGCACGAGGTCGCGGGGTTGAATTCTTGTCACGGTGACCACCCGTGTACTGAGATTTAGGCGCACGTTAAAAAACCCCAGGTGGTTCTAATTTCCGGAGTCCCCCACTACGGCGTACCGTATAATCAGACCACGCTTTGGGCTCCTAAAACCACAAAATTCAATACAATGGTTGGTCTACGGGTAAAAAATGATTGGATTTCTATAGAGCTGCCGCGAACGATTTCTTCTACTCGTGAAAAAATGAGCGTGTATTGGTCGCACTAGAGCGCTTGGTTTTATGCATATCTATGACGCGCCGTTATACAGACCGTTGTATCGGCGAGGAGAAGCATAGCCTCGAACCAACACGCCGCGCCGCTCTCCTCCTCGCACTGGTATATGCGGATCGCCATTCTTCAACGAGTGTCATTTTGGGCACCTCCCAGCTGCCGCTTGGAACGTTAGCAGTGCCATTCCGAAATACTGCGATTCTAGCACGCTCTGTGTGTAATTACTGTGGTGCCACATGGCTCAAGGTCGACGGGTTATTCTTGTACTGTACTCCGCTGCACAGATAAGTTTCGGAAGAGAATTCAAATATCATTTACAGCCGCGGTGACTCTGTGGACTCCGCTGCTGCTGCAGTTGCATACAGGTGGGAGCTTTCAATTACCAGCATTAACAGAAGGGACTTACGTCATCAGTGTCGTCCTCTATATGTTCAGACGCTTGTTTCCAGTGCGCGTACGGCGACGAACTGGGTAGCCTTGATTAAACTGTGATATGAACGAAAACAAGATGCGCATTTGTGGCGGTCAACAGGTGTAACTGGACGAAGTGAGCTATTTCTTTGTGCATGTACAATGAAGTTATTCTTTCGGAATGTGTTCAATATTCATATAGGCTCTCGAGAGCTTCTGAATCTCTTCGGCAAGCTGTCCAGCCGATGGTGCGCATCTCGTGCTTTATGTCATGAGGCAACAAAGCTGCAGTTGCAAAGTGTAGTTCATATTTCAGCTCTCCCGAGTTGCCGAGGTGACATTGCCCATGCGTCCCCCCAAGATCTAAGAGATCCCACATACTTTCAACGTATCGCGTGTGTCTGGTTGACGCTGTCATTATCACGGCCACTGTCACCAGATTTCAGTTGTTTATTTTGTAAAATTCAATGCCCATATACCAAGGTAAACAATGTTCGTTGTTACGTGTATTGCGATGAATACTGCGGCACACCGCGTGACACACGAAGACACGCCGGACTGTTGTCATCTGAGTGAGACTTGAACAGTATTCAAGGTCTGATATACAATAATAACACGTTGCACGTACAATACGTATTATACGTAAGTATCAACAATGTGCAGATTTGACCCGCCTGCTGTTTCAATTGCGGGCTGAGCTGTGGTAACTCTTGTAGGCCTGTTGCCTTTAGTTAATGTGGTTATATCGAAGCTCACAGCTTTAGTAACCCCCCGATATGAAGCTGCCCAATCGGAAGAAGTTGTAGTGATCTCTCAAGAAGATGCAGGAACTTGCCACTCGTAGTCAACAGAACGTTCTCTGAGCACCATCCATTAAAATCCCACGTGACAGCATGGTGACGGACGATAGCGGACGCCGTTATCGCAACATCGCGGCGCCCTCGATAAAGCGGTCTACAGACCACATATTTTATAGCCTCGTAGCGCGGATGTCAGTCACGCCGCTACTCTTTACACAAGGTGCTGACTTCTGGTCAGGACTGCGCGGGACACGAGAAAATTGCTGGACATGTGGTGTGTGTTTGCATGTTGTGTTTTTTAGACGTGTTCTTCTGAGTGGGATGTACAATGGTTGTTCGCCTGAGCGGCAGTGTGTGCGGTCATCGGCTGCGCCAAAAATCAGCGAACGCGTAAGCTGCTCATGCAAGAGCCCTACAATAAACGAAAGAACAAAACACCCTCCATGTATTTTTTGCCAGGGGACACGACATGTTCACAAATTTATTTCGCAAGCATTCTTCCGCCTGTCTGTAAAAAGCGGCAAGATGCACTCTATTGACTTACGTTTGGTCCTATGGGAGAATATATGAGAATGCCTTAATACTAGGAATGAATACTATTTACGATTATGACTACATGTGGAGAGTGCGGAAAGACATTAAGACTAATTAAGGCTAATAAAGTCTAGTAACGGCAATTACGGTGAAAGTAACTTTAGCTTATTGAAGAGTTAAGCGTATTTAAGCATAGTCAGGTTAACTTAAATATTTTAGGTAAGAATAACATATTCAAGAGTAATTAGTTTTCATTAATTTGGTTGTCGGAAGTCTGACTGATTGTCTGACCACTATGTCAGACTGATCTGCTTCAACAGACGAAAAATGTTTTGTCTGGTATATGTTGCCTTTTATCTGATCTTTTACTTATGATTTCGGGTGGCGCGTAATCTAATCCGCGTTCCATGAAGAAAGTCGAAACTGATGCGTTAGCGACTGAGGCGAGATAGGAAAGGCACGGGCACTTAGATTTTCGGACCCGTTAGAGAGCGTCACGGTGTCAAAATTAATCCGGAGTTCGCCACTACGGCATGCCTCATAATCCCATTGTGGTTTGGCACGTACAGACTCATGTTGAAATATAAGTTTGATACTTCTGCCATGATGTTATGTGCCATGTGAGGCAATGACCGTGCTCAACCCTCTCAGATGCTATGAGATATGGCGCACAATAACGCCTCAAGCAAACACCACTCCCTGTGTGTTCTGTGTACTACGCAGACAATCAGCAGTGGTGCACGAAAGGTAACATTAAACGTCAACTCACCACTCTCGTGTTAGCGTAAACTTTGAAGAAATTAGGCTTTCGCCATTGACAAATCCGCTAATTATCGTCAATAAAAGCAACCAGCACAGAAAGGTTCGCTTACATTGATTCCCTTAGTGCTTGGGAGTTGCATAATTTTTTACTTCGCATCTCAGCAACCGAGATGTACTTCCGATTCGTCTGCTTCTTCTAACGCCGTTCAGACGCGCGCGCAGACAACAAAACTATGTCATTTTCTAGCGTGTTCAAGCGCACGATCATGCTCTGTGTCCCGCTTTTGTCTGTCCTGTATTCGTGTGGCTACGACTTGTAAGCGGTAGTCAAGTGTTCTCGTGCACAGCACGCAAAATCGTGCGCTGCGCGAAACGAGGCAAACAAAACAGCTCGCGCGCGATGCTGTCTGCGGAAGTGCGCCGTGCAGCAAAGAAAAAAGAAAGAAAAAAATGGAGGCAGTGTCCGTGATGTATGTATCCTCTAGCTTTGGTATGAGAGAACGCAGGGAAAGAATTTTAATTGCAGACACTAGACGGGGCCAGTGGAGAGAGGCCTCTATTCGCAGTGGCGCACGCCACTTGATTTCGTGAGTTCGCGGCAATGAAATATTTCTGTCTAGGCTTTCAATACACCAATTTTAAATATTATTGGGCAGAATGCTCCCTAGTGAGCACGTAACGACTTTAAGCGCATAACCGGCGTTTTTTTGTATTCTGGTGAGGCGCCCTTTAACGATCAGGTGCAGCTCCACTAAGTATTGCGTTGTACAATCCGTAGCATGAAATTCTCTCTCTGCGAAACTTGAGCCAGAGAAAATAAACGGTGTAAGCGAAAAATAATATAACTATGATTTTAAGCAAGGGACGTACTTCTTCGAAGGTAGAGTGAAATTTTATTGAAGCGACTAATTTATTGTTGAACGACTAACGGTGACGCGTAAGCTGTGTCTATTGTCATATAGCGCAACGTGTAATATGCTTACACACTGAAAAGATAACAACTTAATTTCTGTATTTCTTTAAAATTATGCGCTACACTCTTCCGAAACTACATTGAAGTGTAAGCACGAAATCTGGCCGATGCACAGCTTGAGACGTCTAGGCAGTGATGTCCCCAGACCGAAGACGTAATGTGTGTCAAGGCAAGAGGCGAAAGCAGTGAAATCGACAGAGAACTACAGCACACACCCAGCTACATATAAAAATTCTGTACCTCATCTGTTATACTGGTTCCTACCCATTGCACAGCATTGGACAGAAATGGACACATACCCTCTGGTACATACCAAATAGCGAAATTAAATAAAATCAAAAATATCAACGAAGCAATGGAATATTATGCGCTAGTTCATAAAGAATTCATAAAGAGATGCCTATGAGCCGACATGATACGTCCAGGTTTTTGGTCGCGTTTTATTTTTGGAATACACACAAGGACGGTGCACGTTTGCCTTTAATTTGTCAGTCGAAGGGCAGTGCTACTTCAAACTCTGTATAGTCTTACCCGTAGTAGCAGTGACGGTGCCATCGCTGCTGTATGCACTGGGGTGTCAGTCAACCAAGCTCCACCTTAAAAACTTCTACACTGACATAGAAGTTCATACTAAGCCGAGCAGCACAGCCGTCCGCGCACGTGCGTGTTCGACAAGACCAGTGCACGTTCAAAGTGTTCGCTGCGTCCGACTTATAGAATTATGGTACCTTCGGCTTACTGAGCTAAGTATCAACGTAGGCCAGTGCTAGTTTGTTGAATATGGGCTATTGTAGTTAGGAGCAAAGCCGAGAGCATGCCAACCCTCTGTTGATTGGGTGATTGATCAACCTGTTATTTATTTATTGATTGGTTGAGTTCAAGCAATGTGTTGATTAGAACATCTTTACTTTCCCTTGGGGACAATGCTCGAAAATATGCTGTTTGACAGAGGTGCATTCTTTCTTACAGCGGAGCTCCATGTGCTGAGCTTTGCTGCAGTCGCAAGAACAGTTAAACAGACCAGCTTTGGCTGTGGTGGTGTAAAAAGCTTTCTTTTCTTTTGCAGTTTCTGCAATACGTAAAAGTGCGCAAAAAGTAAAGGGTCAAGTTCATGCACCCATTGAAGACATAGGCGCCTTGACAGAACCGCACATCACTGGCGGTACGTTATTTTCCATTTTCGTTGTAATTAGTTCTACGGCAAGGGTCTGTGAGTAATGAAAGCAATATGATCCCCCCCCCCCAAAAAAAAAAAGAACGGCATCCGCACAGCTTTAGTGCCAAGATTGCCACAGAGTGAAGAATTTGATATCCAAATGCCCACCTCGGTGGTTTCTGCATTCAATTGTTCCAAAGCTTAGCCTCAGGTCACGAGTGCGATTCACGTCTGTGGCTCTGGAGTAGTTTCGAGCTCGTGTGGATCATTTTACACTGCATTTAAATCTAATGTAGCATGTGGTCTCGCATTACAATGGTGGCGAAATACAAAACAGCCCGCGTAACGTCTGACGTTGAAATTATTCCGGAGCCTGGACCCTCAGTACGGTGTCTCCTCACAGCCCAAATGCTTCTTCAGAACGTTTCTCTCCATAATTATATATGTTTCATTTTGTTTGACTGCGCGTTTATCTAGCAGGATTACTATGTTTATGAGCCTTTTATCAAATCAGTATTGCAGAATTTAAAGTTCTCCAACAATTCACCTTCACCTTGTCATCCAATCTGCAGCTTTTTACATCTCAATTAAGTCTCTTTGCCAGCCGTGTTAACATTACGAAATCCCAAGGCCACCCAAGGATGCTCACTCGAACAATATATGTTATTCTTCTCGTGACGATGCAGCAGCCTGACGCATGTCAGGTCACCACGTCGTGTAGTATCCATGGCTGTGGCGCATTACGTGGCGCTTTCATTTCCAGAAATGTGGGCCGGAATAATTGCAAAGTACACGAAAACCATGTACGGAGGCAATGATATCATCACCTACCAGAAGTTCGTCCCGGTGTTTCTGGTGAAAGCGCTAGACTCCAAATACGTTGGCTCGCACGGAATACGGTGCTGCATGGCCTGGAGCCTGTTCCGCCAGCTCGTAAACTACGCGGATCCCGGTCAGTTGCCGAAGCACAGAAACCCCGAAAGCGTTTGCTACAGGCACGCCAACTGGCTAATGGGTTACGCTATCACCAGCCGGTTCTACCATTCGGGTGAGTTGATGGGCTCAATAAAAATCTTGATAAGTGGTCACTATAGTTTGCGACCTAGTACAGCAATGGTTACCAAAAACTCGATGTATATATATATATATATATATATATATATATATTGATACAAAGGCTCACTGCAAGTAACAATACGCGGGAAGCGAGAATGGAGAAAGAGCAGCATGACATTGCCCCTGTGATTTCGACGGGTATTTATGCCTTGGTGATCATTAAAGCAGCCCCTTAACCATCTCCGGAGAGCGTAACATATTGGTGGAGGTGCTGCGTAAGACGAAGATGACCGCAACGACGGAAGCTCTACTCTCTGGTCTTCGCGGCAGCCGCCGCCTTGCCGCACTTCGCCTTCACTGATAAACATGATGTCCCAAGTCCAGACCACTGATGCGGTGTTGGCAACTCCTACGTATTCGTTGCCATACTATCGAGTACCGCCGAACTTCGGCGGCACATGAGGAGAAGGCGTAAATGAGTGGCTCAAGAACTACTACCGGGTGAGCATAAGCAATGGCTGGGACTAGGCAGCGCAGCTGAGTCTTGTTCATTTCTTCGCTAACACCGCTCCCATGTGGTATGAAAACTGCGGTTACATGTTCACAACTTGGGATCGTTTCGTTGAAGAAGCACAGAAACTCTTCGGCGATCCTAACGCGAAGAAAAAGCGAGTGGAACAGTCATTGGCTCAGACTGCACAGCTTCTATGCGAGAGATGTACCACATACGCAGAATAAATTTCGAAGTTTTGCAAGATAGTGAATCCCAGGATGCCTGACGAGGCCAAGGTTGGACACGTTGTTAAAGGGATAGCCGAAGACGCGTACAACTTCCTGATTGGCAAATAGAACCCAAACTCCGCGTCCTCAGTAATGCTGCACTGTCGCACATTTGAAACGCTGAAGATGCGACGGATAGCTCAGAAGTATGGCCATCTGTCCAACGTCCCAACAGTGGCCAATGTCGATACAATGCTGCCTATTGACCTTTTGTCGACAATACGGCAGGTTGTAAGATAATAATTATTTCGATGTCAGCAAATCTCTCATTGCCCCGGTAGTTTCAGGACGGCTTTGCAACAGGAACAGAACGCACGCGAACATCGGCGGCTCCGGTCCCATGGTAGCCGTCAGTTAATGCAGCAGATGTCGTCGACGATTATCAAGGAACACTGCGATATCGGTATTCAAGTCGACCGCTCTCCAATTACGAACGCCGTTCTCGCTCGTCGCGCTTCTCTCCACGAATGTCGGCCGGTGGCCGTTGCCATGTATTCCAATACTACCATTCAGTTCCTTCTGAGAGGCCTGGTTACTCTGAGATGCCGCAGGTGTCTCTACCCCTTCCGGTGTGCTACAGCTGTGGCGTCCCGGGTCCCATCTCGTGCTTTTGCAACTACCACCCTTCATACCAGCGAGAGCTCTTGAACATGTCTTCCCTGTCTTTCAACCGCCCGTTCTCTAGGCCATTGCCACCACGCACACCTTCGAGTTCACAGTAACCCTTGTCAGCCCCTGACCAAAGCTTAACGCCGCCACGAGCTCCCCGTGCTCCACGATCTCCATCGCCGCAGCGACGCACGCCGTCACCGCCGCCCGCAAACTAGTCGGTGCGGCCAATGGGGGTGAGGCCGTAAGATTCCACGCACTATCAACAGATATACCACCGTCAGTGTTTATGCTCACGAACATTGTACATGTACTTGTTGATTACGTACCTACTATGGCACTTGTGGGTAGAGGCGCGACAATACCTGTGAAGAGTGTAAATTTTAAGAGGCTTCTTGGACCTAAAGTGATGTTTCCTTTAAGCCGTGGTGCGACATTCCGCGGTGTGAGCAGTGATGCGTTGTGTCCTGTGGAAATCTGTACCTCGGATGTGTCTTTGTGCGGCAAAGTGTCTCCCACAGAATGCGTGGATTTTACACGATCCACACATGACGGTATTTTAGTTATCGATTTTTTGCCGAAGTGTGAGGCAACTGTTGACTGTAGAATTGCTCGCCTTTCCATTCGCGGTAGTTTCCCAGCTGTGCTCTTGGAGATTTCATTGCGTGGTGAGTTCATCTTTGTCGTCTCTGAGGACACTGTCTTTCCTGCATTTCCTGTTGTGTGCATTCCAGTGACCTCTTCTAGTAACGACCTTGCCATGTTCGATGCCACGCTGGAACCGATTCAGTTGACTTGTGTGAAAAAAAAAAACATTTTAGTTCTCCATTGCGTGGTGTCTGTAATCGAAGGACCCTCAAGTGTGTGGGACATGCATGGTTCAATGGAGCCTGCAGTGTTGCCTCGTGGCATGAAACTGTTTGTATTCAAACCCGAATCCTCTGCGGGGCAGGTTGCGCTTGTTGCTGCTACAGGCGAGAATGAGCATCTAGATCGTGAAGGTTCAAAAAATTCACAACTTCTACAAATTATCAGCAAGTCACTTATTCAAAGCGAACGTCATACACTCGTGGGCATTTATTCTAAGCACTTCAAAGTATTCGACTTCCAGAAAAGCATCAAAATTCCTTTATTTTCAGCGTCTCGAATGCGTCATCGGATCAACACCGCTTCGGCGCATGCCATACCTACAGAGTGGCACCGTCAGAGCACAGCATCATCAACGAACAAGTGCAAGAAATGCTAGGACAGGGAGTAATTCAGGAATCGGCAAGTCCCTGGGCTGCACCCGTCCTTCTTGTGAAAAAGAAAGATGGTACGTGGAGATTCTGCGTTCATTACCGCTGACTGAATTTCGTTACCAAGAAAGAATTCTCTCCGCTGCCGTGTATTGATGACGCCTTCTACTGTTTCCATTCCGCTTCCTACTTTTCTTCCGTGGATCGCAGAGCAGGTTATTGGCAAGTTCCCATGCACCCAGCTGATAAGCGAAAGACGGCATTTGTTGCACCTGACGAGTTGTACGAATTCAACGTCATGCCGTTCGGATTGTGCATTCGAAACATTCTAAACGTTCGAAACATTCATGGATACTACTCTGCGCGGTTTGAAATGACAGATTTGTGTGTGCTACCTTGATGTCCTAATTTTTGGACACACATTTCAGGAGCGCAACACTCGTCTCGCTACTGTACTCGGTTTTATCGAAAAGGCTTGTATTGAGCTGAGTTCCAAAAGGTGCCATTTTGCCGAGCGCCAAACTGTGGTGTTAGGACATCTCGTCGATAGAGATGGCATTAGACCTGACCCACTAAAGAAGGCAGACATTGAATCAATCGAGCAAACTAAATCTATCAAACAGTTTCGTAGCTTCGTAGGGCTGGCTCATATTTCCGGTGACTCATACCCCGTTTTGCGGATGCCGCTTACCTTTTGACGAGTCTTCTGCTTAAGAATACTCCATTTCAATGGATCTCTGAGTGCGAAGCCGCTTTACGCCATCTGAAGTTTTTGTTAACTTCACAGCCAATACTCCGGCACTTCGATCCTTCGTCACCAACATAGATTCACACAGACGCAAGTGGCGTCGGCAACGGTACCGTCCTCGTTCAGCGGTCTCCAAACAACTAACATGTCGTGGCGTACGCAAGCCGTTCTTTGGGAAGCCTGAAATAAACTACATTGTCACAGAACAAGAATGTCTAGCAGTAGTATTTGCACTGCAGCGATTTTACTCGTACGTATACGGTCGCCAGTTCGCCATCGTCACAGATCACCTTTCTCTGTGCTGGCTTGTCAATCTTCGTCACCCGTCCGGTCGCCTCGCGCGATGGGCGTTGGTCTTTAAGAATATGTGTTCACTATTTCGTACAAGAGTGGCCGTCGACACGCTGATGCGGATTGCTTTTTAGGATGCCAATACATACGATGTATTGTGAAACCGACAACTTTGATCACCTTATCGCTTCCCTGTCGCCTGGCTTTCCCTATGCTTTGAAAGTCGCCGCAGAGCAGCGCAAGGACCGAAGCTTGAATGCTCTTTTCTTTGTCACACTAGGCCTTATAACCTCAGGTCAATTTTCATTCCGAAATGATCTTCTTTACAAGAGAAACTTCTCAACGACAGGCGCCCGCTTTCTACTGATGGTTCCGTAGTTTCTTTACGCACCTGTTCTGCGCGCGAAGCACGATGACCCGACCTCAGATCTCTTAGCGACCACGCGAACACTTACTTATTCGTGCCAAAGAAAGATTCTACAGGCAACAAATTCGCAAAATAATTGACACCTATGTGGCAAATTGTACACAGTGCCAGAGCCGCAAGCGACCTGCCTCAGCTGCAGTCAGTCACCTGCAGCCAGTAAAGCACCCCAGTTCCCCTTTTGAAAAAGTCGGCATAGACCTAATCGGATTATTTCCGCGTTCTTCAAGAGGCGACCGGTGGATCATTGTGTGTGGTTACTACCTGACGAGGTACTGTGAGACGGCAGCTCTATCCTCCACCACTGTAGCCCAAGTTTCCTAGTGTTTGCTGCATTCAATCATACTCCCATACGGGCCGCCTCGCGTGATAATAAGTGACCGTAGTCGCGAATTTATTGCCGATGTTGTGGAAGAATTACTGCGTTCGTGTGCCTCCCGGGTCCGACGCTCCACCGCTTATCATCCACCAAATAATGGGCTCACATAGAGCACAAACCAAACATTGATAGACATGCTATCAATTTACGTTGCTTCGGACCACAAGAACTGGGATGAAGTATTGCCGTTCGTGACGTACGCTTTCATCTCGGCGAAACGCCAAACGACCGGTTTCAGCTCTTCCTTCCTTCTTTACGTGCGCCCACCTCGTCATACGCTGGACACTATCTTTTCTTTCGTCATCCACGATGATTTGTCTATGGCGGAGACTTTGTGTCGTGAAGAAGAGGCTCGTCGACTTGCTTGCTTACGTACGTTGGCCGCACAAGGCTACTCTGAAACACGCTGCGACAGTCACAACCAACATGTTACCTATGTTCCTGGCGACCTCGTGTCTTCTGTGGACTCCAATACGCAGACGTGACTTGAGCCAAAAGCTACTTGCCCGCTGTGCGGGGCCGTTCGATAAACTCGATCGTCCAAGCGAGGCGAGCTACACGATTGCACGTGTCACTTCCCATTGCCGCTGTTGACGCAATATTGAGGTGTGACACTTGCTGCCCGCCTGAAGCCGTTCACACACAGCAAGCAGGAGTGATTCACCCGGAGCGCTTCGTCTGGGAGAGGCGAAATGTTACAATGTGTCACTGCAATACACAGGAAGCGAGAGTGGAGAAAGAGGAGGACGACGTTGTTCCTACAATTTTGACGGTTGTCTGTGCCTTGGTAATCGTTAAAGCAGCGCCTTAACTCTCTCCGGAGACCGTATAATACCATAACAATATACATACACATATGTGTTATATAACACACTTACGCGTTGTAGTTTCGCTCAAATTATACTTGATGCTTCCTTATATTTACCTGCCGCGTTTTCTTAGCAGCCATGGCGTTAGTAACACTGCTGAACGTGATGTCCACATGCTGAATATAAATGTCACGAGCATAGTGAGTATTAAATAGAAGCCGTATACATTAGTCGATAGTGTCAATGTCCTTGAAAATTCGCCTTACTTTTGCGATCTGCATTTGCTGTGCCATGACTGCGATCCTCAAACTAAAGATACCCGATGATGGTGAAGAAAGTTCCTGTTGCCAGAACGCTCACGCCAAGCTCCAGCTTCTCTCGCATCCGCATTTGTTTTCAAGCCTATAAAGCTTCACTAACGTAGCGCCCTTACCTTTGTGAAATGCTAAAAGGAGCCGAAATGCGCCCGAATTGTCAACAAATTGGTAAATATAGTCATGAAACCTGGTCGCTTCAAACTAGAACTTTTGAAATCACCTAGGGCACTTTCTCTTGCTGGTTCTCTTGCAGGGCTCCACAAATGGCTTGGTGGCCACGAGGGAATCACGCATTTGTGGGCAGCTACGTAATGGGTTTTTGGTTCCACACTAAGATGCCAAAATGAGCATGTGTGTAAACTGAACTGGAGAGGGTGAAATAGCACGAGAATATTTCCGCCGAAGAAGGGTTATGGGAACTCGAAGCGGTTGAAGTAATTCTTGAAAACAAAAAAAAAACGACTACGTTGACAATGTTTACATTACGTTAGTAAGATCGCAGGAATATATTTATAAAAAGAAGATAGCGACCTCATCTCAACAGAAAGTTCACTAACATAGCATGTTGCAGAGAAGCGGTGCGGAGAACGTGTAGGCTGAAAAAATATTGCGACATGTTTGGGGGAGCTTGCGTAAAATAGGGATAATATTGTACAAAACCCAAAGATTGAATAAATCGAGCGAGATTTCCATCACACTAGCGGGCCCTAATTTCGACCACCCGTAGCGGCGAATGAATCTCAGGCTCACAAGGAATCAACGTAATGTCGCTTTTGTTTGTCTTCCTTTAATTGTGCCCAACAACCAGTGATCAGCAAGAAATCATTGATGGAGGTGAACGAAATTGCGTCCAACATTCGCAAGGCCTTTCAAGCGGCATTCCAGTCGTCAAAGTGGATGACGGGATCTGTACGCGAAACCGCCCTACGCAAAATCATGACTATGCGGCATCACATCGGTGCTGTTGGAGCACTTATTGATAGCGCCTACGTGGAGAAGTATTACGGTAAGTGTGTCGCCTATAATTCATGTGATACGCCAGCTTGTTTAAAGTCCGAATCCGATAGGGACGAAGATTTTTCGCTTGTTGCGCCACATTGGTTGGTAGTTGATGAGGTAAATGTTTTCAGAATACCGGCTTGCTTGCGTCCAAAATTCTCAGATGTTGCCTCAAAATGAGATTGTTCATCGCACCTAAAGCCACCAGACTAGTGGGCCGGCCTTCGATTCTCTGCTTCAACTTGCACCTGTTGCTCTGTCACTAGGCCCGCTCGTTCCCGCGTTCGGTAGTGACCAAATTCGCGGACGCTTTCTCTATATGTCAGTTTACTTGCCAATTTATACTTCGGATAAGGCATTTCTTATGAGCAGCTTTTAGAAATTGTTTGCTATACGAATAATTCTTTCAAAGCCTTTTTCTCTTATTGCTTCAGCGCCTCACTTCATTTGGCTTCATGGTCATGTGCCTCGTCGTTTTTGGCAGCCACCTCATACAGCGCTCTACATATGCCCACTAGCACAGGTGCAGTCTTATCGTGAAAGGTTCCGGAAAACACTGCGCAAATTTAAATGAACGGAGACAACGCAGACCCACACTAACGCCGAATCTGAGCTATCCTCGTTCTCGTCTGTCCAGAGATGCACCGACCAAATTGCCGAAATGACAGCTTTCATGGTCTTCGCGCAGACCTTGCGATTAATCAGCTTGCCCGGCAAGAACTCGAACTTGTTGTTTGCCTTTTTTCTAAGCTCAATTAGCGTTTGAAAACACAGAGTAGCATTCCGTGGTGTGCTGTAGCTTCAGGAGCTCACTGTCAATTAAGATAAGCTGTATTTTTTATGACAGGTGAGAGTTCGGTGCCAGTATTTTGGCTTTAAATATGGCCCTTTGGGTGTTGATAGAAGTGGTCAACTTGTCATCTGAAACCCAGGCAACGTGGGTTTTCTGAGGCGTGCTGGACCGTGGCCTTGCCTCTCGGGCTTGCTTTCTCCAGTTTCAGGGGCCCCATAACGTAAAGGTACTCCAATATGTTTTTATTCCAAACTCCTGACGTAAATGTTGCGTAATCACGGACGCATACATCGGACGGTCACCCTCAGGGTTGTCTGAGCACACGAATAAAACGCTCTCCTCGTTCATAGGAGGTCACTTTCGTTTGCTTGAAAAACGAATAACGTTGACTACACTGAGCGGCTTGTCTTACGTAATTGGCTGACAAGAGGCAAGGAGCACGCTCAAGTGGAGAGGGATTCGATGGGGCAGAGCCACTGCACTGAAAATCGATAACCGGGTGAACAGGGTGGTGCCGGCGTCGGCGACTGGTCCGCTTTCCCTTACTCAGCTTGCGGTGCCTGGCCGAAAATTGCGGCGGTATGCAACGGAAACTTAAGAATGACGCTGACACGCATTTTCACAAAAGAAGAGTTGGCAGAACGAGGTTGTAAACGTGCCGAAAGTGTTTGAAAACGTTAGGCAGCCAAGCAAAAACATTTATTATACGCAATAAACCCATGCTTTCCGGCAGGTGCGAGTAGCTAGTGCCTGAGTGATCGGCAGCAGCCATATTTTATTCCTTTCGGAACGGGGCAGCCTGCGGCTATTCAGAAGAAAATTCAGTTTTGTTCGGCATAATAATACATCTTTAACGAGTACACGTCACTTTGACGCGGTGAGATTTTGCGGTTTTGTGACGTCGCATGACAGACAGGAGAAGTGGATGCAGCCCGAAAACTTTTGACAAATAGCGGAGGGATAATGGCTAAAAGGCGTCGAATCAGAAATCGCTATACTTTCTTTTGTTCAGTCAAATCATGCATAATCATTGTGTACACCTCATATCAGATTGGGAGCTGTCGCGGTTTTCGTGACGTCGCGTGACACACAGGTGAAGTGGGGGTGGTCGAAAAAAGTTTTTGACCACTCGTGGACGGCTGATTGCAGAATTGGGATTGAATGGCTTGGAATAGTTTTACGATATAGTACCCCAGGGTTGAGAACCACTGGTCCCTGCTGTATCGTTTCGTGATCTCTTCTTGAGTGCAAATGTGATTAGAAAAAAACGCCAACATGCACACAGATCGTCGCCGGTGGTCTCCTTAGCTTTCGTTTCATTGTTTCTTTACTCTTTTACTGGTTCCTTATTATGTCTACATCTGTGCGGTGGGCATGTACCTGAGCCGCCGAAGCCACATGTCTCAACCGATTTCTGACAAGCAGCATCACACACGTGCTTCTTCTCGGCATGCGACGGGAGTTTTCTGCCTTATGTATTAGCTCCTGAACTGTTCCTAACGTACAACCTCCTTATCCCTATCTTTATAAGCCTCGCAACAGATATGTGCTCCATCGTTTGTGTTTCTGCACATACGGCAGCACCGGAACGCCCAAGTACGTTTCCTATAAGACAGATCACCTGGTGTGTAATCGCCTCCCTCTTGAGATCATGTGCCGCCAAAGGTCATCAAGGTTACAAATGGTGGCACTGAGGGATAGCGCCACAGATGGAACACAAGGAGGCTGAAGAAGTTTCTGCGAACAGCTACACTTTAACGACAAAGCTTGTTTATATACACATCAAAACCAGCACCATTTGCCTGTACAGTGGTGGTAGACGACATGGGCAATAGAAAGCAATAGAGAACCGAAACTAACTATGCAAAATATTTCCCCAATAGTAATCTTTAGCTTGTCAGTAAGTGTTAGCATGGTAATATTTTCTTAAAGGGCACAAATGACTCATTTACCACAAGGCGCTCACCATATAAAGATAATTAAAAATACAAGTAAACCAAGATACATAGCTGCAATTACATTTACTCATTTATTTCAGTTAAATCAGGGCCCAAGATGTACTAAAGAGCAGAGTGTGTGTAGCTTACGTAAAAAATGTGAAATACAGAATGAATAAGTACAGAACAAATAATACCAAAGCGTAACTACGAGTACATATAGAACGTTCCTGCTTATACAGTGTTAGCTAATGCATCAAAACCAATGACTACAAAAATAGTACAATTCTTTATTAGGATTCCACTCCAAATGTTCGTACTAATATTAGCTCATGCATCATAAAGATGTACATTTTTACGGATGAATACAATATCGACTGAGAGGTCGTTCCACCCTTGCGACATACGAGGCAGGAATGACAACAAATGTGTTTGTAGTAAAACCATGTCTACGAGATAAGCATAATCAACGCGTGATGAGACGTAGTGCGGCGAAGAAATGAGATCACATTGCAGTGCTGGATGGCGAAAGAACTTGTGATACATGGCAAAAGGTGCAATTTTACGTCAAAGCGATAGGGTAGGTAGATTGAGGCATGACTTCGTCTGTGCCATACTATCTGCACGCGAATAATTAGAGAGTACAAAGCTGACGAAGTTACCCAGAACAAGTTCAAGAGATTTATTTAGGTTGTAGTACTAGGGTCCTATACTGAGGCAGCATATTCAAAGGTTTTATGAAGGGGAAGTTTAGGTGAAAGAGTTGCGCTGAAAAAGTTGCGCATGGCATGGCGAAACTGATGCGCATGGCATGGCGGATTTGCGCATGACAAAATATATCAAGGACCGGCTTTCTGGGCCAGGGAAGCTAGGAGACCGATTCAAAAAACAGATGTGAAGGCAGGTAGGAAAACGGGCTCGTATTTCACACAGAAACAAAAATATAAGAATGTTAGCGTCCGCCGCGCCGTTTCACATGCCACTGAAAGTTGAAGAGTATGACATGACTAACGGAAAAGAATGTTGAAAAGGGGCTTGGAGTGATGGATACGTGGAGGGGGCACGCACATAGAAGGCCTCAAGAACGAAGGTGGCGGATAAACGTGGACATAGGGAGAGCGTCTCGTCACTGCCCGTTCTCTCAACACCAGACAGCCGTGGCCACCAGCCTAGCCGAGGCTCACCTACCACGTCGTCGCACGTGCTGCTTGCTGCGCAGAGCACATCTTAACTAAATATCTCGGAAATTTTCGGAATAGACGGGTGTCAGAGGATATGATGCCTTCAAATATCTTAGATGTACTGGCCCTTATTTTACTGTGAACAACGGATGCCGTAATCTTCGCAAAGGCTTCTAAACAGGAAGCAGCCCAGTATCGTACTGTCTGCCTCATCAGTTCCCGAGTGTAATCAAATAACGATATGCGTTGTGTGATGACTACAATACCATGATTACAATTTACTTCCAAACATTTCTCCAAACAAATTGTACAGCAAGTCACCGAAAATGAGTGAAACCTGCATCATATGATACTAAAGCCCTAGAGCAAAGCTTCGTTTCATTATTTTGAAATCTAGGTTAATATCACATGCCCACAACGCTGAAAGCGCGATTGAGTGATAGGCAGCAAACCTGAAAATTATTGTCCACACTTTCAGGCACGTAGCCCCGACCGTACCACTCACTAGGTCTGGCTGGAAAACAGCAGTGATCTCCACTGCTGCCTGGCCTGTAACACGTCTAGCCTGCAAACGAGAAGACACACCATAGAGCGCTGTCTCTTCTGTATGGCCGCGCTTTTAGCGCTGTTCGTTTTCCCAAGACATGAACCAGCTAGGTCATTGACATACATTATATAAATGCGGTAATTCGTAAACAAAATTGTAGTTTTGATATCATTTATAATGACAGCAAAAGCATGATAGCATAATTTGATGCGAAGAGGCTGCAGAACGTGCATTCTCGTTGTTAAAAGATTTTAGTTCGAGGAGTGCTAGGAGTTTCTCTTTGCGTGGTGTACAACCTCCACACACACACACACACACACACACACACACACACACACACACACACACACACACACACACACACACACACGTGCATATAGATATATACATATATATATATATAAATAATATATATATATATATATATATATATATATATATATATATATATAGAGAGAGAGAGAGAGAGAGAGAGAGAGATAGGGTGAAGTAGGGGAAGAAGTGCTAACTAGCGACGGTAGAAACCCGCCACCAGAAATCACTTTCGGGCTACACCATCGATGACAGACGCAGTTATGTTCTACGTTGCGTAGTACGATCCGCGCGTTTCACTCGCAGGATGCAACCCACCACCTAGTTTGAATGCGTACGCTCACGCCACCTGTTTTCAATGGGGACAACTATCGCATCAATCCAGCCTGGGTTCCTGTGTCGACTAGGAATTGTGAGGTGGAATTAGTGGCCAGATGAAAAAAAATCAAGAACAATTTAGTGCTAAATTGTGTAGAAATGCGGGAGCATTAGGTCGCACCTGCTTGAGTTCCCAAATCCATGATTTAAATCGCGTTCACCACGTTGCAGTCATCTTCGGGAGCTCATTCGACACACAAACCTGCCTCTTCAAGGAGCGAAGAAGAAGAGCGAACTCACCCTGTTCCGCAAAATACCACCGTCATTTATTGGATGGGGATTTACGCGCCGAAACCACTTTCTGATTATGAGGCAGGTGGTAGTGGGGGACTCCAGAAATTCCGACCACCTGGGGTTCCTTAACGTGCAACTCAATCTAAGTACACGGTTGTTTTCGCATTCCGCCCCCATCCAAATGCGGCCGCCGTGGCCGGCATTCGATCCCCTGACCTCGTGCTTAGCAGCCCAACACCATAGCCACTAAGCAACCACGGTGGGTGCCCCCGTCAGTTGCTGTATTCATATATATATATATATATATATATATATATATATATATATATATATATATATATATATATATATATATATATATATATATATATATATATATAATCATAGATATGCTTTTAACGCGTGATATCGGCTTCGCGCAATACACACAGACGTACAGTACTTTTTCCCGCTTTGACACTCCCAATGCTTAGGAATATAAGGCGACAGTGGTTGAGGCAATAACCGCTTATTGCCCCTAGAGGTGGACTAAGGAGCTCGCCTGCCACCAACACTGTAGCATGTAGTGGCACGCGGCTGTGCCGAGGCGACGGGTATAGAGACGCCTGGTGCGTTACCGCGCTCGCGCCAGCGGCTGTGTCGAGGCGGTTGCGCGGCGAGATTGGGATTGACGTCGGAAGCAGTAATTGAACGACATGCTGTATCGGCGGTATGTCGCAGCTATTATTTCGTCCATTCGTGCGCAGATGCAATAAATGGCCGATTCTGGCGACGAAATTAGATCGTTCTTCAGGAAGATGTCGGGTCGTGGCAGCTGCGGCGGCGTGCAACTTAACGAGCGCGGTATCCATCACTTTGCTTGTTAGGGCAAGCGAGATGGATCAGACTCGTGGTGGTAGTTGCCCTTGGAAAACATTCGGCGTCATAAATTAGCAATTTGCTTTCTGGAATTTCTATTATTTACCTTTTCGACTCAAATTCAACAAATTTCACTCTATGTGGCCCAGTGGTTGTCTCATATAAATATTCGCTTGACACCTGTCTTTCACAAGTATCTGAATAGCTGTGCACAAATCAAAACGCCATCTATTCTTTCTATTAATTAATTTTGTAACTATTTCCGGCACATATTGATGTTTTCAAACACAACCCTTTGAGATTTCAGAGCACGTCCACATGGCAATCATTTTGAAGCTGGCAGCACTTGTGAAAAAACATGCAGTGAAGTACAATGCTACTGCCCTTCTCTTGTCTAGTGTTTTCTTTTTTTTGCATTCAGCAAATATTATAACTGGAACGCTAATGTATTTCGGGGTGAATTTTGGGAATGTATATCTCGAAACTGCCCTGCAAGCTCGCCATCTGCATCTGGTGCATTACAACAGCTGCCGTAAAGATATTAGTTTGAAAGCTCCTTGGCAAAATTTTCATAATAATTCGATTATGAATTTAGATCGCCCTAAGAACATCCGCCTCTTAAAGTAATTCAGGTCAGGAGCAGTATAACTGTCCTAAATAATAGAGGCAATTTCGGAAATTTTTGATAAGCAAACATAAAAAAAACACCTTATACCTCTTCCTCTTCTTTCTTACGGGTCATCCATCTCTCCACACAGCGAGCTTTCCGGACTTGCCCACTGACCGGTTCTTCAAGGGTTGGCGGGAGGCCGCAGCAGCCGCCATTCGCCAAGCTTGGGCCGACACAACGATGCTGCTGCACATGGAGACCGAGGCGAACGCGTTTTACACTCCCGTGTTTAACACGATGGTCATCTCTGCATCGATGCTGCTTCCCAATATATTTTTCACTGAAGGTCCTGCTGCCTTCAACTACGGTAGCTTAGGCAGGGTGAGCATGCGCCTCGGCACGGTGGGACATCCGCTACTTCGTGCTCCTGCAGATAAAGAGCAGCTCTTCCTGTATAGGCTGCCTAATGCCGAGTTCACTACTTCACGTTTTAAACGGCCCATGGCATCACGCGGTAACTGCCATTTCGGTGTTACTTTAGGAGTGTTGAAGTATAACATGTGCAAAGGGTGAAATAAACGATGCCATATTTCCTAAAACACAAAACAAAAGCAAATAGAAATGATCAATCGGAGGTCAGAATGCTTTCATGGCTTAATCTTATAATTAGCTGTAAGTGCACATTTATCACTCCGAGTGCCAGTGCTCCCGTATGAAGAGGTCCTTCGCTAGAGAGAGCAGAGGTGCTCTTGTTCATATTCCCAAGGGAAAGGCGGAAAAGCTTTCCTAGCTCCTTGCAGCTGATTAAAAATTTGAAACACTAACCTGTTGAACTACTTTCGTGACAAAGCGGATCATTCCCGAGTCTGAGTGGCAATGCTCTAAATGCTTTTAGACTTCCACTAATACACAATTTTCGCACTCAATTATTCGCTTGATACCGCACTTCCAGTGCTCTCAACAGGCAAGCTTGCCAGCACACAATGCCTGCGCAACATTTACGAACTACTTGGTTAGCAAAAATTTTGGCCTGACAGCCGCGTGGCTGTTAGGCCTAAATGTCAGGTCCCATACTGCTGTGATGAGTGGTACGCGAATACTGCAACGTTTGTTCGCTGTTCAAAATTGTTCACCATTGCTTACAATCTTTTTGTTCCTTGTTTTGAGGCAGGTTTTGGCTCACGAGATGATGCATGGTTACGACGTCACGGGATTAGAGTTTGACGAGAACGGCGAGCAGAGGCATTGGTTCTCGCGTGAATCAACCGAGCAGTACGTGAACAGGACGCTCTGCTTGCGGCACTTCCACAAGAACGTGAGTGAACTCCCTCGCAACGATGGCGAGAGTACCGTAGCATTACGCGTTTGCAGTGGTCACACTCGAAGTCGCATCCCACTTTGCAGCAGTGGCAGGGTATTGCAGGCAAATACCGTGTTGCGATGTAACTTCCTATGTAAACTGACAAAGAACTCTCTGCTCTCTGAAATAAACTTGTCTCAAGGGCTTAAAGTCTAAACATAGATATACTGAATAAAATGTTTTTGTTTGTAAATAGATGAGGTAACATGAGCCGCTAAGCACTGCACATATGACGCCCAGCAGTAGCTCCAGAATGCAGCAATAGTTGGTAACGGCGGCTAGAAGCAAACAGGCACCACACATGTGGCGCACTAAGGCGTGCGACCTGTTCCTACATCCTTAATCACTGATTTAGTGTAATGCCACCTATTAGCTATTGTATGCGTTGGTTGGCTGAGCGAGCGTGACATAACATGACAAGAACTTTATTTGAGTCCTGAGGGACTGAGACCTCGGGGAGCCAAAACCGAAGGGTCCAGAAGATGAAGTCGGTGGCTCCGCCCGCGATGGAACCGGGAGATCAAGTCCCGCAGCAATGTCGTGGGCCCTCTAGACAGCCTGGTGTTGAATGTGGAGATTGCAGCTCGTGAGAGATTCCTGCCATTTTTCTTTCGTGATGTGTGGAGAGGCGTTAAGCGCTGGGCATAGCCAGAGCATGTTGTCAAAGGAGCATGAGTCATGACCACATTTGGGGCATGACTTTGAGTGTTCAGGATCTATCCTGTTAAGAGACTGAGGAGTGAGATATGAAAGGGTTTGCAGGAGCGTTAGTGTGGTAGCCTGAAGTTTGTTCAATTTAGGGTGAGGGGGTGAAAATGTCCTCCGGCCTAGTCGATAACGGGAAACAATTTCGTGGAATGTACTTAATGGATCTTTGTGGATGTTGACCTCGTTCCAGCCTGACTACCCCCAACAGCGCGGTGTGTGAAATCGCGCGCTCACGCTGGGCCTGCTCGTTAGGATTACATCCAAGCGGGTTAATTGAGCTAGCTAGATGGGCTGAGAACCACGAGATTTGGTATCCTCCTTCGGTACTCTCCCAAGTCCTTTGAAGTGCTTTGATCACAATACTGTACGCCTGTTCAGATATGAGGGCGGACGAGAAGGATCTAAACGCTGTGCGCGAGTCCGAGAAGACGATAGCGGAAACTTTTGAGCTGTGAAAAGCCAGAGCGATCGCCGCTTCCTCCGCCACATGGGCAAACTTAGTATAAACAGAGGCTGCATTGACCAGGTTGCCCCTCGCGTCTACTACCGAGACAGCGAACTTATCCCCACTGTCATATCTTGCAGCATCGACAAAGAGGGCATCTAGCTTCTGCTGATTGATCTTTTTAAGGATGGACTTGGCTCTCGCGAATCTTCTACCTTGGTTATGCACTGTGTGGATGTTTCGCGGGAGGGCGTCAACTATGATGCGAGCTCTGGTTTCCCGGGTCAAGCTAACTTTCGTCGCCGGTTCATGTCTGGGTTGGATTCCTGCTTCTTCTAAAATCTTAATCCCTGGCTTAGTGGATGAAAGTCTCATTATCTGATCCGCTGTGTGAGCTTCAATCAGCTCATCGATGGCGTTGTGGAGTCCTAGCTCCAGCAGCTTCTCAGTGCTTGTGGACTGCGGAAGGCCGAGCACGCGCTTGAGGCCGGTTCTGATTAGGGAGTCGAGCGTGAACCTGTGTGTTCTCGGACTCAGCCATGGCCCACAAGAAAGAGACCTTGAGGCCACAATTGCCGAAGTTTCATGTTCTTACGGTGGACCCAGACGAGCTCCTACCATTATCGTTTCGTGCGTAGCCACCAGGTAGCCCAGTGGCTATGGCGTTGTGCTGCCGAGCTAGAGGTCAGCGTTCCAACTCCAGCCGCGCTGATCTCATCGAAATGAGCGCAAGATGCAAAATGACCAGGCTTAGCTTGGTTAAGCCAAGAATGCGTTGCATATTGCGCGAGTTGGGGCACAGCTTTTCCTCCGGCTGTCGTGACGTCACGTCACGCGGTTGCGCTAAAGGTCTATGGTGGCTGCCCGGCCGCGCCCAAGGGCTGAACTGAGTGATCGCAATGTGCAACGCATAAAAATAGAAGGAACCTAATAACAAACATAGCAAACTTAAAAGAGAATAGACCCACATATGAGACGCGCAGCAATGAACAATGGCTCATACCCTCAATGGTGGCTGCCCGGCCGCGCCCAAGGGCTGAACTGAGTGATTGCAATATGCAACGCATAAAAACTATCGTGTACTTTGATTTAGGGGCACAGTAACGAATCCAGGCTGCCAAAATTATTACACAGTGCCGCATTATATACGGCGCGCCTGGTATCATACCGTATATCTTGCCATGCATAACCACATGATTTCGCAATAAAACCTGCTAAAGCGCGCACAGGAACTCCGACATTACCGTGCAATCAACAGCAGTTTCATTCGATTTTATTCGTTACCTTAAAGATCCCCAATGAAAAGAGTATTACATAAGGGTTGAAAAGCTTGCACTACAGTCGAATGGATGGGCCCCTCACGCCTTTTTTAGAGGATATCCTGAGCGTCAATTATATGCACAGCTAGACGCTGCGTCACACGAGATACAGTGTTTCCAGAAATAAAGAACAAATTACGACGCTGCACCTAAAAAAATGTGCTGAAGCATACTACGTGCTTGATTTTATTACCTCTAGGGTAATTCGTTTTTAGCCTAGAATTCCAGCTATATGCGACTCATATACCGAGTGGAACCCAACACTTGGCCAATACAGGCATCTATTTTGGCACAGTAAATTTAATGCAGACCTGTCGCCCAGACTTCTCTTTTCTTGTACGTGGGGCTTTTGGACACAGGTCAATAAATTTAACAATACCCGCAGCTGCGTGACCCTTGCAAGCCACAGCCTCTATTTGTCGTGAGTGTTCCCGTAACCCTACGTCAGAGATTTGGCAAACGAAATTAGTGCCACGTTGTTTGCTTGTAATAGAGCAGTACACTTTGGTGCGTGGACGGCATTAAAACAGTTATAACGGCGGAATTTATTGTCAACAAGCAAGCCATTAATATAATTGCGGGAGCCTAGACGTATATAAATTTAAACCATTTGGGATTCTTTAACATGCACCTAAATTTCCTCACGCATGCATTCTCGCCCTGCCGATCTTATAGCAATGCAGCTGCCGCAGCCGGAAACCTAACAGGAGACACGATGTTTAGCACCATAGCTCCATTGCCACTAAATCGTCGATGTGGTTCCAAAGCATTTTCCGTCACTTGTATTCTATTTTGTGCACCCGCCTGGTTTGGTGTTAAGGCGGCACTGTGAAAATACCAGCCTACAGCGACAAAGCAAATATTTGCTTTGGTATTCTCACACCATCCTCAACCCGAAGTTCTTCCTTCAGTCCAACGAGTTGTGCACAACGTGCCTACTCGGCTGAAGAAGGTGCAGCGCTTCTCAATTATCGACGCGTTGGTCACTTCTATTTAAGCGTGATCTTGCCATGATCTTCGTTGAGTCGTCTTGCGGTGCTGAGTGCAGGAACGTTCCAGAATATTGGAGTGAACGCCAAATCGCTAAACTAGTGTATGTAGTGTGCCTAATACCCTGCTCTCCTTGCATGTCAGCGTTTTCTGGTTGAAGCGTGCTTGTGCAGCGCTTTCTTCATTTCCTGATTGATTGATCTATCAAGGATTAGAAATGTTGGTAGGAAATAAAATATTGTTGGAGGCAGTGTACAAAGTCATTGAACTACTGATATCGTTGTCATCGTCGTCATCTTTATCTGGGTACAACGTGGTTGCTTGATTGAGGTATGTGGCGTTTATTTATTTATTTATTTATTTGTTTATTTTTTTATTTATGTTACCCATAAGATACAGAGCACTTATTTCAGAGGGGAAGAGCAATTCATAGCAATTAAAAAAGAACACAGAGCACTTTTCATACAAGAATATAAAACAATAGAGTAAAAAAGATTAAACATGCTAAGAAATGTCTTACAACGTTATAAAACTATTCATCAACAATAATTTTAGGTGGATAACCAAAACAGCATACTAAAGTCAGATAATGGACAATACACAAAAGCGGTAATTAGGTAATGAGCGTTTTAAGGATATTTTTAAATTGAATTGAATCAGTGATGCGTGCAGGGAATTCCATTCTTTGCAAGTTTTTGCAAAGTATGATTGGGCACATTTTACGGTGTTGCAATGGGTTGCTGAGACTCCTTGTAGGTGATTTCGGCGATGGGAAATGAAAGGTGCTGGTTGAATCCATTGGGAATGAAGATTAGAGTTATGGTAGAAAGCCTTATGGAACAGACAAATACGGGTACACTTTTGGCGGGTATAGCTAGTGGGATCAGGTTTAAAGACGTCTTAATTTTCGTAACACTAGCCGAATGATGATATGTAGCCAAGATAAAATGAGCTGCACGATTCTGCAGTTTCCAACATGAGTGCTAGTGCCGCCTGTCCAGAGTCCCATACAGACGAAGCATGTTCCATTTGTGGTTGCATATAGGTGGTGTATAACGTTTTTGGGGATGGCGGGGCAAGAAAAAACTTAGTTTCGAGGTAACCCAGTATTGGGTTTGCTTTTGATGCTATATGTTCTGTACGTAATTTCCAGGAATGAGTGTTAGTTATACGGATGCTGAGATACCAGTAAGATGCTGCGCTTTCAAGGGGATGACTATTAAGTAAATACCCTGGACAAGTTGCACTCGACCGAGAAACCCTCACAGACTTACGTGTTATAAGGTTTAGTTCCATTTTACAGTCGTGACACCAATCATGTGTGCGACTGATATCGACCTGGAGCGCGTGAATATGGGAATCGTTAGTTATTTTACAGTAAATCGCACCATCATCAGCAAATGAATAAATTCTAGGGGTAATAGCAGTAGGTAAGTCATTTATATAATTTAGGAATAGTTGGGGGCCAGGAACATATCCTTGAGGAATCGCAGAACCAACTCGTGCAGTAGAGGAACCAGCGTGATTAGTGCTGACGATTTGAAGACGGGAAGATAGAAGTGCCCTAATCCAGTTAAGAACTGCAGGGTAAATTTTTAGAAGACTTAGTTTATATAAAAGCAGTGAGTGGTTAACATTATCGAAAGCTTTAGGAAAGTCAAGAACTATGCACTCAGTTGGAAAAGCGCTGTCCAAATAGAAGTGCAAGTCATTAGTGAAGGAAAATAGTTGAGTATCACAAGGGAAAAACTTTCGGAAGCCATGCTGATTTAAAGAGAAGAAATTGTTATCCTCTATAAAATTAACAAATGAGCAAATATATGTTACATTAATTCAGTCAGGTCTCTGGCCCGACAGTCAGATGGGTTGTGCTTACCTCTGGCTTTATGTAGTGGTATGACGAGTGCAGTCCTCCTCTCTTTAGGTAGTATGCCATCCTGATACGATTGTAAAAATGCATTTAAGGATCATAGAATTATATTCTTTGGTGTTTCGTCAAACATTTGCTATGGATGTCATCAATTCCGCTAGAAGACGTCAGCTTGAATTTGTCGATAATGTGTACGACGCCACGCCAGTCGAACATGGTGGGATCCATGGCAAAATGATTTCACAATTGAAACTCGGGACGTTGGATGCCTTTGGGAGAAAAAAAAAACAACTTGACGAAAGTATTCCGTATAGTAGCACAAAGATGGTCGGAAACAGGGTCGCTGGTAGGTGCAAGTAATGAAACTTTATTGTTGTTACCAGGTTTAATTATACTCCACGAATGTTCAGCATGAATATGTCGATAATGTGTACGACGCCATGCCAGTCGAACATGATGGGATTCATGGCAAAATGATTCCACAATTGAAACTCGGGACGTTGGATGTCTTTGGGAGAAGAAACTAAGCAAACAAAAGTATTCCGTACAGTAGCCCAAAGATGGTCGGAAACAGGGTCGCCGGTGGGGCATGTAATGAAACTTTATTGGTGTTGCCAGGCATAAATATACTCCACGATTGTTGTTGATTGGTCTTGAGGAAGTTCGGGAGGGTTAAATTAAAAGAGATGGTTTTGGTTTACTTTATTAATGCTCGTGAATATGCTCAAGCAGCTATCTTGTATGCTGTACAGTGGGCAGGTTTTAAAGAATGCCTTGCAGTTCGAAAAAGTATTTTCTTTCTGTTAAAAAGTTGGCCTAAATAGTTAGAGCATGGACTTTGGTTATCGGAGTACACGTGCAGAAGAGGGATATGACGCTTGATCAATTCAGACACTTTTTCGGAACATAAGCCAGTCTGTTTCCACTGAGTGCTCGAGAGAACCTGGTAAGAAAATAGATAAAAAGGAGCCCAATTCGTTAATAATGGCTGCAAAATTAGTTTGGTTATATTATCTAAATTTCTTGGATCGTTTTGATGATGGTGTATGGTTCCATTTGAACGTTAAATGCAAGGCATTTTTATCGCTCAGACCAGTCATATGTATTACGGATGACGTAGTACCGTCTGATGATGTTAGTACTAGATCTAGAAAAAAAGAAGGAGTCGGAGTAACACGTGTGGGTGAAGTAACGATTTCTGCTAAACCAAAAGCCATGCAGGTGGCGATATATTTGTGGGGTTCAGCAGTCGGCGGGTGAAAGGGGGCACGTGTGCGACCAAACATTGTGAGGATAATTGATAATCGCCGATAAGTATGACTTGCGCATTGGGATAGCGAACCATGATTTTATTTAAGCAGTCATGCAAGCTATCGCAGAAAGAGGTATCACTGAAAGGGCAGCAATAGCAGACACCAACAATCACTTTCTTGAAACCTGAATTTAGGCAACACCACAATGATTCAATATTCGAAATGACGGGTATGCAGTAGCAATCAAAGCGGTCGTCGATTGGGAGAAAAACACCACCCCCTATTCTATCGGTGCGTTCACTATGGTAGACAACATACTTTTTTATCACAGCGAAACAATTACGATTTTAGCATTTCGCCATTGAGCCATGTTTTAGAGCAATTAACTCGGCTTTCAGATCGTTAATTAGGGTGTCGCATTCATCCCTATGCTGAAGATAATCAAAATATTAGTATATAAACTAGAAAATTCTGATTTTGCACGCGAAGCGTCGTTCGCTCTCGCGTATGCCTATTGCTCTTTGGATAGTAGAAGCGACCAGAGCGAAGTGCTCGAGGTGATGTTCCGTGTGAATTCGGCATGGCGTTCGAGGGGCCGATCTCAAAAACATTGTCAGTCATGTCATTATAAACCAAAGATTTGCCGCGAACATGCAGTTTTTTGTATCGAAGATTATTTGGCTTACGCAGGCTTTTACCATGCCCTCCTAGCTTTTCTTCTTTTTTTTATGTTGCGCGCTAATGGACAGAAGTTCTCACTTAGCGCAATGACACTCTTTATTTGCGAGGAACAGTTAACAAACACTGATTTTATGTGTTTATATGTTGCGAATTTGGCAATTATCGGCCGTATTTTCCCTTCGATAAACCATCCGTTCCGGGGAGTCTGTAATGTGCTGTCACTGTTTAAACTGGGACTAAGTTGGGAGCATTGGTAATGACGCCAAAACTTTTGCTTCAGAATCGGAATATGCTTCATTTTCAACGTCTGTTATTCCATAAGAAACGATATTGTCACGTCGAGAACAGTCCTTCGCGTTTTCTAGCCGATGGCATAGTGCGCAGGCATCCGACTCAGGGCGGTCAACTTGATCATGAGCTCGCTGACATCGGCCTGCCATTCCTGAAATATTCCAGTCTGTCCTTCAATAGCTTCTAAGCGTGTCTTTATATCTAATATGGCTTGAAGAAAGTTTTTTTGTTCAGCTTTCACTTCAGTCACCGTTGTGGCAACTGTTTCTTTTTGTACAGTTTCCATTCTGATTGATTGCTAGTTTAAAACTTTGACTGTTTTAAGGAACTTGTGCAAGGACTTGGGCTCATTCATTTGGACCCGGATCACACTCAACATCCCCACACAAAACCAGCAGCAGTGAACAAAAAGGCTCAAACAAGGCTCCAGGGCATGGAAGCACAACGATAATGGCATAATCAGATTTGAAACAATAATAAGGTAGTTTGGACAGGTAACTGTCCTGCAGAACGAAGCAGAATGCGTGAGCGCCTCTCATTTTTTCCTGTGCTTCCATGCCCAATGAGCAGCAATGGACCAGGACTCAGTTTTAAATGGTACGCTGTTGAGACTGTCGACGTTCCTGTGGCTGTTACAGGTTGTGGTACGACGTGATTGAGCAGAAGACGGTGAAGCTGGTCATAAAAGCAGGAAGTCGATCCCTTGATTCCGGGTGAAGTGGGCACCGCTGAAGTTGTAGCGTCAAAGGCGAGCGCAGTGATAGCGGGCTTTGAGGCACAGCCCATGCAGCCAGCAGCTGGTAAGGCGAAATACTGCAGAACGAAGGAGAGCGCGTTTGAGCCTCTCATTTTTCCTTTGCTTCCATGCCCAGTCGCTCCGAACACATTCACATGTGTTCGGAGGTGTTTTCAGGAAGTTAGCATTTCAGCGTTCTCTGATATAGGCCTACCAGAAAAGAAGGTCGAAGTCGACCACAAGGGGTAACAGGTATCTGGAGAGCGAAGCACCGAGTGGAGCTGTCAGCAGGAATGGTGAGGCGTCTAAGACATAGAATTCATGTCTTTAACGGGAGCAGCGGCTGCTGCGTTTCCCTTCACAAAGAATTTCGTAGGTCACGTCGCTCAGTTGTTGCATAACCAAACAAAGGTCAAATTAATGACTTAGCCACGCTGGTGGACTGGTTTGCGTCGTTCTGCGGTTGATCTTGACGATGCTCTGCGTCTCATCGGACGAACTAAATTAGATTCCATTGCACTACTGTAGAATAAACTCGACCATTTGGGCTTCTTCACCGTCTACCCAATATCAGCATAAACAGGCGTTTCTGTGCATAACTTGGAGCAGTGAGAAGACGAGGAGAGAATTAAAAAAAAGCGACAGGACGAGCACTGACCAGGACATGTCCGATTCTCGTCGTCTTCACGCTGCTTTAAATTACAGGGAAAACGAACCAACTATTCTAAATCGACTTATGGCATTTCTGCATTTCGCCCCCTTCGATATGCAGCAGCCGCGGCTGGCATTGGATTCCGCAACTCCGTACTTAGCAGCGTAATGACATAGCCATGAAGCGACCACGACGGGTGGTGCGTCACTGCTACTCGGCAGCATTCGTATAATGAAGTAGGAGTAAGCAGTGAAAAGTATAATGCTCAAAACTGTTGTAGCCGGGCGCGCATACACCCAGCGGAAAAGAATGAAGCCGGTCCATTCCAATACTGCCGTGATGTTAGCCTGACGTTTGTTCCGAATGACGTCGTCTCAGCTTTCTTGGTCGATCTGAACATACATGAGATTCTGCTTAGGATTGGTTTTGCTTGCGCAATGTGAGGCCGTTCATTTGAAGATGGCAAGCAGTGCCTATGCCGTGAACAGTGTCACTGAGCTTTATATTAGTGCCCATGAGCTGCATTGCAAATTCTGTGGTATGGTATCACTGCTCAAGAACACTCGGTAGAGTACAAAGCCATGGACGATGATAGTTTCATAGTAACTCGTAGTGCATCGCGGAAGCACCCCGATTTCATTGTATAGCATCAGTTAGCCGTTGGCAACAGTGGACCAGTGGTTAGCGTTCCATTGCACAGACAAGGGCCCAGGCAAATCAAGTGCAAACAACAGCTGTAGTGATCAACACGTTGTACCCAGCTAATTGGAAGCACGTGCAGTGTCTTGAGTATTGGGCAATTGTGGCATTTTTAGGTAGTGCTTGACGTAGATAGAAATGATCGGCTGTTAATACACATATCTTTTATGTGTGACAGCGTGCGTGTGAAGCCCAAACCTCCGGACGCGGGCCCCTCGTAAGAAGCAAACAGACTCTCGCCACGAAACATCAGTGATGCAGCAATGAGTCTGGTGGTTACGTAAGCATCGCAGCTCAGACTGTAGACGATGCCGTCGGGCATATAAATGAAATGTTAGAATATAGGCGATTTCAGACGACTCCCAATAAAAGGTCTTCAAAGTAGTTGATGAGGGACCCGAGTTCAGACTCGTCGCGCGGTTGCCGGTTGCGTCAGATGCTGTGATGGCGCAAGGGAATGTGCCGTCTTCCTCCACGTTGAATGGTGCCGTATGGAATTCGACCAATAACTCGGTTTAAAGTTACATCACCAAAAAAAAAAAACACACACCAACGGCTGGCTGCGCCAACCACGCAGTGTCGTTCGAGAACACATTATCGCGCCAACCACGCAGTGTCATTCGAGAACACATTATCTTGCACCAACTCAGCTATTTTCTTGCACCAAGTTAAAGATTCTTAAGCAATTGTATCAACGGCTGCTAAAGAAATCCTTTGGAGTCGTGACGTCGTTGCTCAACTGTTGCTTATTGCATACGTGATACGCGTAGTCATGAACACTGGGTGGCTTATCGTATACAGAGTTATTCGGTAGACCAAGGAAGAGGAGGACTTCAGGGTGGCCCAAAACCGTTGGGTAGTCCGTGTAGTAAATTGCCACAGCTTTGATGTCTCCAATGAGTCTAGCTCTTCGGAAGACGAAATCTGTACAACTGTTCCTCAGCGTCGTAACCATTTTGTTAGGATTTGCAAAAACCAAGTTTAGGTAGTGTCGCAACGTTTTTATAAAGTATGGATGTTTGTCCGGATCTTAGGTGAAATCACCGCGCACGATGAGCGACTTTCTGTGGTTGGCATTACGCACAACGCGAGGCGTACGGGAGGAGTGACTAAGCTATGCGGCAGGCGTGCACGATTTATATAGAGCGCAGTAGAATTCCATGACGTGACACTTGGCAGCACGTGTGACTGTCGACCACGCAGAATGGAGGCGCAGCCGGCCGTTTCGCAGAGTAGAAGAGCGAAACGAAAGGGCACACAAGGGTTGCAATGTGGGCTTGTTGGTAACGCATCTTGAATAGGTGCATGGCAGCGCAATGAAAAGACAGGACAAAAGAAGACACACAGGGTCACAGGACACGGTGTGTGGACACAGGACACGGTGTGTTTCCCTGTATCTTCTTTTGTCCTGTCTTTTAATCCCGCTACCGTACCGCTAAGCAAGGGCACAGCCACTTGGCCTGTGTAGTGTGAGCACCTGGGGCTCTATGAAGCGGCTTTACACAGACAGAGACAAAATACAAACTCACACCGCCTGGGGAACAAGGAAATGTAACGGTGAACATAGACGACCGCTCCTAGCCATTTAAAATGGCGCCAAAGCCGCCTACCTTTGTACAAAAAATTACATTTTTTTTTAAGTGTGCATGTCCTCCTAGCTGTTTTCACCAGTCTATTTCCATGTTTTGTTGAAAACGTCGCTACATTTCCAAGGTATAACCGGGGATGACGTTTGTGGCACATGTCACCGTTAATATATTGAGCAGGCTACTGCAGTGCATTGTTTCGATGTAGCCAATACTTGACATTTGCCGAGTTTTACCAACTTATTCGTTTGCTTTTATGGGCCTCAACATGCGACCACCCCACGCAAAGTAAACAATCGTGACAATAGAGCACAAAAAGTTCTTCTCAGGGTTCTTGTCCTTAAACGAACGTGTATTCTATAAGGTCTATCTCGACTCCCTTGGTAAGGAGATGGTTTGCTAAAATGTGGTTTACAGCTCTGGAGTGAGGAATGACTCAAGAAAACGAAAAGAAAGCTCATTAGAGGCTTTGGAAAAGATCTAAAAAGAATCCAAGAATTTCTGCGAAATATGATACTGCATTTCTAACGCTTTTCGTAACGAGAAAATATAAAGGTGCGCTTTTGAAAACTGACAATTTTACTATACTTTACAACTTTGACGATCATTTTGTAAAAGTACTCACCAGATTAGACTAAAGCTTATGCAGCTTGTACACTGTCTCACAAATATACGACTGTGACATTGGTGGTGTTTTCTAATCAATCGCCTTCCGCCACCACAATAATCACGCACTATTTACTTGGCTAGCGTTAAGGTGCTTTATTGAGGTTGCCTAATACCAGCGACAAACGTAGTACCAGCACCAAAGGGACAACGGCAAGGCGAACATGCTTTCCTCCTTGCGATGGCGATGGGGCTTCCGAATGGGCTCATCTACCTTACAATCAACCCCGCTGTTGAAGAGTAGCCATCCTGTCGATGTTCTGGTAGGGCGACATCAGCGGGTCGTAATGCTGCTTCAGTCGGTCAACACGCAGTCTCTCAGCCGCGACAATGGAGATCTGAAGAAGGCATAACCGGTTCGTTCGCAACCACGCGTTAAAGACCGTGGCACTTTAAAAGGAGCTTAGATGAAAGGCCAGGAGCAGTCGGGGGGAACTACAGTCACTAGAAGCAGTCGATGAAGAAAGCGTGAGCACGTTGAATTACGTGGCGGTAGTGCTAAGAACGGCGCTGGTCAGCGGACGTCAAACAACGGGCCAGTTCACGGCATTCTTCGGCTTCTTGAGCCACTCTGGAAACACTTGAGCACTCGTCAGGGTCAGGTCCGTTCAGAGAAGTGTTTCGACTGGTCGGGATAGTTCGCGGCCCTTTTAGCAAAGAAAAAAATCGTTAGAATGCGATAGTTGATTGCCTGGTGGTGTTGTAGGTCTGTTTGAAAAACGAAGGCACAAGATCCCAGTTGAAGTGGTCTGACGCAACATACATTGAAAGATTCTTGCTAAGAGTTCTGTTAAGCCGTTGATCTTCCGATTATAAGCAGTAGGGGTGCGGACAATAATATCACATTCATAGAGGAAGGCCTGCACAACATCTCAGAGGAATACGCAACCTCCATCTCTGAGGGGTTCGCTATGCATGCAATGGCGAAGAACAAAGTTTCGCAGCATGAATGAGGCCACAGCACGTGCTGTTGCGGCAAGTAAGCACTGGTTTCGGCACACTGGGTGACATGAGCCAACGCGACGACGATCAAAAGGTGCACATGAACGACGTTAGTACGTATCAGTGCGAATATGGTCAAATTGGTGAGCAGAGCAGGGAAGCGGCTGCAGATGGGTGGCAGGGAGGCGAGACAGATTTTCCAGGGTTGCAGCATTCAAAGAAGGAGCGCACGTATTTGCAGGTGAATTGTGTCACCTACGCCAATAGTATCGTAGGCGAAGTCGCGTATATGATTCACTGTGATAGCAATCATATTGGCACGCGCTAGTTACGCTAGCTGTCGAGGAAGAAGAAGTGTGCGTGGTAGCTGCTGACAATATGACCTAGAAATTTGAGCTCCTCGTAGCCAAAGTGACATTTTTCGGGCTTCAGGGAGAGGCCGGTGGTGCGGATAGCTTGAAGAACCGCCTCAAGCCGCTGGATGTGTTGTTCAAACGTGGTGGAAAAAACAACTACATCGTCTAAGTAGACTAAACACGAGTTCCACTTGAGGTCAGATAAAACTGTGTCCATCATGCGTTGAAATGTGGCCGGAGCGGAACACAATCCAAAAGGGAGGACCTTAAATTGATAGAGACCGTCGGGTGTTATAAACGCCGTTTTTTCCTGGTCCCGTTCATCAACTTCAATTTGCCAGTACCCACTACGCAGATCCATTGAAGAAAAGTAACGGGCATGTCGCAGGCGATCCAAGGAGTCGTCAATTCGAGGAAGTGGGTAAACGTCTTTTTTCGTGACCTTGTTCAGTTTGCGGTAATCGACGCAGAAGCGTAGTGAACCATCTTTCTTTTTAACTAATACAACAGGTGAAGACCAAGGACTTGTCGATGGTTGAATGACATCATCGTCGAGCATTTGTTTAACTTGATGACGAATAGCATCCTGTTCTCTTTGCGACACGCGCTAAGCGTGTTGGCGAACAGGTTGGACGGTCGGTTCAGTGATGATTCTGTGTTTGATTAAAGGAGTCTGTTTGACCTTCGACGTGGTGGCGAAACAGTCGCTAAATGACGATAGCAGAGTGAGGAGCATCTGCTTCTCATTTTGGTCTGGCGTTCATACTGCGAGAGCCGCTGCCGAAGCATACGTTCCATGACTGTTGCCTCACGAATGAACTGAGAGATTGTTGTAGGAGGATTGCGCACGAGGCCCGCGAAAAGCTGTTCCTTTAGGCCTCGCATTAACAGACGCACCTTCTTGTCTTCTGGCATTAGTGGATCGGCCCGATGGAACAGTCGCGCCATGTCTTCGACGAACATGGCGACGGTTTCGTTTGGCATTTGGAACCTCGAAGACAGTGCCTGTTCGGCTCTTTCTTTCCTTTCGGGAGTGCTGCAGGCTTCGCAAAGCAGTCGGTAAAACTCCTGCCAGCTGGTAAACGAGGCTTCGTGGTTTTCGTACCATACTCTCGCCGCGTCTAAAAGGGAAAAGTAGACGTTCTTCAACTTACGGCGATCGTCCAGTCGTTAAAGGCGGCGACCCGGTTGAAATGGTCCAACCAGTCTTCAACGTCCTCAAAGGCGTCGCCATGGAACGGGTTAGGCGTGCGAGGCGCGTTGAGAATGCATGGTACGGCAGCATTTGGGATCCCCTCGGTTTGGCTTGCGGTAGTTGTTGTCATCTTCCTCACGGAGCTTGCCAGGGGGCTGTATTGCGGTGGAAGACCTTGGAGGCGACGGCTGCTTCGATAGATTTCTGCCGTCCCCGAGGTACTGGCGTCGGTACCTCGAAGTACTATGGTACCTCGAAGTCGGTACCACGACGAACCAACGTCTGGGCATCTTGGTTTCACGCGTACTCTCGTGAGGATCAAGCATAAGTACTATTGGCAAAACCTCACAAAAACCGTGAAGCAGTACGTCAGAAGTTGTCGAGATTGCCAGCGTCGCAAAGTTCCACCTCTGAAACCAGCCGGTCTGCTTCAGCCTGTCCGACCTCCTTGCTCACCTTTTGAACAAGTCGGGATGGATTTACTCGGCCCATTTCCCAAGTCTTCGGCTGATAACCGCTGGATCGTCGTCGCCACCGATTACCTCACTCGATACTGCGAAACACAAGCCGTTCAGCGAGCTACTGCTTCAGATGTTGCTAACTTCTTCATCAAAAATATCGTCCTTCGACATGGTGCTCCCGCTGTCGTCATCACAGACCGTGGTACGGCCTTCACTGCCCAGTTGGTCCGAAATATCCTGCAGCTGAGCGGGACAACGCACCGTACGGCAACTGCGTATCACCCGCAGACTAACGGTTTAACTGAGCGTCTCAACAAAACGATTGCGGATATGCTTTCCATGTATGTTGCCACGGACCATAACAATTGGGACGAACTGCTCCCGTATGTGACATTCGCGTACAACACTGCCCTACAAGAAACCACAGGGTTTCCTCCTTTTCGTTTGGTCTACGGACGCGACGTCACCACTATGCTCGACGTGATGCTCCTACCAACTTCGTCGCAACATACCGCACCAGATACAGACGCCTTTGTTCAGCGTGCCGAAGCAGCGCGGCACCTTGCGCGGCAACGAATTCTATCCCGACAACGTCAAGATGCTCGTCGTTACAACATATCTCATCGAGACGTCACATACAACCCGGGAGATCTTGTATGGGTTTGGACCCCTATACGTCAAAGAGGCCGGTCAGAAAAATTATTGCGCCGATACTTTGGACCCTACATAGTTTTGCGTCGTCTAAGTCCTGTCAACTACGAAGTTATTCCAGCCGACAGTTCACACCACTCCCGTAGACCACGTTCCTCTGACATTGTTCACGTTACCAGGATGAAGCCCTACCATTCGCGCTGACTCTCATCCACAAAATTTGTGATTCGGCCCCTGTCGTCTCGTCCGTTGTCTTTCTCATTTCTTTTATTTTTTTTTCCTTGTGGCATTTAACATCTCCCCAACTTTATTTATTTATTTATTTATTTGTTTTTTTTTTCTTTTTTTGGAGGGAGGGGTAATGGCACATGATAGTTACGCTAGCTGTCGAGGAAGAAGTGTGCGTGGTAGCTGCTGCGAAAACGAACTGTAAACGGCCGTTCGCTTAGAACTGACTGACTGGCTTTTCCTCGCGTGACAATATGAACACTCCCGGTGCATTTCTGCCTTTGCCGTCACCGTGATGATCTGTATAAAGTCCATGGGCGATAGCACAGTCACAGGGTGTTGTATGCTACTTGTGCGAGTTAAAGCACGGTAGAGAAGCAGACGGTGGTGGCTCAATCTGGCGTCCGCGAAGGAAGAAAGCTGAGAGTAGCGTGCTGTCTTTCGTCGCGCGAAAGAACGTGGGGGTCTACGAGGGAGGGGGGGAGGCAGGGAGGGGGGCGGCAGTGTGCTCCGGCAGCAAGCGCGCATTTAGCGACTGGGCGCAAAGGAAACTGACGAACACGGCTCAGTCTCGAGCGCCATATATAAAGGAAAGCGGGAAGGTAGCACGGGAAGAATGGGGCAGTTCGACTTACCAACAAGTACGTGTTCTGCACGGCCGCGCGCGATCGCATGTGCCATATATTGTAAAGAATCTGCAGACGGCTCACACGTTGGTGCGCGCTGTGCTCTTGCCGCTGTGGTGTTGTTGCGAAAGACCGCACGAAGTTCAGTTCTCTCACTGCTGCTACCGCGTTTGCTCAAACTAGCGTTTTGACAGCGAGTGCCGACCCTCATTGACAGCGATGCGTTCATGTTTGCTTGTGTGCGCTGACACCAAATTCTTAATTCACTTAGTAAATTCAAATGTTCCCAAGTTTGTACTGCCAATAAAACTGATATCCTTAATTCAATCTACAAATTTTCTATCGCAATCGATTCTTTGCCTTTCGGGTGAAACTGACTTTTTTGAAAATTGCTTGTGACTACACTAGAGGCCAGAGGGAAAATTGGGGCATACATTTTTGTGGAGATATAGTACCACTAGTACAAGTAATCTTTGACTGTCATTATGACAGTTGCGGCGGCACTCATATCCATCGCGAATGGCGAATTGCATCGTCTGTCGGCGCAACGCGCGAGATGCATGCCGAAGCCGCTGGAGATTCGGACGTAAATCGAATTGCGACGCAATCCATGGATCTTTCTGTTGCCCAGTCCCAGATATCGAGTGCTGAGATACCACGACTGGAGATTTATGCTACTTCGTTGCCTGCACCGGCTGGGAAGCGTGAGAAGGTATATGCGTCGAGAATGTCGGCGTCCACAATGACAGGTGACGCAAGTATTATGTTCTTGAAGTTGGAGGGCCCCGTGAGCGACGTGGCTAGACAGGTATTTGAGATTGGGCAACCGGCAAAGGGCGTGATGCCAGGTTACCGTGTTAAAGGTCGAACGTAGAGATATTGGTGAAAATTTTTAGGCATCCGTATGATGGCAAGACATTCTTTTTCTGTTATGTGGTGATTAGCCTCAGCTTTTGAGAGGGTGCCGTTGGCATAGGTGACCACGTATTCACGAACGATGATATTACGCTGGCCGATCACAGCGCGCCAAGGCCGACACCGCTAGCATCAGTGTTTCTTCCACAGCTGGTTTCGACACCACTCACCAAAGTCACGTGGGGTAAGGGACAAACTTGTGCCACTGCTGCCGCGTTCGTCGTCGTCATCTTCCATAGCTTGTTTTTTAGCCTTTGCATCTCATATGCGATAAGTAAGGACACCTGCTAGTTTCCTTCCATTTTTTTATACTAGGACAGCACGTGATGCCAAATGACTGTGATGGGCTGTGTTACGCCGCGCTTGAGCTTCTTAGTCACGTCATCATCGGGGAGACATCTTTCGTTCGCTAATAGTCGGTAAAATAGCTGCCCAATCAGTGCATGGCTTGCGTGGTCTAAAGCATGCGACAGTCATTATACAGTTGTGCAATAACGTTTGTCCCCTTATGTACGTTGAACGCCGGTACCTTTATGGGACGTTACGGTGCGCATCCCTTCAAGACGTTTAGTTTAACGTGCGGGAACGTAAACATGACAAGACTGTTAAAAGAGAGAGCGCCGTCTGGTGCCATGAGTCAAACGTATCCAAGTCAAGGCAGTTCATTAGCAACCATACAGTTGTTGCTACGCGGACGCGTCTCGTATAGACGTACCGACGCCGCAATCGTCGAATCACCTCAGAAATTCGACTCGCTGCGCACTCATAACGAACGTTTGAGTTGAGCTTAGAAGAAGGGAAAGCTCACTTGAAGAAATACTGGCGACCAACGAGAGCGGGAGCATAGCCATGACGAATATTCATGCTGCAGCGGAAGTAATGGGTTCCGCTATGCTGGACAACGCTTTTTTTTGCGTGTCTAAGCATTAGGAACGTTCAGCTCAACAAATAACGTACGTTATCACAGCGCACGTAAACAACAGAAATCAAACAAGGCTCGGTTCATGCGCTGTGATGACAAGGGTATTTCTTTACGTACGTGATGCAAGGTAAATCTAAATAGGTCGCGAAGCCTCGGGCGAAAGGTGGTTCTGGACAAATTGCCACGGACATCAGCAGGGTTTGGTATGCAAGCAGCGGTTTAAGCGCAGCTATGTGAGGAGGGAGCAAACACTGGAAAAGAAAAAAGCGTTTTAAATAAAACAGTACAAAAATGTGATTCACTAAACGAAAATAAAATGCGCAATAAAATTTATGTAGGCGTGGCAAGAAAAGAAGAGAAAACTTTTGTTTTATCATTATCAATAAAACTTGTTTTAGCGCCTGCCATAATATCACTCACCACGACCACATGTAATATCATGCGGCTGAATAATTTAATTAAATTATCATGTTCTAGGTGCCAAAATGCGATCTAATTATGAGGCACGCTGTAGTGGGGGACTCCGGAAGTTTGGACTTTATGGGATTCTTTAACGGCCACGCTGCACTTAAAGTGTGCAGAAAGGCGCACTCGTAAAGTTCACCTGTCACAATACGCTCTCCTCAGAAGTTGTCTTGTTTGCTTGTCGGTGTTTGTCGGAGTTTTGTGGCGCGGGTAGCTTCATCGTCTCTTAACATTTTCAGTGAAAAGTAGTTACTTACGTCAGCCAGGTAATTGTTTACTCTAGCTGTTTTCGTTCAGCTGTGCTGGCCGACGGACTTGGCATCTGTCGATGAGACCAGCACTCTACACCTAAAGCTGTCGTTGGCCTCCAAAAAAAAAAGGAATATTCTCTGCAGGGTCACGATTTTGACACTCGTGCGCGGACCTCCTGCTGCATCGCCTTTCTCGCTGGAAGTTCGAGGTGCCCATCAGATCGAAGGGCGGGGCATTCGAATTGTAGGCCACCAAAACAAATTTCGCGCCTTTGAGAACAAAATGACTTCGCTTTTGTTTTTAACGGCTATGGAGTCACATTATTTGTTTATTCCGCCAGAAGAGTTCCCTCGCTACACAGATGGCACTAAGTCCCATGAATCGGCGATGAACTGCCATGTTTTGAACGTATGAGTTTCTATGAAAGCTCCGCTACCAGGTATATTTACCTTTCGTGATTCATTTTAGTAGCAAACATTACTCCACAACTATCTATTGTGCGGGCTAGTCAACTTGCTGACCAACAGTGCTTGCATCCTGAACTTCAAAATTTAGTTTTCTTGTCGCAGAGTGCTCTGTCGACGCTACTTGGCAGAAAGGGGGTGGCATCGAGGAGAAGGGCAACAACGAGTGGGAAATACGGGCTCGGCGACGGCAGCAAAATCAAGGCTGTCAGAGGAATGGCGACGCTGTTAGGAGCGTCGCCCGTTGATTGACTATAGGACATAGGTTGTTGCATGGCTGCGGGCGTACAGAGGTGGCAGTCACGAATGACGTGTTGAACAAGGCCGCATTGGCAGCAAATTGGGTGGTTAACCGCCGCACGCGAAGTCTCTTGGGTAGATGGGCGTTATTGGGACAGGGAAGGTTGGGAGTTGAATACTGGAGCGCTCAGAGGCGGGTGAATTGGTAGGTGGGTCGGCAGTCTAAGTTGCCGAACTTTCTTGGCGGACATCAAGGGAGCAGAAATCGGAGCTGAGTGAAGAGAAGTTGGAGCGCAGTCAGAGACTTGCTCCTTGATGACGTATTCGATGAAGATGCCGACTGACCGTGAGCCAAAGGCACAAGCGAAAATTGAGAGGCAACTTCTCCACTAATAAAGTCCTTAATCTGATGGCACAGCGAAGTTTCATCAAGGACAAGGGCCAAGGCCGTCACCAAACTGGACTGCCGAGCATGTCGACGGGTGGGAACCTGCTCTTCGCGTACTTCGCCAAAGCTATGACAAAGGGTGATGACTTCAGACACTGTTCTGGTATCATTTGCCAGCAGTACCCGGAAAATTTCCCTGTACTTTTCGGAATGCACCTTAGCAAAATCGACTCGCTTGCACATGTCGGCTACAGTAACAGGTGAATGTCGCACCGCTCTGCTGCGCACCATCACGTAAGCATTGCTACTGGCGAAGCTCGCTACCGGCAGGGAGCCAAAATACTGTCGTGAAGGTTGGTTTAAAGACCAGCCACCTCATGAAATCATGTTAGTGCTTGCAGTACCACAAGCTGGCAACGTTGCTAAAGTAAAATATCAGTTTCATTAAGCCGTCCCAATGATTGTGGGTGCTGACCTGCTCATAGGAGGTGAATCAGTTCTCGGCGTCCTGGCCTTTTGTGCTGCTGAAAATTGCTGGCTCACATTAAAGGAATGGGCGGCTAGACAAGACCACGGAAGGCACCATTGCAGCTGGATGTGGTCGGTTGTGAAGTTCCAGGTTTCCTTGTTTATCCAAGTAACGGGGTTTATTCAGGTTGTCTAACAGGAGCGACAAACGCAGCCCCGGAACCAAGGGCCCAGCGGATGGTATTTGGAGGGCCAGTGACAGAAATAGAATAGAAAAAAATGGCGAATAGGTTTATGTTATAGCGCCCTTAGTCTGATTCGTATTGTGTTTAGTTATCAAAATACTTTTTACTTCGTAACAGTAGCGCAACAAACGTTCCTTTAAAGTGACAAGCTGCACGTAATTATTTGATTTCTCATCCAATGAGAGTTCTTGGAAAACCATTCAAGGCGGCACGCACCGCGACAGGCTGTTGAGTGAAGCATGACCAGGGGTGCTATAACTTAAGGCTATTGCAATCTTTTGAAATTCTGCAATCAGCCATCCACGATTGGCAAAAAACTTTCGGACCACCCCCACTTCACCTTCTGTCACAGGACGTTACAAAACCGCGAAAACTCATTGCGTTAAAGTGACGTGTACGCGTTAAAGATACATTCATCTGCCAAAAAACTTTTTTCCGAACTAGAGACTACTTCATTCCCACATGAATAGAAGATGGCTGCTCACCGATCGCTCAGGCACTGGCTACTCGCACCTGCCGGAGAGCATGTATTTGCGTATAATAAAACTTTTTGCCTTGCAGCACACCCCAATCGCGCACTCTGTCAACTTTTCTTTCCTGAGGATCCGTTTTAGTGGCATCCATAACCTTCTGTTGCACGCCACCACGGTTTCTGACCAGCCACCACAATCTAAGTAAGGGGAAGAGGACCAGTCAACGATGCCAGCACGATCCTCCTCATCCGGTTATGTATATTCACTCCTCTGGCTGGGCCCCATCGAAACGCCCTACGCTTAAACATGCGCCTCGATTCATGTTTGTCAATTAGATAAGAACAACCGCTCAATGTAGGCAACATTATTCATTTTGAAAGCAAGTAAAAGTGACCTTCTATAAACGAAGAGAGCATTTGATTCGGCCATTCAGAAGACGCTCCGGTTACCACCCCTGGTTTGCCAACTATTTCTCGTGATTTTTTCTTATATCTTCGTAGTTGTACCACAATCGCTTATCTACTTATACAGAACTATCTATTCTAAGTACGACAGCGAGTGTTTACTATCACTAGGGAAGCAATGTGCGTAGAAGCTATTGTGAGCTTTAGAGACGAAAGCTGCCTGCACTTCAAGAAGATATGCTTACTCTCACCTCTGTACAACTGACCACGGACTCAGCACAAGAGTCATGACTATAAAATTGAAAGAAGAGCGTTTGTGTTTGTCACACTGTGCTTTTATGTCTTAATCTGAAATTTTGAGAATATTTTTTTATGTAATTTTCCTGACCGAACTTAAAAGCCATGGTGCGCGCTTTTTGATACAACTAGGTGGTTGTATTGGCATTGAGTATTCTGTGGCAACGCAGGGAAAACTACAGGGGTTGAACTTCTGCACATGTGTTACCGCACCATGAACTCCAACACCGTATGACATCGCTTTTGGCATTTGAGGGTAGATACAGATTGGGGTGGCTTCCACTCTGGACACGGTTTCGAATTTGCCAGAATGTGGATAAAAAGGATGAAACATAGGTCATGTTTACGACTCAGTTGTCTATTTTCTCTTATTTTGCTGTAGAAAATGACGTGTTGATGTTTTCTGTTTTGGAGATTAAACTACTGTGGATCAAAAATGTGGGACGTCTGTCCGAAGCACTCTCAATTGTACACGATTAGCCTCCGCAGCTTTTCCTTTATTGCCACAGAAAGGTATCCGTGAGTATTGAGTTGAAACCCAGACCACACAATAGCGTCAATTTAGAGAACTCTTTCCAAAGGAAACGGACAAGCAGGGCTGTGTGCCTATGTGTAGTAGAATGTAACAAGCTGATTATCATCAAAATCTTCATGGCATGACTTCCTACTATCGTCACGACTAGTTCCGGATCTTGTGTCTTATCAGTTAAGCAAATTATTATGGGGCAAACAAATTGGCTGATGACCACCTGTGCATCTCGCAGGTCCTCCGGCCACGGCAAGAAGCTCCAAATGATACGATAGACTCGGAAATCCTCGCCGACTTGGGGGGAACACCGATGGCATATTCCGCGTTTACGTCGCTGCCTCCCTCAAAAAGGGACACCACGCTGCCAGGCGTTGCTATGACAGGGAACCAGCTATTCTTCGTCGGCCATTGTACCGCATGGTGTGAGAAACAAACAACGGAACCACCGCCTTGGCTATTTGGCAACTCCATCTACCCACCTGGCCGCTCTCGGTGCATCGTACCACTTATGAACATGCCCGAGTTCTCCGCTGCATTTCACTGCAAGCAGGGGTCGTACATGAACCCGGCAAAGAAGTGCAGGTTCTGGACTTGAAAGCGGTACAGCCGACGCTTTCGTTGTGCAGTTCTCTGTCGGTCGCTGCATAAAAATTTCACGTTCTATCTGCAATCTAACATATAAGCTTACCACCTAAGCTTTCTCGCGCGTGTGTGCGCGTACACTCGCCTCTGTTTCCTGCTACTAAGCTGCTCTAAAAAAAAGGAATATTGTGTTGATATCTTGCTGTGTGTTGGTAATAGCGCCAGTACACAACTAGTCCAAGCACAGTGAAATATGCTGTCTTATATTAAATCTCGCATACAACAATACGTCATACTATTGTCCTGCTTGTTTTCGGAAAAGAACATACAAGTTAAGAAAAGTTGTCTTTTTGGTGTTTTGGCTATATGCCAAAACGCAATGCAGCTAATTTAACGGCACAAGCACGCGAAATGGAAACGTGAGAACTTAAAAAAAGGACAACGGAAAGTGGGCGCACTTTTGAACAAAAATATCCAAGTATTTCCATATGCGAAATATGGCTTAATCTGTTACCGTACGCAAAATTGAACCTGTGACCTGCCGACGCTTAGAGAACGCTACATACGCTCGAAGGACCTCCTAATTTTTATGTCTCTGATGCATCGGAGCATTCTGTAAGGCTTAAAACAGCGCCTTTACCAGTTTCTCGTTCAGGCCGAGATAGACAAGACTTGTTAAGCTCAGACATTGGGACCAAGATATTGCGCTACGTCTTTGTGACCACCGTTGTAGAAGCCACACAAGATTGTCAACTTGTATAATTGGGACTGTGTTTATCACTATGATGTGCACGCGGTCTAGTACACGGACTAGTTCGGCGCGATGAGCATGTTGCTCGGTACTCTGGAGCCACCTTGTCGTCATCGTTGGGTGGAAGCACAGTGATAACAATGACGACAGCTACGCAAGTAAAATCATAATTCATCTACTTAGGCATGTACCCGCTTCAATTTTAGTACATAATGCCGACTTACTGTCTCCTAACGTTACGCCCATTAGGTTATGATACATCCCTCATTGCGTAGTCCGTAGCTTATGTTCAAGCTTCTTTCTTATGCCCAGACATCTAGTCCGATTAAGTCATTCTTGACAGAACACATGTACTAAACTGTTGTTACATGTTAAATAATACGGTTAGGAGGAGTTTATAGCTTGTGAATGCCTGGAAGCTGTTTTTTAAATAATACTTTATTAAATTACCTGGCGATTGCCTTCTAATAATTACGTACGTTCCCCGTCAGCTCCCGCTACGCTCCTCAAGTTGGTCTACTGAAGAGATTCCGTGGCGAAGATTGATATTTGAAACTGTCGAGCTGAATTTGCATGAATAGGTTTTTGGGCCCACAGCGCTCTGGAATTGAGCGTCACGCACGCTGTAAAAACATGACAAAGTGAAGAAGGAATGAGGACTTGAGAGACGACCGCATGGAACCAGAATTGCTTAGCGGTGTAATGAACTCTCCATAGGAAAAAAGAAGTCGTAGTTTTGTCCGAAAGGTGAAGAATCGGTTAAGATAGGAAATTAGTAGACAGCTATATGAAGTTAGGACAGAAGCTTCATTGGCCGCATAAACTTGGATACATTCGCTTACTGACTGAAATACCAAGCACGGTGTCAGCGTGCACAAGTAAAAACGAAATTATAACACTCGTTAAGCGTGGACAACCGCTGTGAAAATGATGGTGCGTGCATGCGTGGCAGCAGCAGCAAGTGAAGTCACTTTCCTGCGGTCTAACGCTTTAAGGAAACAGCGGCAAGAACACAGCGTGCACAAATGTATGAGCCGTCTGCAGATCTTTCAATATACGGGGAGAGTGACCGCGCAGGATTGAGCAAAAGCACGCGGTTATTTGCGGAATCGGAGACGCCCTCCCTCCCTTCCATGCTGCCTCTCCGCTTTGCTCCATACATGACACGCGAGATTGAGCCACGTTGGTCAGTTTTCCTTGCACACGACTGCGAAATGCACAGTTGCGTCGGGAGCCCAACGACGATCCCCCTCCATTCCTTCCTGCCTCTCATCTCCCCATGACCTTGCGCGCAGTTGTAGACTGCGCGCTTGCTCTCAGAATTCTTCCTTCGCGCCCGTCATATTGAGCTGCAATCGTCCGCATCCTCGCGTGGTTTGACTCGCATACACAGCATACGATGCGCAGCTACGGTGGTAGCGCCCTTGGACTTTACACGGAACAGCATGGCGATGGCGACAGCAAAAATTCGCCTGGGGTGTCCATATGCTTGCTATCGCAATAAAATGCTGCTTCATTCATACCATACTTGTAAGTTGCCAGGCAGGTTCAGACATAGAGACCAACAGTGACGCAAATATAGACAATTTGCGTGCCTACTCCCAAACATCCCCGAGCGACCGAGCCCCTTCAGTTAATTCTTACAGATCTGAAAGCGAAGCCGCGTGGAACACCCAAGCTATCATCGAATGAAATAATGTCTTTTTGTCTTTTAGGTAACCTAAATGAGCGAACCACAAGAGGAGAACGAAAACCAAAAATAGCCGCGACAGAAAGGCAAGTAAAAAGGTAACAGTGACATCAACAAATTATGAAGTCACATGTTAAGCAAATAGCTGCGCTGGAAGCAAAAGTGAACCACAGCACCTCATCTGAGCTTGTGCACAAAACATTTGGTATCTTTAAGCTGGGCTAGACACTTAGAGTTAGTTGTAATCAAGTCACTGAAGGGTACGTTTAATGAGCGTTGATGCACCAACCCAAAATATTCTGTCAACTCAATAACACGTTAGTGCCACCACTATGTTTTACTTAAGCAATGCGTCCTATTTAATAGTTTTTATTTCTCATATACACTCTATTTTCTTAGATTCGTGGTGTTACATTTCGCCAACGACGCACGGTATAGCCGGCTAGAAATGTATTTTGCGCCACAAAGTATACCTAGGAAATCTAAGCACCAACTTGCCCAAGAAGAACTCCTTTTGGAACATCTTTCTCGTACAGTGGGCTTGGCGCTTCACTGTCTCCCTTTCTTCTGTCCCTATTCCAGAAATGTATTTTGCGCCACAAAGTATACCTAGGAAGAGAAGTATTTTAATGATTGGAAAATGTAGAGAGGTCGGCCGGATAATGGAGCATCTGGCCTGCTACTCTACGTAAGGGAGGGGGAAGAGGGGAAGAAAAGGGGTCACAATGATGGATGATAATGGGAGGAACAAGGTGAATGACACATTACACAACTGGTATCACAGGCGTGATTCCAGGCCCGTGTCACCTAGGAAACGTGAAAGTGCACGCATTGTCTCTGTCGTCTGCCAGCTCTGTGGCCACGCGCCTAGCAAGAGGTCCTCCGACAGTGGTCCATTGTGGAAATGTCTCAATGTATCTGCCAATGTCAGTCTTTCTCGCGCATACTCAGGGCACACCACGAGCACATGTTCTATAGTCTCTACAGCGCCACACACTGAACAGTCCGGGGAGTCTGTCCATCCAATAATGTGCAAATATTTGCGCGTGAAGGCGACGCCTAATCGCAGTCTGTGTATCAGGCATGTATGAGGGCGTGGAATTCCACGCAGAATAGGAAATTTCATATCGGGATCCAGGCTTTTAAGGCGGACGTGACGAGCGTCTGGCTGGGCCCAGTATGTTCTCGTCGCACTCCTCATTGATTCCGACAGGAGGCATGTGATGTCCGGTCTGGAGAATGGCACTACAGTTCGCATGCCATTGCTGAGGGCGCGCCTTGCTGCAGCATCGGCCATCTCATTACCGTTGAGCCCACAGTGTCCCGGGATCCATTGGAACACTATGCGGTGGTGTTTTTCTTGAGCGTATGAAAGTAGCTCGGTGATCTGCAGGGCCAGAACCTGATATGCGGTGTGGCGCAGGAAGCATCCCAAAATTTGCAGCGCGGGTTTTGAGTCCGTGAAAATGCACCACTCTTGAGGTCTTTCCCCGCAGATGTGGCGAATCGCTTCTCGAATAGCCACAAGCTCTGCAGCGGTTGATGTTGAATTATGGTCTAGTATGAAACCTCGAGTCATCTGTTGGGCTGGTATCACCACAGCTGCTGTCGATGCCTTAGGTGACACGGAGCCGTCTGTGTACACATGAACATATGTCTGGTATTCTGACCAGATGTACGCGAGAGCAAGTTGTTGTAGTCCACTGACGGGAACCAATGATTTCTTTAGTATGCCGGGGACATGTACGCATACGGAAGGTTGAACCATCACCCATGGTGGTTTGACAGGGTGGTATGGAAGGGCATAGCCTGATGTTATGTGGGGTAGATGGCAACGGAGTGCACTTGTGAAACTGCTATCCGGTCGCTCATGTAGAACCGACGTCAATGGATGACAATGGTGTCGCGTCAGTAAGCGTAAATACACACGAAGTGGTTCGTGGGACAGGTATATCGGTAATGGGCATACGTGGGCTTCCTCAATTGCGCCTTTGTTGGAGGCACGCCGTGGCAACCCGAGGCATATTTTGAGTGCCTGCGCTTGGACGCTCTCTAATGTCCGTAAGCAGGAAATGCTCAAGTTTGAGAGTATCGGAAGGCTGTATCGAATGTAGCCCACGAAAAGAGACTGATAGAGTCTTAGTAATGAGCCTTCCGTGGGGCCCCATTTCATGCCTGTTGCGAAGCGAAGAACATGGCAAAACATATTAAGTTTTTGCTTCAACATATTAACATGCCTCGTCCATGACAAATCGCGGTCGATGATAATGCCCAAGAATCTGTGGTGGGAGACATAAGATATTATGACACCGTTAATGGAGATCTGGTAGCGGCAGACGGATTTGCGCGTGAATGCAACCACAGCACATTTTTCGGCAGCTAAGCGCAAACCCTGACGCCGTATGTATCGTGAAGTAGATGACACAGCCCGTTGTAATTTCGCACGAAGTTGTGGGCGTGTTGTACCAGAAGCCCAGATGCAGATGTCATCTGCATATGCACTGATGTGGATGTGAGGTGGAAGCTCGCTCACCAGGCCAATCAGCGCCACATTAAATAATGTTGGGCTGAGAACTCCTCCCTGAGGAACTCCGCGGCATACCTGATGACGGTTAGTGTCTCCGTCAGGCGTGGACATGTAAACGAAACGGCCGCTGAGGTAGCTCACAATCCACAGGTAGAGCCGGCCGCCAATACCCAAGTCATCTAGGGCATCGAGAATGGCTTCATGAAGGATGTTGTCGTAGGCCCCTTTGATATCTAAGAAAACAGCGGCGACGAGTCCGCGTTGACGTTTTTCATGTTCCACTGTCGTAACGAGGTCAATGACGCTGTCAATTGAAGAACGACCCCGCCGAAAACCTGTCATCATGTTCGGATAGAGATCATTTCTTTCCAGAAACCATTCGAGCCTCGCCAGGACCATTCGTTCCATAACCTTGCCAACACAGCTGGCTAATGCAACTGGGCGGTATGAGGTAAGCTCATAAGGAGTCTTTCCAGGCTTCAAGAGAGCAACCAGGCGGCTTATCTTCCACTGCTGCGGAACAATACCGGAGACCCATGTGTCGTTGTAATAATTGAGCAGTGCAGTGCGACCAGCCCTGCCAAGGTGAGACAGAGACGAGTACGAGATCCCGTCAGGGCCAGGAGCAGATGAATGCCGACACGACGCAAGAGCAGCCTCTAATTCGGGCATCGTAAAGAGCAAGTCGTAGTGGTCACTTGAGGAAGGTGGCGCAAAAACTTCGAATTGGATAGAGGCTTGTTGAGTTGTGCCCACAATCATTTTGCAGAAGTCGTCCACTACCTCTACATCATTGCGGCGTTGGTAAAGGGCCAGAGCACTGAAAGGGTACCTTTCTTGTGGGGGAAAACGTAGGCTCCTGACTACATGCCAAATACGTGACAGCGGCTTGCGAGGATCCAGTCATGAGCAGAACTTTCTCCAGCGCTTCCTTCCTAATTTATCGAGATGGCGCTTTATTTGTCGTTGAGCTCGGCGACAAAGGGCGAGATCGTACGTGGATTTCGTCCTTCTATATTTCCTTTCAGCGCGCCGTCGGACTGCGCGCAACCTCTCGAATTCCACGTCGATAGGAGACCCCGATGAAGGTGCACATATGGTCCGCGTGGCCTCACCGAGGGCGGACGTGATCAAGTCTTCTATTTGCGTTGGTGACTCGAGATTCGCACAGGAATTCTCCACGAATGTCTTAAAAGTGGGCCAGTCCGTGCACCGCACATGAGACGAAGTGGTAGGTGCGAACCACTTGACGCAGATATACGTTGGTATGTGATCACTGCCATGTGTTTCCACATCACTGAACCAGCTAATAGAAGACTGTAGTCGTGAGGAAACAAACGTCAGGTCCAACGAGCTACTGTAGGACGTGCCACGCAGAAACGTAGGAGAGCCATCATTAATATTGACGAAATCATGTGAGTGCATAAAGTCGGACAAGGCTTTGCCTCGGTTATTCATTACTGTACTTCCCCATTGGGGGTGATGAGCATTGAAGTCGCCCACAATAATATGGGGAGCTGTGCAACTATGGATTGCTGAGGACAGATACGAGAAATCAATGTGATCTCTGGGTGGAATGTAGCCGCCGAGTATCGAGAAGACCCGCCCTTTAAGCGTTAACGTCAAGCAAATGTAGTGGTTCGTGTTATGGTGCTGGAGGACAAGGCGGTAGTGTGGAATATCTCGGCGTATGCACACTAATACCTTGTTGGTTTCATCAGCTTCTCGAGACCACAGCAATACATATCCAGAAAGGCGGAAAGCAGAAGGCATGTTGGGCTCACATATAACAATCACGGGGAAGCGGTATTTCTGGACGCGCTGTCGGAAGTCACTTATGCGACCACGCAGGCCTCGGGCATTCCACTGCATCACTACACTACGACGTATGTGCATCGACACAGAGGAGGGGTTGTGTGGTAGCGCCATAATGAATCACTGCAATGCCGCCAAGAGCGGCTCAATTGCATCCAAAAACTGAACAACAACCCTTGCTGTTGGCGTATTGAGGCCGGAAAGCAGCGTTCGCATGGAATGTAAAAGTTGTTTCAGAAGAACGTTCACCTGCTGGTCTTCTGTCTGGTCCTTAATGTCCACTGGACCGGCACGGATTGATGGACGCGTTGGTTCGACGAATTTGGATGGCAGAGCAGGCCATTCCACATCAGAGGAGGTGGATAATGTACCCGCATCTTTCTGAACCACCGTGGTAATATGGGGCGCTGCAGCAGGCGGCGTCTTATCATTCTGCAGCTCAATACGTAGAGGCAACGGAGCTGAGAGTTGCTGTGACGTCGGCTGAGACAGACTAGTGACGTGTGACTGTGGGCGTCGGTGTCGGGAACGACGTTTGCGGCGACGAATAGACGCGGCCGCTTCTTGGTGACTTGAGTGTTCTTTTACCATCTTCTTCAGGATAAGCCTCTCGTTCTTCATCCTAGGACAGTCTTTAGCCGTCGCCTCATGAGCGCCGAAGCAGTTGGTGCACTTGACTGTCTCCGTCTTGCAAGTGTCATGCTGGTGCGATCCACCGCATCGACGGCAGGATATTTCGTTTCTGCAAACAGCACTCACATGGCCAATCCTGTTGCATTTGTGGCATTGAACAGGCTTGGGAACATACAGACGGACAGGATGCCGCACATAGCCCACCTTGACGTGGGATGGGATAGAGTCGGCTTCAAAAACTACTTTAACACACTGTGATCGGCCGAAACGATGAATGTCGACTATCTTGGCCGTAGATTTGATGAGTGTCCGCAAGTCGCTGTCTGTTATTTCAGGGTCTACGTCTGTAATAACTCCAGCGGAAGTCCGTTTTCCGTGAGAGAGATAGGGGCGGACCGGCATACCGCCTAACACTCCAATTTCTTTCAGTTTGTCCACGGACCCCCGAGATTTCACATCTACCGTTAGGACATTCTTCCAAGCGTTGATTCTCACCTCTTGGACTTGTCCCGGAATCAGCTGGTCGAAGAATTGGGACAGCCGCTGTCTGTTGATTGTATTCAAATTAGCCGTCTCTGTTGTGGCTACGAAAGCCACAGAGAACCCGTCAGGTGCGTCAACATTCTCTGCAGGCAACTCCCTCGCTGCTGATGTCCGGCGTAACGCGCCAAGTTTGTCAACAGTCTTTGTAGTCGACTCACCAGCTGTTGATGTCCGGCGCAACTTCCTTTTCAGGCGGCGCGATTCAACAGGCGTGAAGCTGCTACTGTCGGAATCCATCTCAGTCACCGTGGAGTCATCTGCCGAATCTGGAAGCTCCACGTCGGTGACGGTCGTAGCACAGAGGGCACCAACCGGCCGAGCAGCCGCTGGGTCAACTGCGTCGACGGGAAGCTGCACGGGACGTGTGCCCGCCATCCCGAAGGACGACGCGATCACTGTGTACACACAATATTAAAAAGCTACAGAAAAAAGGAACAGCCGAAAACACAGATGCTCTCTACCTAGGAAATCTAAGCACCAACTTGCCCAAGAAGAAGTCCTTTTGGAACATCTTTCTCGTACAGTGGGCTTGGCGCTTCACTGTCTCCCTTTCTTCTGTCCCTTTTCCAGAAATGTATTTTGCGCCACAAAGTATACCTAGGAAATCTCAGCACCAACTTGCCCAAGAAGAATTCCTTTTGGAACATCTTTCTCGTACAGTGGGCTTGGCACTTCACTGTCTCCCTTTCTTCTGTCCCTTTTCCAGAAATGTATTTTGCGCCACAATGTATACCTAGGAAATCTAAGCACCAACTTGCCCAAGAAGAAGTGCTTTTGGAACATCTTTCTCGTACAGTGGACTTGGCGCTTCACTGTCTCCCTTTCTTTTGTCCCTTTTCCAGAAATGTATTTTGCGCCACAAAGTATACCTAGGAAATCTAAGCACCAACTTGCCCAAGAAGAAGTCCTTTTGGAACATCTTTCTCGTACAGTGGGCTTGGCACTTCACTGTCTCCCTTTCTTCTGTCCCTTTTCCAGAAATGTATTTTGCGCCACAAAGTATACCTAGGTAGAGCCGGCGCGGATGCAACGGACGCCGGGGCTTCATTCAAAGCGGCGCACATTTTGGCCCGTACAGCGCTGCCGTAACGCTTCCTGCCAAGCGCGTCCAGGCATGTTTCAATGCCACGTATCTTCGTGTGTGTGTGCGTGAGTGTGTGTGCATGTTGGTGCCCACGCTTGTCAAAGCGCGGCAGCCGGGGAGAGGAGCTCCCCCAACTGTGAAGCGAGGAGGTCTGACCGGCGCCGGCCCGGCGGATGCGTCACTTCTTGTCTCAACGTGTCTCTCAGCGTGTCCGTGCCCCGCCGTCGTCACGGGCGCCTCTCGCAAGCCGTTCCTTCTTGCCCTCGACTCCGAGAGTATAAAAGCAGCTGCCCCGGACGCCGAGGGAGGCTCCGATTTCTTCCGTCGAGTAACGTGCTCTCCCGTCTCCCCACTTCGGTAGACCTGACCGGCCGCTCTTTTGCGATGTTAGAATGAACAAGTTGTTCTTTTAGCAGTCGACTCATGCTTTGCCAGGACCTTCGGATGCTTCCAGCTGTGCCCCAGGCCGCCAGGCCAACGCTACTCTTGGGGCTCGCGACCCAAGTGCAACAACTGGCTGCTAGCGGTGAGATCGCGACAATGGAGGCCAGCAGCGAAGAAATGCGGTTGACTGTATGCTAAGCAGCACAACGACCATCCGGGAGCAGTGCAACGAGCCCTGTATGATGACTGGTTGCCAGCAGCGGAATGACTGCGCTGAATTCTTGGCTGCGAGGTTTGGTGAGTGCAGGACTTTCTTCTGAGTTTCCCAGGCTTTGGTTAGTGTCAGAAACAGAGCTGCTAATTGTGGTTGTCGTTGCTGCCGGGTTAGTTTGCGACAAGACAATAGTAGGCAGTAGTGAAAGCAGCATTCGGAGCAGCCATGGATTTGAAGTGGTTGCGCAAACCGAAATTGCTGGAGCTTGCAAGAGAGTTGGGTCTGGATGTCTCAGTCAAACTCAGAAAACCAGAACTCCTAAGGGCTATTCTTGAGTTAGAAACTGAGGATGACGAGCTGTCGGAATGCCTTGAGACCATTGAGGAGAGGGCAAAAAGACAGGAGCGCGAACTTAAAGAGCAAAAAGAGAAAGATGAGCGCGAAATTAAAGAGCAAAAAGAGAAACAGGAGCGCGAACTTAAAGAACAGAAAGAGAAAGATGAGCGCGAACACGCTTTGGAAATGAAGCGTCTCGAGGTAGAGATGGAACGCGCTCGTAATGGAAGTCAGGCACACGGTGCAGGAGAACGAGTATCGTTCAAAATGGCTGACCTGATGTGGCCGTTTAAGCTTGGAGAGGACATTGGTTTGTTCCTGGTTAACTTTGAGCGAACGTACGAGAAGCAGGGGTTCTCTCGGGAAACGTGGCCACAGCGCTTGCTCACTTTGTTACCCGGCGAGGCAGCCGACGTAGTCGCTCGCTTGGATAGAGAGGAGGCAGAGGGTTTCGACAAAGTGAAATCGAGTCTGCTAAAAAAGTACAGGCTGTCAGCGGAGGCGTTCCGTCGGAAGTTTCGGGAAAATGAGAAAGGCAAAAGTGAGTCGTATACAGAGTTTGCCTACAGGCTTATGTCAAACATGCAGGAGTGGCTCAAAGAAGAGAAAGCGTTTGGTGACCACGAGAAAGTTCTGCAGTGTTTCGGGGTGGAACAGTTTTATAGTCGGTTACCTGAGAACGTGCGGTACTGGGTCTTGGATACGCCAGACGTTGGTACGGTGGCTAAAGCCGCTGAGCTAGCCGAAGAGTTTGTGACGCGTCGGACTCACGGAGCTAAGGACGGTCAAAAGGGTGAATTTAGCTCCACGTTTGAGAGGCCGAAGTTCAAACCCAGGAGAGCAAGGGGCGACACACGTAGTGCGGATGCGAGTGAAAGCAGTCCGACCGAACGTAACGAGACGGTGGCAGCCGAAGCCGAACGCAGAAAGCGCTTCGAGACGAGGCAAGCGCGCGTCTGTTATACGTGCCAGAAGCCGGGTCACTTTTCGGCGCAGTGTCCGGAAACAAAAACTAAAGTCGTGTTTTTGTCATTATTCAGCACTGACGAGAACATGAAGCTTCTCGAGGCTTACATGCGAGACCTCCTCGTGAAGGGGAAAGAGTGCCGAGTGCTTCGCGATTCCGCAGTTACAATGGATGTAGTTCACCTCTCTTACGTAGAACCCGATATGTTCACGGGCGAGTGCGCATGGATCAGGCAAGCCGTGGAAGCTCATAGCGTGTGTCTGCCCGTAGCAAAAGTGCTTATTGAAGGACCTTTCGGAGCACTTGAGACGGAGGCCGCAGTGTCATCTATGCTGCCCCCGCCCCCAGTACCCGTACCTATTTTCGAACAGGTCCGATCACCTCCTGCGCGAGAAGGGGCTTTTGTTTGGTGAGGCTAGCGTTCAGGCCTCAACCAAATCGAAAGTTCGGGAGCTCGCTGCAAATGCGGTAGTTGCGGGGCCGACGTTGTCGAACAATGAGAAAGGGTCAGAGGCGCAGCAAGCTGATATTCAGAGCACGTCCGAAGTGAATAAAATTAAGCTTGTAGCGTTGAAGGCACCAGATATTGGAGAGGAAATGCCCGACACGGGAAAGTTAGAAGAGCTATCTGCAGATTTGCTCATCGCGCATACGTCAGACGGACTTAATAGGTTGCTGAAAGTCAGCCGGTCGGCTTTGATAACCGAGCAAAAAAAAGGATGGCATCCTAGAAAACATACGCTGCAATGTCAAGGAAGGCATCGCCAAGAAAAATGCTCGTTTTGTGGAAAGAGGTGGGGTCCAGTACCGGAAGTATCTAGACCGCAGGGGAGTAGAGTTCGATCAGCTGATCGTGCCTCAGTGCTACCATCAGGATCTGTTGCGCTTGTCGCATGGGGGTTCGTGGTCCGGACACCTAGGAGTTAAGAAAACTAAGGACCGTCTCTTGCAAGAGTACTATTGGCCAGGGTGTTTTCGGGACGCAGACCACTTTGCGAGGACATGTGACACCTGTCAGCGGGTGGGCAAACCAGGGGACAAATCGAGGGCACCGGTGAAGTTGGTACCTAACATTACGGAGCCTTTTAGACGGCTCGTTATTGATACAGTGGGACCTCTGCCAGTAACAGCCGCGGGGTACAGACACATTTTGAATGTGATCTGCCCAGCGACAAAGTTCCCTGAAGCAGTGCCGCTTAAAGAACTCAGCTCAGTTGAGATGCACTACTGTCCATATTTGCGCGAGTGGGTTTTCCTGCGGAAATCCAGTCAGATCAGGGCACAGTGTTTACTAGCTCTTTGACGACAGCCTTTCTCGAAAGGTGTGGGGTAAAGCTGTTATACAGCTCAGTGTACCACCCACAGTCGAATTCCGTTGAGAAGGTCCACTCGGTCATGAAGCGCGTGTTGAGAGCATTGTGTTTTGAACAACAAACTGACTGGGAGCTGTGTCTGCCTGGGGTGATGATTGCATTAAGGACCGCGCCGCATGCGGCTACGGGGTTTTCGCCAGCTGAGCTGGTGTACGGTCGCTCGCTGCGGTCTCCGCTTCGCATGATTCGAGAATCGTGGGAAGGCAGGGGCGACGACCCTATCGTGGTGGAGTACGTGCTTAGGCTCCTCGAGCGCTTAAGAAGGGCACAGGAGTTGTCAGGTGAAGCAATGGCAAAAGCCCAGCAGAGGGCCAAAGTTCGTTATGATCGGACAGCCAGGGCCTGTCGTTTTGAGGTGGGCGATGAGGTAATGATATTGCGCACATCTCTAAAAAACAAACTCGACGTGCAGTGGGAGGGCCCAGCACGGATTGTTCAGAAACTGTCGGACGTCAACTACGTGGTAAGCGCCCGTGGTGTTGTCGTCTTTCTTGTGTGTGTTGTGTTTTTTTTGGCGCAAAATCTTTCCAGTACGTGGTGAGTCTGCCAGGAAAACAGAAAGAAGAGCAAGTTTACCACTGTAATCTGCTCAAACCCTATAGAGAACGGGAAGCAGTGGTGTGTATGATGGTAAACGTTCCCGAAGAGCTGCCGGTCGAGCTTCCGGGACTAGGCTCAGTGACGAACAGGGAAGACACCGATCAAGTCACTAGTGACTTAATCAGTAAAGCACCGCTGTCGCCTGAGGAGAAAACCGAACTACACCAGCTCTTACAAGAGTTTGAAGGTGAGTTCTCTGAGAGGCCTGGTAGGACTTCTGTTCTTACTCATGAAATAAAAACCTCCCCAGAGCCAGTACGATCCAAGCCGTACCGGGTGTCACCCCGCCAGCGCGATATTATGGAGGCTGAGGTAAATAAAATGCTACAGCTTGGTGTTATTGGAGCGGGTGAGAGCGATTATACCTCCCCTTTGATTTTAGTTGAGGTACCGGGCAAGGAACCTCGTCGTTGCGTCGACTACCGCGGGCTTAATTCCATCACTAAGGATAAAATTTATCCGATCCCTAACATCGAGGAGGGCCTTGAGAAAGTTAGTAGCGTTCAGTTTATTTCCACCCTAGATCTTGTCAGGGGTTATTGGCAGGTTCTACTTACAAGAGAGGCTAGTAAGTATGCGGCGTTCATTTCACCTATGGGAACATTCCGTCCTAAAGTGTTGAGTTTTGGTTTGAAGAACGCGCCATACTGCATTTCAAGCCTCATGGATAAAGTGTTGCGGGGACAGCAAGAATTCGCTTTACCGTATTTATACGACGTAGCGATATTCTCCGCATCCTGGTCTGAGCATGTGGCACACTTGCGGGCAGTGCTAACCCGCCTGCGCGAAGTGGGCTTGACAGTCAAGGCTCCCAAGTGCCAGTTAACACAGGCCGAGGTTGTCTACCTCGGTCACGTGATTGGTCGGGGTCGCCGCCGCCCCTCTGAAATAAAGGTGGCCGCTGTGCGAACTTCCCGCAACCGTGCACGAAGACCGATATTCGATCGTTCTTAGGTGTCGCCGGCTACTATCAGAGGTACATCCCCAGGTACTCTGATATCGCGACTCCCCTGACGTATGCTCTAAGAAAAACAAAGCCCCAAACAGTCGTCTGGGGCGAGACAAAGGAAAGAGCTTTTAGCGCCCTAAAGAGCACCCTTACAAGCCAGCCTGTGCTACGATCGCCAGACTACACAAAAGGGTTCGTTGTTCAGTGCGATGCTAGTGAGCCAGGCATGGGCGTTGTACTGTGCCAACGGGAAAATGGAGAAGTGGAAAACCCCATCCTGTATGCTAGTCGTAAGCTGACCACTCGTGAGCAGGCGTACAGCGCCACCGAGAAAGAGTGTGCGTGTCTCGTGTCGGCCGTCCAGAAATTGTCATGCTACCTAGCCGGCTCGAGGTTTATCATTGAGACGGATCACTGCCCTCTCCAATGGCTGCAGACCATATCTCCCACTAATGGCCGCCTCCTGCGCTGGAGCCTCGCTTTGCAACAGTATTCCTTTGAGGTGCGTTACAAAAAGGGGAGTCTCAACGGTAACGCCGATGGCTTAAGTCGAGGCCCCCAACGTAGGAATCAGGCTCAAAGTTGTTTGTTACTGATGTTTTCTTCCTGAGGCAGGATTTTTAACATATTGCTTTTGTTTAGTGTTTCGAAGTCATCATGTGCTTTCTAGTGCAATTTTCCAATTTGTGGACGCGTTTTGAGTGCTGCTAGACTCTAAGGAACTAGACAGTAGTACAAAGGGGGAAAGAGCCTGGCAGGGCTTAGTGAGGGTTGCGTCGTGCTTGCTGACTGAGCGGTTCAGTTTCGGCGTAGTTGTAACGCTTGCTGGGAACGAGAACAAAAATGGCAACTCTCCCGAAGTCAATTTGCAGTGTCCCGTGTGAACCTGAACGTGAGAACTAGGCCTTCTCTGTGCGCTGCGCTCAAGAAACGCCGAAGGACGACTGACTGGTTATGAGCATCATCGAGCGACATCCCTCCGGACAGCGGATGCAGTCCCTTGACCATCGAGACCTCCTTCTCACGGCGGGGCGGTTTGTTACGCTTCGCCTACGACGCGCGGTATAGCCGGCGCGGATGCAACGGACGCCGGGGATTCATTCAATGCGGCGAACATTTTGGCCCGTTCAGCGCTGCCGTAACGCTTCCTGCCAAGCGCGTCCACGCATGTTTCAATGCCACGTATCTTCGTGTGTGTGTGTGAGTGTGTGTGCATGTTGGTGCCCACGCTTGTCAAAGCGCGGCAGCCGGGGAGAGGAGCTCCCCCAACTGTGAAGCGAGGAGGTCTGACCGGCGCCGGCCCGGCGGATGCGTCACTTCTTGTCTCAACGTGTCTCTCAGCGTGTCCGTGCCCCGCCGTCGTCACGGGCGCCTCTCGCAAGCCGTTCCTTCTTGCCCTCGACTCCGAGAGCATAAAAGCAGCTGCCCCGGACGCCGAGGGAGGCTCCAATTTCTTCCGTCGACTAACGTGCTCTCCCGTCTCCCTATTTCGGTCGAGCTGACCAGCTGCTCTTTTACGATGCTAGAATAAACAAGTTGTTCTGTTTGCAGTCGACTCATGCTTTGCCATGACCTTCGGATGCTTCCAGCTGTGCCCCAGGCCGCCAGGCCAACGCTACCCTTGGGGCTTGCGACCCAAGTACAACAGTGGTCAACAATAGCTGCTAAAGTCATCACTGTATATACGTTTAGGTGCAGCTGGAGCTACAAGAGGCTTAAAGATGGAAGACTAGCTGCCACATAGTCTCTCCTCAATTCCGCAAGCTCTTCATGAGCTCACTCTGATTAAGACGCTGCTGCCTGTTCTACTCGATAGAGCGCTGGCCCGAAAAGAGTAGAGCAAGCCAATGTCATCCCTTCCCTCTATCAATTCAGCGTACGTGATAACATGAACAACAGAACTGTTTTATTCCATAAACTGGTATGAATATCACTTAACGAGGCTGCCAGAATTCTCGTTTAGAAAAACCACATGCAAAAGCTATTAGAGGCCTGGCAACAGTATCCGATTTTTAGGTCGTTTGGAGGTCGGTAATGTTACCACAACTTTTTATTTCGTACTAGAAGACAGTACTCTCTGCTGAAGTACTGGTAACTGGCTGTTTTCAATGGACTACAGACAAGCCCAAAGGGCGAGCACCCGGAATTTACCTAGACGGTCTCGTCAGTGTATATATATATATATATATATATATATATATATATATATATATATATATATATATATATATATATATATATATTTATATATATATATATATATATATATATATATAGAGAGAGAGAGAGAGAGAGAGAGAGAGAGAAAGAGAGAGAGGTTACAGTGACGAAAGCCGGACCCCGGCCAAAACGTCGCAGAAGAATAAATGCTTAGCACATTACTTTGGTCCTTTTGTATGCATATCAAACGACCGGATGATCCAGAGAAACAATCGTCTGATATACATATATATATATATATATATATATATATATATATATATATATATAAATATATATACATATATATCTTGTGAGACGAGGTTTAGGCAGCCAGTCTCTTCTTTATTTTCCCGAGACAGAGCCCCACCACCAGGCCCCAAAACGGTGATGATGAGTATGTACAGGTGAGAATATGAAGCGTATGAATAATGCTCACACTAATTTCCCCGCACGCGCAAGCGGCCAGCCAGGCCGCGACTTAGCCAGGAGGGGAACGCCGAACGAATCGTTTTAGGCGCCGAATTCCGAACCACGACAACGATGGTCGGAAGAAACGTCTACGGGAGTAACGCGATAGCTCACGGGGGATGTTTGTTCGTTAATAATATAGGATCCAAGAAAGCGGGATTCAAACTTCTCGCACAAACCGGGTGCACGAATGGGCGTCCAAAGAAGCACTTCCTCTCCGGGACGAAAGGAGACGTCGCGACGAGAGATGTCGTAACGTTGCTTGCGATCTAGCTGACTGACTTCTGTGTTGAAACGAGCACGTTGACGGCATTCCTCAAGTCTCGAAACGAACTGTTCGGGTGTACTGTCTGAGGTGTTAGTTGGAGCATTGAAGAAAGCGGCGTCGATGGTGAATGTCGGTGAACGGCCGAAAACTAGGTAGAAAGGTGAGTATCCCGTAGTTCGTTGGATAGCGGTGTTGTGAGCAAAAGTCACGAAAGGTAAAAGTTTGTCCCAATTGTCGTGGTTTGGCCCGATATACATCGACATCATATCTATTAGTGTGCGATGAAATCGCTCGGTTAAGCCATTTGTTTGTGGGTGATATGCGGATGTCGTCTTATGAACTGTGCCACAAGCTCCGAGTACTTCTGGGAGCATTGTTGACATGAAAGTCTTGCCGCGGTCGCTTAACAGTACACGAGGGGCACCATGGCGCAGCACAATGGCATCTAGAAAGAAGGTGGCAACGTCGGAGGCAGAACTAGAGCACAGAGGAGCTGTCTCTGCGTAACGTGTGAGCTGGTCAACAGCTGTCACGACCCATCGATGACCCGCTGGCGTTATGGGCAGAGGGCCGACTAGGTCTATTCCAACGATGGCAAACGGTGTCTCGGAACATGGGATGGGCTGTAAAAGCCCAGCAGGAGGCGAAGTCGGTTGTTTCCGCCGTTGACACTGAACGCAAGAAGCGACGTACTTGGCCACAAAGGTAGACATGCCTGGCCAAAAGAAACGGCTCCTAACGCGGTGGTATGTTTTGTGGAATCCCAAATGGCCAGCAGATGGGTCGTCGTGCAAGGCTTCAAGGACTTGTGTGCGCATCGAGCGTGGAAGAATAGGTATACCCGGCTGTGTCCGTCGGAGTTGTATATGTAGCGGTACAGCACATCGTTGTCAATCTTAAATAGTCGCAGTTGTCGACGTAAAAGGGCATTTGGTGCAGATGTAGTTCCGCACAGGCGTTGGATGATGCTGTCGCAGCAGGGGTCAGAACGTTGACACGAGGCGAAGTGAGTGAGGCGATTGGAAGATAACGTGTCAGTAACCGAGAGAGGTAATAACGGTAATAACGGGAGTGACGACTCAGTCTCATCATCAAGGGGCGAGCAATGGAGAGATGTACGCGAAGCTAATAATGGCAGCGGGCAGCGAGAGAGAGCGTCGGCATCTTGATGCTTTTTCCCAGACTTGTAGACAACGTCAAAGTCGTACTCTTGTAAGCGTACCACCCAGCGACCAAGTCGTCCGGACAAATTTTTGATTGACGACAACCAGCATAAGGCGTGGTGGTCGGTTATGACCGTGAAATGGCGTTGGTAAAGATATGGTCTAAATTTTTGGATCGCCCAAACTACTGCGAGACATTCCTGTTCTGTGATCGAGTAATTAGTTTCGGCAGGTGTTAGTGCGCGACTGGCATAGGCAACAACTCTCTCTCGTGAGGTGGTATCACGCTGTAAAAGTACAGCACCGATCCCATGGCCACTAGCGTCGGTGTGCAAGCAAGTTGGTGCGTTTTCATCGAAGTGACAGAGGACAGGGTCGCTGGTTAATGCCTGCTTGAGGGCTTGGAAAGAAAGTTCGCATTCATCTGTCCAAGAGAAAGCAGTGCCCGACGTGAGCAACTTGTGTAGCGGCGACGCCATGGCTGCAAAATGACTGATGAAGCGGCGGAAGTAGGATGCCAGGCCTAAGAAACTTCTTAATCGCTTTTGATTTTCAGGGCGACGGAAGTGATGCACGCGAGCAACCTTTTCGGGATCTGGTCGAACGCCATCTTTGCTGATAAGATGGCCCAATACTTTGATGTTCGTTCTGGCAAAATGGCATTTCTTTGTGTTGAGTTGGAGTCCAGCGTTGGAAATGCAAGTGAAAACTTCGTCCAAGCGCTTAAGGTGCTGACTAAAAGTTGTAGAAAAAATAACTATGTCATCTAAATAGCACAGACAGGTCTTCCACTTAAGGCCACGTAAAACTGTGTCGATCATGCGTTCAAATGTTGCAGGGGCATTACATAAACCGAATGGCATGACGTTGAACTCGTAAAGTCCGTCTGGCGTTGCAAAGGCTGTCTTGTCCTTGTCCGCTTCGTGCATGGGGATTTGCGAGTATCCGGATCGGAGGTCTAGACTCGAGAAATATTCTGCACCCTGGAGGGAGTCAATGGCATCGTCAATTCTTCGCATCGGATATACGTCTTTGCGCGTGATCTTAATAAGGGCTCGATAATCGACGCAGAATCGTACGGAGCCGTCTTTCTTGCGAACCAGCACGACAGGAGACGACCAAGAACTGGAAGATGGCCGAATGATGTCTCTTTTGAGCATGTCATCAACGTTATCCGCAATGATTTTCCGTTCCGCGGAAGACACGCGATACGGGCGGCGGCGTACAACCGAACTGCCTTCGGTTTCGATGCGATGTACTGCGACGGAAGTGCGCCCCAGAAGCTTGGAGTGGACGTCAAATAAGGCTCTGTGTTTGTGCAGGAGTGCCAGAAGGTCTTCTTTCTGCGCAGTGGTCAAATCGGGATTTATCGCGGCCGTTAAAGCAGCGGCAGCAGTGTGATAATCAGTTGTGGTAGACAAAGGTGGTGATTCGGTGTGAAGCGGTACCAGCGAAAGAGGTTCGGTGTGAGTAAAGCATGTCACAGTAGAGCCCTGGAAGAGCACAACTGGCGAAGAAGTAGGGTTATGAACAGCGACTGAGGCTCTACCGTCCTGAAACCGTACTAGGCTAGGAGTAAGGCTAAGCCCACCAGAAATGCAGTAACCACTCGGTGCAAGGAACACATCACCATTAATAATAGTGTCGGAAGTCAGCGTCAGAATATGCTCATTGCCCGCGGGAATGAAACAGTCGGTAGACGTGACAAAACGCAGGCTGTGATAATTGACAGAAGACGAAGATGCAGTTTCTGTCATATGAAGAGTTCGCTGACGGCAAGAGATTAAAGCTGAGGCGGAGGACAGGAAGTCCCATCCCAAAATCATCGCGTAAGTGCACGAAGACAGCACGACGAACTGAATGTGGTGTAGGATGCCATCAATGAAAACGCGCGCAGTGCAAACACTGGAGGGCTGAACAAGAACTGCATTAGCACAACGAAGGGGAGGGCCATTATACGGTGTCTTCACTTTTCGCAATCGAGAACACAAGTCAGCACTAACAACGGAAAGCGATGCACCTGTGTCAACCAAGGCTTCGATTCGGACACCTTCAACAAACACCAAAATTACATTTGACGGGCGCTCCGGAGGCGTTTCACGTTGTCCAAAAGATGCAGCTTTCCCTCCTGAAGCTGCACCATTTAGTTTTCCGGGCGGTGATCGGAGGACGAAGTAGCCGGTCGTAGAGGAGAAGAAGAGCGCCGCATCGGTGATAGAGAGCGACGACGCGGGAAACGCGATGAACTGGCAGTGTTGAAGTCCTGTGGAGATGGGGAACGTGGTGGATAATAAACGTGGTCAGAACGTCGACGTCGTGGTACAGGGTCAGAAAACTGATCCCTTCCAAAGCCGTCATAGCCACGTCTTTCATCTTGCTGACGGCGTCGGCAAAACCTGGAAATGTGGCCACGGATGCCGCAGTAGTAACAAACCGGTCGTGGTGGGCTCCATGCGTTATAAGACGGAACAGGCGATGGTCTTGCAGTGATAGGATTCAGGGACATGTGCGGTGCAGGTGCCTGTTGTGGTGGCTGCTGGGGGGGGTGGCGCTATAGAGGCAACCTGAGCGTACGTTGGCGTATGGATAGGATGCGGGCTCGTGATTTGCGGACAGGTCACGGCAGCTAGCTCTTCCCTCACGATATGGCGTAGGCCGCCACCAGGAGGCGTCAGATGGACCTCAGGAGGGTTTGATGAAGCTTGGGCGTGCAGTTCCTCACGGATGATGGAGCGAATCAAAGCACGTAGCTCGCTGTCGTTGGACGCCTTGAAATCAGATGTGTCAGGGTGTAAGCGGAGCATTTGAAGGTCATCGAGACGCTGACACGTACTGATGATGTCGGCGACGGTAGTGGGATTCAGCACTACAAGAGCATTGAATGCCGCAGTCCCAATACCCTTGAGCAGGTGGCGTACACGGTCACTCTCTGCCATCGAGGTGTTCACGCGGCGGCAGAGGGCGAGGACGTCCTCTATGTACGAAGTGTAGGACTCGCCTGAGTGCTGTACACACTCAGCAAGCTTCTTCGTAGCGATATCGGAGCGGACAGAGGAGTTCGCGAAAATCTGGCGTAGCTGGTGTTTAAAGATGCTCCAGTTGACCAAATCGAGCTCATGGTTGTAAAACCATGTTTTCGCAACTCCGGTTAGGTAGAAGGCGACGTGAGCAAGTTTTGCTGATTCGTTCCAGTGGTTTGCAAGCTTCGCGCCGTTTGCAAGCTTCGCGCGGAGGAATGTTTGCGTGGTCTTGCGCAACTGCGCGGGGAGACATTTACCAGTTGTATAGGAGATGTTCTCGACCTTTGTAACGGTAACGGTGTAATGACTGATGCCGAGAAGATCCGCCATGTCAAACGACATTGAAGACGGCGCCTTCCAAATGCTGTTGGCGAAAAATCCGGCGACAGTCTGAATTCGTCAGTCTCAGTCAAACCTTCCACGAACTACGCAAACAACGCATAGCCACCCACCAGTCTCCTCCTTAGGCCATTTCTATGTCGAGCTTGGATGTCGCCCCGCATAACACTTCGCTGCTCCTACAGACCAAGGAGTTCGTCCGTGAGAAGGTGGCTCATCAGTTTTTTCTCATTCCACTTACACACGGGCAGTCTAGCTCTCCGTTGGCCCCCACTCTCCAATATATAATCAAGGAGCATGTCGCCGACCACATTTCACCTTCTCTACAGCAGGCTCTGACTTCCGCTCCCCTGACGTACGCCGAAGTCGCTACGAGGCCTGCACCACATACCAACGGTCCCCTTTGCCCGTGCTTGCGACCGCCCGTATCCCCTCCAGCCCGACCAGTGGTGCAGTATACACGAGCTCAAGACCATTGGCGCACTGGAGACAATAGTCCGATTTGTTTTTATTGTGACTGTGCTGGAACGTGCTACGTCACTGTCACCTACTTACACCTAACGTCCCCAACAATGTGCGTCCATATGCGGCACATTGTTCTTTTAATCTGTTCTTGCCCTCAAGACCGCATTCTCCGCTTGCCGTTCACCTTCTCCTCGCCGCCGCTCTCTTTCCTCCATGCACCATCGGCGGAGACCTCTGCGCCAGGAAAATTAAAATCGCAGTCAAGGAGGCGAGAACTGCTGTTTCAACGAAATGCTTAAGGCCTCACACTTCCCCGGAAAACGTTATTGAAGTCGTAGTAGAAGGAACACTTGTCGACACCGGCGCTGCATATTCAGCGATAGATGCCGGTATTTTCCGCAAGATAGGAAAAGCGAAGGTTACGCTTTCTGGACTGTTCCTTCGGACTGCCAGCGCGCGGTATGTCGAGCCATCCGGCGCCTGCTCCACTCGTGTGGTCATTCAGGAGGTCGTTTATATCTCGGAGGTAACTGAAGAATGGCGCACAATAACGCCCCAAGAAAACACGTCTCGCAGTCTGGTCTGTGTACTGCGCAGCGAAATTACAGTAGTGCACGAATGGTAAAGTTTACCAACACCTCACCACTCTCGTATTGCACTAAAGGGTGAAAAAATCGAACGATCGTTGCCAACATCACCGCTAATTGGCAATCAAAGCAAACAGCGTAGAAAGCTTCACTTGATTCCCAGAGAGCGTGGGATCCGGATGATTTTTCAGACTCCTCTTTTTTTCATTTCTGTTGATGAAATATGAATTTTCTGTTAGTTGCCACCTTCACTCGATTTTTGGTTTATACCCTTTATTGGTTAACTGCAATAAATGTAGATCGTCATCATCATCATCATCATCATCATCATCATCATCATCGAGTTAGCATATGCAGTCAGGAAGGCAGCAGTTAAGGAAAAATAAAGTAGAGCCAGCTAGAAATTATTAAGAAAGACTTCTAGAAATTTGGCATGTTGCTATGGGTGGGCAACTCGCCCAGCTTGCCGTGTTAAATTAGAAATTCGGCTTGTTAATTAAGGTTAATATTTTGATCAGAAATAATGCTATATTTCGGTGAGTCAGTTCACGGTTTTAGCCACAAGGGCGTGTTTCATGCAGTTTGTGGTTACATACATTCAGCTAAACGAATAAGTTCTTGAAGGTTATTTTTGCTTTGTTCTTGTGTATTTTAATGTTTGCTTTATTCGAATATGTATTACTTCAAAACATTACGTAAATGTCCAAGCGCACAATACCTGGCAATCCCCCAGTGTGGGTACGAGCCATAGAATGAGGCCATCATCATCATCATCATTTACTGCACCGTTGGGAGGCCAGGACAGGATTGGCAGCATGAATTCAGAGCCCGCATCGCAGTCTGCCGCAACAGCGGTAAGTCTTTACAGAAGTTGCACGGCAGCTTTACTTTTCTTTACTTCACTACTTTAGAGAGAAGCGTCTATGATACTGTGAAATGATCCCAGAAAAAGAGCAGCAAGAAGCATTAGCGTTCCGCTGTGCACGCTCAGATCGTGTTTTATAAGAATCCGCAAGGGTGACATGCTGCCAGACAAAGCGTCCGCGATGTTTGCTACTGTGGCCCAGAAACAGCGTCTTGTCAACGGTGAGGTGTCTGCTGGAGCGAGTCGAGTGCCACACGCCTCCGCCGGTGCTGCAAGCCACGCATTTCAGGCGACGCACTTCAGAGAAGACCGACTTAAAACCGTTAGCGTCGGAAGTCATGAAGTGTGCCGTCCGATCTGCACAGACCACTGTATGTAGCACGGTGCAACGTGCACAGAGCTGTTCGCTATAACCGAGAATTTTCTGCGGCAGCACAGCCACAGCTACGCGCGCGAACGCGCACCTTCAAAGCTTCCGGTCTTGTCTTACTACGCCACATAGTGTTCACATTTTGCTGTCGTTTTGCAAGACCAGGAAAACCAGACATGCTAGCGATTGACACCAGAAAGCCACAAATATAGGAACAGGAAGAAAGGGAAATCATTTTCCTATGTAAGCGTATTATTTGTTTTGAAGTAGATCTTGGAACAAAAAATTTCGTAACAGACATTTAATACGGCTGTGCTGCAATACAACAACATTAAAGTCGCATTGGTGGAATGCCAGTAAAAAGCGCATGTGGTGGGAGTGTCGCTGCGCTCGTTAAAGTCTCTATGGACGTCGACGCACGAACTACGCAAACATTAAGCCAGCCAGTACCGTGGAGCCGCTGTGACGTCAAGGGTTTCCTTTATGTGTCTGTGGTGAACGGTCGTCAGTAGGTTGAGCTCAAAAGGAGCGGAATGTAGCTGCTCGGTGGAACGGCGATATCAGGTCAAGAGGAAAACAAGGCATGGACTACTAACTAATTTTGCCATCAACGTCAATAGATGCGTCCGTTTTGCGCAGTTTCTTTGTATGGTGACGCTGCCAGCAGTGACAGCTGATCGACGCATCGCTAAAGACTTGATCCCTGTACTGCAGATTTAATGAATCTTGCTCACCACCAGGAGCCTTGGTCTGCTTGCGTCGCTTCCTTGACGGTTCTTCCGCTGAGGACGTCATCACGACAAGCGTTACAAAAGCCGGCTGCCTTCGCTTGACCGACACTTGGCAGCAGTGACAGCTGATCGGCGCAACGCTACAAAGTTGTTCCCTGCACTGCAGGTATCACGAATCTTGCTTACCACCAGGAGCCTTGGTCTGCTTGCATCGCTTCATTGACAGTTCTTCCGCTGAGGACGTCATCAGGATTAGCGTTACAAAAGCCGGCTGCCTTCGCTGGACCGACAATTGGCAGCAGTGACAGCTGATCAGCGCAACGTTAAAAAGTTGTTCCCTGCACTGCAGGTATCACGAATCTTGCTTAGCACCAGGAACCTTGGTCTGCATGCGTCAATTCATTCACAGTTCTTCCGCTGAGGACGTCATCAGGAGAAGCGTTGCAAAAGCCGGCTGCCTTCGCTTGACCGACACTTGGCAGCAGTGACAGCTGATCGGCGCAACGCTAAAAAGTTGTTCCCTGCACTGCAGGTATCACGAATCTTGCTTACCACCAGGAGCCTTGGTCTGCATGCGTCAATTCATTCACAGCTCTTCCGCTGAGGACGTCATCAGGAGAAGCGGTACAAAAGCCGGCTGCCTTCGCTGGACCGACACTTGGCAGCAGTGACAGCTGATGGGCGCAACGCTAGAAACATGATCCCTGTACTGCAGGTTGGTGTGCAAATTATAGATGCTTTGTAACGAGATAGTTCATGCTGTCACTGCTGCCTTTCTGTATTGCTGTGTATCTATTGTATATATTTATACCTTCTTTCCACTGGTACTGTTCCTCCTTTGCAAAAACATGACCAAATCTACAACTGAAAGAAAAAGCCGATGCAAAATCCGAGAAGTTCGTGCTGAAATGAAGTCTCTCATGGACAATGTTAAATTTATGAGCGATAAATTTGAGGACATGAAAAAGAAGCTTGAAGAAGCCACAGAAGATAGCGAAGCCTTGAGAAAGGCGAATGAAGAGTTATGTGCTAAATGCAAGGAAAATGAATACGTTATTCAAGAACTTCAGAAGAGGGTCGTTCAATCGGAGCCATAATAGCGCAGGTCCAATACAGAAATTAAGGGACTTGTGCAAGAGGACAATGAACGCGGTATTCAAATTGTTGGGAAAATTGGCGGTGTGCTAGGTGAGCCCATAACTGCTTCTGACATTGAAGTTTGTCACCGTGTGCCCACCTGAGAAGCTGGCAAATCTAATATAGTTGACCAGTTTAAGAGCAAACAGAAGAGGGACAGTGTTCTTGACACATGGCGGAAGGCTAGGTTGCGAAACAATCAGGTAGGAATTCCTGATGATACCGGAGTATTCATTAATGAACACCGCTGTCCCAACTTGAAACATCTTCTTTCGCTGGCATTAGCAAGAAAGCGCGAATATCAGTGGCGCTTTGTCTGGACGCGAAATGCGAATGTACTTGCAAGCAAGACTGAGGCCAGTATTGTCATCTTCATTGCCTCAGAGACTTACATTAAAAGATCGCCTAAGTTGCAGTGTCTAAATAAGTTGAACTTTGCTCTCTCTTGACTGCACGATGTATCGTAAGTAAAGCTTACCAAGTGAAATTGCTCGGCCTGCACACGCAAGAAACATTTCCGCGCTTCACGTGAATTCACGTTCACTTCCCTATGAGCACAACATATCATGTTTCAAGCCGGGTTTACTTTTCCATTTGGCATTATCATGTTCTCTGAAACGTGGTATCAGGAACTCAGTGAAATGCTGATCATAGTTGGTCACACGCATTTTATTATTAATCGCACCGATAAACGTGGGGTGTTAGATATGGAGCTGGTTCCTGCGATTACTTCGAGTTCCCCAGACCACATCGGATTGCAGCACAGCTAATTGAGGAATGCAGGAGCAGGAAAGCGCATTCCAGAGAAGCGGCCGAGCAAACAAGTTTAAGGCAACAAGTTCGTGCGTCGCCGGGATTAGAAGGGGGCCTGGGACAATGGAGCGCAATCGACCCCCTTCGTCTTTGAAGAAGGCTGTTGCCACCGCTGCGGAGCCGAGTCGCCGGGATTTGCAGGTGGGCGTCGGACAATGGAGCAGGTGCAGCCCCCCTCCTTCTCCGGCCTAGAAGTGATTGCCAGTCTGCGTGGCAAGACCGCAGAGAGCCCCGACAGGTGTGCCCCGCGACACGGGCGCCTACCATTGGTTGCAAGTGGCGTCATCGGAGTGGACTCTCCCATTGGTCAAACATGACGTGACTTGCAGTGCTCGAAGGGCTTATAAGAAGCCTTCCAGAGAGACCTGACTTTCTGGGACATGCCCTGATTCCCTGATTCACCTCTCTCGAACTTCTTGCCACGGGCCGCAGCGTCCGAGTTGCTGCCGGCCCGTAATGTCTGTACGACGGTTAATTGACGCTCTCGTCCCTGTACATAATATGTAGAATAAATTCCTCCCAAGTTTGTGGTATTTCATCCGCGGAGTCCGTACTCCAACCCCTACATCTGGTTGGCAGCGGTAGGATCGCCTCCAAGTGCATCAGCTGGTGGCAGCGCTACGGATCAGCCTTCGTCGAAAGAGGTCCGAAGAGACTGGGAGTATCGAAGAAGGAGCGAGCCTTCGACCCAGGGAGTCCGGAAGGAACCGGGAACAGCGGACAAATGAACCGGATGGCAGGGTGCTGCAACCGTAAGTGAGCGCGTGGTTTTTTTCCTTATGATTCGCCAGACTCAAAGGTTGTGTGTTCAATTTTGATAGTTCTGGGAATCGGGAGTTTGTTGCATTGTGTGTTTGCACAAATTAAATAAGGAAAACAGTTTTAACCACCTGTCGGGGCAGCTGCCATGGATCTTAGAAGGTTGACGAGGTTAGACTTGTTGTTGGTGTGCGACGATTTGGGAGTTGAGGCGGACGAACGGATGGAAACGCCAGCTATCATAAAGGCGATTAATGATAGTGGCAATGATCACAAAAGCATTGAGCTTGCTTGGGAAGTGATACAGGAGCCACGGGAGCGAGAGCGTCGTGTACGTTTGCGAGCGCGTCGTGAACTTAGGAGTGAGCTTAAGCGTGAAGAACGCGAGAATGAACGGAAGCAGGAGCTTCAAGAACTTACTCTTAGGTGTCAGCGTCACGAACGTGAGAAGGCACGCGAACGTGAGAATCAACGTAAGCTTGAGCAAGAGGAAAAGTATGAGAGAGAGAAGGCAGCACTGATCAAAGCGATACAGGATTGTGATCAGTTATTGGCACAGAGACAACGGCTGTCTGAGAAGTCTATAGGAAGTAGAGAGCGAAAGAATGTGGAAGTGTTTAGCAGATTTTCGCCAAAAGCCGAGGAAAAGATTAGTGCCTGTGAGATTGGCTGCCGATTGATAAGTGAAGGGAAAAGGCTAGCTGCTAACGATGCCTTAGTGGCAACAGAGGCCGTTAAAGGCCGCAAGGAGAGCGACGAGGTGCTGTGCCAACAGATGACTGTAGAGACAGCTAGGCCAGCTGCGAACAATTTGGCACAGTCACCGCGTGTGTGCGTCGCTGGTAATGTTAGCGAGGTTGCTAGCGAAGAAAAGGGTACTGCTGACCAGACAGACGCGAGCACCCATGTCAGGTCAGATGTGCGTGCAGGAGTGAAGTGCGAGCTGAGCGATGCAGTTGAGGGTAATCCTCGGGATGGCGAGCTCCGTAGCTCACGAGAGAACAACTGCATTGTTCAGGGATCGGTGCGGCTCTCCGCCAGTCTAGATAGCCTAGATAGGGATGGTTCAGTTATTAATCATTCGGACTGTGCGCGTGAGACAGCGATCGATACCGACGGGCTGTGTGCCGATTCACAGCGTGAGCTGGGCAATGTAGTAGAGGGCAGTTCGCAAGAGTGCGAGTTGTCTTACTCGAGTAAAGCCTACTGCATTGTGCCAGAGTCGGTTGAGCTGTCCGCCAGTCGAGGCAAAGTGAGAGTAGATTTAAATGTAAATCACTCAGACTGTGCGGGTAAGAGGCCGATCCCGGCCGACGAAATGTGTACCGGCCAGCACGAGGCACGAGGCGACATGAAAGCGAGTGCAAAGAGAAAGCGCCTTAAAAAGAAGCGCGGTAAAAACCGAAAGTCGGTAATTAATGTAGCGCCGCCAAAGATGGCGAGAAACCCGAAAGGGCAGGGCGCGAGGAAGAAGGTGCGGTCGTCTAGGACGATGTTGACGCATCCAAAACGTTCGAGCCACAGGTCAAAGGGGGACCGCGAAGAATGTTCTGCACGGACGCGGACAAAGGGCACGAGGCAGTTAAGCTCCTCGTCGTTCCGTAGTTCTTTTCATAGCTCAGCGTGCAGTTCGAAGAAACGCAAGGTGGCAGGACGAGACCAGGTGGGGAGTAGCGACGCGGTCAATCGAGTTCGTGTTGAAAGCGGGGCGCGGGGACGCAAATTGGCAGTAGACCGTAACGTCTTGGGGGAGCTGATAGTGAATCAGCCCTTTTGTTGTCTCTCGGCAGCCAGAGTAGCTTTCAGACCACGTCCACCCCGGGTTAGACTCAAAGTATGAGTCAGACGTAAGCGTTTGCAAAGGGAGGCCAAGAGCGCTTCCGTAGAAGTGAAATGTTATTTTGCTATTTTGAGCATCGGAATGTTTTCGCGATTTGAGACTAGGATTTCTTTCAAGGTAAAGGTATGAGCTTTGTGTTTTCGTTTGAGAAGCTCGAGATTTGAAAGATGCGTTTTAAGTAAACTTGTAGTCTCGCGAGATGCTCATTAATAAGTAGATAGGTTTTTTTTTGTGTGTGTGTGTGAGTAACCTGAGGGTCAAGGTTATTGTTGCGAGGCCTATCGTAACGCGCGTGTGTGTTATTTAACCTTCTTTCTTTTTAAGCGTTTTTGAATTTTGTAAGGTTAAGCGCGTAGATTTGAGTGAGTGCATGATTTGCACGGAGAAGCGTTCTTAGTTCCATTAGCGCGTGTCCTGTGTGGACGGAAGGAAGCAGACTTTATGACTGGGTTGCTAGTGTGTGTGTGAGGGCAGCCGTGTATTCTGACTTCTTTAGTGAACGTGCGTGGAAAGAGTTAGTAGAAGACGCATCATTTTAAGAGTTCTGCGGAGTGTGTAAGTCCCGCGAGTTTAATTGTTCGTTTATGTCACGTGTCCTGTAGGACTTTCAGGAAAGAAACGTGAGTAAGCGTGAATGAAAAGTTTGCCTACAACACAAGTACGCGTTCTGTTTAGTGACCACAAGGCTAGTGCGCTTGTGATTACGTACTTGTGAAGTTGACCAGATTGTTCAGTGGCACCATTACGTGCGATAAGTACGCCACTGCGATAGATTGGAAACATGCTGTTCGTGTAGTTAGGCCACTTATGTAATGTTCGGCTGTTTTCATTTGTTGGTTGCATCGTCGGCGACCCTTTTGTTTGCAACAACAATAGTAGTCTGGTCTTGTGGGCAATCGAGGAGAAATGGATAGCGGTTTGGAGGGGTGGTTGGAACTGTTTTGTCGAAATTGGGGAAATAAAAGATCAGGGTTGATTTTGACTCAGTAATAGTCTGGCGAGTCAGGGGTGAAGAGCCTGCGCTTACGCGTGGTGCAGCGCTGTGCTGTTTTGTTTGTTTGACGTCTGTCCTCCAGGGCCAAGGATCCCGAAGTTCGTCAAACGAGGCTCGACCCCAGTACCCTGCAGCTTCTTTCAGCGTTCCTCATGGCCAGCGAATTGATTTCACCGGCCATTCAGAACAACCGGGGCGAGGACGAGCTGTTAGATATGGAGCTGGTTCCTGCGATTACTTCGAGTTCCCCAGACCACATCGGATTGCAGCACAGCTAATTGAGGAATGCAGGAGCAGGAAAGCGCATTCCAGAGAAGCGGCCGAGCAAACAAGTTTAAGGCAACAAGTTCGTGCGTCGCCGGGATTAGAAGGGGGCCTGGGACAATGGAGCGCAATCGACCCCCTTCGTCTTTGAAGAAGGCTGTTGCCACCGCTGCGGAGCCGAGTCGCCGGGATTTGCAGGTGGGCGTCGGACAATGGAGCAGGTGCAGCCCCCCTCCTTCTCCGGCCTAGAAGTGATTGCCAGTCTGCGTGGCAAGACCGCAGAGAGCCCCGACAGGTGTGCCCCGCGACACGGGCGCCTACCATTGGTTGCAAGTGGCGTCATCGGAGTGGACTCTCCCATTGGTCAAACATGACGTGACTTGCAGTGCTCGAAGGGCTTATAAGAAGCCTTCCAGAGAGACCTGACTTTCTGGGACATGCCCTGATTCCCTGATTCACCTCTCTCGAACTTCTTGCCACGGGCCGCAGCGTCCGAGTTGCTGCCGGCCCGTAATGTCTGTACGACGGTTAATTGACGCTCTCGTCCCTGTACATAATATGTAGAATAAATTCCTCCCAAGTTTGTGGGTTTTCATCCCGAAGTCCGTACTCCAAACCCTACAGGGGGTGGTGTAACATTGCATGTCAAGCATGTGAAGCGCAGTTAGCGTGCAATAGCCGTGAACAGCGAAATGGTGTCAGGCGTCCTATTAACCAAGTATTTAAATGCATGTTTTGTGAACATGCTGGCATCATCAAAAACCGCGGTCAGTGGTGCTACTGTTAATAGATGTACGCACAGCATTTTTCCCGGGACGACTGACGGCGCTCAAATTTGCCGTAAATGTTTTACCTTGAAAACACCAATACTGTTGATGCAGACAGCATTCAGATCACACCTATAAAATGTGTAATCGATGTCATCGCAGTCCATCTCGCATTTGCGTTTAACCTTGTTATGGAATCTAGCCATTTTCCAACAAGTATGAATAAAGAAAGCAGGGGTCTCAGTTGTTTTCAAAGGTTGGAACCGAAATGACCGGGGGAATTATGAGCCTATTTCTATTTTATCGGCATTTCAAGGGTTTGGAAAAACTGATTTCTGCTCGCATTAACGATTTCTCTGCGAAGAATGGCATTCTTTTTCATTGTCAACACGGATATCGCCCAGCAGGTCAACCGAAACAGCTTTGTTACGCGAAAAACAGCTAATAAATTATAATATTGATGGGGGAAAACTGACGTTGGGTATTTTTATTGATTATAGCAAGGCATTTGATCATTCAAGTCATCAAATTTAGTAAGCAAACTAGAAGGATATGGTATCCGTGGTGAAGCAAATAAGTTGTTTCAATCTTATCAGTCTGGGTGAACGCAGTGCGTTGCTAACGAAAAATACTGCTCTTTCTATGGAGAAATTAAATCAGGTGTGCCCCAGGGCACCGTTTTGGGCGCTATTTCGTTTAATGTCTACGTGAACAATATTACTGAAATATTAAACGATACATCCATTGTACTATACGCTGATGATATGAGCCTGTTTTTTTCTGGCAATGATCTTGATCTTTTACGGAGATCTCGCAGTATCCCTTCCAATTTGTCGACTTGGTCTCGCGATAATGCTCTGACAATTAATAACACCAAATCAAAGGCCATGTTATTCAAGGCAAGAGGCAGGCAGTCCGATTTAAATCAATAATTATTGTTGAATGGCGCGCCCATTGAGATTCTAACCAAATACAAAGTATTGGGCGTTACACTTTCAGAAGATATCAAGCGGACATATCACATTGAACTAGTTACTAAACCATTGTTATCTGCCGCAGGTGCATTGTCCCGTTGCTGCCAAGTTTTTCCAGAGAAAGAAAAGTTGCAGATACAGTATGCCTTTTTTTAATCGCATATAAATTATTGTGCGCTTGTATGGGCTACCACCATGAAAAGTAGTCTTCATGCACTTCTTGAACTTCAAAAACGAGCCCTTCGACATGTAGCGAATGTATCTTGTTTCCATTCTACTGCGCAACATTTCGACAGTTATAACATAATACGAGTAACTAACCTTTGTGAATACTGGCTACTGTATTCGTTTTCCTTCGGCTCCGAAAATTTTCAAACATTTAAAAAAATATGCCATGACTGGAACATAAAAGTAGTGATGCGCGTACCAGCAGCAAAGACAGGTGGCTAGTACCATACAGGCGTACAAATTACCTCATGCAGTCGCTAAGACACACGCTACCTTCCCTATCAAATAAATTTGGGATGGAGAATGGCATAAGTACCTTGACTCGAAAACAGATTAGAGCGTATTTTGGTTAACGTGTTCTTGAAATGTGATTCTCGTAATTAATGTAAATATGGTCCATTGTATTTGTATACCCTAGTAGACCAGTGTTTCCATATGTTGACTTACTGCTGCCATCTGAGGGCCTTCAAGCACATTCAAGCTGCATGTCGCTGCTTACGGCCTGGATGACCCCCAACAAGTTTTGTTGGAAATAAAACATTTGATTGATTGCGTGATTGATTGATTGAATACAAGGCCTTACAAAGCAGAATATTTTCGCGACGCTAAATACACGACTGTCTCTGATGCCAAAAGCCGGGGCATATTACCACTGACGTAGCCAGGGGCGGGGGGGGGGGGGCGTGTTTATAGCGCTTAAGCGACCCCACCCCCCTCAGGAATTTTTTTGTGCTGTCATTCACCGCTGACGAAAACAACCCCAGCACCGGAAATAATTCTGGGTTTCGTTTAGAACGTCGTTTCTCCTGCTCGAAAAGTCGTAACGGGGCGAACACTGCGAACTCGGGCTGGATTTTATGGCAACGCCCATGCACCTGGAGTCACATAACGCAAGGAGCCTCATCCCAGGGCAAAATTTTAGATGGCGAGCGCGCTCGTCGCGGCATCTCGCGGAGGCCGCGGAATCTACGAAGCGCATGAATTTCAATCCCGAAACTTTATGGCCATAAAGTTGTAATAAACATTTGATGCGAAAGGTGCATTATTTCCAAAGTCACGCTTTAGATTTTGAATTCTGGAAATCTATAGGCTCCATGTTCAGATAAACATTTGATGCCAAAGGTGCATTGAGTTTACTAACGTCGTACATCTGACCATACAACGAGACAAGCCAAATGAACACACTATCAGAAAAGTTGACAAAGCACGCAGCAAGGTGTGATGAGACGAAGCGTTGCGGTCATTCCTTTGTGCCGTAATAGAAAAGAATGTGGGCACTTTTTTCACCTGCGTCAAAGGCCCCACGGCAAGACAATAAAGCCAGCGAGATTAACTACGTTTTTAAGTATTTTTCTACTTTGAATTTAATTTGCGAGAAGACATTGAGCCTCTTCAATTTTCTGGTTCTCGCTACCCGCGTGCTGCCAGAGCCAGCCAGAGCGCATGCGTTTTTATCACGTTGCCCTGACCACCGCACAGCGCAGTTCGGTGCGCGTTCGTTTTTGTTTGGCCAAGTGGATTTCGGCCTGAAATAGTTTTGGAGGATTTCCGCGTAACACATGAGAAAAATAAACAGTGGTCGCTTGCCGCCAACACTGTGGAGATTCGACGAATTGCAACGCGCGCTCTTGAAGGAATCAACTTGACTTCGATGTTATTGCAACCTCTCCGGAAAGTCTTGTGTCTCGCTGGTGTACGATACTCAGCAGTATGCATATTGGTCTCTGTGGACCAAGCTTCTCACGTTTTCTTCGAAATCCCCTCGGTAGCCACATTAGGTGGCCAAAGTAGTCATTCGATTGTGGCAAACATGCTTTCCTGTGTGTGTCTGTGTTTTTTTCATTTCAGTGCCACCCCCCCCCCCCCCCCCCCCACAAAAGAAAAAGGAGATTGTTGCAGCGTAGCAAATTGTCGCATGGCAACAGTTCGATTTTTTTACTTCTTCTTTTACGGAAAGTAATGCGCCACGGGGGTCTTCATTTACTGGAGATTCTTATTATTCTTACGATAGCAATTATTCGAGCAGTTCAGACGTATTCCGGCCGTCGCTGTCCTGTTCCGTATAAGCTCCAAGGGCGAAAACATCGTTATGCGCGATTGGAAGCGTAGGGGGGTAGTGAGGATGGGTTAGCCAACGGCGGTGCTCAGTCTTGTGTCAGCAAGCAAGAAAATTTGGCGGACGTTTAAGCTTCCCCTTCAAGAGTGGAACGCGATAGCATTTAGTGGTCTGCCACTGCTTGTCACCCTTTCCGGCAACTGGAGCTTATGTAACCGTATTGTTTACCGGGAAGCGCTAGCCGCGAACGCTATGCACACAGGCGGGTTTTGTGGTAGAAACGCAGCCTCTTGTGTGGGTCGCGACACGGCGCAGGAGAGCGCCAGTTGGGGGTATTGCAAGGAACCAGGCGCGCCGCTTCGTGGCCCCCGAGACACCTGCGCGCATGCGCAAATGGCGGACGCCGCGGCCGTTCTGTGACATGAAGAAACACTGGAAAGGGGTTCCATTGAGTTTTCCCGTAACAGAATTACGTTTTCTCGTGCAGTTGAAATTGCAAGGAACCAGCCGTGGTTGCTCAGTGGCTATGGTGTTAGGGTGCTGAGCACGAGGTCGCGGGATCGAATCCCGGCCACGGCGGCCGCATTTCGATAGGGGCGAAATGCGAAAACGCCAGTGTACTCAGATTTACGTGCACGTTAAAGAACCCCAGGTGGTCGAAATTTCCGGAGTCCTCCACTACGGCGTGCCTCATAATCAGAAAGTGGTTTTGGCACGTAAAACCCCATGATTTAAATTTTACAAGCAGAGGGCTATATTATCAGTCGGTTGTGTATATGTCGGAATTTACAATTTTTCTAAGTATTTAGCTTGATAAATTTAAATATCTTAGTAAATTCCTTGCGTCACATTGATCACATGGATATGGGTGGTGGGAACATTTTTGTGGAACCGACGTCCGGCGCCGGACAGCGACATCGTATTTTCAGCGACACGGGCTCCTTAACCATGGATCGCGCGCGATGCATCGGAGGGAGTGGAGGAAGGGCGTGAGGCGGGCATAAGGAGTATGTGAATCTGTGATTGCGCAACATGTTTATTTGTCTTGTTTGACGCATTATATGTCCTGGCTTTTCTTAGATACGTAGGTTATTGAAGACTTATACGTGTATATAAACATCTTGTTGCGAGGTTTTTTGTGTAAATGCAATGAACTTTGTTTCCAGGGACACTTTCTTGCCTTTTATCAAGCAGTATATTCACATTTCTTTATTCCATTGTATCCTCGCATTTCTAATGTGTGTTTTGCAGAAGTCCTTATTTCTATATGTGCTCTCTGTTGAGACTGTAGTTTTGGTACAATTGCTCGCAATACACGACCGGTCACAGCTGCTCCTGCGCAATGCGTTGGTAGGAAGGACAGCGTTATTTAGATTTTGCCCTCGTCGTTGCATCCGTCCAAAAATACGAGGGGAAGTCAAAAAGCAGAGGGACTTTTGCAATTTCTCGCATTTGGGTTTGGTAACATTGCTAGTATCCTGCGCTTATTTACTGAAGTCTGCAATACTTGTATTCAACGTGTCAGTTTTATTCCCGCGTTATAAGGTTTAAACATGGCAGCTCCATTGTCGATCTGCACCACGGAGGAAATGAGGGCAGTGATTCGTTTTTGTTTGCGGAAAGTGTTAAACCTACGGAAATTATTTGTCGAATGCAAGCGTAGTATGGTGACAGTTCTTTATCACGAAGCTAGATCTTGGAATGGATAGAGCTTTTCAAATAGGGAAGAACTTTACGCAACGAGGAAAGATCGGGCAGACCATCGATGTCAATGACTGAGAATAATTTGAAAGTCGAGGGTATGGTGATGGAGAACGCACGCATCACAAAGGACGAAATCGCCAATACTCTACATATTAGTCATGGTTGAGCATATTCGATCTTACACGACTGGCTATATTTTCGGAAAGTGCGTGCAAGGTGGCAACCTAAAGAACTGTAAGCGCAGTACAAGGCACCAAGGTTGGACATCTCTCGGAAACGTTTGGCCCGTTGTCGTAGTGAGGGAGAAGCATTATTACAGCAACATATTGGTGTAGATGAAACTTGGGTAGACTATCACGAACCTAAAAGTAAAGCTGTGAGCATGCTGTGGAAACACTCGTCATCACCAGAAGTTCAGAAATTTAAACGTCCACCATCGGCTGGTATGATTATGCTAACACTATTCTGGGACATGGAAGATGTGGAGGACTTTTTATTTAACGGTGAACAGCGAGAACAATTTTAATGTGTTGAGAATTAAACAGAAAACCTGCATACAGATCCAACCATCGCGGAGAACTGTGAAAAGGTGTCATGCTGCAGCAAGATAAAGTTCGGCCACATTCTGCCAAACGGATGGCCGAAACAATAAAAAAAATCATATTGTGATTCCATTGGCCCGCCATACCCGCCGTACTCCGCCATAACACCCGCCTTACAGTCCAGAGCTGGCTGCAAGAGATTTCCATGTGTCTGGACCATTGCAGAAAGCACTCAGGCGAAGAGGATTCGCAGCCGATGCAGATGTCGTTCATGCGGCGGAAAATTGGTTGCAGGCGCGACCCCAATTTTTTTTTCCGACGGAATAAAAAAAAATGGCTGTGGCTTAGCTAAGGTTAAGCCCAGGATGCGAAGCATACTAGCCTTTATTTTAGTTGTTGAACCACTGTTTAGCCTGGTGAACTGCTGTTGCTTGGCTATATTTGGTTCGGCTAGACGAAGAAACAACTCATGCGTTACTCTGCTTCGCCTTCAAGAGTGGAACGCGACAGCGTTCCCGTCGACCCGTCAAGGGGCGTAAGACAATGGGCTACGGCGCAGCGACTACGCGCCCCGCGTTGGACGCGGTGAGCGTCGAGCAACCTAGCGTTCGGCGCGGCAACGAAATGTGCGCCTGAGCAAGCGACGCACGCCTGAGCCTTAGAAACAGCTCGTTTCTAAGGCAACACCGCATTCACTAGAGGCGCTTTTGTACCGCTTCGAAGCATCGTACTCGTGGCTCAGTGGTAGCGTCTTCGTCTCACACTCCGGAGACCCTGGTTCGATTCCCACCCAGCCCATCTTGCAAGAGTTGAGCCAAAGCCACTTCTCCTCTGTCGTGACGTCACGGTGTCACGTGGTATTGAAGGCGACACCGCCGCGCCTGAGGAACTGGGTTGAGCTCTCGTAATATGCTTCGCATAAAAGTTGACACGTTGGGCACAGTGCGTTGAAGTGCATGGAGGTTATAAAGAGAAATAGCGTATGATTAAATTTTAAATCATTAAAATACATGTACCTTTTCTCACAAGTCCATTTACTTTTTTACTTCATCTCGTATAAACAAGGTTGTTGAATTACACCGTTTCACTAAACATTTGTCCTCAACTTATTCATTTCATGGCCTTCACGTTTTTCATATGAGCTTCATGCACTGCTTCACGGGTTTCGAACTGATATGGTTCTAAAGTTCACGTGATGTTTTCTTTACTTATTAACTAGAGAAAAGAGGTGGGAGCACTGATATCACTTATTTCTGGCACAATTTTTTGGGGCGTACGAATATAGTTTTTTGTAAAAAAAATCATATTTCACATGCCTGGACAGTGTGTAGCGTTCCGGAATTCGTTTGCGGCATCTTTGGCAATAGCGATGCAGGTATTATTCACGCATTTGAACTCTCGACAAATTATATAAAGAGCAGGTCAAACTGCAACCTGAGCCCCCTCACCCCGCGCCCCCCTCCCCGAACGAAATTTATGGTCACGCCACTGCATATCACATGAACACTGTGGACGGTGACTTTGAAGGATGAAGAAGGGGAAAAAAAATTCTTGCTGCAGGCTTGTTTGACGTGAACGACCAGCGCTGTATAGTCATCTACTCATGTGACCGAGGCTAATAAATCGAGCTCTAGTGGCTTCTTCCCGGAGTACCCTTGTCACCGCTGTCACGGGAGTACTGCTTTGTCACCGTTTGGAAATATCGCTGAAATCAGTAAGAGCAAATGGCAGCCGCAAAGATGCGTTGACAAAGGGCCCACCACCCATTGTGTTATATAGAAGCTGAAGGCGGGCCTCGCCAACCAGCGTTTGCCCACTCAACTGCGAATTGCTGAAGATGGTTCACTCGTACACGTTCCTGGCAGAGCTGCCTTCGATGCAGTGTCATCAGGCACATACCATGCGAGTGCAGTGTACCAGGCTGCGCGCTTTCTCATACCGTCACTATACCGTCGAATCAACGAAGCAGGAGATGTGAGGCGAACAATGTAAGTTTAATGGTTTAGGTTCTCTATTGATGAAATTGCACTTTACTTTTGGAGTAGTCTTACGTCGTCACGTTGAACGTGCGTGGACTGAGTGTGAGTGGGTGTAGTAGGCAATTGGTTGTTAACGTTATTCTTGTTAAAAACAATCCTGACTTTTTGGTCTTTCTGGAAAGAAACAAAAAATTGTTTCGCAGACCAATACGATGCTCCCTAATGTGAGATTTGTGCGCCACTCTATAAGGACTTTCATTCCGCCATATATTGGTTGGGGCGCACCATCTCTCTTTCGAGGGGGTCTTTCGAGAGGGCACAACCATCGACTTGCTTTCGCAAGCAAAAACTAAAGAAGAAAACAAGTGGCCCAGGAGAGAAGGTGTGGGCGAGAGGAGATAGTGCTATTTTCCGATGGCAGAAGGGCTTTTGGTAACCTGCGCGGCTTATCTCCATATCGGGGACACGGCGCGTGGACAGGAATGGATACCGGTATGGGAGAGGGAGAAAGATTGTAGCGACGGCCCTGCAGCAATGGAGACGTGAAGGAGGAGAAGGCGAAAGAGCGTTGCGATTGCGCCTGTGCACGTGGCATGCGCTTTTGTGTTTAAACGTCACGCGTCAAAAAAGTGCCGGCGTCAGTGGCGGGAAACTCCCCGTTTTCGGTGGCAGAGGTAATTGGCGCCATCCCTGTAATGGGCGAACGCAAATCCGTTTCCCTTGCATGATCGTCATGACCGTCATAGATCGTCGTGCGCACGCGTGCCGATCCAGGTGGCCTAGCTCTTCCCCCTCCCCAACTCCTCTCCAATCGCCCTCCCTCGTTGCTACCCTCGAAACTCCCTCACCTTCGACTGTCTCTGCGCGCACGCCGAGCGGCCCCGCCGGCCCGGAGCCAGCTCAGCCCGCTGCATGACGATTCATGTTTCGTTATCTGCTGCTATCGCGAAGCGTGCTCTGCTGTGCGTTGACCGGCGTGGCTAGTTTCGTCAGTTTCGTGGTCCTCCGTACCTGTGTGCTTGTGATCCGCGGTGTTTCACCCGTTTCACGACTCGTACCACTCGTGTATTGTGCAGTGGTGCACAAATACCTAAAAAACCAGCCCTGCAAGGTTGTTCCGGGTGCCTAAAGACAACAGGTGAGCGCTCAGACCCAAGGTCATCAGAAGGCGCATGTACACGAACACAGCCCTGTCCATTTGTGTGCTCCATGAGGCTCCGGACGTCGTTGCGCCTTGATTGTGCTACAGTTGTTTCTTCCCGGTAGAGAAAGCTGACAAATAGATGTTCCTCCTCATTGTCACCTGGGCTGTGACATCTGTTTTTCTGTGTCAAGTCTCATTCTGCAACTTCAGTAACTTGCCCAGCTTTCCATACCGCCCTCAGTGCTTTTTCTGTGTATCACGTTCTACAAACGTGCTAACAGCTGAAAAATAACTGTTATTGTTTGTGTACTATCGCAGTAACCCCCGATGGGGAAACCGCGCGAACAACCTTCATGTGTAGGCATGATACGCTTTTTTTTTTCTTCTGGAAAGCATGAGCATTGCAAGTGTCCTACATGCATATTTTTGCAGTTCGTGCTTATTATACACAGCAGAGCCCAGTAGGTACGACGTAGTGCCTTAAGTGACGTAATTTTATTGCTAAGCATTGCATTCGCGTCGAAAGAAAAGTCGTGTTGTTGGCTTATTTTACCTGGTCTTTGATTGAGGAATAAGCCTTTGTGCGAAGGTTTTCTATGTGCTGCTGGAAAAGCCGATTACCTTCTGCTCCCCTTGCCACCGTTACTCAAGTTGTGACCAAGTGCAAAGTAATGTGATAATGTGTGTTGCTGTTTTTAGTACAATGTTATTTTTTTCTGCCATGTTTTTTTCAATTCGTTCAGCAGTAATCAACATATCACACATTTCTTATACTTTCGTGCAGATTTATTAGTAAGCTCTTTCTTTTGGTATGGCTCTCAATCAAACAATATTAGCATTTTATTCTATTTTTTAGGTATTTTGAGTGTCATTGTTTTTGCCATTACCAGTGAGTTTTCCCTTTTTATAGTTGTCATGACTATGTCATACATGTGGTCCAGTTTCGTGCAATATCTTAGTGCATATATCAGAAGCTCGTCTACATTTTGGTCTTGAGGACGTTATATAAAAATCTAGTTTTTTTTTATGTGTGTGCACATGAAACGGCCTTCGCGTTTTCTAGCGCTTGCTTTTGTTATTTCACCGTATGTGAACGGTTGTGTTTAGCATTCTTGTATATGTCATGCACCTTTAACCTTTGCTCATTTTGTTGAGCGTGAATCACCACCACATTATAATAAAAATCTGTTTTCCGAAACGAAGTCAATAAAGCGAGACCAAAAGATCTGTTGTGTTGGAAGTGGAATGTTTTTGATGTCCCGGCACATGCTGGTATAATATAAGTATGGGCAAGACTGCGTGCCTGCCAACGCATACCGTTTGAAAGCACTACAATGGGTAGTGGCTGCCTTTGAAGGCGCGCAACATGTTAGGCTACTGCTCGGTGCCGCAATGCCGGACGTACGCAACGGAGCCTGGTGTCAACCTTATTCACACGTAGCCGCAGGACAAGCTGCGTGAAGCTTGGCTCGCAAAACATAAAACCGGCAAACAGTCATCGGCTACAACTCGGGTATGCAGCAAGCACAGACGCGAGGATGATTTCTTCTACGGCGCCGGGTCTGCGATCTTCAGAAAGCGCGCTCACTGAGACGCTCGCCCGAGTGCGCTGCCCGACTAATGTCATGACGGTTTGGTCGATGAACTTGTTGATGCTATTGATACTGGCAAGTGCACTGGACTGGAAAGGGAGCATAAGACGCACAAAATTACAAAGTATGACATAAGGTCATGTTTGTTTTATGAATAATTGCACTGTATTACAAAAAAAGAGACAGCGGGAAATCGCACGCTGAGGACACCGATAAACATCTTGAAGGGGCAGCGCAAAACTACGATGACAGAAGGCAGGAACACACAGGACAGCGCTGTCCTGTCTGTTCCTGCCTTCTGTCATCGTCTTTTTGCGCTGCCCCTTCAAGATGTTCAACCAGTACCAACTCGCCCAAATGTCGATCCCTCTACACCGATAAACATACAGGGCGACGCAAATCCAGAAATACTATTGAAATGTCGTAGAATTTAGAAGAAGAAAAATAAGATTGAATCGTCGCGATGGCACATCCCCGTAGGCGTCGAAGTCTCTACAAAGAAATTATTTTTGAACAGCTCTGATAGCGCCCACGCAACAATGGCTGCTTGTATACTGTCAAATGCTCATATTCTGCGGCCTAAAGCTCATGGCATGGTGCGAAAACGCGCGCGTGGAGAAAGCGACACAGTGCGCGGACAAGCATGCAGACGCGCAGTCGGTCGCAGTGAATCTGTGCGATCGCTGCATTGAGGATCCATTCTATTACGTTCCATTTAGTTATACAAACACTATAAGGACATATTTCACATACTTTGCGCTCAGCGTTTGCCTACCTTTCATGCAAGAAGCCGGTTCGAGAGACTCCCTTGCGGCGACCGCGCGCAGTGGCGTTCACTGTACGTATTCGGTAAAGAGATAGAGTCTGTAGATGATTCGGTGCTTTCGGTTTGCCCAAGATTATTATTTAGACAGTAAAAAACCTCTCGATTCGAAAGTACTCACAGAAATGTCCGAGAGAGCTAGCGCGTGGTGTTTTCTGTGAGCGCTGACAGCAAAACCTATGATGAGCGCGCCGCGTGATCCCTCATACTCCGCCAGCGAGGCGCTTCCAATAGATGGCGACTCTGTAACTCTTCGCCGCCAATAAAAAAAAACGAAACGTGCCGCTTACGGGTAAAAACAAAGAAAAGTGAGCGGCGCACGCGGCATGGGGGAAAGTGGGAAAAGGAGTGGAGCGAGTAGGCACAATAAAAACATAAAGAAAGACGTTTGGGAGAGGAGGTGCGGCACGGCTGCTGTTGCTGTTGCCATGAAAACGTAAACAATCATGTGCGCCGCCATTTTGCCTCTGCGTCGCCCATTGGTTAGGGCCGTAACTGAAGGGGACCTTGGCGCAAGCGTCGAAAGAGCGTCTGCTCGAAAGCGGCCAATGGGAGCCATACGGAATGTGGCCCCCCTGCTTGCCTGGCTACAACAATTGTTGCAGGAGATGCACGGGAGGTGCGGTGACTGTGGCGGCGCTTGTGCCGCCGTAATGTAGTTTCGTATCAAAAATCACCGGCGAAGCACTCCGTACAGTTGGTTAGCCAGCGAAGCCCAAACGTGCTGCCCCGGTGTTAATCTAGACAGCTTGGTAGGCTGCCGGATCGTCAGTACGCAGTTGCTGCTTGCGCCCTGCTCCAAGAGTCTGTGCTCCAAGAGCCGTCTAGCCTGTTAGACGAGCTAGAGAAGTCAATGTGAGGCCTTGCATTTTTATTCCACTGCTAAATAGGCTTTCGCAAAATATCGCAATAAGCATTTTGAAATAACGCAATTTATGAATTCATGCAACTAGATTATTTCATACTAATATTCCCTGAATATTGGCGCTTGTTCACCGGTTTCATGGTTGTCGAATACTGTCTGTGTGCTTCTTCTAGTGACCGGTAAACAAACAATTGCTTGAAAGAGCGCAGGTTAGGGCGTGTTGATATTCCATAACTGAGGTTTTTTAGCGCACGAGAGAGAGAAAGAATAACTTTATTAATTCTATCAAGGGGTTGAGCGGTGAGCCGTCTTGCGCTTGCTGCGTGGCTCTTCAGCACGGGTGTGCCCCTATTCCAGGGCTCCACTGAGCCTGGCCACTTCGCACGCGTGCTGCACCATTGCCCTTTGGGCGGTGAGCTCGCTGCTGGTGAGCAGGCCCTACCATTGCTCCGCACTCGGGTTTTTATGTTTATGGAATGTGTAGTTATGCTTACATTCCCATGTTATGTGGTAAAGAGTTGGTATTTCTCTGCACCATGGGCAGGAGTTTCTGTATTGTGTCGGGTACATTTTACTTAGTATGTGTAGACTATAGAAAGTTCCGGTTTGTAGCGTAAAAGGGACGAAAGACAGTGGCAAGACGCGCTGTGTCCACGTCTTGCCACTGTCTTTTGTCCCTTTTCGTGCGCTAAAACACCTCAGGTATAAAATGATTGCTGCTGTGCTCTCCGGAGGACTTTATTCGCAATTCATGAATGCCGCTATTGTTTGTCTGCTATTGAAACAATTCTTAGTTGTGTGCAAGCGGCGTACACATTAACCTCTTCGTAAACCACGCAACACATGCGACGAAATTTATGTACACAATCGAGTGTAATAAAATGCATTAAAAAGAGCAGAGCCGACATTTCAGGATAGCTGTTCTCGACTGCATCCTTCAGCAAGAGATTTGACACCCAATTGTTCCGGCCTCCACAGGGAGATTCTAACAAGAGCTCACAAAAGGAAGACCCCGACGATGACAGGCGCTATATGGCATCGCTGTTGTTCTTGTGCCTTATCGGAGTAGTGCCGGGAGCACTGGCTTCTGGGCTGGTGACGGCGCTGCTTATAGCCTCGCGGTCAACCGTCTCTGCGCCGGAAAACGGCGTCTCTCCACCGACCAACGGCGTAAGTGCGATTTTTTCATTAACCTGTTGGTGCCTAGTCCTCTGTTTAGTATACCACGTGTCATACTAAGCGGTAGCCTCTTATTTGCTAACATTCCGCCCTCCATTTAAGGGCTCCTTGTTGGCCTTCGATCGTGGGTGCTAAGCAACAGGTTGCGGTACACAGAATCATCTAATGCCCTTAAATAGTTATATGTACTTTAGATGGGATCCGTGATATCTCTTAATTTCTTTTCGCGCATGCGGTTCGCAGTAGTCACCGCAAAGACTAGTTCTGCCCTCGCCTTAAGAACACGCTCGTTCTTGGCATCGAGGCGGCTTGCAAATTGAACGCGTTAGTCGCGTGTAAATGATGGATTTATGCTTATGTTATTTCTAACGTGCAGCGGGTTTGTTACTTCGACGACTGCAATAGGCGACTATCAAATGATGTGAAGGGTAGGGTACGTATCAGCCGCCAGATTGAGAGCGGCGAGATGATTTATAACTGTCAAGGAATCTCTGGGTCCTAGGCGGTGTCGTTGAAGGCGTCAGGCACCACTATATTCAGCAGAATTGAAAGGACTCCTGGCAGCACCTTTATCGTGAGCCGCACAATTCCACGCCTCTCTCCCATACTTTGGTGGCAGTTACGCATGAAGACGCAGCGAATCAAAGGTGGAGATGGGTCTCTATAGCAGTTATCCAGGTCTAGTGTCAGTAAGTGGAAGTCCTCATATTCTGCAAGCGGCGCATTCAGTAGGAGCTTCACTGTTTAGTCATCAATTCATGCACTCAGCATATGCGCATTTCGCCCGTTGTCACACCCATTAGGCAAACAAAGGACGTGCACGTTTAATTCGTTAGGCGCCCCGAGATATCATGCCCTTGAACAGAGAAGCATTCAGTAGCTTTTCAGGGGGTATCATCCCGGTGCTGCTCGAAGGTACGGCCATACCATTGACCAGCTTCTTCGTGTTCCGCGTCGTAGTCACTTCGTCATGTGCGCTGTTGACGCAATCACACATAGCTTGAGTAGCGCGGCTGCCAGACAACTGCAACGACTCGATTACACCAAGGACCAATGCACTGCATTTGGCTGTGATTGTGATACTAATTCTGCGTTTCCGTATTCACATCGTCATTTTCTTTGCTCCTTTTTCTGGTCTGCCTAGTATTTAGCCCTCATGTTTTGCTGCACGTTACAAGAAGTTGGGAGAGAGGTCACAATTAGAACGAACTGAAGGCAAAGCATAGAGGGTAAATTAAATAGAAACGCAGTACGAGAGGATGGAACATGGCTTGCAGCAGTATAATAAAATTACTTCTGAAGGCTGTATGACGCCCTTTGTCTGATTTCTTTGAGCAAGTGGTAAGAATGCATGAAAAAAATGCTTTGGCACTTGACCCCACTGAAGGGAGGGCACCGCGCACTAGCTAATGTCAGCCAAAATACAGCCTCAGCACACCCTCCCCAAGGACAGCACGACCATCTATGGCAAGCAAGAGACGTGTAGCAACCAAAACGGTTAGCGGGCTCTTCCCGCCATCGTATCACAATCGGCAGTGCAACGCACGAGTAATGCGGAGATCTTGAATGTATAAATCTTGAGCTGCTCAACTTGATTTTTTCTCACTGGAAGCAAATATTATTCCGCTTATATTTCATCTCCTAAAGTCATAGTACATGCAATTAGGAGTGTAGCCAGGGGGGGGGGGGGTGCTTATGGAGTTTCAGCCCCCCCGCTCCCGAAATTTTTTCGCGCCGAGTATGCACCGCCGACCAAAGCAACTCCCGGCGCTGAAAATGATTATGGATTTTGTCTAGAACGGTCTTTTTCACGCTCAAAAAGCCATCTCACCGCGAAAACTGCGAACTCAGGCTAGATTTCGCGGCAATGCCCATGCATCGTCGTGCGAGTGTGCGTGAGCGTATTGTCAAGGCGCACTGAAGAAGAAATCGAAGTAGCGCTTGGTATTAAAAAGACGACCTCCTGAATTGCGCTTTATGACCCCTGTTTTTGACGTTGCGTTAATATATATATATATATATATATATATATATATATATATATATATATATATATATATATATATATATATATGCGTGTGTGTGTGTGTTGTTGTGGTGACGAAAAAAGCACACTGGCTCCGCTAATAGGCCAAAGAATAAGCGCGACGTGCGTCGAAATACGTTCTTTTTTACTCTCTAACATGCCGGCTGGTGGGCCAGCCTTTGTCAGTGACATGTGCACCTTGTTGCATGTCACTGACGAAGGCAGGCTCACCAGCCCAAACCATCTACAGCAAAAAAGGACGTGTTTGCACGTCCGTTTTGGCTACATACATGTGTGTGTGTGTGTGTGTGTGTGTGTGTGTGTGTGTGTGTGTGTGTGTGTGTGTGTGTGTGTGTGTGTGTGTGTGTGTGTGTGTGTGTGTGTCTTCCATGAGCATTTATTGTGGGCGTATATGCGCTCACGAAGGCTGTCGAACAGTCCAAATTTTGCATCTAAATAATATTTCATTTTTTTTGCTTTCATTCTTTCCACAGAGCACAGCCAATCCACTCGTATGCAACACCAATGACTGCAAGCTCCTGGCGCAGTGGCTGAGGGTGAAAGTGGACCAGACAGTCGACCCTTGCGATGACTTCTACCAGTTCGTCTGCGATGATTACAAGCGCCTAGATCTTCTATCAAAGGTAAGTCTTAAAGGTCGCAAGGTTGACGGTAACAGCTGCTGGTGTACGGCTGCAATGTGGCGCGAAATGATGGGGAAACAGCGAAAATTACCAAACATAAGACCACGCTGTGCCTCCGCATATCAAGAATGTACCTACGTCTACTCGACTGGAGAACGGGGTTTCCTAGCGCATCTTACGATGCATTAAGGCGCCTTGCGTCAACAATATGCATGTTGTTTTGAATTATGTTTCCTTAGTATAGTAATTGGCGATTCCTCCAGCGCCAGGGAAGACGCCAAAATCGATGCATTTGACATCTTAATTTGCATCTTAAATCACTTTTCACGCAGACTGCAGCGTCTTGCACCTACAAAGTTCTGCAGCGAATATGACGCAGAGGCCAGGCACGAAGATAATACGTTGTGCTTTTTTATGCTTTACATTCAAAGAAACCTTAAAAATAAATATTTGTTCTAGCCTTTTTAAAGCTACGAAGTGGGCACGAGTTTGTTTTTGTTTTCGTTTGTGTTTTTATTCGGACATTTCAAGAAATGCCCACGAATAGAGGCAAAAGGAGACAGTATGTCTCCTGACTGTGCCTACTCTTCGTGCTGCATGTCGGACCATGTACAGCAAAGCAGAACAAAAAAACAAACAATACAGTATGTACACACAAGATTAGGTATATTATCATCAACAAAATAAATAATCTACCGCACAAGTCATGAGTCATACACAATACACGTGTCAGTTATACAACAATGTCTGTCTAACATATGACAAATCTACATAAAAGCAAGCAATTAGAAAAATCCAACGTAACATCCAGAAACGTGACAATATGAATTCGCACCTAATTTGATACATATATAGTATGAGGAAAGCATTGTAGTTTCGGTTCTATGTACATGGAGGTAGTTAAATTTTTAAGCACCTGGTTAATTTTTTTATTAAATTCTAGTGGTTTCGTCTGCGTATTTTATAATTTCAGGATGTTTATTGCACAGTGCAATAATATGGTTATTTATTGACTGCATTTCATAGTTGGTGCGATTTATTGACCTGATAAGTGCTACAACATGCAGATTCTGTGAAATATTTCTATTAATATCGTAAACCATGCAATGCAAATTCATTCCGGCACTCAATTTATCACGTGCGCTTCCCGTAGGTCTACACATGAAATATAATGCATAAATCAGTATTTGCACGTAGCACGTACTCATGAACAGTGTATAAAGGTCATTTTTTTTGTTTTTCGGCGAACATCCGATCGCTGTTAATAAAGCTTACTGAACTAGAGAAGGTGCATTTGCAAGTGCGTTAACTAGACGGCACCACCGTAATAAGCGAGACTACAAACGGAATGCAATATTGGGAAAAAATATCCGGTACTACGGTATGTAACCCGTGTTTTGATCGGAAGCAGCAGGAGTCCTCGCTAAAAGAGCGAAATGCGAATGGGTCTGCCTCTTTTGGTCCTTTACATTTATGTCGAAATTGTAAGTTAAAGGACTTTTCGCAGAGGTGAACTTTTCTAATTACTTTTTGCACTTACCTCAATATAACACATTGAACGCGTTGTGATGTAGAACTCGGCAGCTATAAAACGGGAACAGGACCCCTTTAACAACGCTGCGCATGCGCACCCAGGCAGCACCGCAGTATTGAACCACTCATGGCCCAAATTTGGCATAAATTGTCAACAGCCCTGAACCAACACTGTCATATGGACGAAGTCCAACCTAATCCAACGCTGACCCAGAGTTAGAGCCAGGATTGACCGATTGCTAGGCCAATGCAGTAGTCGTTGTGTGGCAGGACGAGCGCTGAGTCATATCCTTTCCATTATTGTCATCGTTTGACCGAAGCTCTTTCCATGAGGATACAGTTAAGTACGCTTGCTCTGATGTACGCTGTCATTATTAGGGCAAACGTTTGGCTAGTGGCATTTTTATAGCAATTGTCCCCGTAGTGTCTGCATCGATTAGTAGCTAGGAAAATGCGAGAGACGTATATTAGTTATGAAGCAAAAATTCCACACACATGAAAGCAGTAGTAGAAGAAAACTGAGAAATAATTCCATAACAGTTTATGTACAAATTAGTGAAAACAAAGAGGCATTTTCCGTGGAGATAAATGGGGCACACTGGGTGTTTATATACGAACAAGGGCCAAAGAGACATCTCCCGTCATGGCAGGTGAATGAATGATGTTGGGTTAGGTAGGGCCCCGAGGTTGGAAATTGGGCGAGATGCCGAGGACGGTGATCGGGCCAGAACTTTCGAGGCAGGGAGCTGACGTCGGCATGTTGGGCAGTACTCGCATGACCACAGGATGGTGAGGCCCTGAGGATAACTATAACGCCGTTGTTTCTGCAAGTTATTGCCACCTCACTCAGGAACTTCCTCCTTATTCGGAGAAGATGCTTGCGCTGAAAAATAAGCACAAATATTATCGCACACATAGAAATTACAATTGTGTCTGCCAAAGTTTTGATGTTGAAAAATCTCCATACTGCAAAAATAGAACTTTGAGCTGAGAGTTCGAAGATCTCAAATAATAAATTTAATGCTCTTTATTACCACAACATTTATAAGACATACTTCCTAGCAGGTATTGCAGTGCACATTTAGTGCACAAAGCCAACAAAATGCATAGGATCCATTCGTGTTGTTTACACCCCACTCCTAGTCAACGTAGCACATTTCAATTAAAGGGCATCTGCGAAAAACACTTCTTATAGCATATAAAGGCTAGTTTTATGTACGGCATATGTATGCAACCTCTCTGCAAAATCCTACATGTGAAATTCGAGTGGTTGAGTTGGGAAACACTAGCGAAAGTAGATTTTTTTACACGAAAAGTGAAAAGAAGTAGTACTGCTTCTGCTTACTGAAAATGATGCTTGACCTAAAATCTGGAGATCAAGAGTGGTTCCTCGCAAGGACTTGCGGGATGAGGCGGCACTCGTTGCGCGATCAAATTAGCCTGCTGAAGTTTCAGTCCTCTGAGCCGCAACTGTTTCTTCGAACAGAAGTTTCTCCTAACCACAACTTAACAAACAAAATAGGAGCGACTTGAACCTGAGCCCAACCGTTATGTTTAGTGTTTCAGTACCTTGATCAATTAATACACATTGATCTGATCAATCGCAAGAAAAAAGTATATCAATTTGCCCACTTCGTGCGCAGACTCAATTGGACGTCGAACAGATTTCCATATATGCCGCTTACACCAGCAATGTCCCGGCCACAGGACAGACCGCCTGGCAGAAAGCGATGGCACTCATTAAGGCGTGCTTGACGACGATCGACTCCAAGCGCGACGAGGTGAGCACGGCACATGCCACTTGCATGCCTGCTGCAGATGTGAGGACACGTGTGCTGCACGTATGACTGTTTTCGCCGCACACGCGCACACGCGTCTGTTGTAGTATGGCTTAACGTGCTGCAAATGTAGAATATAGATTAGGCTATTTGGCATTCCATAGCGGTGATTCATGGTTACCAATCTCAAAAAGGATATGCCTTTGCTGGTTACTAAGCCTCGATGATTGCTTTTTAACAGATGCACTAAAGAACGGTGGGGAGATTTACATTTCTTTAAATTTGCCTGCGTTTAAGGTATCTCATCTCAAGCATTGTTTTCCTCTCTGTGAATAGAACTTATGAATATGAATAGAGTAAGCCACCGGACACACGCACACAAATTCATTGGACATTTAGCGGAGATTGCCAGACGTATTCATTATCATTACACCCCACACATTGCAGGTTATGTATCCATGATTTCAACCGCGTTCACAACACTGCAGAGTGTTGTTCAGGAGCTCACTCGAGACACGTCCTGCCTCTTTGAGGAGTGAAGTTCAGCGGACGGTGGTCCGGCGCAGACCATCATAAGTTGCACCAAACACACGCACACACACACGCGTGCACTCACGCACACTCACGCAAGTGGCGGAGAGAAACATGAAAGTGAATGCTGAAAGAAGTGAATAAAACCTATTCAATAAAAGTGTGCCCGTGACAGTTATCTGGTTCACTTCGAAGAAGCGGAGTTACTCGAATGTTTCTAGTAAGGTCGGTTCTAGAAGTGTGAAATTAGTGTCCTAAGATATTGCAAAGGTACCATGAAGGTGTCTTCTTGAGCATACATAGTGGAAAGTACGCGCTTGGAGGACCATTTTATTTGGATCGTCCAATTGCAGCGAAAATGTGCGTTTTTTTTCTGTACATGGCGGTGCCTAATTGAACCTCCCGATAGCTTGTCTCGGCTGAAGCATAAAATTTTTCTCTGCCCTCAATTCAGCACTGCATTTCCGTTTGGTCGCGCTGCATGCTCTTCCGTCTCCCCTCCACAATAAAGGCTGTAATTTTGGGAATTATTGTGTACATATATGTATAATATAACCATAAAAATTAAATTGGGTTAATTTGCATTCCTCAAAAAATCTGTATATTATCATAGAACTAATCCTACACTGTGAAAAGAATAAAAAATGTAGCGGTGTTTTCATAAAGGCCCTTTATATATTCCAGAAAGAATGTTCTCTTCTAAATTTATCGCAGATAATAAACTGCGCACTCCATTGTGCCTTTCACTAGAATGATAGACTCCACACCATCCCGCAACCCCGTCTTCCCTTGTTTTGTAAAAACCTATTCCAGAAACTTTTCGAGCAAATGAAGGTTTGTGAAATCCATCTCTGAAAATTCATCCTGACCTAGTCAAGTAAGCTGCATTGCACTGCAGTCTAGTCAGTAGGAGCTCGTTTCACGGAGAGACTCTTCTATACATAACGCGTCGTTATTGCATCCTTGCTCCCCTAGTACTTGATTGAAGTGGGCGCGCCATCATTACTGCCATAACTTGCACAGTGGACTTTGCCACCACCAATGCATTCGCTCGTATGGCTTCTGTCGCTCTTCAGTGGAGATGAAGAAGCGAACTCTGCTGTAAATTTGAGTTACGAATGCAGCTGTTTATTTTTCTAACTTACGCGCTGAAAGACACTCAACGATTAAGTCACAATAGCTTCGGCCACGTTCACTGGCCGCCGAAATCCGAAGTCAATGTCAAGTGTGTTTGCTACTTTTGTAGAAATCACAGAATATTCCAAGGTAATCGTTCAGTTTCGCGTAAATTTTGCGATATACAACGCTGTTCGCGGCGTCCGCCCAATATAATCATGCAGGTCGCTTTCGCGGTAGATTCTGTAACCAAAATGAAAAATGATGGAATACAGTAGAAGAAGTTTTGGCTGAGCCATAAGGCGATTACTGTCATAAGCCGGTAAGAAACTACCACCTGTAAAAAGTAAAAAAGTTAGAAGGTGATTGAACATGCATTTTAAATCTTCCTGAGCGAGTTGGGGATTAAAATGGCCAGTCTCACTGCAGAAGGCACTGTAGCTCGTCACCCATTGCGTAAGGGTGTATGAAGACGTCGTAATTCGTTTTACTCCACTATATTTCGGATCGGCAGGCATTTTAAACACGAAGTGTTTGAGCAAGTTGCAATCACTTTTCCGTATTGGGTATGCTTCTAGCCTTTTTTCGTTGGGTGATCCCTGAGATTGTGCAGCCAGACATATGACACGACACCCGCTACTTGGTATATGTGACCTGGGTATCACTGTCACTGTGACATACAAGAATCAAGAATCAAGAAGTCTTTATTGAGTAACACAAACAAAATGTATACACAGATATTTGGACCGATAGCCAATGAGGCTAGTAAGCGGTCCAATACAAAATAACATATAGTACAGCAATCACAAACACATTGAAGAAAAACTAACTTTGTAGCCCTGCTTCCATTCCCAAAAAATGTTTCTTGCATGTCAGTTTGAAATTCCTAGCTTGCTTTACTTCAATTGGCAACGAGTTCCAAATTTTCGCTCCTGTAAATTCTATTCGTCTTTCTCCGTACGCATTATGGCAAATAGGAAGGTTAAAATTGCCATTGCTGGCTTGTCTAGTGTTGCGGACGGGAATACTGAATGCACCAAGAGGTAAGGGGTAGTTGGTATTTATAATATTATTAACCATAAGAGCTATTTTGTAATCGCGTAAGGTTGTGAATGACATGATTTGCATTGCGTCAAAAATGTTATTGTTAGAACTATTCGAAGAAGGTAATCCCATGGTTTTCAAGGCACGTTTTTGTAGTCTTAGCAATGGTGTTAAATACGTTTTGTATGTGATTCCCCATGATTCACTGCAATAACTGAGATGACTGTGACATAATGAAAAATACAGTGATCTAAGAATAGCAGGTGGAAAGTGCCGCCGTGCCTTAGACAAGGTAAAACAACCGTACGCAACCTTTTTACACACACTGTGCACCTGTTCCTTCCAAGACAAGTGGCAGTCGAACATGACCCGTAAATATTTAAAAGAAGACACACTATCAATAACATTGTTGTCAACACATATAGAAGAAGAAGAAGAAGAAGAAGAAACTTTAATAAAGAATAGTCCGGCAGTGCTTGCTGTGGTGACCTCAGGTGACGGCTCGAAGTCCTTGGACTCGAGCGGCATCTTCGGCTTGCCGGACGGCCCAGAGCTGGTCTGCCAGCTCTGAACTTCTGATAGCCGCCTCCCAGCGGCGGCGACGCCTACGGAGAAGGTCCCCGGCGGCTCCCGCATCCGGGGCGGCGTCGGGAAGAACGGAGCTCGAGCCTTCTCCCACCCTGGCAACGGCCGCGATTATGGACGCGTCACCAACGGAGCTGGTCTGATTGCCGTTGTTGCCGGCACACTCCCAGAGCATGTGTCGCAGCGTTGCTCTCTGTCCGCATGTTTTACACGCGTCTGTTGAATATAAACGCGGATAGCAGTGGTGTAAGATAGCGGGGCTAGGGTAGGTGTGTGTTTGGAGCAAGCGTAACGTTACGGCCTCGTTCCTGTTCAATTTGTCGTGCGGTGGCGGGAATGTGCGTCTTTCGAGTCTGTAGTGTTGGGTGAGGTCTCTGAACGTGGTTAGGCGATCGCCCCACGCCCAGTGTGCTTCTTGTTGTGTTTCTGTTGTAGTGTCCCGATCCGGCAGATCCGATGCCCCGCTCTCGGGGGCGGAGGCGGCCACATAATCAGCGGCGGCTCGGCGTGTGAGACCTCGAGCCGTGGCGTGGGCCGCCTCGTTGCCCGCGAGCGGAACATCGGTATGTGCCGGGGTCCAGAGGAGGAAGACCGTAGAATTTTGGCGTTGCGAGGGCGATGACGAGTCGCCGTCGTCAGAAATTTGGAGTATGCGGGCCGCTTCCCGCGAGACACGACCGCGCGCGAAGCCGCGGATTGCCGCCTGCGAGTCGCTGATCACGATCGCAGCGTTCGGCACCGCGACGAGTGCTAGGGCTATCGCGGCTTCTTCGGCCGCCTCCGTGTGTCCCGTGGTCACCGTGGCGCTCGCGAGGCACTTACCCGAGCGGTCTACAACCGCTATCGCGTGTGCGCTTCTCCCTCCTCCATATGGAGCCGCGTCTACGTATACCGCCTCGTTGCTGTTACCGAACTTCTTCTGTAGGTCGCTTGCTCGTTTGTTGCGTCTCCCGGTGTGGTGCGTAGGGTGCATGTTCTTGGGAAGCGGCGGGATGATCAGGCGGTTGCGAACAGAGGCGGGAACCGCCGTCTTTTCTCCATGCTGGGTGTGGTACGCGATGCTGAGCGTCTCGAGGATGCATCGACCTGCCTTTGACCTCGATAAGCGTTCGTATTGTGCAATGTCGTGCGCCTCGATTAACTCGTTAAGGGAGTTGTGAACTCCGAGCTCAAGAAACTTGTCGGTGCTCGCGTTGAGTGGAACGCCGATCGCCCTCTTGAAAGCCTTTCGGATCATGCATTCGAGTTTGTTTTTTTCGGACCCGATCCACCTCAGGTAGGGGGCAACATACGCTATGCGGCTTATCGCGTACGCCTGTACGAGACGGATCGCGCACTCTTCACGCATACCATTGCGTCTATTCGTGATGCGACGCAAGAGTCGGATCGTGTCATCTACCGAACGACGAAGTATTCGCACCGTCTCTCCGTTATGGCCGTTTGCCTGCAGGTGTAACCCTAGTATTCTAATTTTCTCTACGTGCGGTACGGGAGTACCATCTGCCAATGTGATGCGTATTTTCGAATATTCCCGTTCCTCTTCGCGCAGGGTTTTACGACCTCTCCTTGTGGGTTTGTAGAGTAAGAGTTCGGACTTGGTAGCCGAGCACTCGAGGCCCGTTCCACGCAAGTAATTCTGAACCGCATCTACTCCTGCCTGTAGCGTTCGCTCGACGTGACCGTCAGATCCTCCCCCGGGAACCCAGAGGGTGATGTCATCCGCGTAGAGACTGTGATGTAATCCTTCTATTTCTGTTAATTTCTCGGGTAGACCAAGTAGAACTAAATTAAAGAGTAATGGCGATATGACGGATCCTTGCGGCGTGCCGCACGGACCCGTCTCAAATTCCGGCGATTCCTCGTCGCCGACGACGACGCATGCGCGCCTGCCCGCGAGGAAATCTCTAACGTAATTATACATTCTTTCGCCTAGTCCTAATGTTCTAATTGTTTTTAAGATCGATTCGTGCTTAACGGTGTCAAAGGCCTTTTTAATGTCTAAGCCTAGAATTGCCTTAGTGGAGCTGGTAGTGTCGTCTACGATCTGGTGTTTAAGCTGAAGCAATACGTCCTGTGCGGAGAGGTTGCGGCGGAATCCTAGCATGGTGTGCGGGAACGCGTCATGATCTTCGAGAAAGTCTGTCACGCGGGTGAGAACTGCGTGTTCCATGACTTTGCCGACGCACGAGGTAAGGGAAATCGGTCTTAGATTATCGAGCGTAACTTGCTTGCCAGGTTTAGGAATCATGATAACGCGGGCCCGTTTCCACGCTGCGGGAATCGAACCCTCTCGCCAGCACTCATTGACGTAGGCCGCGAGTCGGGAGATTGACTCGTCGTCTAGGTTGCGGAGAGTCTTGTTGGTAACCCGGTCAGGGCCGGGCGCCGATCGAGTGTTGAGTTCGAACAGGACTATCCGAATTTCCGATTCGCTAAATTCCGCGTCCAGTTTCTCGTTTGTGACGCCGTCGTATTCGGCGTGCTGGATGCTTTCAGCCTTCTTAAAATAACGGTCACGTAGTGCGTCGAGGAAGTTATCACCTCTATAATCTCTGACTAGTCTACGAGTCTTGTGGCCTTGAGCGGACCGAGTCTCCTCCGGATCTAATAGGTGTCTAAAAAGGCGCCAAGCGCTCGCCCCGGTCATCTGCCTCTCGAGGCCGTTGCACGTGTCTTCCCATTGTGCCCTGCATACCTGAAGTGCGTGTTCTTCGATGCCTCTGTCTAATTGTGCTATGCGTTTGCGCAACGCCTTATTATGTCTTTGGCATTTCCATCTCTTTAGGAGGGCTCGCTTTGCTTCCCACATGTGTAGGAGCCTACTGTCAATTATTTCGAGGTTCGCTTCTGGCGGAACATCGCTAGTTGCTGCGCCTACGTCCCTTCTGAGCGTCTCGGTCCACTCATCTATGTCCGTAATCGGCTCGTCGCCTCGCCCCGCTTCTTCTCGCTTCTTGCGGAACATGTCCCACTTCACGAGTTTGAGCTTACGACCTTTGCCCTCAGGGTTAGTACCACGACCGCTCGGGCCCGTGCCTATCGTGATCTCGATCAGCGCGTGGTCGCTCCCCAAATCTTCCTGCGTATTTTGCCAGTGCGCTGTTGTAACATTTGAAACGAACGCAAGGTCTGGTAACGTATCGGCACTCACGCTGTTCCCTCTGCGTGTAGGATCGGCGGGATTCGCGATCAGTGCAAGCCTTTGGTCTTGCGAGTCTTCCCAAAGGTGTTTGCCCTTGGGTGTTTCTCGGGTGTAGCCCCAGGCTCCGTGGGGTGCGTTAAAGTCGCCCGCAACAAGTAGAGGCTCGCCGCCGGAAGCCGCGCGTGCGCCCCGCAGTAGTTCCCCGAATCTGTGCTGCAGCGTGGGTTTACTATACACGTTAAGGACGAAGAGTCCTCGGCCGCTCTTAGGGATTAATTCTACGAACACGTGAGGAACATTTACGCAGGCAAGCTCTCGCTGCGCCACAGTGATATTACGTCGAACGAGCACGGCGGCGACCGGCAACGGGCGTGGCGGGGGAGACGGCCGGCGCGGCACCATCGCCCCCGGCCTAGCGCCACCCGCCACGCGGGGTGTAGCTCGTTTCCTTCTTTGCCTGTTCTCCGTCGCGGTCGCGTCTATGGCTTTGTAGCCGGCAAGTTTAACCGGATGGTTTGTCTCCTGTAAAAGGATCACGTCCGGTTTAGTCTCACGGCTGCGTATGAATTGCTGGAGATTACCCCGCTTCCTCCTGTAGCCCCGGCAGTTCCACTGCCAGATTGTGTATTGTTGTTTCCCAGTGTTAGTGTGCTTCGTTGCGTGTGTAGCCATGGTGATGCCTGCGTTTAATTTAACCCGTCACCATCGAGGCGACTTGGTTGCTGCTGCGGTTGCACCTGCGGTTGAATCTCTACGTCTGTAAGTGTGTTTTGCTGCTGCTGATTGTGTTGTTGCTGTCTAGCGTACGGCTTGCTCATTGTTCTGATTGGTCTGCCTGCAGCTGGCGATAGCCTCGCTTCTATGTCGTCTATGCGCGCCAAGTGCGCGGCGAACATTTGTGTTATTTGTTCAGAGAGCTTAGCTAGCGCATTACTGAACATTTCGTTCATATGAGCCGTCTGTTTTGTAAAACTTTCCTCGAGGCTCTTCTCGATGTTGTCTACACGTTTCTGTAGTTTCTCGTAACGGCCGCATCCCTGTTTGCTCTCGGGTCTTGCGGGATCTAGTGCGATCCTTTTCGCGGTAACGGGACGATCGTCGCGTTCATCCGCCGTCTCCCTCGAGCTGCCCTCGTTGTCCGTGTCCATCTCGGCCGGCTCAGGCCGTGATGGAGTCGGTGATCGAGGCGCCGAGGACGGCGACATCGTCGTTTGACGTTGCGATGGTTGCTGCGGTTGTGGAGCCTCGCCTTTCAATTTGATATTCTCCTCTCTAAGGAGCGCATTTTCGCGTTTAAGCTCGCCAATTAATGATTCTAGTGGTTCTAAACGTTGTTTTAGGACTCGCTCTATCACTCGCTCGAGCTCGTTCCCACCGCCACCGCCGACGGTAGGCCCGCCAGAGCGGCCCGCCGAAGCGCCTCCGCCGCCGGGAGAAGCGGCGACAGCCGCCCAGCTCACCTGTTGCCCAGTGCTCCTGTGACCTTGTTGCTGCCACGGCTGCTGCTGCTGACTTTGCTGGTTGATGTGGCCCACAGCTGCGGTGCCCGAACCGCCGCCACCGCGCGTCATCGACGTACCTCTCGGCGTCTGTGTTCGGTTGCGAGAGTGGGATCGGGATCGGGATTTTCCCGCGCCGCCCTTCCCGCCACGGCTAGTCGATCGTCCTCTTCGGTTGTCGGTGACTGAATGACGGTCTATCTCCGGAAAATTGAGGTAGTAGCCGGCGTTGCCATTACAGTCGCTGCTGCTGTTGTAACCGCTGCCGTACGCTGTAGCTGCTTCTTCCTCTTCTTGTCTTTTTCGCTCTATTTGGCGACGCTTGACTATGTATGGGGTCTTGTACCTCGCCTTGCACCTGCGGTCTCCCGTGAAGTGTCCCTTGCCGCACAGTCGACAGCGCGGCTCGCATTGATGGTCAGGCGACGGATTGTTGCATCCGCATCCACGGCAAATCTTGTCGTTGGGATAGGGGCACACGTCGGCGCGGTGTCCCAGCCTTCCGCACTCGTAGCACACGTCAATCTGCTTCCTGTAGAGGGAGCATCTGACGAGCATGGGGCCGTAATATACGTATCTCGGTACGTGGAATCCGTCGAACAAAACGATTATGTTGTCCGTGTTGCTCATGCGTTTCGCGTGCAGCACTCCGGGGTTGCGCTTCGTCACTAGATTAGCGATGATGTCTGCCGGGCTCTCGCTCTTGGAAATGTTCCTAATCAGGCCCTTGGAAGTGTTCTCCGGGGCGGCTTGATAGCTATTCGCCTCGAACTCTCGGTCTCCGATGCAAAGCTTGCTAATGGCTCCGTAGCGTTTGGCTCTGTCTTCAGACGGCGTGCTGAGCACCACCACGTTCTGCTTAACGTTGAGGCAGATGCTATCTTCCCCGGCCGCTTCTCTGCTTACACCCGCCGCGTTACGTAGGCAGCAGTAAATGCGATCCGTCCCGTAATCGCGCACGTTGAAGCCGCCTCGGGGGCGTACGACGATTTTGTAATCGTCCGGCGGTAACTCTGGCATTCGGCTTGCCATGGCAATCTGCTTCACTTGACGGGCGTACTTCCTTTTGTACAGCGCTGTAGTGACTCCCGCTGTCGACATGGCTACCGTCCGTCGCTGCATGTGCCCATGCTGGTTATGGGCCGACTCGGTCGCACCGTCGGCCTGTTTCTTCCTCTTGACATTGCACCACCCCGCTCCTTCGCGGAAATCTTCCGGCCTAATATCTGTTCCGTCTACCTGGACAACTTCCATTTAACGTCAGGAAAAGCCTGACACTTTGCCGTCGGAGACTGGGAGCTCTAATGAGGTCCGGCGACACGGTAGGCTTGGCACGCCCTGCCGCCGCGGCGGCCGGGCAATAGTGGCCTATACGTGGAGATAGGCTTAGCTTGCCCCGCCTGCGTGGCGGGACAAAAGGCGCTGCTTATCGGCCAGAAGATGGGCCCACCTGGCGAAACTTGGTGTCGTGGGAGTCCTGATGAGTCCGCCGATTGCTGGTAAGAAGAATTACCACGAGAAGCTCGATAATCCGCCAAAAACATAGGAAAATAGAGGAGCCGACACGAAGCACGCCTGCACTCCGTGGTCTTCTTCTTCTTCCCAACACATATAGAAAAATCACTTAATTCAATACACTTTTGTTTTGAACGAAAAATAACATATTTAGTTTTTTCAGTGTTTAAAGTTAGATGATTATTACGAAACCAGGTCGAGATACGTTGGAGTTCATTGTTAATAGGATTTTCTATTGATTCAAGTGAGTTGCCAGTAAAGATAAGTGCAGTGTCATCCGCATACATCAAAATTTGAGAACACTGTATTGCATTGGGGAGGTCATTAATAAAGAGCGAAAATAAAAGCGGTCCCAGAACTGACCCCTGGGGTACACCACACGTAACAGTTTGGTATGCAGACTTGAACTGTTTGAGGACAACTTGCTGCTGTCGTGAAGAAAGATAACTTTTAAAGAATTCAAGGGCCCCGCTACGCACACCATATGCTTCCAGTTTCATTAAAAGAATGGAGTGTGAAACTGTGTCGAAAGCTTTTTTGATGTCTATAAATACGCTTACAGCAACATTATGGTTATGAAGAGCAGATAGGATAAGCTGTGATAGAGTAACTACAGCCGTGGACGTGGACCTGCTAGAAACAAATCCGTGTTGCTGAGGACAAATAATATGATTAACATCAAGAAAGGTTTTCAGTTGGAAAGCAATTAATTTTTCAAAAATGGTATTGACGACACTCAGTACAGATATTGGCCTGTAACTAGACGGGTTGTTAGGGTCACCAGTTTTAAATATCGGAACAACTTTTGCAACTTTTAAAGTATCGGGGTATAAGCTAGAGTGTATCGCATGATTGAATATTCTTCACAAAGGAACACAAAACAAATCAATGTTGTCCTTGATTACCTTAGCCATTATGCCGTCTGGCCCGGCCGCTTTATTCGTGGGCATGTTCGCCACAACACTTGCAACTTCATCGCTAGTAATGTTCGAGAAACTGAATTCATTATTAATACATCGAGGTATGTCGGATGTCACTGAAGCTAAGGGAGTAGGTTGCGCACTGTTCTGACCATGTGTTGTGAAGAACTGATTAAACTGGTCTGCAGTCTCTATTGACAAGTTGACAGGAACAATCTGTTTTCTTTTAGCTGTTCCCGTAAGTTCTCCTACAATCTTCCATACTTGCTTTGTGTCATTTCCTTGACGATTAACCAAATTAGTATAATACAATTTCTTTGATTTTCTCATCAGCGCCACGGATTTGCTTCTGTAATACTTAAACTGTTTCAAGTAATAAGCATTTGTTCTGTTGTTTTTGAGCTTATTATAGTATGAATCCTTCTTTTTCAATACTGTGAGTATTTCCTCAGTAATCCAAGGACATATGGCATGTTTGTAGTTGCGCCGAGAAAACTTCAGTGTTGACTTAGTAATTGCATCGGAAACAGCAGATACGAAGTTAGCAAATTCTGTGTGAACGTCACTGTGACACAGATTTTCGAAATGAATAGATTCGAGCAAACGCCTGACATGCGCGTAATCCACCCGTGAAAATACATTGGTATGGGTAGGGCAAATACAATCGATACCCGACCGTGGCAGAAACAGAAAAGTTGAACAGTGATCAGCAATGTTTTGGTTACAAACACCAGCGCAGGCATCCATATCACGGTTACATAAGATGTGATCAATAATTGTTGCAGACTGATGTGTAATTCTAGTGGGCACATTGATAACATTCTTGAGGTTGAACGATTCCAGTAAGAAAATATAATCTGGACAGTCATCCTTTGATAAGTCGATATTGAAATCACCAACTATTGCTAACTGATTATTAAAAGACATCAGAGGAACCAGAATGGACTCCATATCAGATATGAACTGACTTGTGCACGTGTTTGGCGGACGATATACCACGCCTATTACGACGTCTGTCTTAAGGCGAATAAAAAGTGCTTCTGTGGTATTAGAGCTCAGAGAGGAATCCGAGAGCTGTTGATAATCTATGCCGTTTTTTATAAAAAGAGCAACGCCACCCCCTCGTGCGGTGCTATCTCTTGGTAAAGATAGCGTTGTGTAACCCGGTATGTACGGTATTTCTCCTTTCTTAAGCCAGGTTTCAGTTACAGCGATAAGATCATACTGGAAAGAATGTTGCGATAAATGTACAGTGAGTTGGTCTAAATTTTTATTTATACTGCGAACATTGCAATGAAAAATGGAAAGGTTTTCGCTCTTGTGCCACTTAGCACTGATTTCCTCGACGGAAAAGGCCATGTTTCTAGGCTACCTGAGCAAGATCAGCGTCACAGGTTATATGTGGAACATGCGAGGTATCTGTCTTGCGCATCAGGATCTTGCCATCTGATACCCATGCGTGTTTCCACTGTTTTTCCTTTTTGGCTTTCCGTGCTTTACGTAGCAAAATTTTGTTTGCCGGGCACAAATGTTCGTTGATGAACACGGGATTTTCGTGATCGTCAAAGCTCAGAAGTGTAGTGTTCAGCCGTTGCTTTTTCGCTGTTTTCAGAATGCTGTCTCTCACTTTCCTGGAAGCAAACTTAACAATGATGTTGGGTTCGTCCTTGTTTTTGGGGGCACACGATGGATAGCTTCAACATCGGATTCATCGAACTTGGTGCTCAAGAGATGACAGATCGATGTCATCACTGAAATCAGATTTTCAGTGGGTGCTGGAGGGATGCCTTTGATTTCAAGGTTATTTCTTCTACTGTACTGCTGCAGTTCAGTCAATTCGTGCCTGAGAGTTTTCACTTCATTTGTGAGTCGGTTGTTTTCTTTTTTCATTTCCAGGTTTACGTTTTTCACGTCAGACAGGGTCTTTTTGAACTCAGAGATCTCTGTTCTAAATTCTTCGAACTTTTCATTGATAAAGCCCATTGAAGTTTTGACAGATTCCATTTCAGATTCAATCACATGCTTTATATCTTGCTTTAGTTCACTTTGCTTAGAGTTAAACTGTGCACTCAAGTCAGTCATAGCCTTTACAAGTTCTTTTATAGTTGAAGGAGGCTTATCACCCATGCTGGACACAAACACGAACGGAGCAATCCAGTAGCCTAAGATCGATGTAATCAAAGATACAGGATACACACCTGCAATGGACGAAGAAGGCGGTTAGCCTCTGCCTAGTTGCGAAGGCTGCCTGGATTGCTCCGTGAATGATGTGGGGACCGTCGTGCAGCGGTTATATAGGGGACGCCGTTGATATCGGACAGTAGTGCGCAGGTGCGGCTTGCCAGTAGAGAACGGAGGGAGGGGGAGGATCCGTGGACACGTGTAGGTTCCACCAGCAGTGACGGTAGCAGCTTCGGATTCCGCTCCTCAAACGCGCATTTCTGCAATGGACGAAGAAGGCGGTTAGCCTCTGCCTAGTTGCGAAGGCTGCCTGGATTGCTCCGTGAATGATGTGGGGACCGTCGTGCAGCGGTTATATAGGGGACGCCGTTGATATCGGACAGTAGTGCGCAGGTGCGGCTTGCCAGTAGAGAACGGAGGGAGGGGGAGGATCGGTGGACACGTGTAGGTTCCACCAGCAGTGACGGTAGCAGCTTCGGATTCCGCTCCTCAAACGCGCATTTCTGCAATGGACGAAGAAGGCGGTTAGCCTCTGCCTAGTTGCGAAGGCTGCCTGGATTGCTCCGTGAATTTTATTTACACATTTTATTAAATGGATATGTACACGTAAACATCTGCCAGTTGTACTCGATGATGTTATCACCAGCACCGAAACCTGTTACTTTATCACGCCACCGAGACATGCACACCACCATTAAAAGTCTCCTGCATACAAGACAGCGCGCGAAGACGCGCTGGCTTGCATGCTAGTTATGACAGCCGCGTTCTTGGAATTGGAGCACCTATTAAATGGAATGCCTATGAATTTGTTTGCACACCACGCAAATAAATATCTCTCACTTTATGGCATATTGAAAATTCGTTCCAAGTGAATATACCAGGCGAACTTGCCGCCTACAATGCAAAATAACGTTATGTCCCAGAAAATAATAGAGGTTCCTAATAATTTTAATATATAAGTAAGTTAATTTTTTATTCTGGTAACATGTTGATTTCCAGTTATTTTGAGCATTGTCCACCTATTCGAAGAGGTAAACTCACTGACCAGAATTATGCCATCTCCCAGAGATGGCCTTTATAAATTATGAATGGTCTCAGAAATATTCGCCAAAAGTCTAGCAGATCCGTGTTCGTCTCGAATTCTTGTTTCGAGTGTTCGTACATGTTCTTTTCCAGCAGCGCTGCCTTAAATTATTTAGGCAGTCCACCCATCTAGCCCCCGTGCAAACACTTCTGGATTTTAGCAAATGCTACTTATCGACAATTACATGTCGATAACCACTTGACTTGATGTACTGTAGGAGGGGCCTTTCCGTTTGCTTTTTTATGGCTAGGAAGGCCTTGAATATTGTGGTAAGTGGACTGTTTAATTTGGGGCGTGAATACAGTTAAAATAATACCATCTTGTAAGGACGGTAAAGAGCACAGTAGGCTCGTTCTGCTCGGACACGTTTTTCTGTAGCTCCGGATTTTCGCCCCGTTTGTCAGTTTCTTCCCTGCTACTGGAACCCTGTTGTTTAACGACCGCTTTGGAGGTGTCATAATCCCTAGTGCCGCCTTTATGCAAGATTCCCCAGCATCTACATCCTCCTGCTGAGCCACCCAGGCCGAGATATTTGCGGCTTCGCCAGTGCGAGTGCCCCCGTGGCAGTCGCCGCGTCGGCGCAGAGCATTAAAGCTACCGTGTGTCGATAAAGCAGAACGTTACCTATGAAACCACCTTTCAAGCCAGGAGCCCCCCCCCCCCCCTTTCGGGGACCACTAGCACGGAGCATGACAGCCGTGCAGCCATGGCGCAGACCTGGGCCAAGAGAACTACGGATGCTACTTCCATCGCATCAGAATATAGCTTCGGCAGCGTCGAAAGGACGTCACTCATCACAAGGCCTTGCGCTACGACCGAGACATACATCTCCAGTGCCACCAACGACATCGTGGTGCAAGTGGTCATCAGGGCCAACCGCATCATTCTAGCGACCATGGACGCCTGCCTCGAGACTTCTAGGTTCCCCAATGTATCACCCTACACAAACCTATCAGTACTGTTTCAGTATGGGTGTCTGCTATGACACTAGTTTAGGAGCTCGAAGAACTGCAACAGACAGAAGTATCAGAAGAATGCGTCCTTGAAATCCAGGCGTACCTCGCCAGTGATACTGACTTAAGTCGCTTTGTGCTTAATGGCGTTGACCATGACGAAGAACATGACGAAGGGACAATCGTGTCCCACGCACAAGGCTGTGACTGGTCGCTATCTAGGCAGCGGTCATGCATGCCTAACCACGCTTCAAGGTCCTAATTCGTGACCTGAACATATCTTGTATTACGGCTCCCATCCTACGTATATCCATATCCAACATATCCTACGGCGCTCCCATCCGTTCAAGCCCTCCCTTGTGCTGATCATCATCATCATCATCATCAGCCTGGCTACGTCCACTGCAGGGCAAAGGTCTCTCCCATACTTCTCCAACTACCCCAGTCATGTGCTAATTGTGGCCATGTCATCCTTGCGAACTTCTTAATTTCATCCATCCACCTAACTTTCTGCCACCCCCTGCTACACTTCCATTCTATTGGAACCCAGTCCGTAACCCTTATGACAACCGGTTATCTTCCCTCCTTCCATCCCCATTTTCTTTTTTATTTCAACTAAGATATCATTAAGTCGCGTTTGTTCCCTCACACAATCAGCTCTCTTCTCTTGCTCTCTGCGCTTGCTTTAAACAGGGACACATCAAGTCCCCCTGTCCCTACCCACGCAAGGACAACACCATGCAGCCTAAACTACCAGCATCGTTTCGATGCTCATATGCCAAATAAACGATCATTACAACATTTCTCTGACATGCCTTACGATGTTGAAGGCTACTCAGAAAGCTCGACAACGTCGTTCTCGACAGCCAGCAAAAACCCCTCAAAATCCATCGATAAAACAAGTCCCTGTGTACAACCGTTACGCCGCTCTGGCCTCACTGGTAGAAGACGCTGGCCAGGTGACAACAGTAACTACAGTGATAAGCGATGCTGTCACAACTACACACAGCGCAGCTTTTAGGTTGTCCATTTCACGACCACTGCGGGTATCACAATCGATAGACTACAGGCCACTTCCCTTGGGGAATAAAGAATTCGAGATGGACACTCACATATAGCCACCCTTGAAAAGAAAATCGAGAGTGTCAAGGAACCCTGTGCAGTGCTCCAGCTTCGTGATGATGGAGCGCGGTCGCTGCAGTAATCGTCGATGTCCATCTATGTCGAACCTGCATCTATGTCAAAACTTCTTTCACCCCAGAAACTTGCACTTCGTTGTGCAACAGCTCCAGCCAGTCACCTAGATTCTAGTGTTCAACCTTAACCCGTGATGGCTGCTACGTCTTCAAGTGTGCCAAAGACATTAACAGTGGAACAGCCGCAGCATCGCCAGGTAGGTCGGAAGGCTGCGCCAGCGTCTGAGATATGGGAAGCTGCGTGCTTGAGGTCTGCTGCTCCAAGAACCAATGGCCTGCGACCCATTTTACGATTTTTGGCATACTAATTTCCTTCACTGTTGGAAAGTAGGAGCGCTACGCCTGCTGCCCCTCCAGAGAAGGCTGCAGCCTACGTACAATCAGCTCTTCAAACCTGTGTTGATCTTTCATGGTGGTGCGGTTTATGACAATAAGTGGTGGCCGTATTGGTTCATCTCCAGCACGCGGACGTTATAATCGCTTCGTACTATGCTCGCCCCCTACAACGGTCGTGCGGCTCGGTTTTACCTCAACTAGTTGGCGAACCTGCTGCAGAGCATCCTGGTTGCCCAATATGGTAACAGGAAATTTTAACCCGGCTCGCATCACATAGAGTTAAGCCATTTCCAGTGCGCGTGGTGCCTGTGTGCTGGGCACATTCACGGACACCCAATTCACGCTGCTTAATAACGTGTCAGTGCGTACCCGCCCGCGTCAGCAGTCTTGCACGCCACCACGCTTACTGGAGTTATCTTGATGGCTAAAAGTACGACCGCCTCGAGGTCATGTGAATCCGACTGCTGGGGTAGCGACCTCGTGCGATTCATCTTGGCTTATCTTCAGGTGGAATAGGCCGCCTTCGCCATGTCGAGCGGGGGCTGGGATCGATACAGACCGGTATCAGAAAGCACTCCATCCAACTCCATGAGGGACCCATCCCATTCCCTTATTGCGGCACTAGTAGAAGCAACACGTACATGGTGGGTTGATGAATAGCGAACCTTGTCAGATTTACAACTCCTGCGCATCTGGGCGCCGCGCCACCAAGCAGAACTTGCATCAGGATATGAACATGAATCAAATTCCGTTTAGCTAGAGGCCTCATGCTTTACTGCAGTAAAGCTGCTGCAGTAAAACGCTGCCATGAACTCCGCTTAGAATGTGGCCGCTGGATGAACCGTACTGCGTATTCAGGTTCTTCCTCGTCAACTGCCTCTATATTACACACGTTCCACGTAACAGAACGCGATCGGCGCTTTCCAGAACCCGTAGCCTGCACCCTGTTAGGATCAGGCCAGACAACTGAAGTATTCGCCGAAACATTCGCCCACACCTATTTTTTTTTCCTGCATCACAGCGCAGCACAGCCTCCTTTACTTGTTCAAAACGGCCTTCCCGTTGGGGCAGGCACGCCACCTACGCCCGCCGGCACCGACAAGCTAAGTTCAAAATTGCGAAAGCTTTAGCGGCAATATTTCTGTCGAAGCCAAGCAAGACATTAGGACCGGATGGCATATCGTATGAACTTGATAAAAACACGGAAGACAAGGCTCTCGATATGCTGTGGGCAACAGAAGCCACTCATGATTCTTGGCTGCATGCAGAAATGGTCGCTATTCCCTAAGCCCGTGCTATAACCGCCTTATAATCACTAGCAGCCGGTGACTCGCAGTCAGCTGTCATTTCGTAGCAAGGCTAGTCAGGTGGGAGTGCAAAAGGTTAGCGAAAGCGCGGCTCCCTTTCCAATTTGTTTCAGACAGTGGCTGTCATGAATCGCCCCACGTCGGGTTCGACGCTATTCGCCTCGAACCCGAATATTGATCACGGTGGTACGTCCACACTAGCGACAAAAATCGCCAAATATTACAATGCTCCCTAATGTGAAATTTGAGTCAGCTCTATAGGTGTTTTGATTTGGCAATGTAATGAGCCACCGCACCGATTACCTCACCCACTGGCAGAGCTCGGACGCGCGGCTCACTATATATTGACCGACCAAATGGTGTCCCTTTCCCGGTAACTCCAGCTTATCCCTTTGTGAGGTGCGATTTTCATTTGAAATTTCATTCACAAAAATTGAAGAATATCATTCAGGAAGGCAAAAGAAAATGTTTGAGACGTTTCTCAAGAAACATGATGCAGCAGTTTTCGAAAGAAAAGTGGTAATATATGTACCACTGATTTTACTACAAGAAATGAAATGTGGTACAGATTTGTACCTCTGTCCGCAGGCGGATTGAAATGAAAAGACAGTGTGTAACAGGAAATATATTTAAACACTCAATGGTAATATTCACTTATGGAATGACTTAAACCATTCGACGCACAGTGGAAGTTGGCATTTTGCAGAGAAAGCCCGCTCGAACTGGCTTCTGTGCCGTGCAGCATGGTCCGCAGACAACTGCAGGAAAGCATGTACAACAGCGGCGCCCAGTATATAATAGAAAATTCTGTGCCAACGCTTTTTTAGAACGGCGGTCTGCTGCATAGCCACTGCGCTCCTGATCAAACCTATCTATGCCACCCATCGATGTGCTGTAAGCAGATAATGCCTTCGGGCAAGTGACTCCTACAAGAGCGTTACTAGAACGTCTACTGTTGTCCTCTACAAGTTCTTCCGGACTGCGGAACTTTGACATGACTGTGACACACTGGTATGCAGTTACTGGCCCTTTGGATCACCGCAAATTATCTCCTTTCTTGAGCTTCTAGCCACTCTTGATCATCTGCGGGAAGTCCTTGTGCTTGATGCGCGGAGTACAAGTTGCAAGAATGCCGTTCTCAGAAAGCATTTTAGGTAGTTGCATGGTAGTAAAAAAACGGTGAACAGACAACTCAGAACTGTCTTGGGCATCCTCGGAGAGCAACAAGACATCTCTCGTAAGGCTAGATTAGCAGGCCAGTTACCGTCTTTTCCTTTATAAATCTGCAACTGTAGAATATGGCCTGTTGCAGAATCGGCCCGGCACTACACGTCATACCCACGCTTGATCGGCTTAATTGGCATGTACTCTTTCAAACAGGACCGTCTTATGAATGGTACCATACTTTCATCCACTGCTTGATCCGATAAATGGGTGTAGTGCCGTATGAAACGTTCATTCAAAGCATTGACAAGACGACGGACTTTTTCGAGTCGGTCGTAGCCATCTTTGCCCCTTTTCTTTACCTTTGATAGGTCAGTAATATGAAGGCAGTTGAGGATTGTTTGAAATCTCTTAATGGTCATCACTTTACTTATTTTTTCCACATAAAAAAAATGTCACTACTCCAATACAAGAACATGTGATAAGTAGGGTTCACACTCATAAAAAAAGCATCCCTACGAAGGCTTCAAGCTCCTGCTTGGAAATTTCATGCCACCCTGGTTCATGCTTCTGCTCGGCATAACTATTCGTCTCTGTGACAAGGACGCCAAAGACTTCTTCATCAAAGTTAAAGCAGCATGCCTCCTTTGCGGTTAAAGGAGCTTCGGAGCAGAACAGTGGGTCTTTTATTTTTCGTACCTATAAAATACCGTTGGGGAGGTTACTAGTCCAGGTTTCTAACCGAGCGTCATCCTCTTCGTCCGAAAGAGCATCGTCGACCAACTTGCGCTTGCTTTTCTTTTTATCGAGTGTTTTTCGCGAATACTAGGGATTTCACTTCGAAGCCACACTGATGGAAGGTACACCAGGTGCTAGCTATGGGACGAACTCTTCATCGCTTCCGCTGTCCCCGTTGTCTTCACTGACTTCTGGATTTACAGGCAATTAAAGTAAGAGGGCAACAGCCTCCTGCTGTGTGAGGCTGCGACCTTTAATGTGTTTAGTTAGGAATATTAAAATCTCTAACTGCTATAGCTATCGCCTCGCGCTACTCTGCTTTCACACCGGTGAAGCCGAGCAAAAGTGAAGGGTACCAACGACCTTTGATACACACTGTTTGAAGGGGGCTGGTTGGTTAAAACGGCAAAAACTGTACGTCACGGTGGCGGATGTTGTACTGACGCTGCTGAGTGGTTTGCGAGGCCGTAAGTCGAGCACGGGCAAGCTGACGTGCATGGACGGCGAGGGCGATGGCGTCGCGCGCATACTCGCTTGTTGAGACCGAAGCAGGAGCTAGTGCCGTGTCAAGGGGCAAGGTCAGTTCGCGACCGTACAGTAAATAAAATGGAGAAAATCCGGTGGTGTCGTGCCGGGAAGAATTGTACGCGAATGTGACGTAAGGAGCGACGATGTCCCAGTCGTGGTGGTCCTTGGAAACGTACTTGGAGAGCATATCGGTAAGTGCACGGTTTGACCGCTCTGTCAGGCCATTGGTTTGAGGATGGTATGAAATAGTCAGCTTGTCTTGAGTGAAACAGGAGCGCACAATATCGGCGATAACTTTCGAGAGGAAGATACGACCACGGTCAGTAAGCAGCTGTTGTGGGGCGCCATGAAGTAAGATTATGTCACGCAAGAGAAAGTCCGTGACGTCAGTGGCGGAACTGGTAGGAAGAGCCCGCGCGATAGCATATCGGGTGGCGTAATCAGTTGTGACGGCTACCAATTTGTTCCTACCAAGTTACCCATAAACAGACAAGCAAGGCGACTAGAGCAAATTTCAGACTTAAGATTATCGATGTATACGGACGACATCACCATGTGGGCGACAACAGGACCTCCAAATTAGAACGAACAAGTCTTACAAGATGCAATAGAAACTGTAAATGATTTTGCGGAGCAAATCGGCATGTCATGTACGCCAGATAAGTCACAATGGGTACGAAGACTACGTGGCTAAAACTATCGAAAGATCAAGACGTTCGCCTATAGTTAGGCCACCCGAAAATCCAGCAAGAACAAGGAATCCGAATCATAGGCCTGTGGCTACAAGAAAACCGAGGAGCGGACTGCAGTATCAAAACGCTAAAAACGACCACCAAACAAAGAGCTCACATGATAAGCAGAATAACAGGAAAGCATAGGTCTAACCGAGACAGAGGCTATCCTACTATACACGCGTTTGTACTAAGGGTCACATATAGCGTGCCGTATCAACAGCTCAGCGCTCGCGAAACCAAAGAAGTGAACGTAATGTACGTATGGCGTACAATGTGGAACTGATACTCCCACCCATCACATCAAGCGACAGATTACACGTGCTCGGACTTCATAATACTTTCAAGTAGCTCAGGGCAGCGACTGTGCTGGGGAAAAGGCAACGCTTCAACCGCTCGAAGGCAGGGAGACGGGTGCTCGCGTACTTAAATTTCCCTATCAGACCCCATTACTGCGAGTAGGACGTCGTTCCTGTCCCTGAGACTTCATAAGTAGAACTAGTAGTTTACCCATTTCTGAGAAACAGGAGTCCACTCTGCCATGACGCACAGCGATACAGCTCACTGAGAAGCTCGGCGGAAGCCGGACGTCATTTACAAGGACGTCGCAAAGTCCGCCCATGGTCACGTACTAACTGCAGTCAACTACCCCACATATTCAAATATCAAAATCTCGGCGTCAGTGCGCATCCATTGCACGTGTCACTGCTGAAGCAATTGCAATAGGTCTAGCAATCAGACAAGCAGAAGTGAGCGGGAACTCGATAGCGATCCTGACAGACTAGCAAGCGGCGTGACGGATGTTCATAGACCGACGTCTACCGCGCATAACCCTCAAGCTACTAGGCGAAACACTCCGCACATACCACAGCATTAGATGGTGCCTGGCACACTCGGGGGTCCCCAGAAACGACCGGGCGTACGCACTAGCTCGCGAACTAGCGAACCGAGCAGACGACGCCCAGAATAAAATACCAAAGGACCACATCGCGCACGAGAAAATTCAGTAGCAATCGCAAACGACACATCTCCGCGTTTCCGTATCTGCTGCTCAGAGTCGGAGACGCTTAGAAATATACAAATATCAAGACTCACACTTATCGGCACTTGGGACTATAGCGCACAATGTGTTCAACCATCCCTGATAATGGCCTCACTCAGGGAGCCTTGGGAGGCCGATTTGGTGGAGCTGACTTGGAGATCGAGAAGAGTCTCTGTGTTTAGGCAAAGTGTACTGGGTATGGCCACTAGAGTGCTGGACTACGTACCCACCCTTCCCACTGCCTTGTCCTTCCTGTCTATTCAATACAATTTTGCAATAAAAAAACCGAGCTCCATCGTTGTGTGGTACCGGCAGCCTCTGATGTGCTGCTTTGCCTTCATGGAGCAAGGAAAAAGGACAGAGCATTACGTCACGCTTTCAAGCGTTTGCAAGTGAGGGCTCCGTGAAGCCAGCCCTTTGCTCAGTGGCTGCCCAACACGTGGTCTCTTGCGTTGGCATCACGGAGCAAGAATTGAGATTCAGTTGTAGCATAAACTTTGTTTATGTTATGGGATTTGGACAGTGGGTGGGTCCCTCAGTTGGCGGCTGCACTGATCTCTCCGTGTCGCTGGGCTTGATCGAGAAGAGTTCTCTGGCTCTGATATCTTGACTAGCAAGCTAAACCTTCCACTGCCTGTTAGATGGCATTTGCGCCGTAAGGCGCGACATGTAATTTGGAGTTCGTAGTTTGCATGCCCACGTGACATGGGGAAGAGTTGGCTGCTCCCCGCACCAAGGACACGTATGTGCATAAAGTGCAGGGTGTATCATTGAAGTATTTGGTTCTGTGGATATGTGTTTTTCTGTATGTGATACCAGTCCCTTGCCTGTTTTCATGTAAGGTCGCAGTGTGGGCGGCTCTTCTTGTCTCTCTTTGGTTTTTGAGGTCGCCGTGCGAGTGGATTGAGGGTTCCTCGAAAGGTCCCAACGGTACTGGCATGGTAATTCCTCGAGCAGTTCGATCCTCTCTCTCGTTTTCCTCGAGTCGAGATTCCGCCGAGCGCCACATTATCGCATGATGTTATCTTAATGTGGTGCCTAACATTCTGTGAATTTTGTGTGGGATCGTACCTGTCGTGAACGAACGGCATGCTGCTTGGAAGTCCGTTACGACCAACGCAGATTGTTTTTTCGACTATGTACCTCGAAGGGCGCGCGCTATGTTTGCTGACTCCGCCATGCCGGTCGAAAGGGTAAGAATGGAGGCTGTTGTCGCTGTGGACTGATTGAGGGATACTTTTGTGAATTTTTCTGTTGTCACTATACACGTGTCCGTGTAATATATATCTGTATTTCTTCCGTATTTGTTTTGTAAAGCCATTGATCGCGCTTTTCTGCTGGTTTGGTGGTGTTCAATGCTCATAATATTTGGTATTGGTGAAACTAAATTTTCTCTCTTGTTCGTCTCGGTAGAAAAACTGTTTTTCCCCACCGTAGTGTGCTCTCACAGCATATCCTAATTTTGCAGCAGGCACCTTCCTAGCTCTGTTGAATTCAGGCGTTCTCTCTGTGCCATGACGACCGCCATGGCATGCTCTTTGTATGTCTTGTAAGTACGAAGAGCCTGTAATCTTTCGATTCTCGTGTTCTTTGGTAGCCCCAAGGCAGCCTTATACGCTACCCTAACGATGGAGTTCACTTCAGTTGTTTCGGCCTAATTTGTTTTTGAAAGGGGAGGCTATATGTCACCCTGCTTATAACAAATGCTTGCAAGAGTCTGACTCTATCCGCTTCTTTGAAGCCTATGCGTTGTTTTATGACTGTCGAACATTCGGGGCATGTTCATTGTGTTAGCTTAAATGTGGCCAGCGTGTACGATACCCTGCCGTTGTCTTGTATCGATTTTATTGAGTTGTTGTGCCTGTGTAACCGCCTGCCCGTTCAATAGTAAGCTTATATCCGGATGCTTAGTTCTGGTGTATTTGGCGTATACATTGCATGTGTTCCGATGCGCATTTCATGCCTGCCCCTCGAGAAAAGTGTTGCACTTTCTCAATCACCTTCTGCAGTGTATCCTGTATTTCTTCATGTGAGCCGCTGTGTGCCTATAGCCTGATGTCGTCTGCGTATGTGGCGAATCCAGGTCTTGGTCTTTCGTGAAAGCTAGTACCATTTTCTGCTTTCCTATACATGACTTGCACCGACGTCACATCCAGTCACCGTCAGATGCCTGTCAGCCATGCTGGCGAACCGCTGCCGGGCCACTCCTTGCTTACCGCGGCCTCTGTCTGCTCGCATCGTGTTGGTCTGCGACGACTCGCTGCTTCAATATGGTTTTGTGCGCAGTCGTTGGTTGCTCCAACCGTAGCGACAGCTCCAGGCGAAAAAAAAACCACCAACACGAACTTCTTCCGAATTACGAAGATCGTTGTAGACAGATGCGAGCGCTCTAAGACGCTCAGCACAAATTGGCGCACGTTGTGGCTGGCTCAATTAATCGTGCCAATCAGGACCCCAGAACCCATATTTACGTGTGTGTGGAGCGCAATTCGTGACACGTAAGAGGCTTTTACCGCGAAGTTAGTTTTCGCGAAAACGTAGGAAGTGAGGACTACACTCTGAAGAAGTGAATGTTTTTATTTCGCAGGGCGCCATTCGATTTGTTCGATAGCACGCACCCCAGTGTGGGCCCTGTCTGAAAACCCAGAAAATGCTTTCATTGTTCAAGAATGGTAAAAGAACCGGCACTGGTTATCTTCGTTACTGTATTTTTTCAGTGGACATCAGACTGATCGGGGCAGAATTTGAACATCATAGTGTTTGCTGACATGCTCGGTAAATTCTGCTGTCCGGATGTCTGTGAAGTTTGCACGTCACCTAAAAACGGACCCGTGCCACCACATCCGGACGCACGGTTTACTCGTCACTCCGCGTAAATCACAACAATGGCAGGCTATATTTCGAGAAACGTACCAGAAAAGTCTCCTAAGCTCACCTCTCCAAGGAGAAGCACCTTTTCATTGCAGACAGGCTTCTCACCCACCCGCCGGTGAAATAGTTGTGTGCTTCTATTAATTGGAAGGCTTTCATTCCTGGCAAAGTCACAAAACTGGAAGAGTAAACTACATAGTTTACAATATACCAGTGGGTCACTTCAGGGAACACATTCACGTAAATTGTCGTGTCGACGCCCCATCACAGCGTGTACGAGTCCATACCGTCCCACATTTGCACCTTTTCTTCATAGCGCGCGCGCGCCGATCCCGCAAGTTCGGAGTAATAGCTTGCACTGAAGGGCTCACTCCTCTCGGGCGGAGGCTTCGTGCCCAAAAGGATAAGAAAATAATCTACAGCGTATCCGGAGTGATCAGGTGTCACACTTGACGGTACGGACCGCACGGACGGACAGCTCCGGAACCAGCGAAACGAAGAATGGTTCGCCAGCATGGACTTTAGCGCTTGATTGGAGTGGAAGTGACGTCACGTGCAAGCCATGTATATTGAAAAGAAGGGGTGATAGGATGGCAGCTTGTGGAGTTCTTTCTTGGTTAGTGCGATGTTTGCCGATTTCGTTCATCCTTTATTAATTGTTACCGTTCTGTTCGATAAGAAATATATTATGTAATTTGCGTTGGTTTTTCCCATTCTGTATTCCTATGTCCCTGTAGGTTTGTGTGATGGTAGATGGCACCGAAAGCTTTTTTTAATGTTTAGTGCTAGGCTTATACTGCCCTCGCCACCTTTTGGTGGATTGAGTGTCTTCTCTCTCAAGAGTAGGAAGACGTCTTGCGCTGAAGTGTGCGGTAGAAAGCCAAATATGGAATGTGTAATGAGTCCCGAATCGTCGATATGCCCACTAAGCCGCGTATGGACTACCGTCACGAAAAGTTTTCCTATACACGACGAGAAGGATATCGGTCGGAGATTTCTTATGTTTTTGGTTTTTTCTGGCTAAGGTGTGAGAATTATGTTGGCTTCCTTCAATTGCCGGGGCACAGCACCTGGGTTTTCCATATGTTGTCGTTGAAGAAGGCGGTTAGTGTAGGTAGTGTGTCGTGATTTAAGTTCCAAATCATCGCGTTCGTGATTGGATCACTACCTGTGGCGGTGTTCTTTTTGAATGACTGTGCCGCTACATAAAGCCCCGCCAGCGTCATTGGGGCTGTAGAACTTGTAGTTTTTGGTGCCCCTGTGCAATCCGTAAAGCGGTATCTGCATGTGATGCCTGCTTTTGTCAAGATAAGTCTTCTTGTTGTGCTCTATCAGTTCCGCCTCTTTTTCCCCGAACTTATGGCTTATTTGTTGCAGGCTGGTGTTCACTACCATTGTGGTGTTAGTGGGGTCCATCATGTTTCTCAAGATAGGCCTTTTTTTGTGTGTGGAGGGTCCCTTGCAGCAAATCACAAAATTGACGCCAATTTTTACTGTCTAACGTCTTTGCATGCTCGTTTGCCTGTTGTGTTCTGCTATTCGTATTTTCAGTTTCATGCTGTGTCTTTGTTTCTTCCACTTCGTACTTAGGCTACGTCTCCCTTCCTATAAGTATAGTAGGTGTGCTTGAAGCGCTGGTTTTTCTGCTATTCTGTTTGCTGTGCGTGCAGTTTTTTTCGTGCATCTGCCGCGGACTTTGTGTCTATTCCCCGTCGTCATCTACTTGGTACATGCGTTTTCGTTCAGTTCGTTACGCTGTCGAATTTGTTAATGTGACTGTCCCAGTTACTCTTCTAATTTTTGGTTAATCGAGCCGCAGTCGCAAGTGACGCCCCGACACCCTCCGGACGTGACGGTGCGGTAAACGAGTGGGAGTGGGAGGACAGAATTACAACATATAATGACATTACGAAACATTATAGGTTACAGAGGTGCATATTCCCGCGACCTCACGCAAAATTGACAAAAAAGCAGTCTGTCGCATGGCGGCAGTTACAAACTAGGACGTATCCGAATCCTGCGCTCTCGCGCATCATATATCCGGATGTATATCCTACGGACAAATGCAAAACATGTGAATCCAGAACCACTCTGGAGCATATATTATGGGAATGCAGAGGGCTAAATACCAATAAAGAAAACGCGGCCTCTAGCAGCAGCCTTCGCACGCGCTGGGAAGCCGCGCTGCTCAGCCCCGCCCTCGAAGATCAATTATGGGCCGTCCAGCGGGCCGAGGATGCCGCCAGGACCCAAGAACTCCTGGTGTGCCCTCCCCACCAACTCGCAGGGTACACAATAAAGTTCTTTCCTCCTCCTCCTCGATGGATATGCGTATGATGTAGTGATCACCTACCAGACTTTCTTCGTAATTTGCCCATGTAATGTGTACGGGTCATTTCTAAAGGTGAAGTCTGTAGTTGTGTCGAAGAACACGCCAAGACCACGGGCTAGAGGCAGAGGTATATAAGTAGGAGCCAATGGAAGTGTGGTAGCCGAAGACGATTATTTTTTCATCGGAAGACACGGCCGTAAATGCGAAGGAGGCGCTCATGCGGACTTCGTTGTAGTACAGGCAACAACGCGTACATACACCAAAAATTTTTCGAAATCACAGGGCGTGATTATGCACAGGGTGAATTTATATTGAGATGCAGGACATTCATCAAAACGGTGGGCAGCTCGCACGCAGAACGATACCAGCCTCTGCATCTCTCTTTTCTTTGCCTTCGACTCTCTTTTCTTTCGCCTTCAGCAGCCGCGTATCAATGTACATTCGTGTGAATTACACTTACCATCCCCTGTAGTAGAGATCGGTGGTGTGGACCCTTTTATTCTGGCTTTCTTTTCCGGTCGGAACCTTGGCAACAGCTTCCGCCATACTTTTTTGAACCTGCAACATGTGCAGAAAAAGTCACATCACTGTGCGTTGATTGTACGGCTTTATTGTTCTACACATTCTATCAAATCATTAAAAAATTCAGTTCGCACATTTTTACTACTGTATATAGACAGTCTAGTTGCTATAAATGCGAAACATTACCATCCCTCTGACAGAATGCAACAATAGAAGCGTACACTGAAAAGCTAGACTAAAATTTAAATCGATGCTACACCGTATGAGCATACAGTATGCTTACTGTATGCTCTAGCTCCGTGTCAAGTAAAAGTTAATTGTCAATCATTTATGGTGTATTTCTACTTATTCTGGGTCATCAAACTGTACAATCAATGTTACAAGTTTACACATTGTTGGCTTTTGATTGCCTATGAGATCCGTTTCCTACTTACGCATGCAGTAATCCCACTGTAGTAAGGAAAAAGAGGTAGAAAAAGAAATGCCATGATAATCTTCCACATTTGCTGAGGGCAGGAGCAATGGCCAATACCATGGGGTTGAAGCAACATAAATACTCAGTTTTCACACAGCTTAATTGTTCTGCAAGTAATAAAGAGGTACGCTGTGCGCCTCTGCATGACCAATAAAATCTGACTACTTGACACTGCACTAAGACTGCTGCTTGGTACTGTTCGGCAGTTCGGCTTTGGTTTTCTGATATACAGAACTGTTTAGGTACCAGTAGTTTACTTTGCAATAAAATGGAACTTGGAGCACTGGTAATTTGCACATAAATAATGCGACAGCAAATATAACACAAGGATAGGAATATGGGTCTCTTAGGAAAAGTACATACACATTATGATTATAATGTGATGTGATGCCAGATTGAAAAAGAAAGCAATGCATAGAAGTGGACGGCACTTCAGAAGTAACCGCAACACAGTCAAAAAAGGCAAAGCCACATTTCCTTGTGTTGAACACAATGTGTTGGCAGGCTAGTTGGTGCGAATCCATAAATACTTTGTTAAGCGCAAAACAATGGACACAAGAAAGACAACCAGCACAAGGCGCTACTCTCAACTGACATCACTTTATTGCGTCACTCTTTTATAGAAAGCAGAATCTAGAAGAACATGCACAGTGAGCACCATGTGCAGGAACCACCAACAACCGATCAGAAGAGCGCACTCATGCGACAGAATCCAAAAATCCATATTGAGCCCTGCACAAGGTTAAGGAAGGCACACTAATGCACTGTGACCCCAATGACTGTATGAAGAAAGCTTCCGATAACTCTCGGGCGGTGGTATCACAGCATTTTTTAAAATCGTAGTATCACAAAACGTGGCTTTGCACTTCCATATTTTACAATGTTGAGCCAAATGGGAACCTGTGCCTGTTGGTATGGATCGCTTATGTTCGTAATGTTTTGTGATACTACGATTTTGAAAAAGAGCCGTGATACCACTGCCAGAGGGTTATCGGAAGCTTTCTTCATGCAGTCAGTGGGGTCAAAGTGCATTAGTGTGCTTTCTTTAACCTTGTACAGTGCTCAACATGTTTTTTTTTGGATTCTGTCGCATGAGTGTGCTCTTGTGATCAGATGTTGGTGGTTCCTGCATACGGTGTTCACAGCGCATGTTCTTCTAGATTCTGCTGTCCACAAAGGAGGGACGCAATAAAGCGATGTCAGTTGAGAGTAGCGCCTTGTTCTGTCATCTTTCTTGTGTCCGTTGTTTTGCGCTAAAAAAAGCAATTATGTATTCCTTGTGTGTGTTTGAAGACAGCTCCACACGCAGTAGCGATTCCAGTATTGCTGCCCAGTGGTTTAGCTCGCCGCAATTTCAAGTGCCACAAAATATAAGGAGAGAACTGCATTATAGTCTTGTTGCAAACAAGAATATAACGTGAAGTGCATTCCGAGGCCAGAAACTATAAAAAAATTTTCATGATGCACCACTGTGCAGGGTTTTGTAGCAAAGTCAAATACATTTAGTATAAATATCACACTATGATCGTACACAATGGTGGTAATCTGTAATAATAGAAAAGGTGCCTTAATGTTACAACAAAAGTTGACATTACTTAATAATAGCCCTGTAAAATTTAGCATGCAGGGGCACCACTTGGTTAAACAATAGTGATGTAATGTCTATGTATACAAGTATTACCCATGCATTTCTGCCATTGTCCAAATGGCATAAATGAATGGGTAATACTTGTATACATAGATATTACATCAGTATTGTTTAACCAAGTGGGTAAACTATGCCTGCCTCATACAAGATTAGAATTAAACCATAAATTATACATAGTCACCCTAACAGTAACACTTCATTTGAACTTCACAGTAAGTAGACGCCTGTTGATGCCAGCCTCCCCCAATGCTAAACTGTGCTCCATGGTTTACAGAGAAATTATAGTGGTATCACTTAACTCTGAAGCTATTCAGGACTGCAGCATTGTAGAAGACATCTACAAATGTCCCATTTCATGTATAACAGCCTGAGTTGCTTGCACATCTTACCAAGTGCAAATTTAGGTTACTTCTCCTTGTTTAGCATTTTGCCTGCTAGACCACAATCCAATTTTATCAATTTATTTATTTATTTATTTGAGTGTCCTAAGGGCCTGTTAGGGCATTACATGGGGCGGACGGAAAAGTTCAAGCATGAGTGAAATCTGTACAATGTAAATATATGAAGGCACTAGGAACCACAAAAAACATCTAGCAGAAAGAAAAGGGTAATGAAGTTTATACAATGTTTAGTAGCGTGACGCACACATAAGAACCTAAAATGTGATGCAAACAATCAAGGATACAATCGAATAATGATTTAGGTAAACAGCCTACACAGATACATATCAGATGAAACGTAATGAATTTTATACAATGCCAAGCACTTGAAGACGCTGTTTAAGTAAATATTCAAGGAAATATGGGTTCGGACAGGTTGACACACTCTAAAAAGGATAGCAGTGCTGCATGAAATGATGATGATTCTGTAAGCGAGACAATGTTTGGAGGTAGCGAATTTCATTCGGCAATAGATAAAACTAGAGGCGAACTTTGATAAGCGTTAGTCCTGGCAAATATACGTTTTTCTTTATGAACATGGTCTATGCCTCAAATATATTACCTCAAAGAACCTAATTTGGCTTATACATTAACACCTTCACATACTGCCACAGCTGCACTCTGTCATATGCGTTGCAATCATAAAGGAGTGCTTGTCCACCAGCACTCCAATGTCACTAACAGTGATCACCTACACATCTAAGTAGATGTTCATGATTCAGGTAGCAAATAGCCAAGAGAAAAAAAAAATCCACTCACTTTGAGAGCTACAATACTGCGATAACTTGAGAGAGGTGGACCCATTGCAGGCAGCAGACTTCTCATCTCGAGCAGAACAACAGCAACTTGCCTTTCAGTAAAAGAAAAGGATTGATTAGTAATGATATGTTAGCTTGTTTTTGCTGAGTATCAATAGAATCTCACTTTCATGCATATCCAATCTCCGCTTTAATAATACAATTGAATCATTCGTAAAATAAAAGTCTATGATTATACCATTCGCTTCTCCTGTATGTCCAAATTTTTTCGCACTGATACCCCGTTTACTGCTTGCTTACTGACACGAATGCCTTGACTGCCCAGACATCAATTAAAACCTGCTCCCAAGCAAGAAAGTAACGATCACAGGTAGTGAGCCACTGTTATTGCCTCGAACGTTTATTTCCGTATTCTAACAGAAGTTCTTCTATCGGATACAGTATGCTCTCAAGCCAATACAAGCGTCAATACAAGTGCGCAACTGAACGCAGTTTTATTCTACGCTTTTAACGCGAGTGAGCAAAAGGTTAGAAGTACCTCACGGAAATTGCGATCGCGCCGATCGCGCTACCAATGGAATTGATCTGAAAAGATAGGGTGATCCCTCTCCCCTTCATGCGTCATTTTTGCTTTAAGACGTTCCATAGTGGTCTTTTGAAACAATATTTCTGTTCGCGACACCGGCTTACCACACATCATTTTAACACCTAAGTTATGCAAACCAAATAAGATTAAAATGGGCTTACCTCATGAGCAAGTTACGAGCGCGCGTAGACTGTTGAACACCCGTTGAGAGCAGACAGGCTATCCGTGTCCAAGCGCATACGTGCACCCAAACACAGGACAACTTCTTCGATGCCGCAGCGTGCAGAGTTTTGTACACGAAGTGAAAGACATCCAGCGCAAATATCTCCGCGCGATGACGGCAAATGACGAGCGCACAAGCGTACACCACACAGCGACAAATTCGGAACTTTGCCAATTCGAACGTGCCGAGACCCAAGCAGCGTAACCATCCATCGTTTCTGTTCTTCGCTCCCGATGCGTCAATCTCTCTTCCTTGGGGTTTTTCTCCACTCTTGAGTACAAATCAAGAGATATGTACGGCGAATTAACAACTTTGACAGCACGACACAAAAAATGCCGGCTGACTACACCTGTGCAGCTCCGTCTGCCACTCCTAACGGACGCGCAGCGTGCGCTGCTCCCTGGTGCCGCACTCTGTGAGCGCGAAGAACAGAATCGGTTTCGTTTTCGCATTTGTGCTTTAGTTACTGGAACTGCAAAATAATTGCTTGACAAATAATTGAATTCTAAAATAGGAAAACGCTTTCTCTCCCGCAAGTTAGTGCGTTTTATACAAACCGAGAGAGAATGCAAGAAGCAGAAAGGCAGGGAGGTCAACCAAACCATTCGCTACTGGGGATAGCAAACTCCTGTTCGACAATGAAGTGCAAAGCAGTGCACTGCGATGCGTCCATAAGCTCTAGTACAGTGATAATTTGGGCTGGTTGGTGCACGTAATGAGTTGTGTCATAACATTTACCTATGTATAAAGCACATGGAACTAATGGTGTTGCATTCTAGGTCGAAAAGTAATAAAGCTTGAATCGTTACATCTCGGCACTGGGCATTCTTTTCCGCCTTTTTTTATTATTCTTTTGGACAGTACACACAGTACTAGCACGGTAACAGGTCCTTCATCTTCACTCACCTTCCAGTAGTTTGCATACATGTCGGTGCATGTTCGTATTCTTTATTCTGCCGTACAACAATGAGCGCGCTTACCGATCTTGTTTCAAGATGAAGCGCCAAATGTTTGCGATTACATCTTACCGCAAGAATTAACACATGAACAGTGAAGATTGTGCGTAGTCGATTTGTCTCAATGAATGGGCGGTTACTGTCAGAGACGAGATATTTTGTAAATATTATGGGAATGAGTTAAATCAACTACATTGCACTTCAGCAATGCCCTTTCACACTTGGGTTAATTGCTTGCCGCATTCGAAAATTTCATCTGACCGTTGTACTTGGATCTATAGGTCGCCAGTCTCCTTCACGACCATTTATTGCCAAATGTAAACACAGTTACGGTCATTATACCACTCCCTGCGTTTCTGTACTGATTTAGAGTGCGCACAATTTTCGGCTTATAGAGCACCAATGTCATTACCAGTGCACCAGCACCTGAGTGCCGCAAGCTTGTTTACGTATGCACGTATGTCCCCGGCTCTTCATTCACTTAAACATATACGCTCTGTTATTAACTACAAAGCGCTTAATTTGAGAACATTGCGAGAACACGCATATATTTGCGCATATGATCAGCGTTACAAAGCCCATATGCGCGGCAAACTGCGACCGGAATAGAAGATGCGTATATATATTTATACGATCTGTTATTGCAGCTTTTGGTAGAAGGCTAGCTCTCACATTTTGTACGCATCTTCATAATAAGTACAGTTTGCGTGTTCAATAAAGTATTGTTAGCTGAAACTTTGAGTACGAGCGCCCATTTCAGACAGCTTAAATTTTCTCACAATATACGGATGTTCACATAACAAAAATACGGAATTCTCTCTGTTTCGTCCAAAACAGTGTATAGCCGTTGTATGATTACAGTGAAAATGTCCGTAAAGCTTAAAACGGAAAGCACTTTCCGTATATTAACGGCAGATTTTGCCGTATTTTTGAAATATGACATATTTTCCGTATTTTTACCTGCAGTTCTCCGTATAATGACAAACATCCTCCGCATAATGACGGAAATTTTTACAATGTAGGTTGATTACAGACGTTGTAGACAATTCATTATTCAGACGTGCCATATTATGCGCAATTTTTGCAGTGTGGTAGAATAGCTGTACATGGCACTTAGTTCAAGTTACGTAGAAATTGGCTAGTTGGGTTTAATGTGTAGCATATCACTGTTGCTGCATATCATATTGACCGCAAATAAAAATGGGGACAGCGGGAGAGAACACAAAAACAACATGGGCGGTATTTGCTTCTCGTTTATTCAGGTGCGTGGCAAATACCCACTGAATGGCTTGTTTCTTCGGGAATATCACGCGTCATATGAGAATCCTACTCTGTTTCCTCGGCGTGCCCAGTAAACTAAACGAGCCGCCATTCCATGTTTTATAAAAATAAGGGGCGTGTTCTAGACATGATGTAAGCAAAGTTCTAAATGTGTGGAATAATTGCTGTCCTTGCCATATATTATGCTTAAAAGTCATCTGTAATGTTATGAGTGTATTTTACGAGCGCCAGAAAAGCTATCCTGCTGCATTGGCATAAATACAAATCCCTCTATGCGAAGGGAATTGCATGCATGTGAAATCTTTGCGAAAATATTCCTTTCGAAAGTGTGGAGAAGGTAATACAGCAATTTTACATCGCATTTCCGAGTGTGCCGAAAGTTCCCTAGGTTGGACCGAAGACACATTCTGGAAATAGAGGGAATGCCATACGTAAACTTCAATCAAACGCTTATAATATTGAATGAGCCCTCAATTTTCCTTCGTAATTTCTTGCGCTATACGAGGATCGTGGTTTATTTCCCCGATCTCTTCGGTGAACCAAACATGGCAGATTGGTTATATTTGGTTAATGTTAGGAGCAGTTTATAGGCCATGTGTAGCCGAAGGTCGACGGATGAGGACTAGTTACGGCCGCAGCAGTAACTTGTCACACAGCCCAAGCTGTGTGACGCGTTTTTAAGTATGTATTGCGAAATATGTAGAAGTTATCTTGTGGCTGTGGAAGATGAGCGCGAATATGAAATTATGCGGGAGATCAAATACAGCGTTTGTGAGAGATTGCTTCAGAAAGCCCATGAAAGCCTTTTAGTGGTCAAACGGGTCATGCAAATACAGGTGTTCTAAATATCCGGTTTAATTTCCAGCAACTGCGATCTCTACTGCAATTGTTCGACGAACATTTTCCCAGCAGACGATGTTCTGGCTCTTCAAGATTAAACCAGTCTGCTCTAGTTTGTTGACAAAATTGCGCAGTCACCACTAATTTCTTGATAAAATTTCAAGATTTACATTGAGGATATGGTACAATAAAATTATTTTATATTTGTGATGTAATTATCTCCTGTGGCGCCTAATTGTTCGTAAATCATGGGGTTCTTTAACCGAGGAAATAAGTATGAAAATACTGCAAGGAGTCGTAATTGATGTTTCCCTCAATTTATTAAAATCAGTTGTGGCATGTTGCATAATTCTTGCCCCTGAGCTGGATTATTCGAACCTGTGGACATTACTAGCAGGAGAAATCACAACCTGTATTTTAATATGTATTTAAATTGACCAATTAACATTTATGTAATTAGTTTACGGCAGATATTTAAATCTGCTGTTTGTCGCCGGTCAGTATGCAGGAGGTTTCCACTTTACAAGAACACCGAAGAGGACACCACCTTCTAGAAATTATTTCCCAATGTGTGGAGCAAAATACATAGCCGTTGAGGAACTTTTGTGCCTAAATGCGTGTTAAAATGTAAGCGGAACAACAGTGTCTTTCTTTTTAGTTTAAGGGCACACATTTCCGAATTATGAGGAACGCCGCACTGGTGGGGAACTACGGATATTTGGACTACCCGTGGTTCTTTAACCGGCACCTAAATCTAACTACACGGCTGCTTTCGCATTACGGCCACACCAAAATGCGACAGCTGTGGCCGGGATCGGATCCCGCGACCTCGTACTTAACAGAGCAACACCGCACATATCTCCAAACTGGTATCATTCTGGAAATTCATGAAAATAGGATAAGCCTTGCAGACTCACCCGTCACAATTCGTAAATTGCAATCTGCCGTACTGTAATTATTTAGGGAAGTAATTGATGAATTTTAAATTACTTGAATGTGCCTTTCGATTTTAAGTGCATGTAATGCCTGCCTCTCTGTATAATACTGCCAAACGAACTGAAATATGTCTACTGCAACAAGGGATAGTTAAAAACTCTAGAGAATTTAGAAGTGATGACCCCGTATTACTGAAAAACTTCTAATGCAATATTTATAATAATCTACGCAACTTACTGGCGACCTTAGAATTTTCTAATCAGTCCATATGTTTTAATATTTAGTATGCATAACTGAATAAAATGGACAACACAAACTCCCAGACGGCAGCTGCAGCTCCACTGCGAGCAACATATACTTGGTTTTAATTCTGCAGAATAGTGCAAGTTCCTTCATACCTCGCTGTATGCCATTTTTATAATGAACAGACGCTTCTCAAAGAGAGACCAGGATGCAGGGTGGCACTAACTACTCGTCGTTGCAGACCAAGGAGCTCACAGGGTGGATGACTTCGCTAGGCCTGGATCTGAATAATCTGAATTCTTCAGAGCCGTTTGAACCGGTGGACATGGTTGTGCGCTTCTCGCTCGACATCGGGGTCCCAATCCTGCTTGCTTTCTCCTTTAAAGACGTGGCCATGGTCAACAACAAGCGTTTGATGAGCGTGAGTATCTCTTTCTTGCAGCTATTTCGTAATTATCTCTCAGGAGTACATATATATCAAAAATTGGAATTTTGTATTTATTAGCCACAGTACCTCGTGGGCCTTTTATTGTTTTGCGTGGGATAGAGAAAGAATGAACCTGAATTGCAGTTTGTGGTAGCAGTTGTGAAGGAAAAGAGGAAATGTTGCATAAATGCAGCTCATATATTTAGAAAGATAAGCAGGCGTGAGTTAGAAAAAAAGTAAATATACAAAACATATATCAATAGGAAAAAAATTTCGACAGAGACCCGTGTGACTGCTTCGTCTGGGGTTGCGAAAGCATTATAGTCGCTTTCGCTAAGTGCTTTCGATTTCTGTATTTGACATCCATCAAACTCCATAGGATTGAAATGTTCGACAGCATAGTAGGTGCAAATGGGGAAATCTTCGTATTGGACAGAACGGACATTATCACCTTCACGATGTGGTCACAGTAGAGAGTACACGCGATGGAATCGTTGTCAACGAGTTGGCTCCATTCGCACAGCATCAAATCTCTACGGGCATCAATGTAGGCCTTAGGCACTATTTTAGTCATCGAGGGCCGTAAGCCGCCGTGGCGTTGGTGTAGCAAGCTCGCTTCGCACACCGAAGTGGTGTGAGACCCGGGTTCGACTGCTAGCCCAGCCGAAATGTACGATTTTTTTCAGAGCCGTTAATGTACTTCGTTTAGAGAAACCATCCTCAGAAATTTGACGTCAATCTGAAATTTCTTAACGTGCTTGTACTTACTACGTCGTCGTTCATTTTTAGTACCATGTTTCCATGACGTTGGCGCATTTTGGCGTCACGGGGACTTAAATTCTCTTGCAATAAAAAAACGGGGGGGGGGATAAGCAATGTCGCTGCAGCCGGTTGGGAAACGAGGTATACGAGTGATCAGCAAACCTTCATAGTAGTATAATAAAGGGTTGTAGATTTTGCGTATCTGTAGTTACCGTTCACGGAAACCTAGGTTACCCAGATATAGACATGAGCAGCCGCGTCGGGGGTGCCATCATCTGACATTGCTACCACCCAGAAAGGACACATAGTTATTACTGCAGTAACTGACCAAATTATACTTCTATGCCTGTGTCAAGAAGCAATTGCTCACATTAAAGCACAACTCCGGCAATTTTTTTACCATATTAAGACAATAGAATATTTACATTTCCGAGACCCCCCGGTCACGTGTCTGATAATGGAATGGTTCCACAATATCGGAAATAACTTTAAATAAGCAAAACCGAAACCTGCCCAAGTAACCAAGCGGACCTCTTCATTTGACGTCACAAGTTGTCCGCAGCGGGGAAGGCGACAATGCATGCCGGTCTTGTCCGCTGTGTGAACGAAACCGGCGAACAGTAGACGCTCAGCTGATTCACAACTGCGCCGGACCTTCCAGTGACAATGTCAGCGGCACCAACTTTTTGGATCTGTCAAATGTTGACAGGTATGATACTGACGAATTCAAGAGCCACGAATCGCCGTTCGCATTCGACCCGTTACCACCATAGCCAGCACCCACACGCTACTTATCGGGCTGCAACATGAAGACCAAGAGTAGCCGTAATCACTGATTTTGTACGTTCTGCTTGCTATTTACCGCTTCTCAGGGAAGCGCTACGCATGTTCTCTGTAAGATGTGGAGCACGACTTTCCCTTTGTGTATTCCGCAAGAACGCCGCTGACAGTCCAAAACACCGACTGGTGCGTTTGTTTACATCAGCAGGTAGAGTGACTACTCCTTATTCGCCTGAGAAAAAATGTTAGCCGCTCTTCGGCGACATCATTTAACGTCACAAGATATCCATACAGGTAGACTTTATGCATGTAGTCACGGTGAACCACTCTGAGTCGCGCTGACATGGGCGACCACACACCTTCGAAAACAGCGACCGGGCAACCGTAGTGTTGGAGCATTGTTATGCTGCCTACTTATCATGTTTGTATGCTCATTTTGCACACAATACGTTTCGTAAAGTATACACAGATGATGACTTTGTACGTATCATCATTCGTTAAGAGAACGGGCAATTTTCTCGCGGAAACGCTGATGACACCGTTGGCAGCTGAAGCAGGTGATTGCTTACACTGCTGTATCGAAGGAGTCTACGTTTGCTGCCCATTTGCGATACGAAGCAAGCAGTGCACCTCGGACACTGAATAGTGAGTCTGCATGAGAACACCTAAAGTTACACCCATATTCGTTGTTGCATTTAATTTAGAAAAGTGCCGGTGGGTACGGCTAGACGCTTTTCTTCCAAAACCGCAACGTACCGATGTCGCTACTGCTAGGTGTTGTCGTTTTTCGCTCTTTGTGCGTCATCTGTACAAAATGAAGAATGTTTTACTTCACATTCCATATGGTCAAAACTGAACTAGAGAAGGAGTTTTCTTCATCGTTATGGTTTAATTAGCTTCAAGTCATTCGCTCAGGCCCCGTAGCAGTAGACGCATGAACTACGCGACTTTGACATATAGGCTTAACCTCGTCTAAACGCTGTCTGCATCAGCTGAAACGGTGCGTACGGATCGCAAGGGCTAAAGTTGTTGCAGCCAACAACGCAACACCACTTGCCTCACATCCCCTGCCGATCTACAGAGAATGCAACTTTTAGCGACCGCAACTTCTCACTCCATGCACTAGCTCATATAAGATGGTCGGACACTCCTGACGTCATACACAATGTGGCCTGTAACTGATGAGGAGGTAAGGTAGGGTGTTCGAGGAGATAAATTAAATTCTTTGTAAAAATCTGTGCAACTCTCAAACTAGATTTTTGAGGACATGACTGAATTGTCCAGAGGAATGTCCCCAGCTAATTTCATCGAGATCTTCTGTAATAGGAAATCATCGAATTGCCCTTTAAGCATTCTTTGCTTAGTATTCCTTCAACGAGAAACCCATGTTCCACAAGAGTTTTTCACATTGTTACGTCCCAAAACCACAAAGACGTTAATTAGACGTTTGTCACGAAGCGAACGGCCCATATACATCAGTGCCTATCCAGATGTCAACGCAGCGTGGACACCGACTCTTGACGGGGTAACAAAAGGCCACAACCCCCATCACTACCTGAGAGCCTGAACTAATTATCAGGGGCGGAGGGCAATAAGAAATGCTACCGAACAATGACGGCAGCCTTTCATTCGGTAGTTGCTACCCTGCCGCATATTCCATACCATTGGGCTTCGGAGGCAGCATTACTACATTTAGCGCTGTGTGTGTCCCTGCGTGTCTTCTTTTGTCCCGTCTTTTAATCTCGCTACCGTACACCCCTTGAAGATGCATTACCAACAAGCCCAAATTGCAACCCTCATTAATACGGAGTGTTGCGACAGCGTGGGCCTGGTACCGAAATAGATTTGACGATTGTCATTTGCTGCTTGCCAGTCTTCAGATTCCCTAGTTGACTCGCCTGGGGAAGACGACTTTTTTTATTCAAGTACCCTAAAGGCCCATGCGGGTATTACATAGGGGTGTTACAATGAATTAGTGATATATACAGTACACGCATTTAAACAGATAATGCATGCTACAATAAAAAGAACACAAGCGGGAAAACGGGAAAACAAACAAAAAGAAACCAGTAAGAGCAATACAACTACACGTCCTAAACGCTGAAGATGCATATAGATTTAAACTGGGTGTTACACAAAATCAGCGTAGCTTGGTCAATTTATACAAGGAAAAATACTTGATAAAAACGTTAACATACCATAACATATTGCATAAACAATGAAAATCACAAGTGTATCAAATTTTATGCAGTACAAGTGACACTGTGCTAAACCAGAACAAAACCATTCGCGCAAACATCAAAATATGGTTAGGGAGAGAAAAAAAAATACAAGGCGCGCAACAACACAGTGATGCCTATAACAAATGAGCACGAGAATACTATGTTAGTACGTTAAAATACTGTTTTAGTTTTGCTAGAAAATCATCCTGACTTAGAGCTGACACGATTTCATGAGGTAGCATATTCCAATGATATATCGCGAGAAAGAGGGGCGAGTGTCTCAAGAAGTTAGAGCGCGCAAGAACGGGCTGCACTTTAAAGGAATGATCAAGGCGCGGGAAGATACGATGGGCGGGCCTGATGTGGCATGCGCTGAAAGACGACCCGCTGTGATATAGCTTGTGAAAATGGGAAAGAAGTCCTATCAGCCTTCGATTTTCTAGCGCGGGGAGATTTAGAGATATCTTTATGTTAGTGATGCTAGAATTTCGTGAGTAATTTTTCGTGATGAAGCGGGCTGCTCTGTTTTGTACCGACTCGAGCTTGTTTATGAGGTACGATTGATGCGGATTCCAAATAAAAGACGCGTACTCCATTTTCGAACGAACTAGTGTGGTATAGGCTAATAATTTAGTGGACTTGTTTGCCGAGTAAAGGTTACGCCTAATGTAGCCAAGGGTTTTACAAGCACTGCTAGTAATCGCAACGATGTGATGATATCATGAAACGTTTGAAGATAAATGAATTCCCAAATATTTTATTGTTTGCGCATGTGCAATACTAATGTCGTTCATTACGTAACGGGTAACCCTAGGGTTACTGGATCTAGTGAAGGCTATAGCCTTAGTTTTTGAAACATTAATTTCCATTTGCCACTGTTTACACCAGTCGGTAATTTTCGCGAGGTCGGATTGCAAAATGTCAGTGTCAAAAGTGTTAATTATTCGTCTATAAATTACGCAGTCATCTGCAAATAGTCTTATTGTAGATTTAATATTATTGCTGATGTCGTTGACGTATAGCAGGAATAAAATTGGTCCCAATACAGATCCCTGCGGCACTCCGGATTTAACTAGTGATCGCGGAGAAGAAAATTCATTAGTAGTTACGAATTGGTACCGGTTAGTTAAAAAGTTACTAATCCATTTCGTAATCCTACTATTTATGTTAAAATGGCGAAGTTTTAAAAATAAACGGTTATGAGCTACCTTATCAAAAGCCTTCGCAAAATCAATAAACATGGCGTCAATTTGTGACGAGTCGTTGATAGCTTGGTGCAGGTCAGAGACGAACTCGAACAACTGCGTCTCACATGAGCGACCCCGTTGGAACCCGTGCTGGTTAGTGAAGAGGAGATTGTGATCGGTTAGGTATTTCATAATTGCTGATGATATAATGTGTTCTAAAAGTTTACATGGAATACTGGTCAGTGAAATAGGTCTGTAGTTTGAGACAGATGACGGGTCACCAGACTTAAAGATTGGAATGATTTTAGCTATTTTCCATTCGTTAGGAACACATCCTGAATCAATAGATTGTTGAAAAAGAGCAGCGAAAATGCGAGATATCACTGGTTTAGTCATTTTTAGTAGTTTTGGACAAATTCCGTCTGGACCGGGAGCCGAGCTGTTAGAAAGACGATCAATAGCAGCTTCAATGCCCTTTTGGGTGATAACGATATCACTCATGATGGAGGTAACAGAAGCGAGTTCAATGTTAGCCGGAACGGGAAGTTCACTTGTAAAAACAGAACAGAAGAAACAATTTAATGCAGTAGCGACCTCCATTGATGAAAGTAATTCATTGTCTTTCCTTATGGAAATGAAGCCTGATGCTGATGGTTTGGGGTTTATTACTTTCCAGAATTTTTTTGTGTTGTGGGCTAACATGTTCGAAATATCATGGTTGAAAAATTTGTCTTTGGCTGCTTCAATTTCTGTTTTGCATAACTTGGATTGTTCCCGATAACATTTCCAGGAATCATCAGATGTCGAATTTTTAGCTTTTGAATAAGCGCGCTTTTTTTTATTTATACAGCGCCTTACGTGAGAGCGCAGACTACCGCAAAAAACATTCTACCGCACGGTATTTGCCTTGCCACCACTTATTGTCTCGGCGACCCTCACTTGGCAGCGTTATAGGCTGATGGTTCTCGGAAGTTTACCAGGCCCCTCGCGCCTGCCTCGGGCGCCGATTCCACGATTCCAACATAAAGGAAATTGCAGCGATCGACCTGTCCTCTGCTCAGGCGGAAGACCTTTGCCAAGTATTATTGTCCTACCCAGATATTTTGGACTTCGACTATCGACCTTTAGGCGAGACGCTCGCGGTCAAGCATCGGATTCTTACTAGAGATGCTACGCCTATTCATCGACGACCGTGTCTAGTTTCTGTCCTTCGGAACGCCGAGTAATCCAAAGTGAAGTGAACAAAACGTTCGATAAAAACAGCATTGAGCCTTCTTCGAGTCCCTGGGCGTCACCCGTGGTGTCGGTTATGAAGACGGACGGCACGTGGCGCTTCTGTGTATACTACCGTCATCTGAACAACATTACTAAGAAGGACGTCTACCCGCTCCCGCGTATAGATGGCGCCCTTGACTGCCTGCACGGTTCCAGCTATTTCTCTTTTATTGGTCTTCCTTTGGGATACTGACAGATTGCTGTTTACGATATGGAAAGAGAAAAAATCGCGTTCATGACACCTGGGGCCCTATAACGTAAAACTATTCCAATATGTTTTTATTCCAAACTCCTGACGTCAAATTTGCGTAACCACCAACGCAAGCACCGAGTGGTCACCCGCAGGGTTGTCTGAATAGACCAATCAAACGCTCTCCTCGTTCATAGGAGGTCACTTTTGTTTGCTTGAAAAACGAATAACATTGCCTACACTGAGCGGCTTGTCGTATCTAATTGGCTGACAAGAGGCGAGGAGAACGCTCAGGTGGAGAGGGATTCGATGGGGCCGAGCCACTGCACTGAAAGTCGATAACCGGATGAAGAGGGTGTTGCCGGCATCTACGATTGGTCGGCTTTCCCTTACTCAGCTTGCGGTGGCTGGTCAAAAATCGCGGCGGCATACAACGGAAGCTCAAGAATGACTCTAAAACAGACCCTCAGCAAAGAAGAGTTGGCAGAATGAGGGGGTAAACGTGCCGAAAGTGCTCGAAAACGTTGCACAGCCACGCAAGAAGTTTTATTATACGCAAATACACCCTTGCTCTCCGGCAGGTGCGAGTAGCCAGCGTCTGAGCGATCGGCGGCAGCCATCTTCTATTCCTTTCGGAACGGGGCAGCCTGCGGCTATTCCGAAGAAAATTCAGTTTTTTTTCGGCATATTAATGCATCTTTATCGCATACACGTCACTTTGACGCGGTGAGTTCTTGCGGTTTTGTGAAGTCGCGTGACAGGCAGGTGAAGTGGGTGCAGCCCGAAAACTTTTTACCAATAGCCGAGGGCTAATGGCGAAAATGGGTCGAATCAGAAATGCCTGTTTTTCTTTTTTCTGTCAAATCATGCATAATGAGTGTGTACACATCATATTAGATGGGGAGGTATCGCGGTTTTCGTGACGTCGCGTGACAGACAGGTGAAGTGGGGGTGGTCGAAAACAGTTTCTGACCAATTGTGGAGGGCTGATAGCTGAATTGGAATAGAAAAGTTTGGAATAGTTTTACGTTATAGCGCCCCTGGTGGCCTGTACCAATTGAAAATAATGTCGTTTCGATTGTGCAACGCCCCTGCCACATTAGAGCAAACGATGGAGTCCTTTTTCCAAGGTTTCAAATGGTCCACCTATCTCTGCTACCTCGACGACGTCATCGTCTTCTCGCCAATGTTCGACACTTGCCTTGAGCGTCTAACAACTATACTTGACGTATTTCGAAAGGCGAAGCTGCAAATTAACTCATCCAAATGTCGTTTTGGCTAACAGCAAATTACTTTTTTGGCCCATCTCATTGACGCTTCCGGAGTACAGCCTGATTCCGACAAAACTCGCGCTGTCCGAGAGTTTCCGGTTCCGAAGACAGCTGCAGATGTTCGAAGTTTTGTAGAGCTATTGTCGTAATTTCGTTGTTTTGTTCCAGATTTTGCGGCAATTGCTATACCTCGCACTAATCTTTTGAAGGATGGCGCACAATTCTGGTCGGGTACTGCAGAAGCCGCTGCCTTATCTCGTGTCGTCACTCTTCTAAACTCACCACCAATTCTCGCCCACTTCGACCCTGATGCCCCTACAGAACTGCGTACAGACGCCAGCGGCCATGGCGTTGGCGCCATCTTAGCGCCGCCTCACCGTGGCCAGGATTGCGCTATTGCTCGAGCCGGAACGATCGCATTACGGATCGAGAGGGCCTTGCTGTTGTCTGGGCGGTTGCGAAGTTCCGTCCTTACCTTTACCGTCACCCTTTTTCCATAGACAATGACCATCATGCCCTCTGCTGGCTGTGCACGCTAAAAGATCCTACAGACCGGCTTGGTCGATTGGCTTTGAGGCTACAAGAATTTTCATATGCCGTGGTGTATAAGCCTGACCGCCTGCACCAAGACGCTGACAGCTTGTCGCGTTACCCTATTGGCGACGCTGACTCCTCCAATACTTCCAGTGCTTCTTGCGTATTCTCTGTATCACAGCTGATTTATTTCGTTGACGAGCAACGTGGTGGCGCCTACATCATAGCACTCATTGAACGTTTTGAACACTCTCCAGCCGATGCTGCTCTACGCCTCTTCGTCCACCGCGTCGGTACTCTGTACAGTCGTAACCTTCATCGGGACGGCTCAGAGTTCCTACTTGTAATACCTAAATACCTCCACTCCACCATTCTGAAAGAGCTTCACGACGCACAATCGGCAGGACACCTCGGCGTATCTGGAATCTGTGATCCCGTACGTCGCCGTTTTTTTCGGCCGGGCCTTGCCCGTGGCGCAGGACGTTACGTCGCCGCCAGGCGACGTAACGTGAACTTGCCAACCGCAAGTTTGCCTACGACGCAAGAAGCCTTCTCAGCTCCCCGCTGGTTACCTGCAGCCGCTCTAAATTCCTGCCGTGCCCTTCCATCGTGTCGGCTTAGACCTTCTTGGCCCATTTCCGGAATCTACATCAGGAAACAAGTGGGTTGCAGTCGCGGCCGACTACGCGACCCTCTACGCCATAACCTGCGCTCTTCCAACCAGTTGCGCAACTGATGTTGCGGATTCCTCCTACATGATATCATTTTGATGCATGGTGCTCCACGTCAATTGCGAACACACCATGGCTGTGCATTTTTGGCCGAAGTCATGGACGGCATCATGCGTGCCTGCTCCATATATCATAAATTTGCCACCTCCTACCACCCGCAAACGAACGGCGTCACTGAGCGTCTGAACCTCACCCTTACAGACATGCTATCCAAATATGTTTCAGACGACCACCGTGAGTGGGACCTGGCTTTACGTTACATTACCTTCGCGTACAACTCTTCCCATCTCGTAACTGCTGGCTTGCTTCCTACAGAGTTTCCTAGAGTATACTAGAGGGAACTCTGGCCCTGCAGTCCTTGACCCACCATGGGAATGATAGGAAGTGCGTGGATTTGTCTCATCGTCGTCCTTGTGGTTTCAGACGTTCTTGTTGCTTTGTTTATTACCATTTATATGCTTTAAATCCTAAACTTCTCAGCAATTTATACTCTTCGAAGTACAGAAGACGCAGCAAATACGAACAATCGCTACTAATTGCAAAGATTGAGCTTGTCGACGTGGCCAAATCGACATGTTCTCAGACGTCTCAAGGCGCGGACATGGCCCTGATAAGTTAATTAGGGTGTTTCACATCACTTGTCGATGCATGCACCCATGGCGTAATGGTTTCAATATCGGGCTTCTGTGCTCGAGGTCCTGTGTTGTAAACCTGCCGTCAGACAATCTGAATATTGTATGTGTAAACATTTATTACGCAGCACGTAGTTGTAAATGACGAGTTTACAAAATCACGAAGCCAGTGGAAGCCAGAAGGGGGAAGCTTAGGCAAATCCATGTATTTCCCATAACTCCCATGCTGGCTCAACCGCTCTCGCTGCAGCTCCCGTAGACACTTACGCCAGGGTACCCTCATGTAATGGTTATACGAAACTCTATGCTGGGTCCCTCTAGCCCGGCCGTGCCAAGCATAAGCTACTCATGCTCATCCTTTAAAGCAGATCAGCCTGATAGCAGCTTCTAATCATCATTTACTATAGATCAGTCCAATTTGTCGACAAGTCCGGCGCTTCCACTGTGTCCGGCAGCGGCCGATGAAGCCGCACATGTCATGACGCAGACGCTCAGATCACGAAAATTTTACCCATTGCTTTAAACGTGACCAGCAGCAGCGCGGCGGTCAGCTATCGCCGCAGCGCCAGCGGATATGGGCGCAGTGAGCGAGCGCTTCCTTCTTTGTTGAAGGCGCAAACGCAACACGCTCACCTCAGTGAACCCGAACAGCACGCTGCTGGTCAGTGCAGATGTTCCGGCCTGCGATAGGACATGCTATATTGCCGCGCTAGCCAATCTAGACTGTAAAGCGTCCAATTTTCGCGCATGTAGTGGAAGTGCGCCACGCGTGGATCCCGTCCGCGTTAAGTCGGACAATATCGCACCTTGAGCTTGGCGACCCCAATGCGCTCTTCCTCGAGCGGAGGCCGAACGCATAGGGGCACTGCTGTTGAACGTAGATAAGCAGATAAGTAAAGCGGGCTGGAGTCGGTGAATGCTTCGCATTAAAAGAAAATTGCGCTTGCAACGGCGTTGGGACAGCGCATGAAGCAGCTAACAAAGTTTACAAACTCTGTGGCTACCAGACGTGCGGGACCTGTTCGCCGATAGACCGGAACCAGATACAAGCGAGCAAAGCAGACAGCACGGGTGCATATGGGCGCTCGTTCTCCACATTGACCAGTGTACGTCACTTCCACCGAGTGATAATGGCGACATTTTTATTTGCAGTTCCGGTATGAAAAACATGTGTTTGCGAGCTCTTCGTGACGGATTGACCAGTATCTCATGGATAATATATTGCACCTAGGCTACTGCACGCCTAAATTATCTGAAACTGGGCTTTTTCTGCGGTAGAAAATTACATTGCAGTTGGCCTTTAATGCGGGCAATTCATATTTGCATAAAATTTTGTGAACAAGATATGTTTGAAAATATCGCAGAAGGATTGACATGGAAGTTTTATTTTGTATATTTTTCGTTAAGGTTCATTAATCTACTTTGAAGTGACTCCTATAAAGATGCTGTAATATTTACAAAATACTGCTTAAACACATGACCAAGTCAACAGACTGCGATACTTGCTTTAATTTCCTGTTAATATACGATAACCTGTGGTCCAGTTGCATAGGTTTTGGTAAGTGGGGATGTTCAGCTTCACTCTAAGATAATGTTGTAAGGTAGATTTACCCGAACGTATCAACCAGATTGGCAAATAGTTGCAATAACTTCCTACATTTCGCTTTGCGCTACTTATAAAAAAGTCGGCCATACCCACCTACAGGTCCCTGTCGACGAACACGGTTCACACTGAATCAATTTAGCGACACAACTTATCCCTACCGTCGAAATAAATTTACGTACAAGATGTGTTCCGAAGCGGTATTCCTCTTTCGTTGTTCACAAAGAAGACACGAGGCCATCTAACACGGCTGCCGTGAAGGCTGCGCATGGCAACCGAAACTGCGTGGCGGGTTCTTGCGTAAGAACGCTGAGAAACACGTCATGCGCCAGCCGGAAACCTTTGTGGCCCTTGTTTCTGGACGCGCTTTCCTACCCGACGGAGCTGCCGGGAAAACCGTGCGTGGCCTCAGAGACGAGAAGCATGATGTGCTAGTTCTAGCAAAGACTGAAAAATTTTCCTTCCCTTGCCACACACCAACTTTCACATACTCAGCAAACCAAGATGGCGGCAGTTTAATTCAGGAGCGGCACACATCCAGTGAATTGGTAGCGCAGCTCGAGACGACGTTGCCGTTTGTAGAATTGTGGCACTAACTGATCCATTCCTTGCACAGCCTGCCAAAGCGTCAGGTTTCTGTTATTGAGGGACCTGTTTTGTGACGTATTTCGTTCTACTCAGGATTGGAGAACTCTAAGGGACCTCTTCCATCATTGCAGAGCGGCACATTCCGAGAGGAACATACCTAGTTACCCAAGTAGAGGTGAAAGAGATTGACTGAAGAGCGGTACGCACGTACTGGCGCATAGCCAGAGAGCTAGGTTGCATCAAACAGGTGCACTAAAGTCGGACAAACACACATGTCCTGTGCTCCAAACTGGTGTCAAATATTTCCTCCGAACAGCGATATATGATCAGTGCCGCGTCTACAGTACCCCATGTCAACCTGAAAGAGGTTCGTCGAAGAGCGGCACATATGCATACATTGCGACATACCCAGTGACCTAAGTTGCTCCGATGGCTGCCTTAGAGCCCTGGTTTTTTTAGGAGAGCAGACCGATGGTCAACTCGTTTGACCATGGACTACCTAGGTACTCAAGCAGGCTGGACAGTGGCTTGAATCAAACATACTTAGATGAATGGACAGCCTCCGGAAAGCGCATGAATTAGCCCAAGAATGCCAGACACTGAAATTTCAGTGATCTTTTCTATTACATTATCAAGATCAAATATACTCATAATTTATTGAAGGGGGCGGAAGCCCTAGAGAAAGTAGGATCGCTGACTCACAGTGCGAAATCTCCACCTGAACTAGGGTTCTGTCATGTGTAAAGACTAATGTGCACGTGTCTCGTGCGGCGGATGGCCAGTGAACCTCAAAGACGTAAAACAATAGTGGGATTCCGAATTGGAATAGTGGACGTCCGAAGCGCCGGGCCGAGGAGCGAAACTGGCGGGCTCCGGGCTCTAACTTCAGCACTTAAGCGACGGTCCAAGCTCGGTCCTACCTCCAACCAGTGGTATTCGCGGACGCTGGTGACATGGCGCGGAAGGCAAGAAAATTCTTCCACTCCCCTCCTATGGTTACGTGGTCGAGCTGCGGCTGATCCTAGAGAAGCAACCGACGACTCTCACAACCGACGACTCACGCGACCGACGCCTTCCAGCGGCACCGCAACGCATGTCAAGTGATTGTGGCCTGTCACGGACCTTACTGTTTAAAAAATTATTTAGCTGTGTGAGACCATCTAAAGCTGGTTGGACGTTCTTTCTTTAGTTATTACATCTCGTTTAGTTGGTTTGTCTGTGTTATGCTTTGCTTTATTTACAAAGATGTTTCGTTAACTATCGGCTTCATTGTTTCTCTTTCCCACAGTGGATTCGTCTCAATGATGGCGGGAACAATTCGAATCGTGCAAGTGTAAATACACTACTGTGCAAATAGGGTCGCATTGTTTATGGAAACCATTTCATGAAAGGCTCACCGCTGCTCTCCTTTTGGATATACGGGCCTCATATAGTAAACCTACTTCCACTAACAATGAGATGTATGTAAGTTGAGGGACTATGTTTCTGCACTAAATATTTCACCACATTAATTTGGGCTCTTTGGTACTGATTCACCATCTGCTAACTGCGTGAGACATAGAACGAGACTGTAGAAGACGGTCGTATGTTAAAGTGCAATGTTGTTGCGTTCAGGCTTTTACACAAGTGACTGCAGCTACTTTGGAACTTGTGGTGGTGATTTCTCCGCCTTTCAATATATTTCTCAATGCATATTCTTAGTACATAACCAAGATCAGTTACTGTTATCCTCATGTCAGTTTCATTTATTCAGTTTCCATGTCAGTTTTCATAGAAGCCATTCAGAACTGCGAGTGCCACTTCATTTAAACTCAATCTCGTTTTGCCTTACCTGCCACTTCTAAATATCTCGCGTTTCACTACCCGCCGTGGTTGCTCAGTGGCTATGGTGTTGGGCTGCTGAGCACGAGGTCGCGGGATCGAATCCCTGCCACGGCGGCCGCATTTGTGGGGGCGAAATGCGAAAACATCCGTGTACTTAGATTTAGGTGCACGTTAAAGAGCCCAAGATGGTCGAAATTTCCGGAGTCCACTACGGCGTGCCTCATAATCAGAAAGTGGTTTTGGCGCGTAAAACCCCATAATTTAATTTTTTATCTCGCGTTTCACTCTATTTCATAAAATCTCTTCTTACAACCATACTTTCAGCGACTGTCTTTAGTTACTATCATTGTGAATATCTTTCCAGAAGCACTCATCAATTCGTGTTTGACGTATCATGTTGCCGCCCTTACCCACGTTTCAATCTTCACAACAAGCGTCAGCTGCCACTACCTTCCTGCTTGTATTGTTTTAATTGTGAATGCGAATGAGTTCCCGAAAGCCCCGGTTACCAGTTGGATGTATAATTACTGTACTTCTAAAATATGTTTTTTTTCCTGTATGGTCTCCGCCATCAATGAAAATAATTAAGAACTGTATTTTCTATTTACTTGCTTCTGTCAGTGGCTGATGACTAAGGCAGCGTTAAAAAGAACTTTGATTTTCGTAGAACGTCCAATATATTTCTGGATAAGATGCTTTTTTTTCTCGGGAGGCACAAAACTCAAAAGTACAATTTTGAAGAGTGTTTATGATTAAGGACTCTATACGTTTGACTACAGGCTATAATTTTTGTTGCTGTTTCTCAACATTCCTTTGTGCCCGTGTATTGTGGATCCGTATTCTGTCATGATGACATAGTTATCAGATCCACGCTTTTTTACTCTAATGATATCAAATTCTTCTTGCTTCTTATGCTTCACCACAGTTGATACCCACCTCATTTGATCTCCTGTTGCTGGGGGATGGAGATACTGACCAACATACACCAGTGGTGAAGAATGATCACTTGAGATCACTCCAAAAGTACGGGGTTGATAGAAGCCGAGTCGAAGGGCTGTACTTAGAAATCAGGAAATACGAGACTTACAGTAAGAACAAAATCTTTTTATTCTTCCCTTATTGTCAACGCTAAATATGAAGAGCTCATATTCGGTCACTTCACTTCACCTACTTAGACTGGCTGCACCGCAAATTGTTTCGTACGAAAGTGACTGCCGTTTTTTCGGTGTATAAGTCACACCTTTGTATAAGACCCACCTGGTAGTTCTCGCGACTTTCGAAAAAATGAAAAATTGGGGAGCCCGCAACATTTGCAGGGGCTACTGCGAAAGCTGTAAGGTGAACACATTGGGGGCTATATACTGGTCAAACTATTATGATTTGCTTTTATTTTCTAATCTATTTCGTCATAGTAGTACCCCATGTGGTCCCCCAATGTTTTCCCTTTAGCGCTTTCAAGTAGCCCTAGAACTGTTGCTAGAAGTGAAGACATACACACTTTGAACCATCAGAATCTCTTTTTTATTTACTCCATTAACAAACCAAGTTACCGTGTCCTTGCTTGTAGTGGAGGTTCAACGCCAACGATCATTACTTCATAGGCCATAAAAGACGTAGATGCATACCTCTGAAATGTGATTGCATTGCAATTACATTCCGCGCCAAGTCTCATTGTACTGGGCCCTTGCTTCTTCTTCCGGGCCGTACTTTCGCGGCGACAACGTGTTTTCGCAGGCGTCTCTGAGGTAGCTGCGCCTGGATCCATTTTGCAGCACGCAATAGAGACAAGCCAACGCGCGCGTCCTGTCATATACAAGTGCCTAGCCCTCTACCATGACGCCACGAATCCCGAAGTGCTCCGCGCTGGGGTGCACTGAGCCTCCCTCTCCATTGTCAACACGAATCTCTAGGCGCCCAGCGCAAAGTATTGGGGGCGAGGACTTATGGAGCTGCCATTTGTCGGTAGCGCCTCGCTCGCGTATGTACTCTCGAAACGGGGGAAGATTTTCGCTGTCAAAATAACAATCTTAGGTAAAACAGCAAGTACAGAATGGTTTGTAGACGCCATCTTTTTTACCGAATACTTACAGTGAGCGTCCACTGGGCGCGGCTTCCATGGTGAAGTCCCCCGAACCTGATTCTTGCGTGATAGGTCGGCAATCGCTGATAGAAAACTATGTAAATATGTTCTTATAGTTGGCTGTCTTTCTAAACAAATTGGGCATAAATAATGGAGTCTCAATGTAGCGATCACACGAGCTCGCAGCGACCGATTGCGCGTCTGCATGCATGTCTGCGACAACGCTTCGCTTCGTGTCCTGAGCCTTAACCCGAAACATATCAGCAGCACTTCCCTGTACAAAAGCAACCAATGCTGCGTGTACTATTAGAGTTGTTAAAAAATATCGTTACAATAGAGACTTCGACGCCTGTGGCATATTTTGGAGTACCTGAATGTGAAAAACAATTTAAATAGAAGTGAGGAAAACCCACTCCACAAAAGTATAACAGGATTAAGCCAATCGAATGAAAATGAATAGGGGTAGGAAACCCAATGTACAATTTTATAAAAAAGCCGATTCCAAAAAAAAAGAAACCGAGGTATAGCCGACATTAAAAGAATACATAGTAACAGCAGTGATTAGGTATTAGTTCATGACTAAAGGTCTGCACTGGTACGGCAGGTTTCGTGTCAACAATCCGTCCAGTGGTTTATGATGACAGAGAGAGCAAAAGAGAGTTCGAAAAATGAGAGAGAGGAAAGAATACAGGAAAAAGTGAAAGATGAAAGAAGAGAAAAAGACAGGACGGCTGGTGAGGTCGGTGGCAGAGGTCCTAGGCAGGTCGCTCAGTGTGCCGGTCCGCTGGACCAGATATATGCATCGGCATGACAGCAACTTCCCATAATAGGCTTGAAAACGGTAATTAAGCAGCTTAGGAGAAACCGGCAACAAACAGAATACACCCAATACTGGAAAAAGGACGCGTTGTAGGGGAAAGAGGAATGGGTACATAAGGATAATTACAAGATAAAACGGTGAAAAAACTGAGCAGGGAGGTCAGGCGTTCCCTCTATAATGTCCCCGGTGACAAGCTCCACTTTAGTTGGCATAACTAAGGGCACATGACAGAACTAGGACTATGGCATCACAATTCCTACGGCGAGTTCTGATGGGCCGTCGGAACGATCCAATCTTTCTTCCTTTTTAAATTCTTCGTCGTTTCAGTAGCATTATTTCTGAAGTTGCGCCACAATGTACGTTTATCGGTCTTCTCTGCAAGCAATTTCTGGCTGCTTTTTTCTTTGATCCAGTACGTTCGTTGCTTGGTGGTAAAACCAACATGAGCATACGTCATGCCTTTTTTTTAATGTGCTTCTTACACTTTCTTTTTCATTCCAGTGACTTGGCAGCATCTAGCGTGAACAAGTTCGTACTCCAAAGCTTCATGACACTAGTCAGGCAGCGCGCGCGGACAAAAGTCTCAGTACGCGCTTTCTGCTACTCACCGCGAACGTCGCAACCTCGATGACTCAGCAAACACCTTCCTCGCGGAAGTGTTCGCTGCACACCCGAGTTGCAGCCGATGGCTGCTTGCCGGTTATGAGTTTCACGAAGCAAGCTTTGCGCAACCTCTTGTCCTGCGGGGACGTGTGGATGCTAACACCGGACTCCGTTCCACAGGTCAAGAACCATGGTACCGACAGTAGCCAACCATGTTGGACGCCTTGAAAGGCAGCCACTATACATAATAGTGTTTTCAAGTGTTGTTCAGCAGACACAGGAAGCGCGAAATAAGCCCTACCTAATCAGAACAGCAGCGTAGGTGGGACTTTAGTTTTCAGCTCGCTTCGGCACTTTCGAAGCTTTTGCGCATCATCGTTGTGGGGTAAACGATGATGATGCGTAAACTTTTCTAGTGGTGGAGCTCGCCGCCAATACTTGGCGACAACTTTCTGTGACAGCATGGCCAAGGCTACGGAGCCGAATCGCACTTGTTTTACTGTACCCCAATGGGTTGTTCCCTAATGAAAATATATGTAGACTATTCAGGTTAAATAAAAATAACCAGTAGCTCTGTTTTTATGCTAGTTATTTAGTAATTAATAAACAGGAATTTTGCGGAGTAGAAGGAATTCTTTTTCACGCACTTTCAGCTTTCGAGGTTTTCCGTCGTCCATAGCTCTTTCACATTAGCTTCAAACAAACATGGCGTAACCCAGTTGCACCTCGTCGACGCCGCCTACGAAGTCCGCTGCTTCTCGTGAGTCGACCAGCTTCGGAGCCACACCAAGAGCTGTCAAACCAAAAGCTGTCCATACAGGCAAAAAACTGGCGCACAACGTTTACGCGCAAGCAAGGAAATGTGACCAGCATCTGTCTGTCAAAGCCGCAAATTGAGGGATAGCGATATAGTGGACAGGGTGTTAATGAACGTGAAGTCTTCCGGAATAAGCTCGACGTAAACAGTGGCACCCTGAAGTAAATGAAGCGGAAGCGCCTGCGTTTCTCAGCCGTAAATGCCCGTGCGATAACAACGAGGACAAGATTGCAACTTCATGGCACCTTCTCCCTCCCAGCTCTATGAACAGAAGTGCATCAGTACTTTCTGCAGATATAGAATTCTGATAGCTGCGAAATTTCCTCAAGATGCGGCCAGTGACGGTGACATGAGCATGCCTAAAATGAGCGTGCGAATGATGCAAAGGCTACTCAATGATATAGGCTTTTCATTTCGCACACTGAGGAGAAATTTTCCGCTCTTCGAGAAAAATGATGCCATCCCGTGGCGATGGCACTACCTGCGTATCCTCCGAGAACTTCGCACTGAAAAACAGTAGGTACGAGCGTTGGTCCATTTTGTAAGTTCAGTAGTGCGTAGAAGAATGAGTCTTCTTTTTTATTCATCCACCGACCTATGCCCTAAAAAGAGCAAATTTTCTCACTATAAATCCTAGAGAGAATCTAGCACCACCGTCAATGGGAGTTTCCTAAGGGGCCCTGTGCTGTCTTGGGAATGACGGTATATGTGCCTGCGAGGCTTGTTTCTGTTGGCTGGTGTTGTAAGAGGCTTCGTCTAAAACGTGGATATCTCTACACAAATAACCCGTTTTTAAAGTAAAATCTTCCTAAAAGGTTTTCCTTACCCTATATTACACCTTCCAATGAAGTTTTCTCACCTAGAATGCATTAGCAAGCCATGAAAGGCAAGAACACGCGACAAACTGTTCCAAAGCTAGCTCGGATCTAGTTGTCTGTCCTCCGACTGTAGCGGTCCACTGATACTTCTTATGTTTCATGTAAATACATATCCAATAAAAATCCTTCGTAACTAAACAAAAGATGCATTGCGTAGTAACAAAGCTAAAACAGCATTTTACGCAATGTTTCAGTAGGAAATGAATCATTGTGACAGTCGAACCGACGCTCGCAAGGCGCATCACCAAGGCGTCATGGCACTCCGAAAACGCCAATCACAATAAACCCGCATTCCCATACATACCACAGTGCCGCAGCAGCAACAGATTTATCCGTTAGTAATATAGTGAGAAACCCTATGATGACAACACTGATTTCAAGACGCAACAGTCACACCATGCGTTTGTCTACAGTTAGAGGACGCGTCGTCACGTCCAGCCCAATACACTTCAGGAAGAACACATTAGCGCACAACCTTTCGGTGCTCGCGATCGAAACAAACACAAGCGTTATTGCTTGCCAATTCTGTGCATGCATTATATCAGTGGGATACACAAAAAGTCAGTGCCCTTCAACTTTGTGAAAAAGGATCACTACCGAAGCTGTGTAAGTGGGCCACTTAGTGGCGAACTCCACCTCGGCCGCGGGTCAGTCCGGCAATGCACTATCTTTGGGATCGGTCCACGTATGGGGAGTGCTTCACGCCTGCTTCACCTCCGCCGCGGCTAGGGCCGGTGTTGCACTATCTTCAGGATAGGCCAACGTATGGGGAGTCCTAATGCCTGCTTCACTTCTGCCGCGGGTCTGCCCGACATTGTACTATATTCGCCATCGGCCCACATATGGGGAGTGCTTAACGCCTGCTGCACCTACGCCGCGGGTCGGCCCGGATCGGCCACACGTATGGGGAGTTTTTTTTTTTACTTACCACAACGACATGAAAAGTTCCTTGGACGGTAGCGGTATTGAGCTTCGCTGTAATAAAGTGGTATTTACCAATGCTTTTTGCAGCCTCACGTTGTGCATTGCGGCATTTCGACGGTAGCAATGCTTCTCGCAGCACTCAACTGGCCAGCGTTTTACAGAAACTCGCCGGCTTTCTCTTGACGTTCGCAGCTTCGTTGAACTGGGATAGCTGAGAGAAAGGGAAAGCAAAGTATATAAATAGCATTGCGCAGCATACCGACGAGGCGAGGGTGGGTGGAGCCTAGCGGGGGAGGAAGGGTGGCGCGCACCCCAGCGAGGAACACGGCCCGAATGCGTACCCTGTCCTGGGGCGCGCGAGACAGGGGGGCCAGGCGAGGGAGGAGAGGCCTTCTTCTCCGGCGGCTGCTATGGTGCCTCGATGTCCTCCACGCCCGCCGCTCCGTACAGAGTGGAGACAATCGCGGCGTTCACTACGGTGTTGACCACGCCAATTGCGGATGCCGCAGTAGACGCATTGGGCGGACGCCGTAGGCACGAGTTGCGGGCGCTGGTGTGTCTAGTGTGCGGTTTGCCACTCCTTTAGTGGCCTTCCTGCAGCTCCGCTGGACTCTGGTGCTTGTGATAGCTGAGCCACGCATAATTTTACAATGCAATAAACTATATGCCTTGGTTTTTCGGTAGCACTAACAAGTGGTCCCTGCGCATTGTTTCATAATAGGTGAACAGTGCCCATTGTGTCATTGCTTATACTGTGTTCCGAAAATGTGGCGTTTGTAGCACATGCTTCAAAAATATTTATTGTATATTTGTTCTTCCAGACCGATATACTAGTTTGTCTAAACGTGCGTCAATCCCAGCTACAAGAGGACAAAGTATGGGGGGACGTGAACGTCAGCACGCGGAAAGATGCTTCTCGGCAAGGTTTGACAACTGGGCTTCGCCCACCAAGCGACAAAGGTGGCATGCTGATCATGTTGCACGCCAGTAGCGAGGACGGCTTTTTGAATGCTGCATGCCTGGTCTTGCGGAGGAGGAGGAGGAGGAGGAACTTTATTATTGCAGAAGCTGTTGCGCGGTTTATTCCAGGGTGGTTCCCTCTGACAGGGCTCCACTGGCGATCGCGGCTCGCCGGGCCTGGTCGAGGGTCGCCAGTTGGCTTCCCAGGTCCAGTTCGGAGAGTCTCGCCTCCCAAGATCACGTAGTGAGTGTGTGTGTTGTGACTCGTGGCGAAATTGCGTCGCCCGGATGGTCGGTACATTCGTGTGTTATGTGCGCGAGTGTTGCTGTGTGGTTGCTACACCAGGGACATGTCCAGGGCGTATAACTGTATGGGGAGATTGCGTGCAGACGAGACAAGTGTGGGTATGTGTTAGTTTGCAGGCGGCGCCAGTCCCTTGCCTGGAGTTTATTGAGAGCTTTGTGTGGGGGAGCGTATTGCGTTCTTCCGAGACGTTGGTCCTGTAGTATTTGTCGACCTGTCGTTAATAACTCGTGGGTCGCTCGTCGGTCTGTCGGGGGCTGAAGAACGGTGTGGTCTGCCGCTCGACTAGTGAGACCTCGAGCTGCGCAGTCCGCCTCTTCGTTTCCCCGCAGGCCTTCGTGCCCGGAGCACCAGACGATACCGTGGGTCCATTCTAGTGAGCGACCCAGGATTCGAATGGCTTGTATAGGGAGCGTTCCATTCATGTATAAACGACACGCCGCTTGCGAGTCCGTAAGGACGTGGGCAGACCTTCCATTGCTCTCGGCGTCGCGATGTGCGAGAGCGATCGCTGCTGCTTCTGCTGCTGCGCTGCATGTAGCGCGGATGGAGGCAGAGACTACCAGGTTCCTCTGATTGACAACGGTGAGTGTGTATTTGGGCCCGCAACGTGGCGACGAGGGATACGGGCTAGCGTCCGTATAGTATGTATCTGGGTCTCTGAAGCAGCGTTTGTGCAACATGCGGGCACGCGCTGCTCTTCTCTCTTGATTGTAGGTGGGGTGCATGTTCTTGGGGATAGGGTCTACTATAATGTTCTCTGTAATGTGGTTGGTCAAGAGCTTTGTTTCTTCTTTGCAGTACTGAGGTGTCAGCGGGTACCCTAGCCGTTGAAGAAGGTGTCTTCCCTGTTGAGTCTTGTTGAGGCGCTCCCTCTGCGCAATGAGCGTGGCACTTGCTAGCTCCTCAAAGGTGTTGTATACACCTAGCGCTAGTAATTACTTTGTGCTTGTGCTTGACGGTAGCTGTAAAGCCGTTTTGTACGCCATTCTTATGAGAGTGTCCATGCGCTCTGTCTCGCTTTTGCGCTTGACTTGATATGGGAGTGCGTACGTGACACGGCTAATGACGAGGGCTTGTACCAGTCGTAAGATATCGTCCTCTGTGAAACCATCTTTGCTGCGCGCTACTCTGGCGATGAGTGATGCGGTGCTTCTTATAACGTGATTTAATTTCTCTGAGGCTACCTTTATGCCATTGTTCTCCTGGACGTGCATACCTAGTAAGCGTGCGGTCGAGACGCGCTTTATAGGTTGTCCGGCAATCTCGAGATGTATTGGCGGGGCTCGATGTTCCTTAGTTTGCTTGGGCCGAATTTGAAGGCACTCCGACTTGTGTGGGGCACACCTCATTCCTGCTGTGGTTAGGTATGACTCGATGTGTCCGATAGCTGTGAGTAATGTGTTTTCTCCGTCGCCGTATGGTTGGTTGTCCATGGGTGGTATCGTCGGCATAGAAGGCACATCTGAGTTTTGGGATGTTTTCCAGTTGTAAAGCAAGTTTTCTAAGTCCGATGTTGCAGAGGAAAGGAGATATTATTGATCCTTGCGGAGTACCCTTCTGCGGTAGATCATATATGTCTGATTGTAGGCCTGCTATGCCGATGCGGGCTTTGCGGTGGCTGAGAAAAGCGACGGTATAATGGTATACTCGCTCTCCGCATCCTATGGCGGCGAGGCCATCTAGGATGGTTTCGTGTTCTATATTATCAAATGCTTTTTCCACGTCAAGGGCTAGGAGTATGTTGTTGTTGCTGCCCGGTTGTGGGTTGAGGACCTCTTCATTGAGGAAGAGGAAGACATCCTGTGCTGACATGCCTTTCCGAAATCCGTACATGCAATTGGGGTGTAGTCCATGTTCTTCCATGTGTTGTTCTATTCGACTGAGTACAATTCGTTCAAGAAGCTTGCCCAGGCAAGACTTCAGCGAGATCGGTCGTAATTGATCGAGCCTGCGCGGTTTTCCCGGCTTGGGTATAAGGTCTATGTGAGCTGTAGTCCATTCCTCGGGTAATGCTCCGCCCGGTGTCCATATTTCTTCGTTCAGCTGCTTTGTAAAGGCTCGCAGGGTTTCATCACTTAGGTTTCTCAAGATGGCGTTAGTGATCCCGTCGGGACCCGGTGGCGTGTTTTTCTTGAAGCTCTATGCTGCTGCGTATACCTCCGCATACGTGATGGGTGCATCAAGTATCTCGTTCGGAGGTCCCGGATATCGAGGGTATGGTTTCGGATGCCCGGTCCAGATTCCCATGTATGTTTGCTGTAGTTCCTGTAAGAGTTCATCCTGGGTTCCCGGATATTCGCCAACGAGATTTTGCAGGGTTGTGTTTGTTTCTGTTTTCGTATTTGAAGGATCGATGATGCTTCGGAGTATGTTCCACGTCTTTTTGGTGCTTAGCGTGCCTTTAAGCGAATCGCAGAACGTGCGCCAATTGTCCCTGTGAACCTTCAGGGCATAATTGCTGGCCTGTTTTGTGACGTTTGATATCCTAAGTCTAAGTTTGCGATTTAGCTTCTGTTTGCGCCATCTTTTTGTGAGGCCTCTGCATGCTTCCCATAAGTTTATCAGATGGTTGTCGATTGCCGGCGTGTCGGTATCTGTTCGGTACACTTTAGTGTTGGCGTCATATAGTTCTTTGATGCGTTGGGCCCACTCCTTGATAGTGGTCAACCGGTCTTGTTGTTCCGGGAAGGGCGGACTTGTATCCAAATCGAGCTGTTGCCTCTCCCTAAACTTAGACCAATTTGTAATTTTGGCTTTTCCTAGGGGTCGGCGTAGTTTGTCCGAGGCGCTGGTGATTTCGATAATGTAGTGGTCACTACCCAGCGAGTCGCCTAGGACCCTCCAGCTTCTTCCCACGGTATCGTTGGTGATGGTGCGATCAGGGGTCGTGTCCCTGCTGGCGCTTTTTCCTATTCGGGTAGGCGTACCTGGTACAGTAATTAGAGTGTATTTGTGGCGCTCTATGGCTTCTAGGAGCTTGGTTCCCTTGGTGTCTGCTTTCGAGTAGCCCCATGTGCTGTGCTTTGCATTGAAATCTCCGGTTATAATTAGGCGATCGTGGTGTTCCAGCATTCCCTGTAGGTGCCGGAACAATGACGCGAAGTCAGCCTTTCTGTCGCGGGGGGGACTGTATACGTTGCATACGACTTGTTTAGGTCTTCCCTTCTTGACAGGCCATATCGTGGTGATGAGATGTGGGATTTCCTCACCGGGAAGCACTGTGAGGGTTGTTGCCAAATCTTTGCGGACTAGCGTGCACTGTAAAAAATTTCCGTAATTTTACGGTCAAACCTGCCGTAAAAATTACGTAGACCGTTCAGTTTCATGAAAAACGGCGGAATTCTACGTAAAAAAACGGACGTGAGCTCTGTTTTTTGAAATACGGAGAACCGTCCGTAATTTCATGTGGAGGGCAACTGAGCATGTTAAGAGCGAAAAATCAACACGCAACGAATATAAAGAAAAGACACCACCCACGTTTACCAGCAGTTACATAATATCACCATAAGTAACGCTGCTTGAACATTATTCATAGGCGAATCGTAGTACGCACGCACAAACGGAAGAGGTTTCAGCGGTGGCGCTGCTTACCACCCTTCATCGCTTCTACACGACGGGTTGCATTTCTCCGCCTCAACAGTATAGAGTGGACAGCGGCTGGAAATGGCGGTGTGCGGTGGTGGTATGCCTGTTGCATTTGGGATTTCACTGAAAGAATAAGAAGGAATCGACGATGGACTGCTACGCAAGTAAGTGATTTAAGTGTCCTTTTTTGTTGTTGGTGCACGTCGCGCGTGCGAAATGCACCGAGATGGCCGGTGACGGGCTCAACTGTGTTGTGTGAGCATGCCCTGTCAATGCCCTGTAACGACATTCCCGCTTGGCCATGAGGATTGATAAAGCCGCGGCATTGCGAGACTGTGATAAACGGTGTAGCATTTGTTGTGCTGATTGCATATAGAGCACATTGAGGCGCGTAGGCAACATCAGCGAAGATGTCGTCTGTAGCAGTTCGTTATCGGCTGTATGTGCCAGCTGGTTTACTGACGTTGGCATTCCAGTTTTGCAATGTGTTGTGATGTGTTCTTGGCATTCCAAAATAAAGTGCAGTTAGTGTTCCCCTTAGCAATCTCTCACGGCGCGGTGTAACACTATGTTAGCCGTATTCGGCGACGCATTGCATCACAGCGGAATTCTATTTTTCCTTAAGCTTAGGACGCAGTGTGCTTGGCGTGCATAATCGCTGTGTTCATATGCGTAATTGAAAGACTGCTTCTGGAATCGAAAGTCTGCTTGTGTATGAAGACCTCATAGAGCATGTTGCATGCGATGCTTCTACATCACAATGAATGGACGGTGTAGCGTGCTTGCTGCCGTAACCTCGTGCGATCTGCAGTGTTACGTAACACTGGTGTAACACGGTGCCTTGGAACACTTTGGGATCGAGCCCGAGCAATCGTGCGCGATCGCACTTGAAAGTGTCCGCGTGGATACCCACTAAGGGTCGCTGGAGAAGAAATTGATTATTTTGCTAGCTGGTAATCGGCATCAGATGTCTCGCGAATTTTTGTTTTTGTTTTGTTTTTACTTCAGACAGCTACCAGGCTGACTATCAACGTTCTGACGCAATACGTCAGCATTTAACGTAATCTGGGAGTGGATTGCCACGTAAATTTTGCCCATCTGCGGCCATAATTGTAAAGCAAGTGCATGTGATAAGTAATTTTTAACGTAACCTTGACACAGAATAGCGGTGCCCAAAAGTGTGTAATGGACATCCGAAATTACAAATGTTCCAAACTGGTATAAGAAAATCAAAAGATGTGTCAACACTGATGTTAAAGGCTGGTTCTAATACTGACTGTCTCTAGTTGCGTAGACTAATTTTCAGCATATAGGCATCAATACAATAATTATTCTAAAATACATGTTGTGAGTTATGTAGAGCAAAATGTCTGCTGTTTTGCCGAATAGAAGGTGCTTCATGAAGTCTTTTTTTAAATGAGCTGAATGATACAATTGAAGACACCAAACAATACCACAGCAATCGGTAATTCGGTGACAAGCTTATGTGCAAGAGTATTTGTATATGAAAATGTTTTTGCTTTACTGTGGATGACCGTCTGAAAATACCTGATATTTGCTTCAATTGCAGCTATTGCACCACTGAAGGATGTCTGTGTGCCGGTTTGTGCTCAGTTTCTCAGCCAGTGGGCCTGAGAAAGTGTGCCACAGCAGTCTGTCGAGTAGTGCTCTTTGTTCTGGTAAGCTGTGCCATTCTATTGTATATCTGTCTTGCATATGCAGTCTTAATAGACAGTGATTGCAAATGTTGGTGGAATGACGAGGCCTATGCAAGTAGAGTAATTTTTGCAGATGCATTCAAAGGATAATAGATGATTTGTTTTCCTGTGGCAACAAATTGGTTCAGTATGAGCACGTCGACTTGAAAGGGATATTGTTTCGTACCTGACTTGGTTGCACATATGAGTGGTGTTTAAAAAACACTTATAGTGCCAGAGTTTAAGATTTGAGGCAACAGATAAAACATGCACCAATAAAATAACTGTTTGTCTAGTGTTGGCTTAATGAGTATGCAACAACACCGCACACTGATCGTTAGCACTGTCATGCATGGGCTCCATGGTAACTAAGATTAGCCACGAATAAGCTCACTGTGAGCTAGTGTTGAGCTAACTATAACAGGTGAGTATGCGATGATGTAATTAAGTGCAACATTAGAAGGCAATGTAACAATGTAAAATTATAGCCTGAGCTCACAGCTGTGTTGCGTGGTCAGGCGACCAAAAGATATGAATATTTAAAAGGGAACGAACAGTGCTACTGCCAGTATGAAGTGACAGTGTTGTACACAGCAACATATTCCCTTTGTCCTGTCTGTAGCCCTGTTCGGTTCCCTTCTAAACATGCACCAAGCAGCCCAATTCAGAACGTTCGGCAGGTTGATCTGAATACTTCAATTTGCCAAGCAGGTTAAGTGATGGCCGCTAGCATAATGGGAGCTATTCTGAAAGTTATGTCTGCTATGAAAATGTGTCATGAAGATACTTCACTGCTAAAAATTTGGTGTACAACTGCACAAAGCAGCATCAATAGCTATGTTGCTCCCCCATGTTGTGTCAAGGGTCTGTGCATGTTTTGTAAGATAATCCTTGAGTCGTCGGCCGGTTTGTCCTACATAATTGCGGCTGCAGGACAGTGGGATATTGTAAACAGCACCAACCGTAGTGGTGCTGTTTATGAACAACTCCAGCACATACTTTTTGATGTAAACTTCACGTGTTGCCCTGGTCCGGTTAACATTTTGTACATGCCCAGATTGCTTGGCACTGAAAATAAAAAGGTAGTTTCAACTCTCTGAGCAATTTGCTTGAATTGATGGTTGCCTTTGTGTACAGATTGCATAACAGTCATAGGCCTTGGCTTTCTCGAAGTTGTCTGACCTGAGACGTCAACTACGTTCAACTCCATTAAATGCTTCTTGGCAATGCATGCTAAAAGGCAGTGCGAACGCACTGTTAAAAGCAAACATTGTACTTGGTTATGGAAGCTACCCTCCACGTCGGGGTGGTACCAAAGGTTAAATGTGCTCTCTGGTGTTCCTGTAGAAACAACATGCTTCAGTGTTCAGGTGCACCAATAGAAAAGTTAAAAACACCTTTGAGTGCAAGGAATAGCTCCAGCTCAATGCTCACCACAGAAAATCTTCAGGCCCAGATAGTGGAGCTTGCCTTTCAGTAGTATTGCTTACTTGAACATGCGTGGCACTTTGTAGGAGACATTAAAAAGTTGCTCAACCACTTTAATTGCGACTTTTCACTGCCGAGAACACTGTCAGCTAGTCGTAAAACACTAGCTGCTGTAAGAACCAGCGTAGTAAAGGTATTCTGCTTCATTGGAAACTTTTTACCATATATGACGTGAAGTAAGGCTACTAAATGGGTTGAGTGATTTGTTTTCTGTCTTCTTTACAGTGCTAGATGAGCTCATGGAAGGGGGAAAACTACATTTCAATAGATGAAGTGCCAACAGAGAAAGCACAGTCAGAAAGAACAAAGACAGGACAAGGTGCTACTTGCAACTGTTTATTGAGGTCAAAAGCACTGAATATATAGCCATGAAGAGAGGGGGAAGAAAAAAAAATACGCACTGATTATGTGAACGCGCATGTGCAAAAATATGTAAGATGTATATGAAGGGAATCATAAGATTAACCAAAATCAAAAATTTATCTAAAAACATGCGTTCATTTCTGTAAATAGTCGGAGACGGGGTGTCGACACAGGTGTCCCCTCTTTTCTTAGGCTGGTTGGCCTCCAAAAGTTCACGTGCCACAGTGTCATTGCTTTTAAACGTGATTGTTGTATCAGGAAGCCTTGCTTCACGTACTTGCTTATTCTCATTCTCACATGCCTTGCAATGAAGCAGCAAGTTTGAGCCATAACCATTTTTGAGTGAAAGCTTGTGCTCCTGCAGGCGTTCATTAATACATTGGCCAGTTTGTCCGGTTTACTCCTTCCCACACTTCAGCGGTATGCAGTATACGACCCCTTCTCCGTACTTCACAAAAGGGTTTGTGTGTTTACTAGAACACTCTACTTTCTTAGTCATCATATCCAATCAGATGGCACAAAGTAGCAAGTTTTTGGGGCTCGGAAGAAACCACAGGAATTTTGTATTTCACGATGACATGTTTAAGATTATGCGCTGCTTTGTGAGAATACGGTATCACCACTGGTTTAGCTTTCTTTTCCAATGTTTGACCTTCTTCACTGCTTCAGTTTCTTTCTTTTTGCACCTTTTTCAACAACGCCTCTGAAACTTTGCTCAAAACCAAACAAGGAAAGGCAGCTTTCTTCAACTTCAAAATCTGTTCGTCAAAGGTTTTGTGTGCCTTATGACAGCACAATTTTTAAGGGTAAATTCAAGGCACATAGTGGCAATCGCACGTTTAACAGTCTTGGAGTGCATAGACTTATACTGCAACAATTAATTGCAGGGTCGGTATACCGACCTCATGCCTGCAAGGAATTTCTGCCTCATCCAGTGGCGATACCGTATTCTCACGAAGTGGCGCGTAATCTTAAACACGTCGCCGCTAAATATAAAATTCCTGTAGTTTTTGCTGCGCCCCGAAAGCTTGCTACTTCGTGCCTCCTGATTGGATCTCATGACTCTAAAAGTAGAGTGTTCTATTAAACATACAAATCCTTTTGTGAAGTGTGAAGAAGCGGTCGTATACTGTGGAAGTGTGGGAAAGAGTATATCGGACAAACTGGCTCATGTATCAGCGAACACCTGTGGGAGCACAAGCTTTCGCTGAAAAATAGTTATGGCTCAAACTTGCCACTTCATTGCAAGGCCTGCAGGAATGAGAATAAGCAAGTATGTGAAGCAAGGCTTCAGGATACAACGATCGTGCTTAAAAGCAAATACACTGTGGCACGTGAACTGTTGGAGGCCAACCAGATTAAGAATAGAGGGGATGCCTGTGTCAGCATGCCTGTGTCTGAATATTTACACAAATGAATGCATGTTTATAGATAAGTTTTAGATTTTGGCTAATCTTATGATTCCCTTCATCTTCTGTGTTCTCGCGCGTGCACCTTCACACAAGCAATGCTTCTGTTTTTTTCTTCCCCTTCTCCCCATGGCTATATATTCAGCTGCTTTTGACCTCAATAAACAGTTGCAAGTAGCACCTTGTCCTGTCTTTGTTCTTTCTTACAGTGTTGTCTCTGTTGGCGCTTCATCTTCTGAAAGCCCTTCACCAAGTAGCCCCACAACGTGTTCTACTGGAAAACTACCACTAGACAGTGATCTTCCATTTCTTGACCTCATTGTTTTCTTTGGTGAGTGTCATGTGCACTGCATCTATGCCCTGTCTTTTAAGGAGGGAATTCTGCCTTTCACATCAGTGCACTGTTCGACTGAAGCTCTGTCACAGAAGCACGAAATAGCATCCTCAACAAGTCGAGAACTTCTATACCTAGGTCTAACATTGGCCTACAGTGGTGTGACCACTGTTAGATCACATTCAGAAGGTCAGCCATAGTCTCAAAATCTGTGTTCAAAAAGGTGAATCAGACCAGGCCTTGACGCAAAGTAGCAAGAGGCACATGCAGCAGTTCAACTGTGTGGTTGTTTACAACATCCCGCTGTCCTGCAGCTGCAACTAGGCAGGACAAATAGGCCTAATATTTGTTTGTGTGTGTGTGTGTGTGTGTGTGTGAGCACGCGCGCGCGCAATTAACCAAAAGTCTTAGCCTGCGCTCGTGTTGTTTGGCCTACTGTCTTTTCATGTTGTCACCAAGTAATCAGTCGGTGTCACATTCTTATAGAATTTGCAGTTATGAGATTCATGCTTTGGAACATGATCAGAAGCTACCAAATGGATGACATAATCCATCTACATGTGTTGGTGTAGATAAATGTGTCTGTGCAGTAGGGGTAGGGGTAGGGCATCATATGTGCTTGTTTAGCACTTACGTATGCACTTTTGTTTCCAGAGCTTGTGACACAGTGATTCAAACTATGTCTGTGAAAACAGTGCTGCACGTTGCAAGGAAATGTTACAACACTTGAAGGTGAAGCTCGGTGTTGTGAGAGGTTATAGAAACTTGCTTTTTGCAAGTTTCTAGAGCATTTTTTAAAGATGCTTAACTCCCGCGTGCATCGCGTTCATGACTCGCATGAAACTGTCAACAAGTATGTCCTTTATGCCATCCGTTTCTAAAGATTACATGAATATAATTAACCCTTTGAGGGTCGATCTTTTTCGCCATATTCGACCGCCCAGGGCCGATTTTTTTTATTGCAGATTCCAATTCTTAGGGACTTATTTCGAAAAAAATTTACCGTAATTTTTCTAGGGTGTCCGTAAAGCCAGAAAAAAATTATTTTGCGTTGGTATACTATATGTACTCTTTATTCATGAATAACAATAATAAAAACGGAAATAAACCTATAAGAGTAAAAAATTTGTTACATTGTTATAGTTCAAGGCTTTGAAAATGTGCACATGAGAATACTTTGCAAGACTCAAATGTTCCTGCTCTTACACTAATACATACTATTATGAGCAATATCTAAGGGAACACAGGAACGCGTAGAAAGCACCCTCAGACCCAGCTATATGGGTGATACGCAGCGGCCACCATCAGAAACAAAGTGGAAAGGGGGACGCTGTTGTAACAATTGTTCACACTCCCGCCATGCGTCTGCAAAGTGCGGAATTTCACATCGCCAGCAGACAGCGATAACACTGTTCGATATTGCGTCACTGGTAACCTTTTGCGTCGAATCATTACAAAAGATAGCACTGTTCCGAACTTCTATATTGATTTGTGGTAAATCTTCTAAACCGGGAAAAAATTGTCTTTATGGGTGAGTTCAAAATAAATTTATTGGCGCTTGCTGAATATTAAAAAGATATTGAAGCAAATGAAATAAGGCAATAGCGTTATTGCAGCTTATCCTCGTCCTTTGCTTTGTTCGTTGGTGTCCTAATAATGCGTCATGCCGCCGTCGACTTAACGACGGCCTCCATTCTTTGAGGCAAAGATGCGTAGACAGCCTCGATGAATGCGGTATCACGCTGAAGGCGGGCTTCCACTCATGTTCTATTGCTTCCCATAGTTGGTCGGAGTTCGCCAGTTCTAGTGAGCTCTTCGAAAGGTTCACTTTCATACGGCCCCAAACGTGCTCTATAATGTTCATGTCGGCACCCTTCGCACACCACTGAAGTTGCATTACCCCTCGCTCTTCCAAAAGGCGCGCCACGTCCTTCGATGTGTGAACGGGAGACAAGTCCTGCTGGAAAAAATAACACCCATCCGGGTGCGGCCTGTTCAACACATAGGGGATCATCTGGTGCTCGAGCAGAGTGCAATACGCAGCACTGGTGAACCTCCCATCAATTCTCACCAGTGGGCCTAGGCCTGCGTGGGAAATCGCCCCCCAGACGTTCACAGACACGTGTCCACTGGCGGCCACCTCCTGGATATTCTGCGGACTAAAGCGTGTGTTAGCGGTCCGCCACACTCTTTTTCATTGGTCCCAACGGCTCGAGAATGTGAACTCATCAGAGAAAACTACATACTTCTACTTACTCTCACTCCAGCTGCGGTGTTCATAGCGAACCTCAGGCGAGCCGCTTTGTTGGCTGCGGTGAGCAGAGGTTTCTCTGCGGCGATGTGACTTTGCAGTCCTGCTTCTCTAAGCCTTTGTCGTACCGTGCTGTCGCTCAGTTGTTCAAGCCAAGAGCACCTCGAACGTCTTTTGCACTTTGAAATGGCTTGTCGCTGATGGCAGCCACGATGCAAAGGTCTTGGTCGTTCGTTGTTGATCGAGGTCGTGTGCAGTGCGGTGCATCGTTTATGCGTCCTGCGTCTCGGTAAGCCTGGATAATCCGGTTGACCGTTTTCAATGGGCGGCTTGTCACGAGAGCAATATTGCGCTGCGTATAACCTCTTTTAGACATTTCTATTATATCTTCCCGCTCTTTAAGAGGCACTTGAGGCATCTTGAGGCTACAAATTCGGAGTTGACTGCTCTGCGTGGGCCACTGCAGTGTGCGACGTGAATTTTTTCTGAACGAACTTCGTGCAACAGTCGCATGAGAGACAGTTTGTCAATGTTCTTCTTTTTAAAATTTTTCTTTATTCTATTCCTCTGTCGTCATTGGTTCGAGCGTCGCCGCTGTTCAAGGTGCCACTGACAACCGAGTGCGTCGATTCAAATAAAGAATTGGTTTGAAATACAGGGCAAACTTCTCGGGGTACTATCAAGCGGTTGCACGAACAAAAAAAGAGAATGAAAGAAAAGAAAGTGAAACGGTGTAGGTCACTGGCGACGATCACCGTCTTATCGGCTGTTGGACGATCCATGATGTAAGCTGCTCCTTTGTAGAAATGCCAGCGTGGTGGGAGTGCCAACAGTTAGTGGAAGAGCGCTCTCCTTACCCCCTTCGTTTTTCACAGTGCCATCTGTGTATCGCTCCGAGTCTGTTTCAAGGCTGTTTGCCATGCGTTCTTGTGTTCCCTTTCATATTGCTTATGATAGTATATCCATAGCGTAATCGAACTGTGTAGGTGCACGCACTCAAGAAAACTGTGCGGTTGTGTGCCCATCAAAAAATCAAAACGTGTGACAAACTTCCACTAATCTTCATCTTATCGCCAACCAGATGCAATTAGTTTTCGCGAGTCTAAAAAAAAAAAGAAAAGGAGCAACAGAAGCGCATGCACGGCAGCAACCTTCCTATGCGCACCCCTGCAAGCACTAAATGAGCGAGAAACAAGCAGTAGCCTTTTCAGCGATTAGTAACGAGATAGTTATCAGTTTTGCAAGCGCAAGAAGCCGAAACGGCCTGCGAAAACAAAACCCAAACCGCCACCCGCCCGCGCGCATGCCAATGCGCTAGCGGTAGTACATAGACGCGCAGGAGCAAACTAGCTCTAAAACAAACCATGCAACGAAAACTGAGAGAGCGAGGCGTGCTAAAGAAATTCCCTGTATTTCCACATAATGGCAGCACATGACAGAAAAGAAAAGGTTAGGAAATTGTCGCGCTTTTTAAACCTACAGACAGCGCCGTAAATATACGGCATTGACCATTTTTGTACTTCGCGGTGCGGTATATTTACGTCATTGACCCTCGAAGGGTTAAGGAGTCATGCTCCTTGAAACAATTTATCATAACAACATTGCAAAATGCCACCTGAGGGTCTCGCATCTCTTACATCTGCTGTTTTGCACATCATAATTTAATAAAACTGCATTTAGTAGCTGCTCAGCACAGGCCCCATTTTGTTTTATCACACTTTGTCTTTTCTCCCCCTGCCCCAGGTCTTATTTCAACAACTGCTATCTGCAGGCCGTCATAAAATTGCTTCAACATTGTTGACAGATTCCAATATTTTTTTCGAACCATTCTCTCACGTGATCTAAAGAAAATTAACTTGATTAGCCTGACATGAAGATGAATTTGAAATAATTTATTTATTGTACTTGCTTGGTAGCACTGAACTGTTTCTTTAATCAATATAATACTTACAATTCACCTTTGTGTTGCTGGGTACCCGTAGAGATATGGTTAGTTATTCACCAGAAAGGATCCCAAATTTTCCACCTTCTTAGTGTAGGTTAGACACTCACTTGTTGCACTTCACAAAGAGCAACTTGTGGTTGCTAGGAAAGAAAAGTTCACTGAGAATTTTCATGCATCCAATTTGATTCTGTGTACTAGCATGTTTGTATTAGCATGTATTTCGTGGAGTTGAGGCTCCATAAAAGTACATTCTGTCATTCAATGTCTGTGACATGGTTAAGCAGGTTGACCATATCTAATTAGAACTTCCTATGTTCTCGGGCACTTGTTTGCAACTTAAATTATGTGGTTTGGTGCTGTCAGTGTAAGCCTAATGTCGTTTCTTGTTCTCCCAGGAAGGACGCAAGCATTGCAAGGAGCCATTTGACCTGCCGCCACACTAATATTGTATTTGGTAAGGTCTATTACAGATATTATTTCGTGTAGTATGTGCTGTAATTGTGTACAATGTGTTCAAAACTTCAGTAGGTGGGCTGTTCGACAACAGGTGTTTACAAATTAATAATTATAAGAGATGTTCAAGGTCATTAGTGATACAATTGCTGCTCACTGCTGAATTTTTTTCCAAATTAAATGATGAGCCATCCAGCAAGTGCGGCTCTCCTGGCTAATTATACAAACTTTCAAATACGGTTAATTTTTTTATCACAAGTGTACAGCAGTCGGGGACAATTGTTCACAGCGACAATTTCATAATATTTACTTACATGCAAAAGTGAGTCAAATGTCAGGTGTACTTATGAAGTTTTGTGAAACAAGTTCATCATCATATTGCTTACTTCATTGAAAAGTTTGTCGCGGAATTCTCACTTCTATGAACAGATCAACAGTTGTCAAACGATGGTCGTCTCTATAGCCAATGTTTGGGCAAGAGCCTTGTCTTCACAGCACTAACAAGAGACTTCTTTGCCATGCAGCTTGAGCTGATCAGTATGAAGAGATTACATAGGATAGGAGCACAAAGCATTAGTGGGCCTCTTCGATTATCAGTCCTTGACAGTCCTGGACTGCTTAGCACTGCTGTCCCGCATTCGATTTTTTCAATCAGCTTCCGAAGCCCCATCCACCAGTCCGAGGGCAGCCAGTATCGCATTCGTTTTACCAGAAGTCACAGACTCTGCGTACTCTCGGAGCTGTCAGCAGATATTTGTTCAGACATATGCAAGTAGCTACCAGACGGCGGCTGTCTTAAAAAGATGCATGGGGCTTGACGCCATGTTTTAAAAGAGGCTGTGTGTTTATGTGTACTTTGCGCGTTCCAGACAGAAAATATCATGCACTCAGCTATTGCTTCCGTTAAACCGATGCTTTGTGTGCCATAATGCGAGGTTTTCATGAGTGGTCGAATTGCTGCAACCTTAGTCCTTGTGTTTTTTTAGGGCAAAGCACAGTGATCAGGTGCAAATGCTTGCTTTTCTTGATGTGTTTCGTTAAATCTGTCATGCTCATTGCTATATGCATAGTAAACAGGTAGATTTCGCTGTTCAGATGAGTGAAACTGGTGGACGAGGAAACATATCATATTGCATGTAGATATTTAATGCTGGTAGCTGGCGTCGCATACAGGGTGTTTCACGTAACTTGAGCCAAACGTTGAAAATATGCAAATGCCACGTAACTGCACAGAACCAAGGTAATGTTGTTTGCCCTCGCTTCGAGATACTCATTTTTTTTTATTTTGCCAGGTTAAATCATTAGTATTATGTAATTAATCAACTTCTCAAATATTATGATTAATACATGCTACATAAAAGTGTTTTTCCTAGCGTGAAAGAAGCCTGCAAATACACACTAAATACACACATTCGCAGCACTTTGCGTGTAATTGCAAATACACACTAAATACACACATTCGCAGCACTTTGCGTGTATTCGCAAGCTTCTTTCTCGAAAAAACACTTCTACGCAGCATGTTTCGGACAACAGAAAGCTGTATGGGGAGCTTTTCATGTTGCTTTACAATTTTCTCGTGGACACTTCTAATCTAATTATAATATTTGAAAAGTTGATTAATTAATGAAGATAAAATATTTATTGTGGTGGAATGAAAAAATATCTAAGTATCTCCAAGTTACAGCAAACAATGTTACCTTGGTTCTGTCGAGCTACGTCACATTTGCATATTTTTATTGTTTGGCTCAAGTTACATGGGACAACCTGTATAATCAGAGCTTCACCAATTGCCGTTGACATGTGTGCCGATTCCTTCTGTTACCCAAATTCGAAATTTTGCTTTTGGATGTGCAGGATTAGTAGACAGTGTAGACGCGCTTTGTCCTAGACACACGTCAGGCCTTTAGTAGACGGTTTCACGAGCTTAGAGAATATCGGCCTGTGCTTTGTGGGTGAACAGTGATGTGGCACAACCGTGTTTTTGCTTATTTTTGTGTGGCAATGACACTTAAATTTTACAGGAAATGAATGAGCTGGCTTGAATACAGCGGTTAAGGGGCCCGAAGAGCGAGAGCACGATGTAAACTGAGCTTTGTTGACATGTTCAATGTGCTCAGGCTGCGATTCCATTATGCAAGCTTTATGGTTGTGTCGGCGGCATGGCCTCTGAGACTGCACCATTTTGATGACCACGCTACTGAATTTGCTGGGTAGGGCGCTATCTTCAAGTAGCTAAAAGCACGAGGTCACGGGATTGAATCCCGTCCACGGTGGCCGCATATCAATGGGGGCAAAATATGAAAACACCCATGTACTTAGATCTAGGTGCACATTAACGAACCCCAGGTGGTCGAAATTTCCGGAGTCCTCTACTACGGCTTGCCTCGTAATCAGAAAGTGGATTTGGCACGTAAAACCCCATAATTTAAATAGCTAATAGCAGACAACAGCAGCCAGGAGAGCGACTTCCAATCACGGTGCTTTCAAAAAAAACCTTGGACAGTCCCAGGCAGCGGGATCACATGACTGTGATGTGCCCTTCTGTCAATGCAAGCCAGACCAGAAGCCGCAGGTGGTTTGCGGACAGTCTGGGACTGCATAATCGAAGGGGCACAGTGCTCTCACATACATTATGTCCACTGCGGGACGAAGGCCTTTCCTAGTAATCTGTAAATATATATGGCTTGCGCCAATTGACTCCATCCTATGCTTGCATATTTACAAATTTCGTCATGGTGCCTAGTTCTTTACCGTCCTCATCAGCGCGTTTTTTAAAATTTATCATGCATCATTTTTTGTCGTTCTGTTGCTTGTTGAGCAAGCCTTCATTCTCAAGCTCCATTTTTATCATGTCAGGTTTCAGTCTCTTAGGTTAGTTTTAGCACAATGCAATGATGGTACCTTTATGTGACTTAAGTCTTCTAAACAATTTATAGTCTTTAAATTTTTTTCTACTGATCCAGGACTCCTGTGACTAATTGCCTTAAGTAACATACTTCATTGCCTTCTTGCCCTAGAAAATATAACCGGTGCCTTCTTGCGGGCCTTTAAAGTGGCAACATGTGTACTGCGGACAGTAGGGCATGTTCAGATAAATTCAACTGGACATGCCTGGCGATCACTTTTAATTTTGATTTAAAAATTTATTTTGCTGCCCGAGCCTGGCGACAATAAAAATAACCTAAGTTTTCCAAGAAAAAAAAAGGGGTCTCTGCAAAAAACTATATAGAATTACCTGTTTAGTTAAAAGCATTTTCCCTGGATTTTACCGAATCTGCATTTTGAATAGATCCTTAAGGAAATAGTGTTGTCGCTGCGGTTTTAAAAATATTTTGTACCAGACTGCAGGCCAATAGCATTAATTCCAACTAATTATCACAGAGTATCCCCACTATGGTATAAAGAAGAAAAATTTTGGAAAGAAACATTGCATAAATTTACCAAAGTTTTTTTTCTTTGCATTTACTAATAGCACGGAATTTGGCCATCCTGTTGCCATGAGTCGTAGAAATTTGAGCAAATAGCTCTGTCCTCATTGGCTCTCAAAATCCACGGGAAGTGCTCATGTTTAGGCACGTTAATGAATTACTCTACTTTAAATTTTTTTAGGAGAGGCTTGATTCATTTCAGAAATTTCCCAAATTAAGCACATTCACATGAAGCAATGCAATCTGGAAAAATATGTTGCATTATTTGTTTCGTTATGGGATTGCAAGTCAAGAAACGGACAGAATAAACAGTACTGCCTGCCAGAGCCATGTATGGGGTCCAGGCATAATTGCAGGCTTCGTTACAAAAAGGGCAAATTTTTCGGTGAACACAGTGCAATATTATAACTTTTTATGAAGATGGGAAGGGTGTGTTGATGCATTCATGACCGTAACTTTCAATTTTCACTGCTTGAGTAAAAAGAATATTACACATTGATACTTCTTCCGTGACACAAACCATATCCGAAAGGGGCTGACAGCTGTTGTGACACAGTTGTGGTGCAAGCATGGTTTTTTTGTATTGTTGCTATTGTTGCTATTCTACCAGCCTATCAGCTGGACAATATCTTTGGCTTGCTTGTTCTGGGTCGGAAGTAAACAACATGCATGGTTTGCGCTTGCTTCAAGAGTACTTCATTGTTTTGGGAAACAGTAAAATCTGCAAGGTTGTTTAATGGAGCAATGGAGCAGTGAAAGTTGAAAGCTATGGTCTGCAGTATGTGGCCATGGCAGCTCTACCTAAATATGGGAGATGTAATCTCCGAATGTCATAATGTGCACGTGACATCCAAGCAAACCATCAATTGACTTGGGTCCTTTCTATCTGAAGCGTTTTATGCTATAAGGCTACGAATGAATATATACCAACATGGCTGAGTCTGAACCATTTCTTTTGACAAGAGCACTTGTAGTGACAGTTGTGAATACGAAATCATTGTTTATCTGAAAAACAATAGTGATGATGATAGTAAATAATTGAACAGCCTTAATTGATTGGTGTTTCTTTCTTTCCAGGCAAAGCCGAAAGCCTCTGCAAGCAGCCAGTCATTCCAAGTCTCAACCAATCCTTCCTCCAGTCAGCTAATTTCTAGTGTCCATGCGGAGAGGACTTGCGCAAGAGTGGACACTGGACACTAAAAAGGCGACAAGGACAGACGTAAACTTCCAACCGGTGTTCATTACAAAAAGGTATGTATATGTACTCTTGCACACTTGATCATAATCTGTTACAATCGTGCAAGTCAACATGGCCATCACAAATAAACGAGCGCACCAAGGCCTAAGGCGGCTTCCTGCATACAGACCCCAAATAATCAAATTCTTTAACAGTCAGTGCTATAGGGATGGCTTGCTAACGCAGTTGCATTCTACAATAGCCGCTGCCTCAATGATGAGTCTAGTGTTTTCTTTCACATTGCTTGCTATTATTTCTGTTTTTTCAAACAGCCGATGACATTTGCATTGGGAGCAATGGATTCCAAAGAAACCTTCGTTCCCTTTTTGTACTTTCCGATTATGTTCCTGTAGTCTCAAGTTTAGGGAACTTCCCATTTGTCCCACGTAACGCTGCCCGCAGGAAAGAGGTATGCTATACACTATTCCTCTTGAGCATTTGATGAAACCCTTTCTCTGCACAATGTTTCATGATTTTGATTGTCTGCTGACAGGGCTGGTTTTGGCACATAACTTAGATAGCTTGCGGGGCGCGGAAGAAATGACCAAGACTGCAGTCCTTTGGCCTATTTTCTTTAGTTACACCTATGTGATACTGTTCGCAGGAATCTAGCAGTCATCCCATACATTCACGTTATCTTGCATAAACTAAAGAAAATAGGCGAAAGGGCGGGAGTTTCGGTCGTTTTTCTCGCACCCAACAAGTTATCTCAGTTATGTGCCAAAACCAGCCCTGTCAGCAGACAATCAATTTCATGCAACATTGCTCACAGAAAAGGTTTTGTCGAAATGCTCAGGGGGAGCAGTGAATAGCACACCTCTTTTCTGTGGGCAGCGTTACGTGGGACAAACGGGAAGGTGCCTAAATATGAGACTACAGGAACATAACACAAAAGTACAAAAGGGAGAGAGGATTTCCTTGGAATCCACAACTCCCAATGCAAATGTCATGCACTCTGAAAAAACAGAAATAATAGCAAGCAATGCACAAGAAAGCACTAGGCCCATCATTGAGGGGGCAGATAACGCATAAGGAAACTGCATTAGCAAATTATCCCTAGCGTTGACATTAAAGAATTTGCATACCTGGGGTCTGTATGTGGGAGGCCGCCTTAGGATGTGGGGCGGCCTTAGTGGGCTCTTGTAACTGATTAGGATCAAGTGCACAAGAGTATATATACATGCCTTTTCGTAATAAACACCAATTGGAAGTTCGCACCTGTTCTTGTCACCTTTTTAGTGTCCCGCGTTCACTCTTGCGCTGGTCACTTCAGCATAGAATACCAACTAGCCCGGTCTCACCCTGCTTTTTTCAGTAAAGCAGAATAAACACAGGTTTTTTCAGATTCAAGTGGCATGTTGTTTCTCGAACACAAATCTGTGTGTATGCTGTGTACATGTTGGGTGTAGAACCCAAGTGCAACATGACAACACTGACACGAAGAATAAGCGGTGTAGAAAACAATGACACTAGGAGGAAACATGCAAACACAGCACATTCTGTGTGGTGTATTTCCTGTGTGCTATGATTTCTGCCCCATTTCCAGCTATATCTTAAATGATGTTGCAAGTTATCCACGTTGTAATGTACGACTTGGGTGGTTCATTGCCGAAAATAACTTATACCAATGAACGAAACAATTTGGCTCGAGAACACAAGCATTCCAGTCCCCGTTTCTTCATTACCAAAGTACGGTCATGTACTATAATCACAAGTACGGGGCTCAATTTACAGCATTTCCGTTTTACGGAACTCACCGTTTTTCTTATTTGCAAAATACGGTCAATTCTGTGATCACAACTACGGAGCTCACCGTTTTCCATTTAACGGAAATAATTTTTACGGCCTGTCCGTTCTACGGAAACACCGTTTTCCATTTAACGGAAACATTTTTACGGCCTGTCCGTTTTACGGAAACACCATTTTCCATTTAACGGAAATATTTTTTACGGCCTCTCCGTTTTACGGAAACACCGTTTTTCATTAACGGAAAAGTGTCCGGCAACGTTTTACCTGCAACTTTGACCGTAAACTGAAGAAATTTTTTTTACAGTGTGGCCACCCTACGGTAGCTGCGGTCGTACTGTATTTTATACCCCATAATTGGCTTCGGTTGCTCTCCCGCCTCTTGCAGGCAGATAATATCCGGGGGTACTAGCGCCGCCTGTACGTATAGCGAGAGATAGATAGATAGATAGATAGATAGTACTTTTATTCATGTCAATTCTCGTACACCAAAATCAGGCCTACCAAAGCCTCACCAAGGGCTTGAGTGGCAGCGCCTGGCAGACAGCGAACATTAGCAAAACAAAGGAAAATAGAGATGGTTGCAACGAACTCGACAAACAAACAAAACAAAAAAGAAAAATTTAACAACTCATAGAGACAGATATAGAAACATAATCACAACAGCAAAAGGATGACAGTAATGCGAAATTAAGAGAGTAACACTCGATTAAATCATTATGGGGCAGGAAGTAATGCGGAGACATACCGCAAAATTTTTTTCAGGGTGTATTTTGTTCTCATACGGAATACACTAGGTGGCATACTATTGAAACAGGCAGGTACGTAGTATTGACGCGTGCGCTTTCCGTATCGGGTTGAGGAGCGAGGAATGCAGTAACGGTATTTAGGTCTTAAATCACGTGCAGGAGCATATGGAATGGTGAACTGACTGTACCAGAAATGTTTAAGCACAATAGTTTCTGTTAATAGAGCGTTAAAATTTGGAAGCTTTAATCTTCTAAAAATATCAATGTTATTACCAATGGGCAGGTCGTAGGCAATATTCTTTAAAAGTAAACGTAGAAGCGAATTCACCCTGCGCTGCCAACGAACCGTGCAGTGACCATAAATAGTGATTCCGTATCTAAGCACACTATAAGCTAGAGCGTGTGTAACACATTTACGGACAGAAAAAGGCATAAAATATCTAATATTATACAGGACACAAGATACAGCGCGAAGCCTTTGACAAACAAAAGAAAGGTGCGAGTTCCAAGACAGATCACTGTCGAAGATCAGGCCAAGATATTTGACCGAATACGCATATTTTACTTCTACACAGTTACAATGAGAACAGGAGGAAGTGTGCAAATAAACAGGATGACTCAACTCAATTTTTTTTAAAGGGTTATGAAAACATATAAGTTGCGTTTTAGAAGTATTAACATTGATAAGGTTAGACTTAAACCAGTCCATGGCTTTAATAGCTGCCATCTGTAATGCGGTAACAGCATCAGTGTATTTCTTTACGCGCGCAACAATGACAGTGTCGTCGGCATACTGAAACAATGAAACAGGCACATTGACAGCAAGATCATTAACGTATAGATTGAATAACAAAGGACTCAATATAGAACCTTGTGGGACTCCGGAAGTAATTGCCGTGAAATCGCTATGGAATATTGAAATTGACACATACTGGCGCCTATCTTGTAAAAAGTTAGTAAGTAAGTGTAGAAACGAACCTCGAAATCCCAATGTAGAAAGTTTATCAAGCAGAAGAACGTGGCAGATACTATCAAAGGCCTTGCTTACGTCAAGAAAAAGAGAGCATACGACTTCATTCTTATCAAAAGCTGAATTTAGTGTGTCAGAGAATTCTTCAAGAAGATCTGTTGTTCCTTTTCCTGGTATGAAGCCATACTGACAAGGTGATAGAACATTGTGCGTATTCAAAAAATTAGTCATGGTAAGTAACAGATGCTTTTCAAAAATTTGGCCAATGCATGGTAGAATAGAGATAGGTCGATAATTGCTCATCATGTTTCTGGAGCCACCCTTATACAAAGGTATAACTTTAGCAGTTTTCATTGAAGTCGGTATTATACCTCTGGAAATGATACTATTAAGCATAACTAGTAGGACACCCTTAATCGCTTCAAAATTTCTGCACAATTCAGAAACAGTGAGGCCGTCATGACCAGGAGACTTGCTACGTTTAAGACTGAAAAGTATACACCTTAAATCACTTTCGGTAATGTCAGGAAGGAAAGCAGATTCCATCACACTGGGAGGCATAGGACAGTCATTAGGCGGGGTACGAGATGCACCAGAGACCAGAGAAAATAGTTTGTTAAAGTCATTCGCAATGCTCTGTCCATCTTTATGGAAATGAGATATGAAATATGTATCATTATAGATAGCAGCGCTCATTCCTTTCAGGTTATTCACCAATGACCATGTTTTCTTGCTGTTAAAACGTGCGTCGTTAAACTGAGACCTAAAGTGATTGCGCTTGGCCACACGGATCATGGCATTAACTCGGTTTCGTTCATGTTTAAACTGCAGTCGTAGTTCAGAACAGTTTGGAGCACGTCTTGATCGAGCCCAGAGCAGATCTTTCTCTTTGATGGCTTCCAGTATTACGGGTGACATCCACTTATTGTCTAAATTTCGTTGCTTAACGGTCACCATGCGTGAAGATTCGGCTTTGTGTGAACGAAAAACCTCGACGAAACTGTCATATAAGTCTGCAGGGGACACATTGTCAATAAAAGAAGCCCAATCGTACTTTGCTATTCTTTCATCGAAACGCTTATAATCAAGTACTGATACGCTTTGGTGGCTGCGCAAAGGTGCAGGGTGGCTGGAACCATCCGTTAACGAGCAGCAGACGAAATAGTGATCTGCAAGCTTGAGTTCAACAACAGCAGACCGCACCAACAGGTTTTGAGAACGCACGTTTATGTGGTCGATGCAAGACGAGACTAGCTGCCCAGATAAGTAGTCCTCACGTGTAGGGCTGTGGATTCTAGTCTCTAGTCCCCACTTTGATAAAGTGTCAAGATAATCTGCGACCGTTGGTACAGTTGGGCGTAGAATATCGATATTCATATCCCCGATAATGCACACGTGGTCTTCACTGGAAAACGAAGATATTGCAGAATCAAGCTCAGCTAAAAAGATTCGACCGTTACAACACGGAGGGCGGTAAATTGCGAGTAGAATCAACGACAACCAAGGTGTACTTAGGCGGAGCGCAACTACTTCTGCTTGAGTAAATGGAATACTAATTTCGGAAACGGACCAAGAATCTTTAACAAAAACTGCGATTCCTCCTCCTGTTCGTTGTAGACGAGTATAAGAATGTAATTGGTAACCTGGCAGCGAGAAATTTGGTAACACATCTGACGAAACGTTCACTTCCGTGAGAGCAACAACGTCAAAATTTGAATGAAAAGGGTGAATCAGCGCACAAAAATGGTCCCAATGCTTCCGTATACTGCGAATATTAACGTGAGTAAACTGAAATGAATTGCCTGTGTGATGCTGAAAGAACTTCTGGACTTCAGAAAAATTAGAACACTTCACGAAACCAATGTCAGACATGGTTATGTTAGTTTTTCAAGATCAGAAAGCTTGTTGACACGAATGAGAGGCGCGCCTTCGGACTGTTTTGCAAGGATCTTCCCATTTTTGGTCCAGATGAACTCAAAACCCTTTTCTTTGCCACGAGACCTTGCTAGACGGAACAACTCGCGATTAGCCCGAGACAGGTTATCGTTGAAAAACAGCCGAGGAGACTGATCGTCATGCACCAAATCACGAAGGCCCTTCCGGGCCCCGAGCCATTTCTGCTTAACAGTAACTGAGCGTGTTTGCACTAGAATTGGTGGAATATAGTCGCCTCTGGATGGCAGCCGATGCACTGCCGAGATATCTGCTTGTTGAAAATCGGTTATGTTTAGCTTGCCTGCCAAAGTACTTAAGAAAGAGTGTAAGTTTTCGTCAGATTTGACAGGAAGGCCGTGAATCTCGAAGTTACATCTTCTGCCATATTGTTCGAGGTCATTTATTTCCCCACTCATCCTGTCAATCACCTGTGTCTGGGAAGCTACTGTTGAAGAGAGCGATTGAACTTGTGAGCGAAGGTCTGCAAGCTCATTCTGATGAGTGGTCACTGTAGCAAGCACCGAGTCATACTTCGACGAAAGGAAATCAATAGCGGACCGTATGTCCTCGACTGCCGAAGCAACCTTTTCACTAGCTTCCCTGACCACCAATAGTTCCTCGATTTTCACCATCAGTGTTGAAACAGTTGTAGTCAAACAATCTAGTTTCATATTCAGAGCAGACAGTTGCTGTGAGAATGAACTATCACCTGGGTTGGATGCCTCGTCTGGTTGCTTAACCGAATCAACCTTGCATGAAGGACACTTCCACGTTTCACGTGTGACTGTACTCATCTTCTTGTAGGCGCTATCAGAAACTGACGAGCAGTTTTTCCCCAGGTGGAATTCGCCCTCACAGGTAGAACAACTCATAAATCTTCCATCTCTCGGTATGGCTTTTGAGCAAGAAGTACATAAAGAAGGCATGGTGCAGTCAGCGGCAAAACCCAAAAACTGATGAATTACAACAGGTGTAATCAACACTCACCTGCCAAAAACGAAGCAAACGTTTAGTCTAGGACAAAGGTTTGCCGCTGACTGCAACGTTCCACGAAGTTGACGGCCTTTAAATAGTCGGTGATCGACGCCAGGGGGGCATTAATGGCAGGTCCAGAGCCAATGAAGTCAAGGATGGCTTGCTACGTCGAAACTGCAGCTTCCCCGAGATCCGCATGCGTAGATCAGTCACCAGGAACAGTTGCGAAGAAGATAGCCATTGAAGATACGGGCGGTTTTCCAGCCGATACGGTCCCACAGCTTGCGAAGCCTGCCAAAAACGAAGCAAACGTTTAGTCTAGGACAAAGGTTTGCCGCTGCGTGCTTGCTTTTAATGTACCTACAGTTCCAAGACCAGATCGTGATGCTTTCGGTTTCCATTTGAGGTTTACGGGCCATGATGGGACTTATAGGGCATTGTGCTGTCTGTATCGGAAGTTAGCATGCTACCGTCATCTGTCTGAGAGGGCATTTTGCTACTTTTTCGTTTACGCTTGGGTTCCTTGGTTAGGGATTCGTTAATGTATTTCTTTAATTCTTGGAATTCCGCAGAAAACTCTTGAAATTGTTGCTGTATTTGTTGTATTATTTGTTGTTGTGATTGTTGCAGTGCTTGTTGCAATTGGTCCTGGGTTGCCAGGTTGCTCTCAGACGGGAGTGCGCCTGAGGCTGCTTTGGCTGTGTTGTTTGGGGGGAGGGGAGCAGTTGTGTTTGTAGTGTCGGATGTCCGGTGAGAGTGCATAGCTGTGGCAATTGAAATTGTGGCGATCGCTCACAGGTCGCAGCGTGTGCCGATTCAAGCATAACTACTCTTTTCATTAAAGTTTCGATTTTGTGCGCGTAGTCAATTAGACGCTGTTTTTGCTCTCTATTTTCCTCAATGACTCTCTGGTATTCTGGATTTTGTGTGATCGGTGTGGATGTGTTTCGTGGCTTGGGAGAGACGACTTCCGCCCAGCTTAACTCGTGTGAAGAAAGCTTCTGCTTCCTTGCCGGAGGCGACGGGTTCCTTTTGGGTGTCGGTGGTGCCCGATGCTCGCGGCTCGCTGACCGGGAACGGGAACTGGATTGCGAGCGGGAGCGTTCCTCGGTATTGACCGGCCGGCCACGAGTGTCCGCCCTGTAGGTCTCTTCTTCGTCTTCCGAGGCGAACCATCGTGGGGCTTTCGACTTCGTCGGCGCTGATGATGGTGTGGGTCGGGGTCGAACCGGTTTGAGTCGCTGCTTGCACGAATGGTCACCGGTTGGGTGGGCCTCCCCGCACGAGGCGCAGTTTATCTCGCATTTGTGTCCATAGGTTGGATTAATCAGTCCGCACAATCTACAGATGGGTCTGTCTGGGTTTGGGCACACGTCGGTACGGTGGCCCTTTTCCCTGCAGATCTTGCAGACTTGGAGCGTCGGTCTAAATGGAGAGCAACGGAGTTCATCTCCGTAGTAGTATACAAATCGTGGTAGATGGGGACCAATAAACGTAAGCGCTGCACTTTGAGTGGCACCGATCATCCTGGCTGTAAGGATTTCCACGCCTTGTGTTCTCACTCTGAAGTGGGCCATGAGGGTTTCGGTGGTTGTGTGCAACGGTATTCCATGTACCACTCCTCTGAGGGCGCCTTCTCCTTGGGCAGTGTATGCGCGCACTGCGTGATTTCTGCCACTACGCGTTAAGGTGTGGATGCGTCTTGCTTTTTCGGCGACCTCTTCATACTGGGTGGATAGGATGGCTATGTTGCATCCCGGGTTGATTCTCAGTATGAATTTGTCATCCGTGAACTCGTTGTGGCACGCGTCGATGATCGTTCGTGCAAGTGTATGAGTGAGCACGTTTCTTAATGGCAGACCTTAGTTTGGACGAATGATTATTTTGTAGTCATTTTTCGGAAGCGGCTGAGGTCTAGCGACTCTCCGCGTTGTTGATGCCTTAGTGGTAGTTTCGGGGTCTTCACACTACCGCGTCGCCTCTCCAAAGCTTCTTGCTTGCGTTGCTTTTGTGTTCGTACTGATTACCAATTGATATCTTCTCTCATGGCACATCAATAATTAGCGCCGGGTCCCATCGTCGCCTTGCCATGCCCTGACGAAACGGTCGCGTCGTGGGAAGTAGCCAGAGAATGCCCATGGCCGTTTTCAGATGCAACACCCCATTCTTAAGAAAAAATACCTAGCTTACCAAGTATATATATTGTGGAAACGTGTCAAACCATAGGGGCAATACGGAGGCAAGTATTCAAGTGCATGCCGCTATCAATGTGTCAAAAAGAGGTTACGTGAAAAATTGTCAACCCTCTTTATCGTTCGGTTTTGATACGTTGCCGGAAACGCTTCTAATGTGCATCCGCTTGTTCGAAAAGAGAAAAATTGGGGAAATATACTAACTTCAGGAAATGATGGTCGCTCTATACATGACGTCTGCCGAAAGTTAGTGTAGTGCGTTATCTGTTTTGAGAGCAATTACTCAATGCTCCCCTGTATCGCAATTTTAAACAGCTCAAAACGCATTTCTCCCTGTCTCGTCGGTGAACTAGGCGAGGCACACTATTTATATCTCGTTGAATTAGGAAGCATGCTGTGAGTGACGCATGAAGGTAAATGTTTGAGCTGTGTAGGGTATTTATAACCTACGTAGAAATTTACTTATCAAATGTCAGAGGCTGTCAAACACCTGTTATCCACAATATTTCCCAGGATCATTAAAATACGAATGTCATCAACATGAAAGTCAGATAAAATAGGGAGACAGTTATGTCTACTATGTGGTTAAAACTGTCTGGCTAAGAGGGAAGCGTTAGAAATAAGTACAAAACCTTAATTTTTTGTTTTCTTGTGCGGAATACGAGCATTGCACTTGGTTCTCCGGTATTATTGACGAAGCATACAAACCAACTCCTGTATAATTTCAAAACTTAGGAGACGTTTTGTATATCTTGCACCGAAAGTCCAAAGTGTGGGAGTAAATTAGGGCCTTTGGCATCAATTACGTATGCACGTACTCCGGTGCTGTACCAGACTATTTTACGAGAAGCGCTAAGTTTAGCTAGCGACTTTGCCGTAACTACAAATGCATCCCTGATAAACTACGAAGTGGAGGACAGCGCCGTAGGAAATCTATGTGTGAAGATACGATCATTAGGAATATAAAGCTGCTTTCCAATATAATCCTTGAGCTAGTGCCCGAATGTATAGCGCTGCCGATTGCAGCTTAGTTCCCCAGTGTACCAAGACACTCTACGTTCCAGAAAGTTCACATTTTGCATAAATGAGTGCTTTGTAAGGGAAGTATGTGCTGAAATTTGCATATTACTGGGCTGTTACCGAGCTTGATCAAGAATTATTGAACGCATTGTGTATTTTCATGCTTGATACGACAATTTTAGTTGATATCGGAGAGAAACGACTTGACTTCTATAGGTCGCAATATACACCAGAAAGCTGTATTTTGCGAACTCTACAAGTCACATCGTTTATATTTGGAGAAAGTACACGCGAGGCAACGGATAATGAACGCGCGAATTTAAATGTGGGGCAAGCTATGACATTCGCAATAGACTACGTGTGTGGGATCTTTCGAGCCCTATTAGTATATTTTACGAGCAGTGAAATATTTTGTTAGCTGCTATGGCGTGACTACCGATGTCATCAAAATTAAAGTAGCAGAACGTTATGCCTAATGTCTTTGCGATGTTACTTGCTCGTGCATGAGATATAGGCCTTTGGAACACATTTCTTATTCAAGCGTTCGAAAATGTCATTCGAAAGTGTCATGGCTGCTAGCAGCTCTGCTTTAAAACAATAAAAAATACAGGCAGGTTGCACCATTTTATATTTTGCAGAACAGAGGCAATTGTATGTGCCATTTATGAAAAAAAGAATACTCACGTTTAACGCTTACTGACAAGCGTCGCAAATCAATACTGAACGAGCAATTTAAGCGCGACATGTTGCCTCTTCCTTCAACTATTCCATGGGGGCTAGAACTGTTTTCTTCGTGATTCTCCAAGAACAGTTACTTCCCTGTATTGACAAGCCGTGACAGACATTTATGCTAGCTTAGCTTGAGAGCAGCAAGCTTTGCTATACACCTATGCAGCCCGACATTTGTTTTCCTTCAAGACCAGGTACAGCTGCACTAAGTGTTGCACTGAACAAGCCGTAACACGAAATCCTATCTCTCTGCTAAGATTGAGCCAGAACAAATAAGGGGAAGCGCAATTTTTTCTTTATATAGAACTATAAGCAAGGTACGCAAGTCATCGTAGGTGGGGCGACGTTTTTGTGAAGCGGCTAATTACATGTACGAATAATGAGGACGTGTAAGCTGTGTTTATTTTAATAGTGTGTTTTATGATCATTCACTGCAAATATCCGAACTTTAGTGTCATGTAATTTTTAAAATATTGCTTTGCACTATTCGCAAACTATCCGAAAGTATAAGCTCCAAATAAGACCGATGCATAGCATGAGAAGGCACTGATGTCCCCAGAACGAAGAAGTTGTAATGAGTGTCGAGGGAAGAATGGCAAATGCAGTTATGTACACGAAAAGCAACAGCACACAGCTAGCTACATTTATAAAGATTCTGTTACTCTTCTGTTAGAGTGGCTCATACACATTTTGCGGCGTTGGGTAGATATAGACAGACATGCTATCATGATTATAAATGGGGCAATCAAAGAAAATAATATAATTCAGAATCTTTAAAGAGGCCTATGAGCCGACATTGTACGTTTAGGTTGGGTGTCTCGTGTGATTTCTTTCTTTTTTTTTGAAGACACAGCAGGGAGTTGCGCCTATGCCACTAAATTTGTACCGACCAAATTGTTTTCGACCGACGAAATTGTCGATCGAAGTGCAGGGCTATACTCCAAACCCTGCAGAAGTTTAGCAGCGGCAGCAGCGGTGGTGCCACCACTGAAGCTTACACCGGAGCATCAGTCACTCCATTTTAAAGATTTCTAAAGCGCCATAGGCTAAGCCGAGCAGGACAGCGCCCCCCATGCGTGTGTCTTTGACAAGTCCAGCTCATGTTCGAAGTGCCTGCTGCGTTCGACTTATGGAGTCTGGCTTACTGAACTCTAAGTATCAACATAGGGGAGTGCTAGCTTGCTGAATATGAGCTTTTGTAGTAAGGGCCAAGCTGCAACCTTGCCCGCTCTCATCTCATTGATTTATTTGTCAACCTATTATTCGTTTGATTAATTGGTCGTGGTCAGGCAAGGGGCTGATTAGCCAACACTTACTTTCATTTCGAAGCAATGCTTGACAATGCGGTGGTTAACGGACGTCCCTCCTATTTGCCAATGGAGCCCCATGTGCCGTCCTGTGCTGCACTCTTAAAAAACTTAGGAGCGGAGCAGAATTGGTCATGGTTATAAAAAATGTATTTCTTTTACAGTCAGCTCATCATTTACCTCGTCCCTCAGCGAACACAGGTGGGACGATATGCTTGGAACCATTCAAGACTTGGGGGAATTGACAAAGCCCATCATCACTGGGGGTACGTTTTCTTTTTTGCTTTCGCTCTAAGTAGTTCTGCTGCAACAGTCTGTCAGTAATGTAAGCAACACGATCTCTTACAAACAAAGCTCCTCCGCACAGTTTTATAGCCTAGATTCTCAGAGGGTGCACACGTAAAGCGTTAAATATTAAATTGCCACATCGATGCTTCCACCAATAAACTATTCCTAGGCTTAGCGTAATGTGAACAGTTGGGTTCACGGCTGTGCCTCCAGAATAATTTCGACTTCCTGTTGTCCTTCAACTCCCACCTAAATCCAGGTTACACCAGCGGTTTAGGTGCACGTGTGATGCAGAAATTATTGTGGAGCCCACACCCGCCTACGTACGGTGCCGCCTCATATCCCAAATACTTCTTCATATATAAATATATATATATATATATATATATATATATATATATATATATATATATATATATATATATATATATATATATATATATATATATATATATATATATATATATATATATATATATGTATTTGGACTATATTTTGACACATTTGGACTGCCCGCTGTGCATGTAGTGGTAACACGATTATGAGCCATTTATGGAATCAATATTTCAGGGTTTCAAGTCCTGCAACGATTCGCTTTCACCTTGTCATCTTATCTTTGCTTCCTAAATTAATCTGTTTTCATGCCGTGTTAATCATACGAAAACTCAAGGTCACCCCTGGCAGCTCACTGCAGCATTGTACGTAAGCCTTCGCGTGACGACGCAGTGACCTCATTGATCAGCTCGTCAGGTTGTGTAATCTTCGTGATTGTGGCGCATAACGTGGAGCGGCTCATTTTCAGAAACGTGGGCCGGATCAATCGCAAAGTACACGAAACAGATGTACCGAGGCAATGATACTATCCGCTACGCGGAGTTCGCCCCGGTGTTTCTGGCCAAGGTGCTCGGGCACGAAGGCGTTGGCTTGAACGGAATGCGGTGCTATATGGCCTGGAGCCTGTTTCGCAAGCTCATAAATTACACAGATCTTGATGGAATGGCAAAGCACGCCATGGAAAGTCCCCTAAAATTTTGCTACCGGCAGGCCAAAAGGCTGATGGGGTACGCTGTCAACAGCCGGTTCTTCCATTCGGGTGAGTTGATGAGTTCGCTTAAATTGACGATAAGTTTCCAGTACAGTTTGCGCCGATGTACAGGGTTGATTCTCCATTGAAATGGTTACTACGGACTGGGCATAAATATATATAAATTGGGTGTTGCTTTTTTAAAAATTGCCGGGGGTAGATGACATATTTCTAGCTATTGATCTAAATTACTCGATATGGTGGTCATTTATTGTACGACAAATGAAATTGTTTCCATAAAGGTGTAGCATAATTACGCTAATCAACTTTTGGCTCATTACTTTACCGCACATATCTGGATGTACAAGTTATAAACGGTGAGTTCGCATGGCGTATTCACTTGGAACGAATACTGAGGAATGAATGCATCACTTTCGAGATGCTAATTTTCAGTGCGTCCGACGATGTCCAGTGGCGCTCCAGTTTATTAGTAACTAATCGAAATAATAGTTGCGTGTGCCACATTAACTACAGCATTGTGCGAGAGCGCGTGCGTGCGCGCACGACAAGATACGAAAGGGCTGCGTTTGGAGAGCTTGAAAGGTGCATGATGTCTGGGCGAATGCTCTCGGTATGACCTTGCACGCACACTGCAAAGCTTCCAGCGCACTTTATACATTTAAGCAATGTTTCTCTGAATATAGATACTGAAACGCGCATTGAATTTCTCGCCGATCATACCTATCATCTTATATATCTCTACATCATTCATTTTGTATGCGGCCTCTTCACTACTCACCGTTTCTTGCCTACTGTCGTAATAGAGTGGAATAAAATAGAGCAACCTATTATCAGTGGGCATTATTGGCTAATATTGGAGCTATCCTTACTATTCGTTAAAACAGGTACTTGTTTCTTACATTTTTATTGCGAAATATTGTTTTATGACTGCACCCAAACTTTTTTCGGAGGAGCTAGGTATCTTGCTGTTTCCGTAGGCCCATTCGGCTAGTAGTGCACTCTATAGTGCTGTGCCACATTCGTGACGGGGTATGCGCCATTGGGCTTTAGTTTGCTATCTGTCGCACATCGTGTCTTTACAAATATTCTGTCCTACCTACTATAAACACTATGGCAAGTAATCTCCGCATAAGTGTTAGCAACGGAACATTTACATTATTCTAATAACCATTCCCTACAAACCATCAACACTTCGCATTATGCAGACGTTCGCTATAACTGGTTCCGGATAATATTGCATGACATTCGAATTTTATTTAAGTGTTGCGTGTTGTGCTTGCATAATTTCCTCATTAAATATATTTGTTATACTTTGTGTTCCTGTTGGAAGCTGACCTGTTTTTCGTTCCTGTTGGAAGCTTTCCATCGCTTTCTGCTTTTGCAGTGCCCTGACTCGGGTCCTTAAACTAACAATAACTGATGTTGGTGAAGAAAATTCCCGTTGTCGGAAAGTTCGCTCCAAGCTACAGCTTCCTCCGTGTCCACAATGTTTGTCTCTTCTACACTCTCACTCTTCGTAACGTAGCGCCCTTAAATTTGTGAAATCCTAAAACTAGCCGAAACGCACCCGCATCGTCAACGAATTATTAGCAGTAGCCATGAAACCTTGGCGTTTCTAACTCGAACCTTCCACTCCTCTATAGCACTGTCGAAAGTGCTAGCCATTTACTAAGATATTTCTTGAGCAGTGGTTCTCTCGGTTTGATGTTCACGAGGCCATTGCTTATTAGTAGAGCACTACTTAATGTTTTCTTTTGGTTCTGAACTAACATGCCGGAAGGAGCTTGTAATAAAGTGAACTGCAGAGAATGAAGCACCGCGAGAATATACAACGCCGAAGAGGGGTCATGAGAAGCTCTAGGCGGCCGCACTTATGCTTAAAAGTAAACGAACTACATTGACAAGGTTTACATTATCGGCTCGGGTTATGGTTGAGAGAGAGTTTGCAGGAATGTATTTATAAAATATAAGGAAATGAACTTATCGCATGCGAAAGTTTGGTAATATTGTGTGTTGTAGAGAACTGGTGGGGAGAACATGTAGGCTGAACAAACATTGCAAAATGTTCAGCTTGTACAAAAGCTTGCACAAAATGCGGACAACATCGAGGAAAGGTCGAAAGATTGAGTCAATCGAGCGAGATTTCCGCCATCTTTGCGGGCGTTTATTTCTACTTGTTGTAGCGGTGAAGGAATCACAGGCCCGGAACGTATGAACATTATCAGTTTTATTTTCCCTCCTCTTTTGTATCCAACATCCAGTGGTCAACAAAAAGACGTTCATGGAGGCCAATGAAATGGCTTCCAGCATTCGCAAGGCCTTTCAAGCGGCATTCCGATCGTCAAGCTGGATAACGGGATCGGTACGCAAAACCGCCCGGCGAAAAATGATGAATATGCGGCAATATATCGGTGCCGTGGGTGCGTCGCTTGATGCCGCCCACGTAGAGAAATATTATGGTAAGTGTTTGACATTAGGTCATGTTCTACTCATTTCTATTCTAGCCAGCCCATTGATTAGAATAGAAATCCCATAGGAACGAACGTTTTTGGGTCGCTGCGCCACTTTGGTTAACACTAGATGGCACCAATTTCCGGACATTACCGGCGTGCTAGTAGTGCCTAAGTTCTCAGGTTTCGCGCAAAAGCGCGATTCTTCGTACCTAAAACCACCTGGATAGTGGCCCGACCTCTGAGTCTTGTGGGTTACTCCCGGGACATAATTAGCCACCATCGATCCAATGGCTGTTCATTACCTACACTACGGTGGGACTCGTTGTTAGAATTCGAGGTCTTACATGATCGCAAATTTCAATGAAGTCCTTAACTGAAGTGTGAATCTTTTTGCAACACAGCTCCACATTCGGCATGATACGGACCGCTTTCTTTTTCACTACATGACGCATTTTCTATGTGTTTTAAAGCTGTAAATATTGGTGGACCATTATATATTCAGCGAATTACTACCGCTTGTATAGCATCGCTTTACGCACCGAGACTTGCAGCTGCGAGGCACAAACCGATAAACTTCATCCAGCGTGCGTTGTTGCGTCAAGTGCGTCTGCTACTACGAGAAGCCTCAACGCGGAGAGTGCGTTTTATGGAAACGATGTGACCTTTAGACGGTTGAAAAGCTTACCTTGAAAGTACAGCTAGTTTTCTTTCCCTGCGTCTTGATCAAGAAGAAACACACAGTGCGCCATACACTCTTCGGTTTCGCCCTCTGTTGGCGCAACATTGAAGTCATACTGACATTTTGGAACATGTTGACTTGTCAGCTTTGCACACAAAACTTTATTAGCCATATATGTTCCCACCCTTTGTTCTGTGTCGCTTCGTTGTCGTCTTCGCTTTCTCTGTTATTGTTACCCATCTTTCCTTCCTATTGTACTTATCAGATAAAGAAGACACACCAACGCTTCTTCAGTCCTGTCTTTCTTTTCCTCCATGTAATAAATGCGGCGACTTTTTTTTGCATCATCTGTACCACCTTGCGGAAATTACAAGGTTCTTGATTGTTGCGTTAAATCACGTGATTCATCAACTTGCCAGGCAAGAAGATTGCCTTACGGTTTACATTCTTTTATAACTCGATAATTGGACTCGCAATCACAAATCAGCTGTTCCGGTGTGGGCTGTACCTTGACGAGTTCATTATCAAACATGATACGCTGTATTTTGTCAGACAAGCGAATGTTTTCTAGCCCAATTTCGGCCTTGGATATCGCCGTCATGATGCTCATAGTAGTGGTCACCTTGTCCTTTGTACCCCAAGTATCCATGTCGGCTCTCTGAAACGTGCTAGACCTTGCAGCTTTGTCTCTCTTTCCACAATGCCAATTTGGAAAGCTGCGGACACCTGCATTATTGTGTTGAAAAATCATTTTTGATGTTAGCATCTGTGATTAGAACGAATCCAACTGGCACACCAATAGGCGCTGGTGAGTCTAATGGCTTTCTGTGTAATGTGTTTTTTTTTTACTTCTTGGCTGTTTTCTTCTTCCGACTACATCTGCGCCGTGGGCATGTGCCTGAGTAGCCTAATCCGCACGTCCGAACATACTTCTGACAAGCTGATGTTAACTGCGTTCACTTCCTATCAAGTTATGTCATACAATGTCCTGATTATCAGATAAGCAAAGCAAAACCTAAAGGTTGTGTGGCTTCTTTTGCTGCCATATGACAGCACCGCAAAGCCAAGGCAAGTTTTTTATAGGAAAGAGCGCCTGCTTCCAGATCACCTCCTTCTAGCGATCATGTGCCGCCAGAAGATCTTGAGGTAACTAAATGTTGCAATGAGGGCTGGTGATTGGGAAGGAACGCGAAAAGGCTGAAGCGGTCTCACACAAAAACCGATATTTTAATGACGAAGCTTGTTTATATACAAAACTAGCACCATCGGCGTGCACCATGGCGGTAGACGTCATTGTGAACAATAAAACACTAGGGGAGCGATATTAACAATACAACATACTTCCCCAATAAAAACAGTAAACAACGATTACGACACTCCTTATAGCGAATTTCGAGTGCCACTGTTAAGCTGCTTCAACTTCGCGATATATTGCAGCAAACAATTCGTATCTGAAAGACAGGGTCTTCTCGGCGGCAGCGCCGTGATTCTGCTCGATCTGCTCGTTTAGCAGCAGCGGCTGACGAGGCATTTCCCGAGGTTGCGTCGCTCATTGTTCGGAAATACAGCGTAAACACGGGAGCGCACGACGAGTGCGGAGCGCATTCTCTAGCGGTGGTGGCGCAGTAAGTCCGAAGCCGACGTCAGCGCTTTCTTTCCATAGCGCCTGCTGCATGCCTGGTCGCCGCCGTGACAGAGCCCCTCACCAGGTCTGGCCATTTTGAGCTGAGAAGTGCGGAACATACAATGCGCGCTAACGATCGTGCACGCAAAGAATTGCGACGCTCCGCGCCGCGGGAAGGTCTGATATTTCAATCCGAACGCCGTTTTCTCTTTCCCTCGCGGTGACTGCGCTCCAAGCCGGGTGGTGACGAACTCGTGTCCCTGCGCCTACGCCCTCGTGACCGCATTGTGATGCCGCTCGTGGTGACACGTAACTTCGAGAATTATTCCAGGCAGCAAATGTTATTTGCGTGATCTGTTAGTTGAATTGACAAATAGAAGTGTAGGAAATGATAAAACACGAATGTAATGTCTGCGTCATTTTGTTTTATTTCGCACCGAAGCAAGACAGTACTTTCCCTTCGTCTGCTTGTTCTCACGGTCATGCAGCCACGAGCGCAGGTATTGAAATTACGCCATTTTCTACCGTGTTCCAGCGCCATGATCATGCTCTGCGATCCGCTTGTTCTGCCTCAGTATTCGTGTGACATTGAATTATACCACAAGTCATGTATCCTCGTGCACAGCGCGCAAAAGTCCGCGCTGCGTTAAACCAGTTACAACAGCTGGCGCGCAATGCTGTCTGTGAAAATGCACAGCGCTGCAAAAAAAATAAAATAAAAGAAAGCGCGGAGAAAAGAAGAAAATTGTAGGACCCTTAAGCTTCGCCTTCAAGAGTGCAACGCGACAGCGTTCCCGTCGACCCGCCAAGGGGTGTAAGACAGTGGGCTACAGGGCAGCCATCACTTTACGAGGCGCCCCGCATCGGACGCGGTGAGCGCCGAGCCATACGGTCGAGCAACGCGGCGTTCGGCGCAGCAACGAAACGTGCGCCTGAGCAAGCGGAACGAACCGAAGAACTCGGTATCTCGGATGGGGAAATGATGCACGCCAGCCAAACGTCGTGATCGGCACGGGCAGAGAGATAGACAGATAGCGATCTAAAGAAAGGAGGGACGCTTGATTCTGCAGAGGGAGCAAGGCGAAGCGTTGTCAGGGGAGAGGGAGTCGGGGCCGCGAACTGCCTCGCACCGGTCCTCGCAGCTCCAATGCGCGCGTGGCGCGCCATCTGTCGGGGCAGCGCCGTACATGGAGAGGAGGGGGTCTTCTGTGTTTGCCGCAAGATGGCTCTGCGTGTTCAGAAAGCGCAGAAGAAATGCAGCGGAAACGCACTTCGCTACTCGTGTAATTGCGACTTCTGTAAGTTACATGTTCATAATTACCCATATACACCACAGTATAACTTTCCACGGCTCGTTTCGAAGGTAACACCGCATTCACTAGAGGCGCGTTTGTACCGCTTGGAAGCATCGAACTCGTGGCTGAGTGGTAGCGTCTCCGTCTCACACTCCGGAGACACTGGTTCGATTCCCACCCAGCACATCTTGGAAATTGCTTTTTATTTATGAAGTGCCTGCCATGATTTATCGCTCACGGTCAATGCCGCGGACGCCGACACCGACGCCGACGACACCGGCTTTTCTGCGACAGGAGCTCCTTAACGCTGTCGCGTTAAAACGAAGGCGGGGCCCATGATGTAAGCGTAACGCGATCCTCGGGGTTCCGAATGGGAGAACGCAGAGAAGTAACTTCGCTTAAAAAAAAAACTCGCGGCTGAGTGGTAGCGTCTCCGTCTCACACTCCGGAGACCCTGGTTCGATTCCCACCCAGCACATCTTGGAAGTTGCTTTTATGCGAAGCATATTACGAGGGCTCAACCCAGCTCCTCAGGCGCGGCGGTGACCATGAAATCACGTGACACCGTGACGTCACGACAGAGGAGAAGTGGCTTTGGCTCAACTCTTGCAAGACGGGCTGGGTGGGAATCGAACCAGGGTCTCCGGAGTGTGGGACGGAGACGCTACCACTGAGCCACGAGTACAACGCTTCAAAGCGGTACAAAAGCGCCTCTAGTGAATGCGGTGTTGCCTTAGAAACGCGCTGTTTCTAAGGCGTGCGTCTCTTGCTCAGGCGCACATTTCGTTGCCGCGCCGAACGCTGCTTTGCTCGACGCTCACCGCGTCCAATGCGGGGCGCGTAGTCGCTGCCCTGTAGCCCATTGTCTTACACCCCTTGGCGGGTCGACGGGAACGCTGTCGCGTTCCACTCTTGAAGGCGAAGAAGTAATGCATGAGTTGTTTCTTCGTCTAGCCGAACCAAATATAGCCAAGCAACAGCAGTTCACCAGGCTAAACAGTGGTTCAACAACTAAAATAAAGGCTAGTATGCTTCGCATCCTGGGCTTAACCTTACCTAAGCCACAGCCAATTTTTTATTTATGAAGTGCCTGGCATGATTTATCGCTCATGGTCAACGCCGCGGACGCCGACACTGACGCCGACGACACCGGCTTTTCTGCGACACGAGCTCCTTAACGCTATCGCGTTAAAACGAAGGCGGGGCCCATGATGTAAGCGTAACGCGATCCTCGGGGTCCCGAATGGGAGAACGCAGAGAAGTAACTTCGCTTGTGGAGGCTAGACGGCGCGATTGGATAAAGTCTCACTTGGCAGAGGAGCCCGCCTGCTGAAGTCACGGGTTCGCGGCACTGAAATATTTCTGTCTCGCCTATTAATGAGCCGATTTGAAAAGTGTTTGCTGCAGAATGCTCCCTAGAGAACAAGTAAGCATGTCTCATGCGACACTACGTTTTTCTCTCCACGCTTTCCTCATTCTTTCCTTCTCCGCTTTCCTCCTCGTACTTCCACGGCATCCCATTCCTGCGGTTTCCTCCTCGCTGCGCTCCGCATGCGCTCTTTCATTCTTCGCTGAACACGTTCGCACGTTTACGAGGGGACGCCTACGCTCAACGCAGGAGTGAGCGCCTAAAGCCCGGGATACATGGAGCGGAAAACCGCCGCCTAAGCCACGAAATTTGCCCAGCGACGAACGCTCGCCCCCTCGGCGTCCACAAAATTTGACTCCCGCTGGTTACACTGTCGGATCGGAAGAACTCCGCGTGGCGAGAGTTGCCATCAGAAGTGGCGAGAGCGCCTCGCGCGCGCACCATGCGTAGCGACGATCGACCTCTCTAGATATCCGGAAGCTTGTTGGTTTTAACGCGACAGCGTTAAGGAGCTCGTGTCGCAGAAAAGCCGGTGTCGTCGGTGTCGGCGTCGGCGGCCGTGAGCGATAAATCCCAGCAAGTCCTTCATGAATAAAAAACAACTTCCAAGATGGGCTGGGTGGGAATCGAACCAGGGTCTCCGGAGTGTGAGACGGAGGCGCTACCACTGAGCCACGAGTTCATTTTTTTTTCTTTATTGCCGACTTGAGCCACGAGTTCCATGCTTCAAAGCGGTACAAACGCGCCTCTAGTGAATGCGGTGTTGCCTTAGAGGCGTGCGTCACTTGCTCAGGCGCACATTTCGTTGCCGCGCCGAACGCTGCGTTGCTCGACGCTCACTGCGTCCGATGCGGGGCGCGTAGTCGCTGCGCCGAAGCCCATTGTCTTACATCCCTTGGCGGGTCGACGGGAACGCTGTCGCGTTCCACTCTTGAAAGCGAAGCTTAAGCGTCCTCCAGTTTTATTTGTGTATTTTTCATTTTCCATTGGAGAGTCCGTCGCGCGGCCACGCTGAAACGACGAAATGCGGGCGTTTCGGCTAATCTGGCCTCGCACTTTCCGGCTATCTGCGGGTGAAAGGGACATCGTTGGTCATTACAGCGGAATATTGAATGTTTGAGAGCATGAAAATAATAGTACAAGTTCGTGGAAGCTTATTTTTCGTCTACAAAATGAAGTGAGGTTCTCATGGAACACACCATAATTATTAGTGCGGTGCAGTTTTCCAACAGACCCCATCGAAGGTTTGATGGCGCAAGATTGTGTGTGCACAGTAGTGCTTTTCTTATTACTGTCCTTTGTTGTACATGTGGTGGAGCCCAGATAGGTTCGGGTATAGGGGACGAAACGGTTTCTCGCTCGGGGCGCCGAAGCTGCTTTTATGCGAAGCATATTACGAGAGCTCAACCCAGCTCCTCAGGCGCGGCGGTGTCGCATTCAATGACCTTTGACCCCATGCCATACCACGTGACACCGTGACGTCACGACAGAGGAGAAACGGGGCTCCAACTCGCGCCGTCGCTCGCGGCGGTATATAAGCAGCTGCGCTTGTTTCTAGGTGGCTTTGGCTCAACTCTTGCAAGATGGGCTGGGTGGGAATCGAACCAGGGTCTCCGGAGTGTGAGACGGAGACGCTACCACTGAGCCACGAGTACGATGCTTCAAAGCGGTACAAAAGCGCCTCTAGTGAATGCGGTGTTGCCTTAGAAACGAGCTGTTTCTAAGGCTCAGGCGTGCGTCGCTTGCTCAGGCGCACATTTCGTTGCCGCGCCGAACGCTGCGTTGCTCGACGCTCACCGCGTCCAATGCGGGGCGTGTAGTCGCTGCGCTTTAGCCCATTGTCTTACACAGCTTGGCGGGTCGACGGGAACGCTGTCGCGTTCCACTCTTGAAGGCGAAGCAGAGTAACGCATGAGTTGTTTCTTCGTCTAGCCGAACCAAATATAGCCAAGCAACAGCAGTTCACCAGGCTAAACAGTGGTTCAACAACTAAAATAAAGGCTAGTATGCTTCGCATCCTGGGCTTAACCTTAGCTAAGCCACAGCCATTTTTTTTTCGCTGTTGGCGCACGTGTGCTCATAAATTTTGGTTGCGTGCTTCTTCCGTTACAAATCAACCCTGCTCTACTACAAAAATAGGTCCCTTCTGCTGGAGTGCCTTGACGAAAAAGAGCGACGACAGATTATAGTTAGAAGCCGACTATGCCACGGCTTCTGGCTGTTTGCATCTGTGTGGGCCCTGGTGGCGCACGGAATGCATGAAGCATCGAGGAGATCCGCTGAAAGGCCCATTTCACGCCGAATATAGATAATTTTTATCCTGTCCTGCTGCAGTACTAAACGCTTGTTGTCTGGGGAGGCTTTAAAACAGGAACTCAAACTGAAGCAAACATTAATAACCACAATGTGTTTTTACTCAATGTAAGCTAACGTCTCTGTTGGAAAAACCACAAAACCTTCTACAACGCCTGCCCTTCGCGGTGCCACCCTTCAACGTAGCGAGATGGCGCAAAGCCAACCCGCTAAAATGCTTACAGCTCAATGAAATGTGGGAACATCATTTGTAAGCGCCTCTATCAAACTTTTTTTCAAGTTGTTTGGTGACTAACAACAAATAATAAAATAAAACGCCTATTTACTATTTTTTTTAAACCCAAAGACACATTCGTAGAGTCTGGCAACACTGACGAATACGCGGCGAGCGGACGGCGGCGTGCCCCTGTGTTTCGCTGAATGTAAGTATTGCTAGCGAATCATCGGCGTCGTCCCGCCGCGTCTATTTATGCCTGGCGAAGTTCGCCATGAGAGCTCGCGCTGCGCATCCGTGGGCTTAAGAGGTGCGCTCTTAATGTTTTGGCTGGTAAGTAAATGTTAGTATGTCAATACTATATTAAAGGGCACAACTGACTCATTTACAAGGAGGCATTAGCGACGTAAAAAACCGTGAAGCAATATAAAATATCCAAGATATGGCATCGCAATACATATTTATTTATTTATTTTTCATTTACCTTAAGGGCCCACGCGCCAGTAGGAGTGTAGTGAGTACAGTGTAAGTAAACACATAAACTGCAGAAGAAATAAATGCAAAAGAAAAAAGAACCAAAGTATGACTAGCAGTACTTTTGCAAACATGTATGTATTTAATGTATTGAACAAATATATTTATATATTCTGCGATGGTTCACAGGAACTTGGCAGGGTGGGAACATGCCCTTACAAAAATGATTTTGACTTTTCAGTCACCCACAAGTACCCCACCAGTCACCCCTGTCACCTACCTGTAGACTATAGTCGGCAGAATGTCTGCAGACACCCTGCGGACAGCAGGTAGACTTGTCTGTAATGTGCGTGCACTCACACACACACACACACACACAAACACACACATATATATATGTGTGTATATATATATATATATATATATATATATATATATATATATATGTATTGACACAATGATGTGGGGCTCCCGCACCGCAGGACGGCACGCGCAAAGGTAGAGCCATGAAAGACGATGTAGCCCGTAAGCTGCACGCTCTTCGTCTGGCCCGCCATTAAAGAGAACGTCTATTTTGGAAGACTCGTTACCATATATATATATATATATATATATATATATATATATATATATATATATATAGTCATCATAAGAAGCCAACAAACACTGACACCGATCTGCCACAGACCCCGGCCCTTACGTCTACGACACGAGCAAGGGCCGGGGTCTGTGGCAGAACGCCAACGACATGGACCTCACGCTCATCACGGACAAGGCGTTCCCCACCCGAATCGGCAACTCGGTGAGCCGGGACACCACCCCCGATCTGGCGTTCGTGAAGAACGTCGAGGGAGCCGAGTGGAGCAACACCGCAATAAATTTTGGCAGCGACCATTATGTGCTCGAGACCCGCTTCGAAGTCACCCGAAGTAAATCCAGGGAATTCCCTGTCACGGACTGGAACCTTTTTCGCAAGCTGCGCGGCAACGACAGCGCACCCGTCCCCAAAGACCTGGAAGATTGGTGCGAGCGAATCAAGGGTGACGCCGAGTCATCCACTAAGAAGATCGTCAGCGACCTGGAGGTAGAAAAGATGGACAGTAGGCTGACCCATCTGATCGAGGCCAAGCAGGCGCTGCTTCTAAGATGGAAGGGACAAAGGTTTAACCGAAGATTGAGGAAAAATATCTCCGAGCTTAACAAGGCCATCGAAGATCACTGTCGGACCCTCGGCAAGCAGCAATGGGACGAGGTCTGTGACTCGATAGACGGGCAGATGCGTAACGGCAAGTCCTGGGGCATGCTTAAACATCTCCTCGACGAGGGCAGCACCAGATCCAGTCAGAGACACACGCTCGCCAGAGCCCTGCACGAAGCTACCACATCCTGTTCCGGGGACCAGCTGGTTGCCAAGCTCATGGAGAAATACATTCCCATAAAGCGTGGAAACGAGAAAGACAGGTTTCCTGACTACCTCGGCCCAAGTCGTCCGGAATTGGACGAAGACTTTACCCTGGGGGAAATTAGGCAAGCCATTTTCGCGCTCAAGGGGAAGTGTGCGCCAGGTGCCGACAGAATCACCAACAAGATGCTGCGGAACCTTGACGACGGTTCGATCGCATACCTCACCGAAAAGATCAACGAGACCTGGAAAAACGGCAGCGTCCCAGAGCAATGGAAGACCGCCAACGTCGTCCTGATCCCCAAACCCGGCAAGGCTCCGAACGTGGACAACCTCCGACCGATCTCTCTCACCTCCTGCGTTGGGAAAGTGGCGGAGCATGTCGTCCTCAACAGACTAAACAGATATCTCGAAGAGAACAACATCTATACTCACAACATGATTGGCTTTCGTGCCGGCCTCTCGTCGCAGGACGCCATGAAGATGATCAAACATCAAATCATCGATGGCAGTACCAGAGACACCGGGGCCCTGCTCGGACTCGACCTCGAGAAAGCCTTTGACAACGTTCTCCACGAATACATTCTGGCCTCCGTGGCAGACCTCGAGCTGGGCCCCAGACTATATAACTACGTCCGCTCGTTCCTGACGGGGAGGAAAGCGAAGCTGCGGATCGGCGACTTTGTCTCCGACGAGTTGCTCCTGGGCCCACGGGGCACGCCGCAAGGCTCGGTCATTTCTCCTGCACTCTTCAACATCTGCATGATCGGCCTCTCGAGGAATCTGGCCCAAGTTGAAGGTATCAAACACACCATCTACGCAGACGACATCACCATCTGGTGCACCGGCGGTAGCGAAGGGCAAGTGGAAAGCGCCATGCAAGAGGCGGTAGACGTCACGGAGCAGTACCTGCTACCCACCGGACTCAGATGCTCCCCGACCAAATCTGAGCTTCTCCTTTATAGAAAAGAAAAAGGGCGCAGACCCAAGGGCTGGAAACCGGTCTCGGAAAGTGACATTCACCTGTTCACTCGGAGCGGTGACCCGATACCCCGGGTCTACACCATCAGAGTCCTGGGTATGTTTATAGAATCACGCGGCGGCAACGGCACTGCGTTACGCAAGATAATTGCGAAAACCGACAATGCTTTTCGCCTTGTCCGAAGGGTCACGAACAGGCATCGTGGCCTCAAGGAGGACAACCTGCTTCGGCTCATCAACGCCTTTGTGCTGTGTCACTTCACCTACACGGTGGCCATGCACAACTGGCTCAGAGCCGAGCGGGAAAAGCTTAATGCCCTCATAAGAAAATTCTTCAAGAGAGCCCTCGGGCTGCCCGTCCGAACGCATACAGAGGACCTCCTTCGGCTCGGCATACACAACACCATGGAGGAGATAGCCGAGGCTCAGGAACGGGCCCAGCTAACTCGGCTGTCCACCACGCCGGCCGGCAGGCGTATCCTCGAGGAGCTCGGACTCGCACCAACCAAGAACTTGGCTGAAGACACCCAAATCCCCAGAGAAATAGAGGAGAAGATCGTGGTCGCCCCTTTGCCCCGCAACGTTCATCCCGTTCACAACGCAGGTCGTCGCAAGGCAAGAGCATTGAATATGCTAAAGCAAGTAAACAGGGACAAAATCGCAGCAAGCTTCGTGGACGCAGCTGCATACCGAGACGGCAAGGCTTTTGCGGTTTCCGTCGTTGACACGCTGGGTAAAGTTATCAACTGTGCTTCCGTCCGGACGACGAACCCAGAGGTGGCCGAGCAAGTGGCCATTGCACTCGCCATGCAAGACGGTCGGAGAGACAGGGTGTATAGCGATTCGAAAGCCGCCATCAGGGCATTCCAGAAAGGCTGGGTAGCCCGGCAGGTAGTTCAAATTCTGAAAGGCGCCAAACACGGCAACACCTCCATGCACTCGATTTTTTGGTTCCCTGCACACGTCGGGGCGATTGAGGGGGTTCCTCTGAACCTCAACGAGTCTGCCCACGAGGCTGCGCGTGGCTTTACCGACCGCGCTGCCCTCGGGTCGGGCGACTCTCTCCCCGGACACCGAGACGCTCCTCTCACACACAACGAAATAACTAAATTCTTCTACTTAGAGAGAAGGGTTTTCCCCCCGCCTCACTCCAAGTTAAGCAGGCCGCAGGCGGTCACACTAAGACTTCTGCAAACGAACTCGTACCCAAATCCGGCGTCCCTTAATAGCATATATCCAGAGATTTATACCAATTGTTCTTGCGTGGCCTGTGGTGAGGTAGCTACGTTGCCTCATATGCTCTGGGAGTGCGGGTCGCTGGGCCCGAAGTTCACCAAGGAAGAGTGGGACGCCCTCCTGCGAAGTCCCGTCTTTGAGGATCAAATCCTGGCCGTCCAGCGCGCCCGCGATCGGGCCGGCAGACTAGATCTGTCAGTCCCGTCGTGGGATTAGCCAGGTGCGCGTTTTATCGCGCTTTGCTGGACCAAATAAAAGTTTATTCACTCACTCACTCACTCAACACTGACACCGAGGACAACATAGGGGTATTTACTTGTTCTTAATAAATGAAATAAGGAAACGATAAATTAATGGAAACTAAAGTCGATGAAGAAACAACTTGCCGCAGGTGGGAACCGAATCCACAACCTTCGCTTTTCGCGTGCGATGCTCTACCAATTGAGCTACCGCGGCGTCGTTTCCCCATCCACTTTTTGGGGTATTTATGTGTCCTAGTAGAACCCTGGGAGTTATATAATTCATTAACATAGCTGCCAGCATCAGACTGTGCTTGTAGCAATGTGTGGCAAAATATTTGGAAATTTAATATGGCAAGCCTGTCTGTAATGGTAAAATGTGTCATGGTTCATGCGCGCATATATATATATATATATATATATATATATATATATATATATATATATATATATATATATATATATATATATATATATATATATATATATATATATATATATATATATATATGCTGGACTCGCACATTACAGACAAGCTATTCTACTGGCCGTCCACATGGTTTCAGCAGACAACATATATATATATATATATATATATATATATATATATATATATATATATATATATATATATATATATATATATATATTTTAGCGAAGGGAGACACTAGTGGTTTCAGCGCTACTGGCTCTAAACGCTAGTGGGTCGAGCGCTCCTACTCAGCAACGGCTCTCGTGCTTGGAAGCTGTGACTGCCCTGCCCGTCGACGTTGCGCTGCTCCGAGCTCTGCCAAATAAACACCTTTTGAATTGGTGGAGTGTGCGGGGTACCCTCAGACAATCATCCTGGAACTCCGGTCCCGTGCCGTACCATCTACCATGCCCCAAGACTCCTCCCAACAAACGCCTCCTCCTGCACCCACTGCGTGCCCCGGGGTGCCTCCTCATCGCGACCCTCCAATCTACACTGGAGCGGATGACATTGACGTGGATGAATGGCTCACGGCGTACAACGGGGTAGGCGACCATAACAAGTGGGACGAAGCGGCCAAACTGAGCCATGTTCTGTTCTACCTCGCTGGAGTGGCCAGCCTGTGGTATAACAACCATCAAGCAGAGTTCCAGACATGGTCAGAATTTAAGACTTCCCTCGCCGCTGTATTTGGTCGCCCTGCTGTTCGCAAGCTGCGTGCCGCGCAACGTTTGCGAGAACGAGCTCAACAGCCAGGCGAAACATTCACCAGTTATATCGAGGATGTCCTGGACTTATGCAAGAAAGTCGATTCGACCATGGCGGAGTCTGATCGAGTCCGAAACATCCTGAAGGGCATAGAAGACGCCTTTAACATGTTGCTGGCCAAAAGTCAGCGCTCTGTGGCTGAAATTGTCACACTGTGCCAGAGCTATGAAGAACTCCGCAGGCAGCGGTCACTGACCCGTCGATCTCTACCGGGTGACGAACACCTCGCTGGTTTGGCTGCTATGTCCAACCAGGCAGCGTTGCTCGCAGAAATGAAGGCGTTCGTCCGCGAGGAAGTTGCCCGGCAACTCTCGTTGATTGATTTTGCACAGCCGCAGTCGGTACACGCGCCTACGCCAAGTTTTGCGCCTCGCTTCGCCGTGTCATTGCGCAAGAAGTGCAAGAGGTTTTGCCTGAGCACCACCAGCGTCTTCCTGCGGCTGCGCCTCCCAGCTACGCCGAAGTCATGGCCAGACCCCAACAGATCCCGACGGCTGTGCCACTCAGCTACGCGGAAGTCGTCACCCATCTTCTACAACTCCCTCAACGGCGACATCTCACGTACGCAGAAGTCCTCGCTATGCCCCGACAACAGCCTGCTATGCAATCACTTCACCAGCCGCCACGTCCAACGCGTCCTTCCACATGGATGGGACCTGCCGCAACGACTCGGTGGCGTACAGCGGACAATCGACCGATATGTTTTGCGTGCGGCTATGCAGGCCACGTCGCACGCCACTGTAGTCGCGTGCAGTCGCCTAGCGCTACACCATATGGGCCAAGTTCTATGGCGGGTTCTCCGCGCCCTTATTACGACGACGAACCTCGGGCTGCGTCACCACCATTCCGCCGGTCCGCCAACATCCGCTGCTCAACTTCTCCACGCCGACGCTCCCCATCACCGATGCGGCCTCGTCCCGAAGCTCGGGATGAGGAAAACTAATCATCGCACTCCATGAGGCAAGGGATGCGATGCCGTCGAAACGCGGAAGTCCTCAACGTAGCCCGACCAATGTGATAGACGTGTTAGTTGACGGTGTGCGCACATATGCCCTCGTGGATACCGGAGCCGCTGTATCAGTTATGGACGCAAAGCTTTGTCGCTTCCTTCGAAAGGTTACGACGCCCATTGCTGGATTCGCCCTCCGCACAGCAGGCGCACAGCGTATTCACCCGATTGCGGTGTGCACTGCTCGTGTTCTCATCGAGGACGTTGTATACGCCGTCGAATTTATTGTGATTTCCTTGTGCTCCCACGAAGTTATCCTGGGGTGGGACTTTCTCGCCCGCCACGATGCCGTCATTCATTTCGCACGGGCCGAACTAGAACTGTCGCTGATCTCAGATATGACGCTTGCCGATAATGCTTCTATTACAAACAAACTACTCGTCAGGCACGACACCAGCGTTCCTCCCGACTCGTCAGTGATTGTATCAATGCATTGCAGCAGCCTCTATGACGCCATCGCACTACTTTCTCCGTCGGGCCGCTTTTATACTCGAAAACGTCTGCTGCTGCCTTTTGCAACTGTGAACATCTAACAGGGCTCCACAGCTATTTTTATCTGTAACCCCTTCTCATACCCTGAGATGCTGCTTCAAGGCGAATGTCTTGGCCACGTGGAGGTGATCGACGACGTACAAATTACGGATGTTCCCGAAGACACGTCCTGCGCCAGTTACAACACGCTCGGTTCTCTCCCTACGTCCGGCCCTTTGCCCACAGGTGTGTTCGATTCATCTATTGCCGATGGCCTCACCCCACCTCAGCGTTCGCAGCTTTTACGCATCTTAGAAGAATTTCGTTCTTCTTTTGATGTCGGGCAACCTTCCTTGGGCCGGGCGTCTGCTGTTACGCACCATATTGACACTGGCTCTCAACCGCCATTGCGGCAACGACCATATCGCGTCTCTGCCACAGAACGTCATATGATTAATGAGCAAGTGGACGATATGCTTCGCCGCAATGGCGATTGGGAGCCAGTGTCAATATGGTGCGTTACAACAGACGCCCGGCCCAAGGAAGGTTGCCCGACATCAAAAGAAGAACGAAATTCTTCTAAGATATATATATATATATATATGTGTGTGTGTGTGTGTGTTGTGTGTGTAGTCTGCGGACACCATGTGGACGACAAGTGGAAAAGCTTGTCTGTATTGTTCGTATATATATATATATATACACGAACAATACAGACAAGCTTGTCCACTTGTCGTCCACATGGTGTCAGCAGACTACACACACACACACACACACACACACACACACACACACACACACACACACGCACACGCACACGCGCACACACACACACACACACACACACACACACACACACACGCGCGCACACGCGCGCACGCACATGCACACACACAGTATATATATATACGCATATATTTTCTGAACCGTGACACATGTTATTATTACAGACAGTTTTGCCATTGTAACTTTCGAAATATTTTGCCACACATTGCTACAAGCACGGTCTGATAATGGCAGTTATATGAATAAATTTATTAACATTATTGAAGTAAGGTAATGTTAAATAACCTGTAAATAAACGCAGCAGCCGTAGTATGTGGCGATTCACAGCCTGGATTTGAGGATATAAATGCCACGCACCGCCGTCACCATCCATCCAAGCATGTTTGCTTTCAGTTCCGGCCCCGAGGACCACGTAACGTATAGCTCGCAGTATCTTTCGTGTGGTTCGCCGATGTGAGTTATCGTAGTTAAGGCCCCTTCGCGCTTTCTTTGTTCCCAGCTAATTAAAAGCTTTTGGCACTGTCGCTGCGCTCGCATTGGATCGCAGTGCACGGAAGAATTTGTAGGAAGTTGTGCTATGACATGCTATAGTACATCTGCAATTCTACAGTGTTTACGCTGGAAGCACCCTACCCCGACTGTCCTTCCACACTCACAAGTGGATGACAACTGGATGACAAATGGATGACAAAAGGACGTTCCCGACTCCGGTGCTCGTGATTCCAATGCGGGTCTCCTCACCATCTCGACTTGAGCGTTATCCATGAGGGACTGCTGAATGATGGAGACTTGCGCCCCATTATCCACTGCCTACGCTTTCACTACATAGACCTTTACATCCACCTGTTTCACTCCTTGATGGTATTCTCTACCGACGCAACACTAGCTCACAGAGCTCAGACTTTCTGCTTGTACTTCCTACGACTCTCCCTTTCACGGCGTTCCTAAAGCCACAGGATTTCGCAACCGCTGGACATGTCGGAGTGTCCAGCACATACGACCGGGTGCGGCGTCGGTTAGTCTTTCCAGACATTTATCGTTCTATGAGCCTGTACCTTCCTGCCTGCGAGTGCTGCCAGGGCCAGAAGCGCCCTTCCTTGTTGCCCGATAGTCAAATTTCGCCTATCGAGATTCCGATTGTCCCCTTCTACAGCGTTGTCCTTGGTCTCATTGGGACATTTCCGACTTGTTTTACTTTACGGGAAACACGTGAATTTTAGCAGCTACCAACTGCCCCAAAAGACATGTTATCTACCGGGCACTGCCTACAAACTGCGCCACTGCCATCGCAGACGCGACTTGCGGACTTCAACGCATCCGACTAATATCGAGAAATTCGGCGATTTGAAGGGGCAGCACTAGAACTTCCTTTTGGCCACATCTGGAGTTCCACAGGGCAGTGTCAAAGACCCTTTGTTATTTTTATTACGCAGACATTATCTTGTGAACGTATACAACCTGCATGTTGAACTAAAGTTGTTCCCGGAAGGTTGCATTTCGATGTGCCAGATAATTTCTTCTAGCTGCCAGGATGACCTCAAGTTAAGTTTAACTGACTTCCTCACTGGGTAAAAGAAAGTACAACAATGACGTGAACAAAGTGTATACTTCTCTTTATCTCTGGAAAAACGCACCACTTTTATTTACTTATAAACTCGACTCTTCACCGCTCGAAAAATGCAACTAATTGCAACCAGATACTTAGCTTGTAAGTATTACTAGAAATCTAACGTGTATTCTTCGTATTAGCAACATATGCACTTTCGTATTTCGCACGGTAGAGTAATAACTCAAATAAGCGTTCTCTAATGTGAAACTACAAGCTTATTTCTCAATTATTGGGGCACAATTGCAGTACAATTGCATTCTCTCAGGCGCTTACAAGAAATCTAGCATTTATTAACTAAATTCGTGCTTCTATTAACGCGACAGTGAAAAAAGCGTGAGCGAAAAATCCGGGAACGGCAATTCATATATAGAAACAACTTGCACGATCGGCTGGGTGGGAATTGAACGAGGGTCTCCGGAGTGTGAGACGGAGACGCAACCACTCAGTAATGAGTTTTTTTTCTTTATTTCACTCAGTAATGAGTTCTTTGGTCCAAACGGGAAAAAAGGGCCTCTAGTGAATGCGGTGTTGCCTTAGAAACGTGCCGTAGAAAGTTATACTGCGGTGTATATCGGTAATTATGAGTCTGTAAATTACAGAAGTCGCAGTTAAACGAGTAGCGAAGTACGTTTCCGCTACATTTCTTCTGCGCTTGGTGCACACGCAGAGCCATCTTGCGGCAAACGCAGAAGACACCCTCCTTGCAATGTACGGCGCTGCCCCAACAGGTGGCGCGTCACTCGCCCGCTTCTCCCCTTCGTCTCGTGTGAGCGCATTGGGTTCCTGCGGGGACTGGTACGAGGATGCCCCAATACACTTGCGTTTAATAAGTTTTCTGGTACTCTCCCCTTCCAACTTCCAGCGTGCGTCACTCGAACCCTCGTGTTTAGGCGACGTCGCTCCTCTTTCCGCTCACAGCGCGATTCCTAGGTGCAGAGTCCGATGCGGGACGCCTCTCACGTGATCGCTGTGCCGTAGTGCGTCTGGTCGGAAAGCGTCTCCTGCGATGTGTGCCGTGCTGCTGGCGGGGAGTCATGCGTCTGCCTGGTGCTCCCAAGCGAGATAGAGGACGATCCTATCGAGGCGTCAGCCCCATGATCGCTTCCGCCTTCATGGCGCGTCGCGGCCCAGCTGTCCGTGCCGATCACGACGTTTGGCTCGCGTAGATCGTTTCTTCCTCTGAGACTCCCGAGTTCTTTGGTTCGTTCCGCTTGCTCAGGCGCACGTTTCGTTGCCTCGACGATCGCTGCGTTGCTCGGCGCTCACCGCATGATTGGTGGGTGCAAAGTCAGCTACGGGGCGCCTCATAAGTTGTGCTGTGGACTTAGAAGTGCTGTATATGAAAACTACATCTTTGTGTGATTCAAGAGCATGCCGAGCGAATGAGCGTGAAGTTCTACGTCTAGCAGAAACAAGAGGTAGGTCAATTTGTTTCTTCAATGTAGAAACGCAGGCGGAGCGATAGTAAGTAGTTAGAGAGGATAAACCTAGATGAGCCGCTTTGAACTTGATTCTAAGGACTGTGTTATTGAGTTAGTGTGCGTGTCCCATATGGGTGAAGCTTACTCGAGCTTAGAACGCTCGAGTGTTTTATATAGTAATAGTTTTAATGGAACGGGAGCGAGGCGGAAATTACGGCGAAGAAAACCATGAATAGTGTTAGCTTTGTTGATAACATGGTCGATATGGTTCTGCCAAGACACGTTTTTAGTGATATAGATGCCTAGACATTTCTAGCTGTCGATGAAATGAAGAGGGCAACCGTTAAGATCATACCCTTCAGGCGTAGACTCGACAATTTCACGAGACACTCTCATTGCTTTACATTTGTTAATGTTTAGTTTAATAAGGCATGTATCACACTAAAAGGGAATTTTATAATAGTCAGATGGAAGAACTGAGAAGTCTGACTCATTAGAAATTACGCGGTACAGAACACAGCCGTCTGCAAACAGCCTTATAATAGAAATAACAGAATCAGGCAGGCTATTCATATAAATTAGAAGAGGCCCAACGACAGACCCCTGAGGAACACTGGATGCTATGTAGCATGATTTAGAGTCATCATCATTAACAGAAACGTACTGTGTTCTATTCTGCAAGTAACATTCAATTCGTTTGAGCAAGCTGCAATCAAGGTGGAGCGCGCTAAATTTAGGTAATAGTAGTCGATGTGAAGCGGTGTAAATACCTTTGCCGAAGTCAAGGAAGATGCAGCCAATCACTCACGCTCGATCTAAAGTGGAGGAGAAATCATTAGTAAAGGTTAGTGAATGAGTCTCACAAGAATAATGTTGACGAAAACCACGCTGCTGTCACGTGAAAAAGTTAATAGTCTGGAGAAAACTAACAAGGTTGGAGTAGACTATGTGTTCTAACATCTTGCATGGAATACAAGTTAAGGACATCGGTTGTTAGGGTAAAGGATTATGAATATCACCAGACTTGTTGACTGGAATCACCTTTGCCGTCTTCCAGTCGTGCTGCAGTGTTCTTCTCTGCAAAGACTGAGTAAAAATGTATCACAAAGAAAACAGATGACCCAGATAACAATAGCAACAACGTTAACAACATAAAGTTGTTCCTTCGCGCAGGAAGCACCTGCATATTTGGGAACTTACTCAAATGTTGTCGTTCATTCGGTCAGCTGTCTATGTTGTCGCCGAACCTTGAGTAATCTTATTGTTTGCGGGCCGCGAATAGTGTTGTACTTTTAAAAGGTAGTCGAGCACCAGCGATTGCATTGGAGCCACCGACTAGCGATCTATAAAAGCCGGTGCGCTTTGCGTGCGGATATTTAAGCATTCAACGAATGTGCTCGCCGCTATCTTTCTGCTACTTGTTTGGACATACACAGGTTCACCGTATAAGTTGTTTATTTCATGATTTGCGTTCTGCCATTGTGGTTAACCGTCGCTAGAACGCTACATTATAGTTTTAAACAAATTCACTGGTGCACTGCATGGTTTGTTTATAACAACTGCGCCTTTTCCGTAATTAGAACTACTAAATCCCTATAGCATTCCGTCACTTAAAGCGCGAAGGAAGAAGTCATGACTGTAACCTCTCCATCACTTATTGAACAAAATAAAAGCAAATAATTTGACAGGCATATGCAGTTAGTATAATAGTTTAATTGGCCGTATAAACTAGTAAATTTTTGCTTACTAACTAAATTGCTAACCATCATGTCATGCGTGCACAGGCGGACATGAAGGCATTCACTCGAGGACCGTGGACCCTAGCACTAAACGCTGGCGTGAGAAAGAGCGGCTGCTGCTGCAAGCGAATTCTCCGACGCACTGCTTCTCTCATCAATGCCAACTATGCGACGCACACGTAACAATCACCCTTGGGCGCCTGAACTCTACCCCTCGCGGATCGTAATCAAATAGTGACCATGCGACCATGCTCGGGTGCGCCATACGAAGCCGACGCAGGTTTACTCATCTTAGATGATCTAACTACTGCAATGCACAGGACTGCAGTGCCTGTTCTTGATGGACTTGCAGATTTTTACGCATTGCGTGCTTTAATTTTTAAAGTATAATATTTTGGGTGATTTCTGTAAACATTTAGGGTTCTAAATAAACATTTTCACTTCTCGCAATATGATAATTTAACTGATCACGCAAATGCAACAAATTTCACTAAAAATATTGCAGTGGTTGTTATTTCCGTGTTTGCAGGCATCTCGATAGTCGGACCCGAAGAAAACGATCCTCTGTCATTTTTACCAATAAAATGTATAAATAAATGCTTCAGGCACATATTAACCTTTCCAAATAGGACTCAGTCAGGTTTGAAGGCACATCCACTTAGAGAGAATTTCAAAACTGGCAACATTTGTGGAAAACATGCAGTCAAGTACAATGTCGCTCGACGATTCTGGCAAAATATCTCTTTTTTGCAGTTAGTAAATATAATGCTTGGAGTGCTGTTGCATTTTGGGCCGCATTTTGGGAACATTTATCTCGAAGCTGGTGTCGTTTCCAAAATTTATTCTAAGTAGGGTGTCCTTAAACCTCACAAGCTACATCTGGCACGCTATAAGAGGTGTCGTAAAGGTATTAGCTTCAAATATTCGCAGCAAATGTTTCTTTGTCCGTCGATTATAATTTCGATTGTCAAAACAATGCCCACTGAAGTCAAGGATCAGCCTTGTTCTGTAGGCTACTGGCAATTAGCAAAGATTCCGTTGAGGCAAAAAAAAAACAAGAGAAAATCCCTTTTATGTCTTTCTCGTCATTTTTACGGGTAGTACATCTCTTGATACAGCGAGCTTTCCCGACTTGCCCACCAACCAGTTCTTCAAAGCTTGGCGGCAGGCCAAAGCAGCCGCCATTCGCCAAACTTGGGCCGACACAACGATCCTGCTGAAAAATTATGACAAGGTGAACGCGATGTACGACGGCAAGTACAACCTGCTGGTCGTGCTCCCATTGATGCTGCTCCCCAGCATCCTTTTCACTAAAGGTCCTGCTGCCTTCAACTACGGTAGCCTGGGCACGGTGAGTATGCGCATTAGTACGACGGGATATTCGCTACTTCGTGAGTTATACAAAAAAGAGCAGTTTTTCTTGCATAAGTTACCTAATGCCTAGTTCAATATTCCACATTTTAGAAGGCTGATGACTTGGTGCGGTTTCTGTAGTTTCCGGGTGACTTTCGTGGCGTTCAAGTGTAACACGTGCAAAAGGCCAAATAAATCGTAGAATCTCTTTTCAACAAACGCGAAACAAAAAGAAATAGGAATGCACAAATGCAGGTCGCGATGTTTTGATGCCTTACTGTTATTATTAGCTGCAGGTGCACCTTTATCAATTCGAACGCCAATGGTCACATGTAGGACGATCTTGAGCTACAGAGAGCAGAGGTATTATTCATACTTCCTCGGAAGAGGTGCCGGCATTCTCGGCTCTCTGCAGCTGACTGAAAATTTCAAACAGTAATGTGTTTTACTGCTTTGACAAGCGAACTATTCCAGAGTCTCAGTGAGAGTACTGTAAATGATCGCAGACTTCAAGGACTAGACAGTTTTCAGACTGTGATTCTCGTGATACTGCAGTTACATCGCTATGAAAAGGCAAGCTGACCAGCAGACAATGCCACCGCAATATAGTTAAACAGTAATTGTAACGCGAATGTTCCAGCCTCACATTCGCGTGGTTGCTGTTCTCTACACTGCTGTAAAGAGCCATACGCCGATGGTATAACCATTCTTCACTGGTCAAAATTGTTCCCCATTGCTTATGCTCGTTTTTTGACAGATTCTGGGGCACGAGATGATGCATGGCTATGACGTCGAGAATTCAAAGTATGATGAGAACGCCAAGGAGAGGCAGTGGTTCTCACGTGAAGCAGCCGAGCACTACGCGAACAAAACGTTCTGTTTGCGACAATTCCACAAAAATGTGAGTGAGCTACATCGAAATCCACGCGAGAGTACCATTGCAATCCGCGCTTGCAGTAACCGCGCTTGTACGCACAGCTTATTTTTCAGAAGCGGTTCGGTATTTCTGGCAGTAAAACTTACGCCTTGCATAAACGTCGCAGAAACGACATTAAACTTCTTTAACCAAGATTGCTTTTCTGTTAAATTTCCCACTTATATGAAGAGCCTAAAGCTTCAACATAGACGTCTTGAATGAACCTATTTTACTCGTAGGTTTTCTGTATGATGTGGATAATTTTCGTAGGCATAGATGTGTACAGCTAACATGGTCAGCAAAACATTGCGAAAATTACGCTCAGCAGTAGCACCTGCATAAAGGTTTGTTACATGCATACATGCGCCTGACCTCTGACACGTTATTGTGTGCGGCCTGTGACCAAGCCCTTCATCGCTGATATTATGGGATGCCACTTATTAGTTATAGCACGCGTTGTTTGGCTGAACGTTCGTTAACGTACGTGTTCTTGGGCTCAGCCATGGACCTCAAGGAAGATAACAAGGAGTGCATAACTGCAGATGTTTCGTTTTATTGTGAACCCAGGAAAGCTCTGACAGCTGACGGTCCGAGGGCACCCGCTGCGGTAGCCCAGGGGCTGTGGCGTTGGACTGCGGCATTGGGCTTCTTAGCTAGAGGTCGCCGGTTCAATTCCGTCAGCGGAGGCCTTATATTAATGGGGGCCTAATGCGAAAAATCTTGTTTGCTTTGACGTTGAGCCACGCAAATGAACGCTAGGTGGTCGTGATTATTACTGAGTCGCTCGTTACGATGCGCCTACTGTCATATCAGGTTTTAGGCAAGTATAACCCCAGAGTTTATAATTAATAAATTTTGAGCGCATGCAAGGTAAGTCGGACCGTGTCCTGCCATGAGTAGCATTTTCCCATTTGTTACCCTAATGACCCCTAGTAAAATGGGTAACACATAAGGAGTGGAAAGTTATAAGCACTAACGATGGGAGCTACCGCGTAGACTTTTTAGAAGGCATCCGGCGCTGCAGTTTAAATGCAGCGCTGAAAATGACGTCACGCCAGATAAGATGTCTCAAGGTCTATAGGACAAAGAACACGGACCATGCACTTTGAAATGTCTACCTCACGAGTACAACCTGCTTGATTAACTTTTACCTCGAGGAAAACTGATTTATAACCGAGAATCGGGCGATATGCGGCTCAGATACGGAATGGAGCCCGCCTCTCGACCAATACAGGCATGTCCTGATGTGGTGTGACATGCACACCACATTAGATGCAGAGCAGCCACTGATGCTACTATTTTGTTGTACAGGGGGTTTGAGAGATAGGCGAATAAATTTAAAGCAAACCACTACTGCGTGACCTGAGTCGTCTCGCAGTCCTACATCAAAGCGCTGGTGAATGAAATAGGCCTCGTGTTGTTTGCTTGCAGTAGACGCACATACTCTGGTTTCTGGGCGGCATTGAAACAATAATAATGGTAGAATTTATTGTCGCAAGCAAGCCCAGCAACTTTAGTTTTGCGGGAGGCTGCATGTGTATAAATTTAGACTATGTGGGATTCCTTAACACTGTACACTGCTACTGTACTGCTACTGTAACTACTGTACACTGCTGCTTTCCCCAGCGGATGAAAGGAAAGTTCTCTAGCCAGAAACCCAAAGCGACACGTCATATTCAAAGCTCCATAGCCACGAAAGCACCGACGTGGTCATGGAACATTTTCCGTCCATGGTATTCTCTTTCGTATGAAGGCCTGCTGCTGTGCTAAAACGGCACTGTGAACATACCAGCCAATAGCGCCGATGCGAAAAATTACCCTCTTATTTATTGACCCCGAAGTTGTTCCTACGATACAAGGAGATGAGCATAGCGCGGCCCCTCCATTTAAAGTGGTACCCTTCTCAATAATCGTCGCGGTGACCGCTCCTATTTGGGGTGGCGCTGCGATCAACTTCGTTGAGCCGCGTCGGAGTCTTGAGTAGAGGAGCGTTCCAGCATGTTGGAGAGAACTTTCAGTCGCTAACCTGTGTTTGCTCTCCAAGTATGTAAGTGTTTTTCGCTGGAGAGTCGTTTGTGAAGCGCTGTCTTCCTTTCCTGATTGAGTGATCTATCAGGAATCGGAATTGTTTGCTCGAAATAAAATACTGTTACAGGCGATACCATAAAGGTATAAAACCACTGATAGCGTTGCCGTGGTCGTTGTCTTCATCAGGGTACAACAACACCATTGCTTGACTGCGCTGTGCAGCATTCACATCTGTTCGGTGTCCTACGCAGGTAGTTGTCATTTATTCCTTCCCTGAAAGCAGCTTCCTAATTCTAAGACGATAGGCCTATGAGAAAGAAGGTGAAAATAGACCACGGTGGAGGTACAGGTAGCAAGTACTGAATGGCGCTGTGAGCAGGGATGATAAGTCGTGAATGACATGAAATTCATGTTAGCGACAGGAGCAGTGGTTGGCGCGCTTCCCTTCAATAAGAATCTAGTTGGAGATGTCTCTATGTCATTGCAGAACCAGATAAAGGAATAATTAACTACTTAACAGCGCTGGTAGATTGTGCTGCACACCCATACTTTATCACAAAGGTAGCACGTCATATCTTGGTGACGAAGGTTGAACTGGTTTGCGTCGCTGTGCTGTTGACGGCAGGTATGGTTTCACCTCAAGTTGACGAAATTATCGGTGCATAAGGCTAAAGTGATTATATTGGCTGGTGTTGCGCTCCAGCACCATAATGCCGCAACGCAAGAATGCGTAATGATGCAGTAGAGAAAAAATTTGGCTACCTCCGGATCATTACCATCCACCTAATGTACAGCATACACAGGTATTCATCCATTTCGCCGACATCAAAACATAGCAGCTTGGCGGGCATTTCATCCGGTGACGTTGTGCTTAGCAGCGTAATGTTATGGTCACTAAGGCACCACGGTGGGTGGTGCGTAGAAGGAACACAGCAGTATTCGCACACTGGCGTAGGGTGATCCGGTAAACGAACTGCGTTCAACACTGTTGAATCGTCGGGCACAAACAGGAAGCATGAAGGACGGAAGCCGATTCTTTGATAAACTGCAGCGATGTCCCAGTATAACATTGGCATGGAATGGCGTCGCTCCATGTTCTGTGGTCGATTTAAATATGCATGAAAATATACTTAGCTCTGTTTTTGTTAAGTCGCTTAGTGAGCCGTTTGTTTGGAAATCGTGGGCTGTGGCGTTTCACTGGAGAGTGTCATTGAGCTCCGTATTATTGCTGATGAGGTGTGCTTTAAATGCTGCGCCCCGGTCGGTGGCATCTTGACTGCTCAAGCGCCTTGGATATAGTACATTGTCACTGATGATGAACGTTGCAAAGCGATTCGCAGCGCCTCATGCGGGCATACCGATTTCGCTGTATTGCGCCAGGTAGTACACGGCAGCAGTGGTCCAGTGGTTACCGGTCCTGGACAGTGGGAACGGCACAGGCAAATCTACGTTAGTCTTCTGAAACTTGAGCTGTATAGACGAGCAAGGTGTGACCAGCTAGTGGAATGCACAGATACTGTCTTGGGGTCTTTGGCAACCACGGCATGTCTTGACACATTGCTTGACGTCCCGGCGCATGAAAGCCCAATAAACCACGAACATAGCCTGGAGGGACATTAGATGTGTCAGAACTTCAACACCTCCAGTAGAGATTGAGATTGCTCTAGTTTACGTGAAAATAACATTGATGGTGCTATCAAAAGTCCAATTTTTTACGCTCAAAAGATGTTATATAAACGTATCTGATGGATATTCGCTACATTTTTGGGATATTAGTGTATGGCTGGAATGCGCTGTAACTGCGTTGCCCAAATGACAGTCTGCTCATTGACATTGCTATGTTGAATATTACGTTTTCAGTAGGCGCTATGTGGCAGGTGCAAGAGCGAACGCCACACAGGAAGATCAGATACTTCGCATGAACGCAAAGTGCGCACGCACGCCCGTCTCGCGGGCGTGAATAGTCCCTGTTCATCAGGACCTCGCACCCGGTACAAGTATATCATTGAATTACATCACATTTTAAGAGTAAATTGAAAGCAGTAAGAGCAGAGCAGATCCAAAAATATGAAATGCAAACATGCTAGTCATGAACTATAATTTGAACAAGTGAGAAGACATGTTCGTTATAGTGAATCTAAAAAAACCGCCGCTAGAAGGACGAGTACTCATTTGTAGTCGCAAACGTTTTTTCAGGTCCTTACAAATATATTGGGTGCCATGTGATATCCACGAGTATATATGTACATATGAGGAAATCTTTGGAATATACAAACTATTATATTTATAGATTACAGTATTAATACAGTATAATATTAGAGTATATATATATATATATATATACATACATACATATACTTTCGATGAAGGCTGGTCTTCGACCGGCCACAGCGTCTAAAACAAATTTGCACTTCATTATCTATAAATGTCATAATTTGAATTTTGAATTATATACATATATATATATATATATATATATATATATATATATATATATATATATATATATATATATATATATATATATATATATATGTATATATATATATATATATATATATATATATATATATTGTTACGGGAAGGAAGAAGCGTTCGCCTATTTACAAGTGGCCTTTAATGGCTGAGCCAACAAGCGTAGCGCATCGATACTGCTAAACACTTCTTCGTCGTCGCTAACACCATCGTCAGCGTCGTCTTCTTTCCACATTACCACTGTGACATTACCCCCGTCGGATAAAGCACCTGATTGGTGCGGCTCATCGGTCTGAGAAAGGTAAGGTTTGAGACGGCTGACGTGGATGATGTCAGAGAGAGGTGAAGGCACCGTAGCATTCAGCGGAGACACTTCATATGTGACAGAGGTCACCTGGCGAAGGATGCGGTAAGGGCCATAGTATCGCGAGAGGAATTTCTCGGAAAGACCAACATGCCGAGTTGGATAACATACTAGCACAAGAGCACCTGGTTCGTAGTTGACGTCGTGATGGCGCTGGTCGTAACGGTACTTCTGGCGTGTCTGTGAAGCAGAAAGACGAATGCGGGCAATCTGGCGTGCTTGGGTCGCCGTGGCTCTTACATCCCGAGTGTACTCTGTCGGCGAGTCGAGTGTGGTCGAAAGGAGAGTCTCGAAAGGCAAAGTCGGCTCACGGCCGAAGAGGAGATAGAATGGTGAATAGCCAGCTGTGTCGTGGCGCGAGGAATTGTAGGCGAACGTGACAAATAGTAGGGCAATGTCCCAGTCGCGATGATCGGAGGAAACATACATTGCGAGCATGTCAGTTATTGTGCGGTTCAGGCGTTCGGTAAGACCGTTAGTTTGAGGATGGTAAGCGGTAGTAAGTTTGTGTTTAGTAGCACATGATCGAAGTAGGTCGTCTATGACTTTGGCAAGAAAGTATCTGCCGCGATCGGAGAGTTGACGAGGTTCACCGTGGTGCAAGATAACGTCGTGAAGCAAGAAATCAGCGACGTCTGTAGCGCAGCTGGTCGGTAGGGCTCTGGTAATGGCATAGCGAGTTGTATAGTCCGTAGCGACGGCAATCCACCTATTTCCGTCCTTGGATATAGGAAATGGTCCGAGGAGATCAACGCCAACGCGAAAAAAAGGGTCGGTCGGTAAATCCAAAGGCTGCAGCAGTCCGGCAGGAGGCACAGCTGGTCTTTTTCGTCGTTGACACGACTCACACGCGGCAACATAGCGCCGGACGGAACGGTTGAGACGGGGCCAGAAGAACCGTCGCCGAATTCGGTCATAGGTCCGCGTGACGGCAAGGTGTCCAGCGGTGGGAACGTCGTGCAGTTGCTGCAGTACAATCTGTTGCAGATGTGACGGAATGACGGTTAGGAGCTCGGGCCCGTCGGGGTGCATGTTGCGGCGATACAGGATGCCATTTTGTAGTACGAACATGTGAAGAGATGGGTCAGACGGAGGAGAGAGCAGGCGTTCGATAATGGGGCGTAACGACTCATCGCGTCGTTGTTCAGCGCCAATGTCTTTCAACGCTGAGAGCGAAAGAACGCAGATCGGTGCGACATCCACTAAACCGTCCGGTACATCGACGGGATGACGAGACAGGCAGTCGGCGTCCTGATGTAAACGACCCGACTTGTAGACCACAGTGCATGTGTATTCTTGCAGCCGTAGCGCCCAGCGACCGAGGCGTCCGGTGGGATCCTTGAGGGAGGAAAGCCAACAAAGGGCGTGGTGGTCGGTTGTAACTGTAAATGGTCGGCCATATATGTAGGGTCGGAACTTTCCCACCGCCCAAATGAGGGCGAGGCACTCGCGCTCAGTCGAGTAATTGCGCTCGGCGGGAAAGGGGAGGCGACTGGCGTAGGTGATAACGCGGTCGTGCCCACATTGGCGTTGAGCTAAAACTGCGTCGATGCCGTAGCCACTGGCGTCAGTGCGGATTTCTGTTGGAGCGGAGGGGTCAAAAAGGGCAAGAGCAGGAGGTGTGGTAAGCAGCGTGATGAGCTGCGAGAAAGCAGACGCTTGTTCAGAGCCCCAACAGAAAGGAACGTCCTTCTTCAGGAGGTCAGTCAGGGGACGGGCAACATGGGCGAAATTTTCCACAAACCTGCGGAAGTAAGAGCAAAGGCCCATAAAGCTGCGAACATCTTTGCACACGTTGGCACGGGGAAATTCTGCACAGCATGAACTTTAGCGGAGTCGGGGCGAATTCCTGACGAATCGACGAGGTGTCCCAGCATGGTTATTTGGCGGTGACCGAAGTGGCAGTTGGATGAGTTGAGCTGCAAGCCAGTGGTGCGAAATACAGAAAGAACAGATGAAAGTCTTTCAAGATGAGTCGCAAAAGTTGAAGAGAATACGATAACGTCATCCAAGTAGCACAAACAGATGGACCATTTCAAACCACGCAAGAGCATGTCCATCATCCGTTCAAAGGTCGCCGGGGCATTGCACAAGCCAAATGGCATTACTCGGAACTTATATAGGCCGTCTGGTGTGACGAATGCGCTCTTTTCACGGTCCATTTCATCCACGGCAATTTGCCAATATCCAGAGCGAAGGTCGATAGATGAAAAATAAGTGGCACCGTGGAGACAATCCAGAGCATCGTCAATGTGGGGAAGTGGATATACATCTTTCTTGGTGATCGTGTTTAGGGGTGCGATCTTGTACGCGTTCCAAAATAGAACGGAGGCGGTTCGTTCCACCAAGCCAAATACTATTCGTCAATTTGAACCGTGCCGAATGCCATGACGTCAATTGTGACGTGATATCTGCTGTCAGTCATTCCGTGTCGTCTGCTATCGGACGAACGGAACGGAACATACCGCCTATTTCGTGACGTAAAGAACGAACCGCCTCCATTCTATTTTGGAACGCGTACAAGATCGCACCCTAGATGACGATAGTAAACGCAGAATCGCCAGCTGTTATCTTTCTTTTTGACGAGAACAACAGGGGACGCCCACGGGCTGGAAGAGTGTTCAATAATCCCTTTTGCAAGCATCTTGTCAACTTCGCTCTGGATAACTTGTCGCTCAGAGGGCGACACCCGGTATGGGCGTCTGCGAACAGGTGCTGCATCGCCGGTATTTATCCGATGCGTCACGACCGTGGTTTGACGCAGAGGGTGGTCGTTCAGATCGAAAATGTCGGAGTAGGACTCTAGGAGGCAACGGAGCTGTGCGGCTTGTTGGGTTGAGAGGTCCGGTGCAATCATCTTTGTAAAGTCGTCGGTCGGGGCTGGTGCAGAAGGCGCAGAATGAGCAGTGGTCGAAGACGGCGCAACAGATAGAGCAGAAATGTGGCACTCGTGCGTTGGTGACAACGTGGCAAGAGACATGCCCCGAGGAACTACTTGCGGGCACTGTCCGAAATTTAGGATGGGAAGACATGTCTGATTGTCCAGAACAGAAAGGATGGTGTGTGGGAAGGAGACATAGCGAGAAAGCAGGACTGACGTCGTGGGAGTAAGGACATAGTCTCCGTCAGGTACAGGTGGGCTGGCTAAAACAGGGATGAAGGTTGCTGCAAGAGATGGCGGGCGTATAAAATCCGCGGAACAAAGCTGAGCTGGAGCTTGAGCAGGAAGGTCAATCGGAACAGGTAGGGGTAGGTCAAGTTGTACAACACCGGCGGAACAGTCAATCAGAGCAGAATGGGCGGACAAAAAGTCGAGTCCGAGGAACACATTGTGAAGGCAACGTTCAAGCGCACTAAACAAAACGGACGTGTGGCGACCGGCGACACTGATACGAGCAGTACACATTCCAAGCACAGCCGGAGTTCCACCATCGGCGACCTGTAGCAGTCGAGTCGGAGCAGGAGTAAGTACTTTTTTCAAGCGCGTTCGAAGCTCCGCACTCATGATGGAAATTTGGGCTCCAGTGTCGATGAGTGCTGTAACGGGAAAACCATCCACGTCCACGTCCAGAAGGTTCCGATTAGTAGGCAGGGTCAGCAGAGGACTTTCAGGCCGGTGTTCTAGAACAGCGTCACCTCCAGTAGCTGCTCCAGTTAGTTTCCTGTCGGAGAGCGGCGACGGTAAGCTGGGGATGGAGAGCGACGCAGCTGAGGCGAACGGGAGCGGTGACTATGGGGTGATGGCGATCGGCTGGTCGTGGTCGCTCGAGCGTTGTCAGGTGTGTCTTCAACCTCGGTGGAGAGTGATGGCGGGCGAGGATTCAGTGGGGAGCGGCGGTAGGCAAAAAAGTTTGGTCGAGAGTGGACTGGCCAGGAACTTCGACAGTAGCGAGAGATGTGGCCCACACGTCCACAGTAAAAGCAGATGGGTCTATCGTCATGGGTGCGCCATTCGGCCGGGTTGTGATAGCTCGGATATGGACCGTATTGGCTACGTGGAGCAGGGGCAGAGGCAGCAGACGAAGCAAAGTCAGGACGGCTGGCGGAGCAGGTGGATGGAAGACCTACATAGGCAAGTTCGTGGCGAATGACCGACTGAATGAGGGACACAAGCGGCCGGGAATCGTCAAAGCACTGCGTCACTGGCGTGGCAGGAGACGCTGCTTCGATTTCTCGCCGAACGATACGTACGATGTTCTCGGAGGAGGTGGGCTCACGCGGTGGACAAATGTCTTCGCACGTCGATGAAGCTGCGGTATTAGGTAGACGCGTAAACTGTCCAACTATGCGGCGACTCTTGGCGTCTTCATAGCGGCGACATTCGTTAATGATCTCGTTGACCGTTGTGATGTTCTTATAAACAAACAGGTTAGACGCGTCGTCCACGATGTCCTTTAAGACGTGGCTGACCTTGTCTGCCTCTGCCATATTGTTATCTACTTTGCGGCAAAGAGCGAGGACGTCCTGGATATACGTCACGTAAGATTCAGTGGACGTCTGTACACGGGTCCCAAGGTCCTTCATCGCAGCACGTTGGCGGCCGACGGGTTTGCCGAACAAATCTCTAAGCTTCTCTTTACACTGGTCCCAACTAGTAATCTCTTCTTCATGTGTTTCGAACCAGACCCATGCTGTTTTCTTGAGGGAGAATATTATATTAGCCAGCATAAGCGTGTTATCCCACCTGTTCTGTGCGCTGACCCGTTCGTAATTCTGTAACCAGTCGTCGACGTCCACGTTGTCAATCCCGGAAAACATGCCAGGGTCGCGAGGCTGGGCCAGGATGACCGTCGGTGGCGACGACGGGGCCGCGGTTGAACTCTCTCCTTCGGATGATATGGCGGCCAGGTTAGGTCCGCTGCGGAGCTCCGTCTTGCTCGAGTGATTACCCCGCACGTCCACCAATGATGTTACTGGAAGGAAGAAGCGTTCGTCTATTTACAGGTGGCTTTTAATGGCTGAGCCAACAAGCGTAGAGCATCGATACTGCGAAACACTTCTTCGTCGTCGCTAAGACCATCGTCAGCGTCGTCTTCTTTCCACATTACCGACTGTGCCAATATATATATATATATATATATATATATATATATATATATATATATATATATATATATATATATATTGTAATGAAGCAGACGCGCCCCTGTGTATGTGCCGTCTGAAGAAGAAGACGAAGGGCCGTGCCGTGATCTCGAGCGACCCCGTGCTTCGGACAGCCCTTGCAGTGCCTTGTTTTGCCTAGCGTTCCACAACGTCGTGAACGAGAATAAACCTCATCGCATTTGGTGGAGGTTGCTGAGATCCTTCGCCTCGTCCTGGAGCTCCGCACTCGAACCCTGCCAACAAGATCGCCTTGCACTATGCCTGATCCCGCCACCTCGTTGCCCGCCCCACCGGCTGCCACTGTCATCTGCGCCGGCGTCCCTCGTCAGCGCGACCCACCCATTTTCAGTGGGACCGCCGAACACGACGTGGAAGACTGGCTCTCATCGTACGAACGTGTAAGTGCCCATAACCGATGGGATGACCAGTCTAAGCTGACCAACGTGCCGTTCTACCTCGCCGACGTAGCCAAACTTTGGTTCTTCAACCACGAATCAGACTTTACAAGCTGGTCCGCCTTTAAGACTCTGTTTGCAGAAGTGTTTGATCGCCCAGCTGTGCGTACGCTACGCGCTGAACAGCGTCTACGCCAGCGCGCACAGCAGCCTGGAGAAACATTCCCCAGCTACATCGAGGATGTTCTCGATTTGTGCAAGCGGGTCAATCCCAGCATGTCAGAGGATGACAAGATCAAGCACATCCTCAAGGGCATCGAGGACAGCGCATTCCAGATGTTGCTGGCCAAAGGCCCACCTAGCGTATCCGTCCTCATTAACCTCTGCCAGAGCTTTGACGAGCTGCGCCGCCAACGTTCCATCGCCCGCCAGAACATCCAGCACGCCGATTCCGTCTCCAGCATCGCGGTTTCTACCGAATTCACCAACTCGACCCTCTCGCAGCATATCAAAGATTTTATCCGTGAAGAGGTGGCCAGGCAGCTCTCGCTGCTGCCTCACAGTGACGTACCTACGGCAGCTTTGCCTCCAACGCTGCTGGAAGCCATCCGAAATCACATATCTGAAGCGCTTCCTGCAGCTCCTACAACCCCCCCACCCAACCCTATGAGTGTGCCGCTGGCCCATACCAACTTTGCCAACCACCCTACGTCGCTGCCGCTCAGTTATGCAGCCGTGGTTGCACGGCCACCTGCGCAGACCGCTTCCTTTCCATCGCCCATGAATCCGGCTTCATTTCAAGTTGCCCGACCGTCACCACACTTTTTTCGTCCCACCGAGACGTGGCGCACTCAAGACAACCGGCCTATCTGCTTCGCCTGCGGCATTGCTGGCCATGTGGCACGCTTCTGTCGCCGCCGCGCCTCAACTGCGTGTACCAGCTTTGACAGGCCCCGCTACGCACCACAATACGCCGCCACGCCTCCATCATCACCGCGACGTCTCGACACTGATCGCCGGTTGGAAACTCGGCGTTCCCCTTCCCCTCGTCGGCGTTCGATTTCGCCCCTGCGTCGTCGAGTTCCCACTGAAGAGGGAAACTGACTGCTGCAGTTCCTGAGGCAAGAACTGCAAATACGTCGATTTTCTCAAGACCTCAATCTTCGCCGCAAAATGTAATTACCGTTTTTGTAGAGGGAGTACCAGCAGTGGCACTAGTCGATACCGGAGCAGCCGTTTCCGTCATTCACGAGGGCCTTTGCCGCAAGCTACGAAAAGTGACTACAGCTCGCTCTGGCCTGGTGCTCGCCACTGCCAGCGCGCAGCGAATCCACCCTTCAGCTGTATGCACGGCCCGTGTCGTCATCAACGACGTTCTGTACATAATCGAGTGTTTCGTGCTACCATCGTGCTCTCACGACCTCATCATTGGTTGGGATTTCCTGTCCCGTCATCATGCTGTCATTGACTGTTCACGTGCAGAAGTGTCGCTTTTACCACTATGTGAATCACTGCCCACCAGCTCTCCTCACTTTGCCGACAAACTCACTGTTGATGCCGACACAACCGTACCTCCTGAGTCGTCGATGGCTGTTGTCTTGTCGTCTGATTCCGCATCTGACGCCACCGTAGTGTTCACGCCGTCCGATGTGTTTGCTCAACGCAAGGGCATTGTTCTTCCGTTTGCCGTGCTTACTGTAACCTCTGGCTCAACTGTGATGCTGGTCACCAACTACTACCAGTACCCGATCAGCCTACTGCGTGGAGAGACGGTAGGATACCTTCAAGCGGTCGACTACGTCGACCACTTCGATGTTCCTGCCGCCTCCCTCCGTCACCTTGACGCCATCGCTTCGGTCTCCGGCTCATCACCTTCAGTGGGTTTTGACAAGGCCATCGACCCTGCACTTTCCCCATCTCATCGCCGCCAACTTCTCGCTCTCCTTCACAAGTTTGTCTCTTCTTTCGACTGTCATCAGACGTCACTGGGCCGTGCCACCGGTGTTTCTCACATCATCGACACTGGTTCCCACTCCCCCTTGCGACAGCGCCCGTATCGTGTCTCTGCCGAAGAGCGCCGAATCATCACGGAGCACGTGGACGACATGCTCCAACGTAAAGTCATCCGTCCCTCTCAAAGTCCTTGGTCTTCACCTGTCGTATTGGTGCGGAAAAAAGATGGCTCCATTCGCTTTTGTGTCGACTACAGACGCCTAAACAAGATAACGAGGAAAGACGTTTATCCTCTGCCTCGAATCGATGACGCTCTCGACTGTTTACAAGGCGCAGAATACTTCAGTTCCTTGGATCTGCGCTCCGGGTACTGGCAAGTTCCCATGGCCAAGCCTGACCGTCCGAAAACCGCATTCGTTACACCCGATGGCCTCTACGAATTTAACGTCATGCCCTTCGGGTTGTGCAACGCGCCTGCTACTTTTGAGCGTATGATCGACACCATCCTTCGTGGCCACAAATGGAAGACCTGTTTATGTTACCTCGACGACATCGTCGTCTTCTCAACCGATTTTCCGACGCACCTCGCTCGCCTGCATGACATTCTGACCTGTCTCGCCTCTGCCGGTCTACAGCTTAACCTCAAAAAGTGCCGCTTTGCTGCAAGCAAGCTAACCATAGTGGGTCACGTTATCTCAAAAGACGGCGTCCTCCCGGATCCAGACAAGCTCCGCGCTATTGCAGAGTTCCCAAGGCCCACGTCTATCAAAACCCTCCGAAGTTTTATTGGCTTATGTTCTTATTTTCGTCGCTTCGTACGCAATTTCGCATCCATCATGGCGCCTTTGACAAGTTTACTTTCCGCCAGTAACGGCATAGCAGCATGGTCACCTGAATGTGATGCAGCATTTCAGCAATTGCGCCACTTGTTGACCTCACCACCGATTCTTCGCCACTACGACCCTGATGCTCCCACGGAAGTCCATACTGACGCCAGCGGAGTTGGCCTTGGCGCGGTCTTAGCGCAACGGAAAGCTGGCTATGATGAATACGTCGTCGCTTATGCGAGCCGTACTCTAAAGAAAGCAGAATTAAATTACTCCGTCACAGAAAAGGAGTGTCTAGCGATCATCTGGGCATTAAGCAAGTTTCGCCCATACCTTTACGGCCGTTCTTTCGCCGTTGTTACTGACCACCATGCCCTTTGTTGGCTTTCTTCCTTGAAAGACCCGTCTGGACGCTTGGGACGTTGGGCGCTTCGCTTGCAAGAGTACGACATCCGCGTCATGTACCGCTCTGGTCGCAAGCACTCCGACGCTGATGCGCTCTCTCGCTCCCCACTGACGCCTGATTTGGCGTCGTTGTCAGCTTCCTCGTCCACCCTGTCACCGTTCACCATCCCTGACATGCTCACAGAGCAGCGCAAGGACCCATCCCTTGCAATGTTACTCGACTACCTTGCTGCTCCGTCTGATGTCCCTTCGACACGAGCACTGCGTCGCCAAGCAACCCACTTCTCAGTGCGGGACAACATTCTATATCGCCGAAACTACATGCCCGACGGACGCAAATGGCTCCTCGCTATACCTCGTCATATGCGCTCTGACGTCTGCGCGTCTTTTCACGCTGACCCCCTAAGCGCTCATGCCGGCGTCCTCAAAACTTACACAAGGTTGCGTCAGCGCTATTATTGGAGAGGCATGTACAACTTTGTCCAAAAGTACATTCAGTCTTGCACTACATGCCAACAAAGCAAAACACCTACACAGCGTTTCACAGGACCGTTGCAGCCGCTGCCATGCCCGTCTCGTCCGTTCGACCGCGTCGGCATCGACCTCTACGGCCCGTTTCCATGCAGCGGGCGTGGAAATCGGTGGATTATTGTCGGCGTAGATCACCTTACTCGCTACGCTGAGACTGCAGCACTGCCAGCAGCGACCGCCCGTGACGTTGGTTTTTTCATCCTTCGCAATTTTGTCCTTCGCCACGGTGCTCCCCGAGAATTACTGAGTGATAGGGGCCGTGTCTTCCTGTCGGAGGGCATCCAAGCCCTCCTCGCTGAGTGCAGGATAATTCATCGCAAATCGACCGCGTACCATCCCCAAACCAACGGTCTTACCGAGCGCTTCAATCGCACACTTGGCGACATGTTGCGGATGTATATTTCATCCGACCACTCCAACTGGAACACCGTACTCCCCTTTGTTACGTTCGCGTACAACACCGCGACGCAAGCGACCACCGGCTTTTCCCCCTTTTTCCTTGTGTATGGCCGTGAGCCATCATGCCCTTTGGACACCATACTGCCGTACCAACCTGACGCTACAGAGTATACTCCGCTTTCCGAAGTCGCCAAATATGCTGAAGATTGCCGTCAGCTGGCACGTGCCCTGACTAGTGAGACTCAAGAACGTCAAAAGACAAGACATGACCGTGCTCATCAACCACCGCCCAACTTTGTTCCTGGTTCACTTGTGTGGCTTTGGATACCAGCCAACATTCCTGGCCTTTCTTCCAAACTCCTGGCGCGTTATCACGGTCCATACCGTATAATCGAGGCCACTTCACCGGTCAACTACATCGTCGAGCCGCTCACCGTGTCACCAGACCTGCGTCGTCGTGGGCGAGAGACAGTACATGTCAACCGCCTGAAACCGTACTACGACCCGCTCATCTTCTCCGCGCCCTGAGTCGCCAGGATGGCTACGCTTAGCTCCCGGGGCATTGTAATGAAGCAGACGCGCCCCTGTGTATGTGCCGTCTGAAGAAGAAGACGAAGGGCCGTGCCGTGATCTCGAGCGACCCCGTGCTTCGGACAGCCCTTGCAGTGCCTTGTTTTGCGTAGCGTTCCACAACGTCGTGAACGAGAATAAACCTCATCGCAATATATATATATATATATATATATATATATATATATATATATATATATATATATATATATATATATATATATATATATATATATATATATATATATATATATATATATATATATATATATAGTCTTATATGAATACGGCACGAGAGAGGAGCAGGCAGCGTGTCTCAGCCAGAGCAGCTCAGAGCGCCTCCCGGACGACTGTCGATATGTCTGCAGTGCCGGGCATTCCTCTTCACTACAATCACCCCCATAGGAACAGGAGCCATCCTGGCGACTCATGGTGAACACAGTATCATGCGGTCGCAATACGGCTTCAGGCGTTGTACGTGGACGGTTTCACGACCACGATAGCGTTGGTCCGTAGGTGGCGTGACAGGCTCGACAATATAGTTCACAGGCAATGTCTGCCTGACAACACGGTAAAGTCCCTGATATTTGGAAACAAGCTTGGATGACAGTCCAGCAGGAACGGTAGGAACCCAAAGCCACACAACAGAGTCCGGAAGAAAGTGACAGTGCGGGTGATCATCGTCACGTCGAGACTTTTGTTGCCATTGGTCGACAGCTGTAAAGGAATGGGCGAGCTGACGGCATTCCTCTGCGCGGCGGGCAGCTTCAGAGATGCGTGTACATTCGGATAAGTCGTCTCTGTACGGAGGAATGGTGTCGAGGGTAGTGGAAGGTTCGCGGCCATACAAGAGGAAGAATGGGGAGAAGTTTGTGGTCGCGTGTTGTGCAGTGTTGTAGGCGAGCGTGATGAATGGCAAAATGAGGTCCCAATCAGTGTAATCAGAGGCGACGTATTTGGAGGGCATGTCGCCAAGGGTGCGGTTAAATCTTGCCGTCAGACCATTAGATTGAGGATGGTAGGTGGTGGTGGCGCGATGAACGATGAGACATTCAGCAAGGAGTGCGTTTACGGCTTCGGAGAGCAAGACACGTCCACTATCACTCAAAAGTTCGTGTGGGGTACCGTGCCGGAAAATAAAGTTTTTCAGGATGAAGGTTGCTATATCACGGGCGGGGGCAGCAGGCAGACCGGCTGACCGCAGAGCCCAGCGAGCTAATCGACCTGAGGGGTCCTTCAACGTGGACAGCCAAGCAAGTGCGTGGTGGTCTGTAATCACGTCGAAGGGTCGGCCATAGAGGTAGGGTCGATATTTACTAAGTGCCCAGATTATGGCCAAAGATTCCTTCTCCGTAACGGAATAATTCTCAGCTTTGGTGAGGGTGCGGCTTGCGTATGCAACGACGTACTCGATGCAAGATTTGCGCTGCGCGAGCACAGCGCTGAGTCCAACACTGCTGGCGTCGGTGTGCACTTCGGTCGGAGCTGTCTGGTCGAAGTGACGCATTATAGGCGGCGCGGTCAGTAGACGACGCAACTCTTGGAAGGCATCGTCACAAGCGGACGACCAGGCGCAGTGGTTCAGATCGCTCCGTAGAAGCTGATTCAAGGGAGCGGTGATGGATACAAAATTCCGAATGAAGCGGCGAAAGTAAGAACACAGGCCAAGGAAGCTGGGAAGTTCTCTGAAGGAGGAAGGTTTGGGAAAATCAGCAATTGCACGGAGCTTGGCGGCGTCAGGAAGAATACCGTGTTTAAATACTACATGGCCAAGGATGGTGAGCCGACTTGAGCCAAGGTGGCATTTCTTCAGGTTGAGCTGAAGGCCGGTGGCAGTTAGGCACTATAACACTTCCTCCGGCCTACAGAGATGGGTGGGGAAATCGGGGCGAAAAAATAGCCATATCATCTATGTAGCACAGGCACGTTTTCCACTTGAGGGCATGCAAAAGGTTGTCCATGATACGCTCAAATGTTGCGGGGGCGTCGCAAAGCCCAACAGGCATTACAAGAAATTCATATAGGCCATCTGGTGTTACAAAAGGCCGTTTTAGGCTGGTCTTCGGGGACCATGGGGACTTGCCAATAGCCGCTGCGTAGGTCGATAGAAGAGAAGAACTCTGGGCCTTGGAGACAGTGAAGCGCGTCGGGAATTCTCGGAAGAGGGTAAACATCTTTACGAGTTATTTTGCTAAGACGACGGTATTCGACACAGAATCGTATCTATCCATCCTTCTTCTTAACAACAACGAGAGAGGTCCATGAGCTGTACGAAGGCTATATGACGCCGCGCTTGAGCATGTCAGCTACTTGGTCGTCGATAACATGGCGCTCTGTCGCGGATACACGGTATGATCTTTGTCGCAGTGGCGCACTGGTACCCGTGTCGATGGGATGACAAATAGTTGACGTGCGGCCCAAGGGAACATGCTGGTAGTCGAAAGACAAACGGAACTTGTCGAGAAGGCGTAAAAGCTGGGCGCGTTGAGAAACAGTCAACGTGTCCGCGGTGGAGCTATGTAAAACATCCGGCGCGAGGTTACAGGTCACTCCGGCGACCTCATGAGGGGCGATGGAACTAGGTGGCATGTCGATGATGTCAGCAGGGTCGACACGCAGGGTTTCGTCGGACGAAGGGGGGCGTCGCGTGAGCAGACGCTCTCTGCAGAGCTCGTCGAAACTCTGGCAAAGCTCAATGACCTGAGAAACAGTGCCTGGGTTTTTGGACAGCAGCATATGAAAGGCATCGTCGGAAATGCCCTTCATGATGTGACGTACCTTGTCCTCCTCCGCTATCGTCGGAATGACAAGCCGGCAGAGGTCGACGATGTCCTCTATGTAGCTGGTGAACATTTCACTAGTTTGCTAGGATCGGCTTCGTAGGCGTTGTTCAGCGACGTTTGCGCACGCCAGGGCGGCCGAAAACCTCTGCGATGCCGGTTTTGAAGCTAGCCCACGTGTGGAGATTGGCTTCGTGTTTTGTGATCCACAGCTTGGCGACGCCCGATAAATGGAAGATCGCGTTGCCGAGCTTTAGGGGATGGTCCCATTTGTTGGTGTTGGTGGCGCGTTCATACAATTCCAGCCAATCTTCAACGTCTTTCTCATCGCTGCCGCTGAAGATATCAGGATCCCACTGACTCTGGGCACCGGCACATACGATGGCTAGAGTAACCGGGGGGGATGTCGGGCTGGGCTCCTCAGGCACGACGAATGGCAGAGTTCGGGTGCGTAATTCCGGGTGGGGGAAAACCGCAGCAGCTCCATCACAATCTATTATGAATACGGCACAAGAGAGCAGCACGCAGCGCGGCTCAACCAGAGCAGCTTAGGCAATCTCGAGCTCGCGCCTACAGGAAGACTGGCGGCATGTCTGCAGTGCCGGGCATTCTTCTTCACTACAATACACACACACACAGACGCACACAAACACACACACACACACACACACACACACACATATATACCATCACCACCACGTGACGTCATTACGTCACCACCACGTGACAATATCATTGTCACGCGGTGGTGACGCTGAAAAACACAGTAGCAATACTGTGATAGACAAAACTAACTTTTATTGGGCGAACCTGTGCCCACAAGAACAGGCTACACTTATAGCACAACGATAACGGCGAACGCGGTCGGCGATCGTCGAAAATCTGATCAACGGGTCAAGCGCGTCGGCTTTTATACAGCAGTCACCGAATGTTTCAGACTAATCGTTCAGACCCGCGTGCCTTCCACAAAGTTCTACACCATTCGCGTCACGCGACGAAATCAGATAACACAAGGCTCGGGGACGAGAGACAGCCGGATTGAAGCATCGATAACTTTTCAGAAACTTCGGATACACGCAGGCGCATCCCATGCTGCGTGATTACATTTGTTAGGCGGCGAAACGTGGTCGCCCGATAAAGATAAGTGCACGTGTCAATATCCTATCTAGATCAAATATGCGTTATCTGGTATTCTAACAATCATTTAGATAGCACGTCATATAAACAGCCACGCTTTTTCTTAGAAAAACGGCACGCATACGAGACATAAATTGTACATGGCTTCTAGACGTTTCCGTTTGTATCTATCACAGACGATGACACATTCGTGGTTCACAGGGATGCTAGTGGTGTACACGTCGTATGCGTGAAAGCGTTTGTGTGAAACTCCAACAGGACACGGGCTCATATTGAGGCACACGCAGAATCTTGTCATGGGGCATGGATAAGTACAACATGGAGGTTGGTGTTTACGTTGAAATCATGCCTTCGATGGTAGAGGGCGCCTTCGGGGATAGAAAACAACATTGTACAGGTGAATGTCAGACCAGGCACCAATACGCGACCGGCTTAGTAGCTTATTTATGACACGAGCACAGACTTGTCGGGCTCTTGTTGGGTTAAATGAGATTACGTAATGGCCGAAAAGATTGCACCATCTTTTTGGACGTCGAATGGTGTAGGAAAGCTACCAAAAACTCAATTTAGAGGTTTATCGTCAATAAAACATACACTGCCTTGGGAACAAGGAAATTCAACGGTGAGCATGAACGGCCGCACAAGCAGGTTAAAAATGGTGCCAAAGCCGCGAAATCTTGCACGGAAAAGTCGCTGTCTGTGTTTTCAAGTTGTCTTAGCTGTTTTTATGAGCGCATTTTCATAATTTCTTGAAAATATCCACATGATTGCTAGGTGCAATGAGGGATGACATTTTTGTTGTGTGTTACTCTCTATAAACTAGGGACAGTATCGCAGGAGTAAAAGGGCCGATTTGTTCTTCAAACTATTGGTTCACTCTCGCAAAATATGGAGTAGAGTGAAATGCACTGTTAACGCCATCAAGAAGGAGAGAGTGAAAGCTTCTTTTCTCTCTGCCCTTCCCAGAGAGAGTAGAATGCGCTTCAACTATTGCGGCAATACAAAAGAAAACGTGGCGTGCTCTCCTGCGTCAGCTGTTGCAAGCTGGCCCTGAACATGGCCTATATCACTTATGCAGGCTGTAAAAAGACTACACCGTTTTGATTATAACACAATAGGCAGCCACAGTGCCGCGCGCACACAACACCGTGAAACAGCACAGCACCGGAAAAAGGTGGTCAGTCCAGTGAGTAGGAACGAAACCATCGAAAGGAGACCGTGTGTCCGACATCTCGTGTCGCCGTGAAAACAGGACAGTCGGTCGTCATTCGTTGCATATAAGAACAAATCCTGCCCGGTGAGTGAATTCTAACTTACGTGCACATGTTATCGCAAGGAAGTCGTCGCGACGCTTAGCCGACGCCACTGACAACGAACTAGGGAAGCGCGCTATGTCTCTCGATCTCAGTCGAAAGAGCCAGTCGTGATGTTATTACTTACCGAAATCCGTAACAGCTTTGAAAATCGGACACACCTCTACAACCATGGTATACATATGACCTCAGGTGTGTGGACGCATAACATGGATTGTTTACCAGCCCATGATTCCGAGCCTACGCGGAGCGCGCCTAACGAGCATTTTGTTTGTTTGAATTCATTCAGTTTGGCAGTCTACAGTGTACGTAACGCTGTTGAAGTAAGGAGTCACATAACAAAAGGCCTCATTTTGCTGCTGGCCTACTTTCGTTACACTAAGCTGCGCGCTTGACGGTATATTTCGCCCATGGGTAATCTGCGACCACTGAATATACGTGCAGCGCCTGTGCTAGTTAGAAACTTTGCCGCAGGCATTCAGCTGCACGCTGCAAGAGTTCTGTTGGACGAATTATATTGAACTTACTTAAAATACACGAGTAATTCCCATTTTAGGATGAATAGGACAGCTGCTTCTGCTCATGTATTGAAATGGTATAATTGTATTGCTGACTTTGTCTCATTTTACGGTTTTCGAGCATGGTGTACAAACTCGGTGAATTGCCAAGCGGAGAGTGATGCATTGGAATCGAATATAACGGCTACTGTGCGGAATTACAGTCGCAGGGGCGTTTTGCGTACGCGTACGGTTTTGTACAAGCCTGCGCATTTGCTAATATGAGCTGGCGCTTCAGATTTATGCAATATCAACAGTTAAATCAGCCTTTCTCAGGGGGTTACAAGCGTAATTTGTGCATTTTGCTACTGCATGGAAGATCAAAATGAGTTTATCGCTTTATTATGTTTAGTGCAGGAATAACTTATCAAAATAAGACCATGCCTTACTTCTGCGTTACCATCGTCCGTCCTACGCAAAACAAAGAGTTTCTGCAATAGACTATTACCTGCGCTCTAACTGCAGCTTTCACCCGTTCAAGAATTTAAAACGCTAGATTTCAAACTGCAGCAATAGTTGAGTCTGACTAAAATGAAATCCATTGCGTACTTCATCAATGGATATAGGTCCGCGCCTTTTATTAAGCTCAGATGCGCGCTGCAGAGTACTGTTTCTTCTTAGTCCTTACATGAGGGTAATAGTGCCATAATAAGCCTTGTTGCCCATTCTTATAGCCACATCCAGGAATATCTATTGAACTGGAGGACCATAATTTAAACCCTACTGAGCATCATGTTTGCAGATATGATCCTCGAATTATGGCGGGAGGAGTGGCGCAACCAGGAATGGAGTGGTGGAACACTGGGTACGTTGCTTAGGATGTGTCACAAGTGATGTTCGTGACACACCCGACTAGTGACAGACTTTGACATCTGACAATGACAAATATTTTATTTACTAGTGGGAGTATTTCAACATTGGTGCTGAGCCAGGATGAACTGTTGATTATTTGTTTATTCTTCAAGTGTAAAAATCGAATTTAGTTTAGCAGCTGTCTATTGCAGTCATTTAGATGTTTGGCGTGCATTTCAGTAGCAATACTAAGAGCTCAGACTTTCTTCTAGTGCTGTGAACGTATTTCTTGTGTTGATGTGGTTTTACACCATGTCCTCGTTATGACTACTGCACACAATTTTTTTCATGCACCCGCTTTATATAACTCAAGAAGACAGCTGCAAGGACACAAGGATGTTAAGGACCTAGTCCAGCATGACTCTAGGTGGTGCAGAGGAGTGCACTCCAAAGAATCAAAATACATTGCTATGCAATTTGGACGAGAAAACTGGAATGTGGAAATATTGGGAGTACCATTTGACTAAATATCACCAAAACTTTCAAAATACATTATGTCACACAAAGTTGAAAATTCACATGTGCTCAAGGCAGTCATCTTAACATGATACTTTTCGTAATGTCTCTGATGGGTAAGTCAAGAATAAGTACGCTTTCTGTAGACAAACACATTGCAGCAAGTGTCATTAAACAGCTAGAAATGTGTTTTACAAAAAAAGCTGATTAGTTTTGTAAGAAGGGACTCTTTTTGTCTTGTCTCTCAACAGATATATGAATGTGACCAAAAAATAGTGGTACAATAATATCGCAGAGCAGCTTAGTGCCATAATATATACTTGCAATGAGCACGGTGCCTATGTTTACTATAAAAAGCGACACCTCATGCTTGGTTAGCTGTTGACATAATTTAACAGCACGTAAATGTAAGGGTGAAAATACAAACCATGGTCCTCCTATATTGCAAACGCTAGCATGGAGCAGACAGTTTTTCATGCCTCCCTTTTTATTTATTGTTCACACTTAATTTTAGAAGTATGACTTCCTCTTAGTTTTCGGAACGAGGAAGCATTGAGGAGACAGTACCCCAGGCTTAATAAGTCATTATTTTTTTACGTGCATGCTCACGAAACCAGCTCATTAGAACCGCTCGCGGCGCCCGAAGTTCGAACAAGGAGCAAGGCCTTTAAATGTACACACGGTGGTGCCCACCTTACGTTCTAATTGGAAGCGAGAAAGTCGCTTGCAATTGAAAACTTAATTTGGCACACGTAACATAGTGGTTTCTCCATCTGTGAAGCAGTTACATGAGTGATTCCGGCAAGTATTTGAGATATTGATCAGGGTGACTCAATCTACTTGCCAACAAACTATGCTAGCGGAGCAAGGAATGTGTTCAATGCAAAGAACTGAAAGCATCTAGTTGGAACATTTGTTCATCAGTAGGCGGATATAAACAGAGTGTTAATGAAACAAAATACCATTAGCTTGATGGCTTCTGCAGACATAAATTTACAAGGCAAAATAATACTAAAGCGTTTTTGCACATAGTAAATTTCCGGATTTAATGAAATTCCAGGGTTTTACGTGCCAAATCAACTTTCTGATTATGAGGCACGCCGTAGTGGAGGACTCCGGAAATTTCGACCATGTGGGGTTCTTTAACGTGCTCCTAAGTCTAATTACACGTGTTTTTTTCGCCTTTCTCCTCCATCGAAATATAGCCGCCGTGGCCGGGATTCGCACCCGCGACCCCTTGTTCAGCCTAACATCATTGCCACTAAACACGGCAGGTCGATTTCTGGACTTGAGATGGAGTGCACACTGAGGCACTGTATTACACTCCCCAGACACATATATACTTGTTTTGAGACGAAGATTCTCTGATGTGCGAACATTTTTCTTACTTTAGCATAGCTTAACCACTCCAGTAGGAAAAAAAAGCTTTGGTATCAGGTAGTTGGTTCATTGTGCAAGTATATGCATAGCCGCATGCAAAGTCGACGTGGATGGAAGGGATATGTAAAACGGCATGGTGCCTTTCCCAATTCATTATTTCTTTCTTTGTTTGTCTTTTTGATGCACTGTTCTGCCTGTACTGATGCTTATATCGCCTTTGATGCATCATATTCATCACATATGATTTTTGGTCCACATATGAAATCAGAATATACATTAGTTAGATAGCATTTTCAACCACTCAAAATAATTGATTATGTAATTACGCAAACTGCTCGTAAGGAGTATAGCATTCATACCGTAATGCGGAATGAAACGCTACCATATGTGACAAGAAATTTGATGTGCAAGATTTTAATGGCAATACTCTTTGCAGTTTTATACCCCTTTGCTACACACTAGATAATGTTGTAAATTTAACCTAATTTATTTGTGAAAACGTCTAACGGATCCCTCCCAACAGCACCAGGAAACTACTTTGATTAGGACGCTTACCAAGTGGGAAATATGATACGCCTCTGTACCGCTTTGAGACAGGGCGGGATATTGTTGCTGCAGAACCACGACAAAACATGCTTAGAAACAATGGAGTGCAGTCCATACATGAATAACTTGTGTGAATTATTTATAACCAAAGGTACACCTGCGGCCTCACATGATAATATACGACACGTTTCAAAATGCACTGTACTGTCAGCCAGGAAGAAACATACGTTCTACAGGACATTATTAAATGAGCTGCTGTCTTAGAATATGGCACAAAAAAGGATCTTGCACAATTCATCTACGTCATCAAACCCAGGCTTAGCAGCTCATTTGGTAGCCTCTGCCACATAAGTGCTTGCGTTTTGTGCTAGAAATACGTTTGTTTGTCATTAATGTGGGACATACTTTTCTTCGATTCTAGTGTCAATGCTTTGTGAATTTTCATTCGTTTCTTCTATGCTTACCTTGCCATTATATACTTTATTTTTGAATATATGGAGCCAATTGAATATAAAGGATACTTCTACTATAATACTGATGAAATTTTATAATGATACTTCAAGTTGTTAGAAGATGTGTTGTGCAGTTCATGGGCGTCATTGTTATCTTTTTTTATGTCTATGTCAGTATGTTGTTCAAATTATATTCAGTTTGTCTTGTGATGGATAAAGACTTTGATCTTCTCAGAAAAAGAAAGCTTTCATTTGAGTAAATTGGCGACTACAGATTACATCCAATTAACCAAGCATAACTGCAGGAGTTGGTTATGAAGGAATCAAATATTCCCCACATGTAAGTATAGCGAATCCTTTCTAAAGGCCCGACTATACGTACGCGTTGTAACGCGTCAACACGCGCCGCGCTCAGTCAACGTTGTGTCGCGCTCTATGGCGGAAGAGGGCGCGCACCCAGACGATGCACTCGTTGCCACGCGTCGCTGCGCGTTTCTTCGCGGCGGCACAGTGTTTCTAGGTTGCCATGTTCGAGGACGCCTAGCATTCGCGTAACAGTCACGTTAAACAATGTGTTAAAGATGGCAATAAAACACAAGACGTTTTAACTTAAAACTAGTTTTCATATTTTAAAGAACATATTGTTACGTAGGAAGACGCAGACGAAAAGCTATGTACAAATATATTTACAAGGAAAATACGCTGCGCTTGGCCAAGAGGCAACAGCCCGCGCAAGCTTCTAACCATCGTCGTCGTCTTCACACTGCTGGCCTTTCGTGATCGCATATATTGTGCCATAGCACTACCCCCGGCTGCAAAAGCGCCGTCCCGGAGCGACTAAAGATCGGACTCGGAAGCAGTGTAGTAGGCCTTGAGCATATACTGACGTGTACGACATCACTAGATGCCACAGGAGAGGACGAGGTTGAGCCCACAGGAGCAATTTCGTAAGTCACAGGCGTCACCTGGCGCAGCACGCGGTAGGGCCCTTTGTATCGCGAAAGAAGCTTCCCTGAAAGTCCGACGTGACGAGAGGGCGACCACAGGAGCACGAGCGCACCAGGTGAAAACTATACGTCACGATGGCGGGCGTTGTACTGACACTGCTGAGTGGTCTGTGAGGCCGTAAGTCGAGCACGGGCAAGCTGGCGTGCATGGTCGGCGAGGGCGATGGCGTCGCGCGCATACTCGCTTGTTGAGACCGCAGCAGGAGGAAGTGCCGTGTCTAGGGGCAAGGTAGGTTCGCGACCGTACAGTAGATAAAAGGGAGAAAATCCGGCGGTGTCGTGCCGGGAAGAATTGTACGCAAATGTTACGTAAGGAAGGGCAATGTCCCAGTCGTGGTGGTCCTTGGAAACGTACTTGGCCAGCATATCGGTAAGAGTACGGTTTAACCGCTCTGTCAGGCCATTGGTTTGAGGATGGTATAAAGTAGTCAGTTTGTGTTGAATGGAACAGGAACGCACAATGTCAGCGATAACTTTCGAGAGGAAGTTTCGACCACGGTCAGTAAGCAGCTGTCGCGGGGCGCCATGAAGCAAGATAATGTCACGCAAGAGAAAGTCCGCGACGTCAGTGGCGCAGCTGGTAGGGAGAGCCCGAGTGATAGCGTATCGGGTGGCGTAATCAGTCGCGACGGCTACCCATTTGTTCCCAGAGGATGACGTGGGAAAGGGACCGAACAGGTCTAATCCAACACGAAAGAACGGTTCCACAGGGACGGTGATCGGCTGGAGATGACCGGCAGGTAGCACCTGAGGTGTCTTCCGACGCTGGCAGGGATCACAGGCAGCAACATAGCGTCGAACGGAGCGAGCGAGACCAGGCCAATAGAAGCGGCGGCGGACGCGGTCGTCCGTGCGGGTTCCCCAAGATATCCTGCAGTGGGTGCGTCATGCATCTCAAAGAGCACAGTCTGTCGTAGATGTTTTGGCACGACAAGAAGAAGATCAGGGCCATCAGGGAGGAAGCTCCTTCGGTACAGAATGCCGCCCTGGAGTACATATCGGCGAACGGATGCGTCGGTAGGTGTAGAGCGCAGACGCTCGATGAGTACTCGCAGCGATAGGTCTCGGTACTGCTCATCGGCGATGTTAGCGAAGGCAGACACAGAGAAAATGCCGTCGGCAGTACTACTGTCGGCGTCGTCAGGCTCGGCTACCGGGTAGCGAGACAGGCAGTCAGCGTCCTTGTGTAGTCGGCCAGATTTGTAGGTGACAGAGAACGAATATTCTTGGAGGCGTAAGGCCCAGCGACCAAGTCTTCCTGAAGGGTCTTTCAATGAGCATAACCAACAAAGCGCGTGATGGTCTGTGACAACGGAAAAGGATCGGCCATATAAGTATGGGCGGAATTTCGCAACCGCCCAAACTAGGGCCAGACACTCACGCTCAGTGATGGAATAGTTGCGCTCCGCGGGTGAGAGGTGCCTGCTGGCGTAAGCGATAACACGGTCGTGGCCACGCTGGCGTTGTGCCAGTACTGCTCCAATTCCGTGACCGCTGGCATCAGTACGGACTTCGGTAGGCGCAGAAGGATCGAAATGGGCTAGAACGGGAGGCGTTGTGAGAGTGTCGATTAGATGAGAGAATGCAGAGGCTTCATTATCGCCCCCACTGGAAATGAGCGTCTTTTTTCGAAAGGTCGGTTAGTGGTCGTGCTATGGCGGCGAAATGCCTCACGAAACGGCGGAAGTACGAACAAAGGCCGATGAAGCTGCGCACATCCTTGACACACTTCGGAACAGGGAGGTGCGTAACAGCATGGATCTTGCCTGGGTCCGGTTGCACTCCGTTCGCGTCAACGAGATGTCCAAGGACGGTAATCTGGCGACGGCCGAATTGGCACTTCGATGCGTTGAGTTGCAGACCAGCTCGCCGAAAAACGTCCAGGACTGCTGAGAGGCGCTCGAGGTGCGTACCGAACGTTGGGGAGAATACGATAACGTCGTCCAAGTAGCACAAGCACGTGGACCATTTGAAACCGTGAAGAAGGGAGTCCATCATGCGTTCAAAAGTGGCAGGAGCGTTACATAGGCCGAACGGCATCACCTTGAATTGATAAAGACCGTCGGGTGTTACAAAGGCAGTCTTCTCGCGGTCGAGAGCGTCCACGGCAATCTGCCAATAGCCGGAGCGAAGGTCAATAGAGGAGAAATAGCGAGCACCGTGGAGGCAGTCAAGGGCGTCATCAATCCGAGGTAGGGGATACACGTCCTTTTTGGTAACCCTGTTAAGGTGCCGATAATCCACGCAAAAGCGCCATGAGCCATCCTTCTTTTTTACCAGCACAACCGGTGACGCCCAAGGACTACGTGACGGTTCAATAATGTTCTTGGCAAGCATTTTGCGAACTTCTGCGTGAATAACTTGACGCTCAGCTGGTGACACTCGATACGGGCGGCGATGAATAGGAGGGGCATCGGCGGTATTATTGCGATGTTTGACAGCTGTAGTTTGGGCCAAAGGACGATCGTTAAAGTAAAAAATATCGTGGTAGGAAAAGAGAACGCGGTAGAGTTCACGAGCGTGCTCGGAGGGCAAGTCGGGGGCAATCATTTTCCGTAAGTCAGCGATGGTACAGTTTGTCGATTGCGATGGTAGAGGAGTATCGGATGAAGTGTCGTCTACTGCAATGGATGCTACAGAGTGATCCTCAAATGAGCAAAGTTGGGCCAGAGACATCCCTCGAGGCAGCACTTGTGTCGTCAAGGCAAAATTGACCACTGGCAGGGAGACGCAATTCGCCGTAATAGATAAAACTGTATGGGGTACTGTGATCCCGTGTGTGAGGAGGACGTCTTGCATAGGAGCCGCGATGTAGTGACCGTCGGGGACTGGTGGGGATGACGCTAGGTCAACGTAGGTCAGTGCCGAAGGTGGCAAGCGAATGAAGTCGGCGGAACTGAGGCGACTGGGGTGGGGTTCAGCAGGATCCAGAACAGGCAGGTCAAGGCGGAGAGTACTGGCGGAACAGTCGATGAGAGCAGAATGTGCGGAGAGGAAGTCTAAGCCGAGGATGATGTCGTGGGCACAGTGGGCGATGACTGTGAATAGCACGATTGTTGAGCGATCGGCGAAGGAGACGCGGGCGCTACACATACCAATTACGGGGGCTGTTCCGCCATCGGCGACACGGACAACAGGCGTCGTGGCGGGCGTGATAATTTTCTTGAGCCGGTTACGAAGGTCAGCGCTCATTACGGACAAATGCGCTCCAGTGTTTATGAGAGCAGACACAGAAACACCGTCGACTTGCACGTCTAGAAGGTTCAGATGAGTGGCAAAGTCAGTAGAGGATTTGGCGGCGTAGGGAGCAATGCAGCGTCACCTCGAGGCGCTGCATCGTCTAGTTTTCCGGCTGGGAGCGGCGTACGAAGGGAGTCGGCGAGTAGGAGCGACGGGGCTGGGGAGAGCGAGATTGTCGTCGTTGGGGCGAAGGCGAACGAGAATAGGGGCGGGTCATTGCAGGAGAATCAGTGGCGGCATTATCGGAGCGTGCGGCATAGGGACGAGAAGGGCCACCTGAGGGGCGAGAGTAGGCAGTATAAGTAGACCGGATCGGGGAACTCCAGCGACTACGACAGTGCCGAGAAATGTGCCCGATTCGATGGCAGTGGAAACAAATAGGCTTGTCGTCAGCAGTGCGCCATTCAGATGGGTTGCGGAAACGTGGTGGGTAAGAAGCTGCGGGACGGGGCGAAATCAAAGAAGCCGGGCGGGTATCAGGACGATGGGCCGAACAGATGGTGTGAAGACCCATGTTTTCAAACTCCTGGCGGACAACTGCCTGGATCAGTGAGACCGTGACTGCAGATGTGTTGGTGGGACTGGAGTCGAAGGCAGCCGGATAGGCGGCCTCGATCTCACGCCGGACGATCCTGGTAACATCGGCAGTGGGACGAGGAGCGTCGGCACAGGAAGATGTCGCTGGGGTGTTGGGCAGACGGGCAAACTGCTGGTCAATACGTCGGCTTTTGGCGAGTTCCAGGCGGCGGCACTCTTTTATAACAGCATCCACCGTGGCTACGTTGTTGCAAACGAGCAAGTTGAAGGCGTCATCGGCAATGCCTTTGAGGATGTGGGAAACCTTGTCTGACTCAGTCATGTGGGTGTCAACTTTGCAGCACAGAGTCAAGACGTCCTGAATGTACGTGACATAGGGCTCTGTTGACGTCTGCACACGGCCGGAAAGCGCCTTCTGCGCGGCAAGTTGTTGACCGTAGGGGTTGCCGAACAAGTCTCGAAGCTGTGTCTTAAGTGAATCCCAACTGGTGAGCTCATCTTCGTGCGTGCGATACCAAACTCGAGGTGTGCCACCGAGGTAAAAGACTACGTTGGCGAGCATAATAGTAGGGTCCCACCGGTTATTGCGGCTGACGTGTTCATACAGGCTGATCCAGTCATCGACGTCTTCCCCATCTTGGCCCGAGAATACGCCAGGATCACGGGGAGCGGGGAGAGTGATGTAGGTCGGCGAAGTGGCAGCAGGGGTCGGAGCCGGCGGAGTCGGGTTGTCGTCACCGGGAGCCATGAAGGAAGGCTCGACGTACCATCCACTGCGAAGCTCCGTGACGAGGTAAAGGGAACGTCCACCTCCACCAGATATGTTACGTAGGAAGACGCAGACGAAAAGCTATGTACAAATGTATTTACAAGGAAAATACGCTGCGCTTGGCCAAGAGGCAACAGCCCGCGCAAGCTTCTAACCATCGTCGTCGTCTTCACACTGCTGGCCTTTCGTGATCGCACATATTGTGCCGTAGCAATATTGAAGGACTTCTAATGCTTCAGTGAGCTCAAGTGCGACTGACTACGAGTATTGCGAACCGGGTGAAACATGATCACTCGCTTGCTGCATGCCCTACGCGTGCTGCATGCTGTGTCAGCTCTCGGACTTCGCATATTTCATTATTGATGCAGCCGTTACGGTTTATGACCAGCGGCTGCTGTCATCAACTGCCAAAACACGTGTGGAACGCTGATAACAACGCACGCAGCTTGCTCGGACTCCCCTGCACCTCGATCCGGAGTCGATGCAGAGTCGTTAGTGAAGTCATGCTGGTTCACTCTGGTCACGTGAGGCGCGTCGGGCGGGTGGCGCGGACGGCACCTTCCGGCGCTAGCGCAAAAATCATAGCAGTGCTAGGTCTCCACACCGCCACCCGTCGACACGCGACGCAGCCTCCGCGCCTGACGCCGTACGCGCCCAGACGCGGTACGGCGCCTGCAGCCGCGTACCAGCGCGTACGTCTAGTTGGGGCTTAACGTGACCATGGCGCTGCATCGTGAGCGGTTTCATACTATTTGGAAGCGAACTAGCACTCTGTTCTGAAGGAGTATAATACCTCTGTCAGTAGTAAAAGCACTCTGTTTGGGTGAGTAAAAACACTCGCTTTGGAGGAATAGAAGTACTCGGTTTGGAGGAGGACAACCACTCCGTCTGGGACAGTACGAATACTTTTGTGGAGAGAGTTTTAGCACTCGCCAAAAGTGTACTAGCACCCCCTTGCGATGGAGTAATAAAACTCTTTCAGGGGGAGTTCTACTCCCTCTAAAAGGGGGTCGATCTACTCTAGAAAAGGGAGTGAAATATGCTACAGGCACATATTCCCTCAAAGAGAGTTCCTCTTTGTTTTTAGAGTGTACGGTAAAAATATTGACCGGTCAACAGTAGCACATTCTATTGATGTGACTTTTTTCTTGATATTTACCAAATTTTACCGGCCTATTTCTTTTCTTCGATAGGCCTCAGCCAGCGAAAATCGCATGCAAAATGTACAATCTCGAAAATGCAACATAACGTGCGCACTGTTCTTAGCATTAAAACATGTATTCTTTGAGGTCTGTCTGGACTTGCTTCTTGAGGAGAGAGTTCGCAAAGATAGGTTTCACAGGTCTAGAGCGAGCAATTAATCATGAAGAAGGAAAAGAAGAAACCGTATAATGTCTTTGGGGCAGATCGAAAAGAAAAATAAATTTTGTGTGTTATGATGTATAATTTCGTGCGCTATTGGTAACGTAAAATTATAAAGTTTCTTTTTCAAAAATGACATTTATATTTTTCACAACCTTTGATAATAGGTACGCTCTAATATTAGGTTTTGAAAATTGTTTTTTATAGGTACTCACCAGATTACAGTAATATTTATGTTCCCTCTACATGATCTCCCAGCTAACGTTGGTCAAACTCTTTACAAAAGTTGTAAAATATACGACTGTGACATCGGCCGTCTTTCCTCATAATTTCTCTTCCGCCACCAGGATAATAATGTAAAAACTATCTGTGGTGCTGAGGGGGTTTATTGAGACCATCTCACACCTAAGAGAAATGTAGCAGCAGCGCCAAGGGCTCAGAAGAATATCATGCTGACTCCAAGGGAGGCGATGGTGACGAGGCTTCCGAGCATGTCGATCTTTTTCTTTCCAAGTTGCCGTGCCATTGAACAGTACCCATCCTGGTGATCTAGCGGGAGGACGAGGTCAACGCATTCTAACGCGGCTTAAATCTGTCAACGCGCACAGCCATTCACTCGCGACGATGGAGAACTGAAGACGCCGTAACGATTTCGATCATGTAATTGAATGGAGGTATTTCCACAACCAGGCGGTATAGACCATGCTACTAGAATTGAGCTTGGATAAATGGTCATTCGCAGAAAGAGGGACCAACAGCCACTAGAGGGAGTCGATAGATAGAGTGTCAGGATGTTGGTTTACGTCGTGGTACTTTTATCGGCGGTGACGATAAGCAGATGTTGAAGAATGGGCGAGTTGTCGGCATTCCTCGGCATGTTTAGGGATACGCAAAGCCTGTGAGCACTCGTCAGGATGAGGACGGTATGGTAGAATTGTGTAGGTGGGGCGGGATGGTTCGCGGTCCTTCTAGCAGAGAGCGGTTACAATAAGGTAGTGGGTTGCGAGGCGGCCTTGTAGGCCTGTGCCATTAACCGGAGCACAAAATCCCAGTTCGAGAGGTCCGACGCAAGATGCATTGACAGCATGTCGCTAAGAGTTCTGTCAAGCCACTAGTCTGCGGATGATATGCGGTAGTCGTAAGGCCAATAATATAACGTTAAAAAAAGGGACTATACACAATAACTGAGAGGAATATCTGACCTCGATGGCTCAGCAGTTTTTTAGGCACAGCATGGAGGACAACAAATTCGCGCAGGATGGATGAAGCGCCGTCACGACCTTTTGCAGCAAGTGGTGCTTTCGGTATACCGTGTGAAATGATCCATGACGATAACGATCCAACGGTTCCCAGCAAGTGCACACGAAACAGGTGCCCATTAATGAGTGCTAACACGGACAGACCCGCGAACAGGGCAGGGAAGCAACTGCATGGGGTGGCGGGGAGGCGAGGTATATTGTTACGGCGGGAAAAGGGTACAAGGTCGTCGACGGTGATGACGACGAAGTGGCAACAGTCTCTCGGGATTCGCGGCTGCTGTTTATATACGCCGAGTAAATACACCGTGAAAATTGTTTCATACCTGTGACATTTTGATACAGGTGCGGGGTAATCAACGCAGAATCTCCATGAGCCGTCCATCTTTTAGACCAGCACGACAGTGGACGCCCAGGGACTTCAGGATGGCTCATCGCCATTCCCCTTGAACATCCCAAAAGGCCGACCGTAGAAAGATCGGTGAATTCTTTCAAAGAACCCATACTATGCCCAGACACACTTTTTCACTTACAAAGTAATTAGTTCGAAGCTTTGTGAGAGCACGACTAGCATAGGGTGGCCACGTATTCGCCAACGATACTGGTACGCAGGCCGAACACAGCTCCAAGAGCGATACCGCTCGCATCAGTGTGAACTTCTGTCAGTGCGCTTGGTTCCAATCGCGTAAAACTCACAGACGTAAGCAGCCGATAGAGAGAACGTAAAGAGCATCACATGGCACGTAGAATGTGCGTGGTCACCATGTCAAACTTGGTTTTGACTTGCGGCTTAGGAAAATTCGTAACTAAACGTCGGAAACACGAAAATAGACCAATGAAGCTACATGTTGCCTCGAATGTGGCCTGCTTCGGAAACTTCAATACGGCACGGAGTTTCGAAGGATCAGGGATATTGCCTTTTTCGCAAATAAAGTGGGCTAAGATATTCAATTTTCAAGCTGCAAATTCGTTTTCTGTGCTCGAGTTAAGCTGTAGGACTGCGTTCTACAAAGTAGTCGAAACTTATTGTAAACGCCAAAAATGGTCCGTCAAATCTGAGAAAAAACAAGTGAACCTCATGAAGGTACGCGGCCTCATTCCGCGCAAGGTGCCATTCATGGTCTCTTCGAAAGTGGCTGGTACATTCCAGTGACCGAAGGGCATAACAGTGATTTCGTATAAAGTGTCTAATGTTGCAAGCATGGTTCTTAAACGGCCAATAAACAACGCAGAGGTCGAGATTTAGTTGTGGTGTCGCAGTTGTGCGCGAGTCTGAAACGGATACGGAACAGCGAGAATTTTTCGAGATGGTGCCGTAATAGGGGAGTTACACGCGTCTGATGAACCAAACGCGCCCCTCGCTCGCATTCGATATTCTCCGTTCGTCGCCGTGTCTCCTCCTCGCAGAGTGACGCTCATGTCACGTAACAAGCGTCATAGCCAACGCGCTTTTGAACTACTGTCCACTTCCAGTTACCGCGACTCCGCGCTTCTCGGCTACCAGTTGTTGGTACTGTGCCAGCCTGTGCTTCTGCGAAGCGTGCTGCTATGCAAGCTATATCGTGTGCACGTCCACATATGCTCTTTAATATAATGGATCCGTACGCACTGGCTGTTAGCCTATTTTGCGGTAATGGGATCATCAATGCTAGTGCGCGTGCGGTGTATGCGTAATGAATAGGAATTCTGAGGAGAACGTTTGCTGCAGGGAGGTGACAGAAGTCGTTGCTAATGGAAACGATGACTGCAGGCAGCTGGTGTCGCATCGTTTCGTTTTTGCAGTCGGCACTTTTGCAGCTAAGCACTGCGCGCGGATGCTTTCGACCTATTGCAAAGCACTGTCTGACTGTTGGCGCATCTAATCGCAGCGCTAAGGACGTCTGTGTTGGAACGCGAGCTATATGGCACTTGCGTAGCGGGCAATAGATACCGATTTGCAAGTGCGCACGAGCGAGCAGTGTAACGAAAAAGAGTAGGGAGCGCGCGTACCTGCTAGCAGAATGACCGGAAGTGTTAGGTTTTTAACGCGACAGCATTAAGGAGCTCGTGTCCCAGAAAAGACGCTGTCGGTGGCGTTGGCCATGAGCGATAAATCATGGGAGGCACTTCATGAATAAAAAAAATAACTTACAAGATGGATAAAAAGCGGTACAAAAGCGGCTCTAGTGGATGCGGTGTTGCCTTAGAAACGAGCCGTAGAAAGTTATACTGCGGTGTATATGGGTAATTATGAACATGTAACTTACAGAAGTCCCAGTTACACGAGTAGCGAAGTGTGTTTCCGCTACTGCTACATTTCTTCTGCACTTTCCACACACGCAGAGCCATCTTGCGGCAAACGCAGAAGACCCCCTCCCCTCTATGTACGGCGCTGCCCCAGCAGGTGGCGCGCCATGCGCGTTGGGGCTGTGCGGGGACCGGTGCGAGGCGCGTTGCTGCCCGGACTCCCTCCCTTTTGACGACGCTTCGCCGTGCTTCCTCACGGGTTGCAGAATCAAGCGTCGTTCCTTTCTTTAAATCACTATCTGTCTCTCTCTGCCCGTGCCTATCACAACGTTTGGCTGGCGTATATCGTTTCCCCCCCTCCGAGACACCGAGTTCTTTGGTTCGTTCCGCTTGCTCAGGCGCACGTTTCGTTGCTGCGCCGAACGCTGCGTTGCTGGACGCTCACCGCGTGATTGGTGGGTGCAAACTCCGATGCGGGGCGCCTCGTAAGTGATCGCTGCGCCGTAGCGCATTGTCTTACACCCCTTGGCGGGTCGACGGGAACGCTGTCACGTTCCACTCTTAAAGGCGAAGCTTAAGCGTCCTCCAATTTTAGTTCAACCGACGGCAGTGTCTATTCCTGGTGACATTGCCAGGCGAACCCTGCTGACATCACGACGAGTGCTGAGGACCCCGAAAAAACACGGCGAGTGTAGCACGGGATTGTTTTCTCTCTTTTTTTGTGTGTGTGGTGAGCACGCGGCGCGTAGCGCTGCTGTGTTTGGCAGCGTTCACGGCATGCTTGACGGCATTCTGAACTTGACGGTCCTGTTTACTTGAAATGTTGAAAATATAATAATAGTGGTTTGGAAGTGTTGGAAGTGGGCCCTTTAACGGTCAGCGCCAACTACGGTACCTGCCAGTATCCGAAACATGAGTCGAATGACGGGGGAAAGATCTGCTCTTTGTAATCTATCGAAATAGTAAAATATACGTGTCAAAGGATATACGTCCTCGTACGCCAATTTTGTTAACTCGTCGATTATCTACGCAAAATCATTAGGCATCGTCTTTCTTTTGTTCAGATAAGAATTCGGGATGCGCAAGAAGTAGTAGAGGGCTGTGCGTCGCTGCGTTTCAGCATGTTGACCAGTTGGTTATCGATAACGCATCTTTTGTTCACGGATAAGTCGGTTAAAGACTGTCTAATCGGTGCATTGCTCGCATTGTCGAGAGCGTGTGAACCACTCATTAGACAGTTTTTGAATAGCGTTAGTCGCCTATTTACGTTAAGCGCAACCTTGTGGGACATTGCGATGCGCTTCTACACGACATTTAGTTTACCGTGTGGGAAGGCCAACGTGGGAAGGGTTAGAAGACAGAGTGCCGTCTGGTACCTTGTGGCAAATGTCTCGAAGTCCAGTCAATCCGTTAGCCGACAAGCGGTTGCTGCTATGCGGGCACGTCTAGTTTAGGCATACCGTCGTCGGAATCATCAAACATTTTCAGAAATACGATGTGCTATGCACTCGAAGCCAACATTTCATTTAGTTTAGAGGCAGCGAAAATTCATATCAAGAGTTACTGGGGATAAACGAGAGCGATAGCATAGCCATGGCAACAATTCAGGCTGAAGCGGGCAACAGGGGTGCGGCCAGGTTGGACAACACTATTTATTAGCGTGCGTAAACATTACGAGCGTTAAACTCGCTATTCATGCATCTTATCTAGGCGCACGTAAGCTGCAGAAACTCAATAACGTTTGGAGCGCGCGCAATGGTGACAATGCTATGTCTTAACGTGCCTAATGCCTCCACATTTTGTGGCAAACGCTATTCTAAACCAGTTTATTGTGCGGACCAATGAAGTCGCTGGCCCAGCCGTTTCTGCGCCCTGAACACTGTCCTTAGTTTTCTTTTAGGAGGATTTAGTTTTCCTGTCACAGAGGGCACTGCTGATGCTGCATAGGCATGGGATATTAAGATATTCAAATTAGAAAGGATATCGCTATATGCGGCTTTTTCAGACATTACAGGAGCAACGTAGAGCGCAACAACGCAACAAATGTTGCGCTACAATGTTGAGCGCAACATTTTGCGGGGTATTCTGGAAGACGAAGGCTTAGGAGACGATCACACACAGCTTTTGAGAGAGCTTTACCTATAAAATACCGTTTGGGTTGTATGAAACGGCATGAGGAGCGAGTACAAATTTAATATCAGCAATAGAATTAGGCAGGGGGTGCCCTTTATCCTGACTGCTGTCTATGATGTCTACGGTGAGGATGGAAAATGTGCTAGAGGGAAGTGATAAAGGGTTTAATCCCTCATACAAACAGGCAGGTACACTAGTCGAGCAGCAGTTTCCTGATTTGTGTTACGCGGACGACCTTGTATTGCTGGCTGACGAGCAAACTGATATGCAACTGCTGGCTGATATCTGTGGACAGGAAGGTGAGAATTTAGGTCTTCAATATAGCGTCAAAAATGAGGTGTTATGATGTTAAATGAAAACAGCGGACATACAAGTCAGGAAGTTCCTCGCACAAAATAATATAAATACCTGGATATGTAGATTAACGAAGGCACTACACACACACACACACACACACACACACACACACACACACACACACACACACACACACACACACACATATATATATATATATATATATATATATATATATATATTTATATATATATATATATATATATATATATATATATATATATATATATATATATATATATATATATATATATATATATATATATACATATATGTATATATAAACACAGGAAACAACAATAAAAGTAATGGGGCAGGGAACTGCAGTCGTAATGAAACACATCCATAGTATGTGAAAAGGTGTATGGTTGCAGCGCTTACATTTGGAAATGTGGTTGTTTTCTTGAAATCAGGGGTACAATCGGGACTTTAACCAAACGTCATTGAGATGCCTCGCATTGGGTGCTCCCGGGAAAATTACAAATCACGCAGTACCGGGTGATAAAAGTTTTGAAATGAGGGAAGCGCACAGTAGAATTTATTATGAAGAACGACTGAGGAATATGGAAGGAAGTAAGTGGGCTGGGAGAGTGTTCAGGTTACATTGATTAGGCTGGGAGAGTGCGCAGGAAAAACACTGATTCACAGTGGAGGAAAAGAACTAGGAAGCATGCCAGCAAGTATTTGGTCTTCACGGTGAGCAACATGGCAACAAAGGACGTCAGGCTGAAAGTCAGAGAGGCTGAGATAATCTCATGGGTGGCAGCAATGAAAAAGAAGCCTGTTGTGAGTAAATACTTAAGAGGAAAGACGAAATCAGGAAAGAAACATTTTATGGGAGAACAAAGCCAAGCTCATTACTTTTCAAAGCGAGGTCAAGGTGCCTTAGAACACGCACTTATAAAGCGAGATTTAAGGAGGAAGGAGAATCACGTGGTTGCGGCGGTAAAGCTAGGGAAACGATGGAACATGTTTTATTAGAATGTGAAGATATCTGCCCAGTGGTCAATTTAGTGACCTTTGGCCTCCTTGAAGCTCTAGGGTTCAGTGAGTGCAGGGTGAAATTAAACATGTCGCCAATAGAAATTACTAAGAGGCGAATAGGAAGTTTGGTGGAAGAAAAGTATTGAAGCGTCAAACAATGGAGGCGTATAAAATAAACTTGTCAATAGGGGTTCAGAAGCTTTCTTTATGGGAATTTCGCTTGTTTTTTTGTTTGCTTTTCCTATGGTAAGGACATTAGTCAATATTGTAAAAAGAACTTGTTGGAGCAGGCCACCCCCTCGTTCGAAAGGGGACGCTCATGGCATCCATCCATCAATGCATCCAGGTGAATTTGCTGGCGGTGAGGCGAAGTTGAACGCCAAGTGGGAATTGCGAAATGCCGGCTCGGCGTAGGAAGAAAAGCCAAGGCCGCCCGAAGAATGATGCGCTATTAGAAGTGCAGCCCATAGGTTGACCAGGATATACGATGTTGCAGGCCTGCAGGTATACGGAGGCTTGCGATGCTGCTCGAGTAAACCGCCACGCAGGGCGCTGCGGGCATCTATGCTTGGTCCACTTTTCCTTAGGTTACAGTGAATAATTAACATCCCGGTGGCTCGTGCAACGCAACAGTAAAAATTGCTCTAAAACGGACATGAGTGTATTATATTCGGTAGCGAAATCGGGCATGCGTGCCTAAAGGGCTCGAAAACACTATACCTTTATGGAAAAAATTATGCGCAGGCGAAACCATTAGCACCTGCGGCACCTAATAGTCAGTGCCAGAGCGATAGGCGGTCATCCAAACTATGTTTTTTTTTGGAACGGGGCAGTCACCAGCTGTTGCGAAATAAATGGTTGTTTTTTTGGGGGGCTTATGAGTGCAACGTTAGTGTGTATGCGTCACTTTGGCGTCGTGGCTTTTCTCAGTTCGATGACATTGCTAGATTGGCACGTAAAATAGGCACAGCCCTAAAATTTTTTACCAATAACGGAGGGTTATTTGGAAAAAAGACTTGCAACTAGAGATAAATGTTTTTCTTTTGTCTCGTCTCATAATGCCTAATCAGTGGATAAACGTCATATCAAATGGGGCATTTTCGAAGTTGTTGTGACGTCGCGTGGCAGACAGGCGAAGTTCTGGTGCCCGACAAATTTTGACCAAAGGGCAGGGCCAGTGGCAGGAATGGAATAGAAACAGATTGGAATCGGTTTACGTTTTGGCGCCCATAATCTGATTCAGATTTTGTGCAAACACATTCAAGAAACTCTTCTGTGTTTTAATAATAGGAACGCCTGGGGTCGATTTATTATGACAAGGTCCGCATCATCATTTATTATAATTCTCAGCGAAAAAAAATCTCGCGAATGCCACGGAAGACGACAGACAGCGCGAATGTCTGTTGAGCCATGCATTCCCTTGTGTGCAAATTTTTCGTCTGCCAAAGCATTTCCTCTTATTACGCTCAACAACCTCTGCTCAATACCGCCTATGCAAGTTTTTAGTATGACTAGGCAAAAACGTGCGATGACACACTTGTGGATTTAAGAGACGAAATCAGCTTGCAGTTCAAGAACACGTGCATGCCCTCTCGTGAGTACGATTGACCAGGGGCTTAAGCAAACGCCACGAATATAGCGTTTCAAAGGAAAACGTTACTGTGAGTCACAATTTGATTTATTTTTTATTCTCTAACCATAAAACTTATTTTTCGCTGTTGTTTTCTTTACATAACTTGAAAATGATAGTGCGTAGTATTTGCTACAACAACCCGGTTATAATCGCGGACAATACTTTGTGGTGACGAAGAGATATCTATGGGTGCTAAGCGTCTGCACGGGTGTTACCGTGCCATGAAGTGCGGGAGCGTCTTACAGCGCTTTTGGTATCTTGGGCAGATACTGATCGGCATAGCTTCCACTCGATGCGGATTCGCATAATCACGGACATGATAAATAATGCCGAAAAATAAGTAAGCTTTACCACTCACTTCTGTATTTTGTCTTAGTTTGTTGTTGCAAATCAAGTGCTTATGTTTTGTCCTCCGCAGATTGAAGTATCACGGATAGAATTGTGATTCTTCTTCGAGAAGCACGCTCAATTGAGCGCACATTATTTTCGTAGCTCTTGCTCCATTGGTACAGAAAGATTACCGCCAGCATTCAACCTTAACGCAAACGACACAATACAATTAGTTTCGATAATGCATTCCAATCGAGAAAGACAAGCAATGGATAGCGCCTGCTTGTTCAAGCTCACAAGGTGATTGCCCCCAAAATAGTGATTACATAACTTCCTGCTACTGGTACTACTAGTTCTTGAACACGTAGGTTATAAATGAAACCAATTATTACAATCTAAACAAAATGGCTGATGATCACCGGGATTGCTGTTCATCTCGCAGGTCCTAAGGCGAAGGCAAGAGGTCCTCAACGATACGGTAGACTCTGAAAACATTGCCGACTTAGGGGGAACAACGATGGCGTACTCCGCGTTTAGGTCGCTGCCGGCCTCAAAGAGAGAAACTACGCTGCCTGGCGTCACCATGACAGCGAACCAGCTATTCTTCGTCGGCCATTGCACCCCATGGTGTGAGGAACAAACAACGAAACCACCGCGCTGGCTCTCTGGCCGCAGTAAATACGCACCTGGCCGCTCTCGGTGCATCGTGCCACTCATGAACATGCCCGAGTTCTCGGATGCTTTCCACTGCAAGCGGGGGTCGTACATGAACCCGTCAAACAAGTGCAAGTTCTGGACCTGAAAGTGTGACAGCCAACGCGTTCGTTGTGTCATTTTCTACGTGTGGTTCTATATAAATTGTAGGTTCTGTCGGTAGTAGAATAGATAAGGTTGCCAACCCAGCTTTTGTGCGCCTGTGCACATACACTCGCCTGTGTGCGTTTCTCGCAACGCAGCTGCTCGAAAAATGGAATAACGTGTGGATAGTTTTGTCATTGGTGGTAATAGCGGCAGTACACAACTAACCCCAACTCAGTCAAATATACCATGTTTTGTTTTGAAAGCTCTCTTGGAACGCTATCTGAAATCATTTTCCCACTCGTTTAAAGAAGACCCGCCGCGGTTGCTCAGTGGCTATGGTGTTAGGCTGCTGAGCACGAGGTTGCGGGATCGAATCCCGGCCACGGCGGCCGCATTTCAATGGGGGCGAAATGCGAAAACACCCGTGTACTTAGATTTAGGTGCACGTTAAAGAACCCCAGGTGGTCAAAATTTCCGGAGTCCCCCACTACGGCGTGCCTCATAATCAGAAAGTGGTTTTGGCACGTAAAACCCCATATATTATTATTATTATCGTTTAAAGAAAGAAGTAAAAAGCAAAAAATGTAACCTTCACGAAGTTTCGGATATCGAAATGTTTCCCACGAAGAAATACTCACGCATTTGAAATGTTTGCGCGGTCATATCTACCAAAGCGGCCATGCGGCAAAGTAATAATAATATATAATATTTGGGGTTTTACGTGCCAAAACCACTTTCTGATTATGAGGCACGCCGTAGTGGAGGACTGCGGAAATTTTGACCACCTGGGGTTCTTTAACGTGCACCTAAATCTAAGCACACAGGTGGTTTCGCATTTCGCCCCATCGAAATGCGGCCGCCGTGGCCGGGATTCGATCCCGCGACCTCGTGCTCAGCAGCCCAGCACCATATCCACTGAGCAACCACGGCGGGTATGCGGCAAAGTCATGCATACAAAACGGTCAGTAGAAATGAGATAACCTCAAAAAAAAAAACGAAAAATGCTCACATTGCAACATTACAGACGAAGCACTAGTGTATGTGAAATATATGGCTTAATTCGTTAGTGCACTTAAAATTGGGCATGTGGGTTGCCGATGCTCAAACATTGTGACACATACTCGAGGCGTCTCCTGATTGTAACGTCGCTGATGCATCGCAGCAATCTGTAAGGTGCAAAGTAGTCTTTGCTACAGTTTCTCGCTTATATTGGGGTGGCGAGCAGTTGTTTATGCTCAGAGGTTGCCAAGACAATATGCAACGCCTTTTTGACATCCGTTGGAGAAGCCACTCAAGATTCTCTGCTTGTATGGTTAGGGCTGCGTTTATCACCGTCTGATGTGCACAAGTTCTAATTCACGGACTTCTTCGGCCTGATGATCAAGTTTCTCGATATACGGGATAGCATTGTTCTGATTGTTGGACGGAAGCACAGTGTTCCGAATCGGGCCACCGATGCTAGTAAAGTCGATATTCGCCATCTTAGTCATGTACCCACCTTTTTGACTAAATATTACCGGCCTACCATCTGCTAACGTAATGCTCAAAATGTTTTGAACCATCACTCATTTCGCAGACCGTAGATATCTTTAAAGCAACGTTGTTATACCCAAATATTCAGTCCCGTTAGGTCATTCATGACAGAACACACATTCTAGATTGTAATTTCATTCTAGCAATGGTTAGCATGGCTTTATGGCTCGATAATACCCACAAGCTGCACTTTAAAAATTGTTTAGTCGCCTGGCGATTTCCTTCTCATAATCAGGTACATTCCCGGTCAGCTCCTGGGACGTTCCTCAATTTCGCCTACTAAGGAAATTCCGTAGGAAGAGATTGATATTTGAAGCTTTCAAGCGGGAGCTGCATGAATAGCTTCTTAGGCCCACGCAGTGCTGGAATTTCATGCGAAATCCCGTGTAAAGCAAGGGGAAAGCGAACAGGCAGTGAAAACCTGGGAAACAAATTATCACGGTGCTTGAAATGCAGTGTCTTATATGACCATGGATTTAGTGCAATGATATGAATGGGTGACATAATCGGACTAGAAGTGCTTAGCGGTGCGACGCATTCTGCACAGAAAAACGCTACTTTATCCATATTGAGCATGTAGTTTTCCTGTGCTGTTTTAAGTGCACATACCAGCAGTGACTCACTCAAGTCCAGACAATTTGCGTGCATGAGCCGAAACATTCCCGGTGCCTGCAGAGCTTAAGAAGAGAAGCCGTGCGGAACGCGAGAGCTAGAAACGGATAAAAGAAATGTAGTTTGTCTTTGAAAAAATGACCGTACCCCAAGAGGTGAAAGAAAATCAGAATGAGCCGCGACAAGAAGGCAAGTAAAAATTGCTGTGACATGAACAAAATCCGAAGTCCCGTGCCGAGGAAATTGCCTTGGTGAAATCAAGTGAACCTTGTTGTCTTATTTGACCTCGTGCATAAAATATTTGTATTTGTAAGAAAGTCAGCCTGGGGCACCGTTTACTTGGCGATGATACAGAAAAACTTTGTAGTCCACTCAACCGAGCATCATTTGAACCACTACGTTCTATATAAACATTGCGTCGTTATTCTTACCGCTAACAATGTCTTTAAACTAGCAGTACCTAATATTGTATAAGTAGCAGCTATTCTTGTACTCACCAAACATTGTTACTGTCTAGTTTACCTGAGCGGAGTTTATATTCATTTTTTGTTTGTGCCTTAGCTAACATTGTATAATAGCAGCAATAAATATTTCCTTTTTTTCTTATAACATACTAGATTCTTGTAACATGTTCAAGCTGTTCTTACCATGCAACTCGGCAATGGTTGTTGTCTTCAGGGTAATATAAAAGAAAAAAATATTTCCTTTCACAGAGACGACCTATTCCTTCGATTCATGGCCAAAAATAGCTGGAGATGTTATTACTGCAAATTCATTTATGTGTAGATGGAGCTACAAGAAGCTGTAATCCCGGAAACGTAGCTGCCAGTTCGTCTCTTCTCGATTCCGCAAGCATTTCATGAGCTGCGACAGATATAACTCCCTGCTCTACTTCCTGAAATTCTGGTTTGAAAAGTGTAGTCCATCCCTTTATTGATTTCGCGTCCCTAAAGGTGTCATATGCGACGCCATATCATCTACGATGGTGTAGAGAAAAGGTTCATGTAAGACACAACATACAACAATGAACTCTGTTACTCCATAAACTGATTCAAAATTCGCATAAGGAAGCTGCTAAACCCTACGTTCCAAAAGACCACATGCAATATCTATTATAGGCCTGGCAGATCTGCCTGTTATTTAGGCCACTGAAAACGGATTATGTTAGCATAATTATTATTTGGTGGTAGAAGAAACTTATCATAGGCGGTACCTGCGAGCAGGTGTTCTTATAGCGAAGCTGTATAGGGCTAGCCGATTCTTCCGTCCGTTCGTCTGTCGCCTGCACGCCGAAAACTCCTCCTGCACAACCCCATGCGCGTGCGCAGAAAAAAAAAAAACGCGCGCGATTGGCAGCACCAGTAGGGACGTTGCTGTCTTCCGTCGATGCCGAGTGCGCACACAGCAGTTTATCTCCTGCCCCGTAAAGGGTAGGCCACGCGTCATACGTAACCCAGAGCAGCAGGCAACTTTCGATCAGCAACGCCGCGAGCAGAACCGAAAACGAGCTCCTCTACGCCGTGCCAATGCTGCAGCCCAGGCGCAAGAACAGGCTCGTGCAGCCGAGCGCAAGCAGCAACTGCGTACCGAGGATCTAGCAGCCTACCGAGCCGTCCTTTAATGAACTATCAGGATTTAGCCAGTGATAAAAACCGGCATAGCACGTTCCAGCTTCGCTCGCTAGCTATGTGTGCAGAGGGCCTGGGCGGTGATATTATTTTTTATTTATTCAGGACGCCACTAAAGGCCCTTTAACTGAAGCAAATGTTCTTGCACTTCACATGTAACTGGCCGTTTTCAATGAACCACAAGTAGTCTCCAGGCACCAGTGTCTCGAATTTTTCTAGATATATATCTTCTAGATATATTCTTGAATATATCTTAGAACATTCATCTGGGGTCATATAACTCCAGCATAATAGCTGCGGCTGAAACAGCCCTGAGAAGGAGGATGAAAAGAATGACGTGCTACACCCTCTTTTTTCTTCACGTGCTTTGCCACAAAAATGCTACCGTACGTCGGGTGATATCGTTTGTGCAATGGTTAGGACGTTTTCGTGCGCGTACTCTCACGACTCGAGCAGTTTTTCCAGTGACGAGTTGGCTGCGTTAACGCACGTTTTTGTCCGACACGATCAGGCCACAAAACTATGTAGCCTCCTTACAGGGGACCCTACAAAATCTTGTGACATTGTCCAGGCGGCGTAAAACTTAAATTTTTTTCATTCTGACTTCATTCCAACCTTGTTACGTCACATTCACGTAACCGCAAACGCAAGCACCTGGCGGGGCCCGCAGCGTTGTTTGAACAGACCAATTAAACTCTCTGCTCGTTTATAGGACGTCATTTTTGCTTGCGTCGAAATCAGAACGCATTGTGATCTCCGCAGGTTTTTCTTGTCTGATTAGTTGACTAGAGGTGATGAGCGCGCCCAATAGGGGAGGGTTTCAGTGAGTGCGAGCTAGCTCAGTAAAGTACATAACCCGGTGAGGAGGATAATACCGGCCTGTGATTGGTCCTCTTCTCTTTGGTTAGTTTACGGTGGCTAGTCTCTTAAAGCTGCGGCATGCACGGAAGCGTCCGAATGCTGGTAAAACGGATCCTCAGTGAAGAATATTAGGCAGAGCGATGTTGTATACGTGCCCGAGGAGCTAGACAACATTTTACTATTGCAGCGACCGTCCGTCACTATTGGTTGGCCCCACGTCCGGGGAATTGCATTGCCTGGCATCCACGTGGGGGTCAACGCTTCCTGCTCTTTCTTGGAAGTGAGGTGGCTGCCCGACAGGGGCGTCACCACTGTCGCTCGGCAAACCTGCTTTTACTGCAGAACAAGGCCAGTCCACTCCCCGTTCTCAATCTGTCAAAATGTGTATTACTTGCATCCGCTAGGCCGAGCTCCTGACACTAACACTCAAGAATTCTTACAAGCAAACAAATTTATTCTCCCCTGCCGCTCTGATTAGCACGTGACAGCATGATTGGCGGGCAGCCTTCGTTTATTTTCTGCGGAACTGAATAGCCTCCAGCATTAGCGAAAAAACCGCGGTATACTTCGGCGTACTAATACGAGTCAGGGCGCAAACGTCAAGATCCCCTCTCCCCACTGCGGTGCACCTGTTCTTGGCACTTGCACTCCGCCTCGTAGTTATGCCCTCTCCACATCGCTGCGCCCGCGTTACCGCGCCTTTTCCCATGAAAGCCTCGACCAAGAACAGCTTCGCTGTTAAGACATCGATTACATGTTCTCCACGCAAATATCCATTGCTGGAATGAAATAGTGCATTTTGTACATTTATTTCCACATTTTAACGCGATAGCCTCGAGGAGCCCGTGTAGCAGAAAATCCGGTGTCGGCATCGTAGTCGGCGTCGCATTGGGCGTTGGCGTTTAGTCAGCGAAAATTGGCCTATATGTTATTTTCTACACGGCCCTAAAGTCCTTCTACAACTAAAGTTGCTTATATCTTGTCTGATACTCTTGTCAAGCGGGCAAGTTAAGCGCACTTACGGGAAGTGCACTTCGGGAACTGAGTGTCACTTTAGGCTACGCTGTGCTAAACGGGAAAACAGAGCGCACTCGCAGCAAATAGAAATTGGCGCGAGACTAAAGGCGCACTTTTTGAAGAAGATTAAAAAGATACTCCTAAAAAGTGATAGTTTAGCGTTGCATTATAAATTAAAACAAAGTGAGTCTATTTATCTCAACAGTATACGAAAATATTTAATATTATCAGAGTGTTGCAAGTAAATGCCGGCCAAGACGAATGCCTTGCACAACCCAGAACAACAATGGTGGCGTGCGACAAGGCGGCCTTTCATCCTGCTAGAATAGAATATGAGCGCTTTCTGTTCTGATTATTTTGTTGAAATTTATTGAAGAACTAAAATGAACTTCTGTGTGCTTTTTTCTATGTCACTGAAAGTGCAGGCGGCGAGGCTACGCATTCCGCAAAGTGCATTTAAACCGAGTGACACACTGCTTAACTGCACTTACCTTGCGCGATTGACAGGGGTATTGCATTCTTTACAAAGCTATTCCTCGGGATCTTGAGAAAAAACAAATGTGATGAAAAAACCAGTGACAGCGCAGGCCTTTCATGTTCAATCTTCTTAGACTGAAATAGTAAAAGTGCGAAGCAATACCAGAAGATCGCTCAACGGAAGAGGCCGCGCGTTTTCCCCAGAAAGCTCGCCTTCGTGCATAGCGTTTGCCACCAGCATTTCCCGTGAAAGACTACGGTTACTGAAGGTGCTTTCACCGGAAAGTGGGATAAACAGTCGGAAACCTTTGAATCCTATCACGTTCCACTCTTAAAGGCGAAGCTTAAGCTTCGTCCAATTTGGTGACGACCGTTGTCTAACCCCTATAGCAGGAACACAAGTATGAAACAAGGCACGTTCAACTAGGAACCAGCGTATCACAGCCATCGCAGACGGAGAGGCGGCAGCATTGCCTAGGCTTCTTTTTGCAGCGAAGCTGCTTATGGCTAGAGTTCCGTGCACTTTCTTTCTGCGTCAACAAATACTCAGGTCCCACGGGAACGTGGTCGGGCTAGTGCTCGCAAGTTCTTCGCCTTCTTCCACAACTGGCTCGTCAGCGTCCCTCCGATATGCATTTTGACTACATTACTCCCCAATGGGCACCATTTTCATGATCAGTAGACTCCGTGGCCGATTATAATGTTTCGCAAATATTTGCCCCTGTGCGGCCCGCGTCGGCTATGTCTACGTTCGCATCGCCATCTATTTGTCGGGGTTCCAAGCGCTTGCGTGTCTAGTTTCCTCTCCTTCCGCTCTTCCGTGGTAGCGGTGCCGTCAAAACGTCACGCATGTCTAGTTTCCTACGGCTCGTCAGCGCGGTGGTTCCGTCGTCCACACGAATACTTATAAAGAAGGAGAAAGGCAAGTTGCTGGCTCTCCATATTGAATTTCACTTCTGCCGTTGTTATGGGGCGGATGCGTATCGTCCGGAAACCCGAAGTGCAGCGCGTCTAAGTGCTAAGCAGCTTCGCTGGTCATTAACCTTTACAAAGTAGAATGGCTCAATGTTTCGTCGATTGCCTACACCGATGATATACGGCTGGAATACACGATGCCTATTAGCCTAAAGAGTGTGGGAAGTTCTGGTGCTTTAGAAGACGGGGTTAGGATGGAAACAGCACGTTTTGGCTGAATCCGCAGACCTAGTTTCCTTATTCTAACGTCCTGTATTTCTTGTACACCGGACTCTGCGCTAAGTATTTCAGCTATCCCATGCATCACGATTGGAGCCTTATGCGTGTATATGTGTGTCACCGCCGCCGCTTTGACCTCAGGATATTCAACATGCGAGGTGGCGGAGAAGGGAAAATAGCCAAGGACATGCTAGTATGAGGAGACAGGTGCGCCAAGTGGGCCATAGTAGACCGCAGAATGGAAAAGACCGTCATAGCCTAGTGAGTGTTCGAGCCGTGCAGAAAAAGTAGACATAGCGTACGAGCGTCGGAATAGTTGTTGAGGCTGAAAAAGAAAAAGTCGCAGTTTCGCCCGAAAGCCGAAGTAGCAATTGCGATAGCAAATTAGCATATAGCTACACGAAGTAGAGTAGTTTGATCGGCCGTATAAGCTTGCAAACATTCGCTTACTAATTAAATGTATAGTCATGCTATCTCGTTATAGAATAAATTACCACAAGAAGTAGTGAACGCTAATACCGCACAATCATTCGTTCATCTTGTAGATTTTTTTTAATTAACAGTGTCCTGTAGACATAGATGGAAATTATTCCATTCTCGTGTGTGTGTGTGCTATTACCATAAGGTGAAATGTTGAATGCAGAGAACTGTTTTGTGTGCAGGTATATTGCTGCTTTGTTTTTGAGTGGTTAGCTACAACTACTATTCCTGCTACATATTTATTGTTGATAATTCTGAATTGCAGATGCTTATGTCCCTGTAATTTTCCTTTATTTTCTGTATTTTTCGATTTCTCGATTTCTAGTCTTGTTTATTACCATTGAGTAATGAACAAGGCGCTTGTGTCCGAGTAGTGCCTGCAGTATTTGTGAAGGAAAATTTACATAAAAAGATCAACAAGCGCTGTGTCACGAGCGCACAGGTTAACAAGGACACATCTAACTGGATGACTAGGGAAACGGAATGTGAAAACGCTGGAGTAAGGCATCGTGATAGCAGCAGAGATCTGATTTAACTTCCTACCCATTCCCGATCTGTGGAAGCTCTCATTCATAATTACTTAGCTTCACTACATAAACACCGTTTGTGTTTATTTGCGTGGACACATAGTTGGAAATTTCTCGGTACTTGTCCGGATGAGCCTGCACCCTGCGTTTCAAGGTTTTCATTTAAATAGGGGGTTATCAGATTATTTGCATTTGTGCAGTCTGGCGATGAGGGTATCTGGGAAGTGGCACTTGCGGCATTGTGTGGCACTTGGAGCTTGTAATCTTGCACTTATGGAGTCCAGTCAGAGTCCACCTATCAAGAGGCCTTTGGCCAGAAGTCATTCATTTTTGGAAGCTGTGGGCCCATGGCTTTGAGCAATGCAGGCATACAGCCGGCCGACCTGCATCGAACAACTCGACATAGGGGTGCACCATCTGGTCGCGCCAGTACTGTTCTGCCTGGCGAACCCTGGGAACAAATCATGCTTCACTGGCAGACGTACAGCTGTCGAGTTCTATTAACGATCCTGACAGATAAGGCGTCACGAAGAGTCCACTAATTCAGGAAAGGGCTATTATCGAGGACCCCCATGGAAATGGCGTCGAGATCAGGCTCGGTTTGCCAAGTGGTTGCCTCGTATGCGGGGTGGTGGTGCAACATCCATCAAAAAGGTAGGACATTCGGTGCGGGATGGTTCGGCGTTTGTGATTAGCTGAGAAAAAGAACAGTGAATTCTCTCGATCAGCGAAATTGTCAAATAAACTGGTTAAAAAGCGGATCTGCCCTGCTGAGAGAAGAGGCTTCAAGGTGCAAACACTTTAGCGTGTAGTGTGTTCCGAGAGCTATGGAGCCGTTGTAATATTCGATCATGTACAATCGTACATACATCTTTTTGTAATATCTTGAACCCCACTTGGGACCTTTCTTTCTCCCGGTACTTGGAACGGCACGATCCATGTAACCTCCGTGGCCGCACGGATCCCGAGCTTCATAACAGTGTTTACGTGTTTGCAGCAGAATTGGACATTCTCAGCATTTTGCAAATGTTGGGCGGGATATTCCTTGCCATCTGGCTTTGTAGACATCCCCAGATTCCCCAACCGCAGATCCTTAGTGGGTCAACGGACCATGGTTATTTCATTAGGCTTGATTATCTACATCATTGCGCAACCGGTTAAAATATACAGCATGGCACTTAATCACTAGCTCGCCACTAGTGGGTGCCCTACGTAAAAGCGTTTTGATACACTAACTGGTCTCTACACGATAGAGCACACACCGACAGCAGCCATATAGGACTGCTATTCGCAACGCGCACAGCAATTGGTCCGGCACCGGTTAAATTATCTTGGCGATAATGATGACGTCAAATTGTCGCTCATGCCCCCGACGTTTGTGGAGCCTTCAGCCGAGATAAACATTCTGCTTGAAAAATCAGAACCAGAAATTCTTAATATCTGAATGTTCGCAATTAATCTGTCAAAATTCTTGGATTCTTAGGAATGAAAACTTGCTAAAGTAATTCCGCTTTTCTTTATTCGCTTCAGTGCCACGCGGGATAATTCAGTAGGAATTTCAATATAACCTTGCAGGCCTGTTAAGAAGCATGAATGTGGATATTTTTGGTGGTATCACATCAAGTTTTCTCGGGTACATTCTGCTTAAACTCATTAAAATCATCGTTACATGAATTAGCAACTATATTTCAGATAATACAATAATTTACCCAAGGCAAACTGGCTTCAGATCTGGCTACTCGATATGACACGCAGGTTAAGTTAGAGTAGCAAGCAGCTTGCGTGGTGCTTAAGAGAATATTTTGTATTAGTGACTCGATATCTAGCTAAATCGCATGATTGTGTTGGGCAATCCATACTAATAAAGCAGTTGCTAAATTACACTTTTCTGGTAAAAAAAATACCTCATGGGTTTCACACTTTCTGAGAGATACTTCTATTTTGTTTAAAGTGGTTGGTCGTCGTCTACAGGCATAAGGAGAAGCTATGTGTGCCATAAGAGCATGTTTTCTCATTTTTACTTAAAGAAATGAAGGAAGAAAACTCCTTTGCTATGCGCCAGAATATTTATTTGCGAGTTTTGTCAGTTGGTGAGGCCTTCTTCGCATTGGATAAGTACATCCATTCACTTTATGAATCAATCCCATGGTCCAATCCAATCAATCCAATCTATCAAAATACGACTTGAGAATATACGAATATCTTGAACATCACGTAATGTGCGCCACCAGTGCTTCCACCTCGTGTTCCTGCTTACGCCTGACTGATGTATAATCAAGAGTTCATTCCCTTGATAGATTATCCTACATAGCTGTCCATAACATATAATGCTACGCTTAATTGGCAGTCACATTGATCAATTCGCTTCTAAGGCAGCACTTGCGAAGGGTTTTTATGTAAAGTAAATAATGGATTCTCCGGATTGCAAAGAAATACCCTAATATTGTATACAATATGTTTGTGTGTCACTTCATTGAATTTAGTTGCATCTTAGATTTGACAGCCCAGCTTAAGAAATGAAGCGACCTATACTTTGAGAAATGAAAACTTGACGCTTGTGCGTTGAACACAGTATATTTGTCGCAAAAAAAACGTTTTCTATATAGACGCGCGAAAACCATGTTTGCAAACTAAGTTTCACATACTTGCAATTCAGATGCTCCTAATTATTGCGGGAACAGCAGGCTCCCATAGTCGAAGACAACAGTACCTATTCCTGCTCTGCCTTTTTCACTGCTGGCTACTATGCAGCTCGTTATAGAGCCATTACCGTTATATTTATAATTCTCCTCAGGCACAATGCGTCTCTATTTTCGTTATGGTACAAAGAACATTTTCTTAATCTCGTTGTTTAAAAATACATCACCATTAGTTTTGCATTTGTGCAACCAAAATGAACACTATTATATGTCCAGATATTTGACGTCTTGAATATGAGCCACGGAAGAAGAAACATTTAGGAGAGGGAACTCCGCTCTATGCGGCGACCAGAAAAGATCACAAGCCCGCGGAGCCGTTATCGTGCTGGCGGCGCCTGGTGGCCTGGAAAGAAATTACCGCTGTTGAGAGCGCGCCGGAGCAGCCTGCCCGGGCGCCGCATTTTTTTTTTTTCGCTGCGGCTCCTACGACGCGCCGGATGGCGCCGCCACTGTATACGGCCCCATCGGCGCATACAACAATTGTGACCTTAGCTGGTCGCCCGCGCTCGCTCGCGCTGACGGGAGTTTCACCTCCTAAATGTCTTACTCCGTGATATGAGCGTGTCAGTAGAATTAGGCATTTGAATTGATTTTGATTGAGCCCACATGAATATTAGACTAATGTGTAGCCACCTATAGTGTAGTATGGTGTAGCCATATGGAATTGTCATGTGTAGGGTAAGGTGGATTATCGGGGCACAATTAGAGTTATAGAACGGGTACGGAAGTGGAAGTTGCAGGTGCAAGTTGGAATCAGCTAGCGCAAGACGGGGGTAGTCTGAAATCGGTAGGGGAGGCTTCCCTCCTACAGCGAACATAGATTTACTATGATGATGATGATAATGTAAAAAAGGTAAAATCGCCTGTCACAAAATGATTTCTATTACGTAGGCTGAGTAAGCGTTCGTCTTGTTCTGACAGGTATACATCACGTGCGTTGGGAGAGCAGTACACTGCACAACGAACAAATCTAATACCAAGGCACACGATCAAAAGCGAACATTTATGATAACCGAATTTATCTCAGGTTGTAACATCGACTGAATGCTTTGCAAGGAGAGTCACGTCTCTTCTTCGAGAGCCGCTGTCACGTAGATAGTACAATTTCCATAGCGCGAATATGCCCAGGCAGCACACCAGCATTGGTCCAACCATGGCCCAATGCTGGCAGAAATTGGTACCAATGTTGGACCAATGTTGGCATATTGGCAAAGTGCAACCCAATCCAATGCTGGCCCAGCGTTAAAGCCAAGATTGGACCAAAGTTATGCCAATGCAGCAGCCATTGTGCTGCCAGCGTAGGACCAGCGTTAAAGCCAAGATTGGACCAATGTTATGCCAATGCAGCAGCCATCGTAGGACCAGCGTTAAAGCCAAGATTGGACCAATGTTATGCCAATGCAGCAGCCATCGTGCTGCCAGCATAGAACCAGTGTTGAGCCATATCCTTGCCATTATTAATGCTAGCTTTGAGCCAATGCCCTTTGCATGACGAATATTCTAGCTATGGTGGCTTTAGAGCACGCACACATTCTTACCGCAAACATTTTGCTAGCGGCATTTTTTGTAGCAATTGTCCCCTTACCGTCTTCCTCAATAGTAGCTAGGAAAGCTCGACAAAAAGATGTCAAGAAGCAGAAGCCATATATGCTTGCAAATAATAATAAAAGAACACTGAAATTGACGTTTATGACAGTTTATTTGCGAATAAATTTTCACAAACAGGCATTTTCCGTGGACCTAGATGGGTGACGCTCGGTTATCTTCAAACAGTTTATTTACAGGCACTGCCCTCATGATAGGAATTGGGCAAGGTGCCGAGGACGGTGGGCTGGCCAGGGGTTTCAGGGCAGGGAGCTGACGTCGGTAGGCAGGTTTGTCAGTGCTTGGATGACAGCGGGCTTATCAGGCCCCCGAGGACCACGATAGCGTGGTGGTTTCGTTGATATTGCTACCATATCCCATAGCGACTTCACCATTAGTTGGAGGAAATGCTTGCACTGTAAAAGAAAAAGAAACATTATCATAGATGTTGGTATGAATAATGTATGTGGGAGCGTTTTCATTTGAAAAATCGCCATACTGAAACAATATTATAAGTCTGAGCAGAGAGTTCGAAGGGGTGAATCAAGAAACTTTCTTGCAAGAGATTTGTCACGTAACACTTCTTAATATTTCGGCATATATGGCATACCTTGTACAAGGTGTAACGTAATATTTAGAACAGACATAAAATGCGCAGGATCCGTCCGTTTCTTTACAGCCCACACCTAGTCAGCGTAGCACTATATAATTAAAAAATCGCAGCAAAACCTGCTGCAGCACAAAAAGCCTAGTTTCAGACTGTGTAGACACAATGCGGCCTTCATGCGAAATTTTTAATGTGGAAACCGAGAAGTTCCGTCAGGAAACACTAGTAAAAGAGGCATTTATTATACGAAAAGAAAGAAATACTGTCAGTTGGAAATGATGCTTGACCTATAACAGTGAGAAGAAGCGTGGTTCCTCGGTATCACTAGCAGGATCAGGCCGCGCGCGTGGCTTGATAAAATCACAGTCCTGGAATTTGGGTGAAATTCACAGAGATTTACACGTGGTTCTACTCCAGGCACTATTCAAAGGCTGCAAATAAAAAGAGCGATTTAATTACAGGCACTCTACATTAGCCAGGCCTGTTTCAGTAATATATATAACGCGTGATATTGCTTGGGTGATATAGCTTGGGTGATATTGCTCCTTATAAAACTTATAACATGCGCAAAACAAATGCACTCACCATTGTAAGATCCATGCTTCTTTGTATCCGAGTTCATTCCACATCGAAGACGGTGGCCACGGGCGCCGACTTTTTTTGTAATTGTTGTTTCGTCTATATTAATTATAACACTCACAAAAATTCGTGGCCACATTGCTGCGTATTTCAACATGTAGGCTTCTGAGTAGGAATGACGAGCGCAAGCGAGCACTTTTCACGAGAGGAGTGCACTGGCAAGAACGGACAAGACGGCAAGCACTCAGGCCGTGTTGCACCCAGTCGGCGTGCTAGCGACGCATAGAAGGAAAGAGTGAAAGGAAAGGGTGAACAAAGAATACGGCGTAAACGCCACTTTCCCCCGCTGATCATAGCCCGACCGCATTTTGGGGGGACGGCGAGGGAGGGCGACAAGGAGGACAATAGTGACCCCGCCGCTTTCCCCCATGCTTCCGAGAGCACCCAATTCGACACAGCAGCTTAGGGCTGTCTGAACGCTTGACTCATAGCATTGACCAGGCTCACCTGGGCGCGTGGGGGAGAAGCAAGGGGCGGCTGAAGGACGGAAAGCTAGGCCGAAAAAAGAAATCCGGAATGCGTCGTGCCTACTAATGGCAAAGACAAGAGGTTGTTGACACGCAAATGCCAAAACATGCAATTAATTTTTTTTCCGCCAGGGGCATTCATACAAGGAGCTTACTACACATGCACGAACAAACAAATATATTATAACAGGAGCATGATGATTATGTCGCCGCAACATGCCATGCATGCTAAACAAACAAATAGTTTCTCTAATACATATGCGCTCCATCTCGATGCAATATAAAATGGTTCCATCAGCTCTGAGGCACTGTAATTCTCGATTCTCCTCAGAATCCTGACCCACTAAAGCCCACGAGCGTACATGCAAAATATACAATGCGCAGGCAAATTCTCAATACCGTTGCTTCTTATGGAAAGCTCAAGTTCTTATTCACGATCAATAAAGCAGCGGCTAAATTTATGCGACTTCCCCTGCTTGCTACGTGGTACACTGGCTTATCTCTTTAGGGGACGCATTTCGGTAAATTAGAAGTGCAATAATGGCGGTGTACCATTCATGGAGTTGACATGGGAGAACATATTCCTGGTTCCTGCACAGTGTGCCTGTGATCAGTGCGTTAGTTTTCAAAACACGTTGTTCAATCTCAGCAAGTTGTAGAGCACTAAAAGCCGACAAGGCGAAAATTGGCTTATTACGGGCCAATGTCCTCCAAAGAAAGCAAACTAGTAACCCATATTGGCAAATCCATACGAAAGTCGGTCCAATAATTCCCGCCTTGTTGAACGGCAGTGCCAATATTGTTTATTGACTGTGTAAACTGGGCCAACATTGGATCTCTATCAGAATGGCACAGCCAATATTGTTTACTGACTGTTTAAACTGGGCCAACATTGGATCTCTATCAGAATGGCACAGCCAATATTGTTTACTGACTGTGTAAACTGGGCCAACATAGGATCTCTATCAGAATGGCACAGCCAATATTGGCGCCACGCTGTTTACCTTGGGCCATAATTGGGCCAGGAATCAGAATGGCACTGCCAATATTGGAACCACGCTGTTAATCTTAGGCCGTCATTGGGCCAAGAAGTGCCAATATGTTTCCAACGTTGGCCCAACCTGACGTGCCGCCTGGGTGTGCATGAGCCGAAGTGTGAATAATTCAGGCAGGCATGCGAGTCATATAAGAATAACAGAGACTCGTTTGCGTCCTTTGCGTTTAACAGGCTTCTGCCATTAACGAAAAGAGGTGGAACTGATCAACTTTCCATTGCTAGTTACGAAGGGAGGGGCGTTTTTGCTTGATAGCTATCTGCATGTCAACGTATTGTTGTCTCATACGGAAAAGTGATGGTTGATGGAAGGGCACGCTCTTGTCTGCGGTTAGCAACCTCACCCCCCCCCCCCATCCAGGTCCCTGACTCCAGCTCCACAGTGGTCTGCCGCAGAAAACTGGGTCTGCCGGCAGAGCATTAAAAATACGTCAAAATAGCAACATAGAGCTTCTAAAGCAAAGTCAGAGGGGCTTGGACATGCTCCTGGGAGGCCGCAATGGATACAAAACCCGTTATCATAAACAACGTCAGAGATAAAAACGAAACCGGCGAGAAATGCTAACTTGAATGCAAGCTCTCTACTGTTCGAAGCGAGATCAGTATGCCTAACGACTCGTAGTTATAAAGAAGTAGCCCATCAAGGAGAAGGAAACATCTGCAAAGCAAGGAAAACGATGGAGCGTCTCTACCCGGTTGTCGGTTGAGGTTCAACTGGCCCCTTGAAGTCCTGTGGTCTATCAATATCAGGAGGAAAGTAAACATGTGTCCAATATAGATAAAAAAGAGGTGGTTGGAAGTTTGGTGGCAGAAAATTAGGGAGGCCATAAACCGCAATAAACGGTGGAGTGCAATAAAGTAATCCCAAATAATGGCTCAGAAACATTCATGCCGCCCATTAATTCTTCCTAAAAAAATAGGATAGGTGAAGGATTTGGGAAAACCGCAATTATAGAGCTTGGTCCGGATGCCCGTACGCCATTTCAATGGGCACGTTCATAGCAGCCATCCATACATATGCAAGCATATAACTACGCTGACAGCCTGTTTGCCAACTCGTGCGCTTGAAAAAATATCCAGAAGGCTGCGTCATCGGAGGGACACAAACAGGTGAATCTCAAGAAAGAATCCATCGCGCATTTGGTGGCTGTCTAATGATTATAGCGCCATCTTGGGGAAATAGCGGAATTGGCATGGAACAGCTTCATAACTCGTTATATATTTTTTGAAGAGATGGTGCCAACGCCAAAGGGATGCTGTAAAATTAATTATTCGTTAGAAATCTATTGTTTCAAGCTCTGCTTACTAAAGTCGTGTGTGATGGTAATACCAGAACACTGTATGGCTGTACACCTCGGCAAGATTCGTAATGTACCAGCATGTTTGTGGGGAAGAATGCCAATTTACGAGTGCCTGAGCAGCCTTGCAATAAACGCTTAAGCCCCGAGGCCCGAAACATCGTTTCTTAGGTTTAACATCATGCTTGCCAATACCATCATCGTCATCACCATCAGTCCATTTTAGCGCCACTACTGGACGAAGGTTTGTCCCTGTGATCTACAATTACCCCTGTCCTGCGCCAACTGATTCAAACTAGCGCCCGCGAATTTCCTAATTTCGTCGCGCCAATTAGTCTTCTGCCATCCTCGACTGCACTTACCTTCTCTTGGTACCAATTGTGTAACCCTAATGGTTCAACGGTTAGCTAACCTGCGCATCACATGACCTGCCCAGCTCCATTTTTGTCTCTTAATGTCAATTAGAATACCGGCTACACCCGTTTGCTCTCTGATCCAAACCGCTCTCTTTCTGTCTCTTAACATTATGCCTAGCACTCTTCGTGCCATTTCTCTTTGCGTGGCCCTTAGCTTGTGCTCAAGCTTCTTTGTCAGTCTCAGAGAGCGCTATAAGGGAAAATTATTCCACACTTTTCTATTCCAATTTGCAATAAGCCCTCTATGATTAGTCAAAATATTTTTTAATTTATCCCTCTTAACCTGGCTGTCACGCGACGTGACGAAAACCATGATAGCTCCCCACCTGATATGACGTGTACACACAAATTATGCATGATTTGATCGAACAAAAGAAAAATAGTTTTATCTGATCGACCGCCTTTCGCAATTAGCCCTCCGCTATTAGTCAAAGTTTATGGCTGCACCAACATTACCTGCCTGTCAGGCGACGTCAAAAAACCGCAAAAACTTACCGTGTCAAAGTGACGTCTACGCGATAAAGATGCACTATTGTGCCGAACAAAACAAATTTCCGTCCGTATAGCCGCAGGCTGCCCTGTTCCAAAAGGAATAAATGATGGCAGCCGCCGTTTGCTCTGGCATCTGGCACTGGTGACTCGCTCTTGCCGGAGAGGATGGGTTTAATTGCCTCTAATAACCATTTTTGCGTGGCCGTGTAACGTTTTAGAGCACTTTCGGCACGTATACGACCTCGGTCTGCCAACTCTTTTTTACTGAGGATCCGTTTCAGCATCATTCTTAGGCTTCCGTTGCATGCCGGCGCGATTTTCGGCGAGCCACCGCAAGCTAAGTAAGGGGAAGCGGACCAACAGCAGACGCCGGTACAACCATTGTGATCCGGTTGTCGATTTTCAGTGCAGTGACTCGGCCCCATCGAATCCCTCTCCACTTAAGCGTGCTCCTCGCCTCTTGTGAGCCGATTAGATAACACAAGCCGCTCAGTGTAGGCAATATTATTCGTTTTTCAAGCAAAGAAAAGTGACCTCCTATGAACGAGTAGAGCATTGATTGGTCTGTTCAGACAACTCTGCGGGTGACCGCCCGGTCCTTCTGTCGACGGTTACGCAACTTTGACGTCAGGAGATTGGCATAAATACATATTGGAATAGTTTTACGTTATAGAGACCCAAGTCTCTACCCCATATATCAGTGCCGCTAAAAGCCACTGTTTGTATACCTTCCCGTTCTATGATAATGGTAAGCTTCAGTCAGGAGCTGACAATGTCTGCCGTGTGTGATCCAACCCATTTTTTTTTTATTCTTGTGTGAATTTCCTTTGCGTGATCGGAGTTCCCTGTGATTAAGTGTCTTAGGTGAACTTACTCCTTCACAGACTCGAGGCTGACTAGCGATCCTGAACTCTCGTTCCCTCGCCCGGCTCTTCATCATTATTTGTGTCTTCTACGTATTAATCTTAAACCCCAATCTGGCACTCTGTCTGTTAAGGTCTTCAATCATTTGTTGTAACTCGTCTACAACACGCCCCATTCCAAAGCGCAGGAAGTAAGCTTTCTAATGCAATATGGCTCACATCTCCATATTTTATACATAAGGCACAGTTCAACCGCGAATATTGTTTAATATGCGGATACGAGGCAAGGCAAGCTGCTATCCTAAACGGAATCGCGGAGTTATGAGCGAGAACGTGTTTAAGTGAACCTGCCATTCCTATGTTTCCGGATGCGGCCTCCGTTACTGCTTCAAGATATGGAAAGGTTTCCTTAGAAAATGGTTTAAACTACTTATTAATAGAAACGTGTTCATTCTTTCAACAGCTCCAGATATTTGCTATATTAGGTGCATTGACACGATGCAAATTTTTGCTGTTGCTGTAGCCATGGTGTTTTGGATATAAATACCTGTACTTTTTATAATGAAGGCGAAGAGGCGCCCTAGGCTGGGGTGCTCGCACGGCGGGCGAAGACAGAAGACGAGGAGAAGTAAACAAGGGTTCGAAAGGATCGCTCCTCACATGCTTTTCAATCCCTACAGCCTATACACGTAGCTAGAAGGCCTGCGTTCCTTCTACCCAGCGTGCGTTGCCTTATATGCTGCGTCTCGGCAATACATCGTGCCTCTGTAGTGTTTTTGCTTTTCCCATCCAACACGTGGCTCATGCCCACTATGCAGAATTAGCGAAAGGATAGGAAGATTATTTTACATTAAAACAACAAAAAGCTTTCATGACTAATATACAGTAAATGCTGTTGAAAGATGTAAATACGTATTAAAATGGAAGCATGATTAATAGGAAGAATCAATATTCAATAATGAAAAAATAACGAAGATAATTAGAACAACTTAATGTAACTGGAAATTAGGTGGAATTCCTGCATTAAAAATTTGCGGACTGCCCAGCAAACATCGCCGTGGGAGAATCGCAGATCAGAGCATCCAAACGAAGTAGTCCAAGCTGAATGCTTAAAATCAATGCAAAATATCGGCGCCAATTTCGCACGCTTTCTGATAACGTTTGATGTGTCACTGTGTTAAACAGTGGTTCAATACTCGGTAATTTCGCTTCTGGTATTACTGTTCTTCTCCAATCGCTATTACATTTACCTAAACAAATATCTAAATACTCGCATAATGACATCTTTATTTTATCCTGCGTTGTCAGGGCGTTATAGCGTGCCCAGTATTCAGGTAAACGCAAGCGGACTGGGCCTTTTAGCACATGAGCGGAGGCGCGAACGTGAACGTCCTCCGCGATGCAGCCACCTGGCGGCTGAGAGCTCACTCAAACGCACAACTTGTAAAATAGTCACCAAACGTATTTTACTTTGCTGCTGGTGTACATCTTCGACAGCAACAAGGTGATGCCGCTATGAAAACATTCACATCAACAGCAATGTAAAATACACTTGGTTACTGCTAAGTTAGCTCTGTCTTCGCCTGATTAAATTCTAAACCGCCATTAGGCTGCACTACATGCACGCCATTCGCGTTTGCGTCTCCGTTTTGCTGCCGGTAAAATGCCAAGCCCGCTTGAGCTTACCCGAATACTGGACATGCTATAACTCTCCATTGCCTTAGCAATGATGCAATAATAAATCCTGCATTAGCATCCCAGAGTGATGCAAAGCCACGTTTAAGCACCATAGCGTCCAGGCGACGCAACGGAAGCGCCTGCACGTCAAGTCAACGGTTATGTTCCTACGATAGCTTTGCGGCTATGTTGTTGCTCGAGGCTACGGGTTCAAACCAGGCAGTGGCAGCCGCATTTTTACGGGGTTAGATACTAAACCGCTCGTGCACTTAGAGTTCGGTGCCGTTCTAGAACCGCAGTCCCCCACTACGGCGTGCCTGGTAATATAAATGTGGTTTTGTCATGCACAGCCTCACAACTCAAATAAGGTTCATCACTTCTCCTACGATGCGATGAGCCGTGCGAGGTAATCACCATTCTCATCTTCTCTAAGGTTATGAACAATGGCGCACAACAACGCTCTAAGCAAACACGTCTCGCATTGCAGTCTTTGTGCTATGCAGACGAACAGCAGGGGACTCGCAAGTTAGCATTTACCATCAACTCGTCACTCTCGCCTTGCACTTAACGCGGAAAAAATTAAACATTTGTCGTCAGCATCATCGCCTGTTGTCGTTGATCAAAGCAATCAGCACAGAAAATTTCGCTTAGATCGATTCCTGCAGAGCGCGGGATCCCCATGATTTATCACTCTTTTGCCCCATTACATTTCATAACATAAGGATTCCCCTTATGTTACCTTCTTCACCCTGTTCTTTCTTATCCGCCTTATTGAATAACCGCAATACATGCGGATCATCATCATTATCATCAGTTGGGGGGCGTTCTGCACTCAGCAGCGAAGGAGGTCAAGAGGAAAAAAAGAAGTAGAAGGGGCTTACTGCACCGTTGAGGCCAGGACAGCATCAGCCTTATGACTTCAGAGCGTTCATCGCAGTCTTCCACATCAGCGGTAAGTCATTAGTGCTTTATTTCTGTTTAGTTCGCTACTTGAGCGAGCAGAGCGAGTGATAATATGAAATTATCACAAAAAATTTAGCAGAGGCAATCAAGTCTGCTTACGTGTGGGAAATTCAAAAGCATTATAGTCGCTTTGGTTGAACGTTCTTTTTTCTCTGAATCCTTTGTCTGCGCAAGCTCTCGCCTACGTTTTAACTGCGCCTTGGTAAAGCAGAATGAACACTCACCAAGCCTGTCGATGCGCTTACTTACCCGCAAGGAGTTCATAACTCGAAGAACCACTCAGCGGCGTCCTATTTGACATTAGTACAATTTGTTTTATACGATTATCTTCTACACTCATGACATGCGGTCACGTCCTACTCATTGACGGTGTAGCGACATGCTCAACGACACAAGCACAAGGCAGACATTTAGTGAACCAGAACCGCAAGGCCAACGTTCCGTTGGGACTTCCTCTTCAGCCACCGAGGTGAGCGGACACGGAATGTCGAGCTATTCACGAGTGGCTTCAGCGACTCTTTTAGGCCGCGGTATCAGGTCAATTGAAAAACCAGGCCAGGAGTACCAAAAGATTTTACCAACGCTGCAAACAGGTGCGTCCGTTGGCGTAAGGCATGTGTACATGGTGACGTTAAGGCGAGGCCTCACAGAGTGGAACATTTTTAAGACGCTCTTACACGGCTGTCTCTCTTGACAGAAGTGTTTGCGCTGGGTGCATGTAAAATGAACCATCCATGGGCGGTGACGTTGAAGGGCGAAGAAGGAAAAAAAGAGGATTATCGCTGAAGACGCATTTGATGTGAAGGACCACCACTATGTGGTCACTGACCGGTGTGACGGAAGAGTCCGCATCAAACTCTACTGGCTTCACGGTGTACCTTACGACGAGGTACGCACTGCTTTGTCGCCTTTTGGAAAGCTGACTGAGATCACCAGGACAGGGGGCGGGTACCAGGATGCGTTGTCAAAGGGCCAACCACCCGTTCTGTCATTATTAAGCTGAAGTCGGGCATCACCCACCGCTACTCGCTGCCCCGCCAGCTGCGAGTAGCGGAAGTTGTTGCACTCGTGAACGTCCCTGGCAGAGCTCCCCTCTGCCTCTGACGCCGCGGTTTCGTGCACATACGACGCGAGTGCCGTGTACCACGCTGTGGGCTTTGTCATCGTTTTGGCCACGACGAGACCCAGTGCGTCCCAACCTATGCAACAGTGACAGGGCCGGCATTGAAGGAAGATGTCACAGATCACTTGATGGACGTGGTTGACGCAGTGGAAGCCGCAGGCGAACGGGAAGAGACCCAGCCCTCGGTGTGAAGGCATTGAGGAGGGCAACCACTGTTAATGTAGCCAAGTCACCGGACGGCTGGAAAGACCCATGGGATGGCACGGTAGGACCAACTAACTCGATAGAGGTCGAGGTAAAAGAGGCCAAAGAAACTTGCACATCAGTAGAAGTGACGAAGGTGGAACAGCACGACACTGACAACAACCGTTGTGCCTACGTCAAGTAGTGCACCTGTTAAGCGGCATCACGAAGAGGCGGGCTCGCACGAGGAAAAGGATCAACAGATTGGGAGGGACGAGCCTGCACCGAAAGCTACCCCAGGACGCCGACCGGCGTTCAAGCCCAAGCCCGGCGTTCCAGCAAAACGCCGTTCTCCAGCCTCCGTCCTTGGGATAGCAAAATTGTTGTTGGGGTCTGGGAACTGGGCTTTGTGGGCAGGATGTGCGTCGGCCGTCGTCATTGGGCTCTGAAGTCCAGAAAACCATGGTCCGCCTCCCTATACTGTCGAGTGATCGTAATAGATGTGAGACGGACGATCTGCGGTCATCATCATCATCATCATCATCATCAGCCTGGTTACGCCCACTGCAGGGCAAAGGCCTCTCCCTTACTTCTCCAACAACCCCGGTCATGTACTAACTGTGGCCATGCCCTCCCCGCAAACTTCTTAATCTCATCCGCCCACCTAACTTTCTGCCGCCACCTGCTACGCTTCCCTTCCCTTGGAATCCAGTCCGTAACCCTTAATGACCATCGGTCATCTTCCCTCCTCATTACATGTCCTGCCTATGCCCATTGCTTTTTCTTGATTTCAACTAAGATGTCATTAACTCGCGTTTGTTCCCTCACCCAATCTGCTCTTTTCTTATCCCTTAACGTTACACCTATCATTCTTCTTTCCATAGCTCGTTGCGTCGTCCCCAATTTGAGTAGAACCCTTTTCGTAAGCCTCCAGGTTTCTGCCCCGTAGGTGAGTACTGGTAATACACAGCTATTATACACTTTTCTCTTGCGGGATAATAGCAACCTGCTGTTCATGATCTGAGAATGCCTGCCAAACGCACCCCAGCCCATTCTTATTCTTCTGATTATTTCCGTCTGATGATCCGGATCCGCCGTCACTACCTGCACTAAGTAGATGGATTCCCTTACGACTTTCAGGGCCTCGCTGCCTATTGTACATTGCTGTTCTCTTCCGAGACGGTTAAACATTACTTTAGTTTTCTGCAGATTAATTTTTAGACCCACTCTTCCGCTTTGCCTCTCCAGGTCAGTGAGCATGCATTGCAATTGGTCCCCTGAGTTACTAAGCAAAGCAATATTATCAGCGAATCGCAAGGTACTAAGGTATTCTCTATTAACTTTTATCCCCAATTCTTCCCAATCCAGGTCTCTGAATACCTCCTCTAAACACGCTGTGAATAGCATTGGACAGATCGTATCTCCCTGCCTAACGCCTTTCTTTATTGGTATTTTGTTGCTTGCTTTATGGAGGACTACGGTGGCTGTGGAGCCTCTATAGATATCTTTCAGTATTTTTGCATATGGCTCGTCTACACCCTGATTCCGTAATGCCTCCATGACTGCTGAGATTTCGACAGAATCAAACGCTTTCTCGTAATCAATGAAAGCTATATACAAGGGTTCGGTATATTCCGCACATTTCTGTATCACCTGATTGATAGTGTGAGTATGATCTATTGTTGAGTAGCCTTTACGGAATCCTGCCTGGTCTTTTGCTTGACAGAAGTCTAAGGTGTTCCTGATTCTACTTGCGATTACCTTAGTAAATAGTTTGTAGGCAACGGACAGTAAGCTGATCGGTCTATTATTTTTCAATCTTTGGCGTCCCCTTTCTTATGGATTAGGATTATGGTAGCGTTCTCCCATGATTCCGCTGCGCTCGAGGTCATGAGGCATTGCGTATACAGGGTGACTAGTTTCTCTAAAACAATCTGTCCACCATCCTTCAACAAATCTGCTGTTACCTGATCTTCCCCAGCTGCCTTCCCCCTTTGCATATCTCCCAAGGCTTTCTTTACTTCTTCCGGCGTTGCTTTTGGGATTTCGAATTCCTCTAGACTATATAGAATATATCTCTATAGAACTCCTCAGCCACTTGAACTATCTCATCCATATTAGTAATGATATTGCCGGCTTTGTCTCTTAACTCATACATCTGGTTCTTGCCAATTCCTAGTTGCTTCTTCACTGTTTTAGGCTTTCTCCGTTCCTGAGAGCATGTTCAATTCTATGCATATTATACTTCCTTTTGTCAGCTGTCTTACGCTTCTTGATTAACGATGTGCGGCAGTTGGTTCATATTCTCCTCTAGGTAAATGGCAGCTAATTTTTCGACTAATCTTTGTGTCGCGACTTTGAACGTGCGTGGACTTAGCGGGCGTAGAAGGAAATGCCAAGTTAACCGTTTTCTTATTGAAAATAGTATTGACTCATTGGCCATTCAAGAAACAAAAATTGCGACTGATGAATACACGGAGCAAATGGTTAACGTTTTCCGCCCCTGATATACCGTAAGTGTATGTCACGCGGCGGGTAGGTCTTTTGCGTAGCAGGATTGCTGTAGTTGAAGCCGTCACGTTATCCGAGGACCGTAGAACGGTCCTCTGCGATTTTAGTTTTATGCGAAGCATATTACTAGAGCTCAACCCAGCTCCTCAGGCGCGGCTGTGTCGCCTTCAATACCCCGTGACACGGTGACGTCACGACAGAGGAGAAAAGGGGCTCCAACTCGCGCCGTCGCTCGCGGCGGCGCCTTCAAGGCTGACCACGTGACACTGTGACGTCACGACAGAAGAGAAACAGGGCTCCAACTCGCGCCGTCGCTCGCGGCGCCGCGGCGGTATTGGCGGCGAGGAGTTACGGAGTCGCCATCTATCGGAAGCGCCTCGCTGGCGTAGTATGAGGGATCACGTGGCACGCTCCTCATAGGTTTTGCTGTCAGCGCTCACTGAAAACACCATGCGCGAGCTCTCCCGGGCATTTCTGTAAGTGCTTTCGAAACGAGAGGTGTTTTTTACTGTCTAAACAAAAATCTTGGGCAAACTGAAAGCACAGAATCGTTTACAGCCGCTATCTCTTTACCGAATACGTACAGTGAACGCCACTGCGCCCGGTCACCGCGATGGAGCCTCCCGAACCGGCTTCTTGCGTGAAAGGTAGGTAAACGCTGAGAGCAAACTATGTGAAATATGTTCTTAGTGTTTTTATAACTAAATGGAGCGTAATAGAACGAAGCCTCAATACAGCGATCGCACAGATTCGCAGCGACCGACTGCCCGTCTGCATGCTTGTCCGCGATACTGTTTCGCTTTCACCGCGCGCGCGTTTTCGCGCCGTGCCATGAGCTTTAGGCCGCAGAATATGAGCATTTGACAGTATACAAGCAACCATTGTTGCGTGGGCGCTATCAGAGCTATTCAAAAATAATTTCGTTGTAGAGGCTTCGACGCCTACGGGGAGGGGACTGTGATGTGCCGTCGGGACGATTCAATGCTTTTTTTTCTTCTAAATTCTTGGACGTTTCAATATTATTTCTCGAGTTGCGCCGCACTGTATGTTTATCGGTATTCTCAGCGTGCGATTTCCCGCTGCTTCTTTTTTTGTAATCCAGTGCATTAATCCATAATGCCATGCTTTTTTTAATGTGCTTCTTACCGCTCCCTTTCCACTCCAGTGAACTTGCCAGTATCTATAGCATCGACAAGTTCAGAGACCAAACCGTCATGTTATTAGTTACCAAGTCATGTGTTACCAAACCGTCAGCGGACTCGGGCGAGCGTCTCAGTGCGCGTTTTCCGAACATCGCAGACCCGGCGCCGTAGCAGAAATCTTCCTCGCGTCTGTGTTTGCTGCATACCCGAGTTGTAGCCGATGACTGTTTGCCGGTTTTATGTTTCGCGAGCCAAGCTTCACGCAGCTTCTTGTCCTGCGGCTACGTGTGAATAAGGCTGACACCGGGCTCCGTTGCGTCAGTCCGGCACTGCGGCACCGAGCAGTAGCCTACCATGTTGCGCGCCTTCAAAGGCAGCCACTACCTATTGTAGTGCTTTCAAGTGTTGTAAAGGAGACACTCGAAGCGGGAAAATTTCGCCACTAAATGAGGACCGCAGCGTACGAGGGAATTTAAACTCGTTTTCAGCTCGCTTCGGCGCTCCCGAAGCAGCCGACGCGACCGCTATGTCCACGTGATCCCTAATTGCACGTCACGCCGACGGTGGCGCCAGCTTTTCCAGTGGTGGAGCTCGAGGCCAATATAAGCAGCCGCGCTTGCCTCTGCTAGACACTCACGAGGTGAGATGCCTCCTGGAGACAGAGCTGTTCGTTGGAATGAGAAGCGAAGGTTGCGGCGTGCTACAGAGACTGTTTCTAGGTGGCTTTGCTACGGCGCAGCGACTACGCGCCCCGCATCGGACGCGGTGAGCGTCGAGCAACGCAGCGTTCGGCGCGACAACGAAATGTGCGCCTGAGCAAGCGCCGCACGCCTGAGCCGACGCCGACGACACCGGCTTTTCTGCGACACGAGCTCCTTAATGCTGTCGCGTTAAAATAAAGGCTAGTATGCTTCGCATCCTGGGCTTAACCTTAGCTAATCCACAGCCAGTTTTTTCAGAGATGCCTTGGACGCCTGCATGTGTTTGTGCTCCGAACGCAGCACGGGAGCGGGAAGTCTTTTTTGGTGATGTCCAGCAATACATGAATTGGGAAAGGCATGTCATAATACTGGGTCATTTTAATTGTGTTTCCTTTCCACAAGACAAATCTAAGTTGACCAGTGTTTGTGATAAAAGTGCGTTGCTTTTAAGTTTGATTGTAAGGCAACAAGAGCTTGAAGACATTGGTTATGTGTTGTCAAGCGAAAACCATACCATGTACACGGACTACCTAGGTCAGTGTCATAGCAGGATAAAAAGAATTTATCCTCCGTTAACCTTTGTGCCTTTATTTTCGAGTTATAAAGTATTACACGTTAGTTTTAGCGCTCATTGCCTCGTTATGTCAACAATAGGAAAGAAACAAAAGCCACCAATATTCAGCTGGGACTTATGGAAGCTAAATGATAAGGTTTTGCAAGACGTAGTTTTTAAAAGGCAGTTCAAAAAAAGCTCGGAAATTTCCTCAGCATAACAACGTCAGCGTTCTTACTTGCAGTATGGGGCTCTTTAAAAGAGACGTTAAATTCACCGCGATTCAAAGAGCATACGTAGTTTATCGCAAGTAAAAAGAGCGTGAGAAGGAATTACACCTGAGGTTAAATTATATGCTCTGCGCAGAAAGCTCTTAGCCTGGCTTATTTTCGATAGAAATAAAAGAAGTTAAGTCTGAGCTCAAAGTCGTGAAGAAAAGTACAGGTGTGCGGTATTAAGGCCAAAGGCCGAGAGCTTATGGATGGGAGAGGCGCCTACCGAGCGAACAATAAGTGACGAGAAGAAACACGCGGTTTCCAACGAAATAACAGATATAAGTTATCAAGGGGAAGTCACTAGTGATGCTGGAATGATTGAGCGCACATTTGAGTCTTATTATGAAAATTTGATGGGGAAAAAGAGGTTTATTGAGAGGTTTAGAACTCACTTCTTTTCATTAATGCCAACATTATCAGACGAGCTCTCTGAAGCGCTCCACAAACCAACAAGCCTTTCAGAAGGTGAGGGTGCGATTGCACCGGATCGTCCACCAGCAGGCACACCCGGCCCACACAACCTCCCAGATTCACTAAGGCGATATAACAGACAGCGAAGACCACCAGATCACCTGGCCTACGCGCACCGATTCCAGCAGACTGAAACAGCCTAGGAGTGTTGACTGCTACTCTTCGATGCTGAGTGCTTTCCGTGTTTTGAGTGTTTCCATTCTTCAAAGAAAGGAGGATGAAACGGCCAACCAAGATAGCAATACTGTGCAAACGAAGAGAGCAGCGCAGCTATAAATACGTTGCCTTCTTATCAATAAAGCATTCTTCTTGTAGCCACGACCGTGTGCATTACGCTCAATACACGCATGTGTGAATATATATTCTTAGGAGGTTGTGTGAGTATATATAACAGGGGTTCGATTCTGAGCAGCACTAGAAAAATTTGCTAATTTTTCTGTTCTTGGAGAGCGGCACATACCCAATGACACATAGCAACGGACCCAAGCTGACGTCGAATAGGCGGATTGAAGAGTAGTACGTGCCCAGTGGTATGTTCTCTGACTCAACTTGGCGTTGAACAGTACACTGAAGAGCGCCACGCACACAGTGCCACATACACAGCACGTAAGTTAGTCCAATGGTTGGTTTTGAACCAAGATCCCTCTGTACAGCAGCCCAACGTACCCATCAGACAATAGACTACCCACTGACCCAAGCTCACCAGAAAAGATTAACGACCCAGACATGCAGGCATATAGACAAGCAGTAATATAGGCACCGGAAAATGCGTGAACACTGTGAAGGATAACTGCTTCTAGTACATTGAAGTGTATGATGGCGCTCTAAAGTACCGATATGGGGTTTTGGTATGAAGCTCCAAAAGTGAATGTTTCGCACTCTATATTTCCTCCATGTAATAGATATGTTATCGCAAAATAACACAGAAGGAATTCTGTAAAGTAACAATTTATTGAATCAAACTCGCTCATTATTTAAAATTTGCGTTCCTTTGAAACTGGAGCTTGTTCTCCGGTGTCATAGTAGTTGCTACTACTTGTGTGTTTTTTTTTCTGTTTAGCGGTAAACAACTAAATGCTCCTGCATTTTTTCGAGGACTTTGTTCTAGATTCTTAGATGCCACTCTTTTTCGCAGTCATACGAACATGCACTCAGTTTTGTTCACAATGATGTTATATTATCGTGGGCACAAACCATTGACAGCATGCGACGAGCTATATGTACATAAACTAGCGCAATACAATGTAATTAAAGACCGCAGCGCATTAAGTCGAGTTTATAGCGGCACAAAACTACATGTTTCAGCAAAAAAGTTGATACCCAAGTCTTCCACTTTTTGTAGGGAGAGCCTAACGAAAGCTCAAAAAAGGAAGACCACGGCTATGGCTGGCGCCATATGGCACTGCTGTTGTTCTTGTGCTTAGCCGGTGTGGTGTATGGAGCGGTGACAGCTGGATTTGTGACAATGTTGCTTATCCCCTCCAAGTCATTTGCCGCTCCACCAATAAACAAAGTAAGTGCAAATTTTTCATGAACCTAATGGAACCTGACCCTCTGTCCAGTGTACCATCTGTAATACTAAGTTTCAACCTATTATTTGCGAAGATTCAATCTTTCATTCTATGACTGCTTGGTTGGTCTGCGATCGTTAACTCTAAGTAACAGGAAGTGATACACATATTTATCTAATAGCCTTATTAATGACCTGTGCTACAGACAAAGTTCGTTTTTTTATATATAGCGTTGCACCACAGGAAATGAAGGGACTAGATTTGCTCTACATCCAGAAACACGCTCGTGATTTCGGTAGAGGCCACCTGCAAGTTGAGCGCATTTATTGCTTGTGTTGGGAGCTTGGTTTAGGGGCAAGTACACATGTTCGGACAGGTTGAGAATGCAGAATCGACTCCCTCTATTCAGAACTAAAAGCAGGTTTGCCGAATGGCTTAGGTAGCTCCACCGTCTGGTGAGCAAGGGGAAATGACCCCTACGTTGAGACACGGCAAACCAGGTTATCTGGCTTTCTGTGGATCAAGACAGCGTACGGTCGCTACAACCCCTCCTCCCCCCTCAGAATTCCGGATGCTTAGGTGCGAATGGGGGAAGGAATGACGAGTTAATGTTCAAGATAGGCTGATTGCACGTGTTCGCACGACATTGCCTCTTTTTTGCCGCGATCGTCAATGTTCAAATTTTTTTTTTCTCAACACAAAACCTCACGAGAGGGGCCTGCATAGAAGGGAGTCAATGGTGGCTTGTCGCGCCGCACAAAGACGTGTGTGGTTGTGTTCACTCTCGCGAAACTAAACACAGGCAGCCCAAGGGAGGTACGTGGGAGTGTACGTCGACACACAATAACAATTGTTAAGATATATTTCTCCTATAGCGGGCCCTACCCTCGGTTAAATTCTTCCCTATTCTGTACCTTGCTTACTAGTCGGTTGTATCGCCGAAGATACATGCCGTGCAAGATATCAGGCATATCACATCGCCAAGGGATTGGTACTGCTTGAAAGGCAGGCCATGTGTGGGTTTGTGAAGCTGTCAGTCGTGCACGCGAAGAGAATTTGTCGACTTTAGAAGTTACAAGTTTGGAGACAACTTCGCCTTTAGCAGGGCTGCCTGAGATAGAAGTGCTCTGAATATGACGCATACTGGATAGCTCATCATAAGCTCAAGTCCTATCAGAGGGCTGCGCAATAGACGACGAAGTTTTGGTGGCCATGTAGGTTAAGCGATTTGACCAAGCCTACCAGGAAGGAAGCTGCAAAACTGGCCCAACTGCATGTCATAGGTGATTTGTAATTGCCTGATAAGATATTTAACATGCTGAAGAAAGGACCAAAACTTTCCCACATCTACGGAACTTCAGGTCCACGGCCTGTTGGCACTAAATAGGCGCGTCTCCAACTCGGTGGAAGGTAAAGACAGAGAAAGGTGCCTGTTGGAAGGAGTGGAATGCGTTGCAAGAAATGTTCGGCGCGAACAAATGGAGTGTAAGGATCCAGCTAGGGAAGTGGTTGCCTATTTTATGCAAAACAATCGTCAGCTCCTGGTGGTCGATAAGGAGGGAGGATTTGTTGTTGTGTCATCCAAAACCTACAGTGGACAAGCTGCACTTGCAATAGGAAGAACTTCAAGCCAGTAAATATCCAAGCGAACAAGGTAGACGCCAATGCCCCGTCGCTGCGTAAATATCGTGAACTTTTAAGACTGTCCAGAGCGGTTAATGCTGCGAAGTTAGGTGTGCTGCCGGTGTTTTTAGCGTGAAAACGCATAAGTCAGAGAAACCATTCCGGTGTATTGTTAGTGAACGTGATTCGTGGCAACAACTTGTAAGCCGGGTTCTTTTAGAGAAACTAAAATCACTTATAGTAGAAGATGCGTTTGTTACACAAACTTCAGATGATGTCACGCAGTTCTCGATACGTGTTCAGCGGGTGGGTTTCCGTTCTCAGTAGATGTAGTATATTTATTTTATTTGGTGCCGCATACAGAACTATTTAACGTTGTGAAAAACTGTATTGTCGAGAGCGGCGTTCTTGCCTTTGAGACGGCTGCAGGGATTTCCATTGATAATTTGTATGACGTTACTGGAATTTTATCTGCGTTCCCCATTTTGATGTACGAAGAACAGATTTATATTCAAAGGAACGGGAACTGTATTAGATCAAGCTTGGCGACAGTGCCGTTAAACACGTTCTTAGCCTCTTTTGACAGGGCGTTGGCCCAGACCCTTGATATTAGAAATGTGCATAGGGTTTACAGATATGGGGATAATTTTTATTTGTGTTAAAAGTCAAATCGTGTATGAGTATCACTAACTTGGTGGATAGAATCCTAAAGGAGTAGACAGCATGCAAAGCGGTTATCCTTCATGCATGAGCTATCTTTTGATAACCATATACATTTTGTAGATATGACCCCCACGCTGTCAGAAGAGCATATCTGCTGGACCTGCGGTCCCCTATCATGTAAAGAGTTGATTTCCTACAATGAGGCCCCACTCAAAAGTCATTAAGAGGGGTATTGCCTCTGTGGTTTTAAAGGTGCGCTGATGAGATCCTGACCTCACAGGATAGTGGAGAGCTTTGACGGTCAGGTCAGCCGGTAATATTCAGCTGTGTATCCTCGCACCGTCGTAGGTGCAGTAGCTGAAACTGTCCTTCAAAGATTGAAAGGAAAAATGAAGAAACGGGACTGAACGAAAACAAAGACCAGAAGATCTACCTTACATGTAGAACGTTGCGCACAACCTTAAGGGGATAGCTAGTAGGCACAAGGTACCTTTGGTCTTCTCGGCACCAAGGAAGCTATCGCGCCTGAACATGTAAATTTCAAAGGAAATTTAAAGGATAACTTTTTAAATCAATTTTAAAGGATAACTTATCGGCACATCTACCTGTCCGCTTCAAATCCTGTAAAGATAAAGGAACATTTAAAAGGATCACCATTCTTAGCAGAAGCAACCAGGTGCTGGCACGTGTAATGTTGGAGGCCATTATATATGAAAAAAAGATATCTAGAGTAGCGATACGTCAGTAGTATCGCGCAGTGCTGAGTTTAAATTTTTTTAGACGCTTTTTGAGCTAGCACATGTTCGTATTAGCGATACGTCAGTAGTGTTGCACAGAGCTGAGTTGAACTTGTTTAGAATCTTTTGAATCTAGCACAAGATTGATATTCACAGATTTATGGTGATATGATGCGCGGAACTTTGATGCTCATGTATGGCGTGGCTACATATTGCCATGTTTTCAAGAAATATATTTAGTTGCGAGTGACGCCCTTTTCTTCCGGCTGTGTTTCTTCGTGTGTTGCGATGTTTTCGTTGTTAGAAGTGTATGTCGAAGCTCGTCGAGCCAGGTGTGTAGTCTCTATAATGTTGCTTTGTCACTGCTGGAGTGCTTTGCTGGGTGCAGAAAAACTGGCCTTGAGCGCAGATTGCTGACCCATAGAGCGTCTCGTCTTAGCTGACTCCAAGGTAATCCTTCATTGTTGTTCGCGGGCCACGTAGTACTAGAGGTAGCCTTTCCACCCAGTTCCGATTCTCAAGGTCAATGACGCGGTTAATTGTCTGTAAAGGCGCTCGACCATGCCGTTGCTGTGTGGGTGGTAAGCCGTAGTCTCATGAAGGTACCTGCCGAGCGGCGTCTGTAGGGCAGAAATAAGCGAACTTTGGAATTGTCGACCTCGGTCAGTAGTTATTCGCAAAGGGCAGCCGCACCACGAATGTATCTACAAATGCTTCCGCCACTGCTTCGTCTGTGATGTCTTGTAGAGTCGCCGTCTCAGGTCACCTTGAGTACCGATCGACACACGTGAGAAGGTGCCTGAAACTTTAGCAAGGAGGGAGAGGCTCCCCCAAGTTTAAATGCACGTGATTGAAACGGCTCTGAGGTAGTCGAAACGGCTGCACCACTTAACGTGTGTGCCGGGTCGCTTGCACAGTTTGACAGGCTTGGGAGCTTCTTGCCCAGCATCGAACATCTGTGTAATCTCTGGCCAGAGGAAGTGGTCGGTGATAAGCGTCTGCGTCGCTCTGACGCCGGGGGGCTTAGCCCATGCCATGAATCGAATATTGGCTGCCAAAACTGATGAGGCATGAACGGGCGAGAAGCTCCCTGCGATGTGTCGCACGGGACCAATAGCCGTGTCTAGGGATGCGGCATCTCAGCAAAATGGAGCGACGAGCCTTTTTCCCACAATTCGCGCAGCTCGGGGTCGTTTTGCTCGGCGGAGGCTAGAGCATGGAAATGCAGAGGGCCAGCACACACAGCGCCGATAGGCGGCAGTGAGTCAGCTGCCTGATTTTCAGCCTCCGAGATATGGCAGATTTCTGCAGAAAATTCTGAAGTAAAGGAAAGTTGCGGAAGCTGACGTTCTGGTACGAGGAACTGTTGTTCATGAAAACGATGGTTAAGGGCTTGTGGTCGGTCAGAATATAAACGCTAGAGCGTTCAAAAAAAAAAAACACCCGCAATGCCTATACAGCGCAGTAGACGGCCAATATCTCGCTCCTGAAGGTGCTGTAGTGAGCTTCTGTAGGTTTGAGGTGCCTTGAGAAAAATCCCAGTGGCCTCCAGCCTGTGTCATCGGGCTGCCGCAGTACAGCACTCACTGCTGTGGTCGACGCGTCTACCATGAGGAGAGTTGGCGTGTCGGACAGCGGATGTATCAGCAACATTGCAGTCGCCAAGCGCGTTTTGCAGTCCTGGAAGAAGTGTTTATGCCCCGGGGACTAGTGGAAGGTAGGAGCTTTTTGGAGTCGCGACGCAGAGGTCGGTAAGCGGCTAAAGAACTTATACACAGGATGGTATGAAGCATCAGTGAAAACTGATGAGCTCTACAAGTTCGCGCAACTTTCGGAAGTAGGTTGGTGAGGAGAAGTACTCAATTGCCCGCACCCATGATTCCAATGGCTTGATGCCTTGGGGTGAAATGCGATGGCCGAGAATATCCAGGGCCTCAACTCCGAAAATGAATTTATGGGGCTTTAGACCCAGGCCCTGTTCATGCAGGCGCTCAAATGGAACGCGAAGGTGCTCTTTGTGCTCTTCATCTGTGCGACTTGCGACGAGTAGGTCAAGACAGGCCAAAATATCCTGCTTTTCTTGACACGTACCAACTAGCACCGCAAGCGGCCGCGGCACGAAGCTAGGCCATTTTCAATGAAACAAGCATGTTTTTTGTGAATAATTAAAATTGGCAGTGGCTTAGCTCGGCTATGCCACGATATACGTAGCGAAAGCTAAGGCATAGCATGGTTAGCTTTGGTTAATCTTGATTGCAAGTGCAGGTTAATCTGGTTGTCTAGCTGTGTTGCGGCGTTTGGGGCTCTTGCATTGCCCAGAGAGCGCTGCGAAAAAAGGTGCTAAAAAGCGCCCTCTGCGCTAAAATGGGTCGTACCAAGCTCGCTCGTCTGCTTCGGAAAGCACGTTTACAATATGGACCCGCCACTTTCGGTTGTGTTGTTTCACGGCCTGCAGCGAATATCGGGCGCCGAAGATTTTTTCAGGGGTGGTAGGCTGCGTAAAGGCAAGAAATTATGCAGTGCCGAATACGTGTACGCCGTTCAAGAATTAGGCGGCGAAGTTTTAGCACCGTGTCAATCGCAAGTGAAGCGAGTCACGTATGAAGTGGAACTTCAGGTAAGGTTTGCACGCTAGCTGCTAGATTCAGGCGCACAAACGCGAGGAAATGCTTGCTATAAATGAATCCACAGCAGCGATAAGCAGGCATCATGTGTACGGAACTGCTCGAGCACATGACGGTACGCGCCGGGATGTACGAACTGCTCGAGCGCACGATCGTACGCGCCGCGACGGCAGTGGTCTTATCGACTTGCCGCGAAACGGCGGGCCTCCTGCAATCTTTGTTGACTGCATGCCGCTAAACAAATAGGCCTGCGCTGTAGTAGCGGCCATCTGTCCCTTTTAGTAACTGGTAATAACTGATGCAACGCATATAAGCTCGCACGTACGTGCGAATCGCGGTGCAGCGCGAGCTCGTGCGCTGCTCGCTTGATGTAGGTAATGACAGCGCTCGAACATCGATGTGCTGCAATCAATACTGCCTTGCTGCGATGCCTCAACGTGCTAGCTTGAGATGAAGGATGAGCATTTAACTCTCTTAACCTGTGCTGCTCGTAGTGGAGTAGTGAATTGTCATCGAATGAGCCCGACCATTCGTGCTCATTTGCACACACCTTCACTTCACCACTTCGCATCGGTCGACTTGTTAATTGTCGCTGTGGCCGGGTCTTGAATCGTGAATTACCAGCCATGCCTGCTGCTATGTCGGTCTGCCGTCGGGACTGTAGGTGTGAAACACTGAACTTTAGAACGCAGATAATCAAGCAAGCTTCAAGACAGGCGAAGCAGTCAGCATGGCGCGAAGTTTCGCTTACTCAGCGCGACGAACTGCAGCTATGCAGCGCGCCCGACGCTCCACTTCGTGAGGCCTTGAAGGAAAACGGTAGAATCTGATGTTGGGATTCAGGCCTTCTTGTTCATGGCAGCCCACGACGCAGAAGTAATGACGGTGACGCCTTTTCGAGGCTGGGCTAGGTCTCTCCGGATTGGCGTCACGAATTCCTTCTGCTCCTGGCATTACGTCGCACGGCACACGGAGAGTCCGTTTTAGTTAAACTATAGGCTGCGGCGAGCTCGCAGCGTGGTCTGTGAGAAGTGACGAGCCTTTTCGCACTTGCAACAGGGCAGAAAAAAGTGCGAATCGACGCAAAACTCGGCCTAGAAGCGTGCTTCGCCACAGCCAGGGTTCAATACGACCCAAGCTGGTACGACCCAGATGTTGTTTCCCGCGCCGCCACCAGGCGCCGCTACTATACCTCAAACTCCAGCGCAAGACCCCCTTAGCCAGTTGTTCGGCGCGCTGTTCGTCTGTTTCCGGGGCGATTCGTTTTCTCTTCATCTCGTTCCGATGTCGATTCCAGGTCTCCTCCTGCTTATCAGAATTCTCGCCGTCCATACTGCCGCCTGAACTGTCGTTGCGGCGCACGCGAGCTCTCCTTTTCAATCCTCCGACATGTTATAAGGTATGCGACACAGCTAGCGAAGAGAGTGGAGGGGAGCGCAACGAAGAGGAATGCGTGGGACATGGTGTGCCTCCTCGCATCACCACCACGGCGAAATCGCCAGTTCGTGGCCAGTAAAGCTTTCGCTTTGAAAGTGGAGGCCAATGACTGAAAAAGGCAGGTGACGGACATGTATTACACTTCGTTCAACACATAGCAGTCAACGCTGTTTAGGATATACAGAGTTCATGCAGTGGCTTTGTTCCGCATTTCTGGGCAACTATTTTATTTATATAGCCTCAGTAATCGAAGCAAACAAGTTTTAATCCTTAGACTCAAACACACTGTGGTATATGGCTGCTAGTGCCATGTCCTTGTGCTGTTTTATTTGTTTTATTTTTATTTCTGTATTTTTTGTTAATTTCAACACATCGCGAGGAGCCACACCTGCATGCTCACCCGAGCCAACGCTGTTGGCTCGCAGTCAAGCATGGACGGAACTCGTGGAGTGATAACTTTTCTTGACCGAACTTCTTGCATAGCTTCCACTGCGTTGACTGCTAAGTATAGAACTTTGTATAGAAGACAATCCACACGAGGGAACCCAGTTATCAAGCTATGGAAAGCCATAATTTCGCTCCCAGATCGGTTAAAGATTCAGCACTTGTACTCAATGCCCCAGACGATAACGGTAGCTGTGATATAAGTACGGCAACTATTGTAAAAATAATGGAGTTTGTGGGGATCGCACGCGCATCCAGATATCTCCGGAGCGGCCACGCGGTTATCACGCGATAATCACGTGCTCGCTCGCGGAGGGTAGCGGGGAGAGGGCACCTTCGCCGCTCCCGCTGCTCTTCGCGCCTGGCCGCGACGCTGCAGCCAAGGCACCCCGTTCCCTCCTTTCCCTTTCTTGGAACCGGGGAGACTCACTCTCCGCCGCTCGGGGAAGAAGCGCTATTCCCCCGATGCACGTTTGTCTCACGGCGGAAGAGCTTGCGAGAGGCCGCATCTCAAATCAGCCGCTGAGACCGCCGCACGCCGTCCCCCTGTGGCGCCCTGCCTTTGTGTGTGACTCACCGCCCCAGGGCCCGAGCGCGGATCCACTTGGGTGAGTTGAACTCTTATCAGCCTCTTTTGTGGTTCCCACATTGTGCGGTTTGTTTCACCCCAGACGTGCGGAATGCTCCGCCGCTGTGGTTGTGTTTTGTGTTGTATTTGTGTGTGTTGTGGCTGTTGTTGTCTGTTGGAATCATTGTACTCTAAGGTGAATAAACACCTTAGGTTGAGACTCACCCTGTCCCCACTGGCCTGTACCCGCCGTGGTCGCAACTCACTGCGAACCGCGGGTTAGGGGTCACAGCTCTGACTGCTAGGGCTGCTGCGAAAGTGCTAGGGAGCGATTGCCGCTCCGCCGGCGCTGTGCGATCCAGAGAAGGGTCAGGTGCGCACGCGCGAGCCTGAGTAATACCCCTATATTTGGCGCCCAACGTGGGGCCAGAGGTGTGACAGGTTGAGTCTGTTTGTGTGAGTGACTGCCACTGCACGAACGAACCATGGCAGCATACGGGGCTGATTTACAGCCGTTGTATACGCTGTCGCAGGTTGCTACCAACAGGCAACAATTCGAAGCGGCGGTAACTGCTACCGCTCACTCATGCCCTGCGGCGAACACTAGCCCTGGGAATTTGATAAGCTTCGAAGAGGATAGCGCGACACATGAGGCGCTCTCTCCGGCAGGATGTACCCTTGAAGGCGTGAGGCACATTACGCCGAACCCTTCGCCAGTGTTTGCGGAGAGCATGGAGCCACTGCGGCATACTTGCTCGACGCGTTCTGCTCCTGTGCCAGGCATTACTGGCCAGAGCGAGCCTCAACAGGCGCTGTTGCAGGATGCGGTGCGCTTGATTGAGAGGTTGACAGGTGCCGTGCAGAACACTCTGCTGACATCTGCCGCCGCTGCTAGACCGATAGTGAGGGTGGACTTACCCACCTATAGCGGGTATCATGATTCAGTTAGCGTCAACGAATACCTCGATCGCGTGCTGACTTACCAGCGCGCAACGGGGCTGTCCGATGGCGAGATACTGGAACGCGTCGTACCAGTGTCGTTAACTGACCACGCTGCCCGCTGGTTCCGGCTTACTGGCTACCGGTCTAGCACGCTGGCTGAGTTCCGAGCGGCATTACGCGAGGAATTCCTGCCCGCAGATTACGAGCGTCGTCTGCGGCGCGAGTTGGAGCTACGTACTCAGCATCCGGACGAATCCTTGCTCGAGTACGTCAGGGCGATGGACGAACTTTATCGTACCGCTGACCCTACTGCTCCGAACTGCGATAAGGTGGAGAGAGTCATGCGACAAGCTCATCCCACCTTCGCAGCGTACCTAAGAGGCAGCAAGTTCAGGGATTTGGATGAGCTGGCCTCGGAGGCAAAGCGCATACAGGCGGACATACTCGCCTCGCGCTCATACCGACCTCCACCCCCAGCGTCGAGGGCACTTGAGCCGCGATGCGCGTGGAACGGGGACACTTTTCGCACTCGTTGCGGTGGAGATGGTGTGGTTGCTTTCAGTGGCGGACAAATGAGAAACGGTTGGGGCTTATCTGACCGGGCTCTCGACCCGTACACTTATGCCATGCGTGCAGCATGCGCTGCCGATGGCCGAGGTATGCAGAATCGTGGTCGATATGCCGGCTCGATGATGCGAGAGCAGAGCGTGCCTGCAAGGGAGCAGTCGATAGAGAGGAACAATGGTCAAACGGCGCGAGGCACTGGACGCCAAGCCCGACAAAGGCCGGTTCTCCTCTGTTATCGGTGCAACCAGCCGGGGCACTTCGCCCGGGATTGCAGACAGCCTGCGAACCGAGAGCACGCGCTTTCGGGAAACGAGCGGGGCCGCCGGTAAGCAACGCTGCATGGCCGGCGGCGGTTACAGCGGTGCGAAGTGAGACACATGAACTCCTTGCCCCGCTGGCTTGTTGTTTTGGATTACCCAGCGACACGCCAGTCCCGCTCATAGAGGTTACAGTCGCCCGGCGCAGGTTTTTTGCGCTGTTAGACACAGGAGCAAGCGCTTCACTATTTGGCGACGAGGTATGTGAACATCTCCGTCGGAACGCTATCCGACTGAGAGAGAGTAATGTGACCTTCCGACTGGCCAGCGGCACGGCACACGCGAGCTGTGCTGCTAGGCTTGTGGTGCGGTGGGAGAAACGAGTGAGGCGACAGCGCCTAGCTCACCTTCCCGGCCTATCGGTTCCTAAAACTCTTGGTAGAGACTTCCTCGCCAAGACGGGCATTGTTATTGACGTCTGCAACGGAGGATATAGGGAGCGAGCATGTGGCACCCTGAAACCTTTCGTTTCATTTCAAAAAGCGTCAGAGACAACTTCGTTCGATGATGCTTCGCGCGCAGACCGACCAAACGATTGCCCGAAAAGGTCCCTCAGAACGGTTGCGGCCTGGTCGAAATGCCGTCCGGCCAACCGCGCTGAGAAAAGAGGCGCGGAGGGGAACTGCTCCCCTCCCGCAAAGCCCATAACCGCCGCTGCGGTGGCAGACTGTGCCGCAGTGAGGGGCGAACGATACCACCCGCTGCTGGACGACTCAAGCAGTTTGTAGGGGGAAGAAAAGGCTCGCCTCTCAGCGCTTCTGACTGAATATGCTGCCGTATTCACAGAGCGGCCTGGTTGCACTACGCTATACAGGCACAAAATTGAGACAGGTGACGCCTCTCCTTGGAAGTGCAATCCTCGGCCGGTGAGTTTGGCTAAGAGGAAAGCACTAGACAGCGCTCTGGACGAACTGCTCGATACAGGCATTGTTGAAAGATCGGACAGCCCATGGGGTTTTCCTGTGGTGTTGGTTCCTAAAAAGGATGGGACGCCCCGCCTTTGTGTTGACTATCGCCGCCTGAACGAGGTGACACGCAAGGACGCATATCCGCTTCCTAGCATTCCCTCGATCGTATCCAACGTTGGCGGAGCGAAGTACTTCACTACGCTCGATGCAAGCAGAGGATACTTTCAGGTGGAGGTAGATCCCAGTGACCGAGAGAAGACTGCCTTCACGTGTCACAGGGGACTTTTCCAGTTTACCCGTATGCCATTCGGACTTGTCGGTGCGCCTGCGACTTACCAGCGCCTGATGCACCGTGTCTTGGGTGACGCAAGGTGGCACCACGCTCTTGCTTACCTGGACGATGTTGTGGTATACTCGCGTACCTTTGATGGGCACTTACGCCATCTCAGGGACGTGTTGGAGCGTCTGAGGTCTGCGGGGATAACGCTAAACCCGACCAAGACCCAGATTGCAACAACCCGAGTAACGCTACTGGGGTTTGAACTGGATAATGGACGCCTTCTACCGTGTCATGACAAGGTTCAGGCATTATTGAAATACCCGTCACCGGAAGACATAGGCGGACTGAGACGCTTTTTGGGGCTGGCGAATTTCTATGGACAGTTCATCCCAAACTGCGCTGCACTGCAAGCCCCCTTGACAATGCTGTTGAGGAAAGGTGAGCAGTGGAGGTGGGGTCCCGAGCAAGAGGAGGCACTGCGCAACCTCGTAAACGCGCTCGTCGAAACCACCGAGTTAAGGCTACCTGATTTGAACAAAGAATTTGTCATTCATACGGACGCCAGCGACCTTGGCCTAGGAGCGGTTTTGCTCCAACAGCACGAAGGTAGTTTGCGCCCGGTAGCTTTTGCCAGCCGCTCTTTGACTCCCGCAGAGAAAAATTACTCCGTGACAGAAAAAGAATGTCTGGCGATCATTTTCGCTTTCAAAAAGTTTGACTACTATATTGATGGAGTCCCATTCATAATTGAGACCGATCATATGGCATTAACTTGGCTTAGGCGCTTAGGAGAGCCGAGCGGCCGGCTTGCGCGATGGGCACTTCTCCTGCAGCGATACGATTTTACCGTTCGCTACAGGAGAGGAAAGAACAACGTTGTGGCGGACGCACTTTCGCGCGCGCCCGTTGACTGTGAGAAGAGTGATATTACTACTCAACTCACCTCGCCCAAAACCGAGCTTGAGAGCGGACTAGCCGCTGCGACGATTGAGGTTGTCAGGAGGGGTAACATTAATACCCATCGTGACCCCTCAGTGACTCAGCCTAAGAGCAGAGTAACTGCTACAATGCTCGACGGCGCTGGTCCCGAAGGAAGGGCGGATGAACCCCCTTCTCAGGACGAAAGCGTGAACCACTTGGACTGCGTCAGTTCAGTGGGGAGCTTGTTCGGCAGAAAGGAGCTGTTAGAGGCACAGCGGGAGGATCCATTTTGTAAGAAAGTGTTTGAGGGGCTCCGGGAGCCCGGTGGCGCGGCCGCGGCGCACATGGACGCAGCTGGTATTGCTGTGGGTGCGCGGCGCTCCGAAACAGCTGGTAATGCTGTGAGCGCGTTGGATTCCTACCTGCTAGACTTTGACGGCGTCATGCTGAGATACATTCCCGCAGAGAAGGATACACACGAGTCCTTCAAAGCGGTGATTCCACGCACGCTGAGAGGAGCACTTTTACGCTACTTTCACGATACGTGCCTGGCCGGGCATGCAAGTGGCCCTAAGACTTATCTGAAGTTGTGCCGTTTTGCTACCTGGCCTGGAATGAAGCGGGATGTGATGCGCTACGCCCGCTCTTGTAACGTGTGCCAACGCGTGAAGCCGCGTGGTGGACGCCCACCCGGGCTCATGCAGCCGATCAGTAGCCGAACACCGTGGCAAATTGCGGCTTGTGACGTCATGGGGCCTTACCCCAGGACACCGAGCGGGAACCGATTCCTTCTCGTAGTCACAGACCATTTCAGCAAGTGGGTGGAACTGTTCCCCCTACGGAAGCTGACGGCACGCGTAATCATGGGAAAGCTGATCGAGGTGTTTACACGATTCGGCTATCCTGAGCTGCTGATAACGGACAATGCGTCCTACTTCACTGCCAAACTCTTCGTGGACTCTTGTGCAGCTCTCGGCATTAAGAACAGGAGAACAACCACGTACCATGCCCAGGCGAATCCCACTGAGCGTGTGAACCGCAACATCAAGCACATGCTAGTTGCATTTGCGGGGATGCACAATGAGTGGGACGCTTGTCTTCCTGAAATTGGATTTGCAATCACGTCGACAGTGAATAGATCGACTGTGTATACACCCGCCACCCTCAACCTTGGGAGGGAGCTGTTGAGTCCGGTAGAACTTACTCTACAGGAACGAAGCAGCACGGAACTGGTTGTTTCGTCGGCACGCGCCGATTATGCGACTGGGCTGCGCGCGAAGGTAACGGAGGCTTTACGAAAAGCGCGACGGAACCTGAGCACTGCACGTGCCGAGCAGAAAGCGCAGTATGACCGCTCTCATCGGGAAGTTCAATACAGAGCGGGCGACCTGGTGTTGAGACGGAATCACGTACTGAGCGACGCCAGTAAGAAATTCTCAGCTTCTCTGGCGCCGAAATGGACAGGACAGGACCGTACCGGGTGCGCGAGACTGTCTCTTCGCTCGTGTACAGGCTGGCGGACTTGAAGCTAAGACCGATCAGCCGACCGGTGCATGTCTGCGATCTCAAACCCTACTATGACAGAGGGAACGAGTGGCCCGAGGAGAATGCTCTCCCGCGCCCGCAGGCAGCGGCATCGGGTGGCACGGCTCGACGTTCGAGCCCAGTGCGGCGTTATAACTTGCGATCTCGGCAGAACTAACTCTGTCCGGTTCGCGGAGGCTATTTTATTGTGCGCGATATCGGACGGAATGCTCCTCCGATGTCTAGCATGCAGGCTTCCAGAGCGAGCACGCGCTTTCTCTTTGGAAGAAGCGAGAGGGGCTAACACAATTGTCGCAGCAGCAGACCGCCCGTCGGGAGCCGTGAAACAACCACCAAGCAAAAAGGAAAGACCATCTCCACTCCTGGTGGGGACGAGCAGGCTGCAAGCAGTCAGCAGCGCAGTGCGGGCAACAGGCGGCGAGAAAACATCCTCCGGCGGCTAACAGCGAGGTGAGAGGTGCAGCGGGCGACTTCCGGTCCGGAATGGTCGCAGCGGCGCAGAATTCGCCGAACCGCACCGCACAGCTCCGCGACCGAGTTGCAAGCCCCGCAACCAAGCATCCAGCCTAGTGGGTGGGATCTGTATAATTTTCTAGACTGTGAAGTTATGTGCTTACCGATGCCGCTCATTGATGAATAAAGTTATGTTCGAAGTGAGAAAACGCGCCTGTTGTGTCCACGGTAAATATTATAATAAAGGCTTCATTCGATGGACCATTGCGTGGTTGCCGACTTCCATAGAAATGCGGTCATCAAAATGTGTAACAACCGGTATTGAATTCAGGAACTTGATGAACGGCAAGACGAGAGAAGCTTCCAGACAAGTATTTGAGTATGTGGGCAGCCTTTTTGGCGTTCGATACCTGCTAGTCTGCATTTGCGCTGTATTAAAACCCGTTTCTGTTTATCAATTGGCCGATGACACGATGATTGTAACTTCTACCCAGAGCTACTATGATGCGATTGCTTCTTTACTGTTTGCTGCCACAAACGCTATGAACTGGTTTCGAAATAACCTAATTATTATAAATGCATCTAAGACACAATTAATCTGCTTCTATAATCCTTTGAGGAAGGTAGCCGTTGATTATCCTCTTGTTTTGCATTGTTCAGATTGTTCATCTTGTTCTTGTAGACCATTACAGTACTAATCTGTTGTAAAGTGTCTTCGTTCATACCTTGACAGCGAAATTTATTGGAACAGCCACCTAGCTTACGTTTGCAAAAAACTTCGCGCTGTGTCGTGTCTACTGTAGAAGATAAAATATGGCATGCCCTTATCGGTAAGGAAAACAATAACACACGCTCTAGGCTATAGTCTGCTGCGGTATGGAATAACAGTTTACGGGCGCTGTGCTGGTCGCTGGCACAACAGAATAAATGCCACACTGCACTTCCTCTTAAAAAAATGTATCTTATGATCTAAGCCTCAATGCTGACACAGACCGTTTCAAAATACTTTCGATGCCGAATTTCAACGATCCTTTAATGCAAATGGTCGTTTTCAAACACTTCTGGTCAAGTGAATTCCTAGTTCTATACACTTCTTCAAGCTGCTTAAGGGCCAGGGACCCCTCGTGGAGGCCACGTTGTTCCACAACGTATGGCACTAAAAATCGCGCCCACTATGTCCCAACCTACTTTAATAAATTACCCCCAGCGCCTTCTGTGAAAAAACGAAATAAAAGTTAATGAGACTGCTCAGGTGCATCTTTTCGTAAAGGCGTATTTGCTGCTTTTGTTTACCGTTATTGCTTGTGTTCGTGCATGTGATTGTGCAATTCCTTTGCACCATGACGGTCAGATTGGTGCATGGTTACCTATTCTCTTGGACATTTTCTGGGAGAGGCCAACCCAATGACATGGTGACCAAAGAAGCACCCAAGTACCTGGCACGAACTGAACATCGCGATGGCACCGGTCATAATGCTCTTTTTGTATGTGCTGCGAGGCTAGTAAGCGAGATCGGGCGGCTTGATGTGCCATGTGAGCGTGGCCGATGATTTCACAAGCGTACTCAGTTGCAACATGCGGCATAGAAGTTAGGATGGTGTCGAACTGCAATGCGGGGTCACAACCATCCATAAGATAAAAGGGTGAGTATCCTGCGGTGCCATACGTGAACGTCACGTAGGTCAGCCTGGTGTCCCAGTCGCGGTGATCATTGGAGGCGTACATCAAGAGGATCACTTTTATTATTCGCTCGAGACATTCCGTAAGACCGTTCCTTTGTGGGTGATAGACGGTTGACAGCTTGTTCTCAGTGGCACAATAGCGAAGGAGGTCGGCGGCAACTCGAAACAAGAACGAGCGGCCATGGTCTGTAACTGTCGAAGTGCACCGGGGTGGAAAATGTCACCGTGGAGTAGAAAATCGGTGACGTCTGTTGCGTAACTAGTCGGCAACGCCTTTTTAATCGTTTAGCATGTCGCGTAATCAGTAGCGACGGCGATCCACTTATTCTATTCCGTCTAGTTGTGGTCGGAAAAGGGCCCAAAAAGTCAAGGCCTACGCGAAAGAACGGTTCAGAGGCAACTTCGATGGGATGGAGTCGTCAGACAGATGGCAGAGGAGGTTTATTCCGACGCTGACACAATTCGCAAGTTGCGACATAATGTCGCACAGAGCAGCAGAGACACGGCCAGAAGAAACGGCGTCGTACTTGTCGTCTGCAAGCAAAACTCCAAGGTGTCCCGCCATCGGTGCATCGTGAAGTTGTTCGAGAGCGACGGATCGCAGATGACGAGGAAGGGCAAGGAGCAACTAAGGGTAAGGATTGATATTGTGGTGGTAGAGGATACCAGCGTGCCGCACGAATATGCCGCACGTGCCGTCTGTGCTGCCAGATTGCGCTCCGGCGATGATGGACTGTAATGATTCGTAGCGTTGTTCAGTGCGTATGTCGGTCATGTCAGTAAAAGCTATCATGCAGGTCACCGTATCATTCGCAGCAGGATCAGTGGTATCGACGGGGTGACGAGAGAAGCAGTCAGTGTGCTTGTGGAGGCGCCAGACTTGTAATTGACAATAAATGAGAATTCCTGGAGCCGCAAAGCCCAGCGGCTAAGCCGCCCTGTCGCATCCCGGAGGGAAGACAGCCAGCAGAGTGCGCGGTGGTCTGTAATGACCGAAAACGTCCTGCCGTACAAATATGGCAGGAACATGGCGACAGCCCAAACTAAAGCCAAGCGCTCCCGCTCGGTGAAGGCGTAATTGATCTCGGCCGGTGACAGCAGGCGGCTAGCATAAGCTATCACTGACTCGGTACCATTCTGTTTTTGGGCGAGCAGAGCGCCGCTGCCACGGTCGCCTTCGTCAGTGTGGACTTCGGTTGGTGCTGATGGATCAAAGTGGGCAAGTGTGGAAAGGATGGCCAGAAACCCGATGAGAGCGGCGAACCAGTAGCCTGTTCCGGGTTCCATGAGAATGGTGTGTTCTTCCAAAGGCCGAACAACGTCGGCGAAGGTTTTGAGGAAATGGTGAAAGTAAGAACACAGGCCGACGAAGCAGCGCAAGTCAGAAGAAGAACGTGGCACAGAGAAACTGCGTACGGCGCGAATGTTTTCGGTTCTGGTTGGACACCGGATGCGACAACGAGGTGCCCCAACATGGTAACCTGACGTCGCCCGAATTTACACTAAGTAGAGTTATGGCAGGCTTTTGAAGACCTCAAGGATTGCAGCGGGTCGGGTATGGTGGCTGCCGCACATGGGAGAAAAAACAATAACGTCGTCAAGGTAACAAAGACTGGTGGTGCATTCGTAGCTTCGCAGAAGAGAGTTCATCATACGTTGAAATGTCGCAGGACCATTTCATATGCCAAGGGTAAGGCTTTTAACTGATATAAACCATCTGGTTTGATGAAGGCCATCTTCTCGCAGTCCATTTCGTCAGCTGGGATCTGCCAGTAGCCGGGTCGAAGATCGATGGAGGAGATTGATTTAGCTCCGTGCAAGCACTCCAAGGCGTCATCGATGCGTGGTAGTGGGTAGACGTCTTTTCGCGAGATGTTGTTTAAATGGCGATAATCGACGCAAAAACGCCAGGTACAACCTTTTTTTTTCTCACAATGACGACAGGCGAAGCCCCAAGGGCTGACTCATGGCTCGATGGTCACATTGCGGAGAATTTTCTCCACTTCTGAATGGATGACTCGACGTTCAGCATGCGATGCGCGATAGGGACGCCGATGAATACGACTGGTGTCTCCAGTGTTTATGCGGTGGTGAAAAACTGATGTTTTACCTACAGGGCTTTCATCAAAATCAAAGATGTCGCTGTACGATTCGAGCAGGAGACGCATGTCCGTGGCCTGTGCAGAGGTGAAATCAGGTACAATCATTTTCGCGAAGTTATCCGTTAAAGTACCAGAGCTGTGAGCTGCAATTGGCGCTAATAAACGACTCTCGGCATTAAGACTCTCAATGTCAAATACGGAACCACTAGAAACGCTGGCCAAGAACATCCCGGCTGGAATGACTTGAGGGCACACGCTTAAATTCAGAAGCGGTCGAATGACGCCGTTATCAGCAACCGTGATCAGCCTATGCGGAACAGCAACATTCCGGATCAAAAGCACGTCAATGATGGGGCGAAGCACATATTCACCGTCAGCTACCTGTGGCTGGGCGGTCAAAGTGACGTAACTGCCTCGGGTGCCAGACGCACTTCGTGAAGCGAGCACAAGTGCGGTGGGACGGTGGTCGGAGCATCGGCGAGTTGAGGCAGTTCCAATTGAAGAACGCTAGTCCCGCAGTCGATGCGAGCAGAATGAGTGGATAAAATGTCCAATCCAAGGGTAACGTCGTGAGGGTGTCAGTCACAGTAAAGAGAGCGAAAATAGGGCGGCCGGCTATGCTTAAATGCGGAGCGCATATTCTAAGAACAACCAGCATGCCGCCGTCGTCCACACGAAGCACTCGGGCAGCTGCTGGGGTGGGGACCTTCTTTAAACGTCTACGCAGGCTGTCACTCAACACAGACACGCGGGCTCCAGTGTCGACGAGTGCTTGGACAATTACACCGTCTATTTTAACGTCAATGACACTTCGCCTTGTAGGAATGGACAGAGGATTTGCTGCAGTAGTAGGGAATGCAGCACCACCTCCCAGGGCCGCATTTCTTAGTTTTCCGAAAGGGTACGGCCAAAAGCCACAGGGTACAAAAGGCGACGTAGCTGCGGCAAACGGGAAGATGGACGACGTGTTTGCGGAGAACGAGGCTGGTGTCCTCGCGGCGATGGTGAGCGACTGTACCACGTGTTCCTAGCACAGTTGTCGGCGCTTTTAATACTCGTCGGTTGGCGGCGGGCATTTCCATCAAAACGGCTCACGTAGGGTGGGCGAGGTGTTGAGGGCCAGGAGTTGCGACAGTATCACGCGATTTGACCAACGCAATGACAGGCGAAACATTTCGGCTGGTCGTCCGCTGTTCTCCACTCTGTCGGGTTGCGATAACGCAGAGAGAAGCGACAGGAGGGAGCGAAAATAGCAGAAGGGGGTTCGTTAGCTCTGGGATTGGCGAGAGCACAGACGGAATGTAAACCAATGGGTTCAAGTTGCTGGCGAACGATGGCTTGTACCAGGGAAATGAAAAAAAGTGGTAGCATTAGGGCTACGCGAACGGAGTGCTGCGGTTGCCATCACATCCAGTTCACGTCTAACGATTCGCACCACGTACTCTGATGGCGACGCATGCTGGTGTGCAGGTTGATCTTCACATGTCGACGCTGCGGCAATATTGGGAAATCTGGCGGATGGTTGCAATACGGGTTGGCTTTAGCATGCTGGAATCGTCGGCACACTTTAAAGACAGCATCAACTGTGGAGCAGACTTCGCACATGAGCAGTATAAAGGCGTCTTTAGCAATGCCCTTAAGCACGTGCCCGACCTACTCAGCTTCTGCCATGTCGTCATCGGCTTTGCGACAAAGTGCCAGCACGTCCTGGATGTTCGAGACATAGGATTCCGTGGGGGATTGGGCATGGGAGGCCAGTTTGCTTTGAGGCAATTTTATGGCCGGCTGGTTTGCCAAACAACTCTGTAAACGTCTCTTTGCCTTGGTCCAGCTAGTTTGCTCCTCTTCATGGTTTTGGTACCACACCTTTGCCGTGCCTCTTATGTAGAACAGCAGGCTGGCTATCATCAGCGTAGGTTTCCATCTGTTGCTTCCACTCACGCGTTCGTACATAGCCAACCACTCTTCAACGTTGGTGCCATCGGTCCCGTAGAAAGTTCCAAGATCCTTGGGTTGCACAAGCACAACCGGAGGTAGCAGCGACATAGCCGGCGACGGTGACGTTGGACGCGCCAACAATATTGATCCGGCGTGCTCGCCGTCCTTCATGGTGCGGACGGTGATGCGATGTCCTCTGCGGAGCTAGGTTTCCAGCCGTGATAACCCGCACCTCCACCCATATGTTACGGGTATGTTGGGAGAGTAGAAAGGCTGTATTTACATTATAATATACAAGGTCACTCAGAATAGTTAAGATGGCTGACCAACAACAACACGCAGCAGCCAGTGTCTCCCGATTTTCTTCTTCCTCTCTATTCTTTCATCCTTCCGTAACAATACATTTACTGTTTGTTTTGAGTTTTTTTATGTAGGTCGTAAATGTCTTATAAAGATTCGCGAAAATCGCATAATCTCCAAAAACGAAACTGGCTGTAACACAGGAATAAAAAAGGAGACGACAATTTCATCAATTGCACTTAAAAGCACATCTAAGGCGGACAAAAGTGATACATTATCCATTACTCTCAAAAATACCACTCATTTGTGAGTCTACCTTCTGCGAAATCCTTGTAAACAATGTAAGTAATTCATGTAAGTGCAAAGGTGTTTAATATTCACTGGCGCTTGGGAGCGACTGTTAGAGCAGGCCACGGACCGTGAGGGATCTTTCAAAAACGATAGCCAACATAGTGCATGGTAGTCCATGACTGCATCAAATGGACAGCTATACAAATAATGCCGGGGACCAGATGATGGCCAGGTATTCTTTGTCCGTCACAGCGTAATTGACCTCAGCTTTCATAGGCGTAAAACTTGCTTACCCCACGACATATTAGAGCAGGCCACGGACCCTGAGGGATCTTTCAAAATCGATAGCCAACATAGTGCATGGTAGTCAGTGACTGCATCAAATGGACAGCCATACGAATAATGCCGGGGCCCAGATGATGGCCAGGTATTCTTTGTCCGTCACAGCGTAATTGATCTCAGCTTTCATAAGTTCATAAGCCTATGTTTGCACTTCGGTAGGGGCAGTTTGGTCGTAATAGCGAAAAATTGGCGTACACGTTAGCAAGCGACGGAGCTTTGTGAAGGCCTTGTAGCACTCAGACGACCACGAAGTTAAGCGTCCGTAGCTTGTAAGTAGGGAAGTCAGAGGCGATCTGATGGCGGCGAAATTGCGGGTGAAGCACCTGCAGTAAGAGCAGAGGTCTACGAAACCGCAATCCTTTGACGGCCGTTTTGGCTTAGGTAATTCGGCGATGACCCGACGTTTGGCGAGATAGCGGATATCGGGACCGACGTCCCGATATCCTCGATCCGATATCCCCGATATCACCGACAGAGAGCGACGGTGAGCGGCGGGAAATTGGCGTAGGGCGCAAAATCGGCGACATAGCCGACGAGAGGTCGTTATATGGGCGGTAGGCCTGGCTGGTCACGAGTGGTGCAGCGCTAGGCTACAAAAAGGCTGCACGATTACAAAAACATGCGACGTGACCGGCGTAGCCATACGCAAATCCTAGTGGCCGGTTTTCAGTAGTACGCCAATGGCTTGCTGGGGCAGGTCTCATCCGCGACACAGGACGCGTGTGTAGCAAGCAAGTGACACCCGCTCGGGCATAATCTTCGTTGGCCCTCCAGGCTCGGTAGCCTGCCTGGCTCAGTAGGCCAGAGCGGTCATCGCACCGCAATAAACACCGACGAGCACAGCTGCTCAGGGTTCAGTCATCGTTCATCACCACCACACAGCGGAGCGTCTGTCTAACGACGGGTGCCTCGAGACCTCCCACGTTCATAAACCCGGGCGGATCGTGACACTCCATACAAGTGCCCACGGATCGTCCCACGCCGCCGCGAGTGGCGAAATACCACCCGCCGTTGCTGCCGCCATGCCGCTGTACGGAAGGAGCCGTTCGAGGGAGATGGGTCCACCTGGCCGATTTACGAAGAACAAGTCCACGTGTTCTTCCGGGCAAACGACATACCCGAGGCCAAACAGCGGGACATTTTCCTAGCATGTTGCGGGAGCCAGATGTTCAGTCGCCTGCTCAACCTCCTCAAGCTAGTCACGCCACATGTCAAGACGGTAGGTGAGCTGCTCGCCATACTGCGCTCGCATTTCAACCCAGCACAGTCCACACTAATGGAGTGTTTCCGCTTCGACAACCAGAGCCGCCGGGAAGGAAAGACCGTCGGGCAGTTCGTTGCTGCGATACGAGGGTTAGCGAGTGCCTGCACTTACAGGGACCAACTGATCTCGCTGCTCCGGGGTCGTTTCTTCTGTGGCATCAACAACCCCGCCATGCAGACGTGACTCCTGGACCTTCCCGACCACTCGCTGGACGACGCCGTGAAGCCAGTGCTGGCAATGGAAGCTGCCGCCACGGACGCTGGCGAGATTGCCCGTGCGACTGCCTCACCGTCGGCGGTAGCGGCGGTCAACAAGTTGGAGCCAAGGGGCAGTACCTGCGGTCGCTGTGGTGGTGCCCATTCCCCCTCACAGTGCAAGATCTCTCAAGCTGGACACCTGGCACGGGTATGCCGAAAGGGGAGGACGAACAACGGACAGCAGCAGTAACCTGGCTCAAGCCCAGGTCACAAGCCCACGGCCAGGGCAGCCATCGCAAGGGTACCAGACGGGGGCGTGCGGCAGCAGACTCAAGTTTCTCCGCGGCCAGGTACCACGTCGTCACCGAGGACCCGCCGATTTTCGACATGTGGCACAGAGGCCTTGTACCGTCGTCTGTTCTGCCGTTCATGCTGACCGTTAAAATCTGCGGGCACCCCATTTCTTTACAGCTGGACACACGGGCCAGCTTGCCGGTCATGGCCGGGAAACTCTTCAGGCGGAAATTCCCCGGCGTATCCGTCGAGGCTTCGGGCGTGATGCTGCGCAGCTACTCCGGGCAGCTCTCCCAGGTCCAGGTTCAGGCCCAGGTCAGCATTCGCTTTGGCTACAGGGAGGCAACCCTTCTCCTTTACTTAACCAAGGGGTTGTCGCCGACGCTGCTGGGCCGAAACTGGATTCATGCACTGGGCGTTCGTCTGCCAGAGTACGAGGAAGCCAACCGGCATGTGGAGAAAGACGTCCTAAGCCTCCTGACGGAGTTCAAGTCCCTGTTCGAGCCAGGGGTGGTCACATTCTCTGGCAAGACAGCTGGCATCTATGTACCTGAGGGAGCCCGGCCACATACCTGAGGGAGCCCGGCCCACTGCCGTTCGCCCTGAAGGACGGGGTCACCCAGGAGCTGCAACGGTTATAGCAAGAGGACATCCTCGCGCCTGTCAAAACATCTGAACGGGCCGATCCCATCGTACCAGTCCTGAAGCGAGACGACAGTGTCAGAGGTTCTGCGGGGATTTCACGGTTACCATCAACCCCGTCGCTACCGTCGAAAAGTACCCGCTGCCTCGGATAGAAGTTCTCTGGTCAGCGTTGTTTGGTGGACAGAAGTTTACGAAGCTTGACATCAGAGTTGCTTACCAGCAGCTGGTACTCCAGAATGCCTCCCGGAAGTATGTCACAATATCGACCACTTTGGGGCTCTTCCAGTACACGCGCTTACCGTTTGGTGTGGCCTCAGCCCCGGTCACATTTCAAAGGGAGATGGACAGCCTCTTCAGGGGCATGAGGCACGTGGCGGTGTATTTGGATTACATCCTGGTTACTGGAACCGACGACGGGGACCACCTGCAGAACCTGCGCAACGTCCTGGCACGGCTACAGGACGCCGGACTGAAGCTCAAGCTGGAAAAGTGCGTTTTCCTGGCCCTCTGTGTTGAGTACTTGGGATATGTCATTTCCCAGGCAGGCCTAGCCTCGGCTCCACGCAAAGTTGATGCTGTGCCTACATGTGGACTTTGGGTGGGGGGGGGGCGCTTCAAGGCCGATTACTTCCTGGGGGTGGTGGATGCCTTTTCGAAGTAGGTGGAGGTTCTACCTGTCACCAGTCCATCAGCAAGTGCGACCATTGCAGCGCTGCGACAGGTCTTCCCCAACAAGGGGTTGCCGGACTGCACCATGTTCGACAATGGTGCTGCTTTCACCGGCACAGAGTACCTGGCCTGGCTGACGAAGTATGGAATCCGCTGGATGATGGTTCTGCCGTACCACCCTGCTTCAAACGGTGCAGCGGAGCGGGTGGTGGAAACCATCAAGGAGAAGCTCAATAAGAGCAAGACTGGGTATTTCTGGACGCAGATTGCCCGGGTACTGTTTCAGTACCGGGCCACGCCCCACGCTGTCACTGGCCGTACCCCCTGTGAGCTCCTGCTGGGTCGGATGGTCAAGACCCCTGGACGTCTTGCATCCGGACCTCCGATGCACAGTGCTCCTGAATCAACTGAAGCCGAAGCAGGCTACTGACCGCGGGTACTGTCCCGGGCTTTTGCCGGAGTCAGGAGCTCAATATTTTGCCAGGAACTTCCTTCCTGGCCCACCCTGGTCTGCGGGACAGGCGGTGTCTCCTGCCAGCGCCTCATCGCTGCTCGTCCGCATGCGAGACGGGGCCGCGTGGCACAGACACGCCATCCATGTCAAGCCTTGCCTTGGGACCTGGACAGCACCCTCAACTGCCGCATCAGAGTTCGAGCCAATAGGGGGACTAGGGGCAACTACAGCCACTTTCAGCGGAGGACCGCCCCCCTCGGGGGCGGCAAGCGTTGCCGGTAGTACGGCGCAGGTTGGACCGGTGTCGAGCCGGTCACCACTCGCAAGGCCGACCACTGAGGACCCTCCGGATAGAGTGAGGCTGTCTCAGGCAGCACCCGGCGTTGCCACACCCGGCCCGTCAACACCGGCGCCCAGGCGGTGTACTCGATGACGGAGGCCAGCGGACCGTTATTCGCCTGGGTAGCAGGCACTGTCGACCCGGCTAAGATGGGGGCCGAGCCTCGTACTTTGAACTTGGAGGTTTGTTCATTTTAGTTACCAAACAAACTGGGGGTATGCGGTATAGCAAGCATGTGATGCCCTCTCGGGCATAATCTTCGTTGGCCTGCCAGGCTCAGTAGGCAACAATGGTAAGTGCACCGCATTGAACACCGATGAGCACAGCTGCTCGGGGGTCAGTCATCGTTCATTACCACGACGCAGCGGAGCGTCTGTCTAACGGAGGGTGCTACGAGCCCTACCTCGTGCACGAAACCGGGTCCAAATAATAAAGTCCAAAATAAAGTCCAAAAAAGAGAACGGTGCACCGTCGCATTCTATTTTATGTGTTGTCGCATCTTGTGACAATCGTTTGCAGTTGCTCGCTGATGTTACGCAATGGACTGCCAACTTTGCTTATCTCGGCCATATTGAGTGAAGAAAGAGTGGTTCCAAGGGTTGCAAGTTTGCTGGCCAGGACAGCGACTTTAGCAGACACTGCACTTTGTTCGTCTTTAAGGCTTTTGGCCTCTCCAGCGGTTGATTTTTGTTCTTTAATAAGCCTAATTTGTCCGTCAGTGGCGTCCTGTTTGCCCTTTATGCCTCGCATTTCTCTTAATATCGCCTCCTGCCCAGCGTCTAGTTTTCGAACGGTTTCCAACACAGATGCAAGCGTTTTTTTCCAGAGTATCAAATCGGGTCCCTGATTCGATTCAACATCACCCGCGAGTAACGAAATCATATTCGTCAAGGCAGAACACAATCGTGAAATGACAGACAAGGCACACCTAATAACACCCTCGAGCGCCTCCAGTGGGCGCGACACCGCTACAAGCATCTGTTGTCACTTCTAAGACAAGAAGCTTACTTAAGGTAACTAACCTGCAAAATGTGGAAAGATTGGATGCGCTTTGTAGACGATCACAAGGAAGAAGACAGGACAGGCTCAAACTAACAACTGATGCTAATTCGAGGGAAACACTTAAATATCAGTTCATGCCAGCGCAGGTGCATCAGGGTATCAGCAGTAGAAAAGAGCAGAGAAAACGCAAAATCAGAAAAAATAAACAATGGCGTTGCTCAACTAATCATATTATCTAGGAAACATGCCTCCTTATTGTAAATCATGACCGATGTGTCACTAATGCATGCGTGTCGCTTCTTTTTTGAATAATATGCCTCTAGAAATTCTCGTGTTATTTCGTTACTGCACTTGCGCAGGATCTTAACCTGGTTGAGCAGAGGCCTGCATTTATGATCTATACAATGCATGGATAAATGACGTTGCTTCCGGTTTTTAATTGACTTTCGTGTTCTCGGAGTCGCACGTTCAAACAACGACCAGTCTGGCCTATGTAGGTTTTGCCACATGTCAGGGGTATCTTATAAATACCGCCAACTTGGCAATCTACATGGGGGTTCTTGTGTTTCCCATGCCCATGCCCATTTACCCATGCATTTCCCAGATCATAAATGCAGACCTCTGCTCAACTAGGTTAAGATCCTGCGCAAGTGCAGTAACGAAAAAGCACGAGAAGCTCTAGAGGCATATTATATAAAAAAGAAGGGACAAGCTTGCATTACTGACACATCGGTCATGCTTTACAGAAGGGAGGCACGTTTCCTAGATAATAGGTTTAGCTGAAGCACGCCATTGCTTTTTTATGATTGTGTGTTTTTTCTCCTCTTTTCTGCTGCTGATGCCCTGTTGCGTCTGCGCTGGCATGAACTGATATTTAAGTGTTTCCCTCGAATAAACCTCAGTTGTTAGTTTGCGCCTGTCTTGTCTTCTTCCTTGTGATCGTCTACAAAGAGCATCCAATCTTTCTGAATACAATGAACCAACTTGCCCAACAACGCATTCTGTTAACCTGCCAAAGTAGCGCGCGTGAGTTATGCACACTGGCATCGGTGCCGTGCGCAAGGGATACAGTCAGAGGCGGGCGTTTATAACCGGCGCACCCGCCGTGGTTGCTCAGTGGCTATGGTGTTGGGCTGCTGAGCACGAGGTCGCGGGATCGAATCCCGGCCACGGCGGCCGCATTTCGATGGGGGCGAAATGCGAAAACACCCGTGTGCTTAGATTTAGGTGCACGTTAAAGAACCCCAGGTGGTCAAAATTTCCGGAGTCCTCCACTACGGCGTGCCTCATAATCAGAAAGTGGTTTTGGCACGTAAAACCCCAAATATTATTATATAACCGGCGCTGGCAGAGCAGGTGATGGCCATTGCCGGGCGTTGTTGCCAGATGAAGCTCCCAGAGGCATCCAGATTCGGCCAAACGAGCACCGGGGTGAATGGAAGCTGCAATTATTCCGCCGGGCTTCGCTGCCATGAATCCAGGGCCGAAGAGCAGATGCCGAATACAAGAGTGATTTGCAAAAATAGCGTGCGTGAGTTATGCATGCTGGTATCGGTGCCGTGCCCAAGGGATACAGTCACAGGCTGGCGTTATTAACCGGCGCTAGGGGCGCTATTCTGGACATTCCGCCATTTTCTTCGGTGCGTGACGTAGGCGCGACGCAAACAAAATGGCGCTGGTGGCCCAGTTTTGCTTACGTAACGTGACGCCAACTTGACGTTTTGCCTAAGAAACTGAAATGAAGGCACTGAATATAACCTTATCGGCAAAGCAAAACAGTTTTCCTCTGCAGTAAAAATAAAGCAGCTATCTCAAAGCGTATGATTATTCCGTCGAAAACGCTTCTCGCTTCCGTCGTCTGCTGCGTACAAGCCATCGTCTGCTTCAATAGCTAGGATGCGTGGCCCTGGAAAATGGAATGAGTCATCGCATGTTGGCGCCAACGCGCTTGTTTTCTTGCTTGAGACAACATACGCGACCTACCAGTGGTGATGCGCGCACGTTCTAGGTCACGTTATCGCTATTTCGTGAAACGCAAGTGACTCAGCCCGACTTGGCTGGCTGAGAAACGGCCGTATATCACCGATAGCGTTGCGCGCGCCAGAGATATCGACTACAGCGACGCAAGCGCCGGCGCTGCCATCTCTTGTTCATTTTGCTGGTTACTCGCACCACGGGAGGAAACTTCAAGGCGCCGCCTTGCGTACATTTCTTTTTATAAATTAGAAAAAGGCCGTTGTCATAACTTTTGATTGTGCGAAAAGGCATTAATCTTGATTACAATACAAATGCAGCCGTGAAAAGTGGACAACATTGCCGAAAGTTTGCTATGTTGAACCAATATTATTTCGTATAAACGCGTTCTTTTAAAAAATGATGGCCCCAAACACAAATGCCAACACCACCCGAGAGCGATGCAAATACTATGAGCACGCGTTATGAACAAAAGATTTTCGTGGTGCCAAACGACGGGGAAAATGTGGCGATACGCATTCCTCTCGGCTTCCATTGCATATGGCTTCCCATTAGCATAATTCGCGCGGCTCGTCGCAGCAAAAATTATGGCGGAAAATCTCAGCTATGGCGGCCCAGCGCAACGTCACGCATCGTCAAAATGACGTTTAAGAAACAGCCCTTCCTGTGGCGCTCCTCACGAGATATTCCTTCAGCCAATCAGCAAGCTGGCATGGCGCATATCTTGGATCGCCACCACATATTCGCGCAATTGTAGATGCATTGCACTGGCTTTTGCACGCTACCGCTCACATTATTTTTGAAGCGCTAACATCACAATATATCTGCCAAGGACCACAAAAATGTATTAGTCCATAAAATTTGCAGCTCCACGTCACGTTTCGTCATCTTGATGAAAACGCAAAATTGCGTTTTGCAATACTTCCGCTTCCCGGCACAAATTTCAAAACACGTGACCTCTCGACAGCCAATCAGAGAGTAAACATGGCGGATAATGGCGGCCGTGCAGCCGCCATGCGTGTCCAGAATAGAGCCCTAGTTCAACAGGTGATGGCCATTGCCGAGCGTTGTTGCCAGATGAAGCTCCGAGAGGCATCCCAGATTCAGCCAAACGAGCCCCGGGGTAGGTGGAAGCTGTAATGCTTCCGCCAGGCTTCGCCGCCAGGAATCCAGGGCGCAAGAGCTGAGGCCGATTACGACAGTGGTCTGCAAAAGTAGCGTGCGTGAGTTATGCATGCTGGTATCGATGCCGTGCCGTTAAGTTATAAGAATCCAAGGAAATGAGGAATTGAAGGAAGAAATGCTATGCGCTGGAGGAATTTGACCGAAGCTAAGGAACAAGGCTGGAGAAGTGCTTATCCGCTTGACATCAGCAAAGAAGCTGCATCAAGCAGCAGGGGACGTCAGCCAAAATGGAGCCTCAGAAAACGAACGGCCTCACTGAGCGCACTGATCGAACAATCACCAATATGCTTTTCATGTATGTTGCGTCCGTTCACAAGAATCGAGATGAAGTTCTACCCTTTATTACGTACGCCTACAACACCACCAAGCACGAGACAACCGGCTACAGCTCCTTCTTCCTTCTATATGCTCGGCCGCCCCGGTATACCCTCGATACTGTCCTCCCTTTTTACCACCATGACAATCTTACGGTCGCCGATACGCTATGCCTCGCTGAAGAGGCTCGGAGACTTGCGCGTCTGTCGACTTTGGCATCACAAGAAAACTCCAAAGCCCGCTACGACGCACGACATCGGCCTGTTACATATCACGCTGGGGATCTCGTTTGGCTTTGGACTCCCACAAGGAAGCGCGGTTTGTGCCAAAAGCTGCTGGCAAACTACGATGAACCGTATATTGTCATCGACAAAGTCAGCGAAGTTAACTATACTCTCGCGTGCCTCACGAACACTGGTAGACGTTCTGCTAGGACACAAGTTGCGCATGGCGCACAGTCGAAATCATGCACGCCACGACAAGCCGGTTCACTCTCCCAGTGGGCTTTTTCTAAGAGGAGAGGTATGTTACGTTCAAGCGCTTAAAAGGGACGCGGGGATCAAGAAGCGAAGGGAAGAGGAGAACGAGGACTGTGCAGTGGCCATTCCTGTTGTTCGTAGCCTGCCTTTCCTGCTCCATCACGCCCCAATAAACCCGTCTTCCCCGTGCTTGCGGCAGGAAATTATATATATATATATATATATATATATATATATATATATATAAACGAGAAGAAAGGGGGTTAACCGAGGGACCCGATAATTATTAGTCATATAATGAGAAGCCAACAAACACTGACACCAAGTACAACATAGGGGAAATTGCATGTGCTTAATTGCATGTGCTTAAGCACATGCAATTTCCCCTATGTTGTACTTGGTGTCAGTGTTTGTTGGCTTCTCATTATATGACTATATATATATATATATATATATATATATAGCATCAGCCTGTTTTATGGCCACTGTAGGACAAAGGCCTCTGCCTGCGATCTGTAATTACCCATGACCTGCACCGACCGATTTCAACTAGCGCCGCGAATTTCCTAGTTTTAACGCTCTACCTCGTCTTTTGTCGTCTTCGTTTGCATTTTCCTTTCTTGGTACCCATTCTGTAACCCAAATGGTCGAACGGTTATCTAACCGGCGCATTACATGACCTGCCCAGCCCCATTTTTTCCTCTTGATGTCAATTAGAATATCATCTATACGCGTTTGCTCTCTGAGCGCAGTCTCTCTCTTTCTGTCTCTTAAAGTTATGCCTAGCAATTTACGTTCCATCGCTTTTTGCGCGGTCCTTAACTTGTTCTCAAGCTTCTTTGTCAGTCTCGAAGTCTCTGCCCCATAGGTAAGCACTGCTATAATGCACTAATTTTACGCCTTCCTGTTCAATTATAATTGTAATATTCCAGTCAGGAGTTGGCAATGTTTGACGTATGTGATCCAACCCATTTTTATTCTTCTGTGAATTTGTTGCTCATAATCAGGGTTCTCCGTGATTAGTTGACTTTGGTACATGTACTCCTTCACAGACTCTAGAGGCCGACTAGCGATCCTTAACACTTGTTCGTTTGCCCGGCTATTTATCATTATCTTTGTCTTCTGCATATTAATCTTCAACGCCACTCTTACACTCTCTCTGTTACGGTCCTCAGTCATTTGTTGTAAGTCTGCATTGTTGCTGAATAGAACATTGTCATCGGCAAACCGAAGGTTGCTGAGATAGTTCGATCTTTACGTCGATCTTTAGCAAGAGGAAGTGCCGTGTCTAGGGCCAAGGTCGGTTCGCGACCGTACAGTAGATAAAATGGAGAAAATCCGGCGGTGTCGTGCCGGGGAGAATAATACGCAAATGTTACGTAAAAGGATAATCTCCTAGTCGTGATGGTCCATGGAAACGTACTTGGATAGCATACCGGTAATAGTGCGGTTTAACCGCTCTGTCAGGCTATTGGTTTGAGGATGGTATGACGTAGTCAGGTTGCGTTGAATGGAGCAGGAACGCACAATGTCGGCGATAAATTTCGATAGGAAATTACGACCACGGTCAGTAAGCAGCTGTCGCGGTGCGCTATGAAACAAGATAATGTCTCGCAAGAAAAATTCCGCGACGTCTGTGGTGCAACTGGTAGGAAGAGCCCACGTGTTAGCGTATTGGGTGGCGTAATCAGTTGCGACGGCTACCCATTTGTTCCCAGAGGATTACGTCCATAAGAGACCGAGGGGGTTGAATCCAACAAGAAAGAATGGTTCCACAGGGACGGTGATCGACTGGAGATGACCGGCAGGTAGCACCTTAGGTGTTTTCCGACGCTGGCAGGGATCAAAGGCCGCAACATAACATCGGGCGGAGAGGGAGACCAGGCCAATAGAAGCGGCGGCGGACGCGGTCGTACGCGCGGGTTACCCCAAGATGTCCTCCAGTAAGTGCGTCATGCATCTAAAAGAGCACAGTCTGTCGTAGATGTTTGGCAGGACAAGAAGAAGATCAAATCCGTTAGGGAGGAAGTTCCTTCGGTACAGCAGAGAATGCCGTCCTGGAGGACATATCGGTGAACGGATGCGTCGGTAGGTGTACAGCGCAGACGCTCGATGAGTGCTCGCAGCGATGGGTCTTCGTACTGCTCATCGGCGATGTTAGCGAAAGCAGACACAGAGAAAATGCTGTTGGCAGTACTACTGTCGTCGTCGTCAAGCCCGTCTACCGGGCAGCGAGACCGGCAGTCAGCGTCCTTGTGTTGTCGGCCAGATATGTAGGTGACAGAATACGAATATTCCAACGACCAAGTCTTTCTGTAGGACCCTTCACTGAGCATAACCAGCAAAGCGCTTGATGGTCTGTGACAATGGAAAAGAGTCGGCCATATAAGTATGGGCGGAACTTCGCAACCACCCAACCTAGGGCCAGACACTTACGCTCAGTGATGGAATAGTTGGGCTCCGAGGGGGAGAGGAATCTGCTGGCGTAAGTGATGACATGGTCGTTGCTGCGCTGCCGTTGTGACAGTACTGCGCCAGTTCCGTGACCGTTGCCATCAGTACGGACTTCGGTAGGCGCAGAAAAATCGAAATGGGCCAGAACGGGAGGCGTTGTGAGAAGGTCGATTGGATGGGAGAACGCAGAGGCCTTCTTATAGCCCTACTGGAGAGGAACGTCTTTTTTCAACAGCTCGCTTAGTGGTTGTGCTGAGGCCGTGAACTTTTTCACGAAACGGCGGAGGTAGGAACAAAGGCCGATGAAGCTGCGCAAATTCTTGACACACTTCTGAACAGGGAAGTACACTCTGTTCACGTCAATGAGATGTTCAAGGACGGTAATCTGGCGACGGCCGAATTGGCCCTTCAAAGCATTGAGTTGCAGAGCAGCTCGACGAAAAAGGTCCAGGGCTGCTGAGAGGCACTCCAGGTGCGTAGCGAACATTGGGCAGAATACTATGACGTCGTTAAAGTAGCACAGGCACGTGGACCATTTGAAACCGTGAAGAAGGGAGTCCATCATGTGTTCGAAAGTGGCAGGGGCGTTACATAGACCGAACAGCATCACTTTGAATTGATAAAGACCGTCGGATGTTACAAAAGCAGTCCGCGGCAATTTGCCACTAGCCGGAGCGAAGGTCAATAGAGGAGAAGTAGCGAGCACCGTGGAGGCACTCAAGGGCGTCATCGGTTTTAGGTAGGGGATACACGTACTTTTTGGTAACCCTGTTAAGGTGCCGATAATCCACGCAAAAGCGCCATGAGCCATACTCCTTTTTTTACCATTACAACAGGTGACGCACATGGACTACATGACGGTTCAATGATATTCTTGGCAAGCATTTTGAGAACTTCGGCGTGAATAACTTGACACTCAGCCGGTGACACTCGATACGGGCGGTGATGAATAGGAGGTGCATCGCCGCTATTAATGGGATATTTAACAGCTGTAGTTTGGGCCAAACGACCACGAATAAAGTAAAGAAAAATATCGTGGTAGGAAAACAGAACGCGGTAGAGCTCACGAGCGTGCTCACAGGGCAAGTCGGGCGCAATCATTTTCTGTAAGTCGGCGATGGTACAAGTTGTCGACTGCGATGGTAGAGGAGGATCGGCTGAATGGTCGTCTGCTGCAATAGGTGCTGCTGAGTAACCCTCGAATGAGCAAAGCTGGGCCAGAGACATCCCGCGTGGCAGCACTTGTGTCGTCAAGCCAAAATTGACCAGACAGATGCAATTCGCCGTAATAGATAAAACTGTACGAGGTACTGTGATCCCATGGGTAAGAAGAACGTCTTCCATAGGAGCCGCGATGTAGAGACCATCGGGGACTGGTGGGGATGACAGTAAGCCAACGTATGTCAGTGCCGAAGATGGCAAGCGAACGAAGTCGAAGCAAATGAGGCGAGTGGGGCGTGGTTCATCGGGATCCAGAACAGGCAGGTCGAGGCGGAGAGTACTGGCGGAACATTCGATGAGAGCAGAATGTGCGGAGAGGAAGTTTGCACCGAAGATGATGTGGTGGACCACTGGGTGATGACTGTGAATAGCAAGATAGTGGAGCGATCGGAGAAGGAGACGCGGGCGGGACACATCAATTACGGGGGATTTTCCGCCATAGCGACGCGGACAACATGCGTCGTGGTGGGCGTGATTATTTTCTTCAGTCGGTTACGAAGGTCAGCGCTCATTACCGACAAATGCGCCCCAGTGTCTATAGGAGCAGACACAGAAACACCGTCGACTTGCACGTCAAGAAGGTTGAGTTGAATGGGCAACGTCAGTAGAGGATTTGGCGGCGTAGTGAGCAATGCAGCGTCCCCTCGATGCACTGCATCGTCTAGTTTTCCGGCTGGGAGCGGCGTCCGAAGGCAGTCGGCGAATAGGAGCGACGGGTCTGGGAAGAGCGATCTTGTCGTCGTTGGGGCGAAAGCGGACGAGAATAGGGGCGGTTTGGCGCAGTAGAATCAGTCCGGCATTATCGGAGGGTCCGGCATAGGGACGAGAAGGGCCAGCAGGGGGAGCGAGAGTAGGCAGTATAAGTAGACCGGGTCGGGGAACTCCAGCGACTTCGACAGTGCCGATAAATGTGCCAGATTCGACGGCAGTGAAAACAAATGGGCTTGTCGTCAGCAGTGCGACTTTCAAAAGGGATGCGGAAAACGTGTTGGGTAATAAGATGCGGGGCGGGGCAGAATCGAAGACGTCGGGTGGATAGGAGGGCGATGGGCCGAGCTGATGGTGTGAAGACCCATGTTTGCGAACTCCTGGCGGACAACTGCCTGGATCAGGGAAACCGTGACTGCAGGTACGTTGGAGGGCGCTGGAGTCGAAGGCAGCCGGATAGGAGGCCTCGATTTCACGCCAGACGATCCTGGTAACATCACCAGTGTTGTTGGCATGAGGAGCGTCGGCGCAGGAAGATGTCTCTGGGGTGCTGGCCACACGGGCAAACTGCTGGTGGATACGTCGTCTTTTTAGCAAATTCTAGGCGGCACTCATTTACAACTACATCCACCATCGCCACGTTGTTTAAAAACGAGCAAGTTGAAGGCGTCATCGGCAATGCCTTTGAGGATGTGGAAAAGTCTGTCTGGCTCAGTCACGTGTGGCCAACTTTGCGACACAGAGCTAAGACGTCCCGAATGTACGTGACGTAGGGCTCTGTTGACGTGCGCACATGGCCGGAATGCACCTTCTGCGTAACAAGTTGATGACCGTAGGGGCTGCCGAACAAGTCTCGGAACTTTTGCTTAACCGAATCCGAACTGGTGAGCTCATCTTTGTGCGCTCTATACCAAACTCGAGATGTGCCACCGAGGTAAGACACTACGTTGGCGAGCATGATAGTAGGGTCCCACCGGTTATCGCGGCTGACGTGTTCGTACAGGCTGGTCCAGTTCTCTACGTCTTCCCCATCTTTGCCCGAGAATACGCCAGGATCACGGGGAGCGGGGAGAGCGATGTAGGACGTCGAAGTGGCAGCAGGTGTCGGAGCCGGCGGAGTCGAGTTGTCGTCGCCGGGAGCCATGAAGGAAGGCTCGGCGTACCGTCCACTGCAACGCTCCGTGACGAGGTAGCGGGAAGGTCCACCTCCACCAGATATGTTGCGTAGGAAGACGCAGATGGAAAGGTATACACAAGTATACTTACAAGGAAATACGCCGCACTTGGCCAAAAGGCAACAGCCCGCGCTAACCTCTATTCGCCGTCGTTGTCTTCCCACTGCTCTCCTTTTCATCATCGCAAATACGGTTCCGTAGCAATATGAATATGTTCCATTCCTGAAGGCCGCTGTTGCATCTGGGTCGCAAGCCCCAAGGGTGGCGTTGGCCTGGCGGCCTGGGGCACAACTGGAAGCATCCGAAAGTCCTGGCAAAGTATGAGTCGATGATAACAGAACAACTTGTTTATTCTAGCATCGCGAAAGAGCGGCCGGTCAGGTCGACCGAAGTGGAGAGACTGGAGAGCACGTTACTCGACGGAAGAAATCGGAGCTTCTCTCTTGGCGTCCGGGGGGGCAGCTGCTTTTATACTCTCGGAGTTGAGGGCAAGCAGGAACGGCTTTGGATGGGGCGCACGTGACGGCGCCGCTCGGGCACGTTGAGGCGAGTAGTGGCGCATCCGCTGGGCCGGCGCCGGTCAGACCTCCTCGCTTCACAGTTGGGGAGCTCCTCTCCCCGGCTGCCGCGCTTTGACAAGCGTGGGCACCAACATGCACACACACACACACGCGAAGACACGTGGCATTGAAACATGCCTGGACGCGCTTGGCGGGTAGCCGTTGCGGCAGCGCTGATCGGGCCAAAATGTCCGCTGCTTTGAACGAAGCCCTGGCGTCCGTTGCATCCGCGCCGGCTATACCGCGTGTCGTAGGCGAAACGTAACACCGCCTGTTCCATTGGTTGACTGAAGTCCAGTGTTGCTCTTATTCTAGTGGAGATTATTTTGGTAAATATTTTATATAATATTGGTATATGCTAATGGATCAATAATTTTTCAGTTCTTTAGCATCTCCCTTTTTGTGGCTTAGTATAATATTTGCATTCTTCCCGTTTTCTGGGACCCTTGCAGTAAATATACACTTCGTATAAAGAGCCGTCAGTTTTAAAGGCATTATCTCCCATCCATCTTTGATTGAATCGAGTGTTATGTAGTTATGCAGTTATATAAGGAGTTACATAATAGTTATGTGAGGAGTTCCTGTATCCTGTTCATTAACGTTTCTAATTGAGGTATCCTGACTCCTCTGTGCACTGTACAGGTCAGTTTAGAATTCTTCCGTTGCTTTTACTATATCTTCTAGAATGCTGATTATATTAGCCTGCTTAATTTTCAGTGGATACATCTTGGTTTGTCTTATTCCAAGTTTCTTTGTCGCCGATTTCAGCCTGCGTCCATTTTTTATGACTTCTCACGTTACAGTCTCTCACGTTATAGTTTCGAATACCCCTCATTTTCGCTTGGTTGATCAGTTTTGACACTTCCGCGAATTCTGTCCTATCTCTTTAGTTGGACACTTTCATTTGTTGTGGTTTCTTTATTAGGCCGGTACTTTGTTACTTAGGAGAACTTGCCTATTGGAAGCCTTGGTGCCTTGCCTCCCACTTCAATTGCTGTCTCTGAAGCCAACATAGTTAAGGTTTCATTCAATAGCGCTATGTCATCATCATATCTCTGTTCTAAAGCTGCATATTTTTTGCACGTACCAGCCTCAATTTGTCTGCTTTTACTCTTACTGCCTCTAGGTTGACCTGTTTCTTCTTGACCAATTTATCTCTTTCTCTCTTCAAATTGAGGTGAATCCTAGCACTCACTACCTTATGATCACTGCACTTTACCCTAGCTATCACTTCTACACCCTGCGCTATGCTGCGATCAGCAGAAAGTAGGAAGTCAATTTCATTTCTTGTTTCACCATTAGGGCTTTTCCAGGTCCACGTTCTGTTGCTACGCTTCCTGTAAAAGGTGTTCATTATTCCAAGCTTATTCCTTTCTGCGAATTCTACCAGTATCTCTCCTCTAGCGTTCCTAGAATCGACGTCGTAGTTGCCAGTTGCCAGTTGCTTGTTGCCCAGCCTGCCTTTTCCACACTTTTGCATTAAGGTCACCCACTACCACATTATATTGAGTTTGCGCTTTTCTCATCGCTAACTCAACATATTCCTAAAACTGATCTACTTCCTCCTCATCGTGACTCGATGTTGGAGCATAGACATGTAGTACCTTTAATCTATACCTCTCATTAAGTTTGATTACGACTACAGCTACCCTCTCATTAATGCTGTAGAATTCATCGACATTGCCCGCTATGTCCTTAGGGATTATGAATCCTACCCAGTATTGCTTCTTATCTAGGAGACCTCTATAGCAAAGGACATGTCCGTTCTTCAGCAATGTATAAGCCTCACCTCTCCTTCTAATCTCACTAAGGCCGATGATATCCCAAACAATGTCTGATAATTCCTCAAAGTGTCCTGCTGAGCTATTGGCCTCGTGTCAGTTCAGTTCCACCTCGTTAGGAACAACTTCTCCGATGCGGGAGACAGGCAGTCGAGAGCATGAGTTGTTTGGTGTACCGCTGTGAACACGCTACCAGTGAAATCCAGGTAAGCGCTGAAAGTTTCTTTTTCTTGTCATTTTCTTCTTTTTCTACACCACATTTAAGTATTGTTAAGTTCGCCGAAAGCGCGCTGCCGATTGTACCTATTCATATGTCCCTACCTGCTATCGACGCTAGCGCATCGTGCCCGTTAAGATTATTCGAAACACGCATAGAAGTATGGGCTCTGTACCAAGGATGAGAAAGTTTACAGTATCACGCACGTCATATGAGAAATAACGTAGTGAAAAGAGTAGCAAAGTTCTCAGCATATATATATATATATATATATATATATATATATATATATATATATATATATATATATATATATATTCTAGCAGGCTTGTTCATGCGGACGTGTATGCTGTTACGTAGGCTGTGCCGCAGGCCAGGTGTTACCGTCCAAGTAATTTTTTCTGCTTTCCACGTTTATTCTTCCACAGAGTGCAGCATGCACCAGCAACGACTGCAAAGTCCTGGCGCAGTGGCTAAGGGTGAAAGTAGACCAAAACGTCGACCCTTGCGATGACTTCTACCGCTTCGTGTGCGACGATCACGAGGGCGCAGATGCTCTACAAAAAGTAAGTCCCAAAGCTTGAAAGGTTGACGGTGGCTACTACTGGTGCACGGCTGCTATGTGGCTCGAAATTAGGCAGAAAATGCAAAAGATACGACAGAAAAGACAACACTGTGCTTCCGAAAAATGAAGGTGTACCGAGGCCTACTCAATATCAGGGCCCCGTTTCCTGCACATCTACCAATGTCCACGCCTTAAGAGGCACCGCGTCCCCGATATGCATGCGGTTTTTAATTTTACGTTTCTCTAATATGGGACATCGCGATGCCTCCAGCGCGAGGAAAAAAGACGAAAATTGATCCATTCCATATATTTATTGGCTTCTAACATGTTTTCACGCTGACCTAAGTGTCAGACATTAACAAATTTCAGCAGCAAATCTGACGCAATGGCACGTGAATTATTCTGTTCGATTGGATAGGCTCGGCATAAGACAGTATTGCTACGGAACAGTATTTGCGATCGCAAAGAGGCGAGCAGTGTGAAGACGAGGACAAAGATGAGAGGCTAGCGCGAGCTGTTGGCTCTTGGCCAAGTCCGGCGTAATTTCTTGTAAGGATAATTGTATATAGCTTTTCGTCTGCGTCTTCCTACGTAACATATCTGGTGGAGGTGGACGTTCCCTACACCTCGTCATGGAGCTTCGCAGTGGACGGTACGTCAAGCCTTCCTTCATGGCTCCCGGCGACGACAACTCGACTCCGCCGCCCTCCAACACCTGCTGCCACTTCGACGACCTACATCGCTCTCCCCGCTCCCCGTGATCTTGGCGTATTCTCGGGCAAAGATAGGGAAGATGTCGATGAGTGGATCTGCCTGTACGAACACGTCATGCGCAATAACCGGTGGGACCCTACTATCATCCTCGCCAACGTAGTCTATTACCTCGGTGGCACATATCGAGTTTGGTTTCGGACGCACGAAGGAGACGTCACGAGTAGGGATTCACTTAAGCAAATGCTTCGAGACTTGTTCGGCAACCCTACGGTCACCAACTTGCCGCGCAGAAGGGGCTTTCCGGCCGTGTGCAGACGTCAACAGAGCCCTATGTCGCGTACATTCAGGACGTCTTGTCTCTGTACCACAAAGTTGACGCACACATGACTGAGTCAAACTTTCCCACATCCTCAAAGGCATTGCCGACGACGCCTTCAACTTGCTCGTTTGCAACAACGTGGCGACGGTGGATGCGGTGGTAAGAGTGCCGCCGCCTGGAACTCGCAAAAAGCCGACGTATTGACCAGCATTTTGCCCGTCTGCGCAACACCCCAGTGACATCTTCTTGTGCCGACGCTCCTCGTCCCAACAACACTGGCGATATTACCAGGGCGGTCCGGCGTAAGATTGAGGCCACCTATCCGGCTACCTTTGACTCCAGTCCCACCAACACATCTGCAGTCACGGTCTCACTGATCCAGGCAGTTGTCCGCCAAGAGTTCGAAGACCTGGGTCTTCACACCATCTGCTCAGCCCATCGACCTGATACCCGCCTGGCTTCTTCAATTCCGCCCCGTCCCGCATCTTCTTACCCACCGCGTTTCTGCAACCCATCTGACTGGCTCACTGCTGACGAGAAGCCCATTTGTTTTCACTGCCATTTAATCGGGCAAATTTTTCGGCGCTGGAGTTCCCAAACCCGGTCTACTTATGCTGCCTACTCTCGCCCCCCTAGTGGCCCTTCTCGTCCCTACGTCGCACGCTCCGATAATGCCGCCGCTGATTATCCTGCACCGAACCGCCCCTTTTCTCGTTCGCCTTCGCCCCAACGACGACAATCTCGCTCTCCCCAACCCCGTCGCTCCTATTCGCCGATTCCCTTCGGATGCCACTTACAGCAGGAAAACGAGACTATGCAGCGCCGCGAGGTGACGTTACATTGCTCCGTACGCCGCCAAATATTCTACTGACGTTGCCCACTCATCTGAACCTTCTTGACGTGCAAGTCGACGGTGTTTCTGTGTCTGATCTTATAGACACTGGGACGAATTTGTCGGTAGTGAGCGCTGACCTTCGCAATCGCCTTAAAAAAATAATCACGCCTGCCATGACGCCTGTTCTCTGTGTCGCCGATGGCGGAACAGCCGCCGTAATTGGTATGTGTACCTCCCGCGTCTACTTCGCCGATCGCTCCACTATCGTGCTATTCACAGTCATTACCCACTGTCCCCACGACATCATCTTGGGCGCAAACTTCCTCTCCGCACATTCTGCTCTCACCGCTTGTTGCACCAATACTCTCCGCCTTGATCTGCCTGTTCTGGATCCCGCTGAACCACACTTCAGACGCCTCAGTTCCGTCGACTTCGTTCGCTTGCCACCTTCGCCACTGACCTATGTTGACTTGGTGTCATCCCCACCAATCCAAGACAGGCACTACATCGCGGCTCCTATGCAAGACGTCCTCCTAACAAACGGCATCACAGTACCTCATACAGTTGTATCTATTACGGCGAATTGCGTCTGCCTGCCAGTGCTCAATTTTGGCTAGACGACACAAGTTCTGCCACGCGGGATGTCTCTGGCCCAGCTTTGCTCATTCGAGGATCAGTCAGTAGCATCTATTGTAGTCGACGACAATTCATCCGATCCTCCTTTACCATCACAGTCGGCAACTTGTACCATCGCCGACTTCGAGAAAATGATTGCGCACGACTTGCCGTCCGAGCACGCTCGTGAGCTCTACCGCGTTCTGTTTTCCTACCACGATATTTTTTAGTTTAATGATCGTCCTTTGGCCCAAACTACAGGTGCTAAATATCCCATTATTAGCGACGATGCACCCCCTTTTCATCGCCGCCCGTATCGAGTGTCACCGGCGGAGTGTCAAGTTATTCATGCCGAAGTTCGCAAAATGCTTGCCAAGAACATTATTGAACCGTCATGCAGTCCATGGGCGTCACCTGTTGTAATGGTAAAAAAGGAGCATGGCTCACGGCACTTTTGCGTGGATTATTGGCACCTTAACAGGGTTACCAAAAAGGACGTGTATCCCCTACCTAAAACCGATGACGCCCTTGAGTGCCTCCACGGTGCTCGCTATTCCTCCTCTATTGACCGTCGCTCCGGCTTCCGGCAAATTTCCGCGGAAGATATGGACCGCGAGAAGACTGCTTTTGTAACAGCCGACGGTCTTTATCAATTCAAAGTGATGCCGTTCGGTCTCTGTAACGCCCCTGCTACTTTTGAACGCATGATGGACTCCCTTCTTCACGGTTTCAAATGGTCCACGTGCTTGTGCTACTTGAACGACGTTATAGTATACTCTCCAACGTTCGCTACGCACCTCCACCGCCTCTCAGCAGTCCTGGACGTTTTTCGTCGAGCTGTTCTGCAACTCAACCCATCGAAGGGCCAATTCGGCCGTCGCCAGATTACCGTCCTCGGACATCTCGTTGACGCGAACGGAGTGCAACAGGACCCAGGCAAGATCCATGCTGTTACGCACTTCCCAGTTCCGAAGTGTTTTAAGGTGATGCGCAGCTTCATCGGCCTCCGTTCGTACTTCCGCCGTTTCGTGAAAAATTTCGCCGCCATAGCACGGCCACTAACCGAGCTTTTGGCCCCTTTCCAGTGGGGCGATAACGAGGCCTCTGCATTCTTGCATCTAATTGACCTTCTCACAACGCCCCCGTTCTGGCCCATTTCGATCCTTCTGCGCCTACCGAAGTCCGTGCTGATGCCAGCGGTCACGGAATTGGCGCAGTAATGGCACAATGCCGGTGCGGCCACGACCGTGGTAACACTCACGCCAGCAGGCTGCTCTCACCCGCGGATCGCAACTATTCCATGACTGAACGTGATTGTCTGGCCCTAGTTTGGGCGGGTGTGAAATTCCGCCCATACTTATATGGCCGAGCCTTTTCCTTTGTCACAGACCATCACGCGCTTTGCTGGTTATGCTCACTGAAAGATCCTACAGGAAGACTAGGTCGCTGGGCCTTACGCCTCAAAGAATATTCGTATACTGTCACCTATAAATCTGGCCGACTACACAAGTACGCTGATTGCCTCTCTCGCTACCTGGTAGACGAGCCTGACGTCGCCGACAGTAGTGGTGCCAACGGCATTTTCTCTGTGTCTGCCTTCGCTAACATCGTCGGTGAACAGTACCGAGACCTATCGCCGTGGGCACTCATCGAACGTCTGCTCTCTACACCTACCGACGCATCGGTTCGCCGATATGTCCTCCAAGGCGGCATTCTATTTCGAAGGAACTTCCTCCCTGACGGCTCTGATCTTCTTCTTGTCGTTCCAAAACATCTACGACAGACTGTGCTCTTTGAGGTGCATGACGCACCCACTGCAGCACATCTTGTGCTAACCCACATGTACGACCGCGTCCACCGCCACTTCTATTGGCCTGGTCTCGCTCGCTCCTTCCGACGCCATGTTGCTGCCTGTGATCCCTGCCAGCGTTGGAAAACGCCTCAGGTTCTATCTGCCGGTCATCTCCAGCCGATCACCGTCCCTGTAGAACCATTCTTTCGTGTTGGATTAGACCTGCTCGGTCCCTTGCCCACGTCATCCTCTAGGAACAAGTGCGTAGCCGTCGCGACTGATTACGCCACCCGATACGCTATCACTCGGGCTCTCCCTACCAGTTGCGCCACTGACGTCGCGGACTTACTCTTGCGTGACATCATCTTACTTCATGGCGCCCCCCGACAGCTGCTCACTGACTGTGGTCGAAACGTCCTCTCGAGAGTTATCGCCGACATTGTTCGTTCCTGCTCCATTCAACACAAGCTTACTACCTCATACCATCCTCCAACTATTGGCCTGACAGAGCGGTTAAACCGTACTCGTACCGATATGCTGTCCAAGTACGCTTCCACGGACCACCACGACTGGGACATTGCCCCTCCTTACGTCACATTTGCGTACAATTCTTCCCGGCAGGACACCGCCGGATTTTCTCCATTTCATCTACTGTACGGTCCCGAACCTACCTTGCCCCTAGACACGGCACTTCCTCCTGCTGCGATCGCAACAAGCGAGTATGCGCGCGATGCCATCGCCCTCGCCGACCATGCACGCCAGCTTGCCCGTGCTCGACTGACGGCTTCACAAACCACTCAGCAGCGTCAGTACAACGCCCGCCACCATGACGTACAGTTTTCGGCTGGTGCACTCGTGCTCCTGTGGTCGCCCTCTCGTCACATCGGACTTTCAGAGAGGCTCGTTTCGCGATACACAGGGCCCTATCACGTTCTACGTCAGGTGACGCCTGTGACGTACGAAATTGCTCCTGTGAGCTATACCTCGTCCTGTACTCTGGCATCTAGTGATGTCGTGCACGTCAGTAGGCTCAAGGCCTACTACACTGCATCCGAGCGCCGCCTTTAGTCGCTCCGGGACGGCGCTTTTGCCGCCGGGGCTAGTGCTACGGAACAGTATTTGCGATCACGAAGAGGCGAGCAGTGTGAAGAGGACGACGACAATGAGAGGCTAGCGCGGGCTGTTGCCTCTTGACCAAGTCCGGCGTATTTTCTTGTAAATATACTTGTATATAGCTTTTCGTCTGCGTCTTCCTACGTAACAATATGTTGCCTATTTTTATGCATAAAATGAAGACTAAAAATAAAGGCCTGTTCTGTGCCTTGAAACACTGAAGTGGACGCACATTTGTGCAATGTAAATCATTTCGTTTGTGTGCAGAATTGTAATGCAATATTCATGAGCCCTTCCACTATGTGAAGATGGATGAGAAGCGAAGCTGCGTAGCAGAAGACAAAAGGGTGATGCAGAATTTGGAACAAAATACGAACACATTTATTGACTTGATTGGCGGCGATCTTGACGAAAGGTGCGCACAGACATTTATTTTTACACATCCGCGTTCATTCGTGTTATACATTCATATATACACTGGTCCTTTCATTTTGCAATATATTTAGGCAAAGAATTTGAGACCGAAATAACAAAATCGACTGGCAGTGGGCCGGTGCGGTCAGCAGCTTCGCAAGGCGAGGAGCCGTATGGGAACGCTGGCATGAGAAGCGGCAACAGAGCCAGCTTTGGAAGAAGACGACGACGACGACAAACGCGCGAGCAGTGGCACGAGCCACTTTTCATAAAGATGGTTTTCTCTCGCACAGATTTGTTGACGGACATGGAAAATCCCCGGAACCCTAGCCGTAAACGAATAAGAATTTGCACGTAGCACACAAGCATGAAGAGTGTCTACAAATCATTTTGGTTACGCTTTCGGAAATATCCACTTGCTATTTGTAAATTAACTGCACGTGAGGAGGAGCGTTTACAAGTGTCCTAACTGCATGGGGCCACCATATCAAGGGAGACTACAAACGGAAGGCCACAAGAGGTAAAATATGCGCAGTACCGCGGTAGGTAAGCCGCGTTTGGATTAAAAGTAGCAACAATCCTCGCTGCGTTATTGAAATGCGAGAGGATATGCCTTTTTCTGTCGCCTTTATTTATTCTTAATTGTCAGTTGAATAAGGTTTCTTTGCACTTGTCAATTTTGACAAATATTTTTGAATTCACCTCCGTATAACACAATGAACGAGTTGAGATGCAGAACTTACTGGCGGAAATACAATGGTCGCAGGGCCCGTTTAATGACACTGCGCATGCGCATCGATAACGGCTGCCGTTGTTTCGCCTTTTCTGATGTTATGTGCAAAGCAAGACGATAACGAAAATTATTTTAGGAACTCCGAGTTAGCGACAAAGTGCTGGTGAAATTTTATCGCCCACATTTTGTTAAGTCGCAGTAAAGAATCGTCGGTAAAACCACTGGGTGAGCCGCCGTAACTGGGCGGGCACCTCGGCTATAGTTTATCTTGTATATAGCGTCCCATAAAAATTAAATAATTTTGCATAGTTGACAATATTTTTCACAGCTACGAATAGTTAAAATAAAAGGCTGCTCAGATGCGAAGAAAAAAATGCCTGTATTTTCGTTTCTGGCGTTCTATTTTGCATTTGGTAACTTCATTTGCCGCGCAAAAGGGCGCTGCTGATGCGGTTATTGCTTCGGCTGTCATTTTGTTCATTTGCCACATACACTATAGCTACACCGCTGCATAAAAAGGCGTCTTTATGTGGAGGCCAGCTCTAGCTGCAGAACAATTTAGGAGATACTCGTGTCAAACATAGGTTGCCGTCTCCCACGTGTCAATGGGCCCGTTTATGGGTCCTGTTTATGAAACTTGACGAGTGAATATTCTACGCCGCGTAAATGAGACCACGCCGAACCAGTTCTTCAGTTTGCGAACAGTGAAAAATTAATATTTCTCCGGGCCGTAACTGATCATGAACGAAATTGGAGCAAGTGGTAGTCGAACCGAACCCCTATTTCTTTTTGTTTCCACATACTGATAATTAAATATTTATTGAAGTGTTCATGTACCGAGACCATGGAAATTTGCCCGTATCATGCGCAGATAACAAGTGAGGTCACGCGTATTGCCTTATCGGCCGCTCGCGCAAGCACCGTCCCGGTCACAGGACAGACCGCCTGGCAGAAAGCAACGGCACTCTTCAAGGCCTGCTTGTCCATGGTCGATACCAAGCGTGTTGAGGTGAGCACCATGCACAAAGAATAATGTTGTATGTTTTAAGCGGTGCTAATTTAAAGTATGCATTAGGCTTTGCTTGGTATTCTATAGTGGTACTGTAGCGTTGTCAGCGTCCGAAAGGGTAGGATTCTTGCAGGTTAAGAGGCCAGCATTATTGCTTTTGAATAGATGCACGACTGGAGGGTGGGAGGTATTCATTTTTTTTGCCTACTTTGAAGGTGTATCACTAAAACTTATGATGAAGAAAAAAGTGAGCACTGATACGCACACGAAAAAGAAATTAAGTGCCGATTTAACGGTTAATTAAAAAAATATGCCTAAGCAATAAGTCGTACCGATTTAAGTTTCCAGATGCATGATGTCAACTGCGCTCACCACATTGCAAATTGTTGCTTAGGAGCTAACTAATCACATGCCCTGCCTCTTCTAGGAGCGAAGTGCAACTGAAAGTGATCCGTCGCAGACTACCTCCTGCGGCAGCACGCACGCACACAAACACACACATACACACATGGTTCCATACGTCAAACTCTTGCCTTTGCTTCGTGTTGTCGACAAATTCGACTTCGCCCTGCCATCTGCTAGCAGCCTGGTTAGCTCAGATAGTAGAGCGGCTGTCCCTGAAAGGCGGCGGTCCCGAGTGCGAGTGCCGGACCAGGACGAATTTTTCTTCAACTATGAGGCTTTTCTTTCGAGGAACCCGTATGGGTTTCCTTTATAGCAATTGCTACGAACGGGTGGATGTCTGATTTTCACTTTATTCACACGCACACACACACCTACATACATACATACATGCTGTCCTGCGTGGAAAAAAAGAAAGAAATCTACATTAAAACTAAATAAAATGTCTCGTAGATTACTGCAAGGAGGCGCATCATTAGAATAAGGAAATGCATCGCGTTTTCCTACAAGTGCTCTTATAATAAGCCAAGGGGTACAGAAACGTCGAGTACCGCTGATGTCGGTCAGCACTCAGGTGCCACTGCAGGTCTTAGTGTCGGCACTCCAGCTCTCACGAACAAAGTCAGGAGAAGCACAGTGTGCATTTTGTATTTGTACTCGAGGCACCCAAGCATTTACCAGTGCCGGTAAGAGCCAGCGCAGCGCAGAGTCCACACAGGCCTTAGTAAAGGTGCCGAAGAGGCGACTTCTTACGAAGAAGGCGGCACCTACTTGGAGCACTCAATTGAGGAGCACCCTTCTGTTACCAAAGCTATGGAGGTGTGTGCTGCATGATGCAGCCACAGACGAAAGAGCGTGCTCCCATCAGCAAGCCCTCAAAGCAGCCTATAATGTCCCCGATTCTCTGAACCTTAGTTCGTTCCCTCGATGTCAGTGTAGACTGAACGAGGCGCCGTTGCATGTTTTCTAAGAATGTGGGACGTTGTGGCTGAGATGTAGGCGCAGTTCAGTATATGTGGAATAATTTCAGGATTTGAAATAAATTACGCGTGCAAGTGCTCGGGAACGTGACGAGTGTGTCTTACAAGCATTGCAAAATTTATCCTGTTGCCTTTGGCATAACTACAAATGCCTGTATGAAAAGGTAGATGCATGTATTCTCAATTTTTTGTAAAATAATCCCTTTCCCAAGTGCTGGAGGGCGATTTACGGCCACATGACAATATTTTTCCCGAATTTCAGAAAAATGCAAGGTTACGCCGAACACACATTCGGTAAATAGCGGAAACACTATGCGTATTGTGTAGTGAAACTTCACCATTTCTGGCCTAATTTTAACGCTGAGACTAATTATGGTATCTTCGTATTTTTTTCCACAATTGCACGTGTTATACGAAGGGCGTGGTTCATTTCCCCCGTGTCCTCGATAAATGATGGCAGATTGTTGATATTTCGTTAGAGTTTGGAGAAGGTTATGGTTAACGCGGTAGCCTAGGTCAATGTGTGAGGACTGGTCTTTAAGTGTGTCTTGCGAATGACGTAAAATATAACCCACCACTCTTGGACAAGTGTAAAGACCGCTAATATCAAATTGGGCGAAAATAGCTGAAACACTATGCTTTGCCTGTATGCGTAGTCAAATTCACGCGATCAAATACAGTGTTCGTAAAAAAAAATACTCATGAAAGTCCTCGAAAGCGTTAAATGCGCATCCTGCGTCAAATGGGTCAGTCAAGTGCAGGCATGTTTAAATATCTGGTTCATTTCAAGCAACATAACCTCCGAATAAACTTGATTGACGAACAGTTTCCTTGCACACGAGATTTTGATTCTCCAAATAGCACAAGTCTGCCCTCATTTGTTATCGTTAGAGCTAAGCAGCCGTCAATCCTTTGTTCCGATAAAAAATTCAGTATTTACTATGATAATTTTATAACTTGGCATTATTGTATTATTTGTGATGTGATGCTCAGCAGTGAAGTGGAATATCTTATGTATGGTAGGGTTTTTTGTTTAGGCTGAAAAACAAAGAATGCATACACTGTACGGTAATCATGTTTACGTTTTTCCGGAACTTACGAAATCCGCCTATGGAAGATACCATAATTTCTGTCCCTTGGATGAATTGTTCGAAGAGGCAGATAATATTAGCACGGGAAATTGAAACATGCTTTGAAATATTAATGGAAATTTACTAATTAGCTATTTTATGAAATAGTGTAAGGTAACTGTTGGAAATCCTGAATGGTAGCCAGTGAGTACGCAAGACGTATTCAATTGAAATTAATCTAAAAGGTGACGCCAGTTATGAGAAAATGTTTCCTAAACTATGGGATAAAATAGAGAGGCACTGAAGATACTTTTGTGTTTCAAGTCATAAATAATCGTGTTTATAGAAAATCAGTGGAACAAGCGCTCGTATTTATGAGTTTGATGACGCATATCTCGGACTGGTATCATTCTGTAATTTCAGTCCAGATAAAGACGCCTTGCGTGCTCGACGGCTAGAATGCGTAAATTGCAATATGTGTCATAAAACAATTAAGCACCTAATTAGTAGATCTTTAATATATGAATGTTTTTCGATTTCTTGTGCATATCCGCCTCTCCGAATAATTCAACTAAAGGACCAAAATCGATTTCTCCAAAACAGGCGTTTTTTCAATATACTGGGAAAGCTAAAAACGGAGACTTTGTATTGCTAGAAAAAGTTACACTCCAAAATTTCTTGTGTGGTTCACAACCCATTTACAACTTGAGAACGGATAAATGTATTCACAAGCTTTAAAATTCACTTAAGGTAACTGAATCACATAAACAGCGCAGTCTTTGACGGGAGTTCAGCATGACTGCCACCAGCTAGTGCTTACTTTTAGTACTACAAAAATTGTTCAAATTTCATCAGAGCTGGTTGAAGGATATTTGATGAACCGTGTGTAATGAACAAACACGTGCTCGACAGACACCGGTATAGAAGGTGACCCTAATTTCTCCTCTTTGCAGACCACAGACCTCACAGCGTGGATGATTTCCCTAGGCCTGGATTTGAATAATTTGACATCTTCTGACCGGTTTGAAGTTGTGGACATGATCGTGCGCTTATCGCTCGACTTCGGCACCCCTGTGCTCTTTGCCTTCTCTTTTGATAGCGAGGCATTGCTCAACAACAAGCGTTTGATGTTCGTGAGTATCTATATCTTGCCGTTTTATCGTGATTATCCATCAGCACAATGAATACAGGGTGTCCCAACTACTATGCATCGAGACTTGAAAATATGCAAATGGCACGTAGCTAGATAGAACCAATGCAACGCTGTTTGCCGTCGCTTAGAGATACTAAGATTTATTTTCTTGCATTCCGCATAATTACATAATAAGCAGTGTTATTTATTTAATTTCTCAAATAATCTGTTTACGTAAAAAGCGTCAATGAGATATTTGCAGAGTAAAATGAAAAACTCCCGATGCAACTACACAAAACTGTTTTTCTAAGCGTAAAAAAAAAGCCCGCGAATACACAAAAAAAATTGCCACGTGACTGGCCGCACGAGGCACTTTCTTTCAGGCTCCTAGATACGCGATGGCAACTGCAGTTCCCAGTGCAATTCTTCGTCGTTACAATCACCCCGTGGCAGTAAAAGCAGCCATGCTGACTACCTACAGCCATGACATAAAGATGGGCCCATAATAAGGCGTGAACCTGTCTGCATAAACTATTTCAGGTCTCCGGCAACGATGGTCACTTGGGGCTGTCAGTGGCTCGTTGTTGTAGCAGGCGGGGGAAGTTTAGAGCGTAGAAAGGTAATAGGTTTGGGCTTGTTGGTTACTCACCGTGACACTAGTAATACAACGCAGTAAAGACGAGGGACAAGTCAAAACAGAAGAAGCGGTTATCCTGTCTCGACGTGGGCCTCGTCCTTACTGCGTTACATTACTTGTATCACGACGCTGTCAGCGGCCCCATTACGAAAAAGTACTCCTATATGTTTTTATTCCAATCTCGCGGCGTCTAGTTTACGTATAGCCGATGCAAGGATCCGGCGGTGACCCGCAGAGTTGTCTGAACAGCCCAATTAAACACTCTCCATGTTTATAGGAGGTCACTTTTATTTGTTTTCAAAACAAATGACATTGCCTACGCCAAGTGGTTTTTCTTATCTCACTGACAAAAGGCGCGGAGCGCGCTCAAGTAGAGAGAGTGTTGATGAGGCCACGGTAGCGCAGGGAACATGGATAAACGAATCAAAAAGGTGGTGTCGGTGGGTGCGATTGGTCCGCTTTCACATGACTGGTTTCACATGACGTGACTGGTCGAAAATCGTGGTGGCGTACAACGGAAGGCTAAGTATGCTAAGAAAACGGATCCTCAGCGAAGAGTAGTTGGCAGGGCGATTTCGTAAACATGCCGAAATGGCTCGATAACGTTATGTGGCCGTGCAAAACATTTTAGTATGCGCATATAAACTCATGCTTTACGATTGCTGTGAGCGGCTGTGCCTGAGCGACCAATGGACAGCCATTTGAGGCTGCGATGAGGCTGCGATTTATAATGCTCCATTGATGAGGCTTACGAAAAGGGTTCTACTCAAATTGAGGACGACACAACGAGCTATGGAAAGAAGAATGATAGGTGTAACGTTAAGGGATAAGAAAAGAGCAGATTGGGTGAGGGAACAAACGCGAGTTAATGACATCTTAGTTGAAATCAAGAAAAAGAAATGGGCATGGGCAGGGCATGTAATGAGGAGGGAAGATAACCGATGGTCATTAAGGGTTACGGACTGGATCCCAAGGGAAGGGAAGCGTAGCAGGGGGTGGCAGAAAGTTAGGTGGGCGGATGAGATTAAGAAGTTTGCAAGCATGGCATGGCCTCAATTAGTACATGACCAGGGTTGTTGGAGAAGCATGGGAGAGGCCTTTGCCCTGCAGTGGGCGCAACCAGGCTGATGATGATGATGATGATGATGATGATGAAAGAGAGACTTAACTACTTGAGACAGTGCGCTGGTGTTCTTTGCCAATAGCATCTCATAAGCGTCGTCGTCAACTCTCTTTAAAATATGCTTGAGTTTGTCTCTGTCTGCCAATGACGAATCGCACGACTGCAGAGATGCATGACATCCTCGATATCACAAGTGAGTGAGTGAGTGAGTGAGTGAGTGAGTGAGTGAGTGAGTGAGTGAGTGAGTGAGTGAAACAACTTTATTTTGTCCACTATAGACGTAAGTAAACTCCACGCCGCCTGGCTAGGCCCACTCGGGGACCATCAGGTGGAGCCTGACGGCCCTGTCGCGAGCCCTCTGGACTGCCAGGATTTGGAGGTCGGATCCTGTGCCCTAATTAGCTTCATCCTTTCCTCGTGAGTGAAAGGGGGACCGGCAGAGGCGCAGCCCCACAGGACATGTTCGAAGTCCGCATAATCACCACACAGAGGGCAGTCCGGGCTTGGGAACCGTTCGGGGTACATTGTGTGCAGCGCCGCGGGGCTCGGGTAAGTGCTTGTTTGCAGAAGTCTGAGAGTGACTGCCTGGGCCCTACACAGCGAGGAGAGCGGCGAAGGTAGGACTCTTCTTGACAGATAATTGTATTTGCAGATTTCGTTGTACGAGCAGAGAGGCTCGGGTCGCCCAGGAGAGGACGTGTTGCCCGGCGCACGGTGTGAATGTCTCACCACTATGCTGTGCTTGTTATCGGAAACATTGCTTGGGGCGAAGCTTGCGGACTGTAATCCACTGGAACACCTCTGTGAAGTTATTCTGGAACTCCGCAAAATACGATAGGTCACGTTCGTTATAGCAGTACCAGACGTTCTCGACGACGCTCAGAGAGAATACGACGGTGTTTAGTTTCGTGTCATCGTCCCACTTATTGTGGTTGCTCGCCCTTTCATAGGAAGTGAACCAATACTTCATGTCATGGTGTCCGATCCCAGTGAAAATGCCAAGCCAGGGCGCGCATCGTGGCCGTTAGATGCGGTGGCGGGTCATCAGCAATGACGGGTCTTCGTCCATGACGGGAATAGCTGACAGAGTACTTCTTCGTAGTTTCATGTTGCAAGGGATGCGCAGCTCCTCCTCCAAGTGTTACCAGGTTTATTGTACTCTTCGAGCGTCAGTCAGAAACACAGCAGCAGCAACAATTGCTCAGCTTGATCGGCAAACTGGCTGCGCAACACTCGACTGCGACAACGCTTTCTAGTGGGCCGATGTTCTTCAGGCTCCAAGACACGCGATGGGTCTTTTCCAGTACAATTCTACCTTACACTTTTATTTATTTCCATTCATTACAAATAGGGTAGGCGTAATTAAAATCTGCATGAACGCAGCTTGAGAGGTCTTTAGCCCAAAAAATGGCAGCAGCAGTAGTTACGCAATATAGACAAGAATAATTAGATAACAAAAACAAAATGCTGCAAAAACGTTTTACAAATGACAAGAACATCAGTTACGTTGAAAGGTTACTGCCTATAAAAGCTTTAGCGACACACTTATAGCACGTAATGAAAATCACATTAGAGATGGCCACAAACTACGAATTTAGATTTTGCGAAGGTTTTCAATGATAAGGCAAGATACTTTGTGAGAGTTAGGCAAATCGCTTTTGCGCAGCCCGCAAGGCACAGAAAAGTGCGCGAAATGGAAAAATTGATATCCACCTGAACTGTCGCACGAAAGTTCGACGGAAACAGAGCGGCTTTCTCGGAAAAAAAGCCTCGCAGTTGAAGAAAAATTTGCCCTGAACCGGGATTCGAGCCCAGGACCAAGCTATAAGTTAAGAAGTCGAGGTAAACCATTTCAAATTATTCGTGCCCCATACTTTGTTCCTAAATGAGTGTCGCTCCATAATTCTGGATTTCGGGCACTATAAGATGTTGTATTCATCGTTAACGCGGCAACATGTCCTAATGTACCTTACTTGTATTGTAGGCTCGAGTACCATAATCGTAAATGTGTTTGATTGTAAAGGGCATATATAGCAGCTATATTATAAGACGTAAATAGATTTCTAGGTGTAGGTTGTGTCGGTGTCACGAAGGCGTGTTGCTTCGAGTTCAGGTTCTTTAAATAAATAAAACAACGATGATGAAATAATTGGAACCGACGAAGCCGCTTGTAAATTCGCAGAACAAACAATCTCTATTTGTAACGCCCAAAGCTAACTTTAAGAACTATATGCATATACAATATTTATGCGTTGAACCCATTGTAAAGTACTTTAGTACAGCGCAACAAGGACGTTTATTTTGCTTACAACATCAATAACATGGTTATTGTACAATAAAATGAAATTTATTATAGTATGACATCCTTTCCATGGAAAACAGGAAATTAATTTTTACAATTTACCATGAGGAAGTTTTTGGCGACCAACCTGAGAAGTTTCGTAAAAACTAATTCCCCGCTCCCATAATGCTAGAGCAGCACGTGACAGACAAGGATGCACGGACGCCTTTGGCACAGAGCATAAATTGAAATTCCAGGTGGGCAAGAAAAGTGTCGTTAACACATACATTCTATGTTAAGTCGACTACGGCATTAAGCCGCAATGGAACAGGTCCCATGTTGTCAGGATCGACTCCCTGTTGTCAAAACACGTTCTGGTGGCGTTTTCTCAAGCGAACTATACGCGCCGCAACTTGTCGGAGTCCCAGTTGTTGAAAGTCTCAATTTGTTAGTAGGTGTCCAGCCAGGACTTTGGGTCTTCAGTCGATGACCCATGTAATGCTGGTTGGTCCTGAGGTTGTTGCAGCAGAATCAGGGACGCTGTGGCAGCCATTACGGCTATCTTGGCCACATTGTTTTTCGTCGTCCCAGGAAGAAGTCCGCGCTCCGGTAGTTGCTGTTGCAGTCGGCGGCTTGTTCGATGATCCGGGACGACGTTGGTGTTGTCTTTGCGGTCCGGGCTTGGATCACGGCTTGTCGGGGGCGTCCGGTACATGAACGAACCAGCACCTCCACCAGACAATACGTGGTAGTGACTGTGAAAAAAGCAGCAAAACTGAATTGTGAGTTTGGTGTTTTATTGGGCGAACCTATGCCCTCAAAAACAGGCTACACCAAACACCAAACCACTATGGTAGCGGCGAACACAATTAGCTATCACCGAAAGTCTGATCCGCGGGGGAAGCGCGCCGGCTTTTATACATGGGCCATCGAACGTTCCAGAGTAATCGCTGGTGCCAACCTGTCTACCAGAGAGCTCTACACCATTTGCATCGCGTACACATGCAATCAGTTTACACAAGGTTCGGTGACAATAGACAGCGGATAGAACCATCGATAACATTGCAGAACCTTTAAAAAAAATTATGGGGTTTTACGTGCCAAAATGACTTTCTGATTATGAGACACGCAGTAGTGGATGACTCAGGAAATTTTGGCCGCCTGGGGTTCTTTAACGCGAACCTTGCAGAAACTTCCAATACATGCAGGCGCGTCCTGTGCTGAGCGATAACATTTGTTAGACGATCAAATGTGGTCCCTCGATAAACAAGTACAAGTTTCAGTATGAACGGATCTCACTCGATGACCGCGAACGGTCCCTTCTACAATATTGGCGTGATTAAGAGCGCAGACCACGGACGTAATGCTTCGTGTGCCCTGAAGTTTCAAACCTCCAAAGCTTCGAACACTAGGCGAGGGGGAATGCAACGCACATAAAGCGATGAGCTATCTCATTTCCGCTTATCTTTGACCCGCCGTAGATTGTTTTCGACATACGGCACGTCGGCCGAGCTGTGTAATTATTACTGTACATGACATAGAAATCAATCTATTATATTTATTGAAGTAATTCTATGCATCGAAGGTATTTAATATTCCGTGAAAGCGTCGCCTCACCTTAATGCGTCAGTGTACTGGATGGACGAAATTTCTTCTTCAGTTTTTTGCCAGATACTTTTCGCTATCTTGGGTATTACCGGCCGCCCACATTTTGTACATTTCAAGGTAAAGTTGAATGAATGAGTGTGGTGAATTTTTTAAATATGCTTACATGCTGCAAACAAAATTAGAACACATTACAAGGACGTACACAACGCGATGCACATGAATGCTAAATGCTTGTACTTGTATTCAGGCACACTTTGATTGGCAATAACTTAAAGCTTTAATGTGGTGCTGGCAAGTTTGTCAATTATGAAATACTGACACTTACACAGATAAACACATTCATTTTATTGTTCTTCAGAAATATCATTAAGAGAGGCGGTATACAGTATTCCTTACACTACACTTTCCCCTACAACAATATTTGCATGCTATACATTTTCAAGCAGCCTTTTTGTAGGAAGAAGAAGAACGAGTCTACCCTGTTTTGAGCAGTGAGTTAATGTGGGCAATTCAAATAGGCATAAAATTTTCTAAGATAATTGGCTTGGAAATACAATAGAATGAACTTTGATGCTTCCCTTTGCAGTTCTTTAACTTAGGTTGACAAATCTAATTGGACACAGCTCCTATTAGCACGCTGCTATATTTAATACAGGTTGAGCATACAAACAGGTCAACAGATTGGGATTCTTGCCTAATTTTCCAGGGAAGAAATGATAACGTGTAATTTTGGCGAGTTGGGGTCTTCAGCTTCACTCTAAGATTATGTGCTGAAGCAGATAGGAGCACCCTCACGTCAATCATATTGACGGATAGTTGTGATACCTTCCTACATTTCACTTGCCCCTAATTATATAAGAAAGTCGGCTGAACTATTCTCACGATGTCTGTCGACGGAAATGCGTGTAGCTCCAGCAGGGGCGTCTAACTGCGTCAGCAGGCGTCAGATGCGACACACCGTACGCAAGCACACGAGCATTGGAACCTCCCGCGTGTAGCCGTGTGTGGATTAGCGTGTCTAGGGAATGGGGGATCCTGTAACTTGAGCCAATGCCGGTTTTTCGAACCTTTGAGGCCCCCCGGCGGTGGCAACAGAGCTATTTGGCGTCTGCTTCAGATAGACGGCACCCACGGACTGACCCACCCGTGTGAAAGCGGTAATTGCCTTTTCCTGTCTCTATCTCCAACCTTCGTGTTTCTCTCACCTTCCACCTTTCCTGTCTTCTCCTGGCTTGCCGTCCATTTTTTTCCAGCCAGCAAGGGTTAACTTTGTGCGAATACCCAACATAGGTTATTTCATATTTGGTTATAGTGATAACGTACAGCTGGCGTTTGTAGGACCTGTTTTTACAGTCCCTGTAGCATCCCTTTGTAGGGCTCCACGGCGGGTGGCTGGCGTTAGTGCAGACAATTACGTTTCTCTTTGGCAAGTTCATTCCCCCCTCCCTGATCACCCTCAAAAAAGAGGGTGTATGGAAGAAGTATTCCAGGTCTTTGCACGTCAAATACCCACCTTCGCACGATTTCACGTCATTCACTCGGCAAGATCAGACAAATAAGTTCGAACAATCTCCCCATTTCTAGTTTCAGTCTTTACCTGAGTCTCTTGGTCCAGGTTACAATAAATCAAGAATGGCAAGTGGTGGTCTCCTCTAGGAACTTTGTCATCTGAAACAATTCGAAAAGTTACCCAGTATGGTGTCATTTGGGGACGTTAAAGGGTTCGTAACTCCGCACCGCACTATGAACGCTTCCCGTGGCGTTTTGTGAGATGATTTGCTACAGCTGACAGAGGCAGAGCTCTTGGAGGGCTTCAGTGACTAGATTGTTGTCACTGTCAAAAGAATAAAGATGCGGCGGGATGGTAAAGAAATCGAGACCAAATGCCTAATATTCACCTTCAGTTCGTTTCCTGCCCGAGTCCATCGAGGCCGGGTACATCAAGCTCCGTGTTAGACCATACGTGCCAAATCCCCTGCGATGTTTCAAGTACTAGCGTTTCGGTCCCCGTTCACAGAGCTGCCGAGACCACCAAACCTGCGTGAACTGCAATGCTCATGAGCACACCACTGAATCTTGTGCGAACTCTCTCCACTGTGTAAATTGTGATGGGGAGCACGCTGCATACTCGCGGTCGTGCCCATCTTGGAAAAAACACAATAAAATTGTTACAATTAAACTGAAAGAAAACATAAGTTTCAAGGAGTCACGCAGGTGGGTTTCCTCTCTGCCAAAGAACACCATTGCCGATGTGACGTGCCAGCGGGTAGCGACACAACGGCTTCCGGCGGCTGTTCAGCACACACGGAGGTGCGCTACAGCTAGCGCTGCTCTGCCACCCCGGAAGAAAGGACCATGAACCTCCGGGCCGATGGCCTCAAAAGTCTCTTAGAGCGTTCCGAGGCCTTAACGTCAAACACAGTGCTTGGAAGAGCGCGTCTCCAGCGCCTCGCAAGAGGAGATGGACACAACCACCAGCCAGACGGCGCCGTCAGCGCATATGGAGCGGCGAGCCTCACTCGACCGCTCCAAAAAAGACAAAACTAGCCTCACGGCGCCTGCAAAGGGCCCGTGAGCTAACACACAGCACGCAACACATTTATCACAATGGAGACACAGATACTACAATGGAATGCCAGAGGACTCCTTCGTAACCTCGACAACATTACAAAACTACTACACAAGCACAATCCAAAGTTGCTGTATGTTCCATCCTTGAGACGTATCTGAAACCTACGAACACTAATTTTCTTCGCAATTACTTAATCTTTCCAAATGACTGCGACGAAGGTAACGCCTCTGGCGGTGTAGAATAGTAGCCGACAAGTCTGTAGCTTGCCGACACGTCGCCCTTCAGACGCCCCTTAAGGCAGTGTAAGTTTGGGCCATTCTTTTTAATAAATAATCACTGTATGTTCCATTTATATACCCCCGAACCATCATCTCGAAAAAAGAGACTTTTATAACCTCATTCTCCAGCTTTGCAAGCCTTACATGCTCGTGGTTGATTTTAATGTTCACCACACGATGTGGGAAGACTCACGATGCAGGGCGAGAAGTCGACTGATAGATAACTTTTTGTAAACACAGGTACATGCCTCTTCCGTAAAAACGAACCGACTTATTATAATACCTATGACAAATTGCATTCATCTATAGACCTATCTATTGGCTCGGCAGCTCTTATTCGCTACCTAGAATGGAGCGTTATTAAAAATCCTTATGGAAGCGGCCATTTTCCTGTACTCTTAAACTTAATCGCACAACATGAATGTCTTCCACATGCGCCACGGTGAAAGCTAGCTTCTGCCGACTGGGACTATTTCAGGGAATCGACCTACCTATCACGAGATTTTATCCCCGATTTCAGTACTGACGACGTGGTAGCGTATTTCAGCGCTTTTATCATCGAAGCAGCGAATAACTTCATTCCACAATCAAGCGGTAGCTCATCCAAAAGACGAGTTTAATTGCGGAATGATGAGTGCAAGAATGGCCGGAAAAAAAACAAAATAAAGTGCGCGACATACTGCGCCGATCCCCACTTGCAGAAAATTTGATAAAATTTCAACACATTAAATCACAGGGAAGACGAACCAGATGGCAAGCGAAGAAGACAAGCTGGGAGAGGTTCTTGTGTGGTATTAACTCATGCACACAGGAGGCAAAATTATGGAATGGGCTCAGGAGACTTAAGGGCCGACAAATTCATCCGTTGCCCCTTTTCGATATAGAGGGAAACAAGTTGGAAGACAAGGCCGACGCTCTTGGTTAACATTTTCGAGCGCTTGTCTAGCTCCACTAACTATTCGGAGAACTTTCTGAAACATAAAGCAATAGATGAACTCAAGCCACTGAATCGGAAATGTACCCCAAACGATGCTTATCAGCATGTCAGAGCTCTGCACCGGGCCCCGATAGAATCATGTACGATATGCTTAAGCACATGTACCCCGACACACAAACCACGCTACTCACGCTTTTCAGTACTATCAGGGCTGTTGGTTCTCTCCCATCAAAATAGGTAGAAGCTATTGTGATCCCTGTTTGGAGCATGGTAAAGATACATCGTTGTTGACTAGCTACCATCCTATAGCACTTACGATCTGCATTTAGAAGCTTTTTGAAAAAACAATTGACAAATTGCTGTCTTGTCCATTTCCTAGAATCCAGCAAAACGCTTGACCTCACTGATTTAAATGTCGCTTTAGCGAAGGGCGATCTACAACCGACCATCTCGTGCGCATCGAAGCAAGCAGTCGCGATGCCTTCGTACACAAACAATCCTTCGTATCTGTGTTTCTTGATGTGGAAAATGCGTACGATACAACTTGGCAGTGCAGAATTCTGCGCGACCTTGCGGCGCTGGGTATCCGTGCCAGTGTGTTAAACTATATAGAAAGCTACCTAGACAGCCGTACATTTTGGGTGAAAATAGGTAATGCATTGTCGGCGTACATTCACACAGGAAATCGGGGTGCGCCAGGGCGGCGTACTCAGTTGCACGCTCTTTGTCGTTAAGATGAAGACGCTTCGTGCATAATTACCAACAGGAATTTTTTATTGTCTACGTAGGCGATATACAAATAAGTTTCAAGTCCTGCAACCTTACATACTGTGAGAGACAGGTATAGCAGGGCTTGAACAACATGTCCATGTGGCATAGCAAAATTGATTTAAAATCAACCTCCCAAAAAAGTTATTGTGTTCCCCTTACAAGATAGAGTGGCCTAGTTCCAGATCCTTGCGTAGAACTGGGCGCTCAACAAATTCATGTCATCAAAGAGCACACATTTCTAGGTGTTGTACTTGACTCCAATCTTACTTCCACTTGAAAAAAATTATTTTGATCGTCAATGCCAACAAATTCTTCGAAAGGCTCTGCTACCAATTGTTTGAATTTATTGCGCTGTTGAAATGTGCTTCATTTTTATATTTTTCCTACCACCCACACCTCTCTGTAGAACCTCGGCCGCGAGAAACAAAATAAGTCCTGAATTTTTTAGTCAGTGGATTCCGCTAGTCACTGAAGATTTAAGCAATGTGAAAATAGCTTCGCTTTGCATGATGTTTCTGATTAGTTTTTTGATAAAATACCCTTTTGTTCCTCAAAAGCACGAAATTAACGCTTAGAATTTTTAGGAGAGGTTATGTAAAAGGAGTCGAGATTTGACTGCAGACTAAGTGCTTGTTGCTGTTTCTCAATATTCCTTTGTGCACATATGTCAAGGCTCCGTGGGGTGTCGTGATAACATAGTGTTAAATAAACGCTTTATTTACTTTAATAATGTCGCATTGCTTTTCCTTCTTTCCAACAGTTATCGTTCAACGAACCGGATATGGATAGGCTTAACTTCGAAGAAGCGGCCTCGAATAGATCAGAAGCGGAGCTCCACACCTTCTACGAGTCCATGCTCCGAATGTACGGCGTTCATAGCAGCAGACTCGAAGGTGTCGCCACCGAATTGAAAGAATACGAGAATTATTGTAAGAACAAAGTTCTTTTATTCTTCGCTTATTAGATGCAAGGTGTTAGGCGTTATATGTAAGAGCTCATCTGCCATTTCCTGCGTGCCGTCCACCGGATTTTATTTGCCTCGTGCAAGGTAGTTAGTTTATAGGAAAATGATCACTATATTTTCTCGTGTATAAGTCACACCGTTCGTATAAAACACACCCACTACTCTTCGCAACTTTAGAAGGAACATTTGGTTAATAGGAAGCACTTATCGAAAGACTCACCTATTTTAGCTCTGTTGGTATGATCAAACGTGATCATCACGCCCTTGTACGCTCATCGCGAATGGCGTACTCAACCATACGAGGGCGCTTTGCATAAACAAAATACCTAGGAATTATAAATTCTAGAAGAATAAAGCTATAACCAACGAACCGCTTAGGCAAGCGAAGCCATCATTTATGGCACCGAAGGCCACCGCTTCCGCTGAACTGTTCAGCCCCTTCGGCCCCCAGAGTCACAGGGCTAGAGTCGCGGGCTCTGCATAACTTGACGGCGACTTTGTCAGAATCTTGAACCACGTCGCTGGCGCTGCCCCCGCGACTTGGCGTGCTCGGTCGGAACACACGAACAAGGATCGCGTGAATGAAGACCTAAAGCCACGCATGAAAGAAATACAAAAGCAAAATGGCCACCGCAAGCCCGAAGCACTGCAACAATTGCTATCAGTCTAATTCAAAGGAGAGTCAGAAGGGTATATGGTTCATTCCTTTGGAGACTAACTGCGCTTCCACAACCGAGGGTAATATTAATGATAATAATAATGTTTATTTATGCACCACAAGAACAAATATATAGTAGGCGGGCCTGTCGAAGCCTAAATGGCTTGTGTGACTAGGCCCAGTAGCGCAGGCAACAGCGATGAGGTCAGCGTATGTACATACAGGCAATGCCTTAGTGCCGACTAAACACTGTGCAAACTCAAAGAAAATTACCGACTCGTACTCCAAAGTAGCGTGAACATATTTTCACGTTTAAGTGGATCAAAAACAAAAATTTAATACATGTTATTCCAATGTAGTGAACATTTCTTCATGCTCATATAGAACAAAAAACTAAATTTAATAACATGTTATGCCAACGTAATGAACATATTTCGTGCTTATATAGATATACAGGTTACGTCAACCAAATTACATCAAATAAACACAGGGCCATACCAAACGGAAAACTCATATGGAAGATAACATTTTCTTTCAAAGCATTTTTGACAGAACGGAGAAAAATTCGTCCGGTAGATCAGTAAACATTTTTGGCACATACACACACCCTGGTGCCTAACCATACCTAGTTGATGAACGGGGAACATTAAAATGCCTGCTGTCCGTCAAAAGTTGAGGGGCTACATATTTCTCCCTGAATTGGGCATTCCAAAAATGACGAAGAACAACAGTTTGCCCAAATAACGACTGAAATGTAGGAAAACTTAACGCTGAAAATAAATTATCATCTGACACCTGGCCACAGCCATTGGCAACACTTTTCAATATATATTTTTTTAATAAACTGTCAATTCGCGTTTGCCATCGCAATGCTCAGAAAGCGAATACGGTGATTCCATATCGTAACACGCTGTACGCGAGAGCATGCACTAGGTTTTCCTTTACCGATAATGGCGTGAAACCTTTCATAATAAAAAGCAACCAAGTGACATTCCTATGTTTGCCACACAGATAGGCAAGATGATGCTGCCACGACATGCTGCTATCAATAAGTAAACCGAGATATGTCACACAGTCTGCATACTGAACAGGGGTACATGTGCATGAAACGCAGTGCTGGTCATGCAGCAATACTGGAAGGTTTATTGCTATGGTCTTTAAGAAAATTTTTTAATATAATAAATGTGTCTTCCGGAGATTTACTATTTTATAATTTTTGGCAAGCCAGTGCATTTCAGTATATATTGTATTTAGCAGGGCACCCACAGCCTTTTCATGAATTTTTTTGCTTTGTTAATATTACCGTGTCGTCAGCATACTGATAGATAGTGCCTTTAGAAATTACTAGAAGATTGTTTACAAATACGTAAAATAAAAGTTGATAAAATCGACCCCTGGGGAACACCGGCTATACGCCATTGCTTGCTACTGACAGTTTTCTTGTCGGCCATAACTACCTGTGAGCTACCACATATGTTTTTTCACTGTAGGTTGTGAAATGTCCCTCTGAATCTCATTAAAGTTAGTTTCGCTAGTAGAATTTTATGATCCACTGTGTCAAAAACTATTGCTATGTCTAGAAATAGCGCACAGGCGAATAAATTGTTTTCAAATTCGGAATATACTTCATCTGAGAATTCTAATAGGGCTTTGCTACCTCGATTCGCCACGAAACCAAACTGCCTGGGCGATAAAACTGAAAACTTCATTAAGAAAGACGTTCTGCATTCGTACAGGAATTTTCCGAGTATCGAGGAAAGTACCGACAAAATTGAGATTGGTCTATAGTTTTCAACCTTATCTTTCCTGCCTCCCTTAACTATAGCCGTTTTTCGAATCTCGGGAGTTACTGCAGCTCATAAAAAGCCATTATTTAAAGGAATGCAAACGTTCGCAAGCACATCGAAGTTTCTTCGCAGAGTGCCTACTGATATGCCATCTTCACCCGCCGTGGTTGCTCAGTGGCTATGGTGTTGGGCTGCTGAGCACGAGGTCGAGGGATCGAATCCCGTCCACGGCGGCCGCATTTCGATGGGGGCGAAATGCGAAAACACCCGTGTGCTTAGATTTAGGTGCACCTTAAAGAACCCCAGGTGGTCAAAATTTCCGGAGTCCTCCACTACGGCGTGCCTCATAATCAGAAAGTGGTTTTGGCACGTAAAACCCCAAATATTATTATTATTATGCCATCTTTTCCAGGTGGTTTACTTTGCCGAAAACTAAAAAGGATCTTTTTCATGTCAGCCGTTGATAATCTAGGTATACAAGCGGACGTCGACACAGATTCCTTCAACTTACAATTGTTTTCCTGTTGGGATAAAGCATTTTATGGAGTGCGCGAGAAAAACGGTTGAATTCGTTAACAGCTACTGTTTGCCATCTATAATTCAGTCAATGGGATTATGAAAACGTCATTACCTCTGCTAACATTATTTCTTATAGACCACGTTTTGGTGGGACTTCTGCGCGATAGGTTGAATTTATTTTAAAAAAATACATTCTTTTTGCTATTCGCAAGAGCCCCACTACCCTGTCTTTTGCCTTTTTATTGGCAGCTTTTAATCTCCCATCTTTAGGAGAACGTTAACAGCGGTTGCAGAGCCAATCTCTAAATGATATGACGCGCATAAAATCGGCATTAAGCCAGCTAACATGATTTCTGCACTTTTTCATGACGGTATATGTACTTAGGCGCTCAAAGTGCTTAAGTTGAGTGGATTATTTTTCGTATACCTTATTGGGTGCATTGCCATCAGTCAGCAAAGACCAGTCAAAATTAGTGATCTGCTGGTCGACCATTTCGTGTATTAGTGATTTGAATTTCCATTTTATTTCTTTTCGTGTCCGCAACCAGTTGATGTCCTACGCTATAAAAGGCTTCGAAAGGCGACAGGCCCTAAATTAGTGGGCGGCTAACCGCTGATTTATGGCGCAAGTAGCCAACGAATAGTCGGAAGCGCGCACCACAATGTGGTCTGTGCAGGAAGCTACAACTCGGTTATTTAAGCACTCTTCTCTAGTCGGATGATTTATGACGGATTCCAAGCAATCAGAAGACAAAATGGATAAGTAATCGGAAACAGCAGTTGACGTGACGCATAGTGTATTTATGTCCAAATCACCAGCTAAGCATAAACACACAGCTGATCCCCATTTGCCCAGTATTTCATCGAGCTCTGCCAACAATCGCCTCACGCTGTTACATGGTAGACGATATATCGAAAGGAGGATTAAATTTGCGTCTGAAGATTTATTTTTGTGGCCAGGCATTCTGCATGAACGAACGTAATGTCTCTTCCAGACGGTAACATACATGTCACGAACAAAAATCGCTAAACCACCACCTCGTCCTCGTGGCCGGTTCACGAAATGTGAACGATAACCAGGCAGCGTAAGCATATCGGCACCGACTATCGGCACCGGCGTAAGCATATCGGCACCGAGCAATTAAGTTTTTCAGTATATTCACAAGTTCATAAAGTATTCATTGTGATTTAATGGAGCCCAAGAGAAAGTGTAAGTGTGGTCCTGATCGACAGTAAGCATCAAAAGTATGCGCAGGAGTACTTTTATCTTGGTCAATTACCCTCAAAGGGCCATGATGATAAGAAAATTTACAGAAAAATAAAAACATTTTGCGGTGAAAATAGCGGACACTGCCAAATCCTGACTGGCAGCTTGCCATTGTCGTTGAAAAGAAAAGTGCAGATTCACTGCATTCTGTCGGTGCTAACATATCTGGCAGAAACCGTGATGTTAACAAAGGAGCTCGTGTACAATTTAACGACCTCGCAAAGAGAGATGTGATGGAATGAAAAATGTTAGGCGAAGGTTGACAGGGGGGACAGCGGTGTGGATCAGAGAGCAAACGGAGATTGCCGATGTCCTTCTTTGCATGAAGAGGAAGAAATGGAGATGGCAAGGAATGTTATGCGTAGGGAATATAAACAATGGACGGTTACAGTTACAGAATGGGTGCCAAGGAAGTGGGAAGCACAGTCGAGGAGGGTAAAAAATTAGGTGGGTGATGAAATTGGGAAATCTGCAGACGCCACTTCGGATCAGCAAGTGCGTGACGGGGGTAATTGTAGTTCTGCGGGCGAAAGCATCGTCCTGCATTGGACATAAATATAAGCTACTGCTGCTGATGATGAAGGCGACAATCCGACATATGGCGAAGTATATGTCGCAAATTCGTTTTTGAATACAAATACGGGGGCAGCGCGTATTGGACTAATTTGTCGGTCGACGTATTGGGCTGGTTAAGCCATGTATAGGTCCAGCCGCAGCTGCCGCACAAGTAACGGGGCCTGCGGTACGACCGCAGCCGTTGCACTGTGGTGTCAGCTTAGGAAACTTCGCTTTTAAAATTTATGCAGAGAGATAGACGTCCATAATAAGTCGTGTGGCACAGCAGTGGATGTGCGCAATGGACAAGTCCACTACGCATTCCAAGTGTTCGCTGCGTCCGGCTTACCGGATTCATAATCACCTACGCTAGTGCTAGATTGCTGAATATGGATTATTGTGGTTAAGAAAGAAACAGCGAACTTGCGCACCCTCGACGGATTGAATGAGCGATCAACATATTTGTTTGATTATATGACGGAGGTGAAGCGATGAACAGATTGGTATGTCTTAATTTTCATTAGGACACATGAAAATAAGTGGTTTAAGACATGCGGTATGTTCTTAAAAAAAAACGCGAAACCGAGCAGCTTTCGCCATTATTGTGTAAAAGTTTAGTATATTTTTATTAATGTTTTGCAGTTGGAGAAATAGCTGCTACATTGACCAGCACCACGCAAGGAATAGCGGATCCAGTTCGTATTCGAGACATGGGCGCAGCAACAGCACCGACCATCACTGCTGGTAACGTTTCTATTTTTCAGTTTCGTTGTCAATTGTTCTGCTGCCAGAGTCTGTGTGTAATGAAATCATTACGAGCTCCTGAAAAAGAGCGCATCCGCACAGTTTCAGTGGCAATGTTGTCATCGGGAGGACACGTAAATCTTAAGGAATCAAAATACTCATTTCTGTGGTTCGACTGTTCAACTGTACCTCTGCTTCGTAGCTCTGGCTCCGAAAGAGTTTCGACCTCCCGCGGTTCCTTATCTTTCGACCAAATTTAAGTCAAACGAACAGTTTCGCATTCCGCTTCCGTCGGAATGCGAAACCACTCGTGTAAATTGAATTGAGGTACATGTTGCGTAAATATATCATTCCGCAGCCCTCACCTTCTTCGGTATGGTTTCCCCTCACAGCTAGAATATATATATATATATATATATATATATATATATATATATATATATATATATATATATATATATATACACGTTGGTTTATTGTTACGTTCAGTCAACATACATTGCAGCTGCCGAACAGAAACTCAACTACGAAAAAATTCATCAAAAAGTGTTCTCGCGCATTTCAAGTTGAGCTTGCCGGTTTAGACACAAGATAAAACATAAAACATCAGAAACATAAACATACGGAACTAAAAAAATAAACATAACAACACAACATAAAGCGCAACGAAAAAAAATTATGACTTCATTCGCGTATTTTTCCATGTTTGATTTGATACGTATAGTACCTTCGGCTAACGCACGAAAGGGGTAATTAAAGGTGGTGATTTTAGGTGACGTAGGTCTTTGCAAGACCCTTCATTCTGGAAGTGGTTACGAGCTCAAAGTGAAAAAATTGCATCCCGTTTATGTTGCATTGATAACATGTGTCAAGTGCCTTATTGTAGTGCAGTGAGGTCTGTGTCCGAGCAAGTTGGTGAGGCAACATCTTTGAACGGAACCTCGCAATAAGACTAGACCCAAAGAGCGGAAAACGGACACACATAGCGCTATTTATCTTTTTGCCACTCAACTTGCCCAATGTGTTGCCCTGTTTCTCTGGAGAGGTTGCCTAATCACGGGTCTCCGGCAGATGTCTCGATCCTGCGAAGTGGCTAGATATCTTGGTGATAATGATATTAGACGCGTTGGGAATGTCAAAGCGGCTACAAAGATTCAAGTCTTATCTATACATACTTTCTTTCTGAAAAGGAAGTGTCCAGGGAAAAAGTTCATCCTAATATTTTTTGTTTTACTTGCGGCATTGTAATGATGTGTACTCGAGTTTAGGAAAGAGCCCGTCAGTGGTTTGAAGACAGGTCTACCCACGATGCTACACTTGGAGACTTTCTGGAGAGTTCTCGGTAATGTGTGCAATGTAATGACTGCATGTCACACAGTGTGTGAGGACGGTTCTCATACATCTTTGCATTGAGTGCCTTTCAGAGACTTTATTGGGCATGTTACAGTTCCTGCTTTAGGAATTCGCACATGAGACAGAAACCTAGAATTATTTGATCAAATCGAGAACATCTTTGAATCGAAGGATGTTCTCGATTTGATTGTTTTGTCAAAGAACAAAAAAAAAACGCTTAAGTTTTTCCTGTGCACACACTTACTGTAGAGATAGAGCAAATGATAAATGAAAGGTAGGGAGGTTACCCAGGAATAAACCCGGTTGGCTACCCTACACTGAGGAAAGGAAAAAGGGGACGGAGAGATTGAAAGAAGAAGAGAAAGTTCACTGGCGAAATCGTTCGGTCACTCAGTCCGGATCACAGACGCTGACTCAATCCGGTAGCTTTCAAATATTGCAGCAGTGCTTTTGTGGCCTTTTGTAGCAGCGATATACGAGGCCATGGTCGCAAGATCTTGTTCAAGGTAAACGACTTTCTATCTAACTGATTGACAGCTGTGTAGAGATCATGTCTTCCATTTTCAAAAGATGAGCAGTGGCATCTTAGATGTCTTATAGTTTCGACACCGCAGGCATTGCACTCGGCGTTATCGGCAATTGCAATAAAAAAGTGTATGCATTGGGGAATTCGCGCCCAAGCGTAAGCGGCACAGCATTGTTTCCTCATTACGCGGTAGTCCTGATAACATCCGCAGTTGCATAGATGGATGAAGGGAATGCAATCGATGTTGAGTGAATTCACGTGTGTGCTATTTCTCCAATGTCGTACCGTACGCTATCTTGCTTAAGTGTTGGGTTGCGTCAGTCCGCGATAAAGGTACAGAAACAAGGGTTGCTCCTTCGTGTGCTTTTTTGGCAGTTTCGTCAGCGAGGTCGTTGCCGGAGATACCGCAATGGCCGAGCAGCCACTGAAGCACGGCGTCTTGTCCATTCGCGGCCATATGATGGTGCATTTCTCGTATCTCCGACATGAGTTATTCACAGTACCCGCGGCGAAGAGATGACAGAAGACATTGCAAGGTCGCCTTCGTGTCGCAGAATATCGCCCATTGATTAGACGGTTGGTTGTTAGTATAATCAACGGCACTTTAGAGGGGAACAATTTCTGAACCGGTGGGTGTTGTCAAGTGAGAAATCTTGTATCGCATGCTTATTGATCGTGACGGTATAGCCACTGTGCCGGTGGAGCTCGTCTGAGTGGAAAAGCCACCAGTATATATGTTGAATGAGTGTGCAAACAATCCACAGCTGCTTGCTTCACGGCGAAAGTAGACAGGTTGGTCTTTTTTCTGATCCCTGAAACCGTAAGACGCACTCAGGGGCGTAGCCCAAGGGGGGGGGGGGGGGGCTTAGGGGCTTCAGCCTCCGTCCCCTCCAATTTTCTCGTGCTGTACATGCACCGCCGACCAAAGCAACCCCCCGGCTCCGGAAATCATTCTGGATTTTGTCTAGAACGTCTTTTTTGCGCTTGAAAGGCCATTTCACCGTGAAAATTTTATACTCGGGCTGGATTTCGCGGCAACGCCCATAAGGAGTCATAAGTCATAGGGAGTCACATAACACAAGCAGCCGCATCCGTGCACAAAGTTTCAAGGACGTTTTGATGGTAAACGGGCTCGCCGCGGAATCTACGCTCTTATCATGGAATCTACGGACCACGTAGATGTCAATTCCTAAAATTTATGCGTATAAAGTTCTCATAAACTTTTGATGCGAAAGGTGCATTGACATTTCCAAACGTGCGCTTTAGATTTTCAATAGCGAAACTGCACTTGAAAATTACGTTCCCATAAATATATGACGCCAAAGGTTCATTAACTTTTCCAAAGTCGTACATCGGGCCATACAACGGGACAAGCCAAATCAACACACTATCAGACAAGTTGACAAAACCCGGAGCGAGGCCAGATGAGACGAAGCGTTGTGGTGGCTCATTCGTGCCATCATGTCACATAAACAAATATCAACATTTTTTTTCACCTGCGCCAAAGCATCCAGTGAAGACACTAAAGCTAGCCAAGGCCACTGCGTTCTTATTTATTTTTTCTACTTTGACATTTAATCGCGATTACACAATGAGCCTCTTCAGTTTTCTTGTTCTCGCTCCCCTACCCGCGGGCTGCCAAAGCCAGGCACAGCGCATGCGTTTTTCTCGTGTTGCCCCGACCACCGCACGGTGCATTTCGGTACGCATTCGGTTTTCTCTGGCCGAGTGCATTTTCGCCTGGGAGAGTTTTGGACGCTTTCTAGCTAGCAGGCGAGAAAAAGAAACGGTGGTCGCTCGCCTCCATCGCTGTGGGGACTCGACGGATTGCACCGCGTTCGCTTGAGCGCAAACTTTCCAGATTGTCTTGTGTAGCCGGTGTAGGATACCGAGCAGTATGCGCATGGTTCTTGGTGGACCAAGCGTCTCGTGTTTTCTTCGATATTCCTTTAACAGCCACATTAGTTACCCAAAGTAGGCATTCGATTGTGACCAACATACTTTCCTTTCCGTTTTTTTTTTCATTACGGTGCCCCTCGTCCCACAAAAGGAAAAAAAAACAACAACTTTGCGGCGCAGCGCATTGTCGCATGGTGAAAGTTCTATTTTGTTACTTCTTTTGCGGAATGGAATGGGCCATGGGACGCTTCAGCTGCCGGATACGCTTATTATATTATTACGACAGCAACTATATGGACACTCTAGGCGCATTCCTGCCGTCACCGTTTCCCTCATGTTCAGCATAAAGTCCAAGGGCGATAACATCGTGACCATGTATGTGTATGCGCGAGTGAAAGCGTACGGGAAGGGGGGGTGGGGAGGGCTGGAATCGGTGAACCGATGATGGTGGCTCAGTCTTGTGCGCGCAAGGGAGAAACGTGAGGAGCAAGCGCGCCGTCTTCCGTCGCACGCGATACATCAGGGGGAGTAGATGGAATGGGGGAGGGATGTAGGATTCTGTGAATCAGTGATTGCGCAACATGTTTATTTGCCTTGTTCGACGCTTTATATACTGTGATTTTCTTACATACGTGGATTTATTTCAGACTTATACGTATGCTTAGATATCTTGTTGCGAGGTTTTGTGCATACGTGCGGTGAACTTTGCTTCCAGTGGCACTTTTTTGCCCTTTATAAAGCTGTATCTTGGCATTTGTATATTTCATTGTATCTTCGCATTTGTAATGTATGAGGGCGAGTCAAATGATAGTGAGCCTACCCACCATGCGCGAGTATTGTTCTGTTCATTATCTGCAAGGCCTGCGCGGAGCACGGAGGCATCACTCATTTACAAAATAGGCACGCAGGTGTGATGATAAATATTCTTTAATGCGCTCATACTCTGGGTTGAACATGGTCGCGTGACCTAATGGATGCTCCAGAAGTTGAGCAGCGTGGTGCCGTGAGGTTTTTCACAGCTGAAGGTGTTTCCCAAAAAGAAATTAGTCCCCGCAAGGCTGCCATGTACATTGAACATTACATTTTCTTGAGCACTGTGAAGTGTTAGAACAAACGGCTCAAAAAAAACGTGGAAGTTGCAAAGACGATCCCAGACCAGACCCAAGCCATCGTGCAATCACCCCTAACAAAATTGCAAAGGTTGATGAGCTGATGACACAAGAACGGACGATAAGCATCGATGAACTGGCAGAGCATGTGAACATCAGTCACGGTTCGGTTCACCGTCACCGTTCGCGCCATATTTCATGAACATCTCGGTTATCGGCTCTTGTGTGCGCAATGGATGCCCAAGATTTTGAACCACTGCCAGAATACGGAGAAGTTCGGCGCTGCCTTTTCTCATCTGATCCGGTATCACAATAAGGGTGACGATTTCTTCTCTGCAATTGTGATCGGAGACGAACCATCATGCCACTACTACGAGCCTGAAACACGAAGGCAAAGCTTACAATGGAAACATTCGAATTCACCACCCCCAAAGAAAGCAAAGGCCGTCATTGCCGCCGGAAAGGTGTTGTTGACGTTTATTTTTCGATCGTCAGGGACCATTACTGATAGAGTTTGCTAAATCTTCAGAGTCTATCAATTGTTTCCGATATTGTGAAACGCCGGATCGGCTGCCTGCCGCAATCAAGAACAAACAACGTGAAAAATTGACGAATGGGATCATCTTGTCCCACAACAATGCCCGTCCCCACGTCGCTGATGTGGTTAATACAAAACTGGCAGAGCTCAAGCGGGAAACGCTGCAACATCCGCCATAGAGCTCAGACCTGTCGCCTTGTGACTTCATCATTTTGGCGCAACCGAAAAAACAGTTCCAGGTAACCAGATTCGTCTGAGACGATGACGTGAAAGTCAGCTGCGGATGTTTTGAAGCAACAATCCAAGGAGCTTTATGAGACGGGAATTACGCGACTCGTTAGTCAAAGATACAAATGTGTAAATGCTCATGGAGGCTACTTTTAAATAAAGTACCCAGTTTGTCATATATTCGCATTGGCTCACTTTCATTTGACTCGACCTCGTATATTCTGCAGAACTCCTGCTTTTTATACATGCTCTCGGTTGCGACTATAGTTTCGGTGCAATTACTCACGCTACACGACCGGTGACAGCTGCTCCTGTTAATACACTGGAACAAATGACAGCATCATTCAGATTTTTCACTGGCCGTTGCATATGTACAAGAATGTAAACAAGGATCTTGAATGGCGAAGTTTCATTAACATACTTGTCCTCAACTTGTTTATTTCATGACCTTTTAATTTTTTCATATCGGCGGCATGCACTGCTTTGCTGGTTTCAAACTGATGTAGTTCTAAAGATCGTGTAATATTTTTTTACTTACTAAATCGGCAAAAACATGAAAGCATTGACATCAGTTATGTCGGACGCAGTTTTTGGCACATACGAGTACAATATTTTCTGAAAAAAATACATATTTTACTTGTATTGACAGTGCGTAGCGTTCAATAATTCATTGGCAGCATCTTCGGCAATGGCAATGCAGTTATTATTCATGTATTTGTTCCGTAGCCAAATTGTTTGAGAGGAAGCTTTAGCTCGGGCCCAACTCCGACGCGGCCTATTCAGATACATGTAAAACGCAGAAACGCTTTTCTGAGATAACTCCTGAATCGCTTTTAATGACATTTGTTCCATTTGAGAGAGTAAGTTAAACTACAGTGTCTGTTGGAAACGGAACTTTGATTTAGGGCCCGAACTTTGTTTAAAATATTTTGAAAAATTCGAAACTTCTGAAGAAATAGAAGCACGAAGTTTACAAATTAATGGCTCTGCATCAAGAAAATATATATCGCGGTTCTGTAAACGGCATCCATTACACCATTCAAAGCAGTCAACTTCGATATGTATATTTGTATCTTACGTGAATTGGTTATATCATGTACAAGGGAACGGCAAAAGCCGTATTTCCATAATACTTAATTTGTTAAGACTCAAGTGTAACATCAGTTTCGTCCGCTGTATATGTACTGTTATGTGCAATTCTCATAAGTATGATATCAATTTTCATTGCTGATTTACAGAGTTGTAAACTTTCTTGTACCGTTTTCTGAAGATTTTTGATTTTGCCACTTCTCAATAAATATTGACGCCCTAAATCGAAAATTCGAAACACACAATCACTAGAATCTGAGTTTTACTTTTAAATGCACCAAACCTCATGAAATTTGGTGCAGTGGTTGCTGAGAAGAACTAATTCTCCTTCTACATGTATTTAGATAGGAGCATCCGACCTAATGTTTCCTCTTAGGAGGAGGCCCAGTTGCATGGTGAGCCCCCTCCCTTCCCCCCTGAACGAAATTTCTGGCTACGCCACTGGACGCACTTGATGCTTTTTAAACACCACAAAGCTGAGGTTGAACTTGCTTAGGGTGTGAAGCCTGATGGTCGGGACGCACGATGGAGCATCCGACCTAATGTTTCCTCTTAGGAGGAGGCCCAGTTGCATGGTGAGCCCCCTCCCTTGCCCCCTGAACGAAATTTCTGGCTACGCCACTGGACGCACTTGATGCTTTTTAAACACCACAAAGCTGAGGTTGAACTTGCTTAGGGTGTGAAGCCTGATGGTCGGGACGCACGATGGGTGTTGACCTCCTTGGAGAAAGACGCCCGTGGTCGTCGTTATGGCAGGCAGCCGAAAGAGCTTGATTGCATCCGTGACACATGACGAACATGGGCCCTAAGCGTGTCGGTGCTAATTTAAGTCGTGATCGGGTGGTCTTGCGCCAATATAATGGTTCCAGCAGTTGAGGCGCTCTGCGGAAGGCCTAGGCAAACACGTAGTGTCTCTGCTTGCACGCTCTGAAGTTATCGAAATTTGACTTGCATGTTTTAGCAAGCACGGGAGAGATATAGCGTAGGAATCCGATAAAAAGCACTCGATATAGCTGTAGCATGGAGCCCACTGACGACCTCCATCTTTTTCCGGCGATGAACTTGAAGTTGTAAACAATAGATGTGAGCTTCTTCTTCAAGTGGTCAACCTGAGGGCTCCAGAGACGTCCCGGTCAACAATTACGCCCAAAAACCGATTATGTTTCTTGCAGGAGACAGGCTGGCCATTGATGCATACTGGATAACGAGTCATCGCTTTTCGCGTAAAAGCGACTAAGGTACATTTTTTTGTTTGGATGGTGAGCCCTAGTGCGTGAATGTAGTCAGATGCCTGTGTTGCTGCCTTCTGTGGCGTTGCGCGAAACTGCAGGCGAGTCGAAGGTGCCTGTCAGCTGAAGGAAAATGACACACCCAGGTTGTTCTGATATTTTACCCGTATTTCCCCTCAATATTTCGTTACAGTGGGCATGAAATTAAGCTGATTGCGTTGCTTTAATGTTTTCTATACTTTGGCGCATATATATATATATATATATATATATATATATATATATATATATATATATATATATATATATATATATATATATATATATATATATTCTGCAGAATAGAAAGCGCTTCCTAAATTAACTATTGCGTCAAATTTCATTTCGGTTAGTTGAACTCTGTCTGGTAGCTTGCCCGGGTCACGTTGTGTAGTCTTCGTGGTTGCGGCGCCTAAGGTGGCACGGTTCAATTGCAGAAATGTGGGCCGGATCAATTGCAAAGTACACGAAACACAAGTACGGAGGCAATGACTTCATCTCCTACGAGAAGATTATCCCGCTGGGGCTGGCGAAGGCACTTGAGTCCAAAGACATAGGCCCGCACGGAATGTGGTGCTGCATGGCCTGGAGTCTGTTCTACCAGCTCGTACCATTCACGCAACCCGATTTATTAGTGGAGCACGACAATCGTGAAGACGTTTGCTATGAACAGGCCAGAAGTCTTATGGGGTACGCTATCACAAGCCGGTTCTTCCTTTCAGGTGAGTTGATGTGATTATATTAGAAAATTAGTAGTGAAGTGTTTGCGACAAAGCAGAACGTCTAATCATCAGAAGCCAACAACACTGACATCACACTAAGGAAAACGCAAGGTAATTACTTGAGCTGAATTAGTGAAATAAAGAAGCGAAAAAGTAATGGAAATGGAAGTGGATGGAAGAACAACTTGCTGCAGGTGGGAATTCTTCCACAACGTTCGCATTACGCGAGCGATGCTCTATCAATTGAGCTACCGCGATGCCGTTTCCCCGCACACTTTCTTGCGTATTTATGATTAAACCCTGGCAATGTTATCCCGTGTCAACACTCACAAATGTTGGTGGCGGACGTGGTACATCCTTTCTGCCGCAAGCGTCACGAGAACGTGATCTCTTTAGGTGAAGGCAAGTGGTCAATAAGCCCATACATGCTACCTCAAGGCATCAATGTTGCCGGATTCGAGACCTTTGTTATGAATCTAACGAACAGAAATGGGTGAGCTGAGGGGCCCGATTCTTATTAGTCATAACATAAGACGCCTGCAAACACTGACACCAATCAGAGCATAAGGAAAACTCCTTGTGCTTAATAAATGAAATAGAGAAACGATAAATTAATGGCAATGAAACCTGCTGAAAAAAGTCGTTTCCCCATCCACTTTCTTTAGTATTAACATTTCCTTGTAGAACCCTGGTAGTGCTAGCCAGTGCCACCCTACGTCACGTTATTGTGATGCCTGCATCTGAAAGGATGTCCCACATCCGCCGCCAACGTTTGTTAGTGGTGGAACTCGATAACATTTCCAGGGTTGTACTAGGAAACATAAGCACCCAACCAAGTGGATTGGGAAACGGTGCCGCGGCTGCATTGGCAGAGCATCACACGCGTAATGCGAAGGTTGTGGGATCGTTCCCCACCTGCGGCAAGTTGCTTTTTCATCATCTTTCACTTCCATTACCTCATCGTTTCTTTATTTATTTATTCAAATGAGGTAATTTTGCCTATGTTCTTCCCTATGTGTAAGTGTTTGTTGGCGTCCTATAACATGAGAAATAAATTTAGGCACCTCGGTTAATCCCTCTCTTCCCGTTTCTTACTTAATGAGGGTCTCGAATCCGGCAACATTGATGCCTTCAGGTAGCATGTGAGGGCTTATTGACCAGTTGCCTTCCCCAAAAAAGATCACTCCTTGTGGCGCCTGCCAATGAAAGGATGCCCCACATTCGCCGCCAAAGCTTGTGAGTGTTGGAACTGGCTAACACTGCCAGGGGTCCTATAACGTAAAATTATTCCAATGTGCTTCTATTCGAATTTCCTTACGTCAAATTTGCGTAACTACCGACGCAAGCTCCGGGCGGTCATCCGCAGGGTTGTCTGAACAGACCAATCAAACGCTCTCCTCGTTCATAGCAGGTCACTTTTGTTTGCTTGAAAAACGAATAACATTGCCTACACTGAGCGGCTTGTCGTATCTAATTGGCTGACAAGAGGCGAGGAGAATGCTCAAGTGGAGAGGGATTCACTGGGGCAGACCCAGTGCACTGAAAATTGATAACCGGATGAAGAGGGTGGTGCCGACGTCTGCGGTTGGTCGGCTTTCCCTTACTTAGCTTGTGGTGGCTGGACGAAAATCGCGGCGGCATGCAACGGAAGCTTAAGAATGACGCTAAAACTGACCCTAAGCAAAGAAGAGTTGGCAGAATGAGGTAGTAAACTTGCCGAAAGTGCTTGAAAACATTAAACGGTCAGGCAAGATGTTTTATTATACGCAAATACACCCATGCTCTCCGGCAGGTGCGAGTAGGCAGCTTCTCAGCGATCGGCGGCAGCCATCTTTTATTCCTTTCGGAACGGGGCAGCCTACGGCTATTCAGCAGAAAATTCAGTTTTGTTCGGCATATTAATGCATCTTTATCGCGTACAGGTTACTTTGACGCGGTGAGTTTGTGTGGTTTTGTGACGTCGTGTGACAGGCTGGTGAAGTGGGTGCAGTCCGAAAACTTTTTATCAATAGCCGAGGGCTAATGGCGAAAATGGGTCGAATCAGAAATAACTGTTTTTCTTTTTTCTGTCGAATCATGCATAATCAGTGTGTACACATCATATCAGATGGGGCGGTATTGCGGCTTTCGCGACGTCGCGTGACAGACAGGTGAAGTGGGGGGTGGTCGAAAAAAGTTTTTTACCAATTGTGGAGGGCTGATAGCAGAATTGGAATAGAAAAGTTTGGAATAGTTTTACGTTATGGCGCCCCTGTGTTCTACTAGAAAGCTTTAAGTACCCAAGAAAATGGATGGGAAACGGCACCGCGGCAGCTTAATCGGTAGAGCATCGGACGCGTGATTCGAAGCTGTGAGCTCGTTCCCCACCTGCGGCATATGGTCTTCGATCAACTTTCATTTCCGTTACCTTTTAGTTTCTTTATTTCATTTATTAAGCAGAAGTTGTTTTCCCTATGTTCTGCTTGGTGTCAGTGTTTGTAGGTTTCTTATGATATGAATAATTAAAATGAGGCCCCTCGGCTAAACCATTTCTTCTCGTTTTTTACGTAACGAAGGTCTCGAATCCGGCAACACTGATGCCTTATGGTAGCAGATGTGTGTGTATGGACATGTTGCCTTCACCCGAAAAGATCACGTCCTCATGACGCCTGCTGCTGAAAGAATGTTCCACAATCGCCACCAAGGCTTGCGAGTGGTGGAACTGGCCAACACTGCCAGGGTTATACTACAAAGCTTCAGTACCCATGAAAGTGGATGGGGAAACAACTCCGCGGCAGCTTAATCGGCAGAATCGCACGCGCAATGCGAAGATTCTGAGATCGTTCCCCAACTGCGGCAAGTTGTTTTTTCATCAATTTTCATTTCCATTACCTTTGCGTTTCTTTATTTATTTATTCAGCTGCAGTAATTTCCCCTATGTTCTCCTTTGTGTAAGTGTTTGTTGGCGTCCTATGTTATGACTAATAAAATTGGGCCCCTCGGTTAACCCCTCACTTTTCGTTTCTTACGTAATGATGGTCTCGAATCTGGCAACAGTGATGCCTTCAGGTAGCATGTGTGGGTTTATTGACCAGTTGCCTTCACCGAAAAAAGATCACGTTCTCGTGATGCCTGCTGCAGAAAGGATGCCCCACATTCACCGCCAAAGTTTGTGAGTGCTGGAACTAGATAACATTGTTAGGGTTCTACTAGGAAACATAAGTACCCAAGCAAGTCCATGGGAAAACGGTGCCGCGGCTGCTGAATTAGTAGATCATCGCACGCCTGATTCGAAGGTTCTGGAATCGTTCCCAACCTGAGGCAACTTGTTTTTTTATCGACTTTCATTTCAATTACCTTTTCGTTTCTTTATTTCATTTATACAGCTCAAGTTATTTCCCCTATCTTCTCCTTCGTGTCAGTCTTTGTAGGCTTCTTATGATATGACTAATAAAGATCGGGCCCCTCGCCTAACCAATTTCTTGCCGTTTTATTACGTAACGAAGATAGCATATCCGGAAACATGGATGCATTGGGGTAGCATTTGTGGTTTTATTTACATGTTGATTTCACCCAAAAAGGTCACGTGCTTGTGACGGCGGTTGCAAGAAGGATGCCCCACATCCGCCGCCAAGGTTTGTAAGTGGTTGAACTAGATAACATTGCCACGGTTCTTCTAGGGAACATAGGTACCTAAGAAAGAGGATAGTGAAACGGTGCCACGGCAGCGGAAATGGTAGAGCATCGCACGCCTTATGCGAAGGTTGTGGGATCGTTCCCCTCCTACGGCAATTTCCTTTTTGATTCACATTCGTTTTTATTTATTTACCGTTTCCTTATTTAATTTACTCAACTGAAGTGATTTCCCCTATGTCCTCCCTGATGTCAGCGCTTGCAGGCTTCTTATGATAGGACTAATAAATATGAGGCTCCTCGGCTAAACCATTTCTTCTCGTTTATTTACGTATCGAGGGACTCTAATCCGGCAACGAAGATGCCTCCAGGTAGCGTGTGTAGTTTTATTGACATGTTGCCTTCATTCAAAAAGGTCACGTTCTCGTGACGCCTGCCGCTGAAAGGATGTTCAACAATCGCCGCGAAGGCTTGTGAGTGGTGGCACTGGCTGACACTGCAAAGACTGTACTAGCAAAGAAAGAAAGCGAAGAAAGTGGATGGGGAAACTGCACCGCGCTAGCTCAATTGGTGGAGCATCGCACGCGTAATGCAAGCTTTGTGGGATCGTTACCTACCTGCGGCAAGTTGTTTTTCGATCCACGTTAGTTTCCTTTATTTATCGTTTCTTTACTCAATTTATTACGCACACATAATTGCCCCTATGTTCTCCTTGCTGTCCCTGGCTGTTGAATTGTGATACGACGAATAAAATTCGGGCCCTGCGGTTAAACCCTTTCTTCTAGTTAATTGCATAACGAGGGTCTCGAATCCGGCAACATTGATGCCTTAAGGTAGCATGTGTAAGTTTATTGTCCGGTTTCCTTCACCCAAAAATATCACGTTCTCGTGACGCCTGTTGCAGGAAGGATGCCCGCAAATCCCCCGCCAAAGTATGTGAGTGGTGGAACTAGATAACATTGCCAGGATTCTACTATGAAACATAAGTACCCAAGCAAGTGGATGGGGAAACGGTGCCGTGGCTGCTGAATTGGTAGAGCATCGCACGCGTGATTCGAAGCTGTCAGGGTTGCACGCGTGGTCAAAGCTGCCAGGGTTCTACAAGGAAACATTGGTATCCAAGAACGTGTATGAGGAAACGGCGCCGCGGCAGCTGAATTGGCGTATAATCGCACGGGTAATGCGAAGGTTGTGGGATCGTTCCCCACCTGCGGCAAATTGTTTGCTCATCCATTTTGATTTCCAATATGTAAGTTATCGTTTCTTTATTTAGTTTCTTCAGCTGAACTAATTTCCCATATGTACTCCATGGTGTCAGTGTTTGTTGGCTTCTTATCGCATGACTAACCAAAATCGTGCCCTTCAGTTAACCCGCTTCTCCTCGTATATATATTTATATATATATACATAATATTTACACATGTCTCAAGATGCCAAAACCGGCACCAAGGAGAAGATAGCGGAAATTACTTGCGCCTAATATATGGAGTAACGAAACGAAAAATCATGGAAATGAAAGTGGATGAAACAACAACTTGCCGCAGATGGGAAACGATGCTACAGCCTTCGCAGTACGCGTGAGCCACTTTGTCATTTGAGCTACCGCAGCGCTGCTTTCCCATTCACTTTCTTGGAATTTATGTTTCCTAGACGGCTCCTCGGAGTGTTAGCAAGCGCCACCACTCACAAGTCTTGGCGGCGTACGTGGAACATCCTCTCTGCCGAAGACGTCACGAGAATATATTCTTTTTGGGGAAGGCAACCGGCTAATAATCCCACACGTGCTACCTGAAGGCATCAATATCGGATTCGAGACCCTGGTAATGCACTGAACGAGGAGAGGGTAAGCCAAGGGGCCCGATTTTAATTTATCATATCACAAGAAAACACTGAAACGTTGAACAACATAGGGTCAATTACTTTTGTTTAATATATACATAAATATGTAAAACTGCGCTGCTACAGATTTCTTAACCTAGACTTGAAGTTGCTAGTGCATCAATGAAAAAAAGGATCATTATCTGCTTAAAAGAAATGCGTACATACCAGAAAACGATGTTGCAAAAATGTATGCACGCTCAGGCGAACTCCATATGGGTATCAGTGAGTTTCTAAAACACGAAATCTAAACAATGCTCTAAACTTGCTTGTCAAAAAGAAATCTGCTCTAGCAAATCTCAAAACGTCTAAGCAAACTCTTAAAATAAAGAAACCAGCTGTCGTTTCCACAAAGTATGTGTCATTTTTTTTTCGTTTGAATAGCTGGTGGTTGCGTCGTCTCTTTAAGCCGTAGTCGAGGTGCGTGCAGTCTGCAAGCTGGTCTTGTCAAGATTGCCAACCCGGGAACGCAAAGGGCACGTAGGCCATTTGCCTCACCACCTACCCCCAACACTCCATGCACTGGCTACAGGCTTTCTAGGCACTGCGTTTCGAATTCACTGCCTAATATGACCACTTCGCATCAACTTACCGCCACGTTCACCCTTGTCATAGAGGTTACACCTCGAAAATGAAATCAAGGAGAGGGTTGCCCCTGACTTGCGTCGCCTTCTGCGCGAAACGTGTGTTTCTTTGCGTCCTCATATGGCGACTTCGACGCGCTCTGACTGGAAATAGCCCAAACGACAAACGCTCCTTTCCAACCTTCTTACATTTGCTCCCCACAGCGTTTAGTGATTTTCGGTTTATTCGACTGCGTTGTCTTCTCTGCCGCATTCCTGGCTCGGCGACGTCCTTTCTCTTAGCACGTTTCTGGTGCTCATTTCGAAATGTCTCCTTTTTCATCCAATTATTGGCTACTCAGCCTTACCCTGTTCCTGAATTTTTGTCGACAAAATTGAAAAGTAATCCTCCTCCGGTTTACTACGTCTCCGCAGCTAGCTGTTTGATTTCTTCTTTTTTTTTTGCTTTGCTGCCCCCGAGGGCAAGGTTGTGGCCGCGGCGATGGCTTTTGGTAGTACTGGGCACTAAAGCTGTTTGATGAAGCTACTGCATTCCATATATTCATCAGCAAGCTGTACTGCTCTTTTTACAGACACCCCTTCCGGCTTGTCCTTTAGCCGACAGGCGCACGTTATCCGTCAATGCCGCGTCAAACTGATCTAAGCAGAATAAATCTCCCAGTTTACTAACGGCATCCGCAACTTCTTTGTTCACCCACTCTGCAAAATGATCTTTAAGGCGACACGTAAGCTCGACAAAGCTTTCATTAGGCCTTGTTCTTTCTTGACCAAATTTTCTTTGAGATTCCCCTGTGGTCTATTTGCAAAGCTTCTATTTCCAAAGCTTGTACTTGGCGCGCAAATACGACTTGACTGAATTGTATACGCCTGCCTCCTCTGCGCCCAGCCGGGCTACGACTTGCGAGACTTCTCCCAGCAAGAACGCAAGCAACCACTCTGGTCATGTGTCTTGGTGAAATGATTGCTTATTACAAATTCGTTGAAAATTAATCTGTTAGAGACAGATGTCATCGACTCTTTAGTGCGAGCAAAGCAGACTCGCCTATTTCATGCTTTCTGTTTGTGGAGGCGCCAAATCAGCACTGCGCACTAATTTCACTTGCTCCAGATTTTTTTTCGCTTGACATCAATTTCTGCCTATCTTTCTTATCTCTTCTTTTACCCCTCCTTTTCTGCCTGCCTTTCTTTGCTTTTGCGCTCCTTCTTTTTCGCCCCTTCTGTACTCTCGCCAGATATCTTTTCCCAAGCACCCATGAGGTCATCCTCCTCGAAACCCTCTTCGCCAATCGTAGTATGAGTTTGGGGCTTCCTCAACCTATCGTTAATCTTGATATGGTGCTCTGTTGGTAACAGCAGCAGCCTCTTTAACACTATGATATCAAGCTTTTCAGAGAGTCGACTACAACTTCCCCTTTATTGACCGCAAGCCCGTTGGTGATCAAGTACAGCCAACTTCCCTGTAGAACGCTGTCATTATCTTCCGCCAAAACATAGTCGCTCAAGCACTTATCCAAACATGAGCTTTCGAAGGTTGTGTCTCCCGGAGCCACGGTCACTGGCAGGTCGATCCCATATCATGAGTACTTTCTCCTTCTGCTCTTCATTCAGATTTCCTCAAGTTGCCCAAGACTCCACGTCATTACTGCGACGGTTAATTGTGCCTCCCTTATTCGTGAAGAGGAGCTCTGCTGATGCCAGGTCCGCAGAAGTCACTCCTCCGTCCGAAGTTGACCTCACTCTCATGAAGGCTCCCAGGTCCACCGATGCCAGATCGTGAAGACTGCATTTTAATCTCACCGTTGCCAACCAGTTTCTTATGGATTGCGGTCGCGTTTGATCTAGGAGTCCACCAAGCCTACTGCAGAGTACGCCGGCTAGTGTGAATAAATAAAAAGACGTTTATGCTACATTATTTACATTGCCTGCACACACGGAAGCCCCTTCTATGTCGGAGCATAATAAATGTCTCAATTCACATCACGACTCGCCAGCACCCCTCACTGCACCAAAGGAGGTCTCTGCTTTTAATACTGTCGTTTCCCCTAGGAAACTAATGACTGCCCATCACAGTCTTCGATTCGGCCGCTATATCTCTCCCAGCCTGTCCAAGTACAAGCCTGTCCAGCTTAGGTATTTCTCTAGAACCTATTTGCACGTCCATGGTTGGTGCCATCGTTGTTGATCTTCCTCGTGAGCGCTTCTTGATTATGAAGAGCTCCGACTTCTCGAGTGTGCATTACAGTCTCCTTGTATCCGCGTATCTCGCTGCGATGACTACAAGCTACTCTAATGCATCTGGCTGTTCTCCTTCACCCTCCATCCGTGCATATCGTGACGTCCATACTGAGCGTGTCTGCTCCTTGGTATATCCTTGAAATAGCATGGGGGTTTCATCAACACCACGTTCAAAAGTGTCAGCGACAGGAGCGTTCATGTGGCGTTCCTTTATTCCGCTTATCTACTGTCTGTGACTTCCCCTTTCGCAGTCCTGTTGTGGTTGTACAATCTATGAGGAAAGCGCTCACGCAGGTGCAAATTCGTCCGCCGCAACCTATGTCCCTGAGGTTGACTAGTATCGCTCCGTGGCCCACGTTATCAAAGTCCCCCTATAGATCTAGTGCGAGAATTGCTTTTGTACAGCACGACCTTTCTGCATTCACTACTTTCTGTATCAGCTGCACAAACACGTCTTCCGTTGACAAGTTGTGCCGAAAACCAAAGCTCCTGTTCGCATTAGTTGGCGTTCTTCTAGACGCGCGTGTAGATTGTCGATGATCATTCCTTCCGCCAGTTTGCCGAGGGCAGACATGAGCAAAATGGGTCTTAGGTTCTCCAGAGGGAGCGCTTTTTCTGGCTTTGGCATTAGGGTAATCTCTGCATGCTTGAATTGCGTGGCTAAGGGCCCCTGGCTGCAGTGCGTACATAGAATATTTCCAATATTGCCTGCAAGGTTGCATCGTCCAAGATACTTAGCTACTTGCTGGTCATTCCATCTTCACCCGCAGCTGTGTTTTGAGTGAGTCTTGCGGCCGATTGTGTCAGCTCGGAAAGCATTAGGTCCCAGTCAAGTTCACTGTTTTCCAGTCCTCAATAGTCAGCTGCAGGCTGTACTCCGTCTATTGGCTGGCGCATATTTCTCCTTTGTAGGCCACACAATAGCTCAGTACTAACTGGTGTGCTAGATGGTTATGCCAGACTATTTGATCCCAGCGGTCACTAAACTGACAGAGCCCGACCGGGTAGATACTAGAAGGTGCTGCTGCAACTCGTGTATTGCCACGCAAAGCTTTTGTAAACATACAGTTAGACGCATACGCACGCAGGAAAAATAACAAAGCCAAAGGGGTGCGTGAATCTCTTCCACAATAGCGGTGGAGGCCACGTCATGCAGAAAATTAAATGTAGAAGCAAAACCTCACTGAAGAATGTACTGTACCGACCGAGTCACCACGTTAACTGGCAGCCTTTAAACCATTATTAGGTCACTAGGAAATATCGCTCCTTATCACTTAAGCACACCGAAGCAGTGCGTTGTGTTGTCTACTCTGTCGGTCCCTGTCAACGTAGTGTTCGCTCTAGTGAAATGATGGGTTCTGATCATGTTTGGCGTAGCAGGACCGATCTTGCGAAAGAGACCATGGCTGAAGCTTTCTGCAAATCACTCGAGCGAGAGCGTGCTCGACGATTTCGAGAATTCCGCGCCCCATTAGCGGTTTATTAGCGGCAACGACGTGACCGTAACATGAGCACCGCATATTCGTCTTTAATGTTTTCCGAGGACGTGCAGATTCGTCGTATTTATTCATTTTAGAACTTTTAGTAGGCAAAGGTTTGTGAAAACATAATTGCTATATAAAAAGAAGCTTCGTTTCCGAACATTCTTGACCATGGCTACATGGTGCTACTTGCTGTATTGATCAAAATCTATCGCTTAAGCAGCAACGTCCAACTGTGTGTCCGATTGTGGAATTCAACCTCGGTTCGCTAGCTCAGCAATCCGAGGCTCGAACCATTAGGCGGTGGCGGCATGGTTCCCAGATTGGGCTATTAATAACCAAATTGGGCGACTTTTTATGGGGGTTGGCATCGAAAATTCCTAGTTGGCTGCATTGCTATGTTTGGACTATTGTTGTCTTAAGGACTTCCAAGTCCCGAGGACCACGTGACCCTTACAAAATTCGGGAACTCTGGTTTATCAAGACCTAAGGCTCATTGCTGCTTGAAAGATATATGGCAGTCTTTAGAAGTTGTGTTTTTAGGCATAGCCGACGCTTGGAAGATTGCGTTATTTATACGTCATTATACGTCATTACAGCGATGAACTCGCTTCCTTTTGATTTGGTTTTGATGTCATTGGCTGCCAGCTCATGCGTGGTTCAGTAAAAACAAAAACTGTGGGGTAGAGTGCTATCGAGTGCGTGTTCCGTACAAACTATCATACAGCACTCTATTATGGACTTAACAAACCCACCCAAGTATTCGCACGCATGTAATGTCGCGTCATTTTCGCCCATGGTATTTTCAATGTTTACGAAGAGATCCTCAAAGCCTATTGCTTGGTCTTCCTCCGAATCACGGCGTTATTTATTTACCTAGTAACTTCACGGAAACATTTGCAAGTCGCTTTAAAGGAGACATATACTCCTACTGTCTGAGCTTGCTTTGCCACTACTTGCGCTATCTCTTTCGAACGCAGCCTTCGGACGCATCCTCAGCCTGGTTTCGTTGACAAAGAATTATTTGAGAAACTGCATGTCGAATGAGACACTGCAAGATCTCGTTCACGTTAAGTTTGTTCTGGCAGGGAGTGGAAACTCTTGCAAAGATTTTGAACCAGATCAACAGTTTCTGTCGCGTCTCAACTCTGGAGTTCTATATGGTACAAGTGGCAGTGGAAGGTACTTAAAATGGGGCTAGATTGTATATTTTATTCATTTGCTTAAAACCCTAGAGTGAGAAGTATCTACTGGGAATCCACTCAATGTGCTTTTTCTGTCCTTGTTTTAGTCAAGCAGCTCTGTATTACGTGAAAGTTGTGACTGTTGCATGGTACTTCTTGAACGTTGCATATTATTACAATAATAAGCTCTGTAAATTTATGAAAAATGATGCTCGTCTACAATAACAATACCAAGGCAATGGCTAACCAAAGGTGGGTGATTGATTGCCGTACCAACGTCTGGATGATAACTCCCGGTTTTCATACCGTACTCCTTCGACAATTTTCCGTTTAAACTATGTGCGTACGAGTAATTACGACCACTAATTTATTTATTTACTTATTTATTTACAACATATTGCAGTCGCAGGGCCAAGCAGAAGGATGTAACAAAAGTAGTTGACAAAGGAGATTCAAAAAACAAAGATGTAGTGAAACGGTAGAAGACAGTGTAATACATAATTACAATCAAAAGTCAGCAGGACGGAGCAAACGTGCATAACATAGCCAAAGAGATACACAATATAAAAAAAAAAACACCCCAGTTCGTACTGTGGTTATGAACAGAAAGGTACGCAGCTCTCAAAGTCAGGATTATCCTTATCACAAAATGCTTTCAATGGTAGCGCATTCCATTCTTCATGGGCCCGAGGAAAAAAAAATACACGATACAATTTCTGTGCGCAAAGTAAGGTTCGAGAGTATAAGCATGTGTGTGTCCAGTTTGCCTAAAGATTAGGTGTGTCAAGTAATTTTCAGGTTTAATGTTAAGTTTACCAAAATACAGTTAGTGGAGGAATTTCAGCCTAGCAACTGCTGTTGTGTGTTCTAAAACAGGGCTGTTACCACTAGCGATGAGCATTGACGGCGAGTTATTTCTCTGGTAAGCATTAAATAAAAAACGGACGGCTTTTTGTAGCACCATCTCAAGTTTCTTAATATCTTTCTTGAGATATGAATTCCAAACGAGGCTAGCGTAATCTAAGTTAGGTCTTGTAGATTCATTATAGCCCAGTAGTTTCATTTCTGCTGCCGCAGCAGCAGCACTACTATTACAACAACTGCTACTACTTATACTACTACAACTCGAAGAAAGGGACAAAATTAGCTCTAATAGCCAATTGGCTTATTGCAAGTGAAAGTTCGCTACTATGCAAAGGGAGAGTGCAAAAGTGAATTGCTGCGCTCCCCTTTTGGAGGTTTTTAACAAACTAGCCCAGCAACTAACTATTGTAAATTTCACTAGCACATGATATTGAAGAGAAAACGTGTAGGCTGCACAAACTATGCAAGAACTGCCGTGGTTGCAACTTTGATGTGGTTTTAGACAGTTAAGCACGAGGTAGGGGGATTGAATCCCGGCCACGGCGACCGCATTTTGATGGCGGCGAAATGCGAAATCCCCTGTGCACGTAGATGTAGGTGCGTGTTAAATAACCCCAGATGGTCGAGATCGTTCCGGAGTCCCTAACTATGGTGTGCCTCATAATGAGGTCGTGAGTTTGGACACCAAAATGCCATAACTTAATTAACAAACAATGCAAGATGTTTGCGGGAGCGTGCATAAGATACGGACAACTTTGAGAAAATATCCAAAGATTGAGTCTATCGAACGAGATTGACATAACACTGGCGGGCCCTAATTTCTACCTACTGTAGCGGTGAATGAATCACAGGCTCGGAAGGAATCGAAGTTATTTCGTTTTTTTTCTTTCCTTTTTTTTTGCTGCCCAACAACCAGTGGTCAGCAAGGAGACGCTCATGGAGGCCGACGAAATGGCTTCCAACATTCGCAAGGCCTATGAAGCAGCATTCCGATCGTCAAGCTGGATGAGGGGATCGGTACGCGAAACCGCCCTGCGAAAAATTATGAATATGCGGCAAGATGTCGCTGCCGTGGGTGCGTTGCTTGACGGCGCCTACGTGGAGAAGTATTACGGTAAGTTCCTTCCCTTCAAATCATCTGACGTGCCCATCAGATTAGAATAGAAAGCCCATAAGTAAGGCTTTTATGCCGAGCTGCGTCAGTTCAGTTGACAATCAATGATCCCAATCGCACGAGATTACTGGCATACAAGCGGTGCCTCAATTCTTCGGCTCTGCGTCAAAGCGAAATTGTACGTCGTACCTAAAACCGGCTGGCTAGTGGCCCGACCTTGGACTCTTATTTCTTTGAGGAGTGGTTGCCGTTCATTAGCTACACTTCAGTAAAACACAGTTAAAATTCGAGGACTTACACGACCTGAAATTTGAATTGAGTCCCTCACTAAAGTATGTGCCTTTTTTTAACGAAGCGGTGCATCACCGTGAAATTGACCCTTTATTGCTCGATAACATTAACGTAATGCCGAAATTTTAAGGTACACTGAATATTAGTCGATGATTATATAGGCGAGGAGGGATTTCCACGTCTATTTACGCGCTTGAGACATCCAGGCTTGCAGCTGCAACGCACCAAACCTATAGACCCCCACCTTGCGTACGCTTTCCGTCAAGGTGCGTCTGCTACTGTAAGAAGCCCCTACGCGGACTGCAGAATGCGACCATTACACGGACGAAAGTTTAGCTTGTTTTTTTATTTGTTAATAAATACCGCGGTCTAAGTTAAGCCATAGCAGAGTCGTACATTTTCTTCGGAAAGGTACATTCGGTGAAAACACAACTAAGTTTAGACGGCATTAAGAGGATACAGAACACTTCAAATTAAATGCTCTTCAAAGGACACCAAATGCTTTTGGATTACAGCTTCGTTAAAAAGGTAGTTTCAATCGTTTATTGTGCGGGGAAAGAAAGAATATTGAAAGGAGTTTGCTGTTTGCTTTAAAGGCATCATCGTTTGCCAGTGTCAGTTTATAGTTGCGTAACTTGCAGATGATGTCAGGATATGTGATGAGCTAACTTTTTATTGAGCATTTACCAATTGATAAAAAAACATCAGCCAACAAACATGGTTTCTATTAGTACCTGGTTGGAAATTACTCTATTTTGTTAATTTGCTAATAGAGCTGCGACCATACGAGTTGTACCTGAATCTCAGTGCCTTTTTTGGATATTTTGTAATTTTTGACTGTTGCAGTTAGTGAAGGGCTCCTATATTATCACGGCATACCCTAATACTGGACGCATACCTTATTTGTAGGCAAGAATACGCATTTGAGAGGTAGCTAACCTCAGTGTACACCTTGAAAAGAACAACTTCCTTAAGACATTCGCTACAGCATTATCTGTGCCTGTATTCCATGAGAGATTGTTAGCAATCAGCAATCCTAAATATAGTGCTAAAGCTCAGAGAGAAATCGATCATAAGTAGAATAGTTAGAGGACAGTGGTTTCTTGTGGCGAGCGACTTTCATGAAAACAGCTCTTTCAAAATTGATGGGCATTTCCCACTGCTTGCACCGCAAAATGATCTTGGCACAACCTACGTTTAGCTCGGTTCGATCCTGTACAGAACTTACTGATTTATACAAAACGCTATCATCAGCGTATAACCTGTTATTCGCAGAAATGCCGAGAATATTATTTATGAACGCCAGAAAAAAGCAAAGGACAGAGCACCAGCCAATCAGGAACGCCAGAATCGAATTCCACACCTCTGGAGGAAACATGATTGAACGCCACATATTGGCAGAGTTTACAATGGCAGGCCCTAATGCAATTTAATATCCCTTAGCATTTCATTATATAGCCTTATTTATGAATTAGTTTTTTGCAACACTTTAACGAAAGCTTAATTTTTTATATACATGAAAATTACGTCCACCTGCTTCTGTTTATTCAAAGCCTGTACAAAGTCACATATAATGATAACTAATTGGGTAGAGGTAGAACATGCGCACGGGAAACCATGTTGAATGTTTGTTAATTTAATATGCTTGTCAAGAAAATTGATCATGTGTTTATGTACCATATGTTCTAGTAATTTGCAAGCTACTGTGGTTAAAGTCATGGGACGATAACTTGTAGTACACCTTTTATCTCCAAAGTTAAGTGTGCGCTTGACTCGGGCAGTTCTCCAGACATCCGGTAGGATGGTCTTACTCGATGAATTCGTTAATAGTACATGAAGAAACTTAGAGCACCATTCCACGTACTGTGTCAGAGAAGCGATCGTTGCTCCGTCAGGTCCTGGCGACTTCTTTAACATGCGAGTTAACAATAAATTAAGGATGCCCTGTTCCGAGTTTTCTATAGTATGCATCTGATGTACTCACATGCTTATCCTAGCAGACTTCCTTTGTATTCCGTGACGACACTTTTGCAGGCGACAGACAGATGGACATACGGTTCATTCTTTTTTTTTCTTTCAGACGAGCTTAAGCATACATTTTTCCTAATTTCTGCATCTCTGCTTGAAAAATCCTCAGTCACCGAAATAGTGAAATCTTTTAATTTGGAGCATGCTTTCAATATAAATATTTTTCACAATAATCCTGCAATCTGATAATGAATGGCCGTCTTTGGTTATCTTTCTTTTTCCTTATTTTATAGCTCCCTTCTACGTTACTGATAGAGATTTCAAGCTTTTTCATGGAGCCTATCACCTTTGATTATACCAAGAAGGCCATCCTAAGCTTCACCACGGGGCTGATCAATGCCATAAATGACTCAATTGTTTCTTCTATTTCCTTGTCCAACATTTATTCGTGTAAATTCAGAGCTCTTCCTCTGAAGCAGTTGTACCTCTGATCTGAGCCCTCCGACTTCGTTTTAGAGCGAAGCTGTATACCCCTACCGTTCAAGGAAATTTTCGTGTCATAAGCAAAAATCTCCCCATACGTGGGCCGATCCCGAAGATATAGCACTGCCGGGCCGACCCGCCGTGGAGGTGAAGCAGGCGTTAAGCAATCCCCATACATGGGCCGATCCCGGAGATAGTACAGTGCTGGGCCGACCGCCGGTGTAGGTGCTGCAGGCGTTAAGTTCTCCCCATACCTTAACCGATCCCGAAAATAGTGCAGTGCCAGGCCGACCCGAGGATGGGTGAATAAGGCATTGAGCATTCCCCACACGTTGGTCGATTCTGAAGATAGTGCAATACCGGCCCGACCCGCGGCGGAGGTGAAGCAGGCGTTAGGCACTGCCCATACGTGGGCCGATCTAGAAGATAGCGCAAAGCTGGGCCGACCCGCGGTGGAGGTGCAGTTTCCCATTAAGGGACCCACATACACTGCTTCGCCGGTCGTCCTGCTTCACAGAGTGGAAGGCACTGATATTTTTTTCAACGCGGTATTTTTGGAGAAAGAGAAATACTACTCATTCGTTTAGCCAAAGTTGATCAATCTGTTTCCAACCTCACCTGGTTTGTGAGAACGCTGTTAAGCGTTCAATTCATATTTTGCTGTCCCTGATATAGTTAAAGCAGTAGTTTATGATTTCAAAGGCCACCGTTAGCCTCAACATCACCTCATATCAGAAGACACCTTTCAAAACAACAAATATCTCATAGATTTGCTACAACCAGTCGGCATGGCAACCGCGCTAAAAACAATTCTCACTGCTGTAACTATCGGCTGGGAAATAAATTCATAATAATGATTGCTTTATTTGTCTTAAAAGCACCAGATATAAAAATTGGTCAGCCCAAGCCAATGAGGCTTGTCGAGGTGTACTCGGCAGTTTCAGGGACGTAATAAGCTACAGGAAAGAGGAAAAAAAAGAAAAAGTAAAAGAACAAGAATAAAAAATAAAAGGAAAGGGAAGGCAGCTAATTGCGGTCCAATGCTACGAGGAAATACTGAAAACAAGTCGACATCTAACAGCGTCAGATGAGTTCTCCCTTAAAGACAATTTCAGAGTACGTTTTGATGAAACAGAGCATTTCGGTGACCACGGAAAAAAAAATGTATCGGGAACATAATAATTTCGGCCAAAACGTCGAAATCGCGTTTAGCATCGGGATGTACAAAACATGGGGTGACGCTTATGTGGTTTTGTGGGCACAAAAGGAAACAGAAAATCACTATTCAAGGGATTACAGCAAATAACAGTCTGAAAAAATTATGCATCAAAGGAAGGCAACTGTAAAGCAGAAAAGAAGCTAGTACCACCGGGAATGTTAGCATGATAGGCCACATTTCGTAGCAGTGATTTTACTATACAGTTTATTTTTGAACGTCATGTGAAAGGAAAATGATAAAATACTGTTTGCTTGTTTGTTTTCTTGGCATATTTTTTCTCTTTCCTTTTTTTGCAGCCGGCGTGTCAGACACCGTTGACACACTGGCTAACACGCGTGCGTTGACGCGTGGTTGTTGACAGTCTGGGGGCGGGGGGGAGGGGGGTCTTGGCCTTGTGCACATCATTCCTTAATTCTCAATTCGACACGCTAGCATACCATCCATCGTTGCCGCACCCACCCGCCTTACACCCTCTTCCTTTTTTAAATTGTCACGTGGTGGTACCGTTGAAGAACACAGTAGCAATCCCGTGAACAAGAAAACTACCTTCTATTGGGCAAACCTGTGCCCACAAAAACAGGTTACACTTATAGCGCAACGATAGCAGCGAATACAGTCGGTGATCTTCGAAAATCGGATCAACGGGTCAAGCGCGTCGGCTTTCGTACGTCAATCGTCGAATGTACCCGACTAATCGCTGGGACCCGCGTGTCTTCCACAAAGTTCTACGCTATTTGCGTCGCGCAGACGTGCAATCAGATTACGCAAGGATCGGTGACGGAAGGCAGATAGAACCATCCATAACATTCCAGAAACATCCTCTACATGCAGGCGCGTCCTGCGCTGCGTGATAACCTTTGTTACGCGGAGAAACGTGGTCACCCGAGAAAGATAAACATGTACACATGTCAATACCCCCTCTTAAAAAGCATCGACCCAATGCTGCAAACAAACGAAAGTAATAAAGAAAAACACCCGTCGCAAAGCAACAAGAAACTAAGGAAGTTCGTCAGCGTGCGTGGGCAGCGTGGGTAGCTATGCCTGCAAATCGTGACCTCAGGGTGGTTGAAAAGACGGGAAGAGAACACTCTATAATGCAGTGCCTACTTGCCTAATGCTCTGTAATGCGCCCCCGCCTACTTGCCACGGCAAGGCGACCAAGACGAGGAAGCCTTCATTGGAACAATACGCGCAAAGGACTCTGAGGAGCTGCAAATGAGCTCGGGATTAAGAAACGCTAAGAAATAATTAGAAAGGAAAACTGACAGTGTCCCAAGTGTACTTAGGTGCAGATAATATTGGTTTTTCACGCTATACTGATGGGCGCCTTCAATGCCAAGGTAGGCAAGAAGCAGGCTGGAGACAAGGAAGTGGGGGAATATGGCATAGGCACTAGGAATAGCAAGGCAGAGTTATTAGTAGAGTTTGCGGAACAGAACAATATGCGGATAATGAATACTTTCCTCCACAAGCGGGATAGCCGAAAGTAGACGTGGAGGAGCCCGAATGGCGAGACTAAAAATGAAATAGACTTTATACTCTGCGCTAACCCTGGCATCATACAAGATGTGGAGGTGCTCAGCAAGGGGCGCTGCAGTGACCATAGGATGGTAAGAACTCGAATTAGCCTAGACCTGGGGAGGGAATGGAAGAAACTGGTACATAAGAAGCCGATCAGTGAGTTAGCGGTAAGGGCGAAAATAGAGGAATTCCAGATCAAGCTACAGAACAGGTATTCGGCTTTAACTCAGGAAGACGACCTTAGTATTGAAGCAATGAACGACAATCTTTTGGCCATCATTAAGGAGTGTGCAATAGAAGTTGGTGGTAACTCCGTTAGACAGGACACCAGTAACCAATCGCAGGAGACGAAACATCTCATCAAGAAACGCCAATGTATGAAAGCCTCTAACCCTACAGCTACAATAGAACTGGTAGAACTTTCGAAGTTAATCAACAAGCGTAAGACAGCTGACATAAGGAAGTATAATATGGATAGAATTGAACATGCTCTCAGGAACGGAGGAAGCCTAAAAGCAGTGAAGAAGAAACTAGGAATTGGCAAGATTCAGATGCATGCGTTAAGAGAGAAAACCGGCAATATCATTACTAATATGGATGAGATAGTTCAAGTGGCTGAGGAGATCTATAGAGATTTACACAGTACCAGTGGCAGCCATGACGGTAATGGAAGAGTGATTAGTCTAGAGGAATTCGAAATCCCACAGGTAGCGCCGGAAGAAGTAAAGAAAGCCTTGGGAGCTACGCAAAGGGCGAAGGCAGCTGGGAGGATCATGTAACAGCAGATTTGTTGAAGGATGGTGGGCAGATTGTTCTAGAGAAACTTGCCACCCTGTATACGCAATGCCTCATGACTTCGAGCGAACCGGAATATTGGAAAAACGCTAACATAATCTTAATCCATAGGAAAGGGCACGCCGAGAATTGAAAAATTATAGACCGATCAGCTTACTGTATGTTGCCTGCAAAGTTTTTACTAAGGTAATTGCAAATAGAATCGGCAACACCTTAGACTTCCGTCATTCAAAGGACCAGGCAGGATTCTGTAAAGGCTACTTAACAATAGACCATCTTCACACTTTCAATCAGGTGGTAGAATATTTGCGGAACATAACCAACCTTTATATATAGCTTTCATTGGTTACGAGAAAGCATTTGATTCAGCCGAAACATCAGTACGCATGGAGGCATTGCGGAATCAGGGTGCAGAGGAGCCATATGTAAAATTACTGACTGATATCTAAAGCGGCTGCACAGTCACCGTAGTCCTCAATAAAGAAAGCAACAAAATCCCAATAAAGGAAGGCTCAGGCAGGGAGATATGATCTCTCCAATGCTATTCACAGCGTGTTTACAGGAGGTATTCAGAGACCTGGATTGGGAAGAATTGGGGATAAGAGTTAATGGAGAATACCTTAGTAACTTGCGATTCGCTGATGATAGTGCCTTGCTTAGTAACTGAGGGGACCAACTGCAATGCATGCTCACTGACCTGGAGAGGCAAAGCCGAAGGGTGGGTCTGAAAATTAACCTGCAGAAAACTAAACTAAATAATGTTTAACAGTCTCGGAAGGGAACAGCAGTTTACGATAGGTAGTGAGGCATTGGAAGTGGTAAGGGAATAGATCTAATTAGGACAGGTCATGACTGCGGATCCGGACCATGAGACAGAAATAATCAGAAGAATAAGAATGGGCTGGGTTGCGTTTGCCAGGCATTCTCAAATCATGTACAGCCGGTTGGCATTATCCCTCAAGAGAAAAGTTTATAACCAGCTGTGTCTTACCAGTACCCACGTACGGGGCAGAAACCTGGAGGCTTAAGAAAAGCGTTCTACTTAAATTAAGGAGCTATGGAAAGAAGAACGATAGGTGTAACGTTAAGGGGTAAGAAAATAGCAGATTGTGTGAGAGAACAAACGCGAGGTAATGATATCTTAGTTGAAATCAAGAAAAAGAAATGGGTATGCGCAGGACACGTAATGAGGAGGGAAGATAACTGATGGTTATTAAGAGTTACGGAATAGATTCCACGGGAAGAGAAGCGTTGCAGAGGGCGGCAGAAAGTTAGGTTGACGGATGAGATTAAGAAGTTTGCAGGGACAACATGGCCACAATTAGTACATGACCGCGGTAGTTGGAGAACTATAGGAGAGGCCTCTGCCCTGCAGTTGGCGTAACCAGGCTGATGATGATGATGATGAATATTTGTTTTTCTTGCGAACCTACGTCATCGCTAAAGAGTAGTCCTCGCCAGGCCGCGCCAACTAGCTAGCTCCTCGTTCCGCCATCAGCACTGTGGTCAGAATTTATGCACACCCAGCATGACCATTAGGCACTGGGGTTTCCTTGCACTCTCTCGGGGATACAGGATTAGCATTACTGGTCAGGCGTTAAGCCTCTGTTGCTCACTACGTCAGGTCCTGCGGAGACTGGCAATTACGCAAGACACCAACAGGACGAGTATGATTGCTACAGCCATTTGAGCACGTCTTTCGACCACTGCAGCAGAGCTTCATAGACTTATCGGAGCCCTTTGCGACGTCAATGCCTGGAAATAAGTGGATTATCTTGGCTGACGAGCATTTTGGCCACTATGCCGAAACGAAAGCTCTGTCGAAAGGCAGTGCGGCCGTAGTGACGACATTCTTCGTGACATGTGCAATGGCATGTCACTCTCGGTGTACTGGTCATTGATAGCGGAAAACTTTTTCAACGGAGCAGGCTCAGATCATCCTGGAATGCCCACAAACTCGTCACCGAAGGACAACTACCAAGAAATTGCAAACAAATGCTCTTACAAAACGCCTAAATAAGGCGCTCGTCAACATGGCGGCAATGCACGTCGACGTCGAACTGAAGATGTGGGATAATGTTCTCCTAAGCCTAATCTCTGCTTACAAATAGACGGTTAAAGAAACAACGTACATGACGCCATTGGAGCTGCTTTACAAAAGGAACCCGGTGACGACGCCCGACGCTATGCTACCGCACGTCACAGACGAAACAAACTTGACGCCTCCGTATATCTGCAGTGCATCCAAGAAGCCAGCCATCATGCACGCATGCTCATCAAAAACCAGCAAAGAACTGACAGCCGACACCACAACCTTCTGCGACGCTATGTAGTCTAGCAGGGCAGCAGTCGTGTTTGGGTTTGTACTCCGGTTCGACGACGTGGACTAATTGAAAAGCTACTTCCACGTTTCTTTTCGGACACGCAGGCTACTGCGACGTTATGGCACAGTGGACAGATTTTGCCGGATGGCATTAGGCAATGTGCTCACGTCCTGAAGTCGGCTGCGTGGTGCGTCTAGAAAAATTCTACGCCCACTAATGTGAAGTGAACCCGATTTCATTGTCGTTTTTTATTTTTTCTATACCTGGGCTTTTATTCATTTGCTTTTCTGTTATTCGCTCGATTTTAAAGATATTTCTAAGACGTGGAATTGACACGTGTACTTACTATCCTATTTGTGGGGGGCGGGGGGGCGGCAGCACTTCACCCGATAAGAGCATACAGTGTTCGCTCAGAGAAAGAATCACCTGCAGGTTTCGGAACCTACTCAAGCGTCATTGTAATTTCTGTTTGTTATCTAAGTTTCGCCGATTGTTGTGTAATCATTGTATGCGTGACGCGAATAGTGTTGTACTTTCTAGAAGGTAGGCGAGCGCGAGCCTTACGCTGCAAGCACCGACCAGTCATCCATAAAAAAGCCGGTGAGCTCGACCTGCAAATCATGGGCACTATAACGTAAAACTATTCCAATATGTTTTTAGTCCAATCTCCCAATGTCAAATTTGCGTAACCACCGACGCAAGCACCGGGCGGTCACCCGCAGCGTTGTATGAGCAGACCAATCAAACGCTCTCCTTGTTCATAGGAGGTCGCTTTTGTTTGCTTGAAAAACGAATAACATTGCCTACACTGAGCGGCCTGTCGTATCTAATAGGCTGACAAGAGGCGAAGAGAATGCTCAAGAGGAGAGGGATTCGATGGGGCAGTGCCAGCGCACTGAAAATAGATAACCGGATTAAGATGGTGTTACCGGCGTCTGCGATTGGTCCACTTTCCTTACTTACCTTGCAGTGGCTAGTGGAAAATGGCGGCGGCATGCAACGGAAACTTAATAATGACGCTAAAACGGATCCTCAGCAAAGAATAGTTGGCTGAATTAGATCGTTAAGGTAACGAATGTGCTCGAAGACGTTGCGCGGCCACGCAAGACGTTTTATTATGCGCAAATAAACCCATGCTCTCCGGCAGGTGCGAGTAGCCAGCGCCTGATCAACCGGCGGCAGCCATCTTTTATTCCTTTCGAAACCGGCAGCCTACGGCTATTTAGAAGAAAATTCAGTTTTGTTCGGCATATTATAGCATCTATAATTCGAATACGTCACTTCGACGTGGTGAATTTTCTCGGTTTTGTGACGTCGCGTGACAGGCAGGTGAAATGGGTCCAGCCCGAAAACTTTTGACCAATAGCCGGGGGCTAATGACGAAAAGGCGTTGAATCAGAAATAAATGTTTTCCAATTTTGGTCAAATCATGCATAATCAGTGCGCGCACATCATATTGTGATCCCTGTTACGATCCCTGATGAGATCGACAGTATTAATAAATCAGGTGCGGAGGTATCGCGGTTTTCGTGACTTCGCGTGACAGACAGGTGAAGTGGGAGTGGTCCAAAAAAGTTTTTGACCAATCGCGGAGGGCTGATAGAAGAAATGGAACAGCAAAGTTTGGAATAGTTTTACGTTATAGCGCCCCATATTTCGGCATGCAACGAGTTTGCTCGCCGTTATCATTGTGTTACTTCTGTCGACATGCAGATGTTTACCCTACGAGCCACTAGTTTCGTGATTTGCGTTCTTCCATTGCAGTTAACTGTCACTAGAATGCGAAGTTGTAGATTTGAAAAAAAAGTTCCAAAAAAACTTCCGTCGCTTGAAGCAAGAAGGAAAAATTTACGACTTTGACTTCTGCACAACTTATTTAACAATAATAACGGGCAGTCTCGCTCGAAAGACAAAGTATCGATTGTGATAGCGAATCATGAGACAGCTATGTGAAGTAAGTATAATAGCTCACAGGGCCCTATACGGCTTGGAAACCTTTGCTTGCTTACTAAATTAACAACGATCGCGTCACGCGTGCACAGGCGAACATGACGATATCTCACTCCATGACCCCCGTCGAAACGGTGGAGTGAGGAAGAGCGGCAGCAGCTGCGAGCGAAATCCCCCTTGCGCTGCTTCTCTCTTCAATGCCCACTGGTCGCGCACACGAATCTATCACCCGTCGGCGCGCCTTGACTCTACCCATCGTGGATCACTTTCAAGACGCGCGGCCGCGCTCCATCGCCCTCCACGCAGACGCCGTCGGAGTAGAAAGCCGAATGCTACTCCCAGATGGATGAGTTGTCTTACCAATTTATCAACTTTGCATACACTAATTTGCCACAGCGCATAATCTTTACCATTTCTTACGCATTGGCTTAGTTGCTGGCCCCTTAACTACGTCTGTCGCCCATGCTTTAAATTCTAATAAGTAAATGACAATGTTAAAGTAATTTTTCTAGGCCACTCATGCACCGATTTTTGATTGGGTTTGCTGAGTTTTAAAGCCGGTAATATCTAGTGGCCTTAGGAGATATTGATACTTTAAGAATGCTCAGGAATTTTAGAATGAGAAAAATACTTAAGCAGTTAGCTTTAAAGCTCAGTAATGCAATCATATGTAACCACACCTATATTCATATTGAAATACATCTGGTAGTGCATTTAAAGAGAACCAAACTGTGTTATACACAGCTCTGAAGTATTCCGATTATCGCTGGGTAGAACTTTTGAATGAGCCTCGTAGATATTGCAATCATTTTGCGTAAGATGAGGTCTCAATTTATTTATCCGAATTTCCAGCCATAGTTGTTCTAACAGATTCAACTGACAAAACTACAATATCAATTTTTGTGCACTCGAAAACTTGTACCCATCGCGTACTTTATGTTTTCAGGTAATAATTTCGGGCAAATTTTGCAACATCATCTCGAGTCCAAAATTAACTAGTTGCTTCCTAGAGTTTCTACAATTTTCTTTTCGGACTCAAATGCAACAAATTTTACTCAATGTTGTCCAGCTCTTGTCTCATAAAGATGTTCCTGTAATTTACAAGTACCTCATTAGTTGGGCCGGAATCAGATCATCGTCGACGGATCTTAGTAAAGAGTTTTATAAATAGCTACTTCACGCACATATGTACTATCGCGAGCAATATCAACGGGAGCACACATGCGCATGTAACATAGCCTGGAACACTGCTGTCTGTGATACGTGCAGCCGCGATCGGAAACAAAGTGGAAAAGAGGACGCTCTTGTACTAACTCTCGACACTCCCACCATGCATATGTTTGATAAAGCTGTTTCATATTGCCGGTACTGATAACTTTGAGCACCAAAGCATCGCCAATAGCGCACTGCTTTGAAGAATAAACAATTGAGAGCTACTTTCCTGGGAAATCTGTCTGTCTGTCTGGAACAGGTGACACGATGCGGTTCATAAAATATACATAGGGTCCTATGGGGGTATCTCAATATATTTTACACTAAACGCAAGAACAGGCGCACAAGAGTTGTGCTCTAAAAAAAGCATGACTGAAAAAAATTACTTGCTATGAGCTACGGTGCACGTAATCGTCTTATCGGCTATCGGCGGCCAGTAGAATGCCGCAAACTGCCGTTTTCTCCAAAAGCAGGCACGATGGTAGTGCCAACAGATAGCGGAAGAGCATCCTCCTTTTCCCTGTTCTCGATAGCGAAATCGGCGTATGGCTCTAGCTCGGTTTCGAAGCTATTTGCCACGCAGTCGCGTGTTCCCGCTCATATTGCTGACGATAGTGCGTTTTTTAAATTAATGAATAAGGGCGTTTTACGTGCCAAAACCCCTTTCTGATTATGAGGCACGCCGTAGTGGCGGACTCTGAAAATTTCGACCACCTGGGGTTCACTAACGCGCACCTAAATCTATGTACACGGGTGTTTTCGCATTTCGCCCCAATCGAAATGCGGCCGCCGTGGCCAGGATTCGATCCCGCCACCTCCGTGCTCAGCAGCCGAACACCATATTCAATTAGCAACCACGGCGGGTGTTTCTTATATCGAAGCCAGCCAGTTTTCAAGGCACATCCACACAGAAATAATTTTCGCATTGGTCCTGTAGACTACCTGGAACACCAATGTATTCATGGCTAATTTTGGGAAGATATAACATATTTCTCGAAACATTAGCTTCATATTTCATTGCGGGTGGCTATTCCCTGCATATTCGCCAGCTCATGCATTGCAACAGGTGCCGTAAACCTATTAGCTTAAAGGCTTCTCCTCAAAACTTGCGTTATTAGACTAATATGAATGTAGGTGCCACAAATCTGGACCCCCTCTTAAGGTAAGTGAAGTCAACTAGTAGATCGCCCTGCATGCCTGAGACAATATTAAAGTTTCTGCTAACGCAAAGAAAGAACACGTTATGCGTCTTTGTCGTCTTTCTTACGAGTGATCGATCTCTCCACACAGCGAGCTTTCCAGACCTTCCCACTGATCGGTTCTTCAAAGCTTGGCGTGAGGCCGCTGCAGCCGCCATCCATCAAGCTGCGGCCGACACAACGATGCTGCTCAATAAGGAGACTGACGTGGGCGCGTATTACATGGAGAGGTATAACAAGATGTTCATCCAGCCATCGATTCTTCTTCCCCACTTCATGTTTACGGACGGTCCTGCTGCCTACAACTACGGTAGCCTCGGCAGGGTGAGGATGGGTGTCGGTACGATGGGATAATCGCTAATTTGTGAGTCCTGCAAAGAAGGAGCAGTTCTTTTTGCATAAATTACTTAATGCCTTGTGCGATACTTGACGACCTTCGCAGTGCTCTAGCATAATATGTGCAAAAGGCGAAATAAGTGATGTGAGATTTTCTCAACAAACACAAAACAAAAAGGAAACGGAATGATAGAATGGAGGTCCCGATGCACTCATTCTTTAACTTTACATTTAGCTGTACATCTGCCTTTCTCATTCCGAACTCGAGTATTCCATTATTGGAAGATCTTGTAGAGAGAGCAGAGGTACTGTTGTTCATACACCCCTCCCCCCCACACCCAAGAGAGGTCAGCACTCTGGGCTCTGCATTCTGGGCTCAGCATTCTGGGCTCTGAATATCTCGAGCAGTATCGCATTGAACTGCTTCCATGACAAGCCGAACATTTTAGATTCTGAGTGGCTATTCTCTAAGTGCTCCTTGATTTCAAGCACTAGCGAATCGTCACCCTCCATGGTTCCTTTCACACCGCATTTCTAGCGCTGTAAACAGGTAAGCCGACTATGAGAAAGCGGCAACGCCACATTTACCAACTAATTGGATAGCGAAAAGTCCGGCCATATAGGTACGTGACTAATGATCTCAACACTACTGTAATGAGCGTACGCAGACGGTCTAACCATTGTTCACTGTTCAAGAATAGTCGAAATTCGCTACGTACACTTTGTTGCTGTTATTGTGCAGGTTTTGGGTCATGAGATGATGCATGGCTACGACGTCAATGGATCACAGTATGATGAGAACACCAAGCAAAGGAATTGGTTTTCGCCTGAATCAAGGAAACACTACGTGAACGTCACGCTCTGCTTGCGGCACCTTCACATGAATGTGAGTAACTTTCTTTGCAACCTTGACGTTAGTAGCATCGCATTACGCGCTTGCAGTGTCGCACTCGTAGTCGCAGCTTCTTTTTCAAAAGCAACACACTATTTCTGACAACTACCATGCTGATGCAACGTCCATTATAACCGGACAAAGACCTCCATACTGTCTGAAACGCTTGGTCTTGTTGATTGCATCCTTGCGCCTTACTGGAATCTCACAGAAGTTACTCTGAACTTTTTCTGTAACCTCCATTGCGATACACTTGAACTTTCCACTAATCTTTAAAGTCCTAAATTCTCCGCATTCATGTGATGGATCAACTCTTTATTTCTTCGCAAGTTTTCTACGTGATTCGGTTTCTTTTTGTAGGCATACGTCTGTGAAGGTAACATGACTAGCTAAGGACTGCATATGACGCCCAGCAGTAGCTCTAGGATTTAGTAACGGTTGGTTACGACGGCTAGGAGCACACATTCGCCTCGCATGTGTTGTGTTATGGCAACAACATCTTTAGTCGATGATTTAGGGAAAATGTCACTTATTAGTTATAGAGGGCATTGAGTCGATGAGCTAATGTGAATGCATGAGTTCTCGGGGTTAGCCGTCGACCTCAAGAAAGACGTCCACACAACATCTACCGGAGTTCATCACATCAGAGGGAACCCAGAGGAGCTCTGACAGCTGACGTTCCGAGCAAACCGACCACAATAGCCCAGCGGCTATGACGTGGTGCTGCTGAGCCAGAGGTTTGCGTTTCGATTACAGCCACCACTGCCTCATGTATGCAACGGTTACATGCAAAACTATTGCGCACTTTCATTAGGGGGCACAGCGATTAACTCCAGCCAGTAATAATTATTACGCAGTCTCCCATTACGACGCGCCACCTACCATAACATGTTTTTGACAAGTATTGTCCATAATTTATTATTTGATACAGAGTGCGTGCATGAGAAATTCTACCTGGCCGTGCCATCAGGAACAGTTTCATCCCATGTATATTATTGCCTTAAAGACCCCTATAATAAAGGGTACTACATAAGCGGTCACAAGCTCGAACTGCAACCGACGGAAGCTGCCCCGAATGCCTTTCGAGGAGATATCCAGTGCTCCAGTCGTACATATACAGCGCTGAATGCTACATGATGTGAGATATTGTATCTCCTGAAGAAAGCGACGTAAAATAATGCCACCACCTCAGAAACCGTGAGCAACGCTTACTACATGCTTTTTATATTTTTTGTCTGGAGGAGAAAAAATTTCCAAACGCGAATCCAGTGATTTGCGACTGAAATACGTAGGGGAGCCTGCCGGTTGACTAATACAGACATATTTTTGTGGCACAGCACATTAGATGCAGACTGGTCGCTGATACTGCTGTCTTGTTGTACATAGGGCTTGCAGACGTAGGCGAATAAGCTGAACATGAACCGCAGCCGCGTGATCGCTACAAGCCACAGCCTCTGTTTCGCGTGAGTCGTCCTGCAATTCTACCTCAAAGCGCTGGCGAATGAAACTGGCCCCTTGTTGTTTGCTTGTAATAGAACCGAGCTCTTCGGTTTCAAGACGATAGCATTGAAACAATTATAATGGGGGAATTCATTGACACAAAGGAACCCACCGACGCGATTGCGCGAGGCTATAGATTTAAAAATTTGCACCATCCAAGGTTCTTTAAGGTGAATCTGAAGTACCGTACATTGTCGTTCTCGCCTTCCGCTCCTACAGCAGTGACAGTTCGCAGGCAGAAACCGAACGCCAGACGTCATGCTCAGCAGCAAGATGCATAGCCAATAAACGACTGATGTGGTTCTGAAAAAATTAAGCCACCACTCAAGCGAATATTTACCCTCGTGTTCTCAGACTACTTTAGAGTCGAAGTTGTTGCTCCACTCCAACGAGTTGAGCACAGCGCATTGCGCGACCAAAGAAGGCGCTACGCTTTTCATGAAACGCCATCGTGATCACTTCTATTTAGGGCTAATGCTGCCATTAAGTTTCTTGAGTTGTCATGGAGTGTTCAGTAGAGAAACGGCCAAGAATACTGGAGGGAAAGTTCAACTACTAACCCTGTGTGTGCTGGGTGTCCACAACCCTGCTGTTCATGCATGTCAGCGTCTTCAGCTAAAAACCCCTTGTTAAAGCTCTCTCCCTTTCCTGATCCGTTCATCTATCAAGGATTGCCAATGTTAGAGGAAGTAGAATATTGTCGCAGGCAATATCCCAAGGCCATCAAGCCACAGATGCGGCAGAATTGACGTTGCCGTATTCATCAGTGTAGAACATCGTTGCTTGATTGCGCGTTGTAGCATTCGCCAGTGTTCAGTGTTCCCTGCAGGTAGTTGGTGTTTCACCGTTTTCTGAAAGCAGCGCCCTATTCCTAAGTGGATAGGCGTTGTAGAAAAGAAGGTCGCAATTGACCTGTATAGGGTAGCGGGTTGCTGGTGAGCGAAGTGCTGAGTGGTGCTATCTGCGGGAATGGTTAGGCAGTGCATCGAGAGTAGCGGTTCGTTCGTTTCCCTTCACAAATAACTTTTTGAGTGATGTTGCTCAGTCGCCGCAGAACTGCAGAAGGCCAAATAAGCGACTTATCCACGCTGGCGCATCGTTGTTCTAACTCCCACTTTATCACGAGGGTGGTACCTCATACCTCGATTAGGAAAGTTGCGCTGGTTGGTGTCCTGCTATTGACGGCAGAAATGCATTCGAGCAACTTTAGCCACCCCGGAGGATGGCCCATCAAAGAAAATCGGCAGCATTCGGATAATAGTGGAACATGGCGTTCAACATTGTTGAGTTCTCCGACATTGAAATGCATCATGTAACTGCGCAAACAACAAGGGACGAAGAAGGAAACGCACAAGACAGGCGCGGAAATTCAACTGAGATTTACTCCGGGAAATCCCACATTTATACATGTATCATAATCACACTTGCTAATCATCAGGCAACCATCTTTCGATGTTGGCATGCGGGCGTGAGTGGCACAAATGTGCATGCAAATATTTGAACTCTTTATCGCTCAATGACACTGAAGAGCTGCTTACGCAGCTGCCAGATTGCATTTTTATACAGTAAGCTTCATAGATTTCTCAGCTCAGTTGTGAGGCAAACATCTTCAAGACTTTAGTGTTGCGAAACCTAGGCGTGCTATTACGACAGTGGTGACAATGGCCAGCCAGCTTGCCATCCCCCGCCAATCCTACTCCTGCGCGGTGCTCTTGCACTCTGACGTTTAGACACCATCCCGTCTGCCTTATGTCGCTGTTTCCACAAGAGAGGGGCATCTGGTACACTACCGCTATTCTGTATGGGACGAACCTGTCAACGTGCTTGATACCACATTCATTTCCTTTTTTCTTTCCCTGCACCATGTTGCACATGCCCGCCAGTTTTTTGAGTGCCGCGAAAACAGCCGGTACTTCACATTTTCAGCCACCTTTTTTAGGTGGTGAGAGATTTGGTGGCAGTACGGGATGGGGGGATATACGGTATGGATGGTATGGGATGGATGGCACGCGACGATGGATATCTGAAGAGGGTGTAATGGTTTTAACCAGGTAGCAGACGGGCGATATTTGCACGACCGCGTGCATGCAGCTTGCATGAAAGGCCAGGAGGAGAAGGGGCACCGAGAAATGCCTAAAAGAGTGCATGAAAAAGCAAGTTTAGTTACATCGTGACGCTGTTCTCGTTTGCACTGGTCAGCGGACGTCCAAGAACGGCCCTATTGTCGGCATCCCTCGGTGTGTTGAGCGACCAGTGAAATACGTGAGCACTCGTCAGGCTAGCGATAGTACGGTCCAATAGTGTCATTGGGACAGTAGGGTTTGCGGTTCCTCTAGCAGAAAGAGCGGTTGCAATCCGGTGGTGCCTTGCGAGGTCGTGTTGTAGGCGTATGTGAAAAACCGAAGCACAAGATCGCAGTTGCAGTGGTCTGACAACGCATGCATTGAAAGCATGTCACCAAGATTTGTGATAAGCCATTAGTGTATTGATGGGATCAAAAGCGGTATTGCTACGGGCAGTAATGTAACATTCAGAAAGGAGGAAGTGCAGAACTTCTGAGAGGAACATCTGACTTCGATAGGTCAGCAGTTTTTGAGGCACACCATGGCGGAGAACAAAGTTGCGCAGGATGAATGAGATAACGTTGCGCACTGCTGCAGCAAGTAAAACGGTGGTTTGAGCATACTCTGTTAAATGATACACAGTGACCACGATTCAACAGCTACCAGCAAACATATACCGAAGAGGTTGGTATAAATAAGCGCTAACACGTTAAAATTCGTGAAGACGGGGTCAAGGAAGCGTTTGTGGGGCGGCGGAGAGGCGAGATACAGATTTGCGGCGCTGGCAGTCAATGCAGGAGCGCTCGTATTTGCGGACACAGTTGTATATCCCACGCCTATAATATCGTAGCCGCAATCGCGTGAGCGTTTTAGGGAAGCTGTATACCACTACCCCCGAGTGCATCTGTCTAGTCCTTGGCGAAAAGTGTGGTCCTATTCCGGAGATTGTGCAATAGCAGGCCGACACGCAGCTGAGGTGATGCAGACCTCAAACACTCTACCCGTAATAATACTAAAAATAATAAACTTAAATGAAATAAATCAGTCAAGTAGATGGGTGTACTGCGTATGATGGGTGTACGTATGCGTATGTACAACCATACACTCCTGATTCGCAAGAGGACGATGCCAGCAACTGTAGGGATATCTGTGCCGTACGAACGGAAGATGGGATTGTCATATTCGCTCTGTATACATCTCAAGGCACACCCAAGAGTGGTATAAAGATGATCACAACACACTGAGCGTGGGTTAGCCGTGATGGAACTACTTCTGTGATTCTCGTTGCACGCTTGAATGTGGACATTTCAAAAAACCAGGCAAGAAATGGTTCACTGAGTTTATGCTTGAACAGTTTGGTTTCAAGTGCCACACAAATACGGGTCACTCAAATAATCAACAACGGTCGAGTATAGGTTTAATGTTGGCCAAGATTCTGTCAAAATTTGTAACAGAATCAATCAGCGTACATCACAATAATCAGAAAGCTATCGTCACTAGAATTACCATATGACGCAAATGAATACACCTACCCTTGGGTAACCTGGTGTAATGTACTACACCTTCGCTGGTCATCTGATTTTTAAGGAGTGGAACGGTTGGTCAGACTTTTTTCACACGGCACCATGACAAAACTGGGGCTGAGAGCGGGAATTCTGGCACAAATCTTTGTGGAGTTGGTGGGACACTGATAAAAGTCATTTAGATCGTCGTGATGATAGCTTCAGTGGTACTGAAGCATCTCGCGAATAACGAAATGCTTCGCGTGTCGGCGCAACGCGCGAGGTACCAAAGTCATTGCAGGTTCTGACAGGAAATTATATAGCCAGGCAATTAATAGAACTTTTTAGGTCTAGTGCCATCTGCCAGATGTCGACTGCTAAGACATTACGGCTGGAGTTTTATGCACTGTTGTCTAAAATTACTGCGAACCACAACAGGGCATCCGCGCCGGAGAGCCTAAGTCTGCAACCACAGACGACGTAGTTATATTCTTGGAATTGGATGTCCTACCCAGCGAGACAGATGAACTGGTCTTGGAGATTAGACAACCATGATAGCCCATTACACCATCGGAAGGTTGACCGTATAGATACAGGCGAAATTTTTTGAGGAGCACATAGGATGGCCACTCAATGTTTCTGTTAAAGAGTAATTGGCCTCAGATTTTTTGAGGGCACAACAGGCATAGGAGACCGGGTATTTACCTACGATGGTCTTACACTAGGCGATCACAGAGCCAAGACCGACACCACTGGCATCAGTGCGAAGTTCTCTCGGTGCACCTTGCGTCCAATTACATAAAAGTGACGGAGCTGTAACTGGTTGACAGAGAGTCGTAAACGCATTTTCTTGTGCCCCCAACCATGTAGCAAGTGCATCGCCACAATATAGAGGTTGCTTTACGGATGTGATCTCAGTTGCAAAGTTGTACACGAAACTTCAGAAATACAAACCCAGGCAAATATAGCTGCGTGGTGCCGCCAGGTGGCCGGCTTCGGGAGCTCCGATACGGCGGGCAGTTTCGTAGGATCGGGATGAAGGACGTCTTCCCAGACACAGTTGGCCAAGGTGTTCGGTTTTCGAGCTTCAAACAGGCACTTTTCCAAGATAACAAAACCGGCATCCCAGCAGGAGAGGGTAAATTTTGTAGTTTCTCTGGGCGCAGAGTCGGTTGTCGAATACTGTCCAGAAGAGAGAGAGAGCTGGTGCACATCGGTGAGTCCATATTATCATGCTTCCTGGGAAACCGCTCAAGGAACTGATAGCGAACGCCAAGCAACGTATGTGTTAGTGTTGTTGACGATGATGATGATTTATTGGCATCCCCTGTGAAACGTCGCGATGACGAATAGTCACGTAGCCTACTTGATTTATTCAAGAATGGTGTACATGTTTTTCATTGTGGAATTTTTCTATAAATCTCTCTGACCCTCTTCTCCATCTGCCTCGAAACTTCTCTACGCACGTTGTGCCGCTACGCATGTCTGTACCAGGTCTAGTCGTACGAATCTCTTCCTTGTTTGTTTTTGCACTAATACCTAAACCTTTTTGCCTTTCTCGCCTGCTGACCAGTTGATGCTTCCGTCCACAACAAATTTAAGCTCTTCTGGATGGTATCCGTTACCTACGGGTAACACTGGCGGAATCCCTTCGCAATCCATTCGCATTTTTGCTGCAGTATAGCCCTTCCTAATCTTGCTGCGAATACTTGCTCCGTTATGTTATTTTACCTCAGTCAACCAGCTCCAGCCTCAAGTGTCAAGGCACTGCCCTTTGTATTATTATACACGTTTTCCTAATTTTTTCAGTCTTGTAATTCTGCATGACCATCTTTCCCAGTCACTCATTGAATTCGCCGTTTCTTTTTCTGTGACATGGTTGCTTGTTTACACTTTCAATTACACCATAATTGGTTGCCGACTGTATTAGCCTCATTCTTCATTGTGTGTCCACGTTTATCAGGTGCAGATCCTTGCGCACTTTGCCCCGCATTTATTTTCAACCATAGCCCGGAGTAACTTTTCAAAACTAATTTTGCACTTACTCTCACTCCGAAAGAGGCCCACTCCATGTCACTCAACAGTGCCTCATTTGTGGTTTTCCCGTATACCCCAAAGCCAACAGGCCTGCCCATCTTTGGTTAACTTCCAACCTCGACAATATATATAGTTTTAATCATAGACTAGCATTTGTGATCGTTAGCGCTTGCACCATTACTCCTTTCAAGATTCTACGCACCACCTTATATTCATTTCGCCCATAGGTGCTCTGTGCTTTATTATTGCTACATTCCGATTTTTTTTATTTTCAGATGATTTTTGTGGGCGCCTGAGTTAGTCCGTCCTTCGTTTATGTATACGCCAAGGTATTTATTTTGCTTGACAGCGGGTGTGACTTGCCATTGAACTCATGCTACGTAATTACTCGTCCCTTCACTAAAAATCAGAACTGCGTATTTTTCCAGGCCGAAATGTGTAATTGCGTTGCCAGAGATATTCGCTAGTCTCATCAAGTCTCTTGTATTGTCTGCTAGTAGCACAATGTCGTCCGCATACGTCAGTCTGGGAACCTTCAATTCCACAATTTGTCTATTAGCACCCCCCCCCCCGCCCCATGCATGATAAATCAAACACTAATTCACGGTTTTCCAGTCGTCTTTTCATGCCTTAACGTAAAGCGTCTACAACGATGGAGACAGAGGACTTTCTTGGTTCAGTCTGTGGTGAATTTCCATCATTCACAACATTTTTGGCCATTCCATATAATTTGTACTGGGTTGACTCTATAAGGAGATTCTCCCTCAGCAGCCCCACGAAATCGTCATCTATCCTTTCGTGCTTACGAATATCCAATAATGATTCCCTGTCAACGTTGTCACAGTTTCTACGATATCTAGAAATGCTATCCATAAATGTAGATGCCCTCAGTTAGTATACAGATACATTATCCTCCAAGCGTCTGCATAGTCAGAAGTCTTACAGTTCCCACAGTACATCATTTTCTCAACCCACTTCAAGAGTTCTAATTTTATGGCTTGCATTGCCATTTTATACCGGGTGTTTCTTATGAAGTCGAAAATGTTCAAAAGTTGCCCGCGGCAATCAGCACAATTATAATCTTTGATATAAATTGCTTGATGAAGCGGCTATTTGTTCTGCGAGAAATGAATATTCTTCACAAAATATATTACTCATTGTGCTAATAAACATTTTAATTATTTACTTTACGGCACATATTTCTATCTACGAATTATGGCCGTTGAATTCGCAAAGCGCAGCTACGTGTAACCAATTCTCTGCACTGCACCACTTTCGAAAAAAATTGCAAAACATCTGACAAAACGCATTGCTGTTCCCGTTATTTTTATGGTTCAATGCTTAAAACAGCCTTTCTGCAAAAGAAGTAACTGAACGGCAGTGCATTTCTTCAAACACTATGAAAATAATATCGGAACTGGTGCAGTTCAGAGAGTGCGTTCCAAATTGACCAGCCTTGTGAAGTCACCAGTTATGATTCGTATATTGAAATATGTGCTTTAATTATTCAAGTTGTTTATTAGCCTAATTATGTTAGTTTTTAAAGAAGTATTTTCATTTCCACTATAATTAATGGCCGCTCCACTGAGTAATTTCAAACAAGCGTTAGAATTGTGCTATCTGCAATTTTTCAAACGCAATTTTAAAAATTTTCGACCTTCGAAAACACACCCGGTATATCAGCGACCATGCTGCAACTGGCCTTTAGGAGCTCGTCTTATCCTTATAACCTTTGACTCTGTATATATGGTTCATCTATGCTTTCAAGTCAACTGACTGGAAGTTTTGCCTTCTAATCATTTGCTCTGTAGCATCAGTGAGCATAGCCTTGCTCTATGGACCACAGTTTTTTATTAGTTGTATCGGTATTTGACCGGGTCTTGCTGGCATGGTATTCGGGAAATTTTCTTTTTTTTGGTAGTAAACGATTTGCATGCTAAATAATGATCACTAGGCTTCTCTGTTGCTTCAGGGTATGTTTGAGTGTTAACCACGCTTCCTTTCATGCCGAAGTAAGCCCTAATACCTTATTTGGTGCATCTTAACGCATCAGCCCCTTCGAAGAAGTCGCCAACTTCATCCTTAATTATGGTTTGCGAATTTTCATTCGGAGTTCCGAGTGCTTATGCATGGTTTCAGAATCCTTTCTAGGACTCCTTTATCTCTTTTACGACTGTTATGCGTCCAGCGCTCACTTTGTACTTAATGTTCTGCTGCACAAGCTCGCTCTCTCGCAACCCTTCTCCTTTCTCGGTAGTCGTTCCATCTAAAGAGTACCTCTTCTTAGTTTAATCCCAATTTTATGCCTTCTCGATGATCCCAATACAACTGCTCATGCTCATCTGTAAGTTTCTTTAATTCCTTCTTCCACCATTCCCTCATTCAAATTCAACAATTCTGTTGCCATATCTGTCTTATGTCGGGCTGCACGCCTCAACAGTCAGTTATCTTGCCTGACTGTTGCAGCTAACGCCTCCATTATCCTCTATACTTTCTCTTTAGAAATTCTGATACAATTGGTTCGTATTTTCTATTAATGTCTCCCCAGATTTTAAGATCAAACGTTTGTGATCAACAGCCAGACATTTTTGTTTTGCACGTTCATCCATTATCATTTTGTCTAGCTGTGCGCAGATCACATCTGGCACTAAGGCACACTCGATACATGACTGCCTGTTTCCGCAATGCCCCGTTACATGCCCATGACCCTTATTCTCCCTATTAACAAGTATAAGGTTCTGTACATCACCCAGTTCCAGCACTAGAGAACCGTTGCAGACATCATATTCATCTAAATTCTTCATGTGGCATTCAAATATCCTACTAATACCACCTGGCTAATTTCTTGTGCTCAATATTATCGCTTCTAATGCGACCAATCAATTCCTTCTGATTTCACTGCATGTCTACAGGTAGTGAAAACACGTCTTGTTTCCCTACTCATGTGCCCCGAATCAGTAAATGCTCCTTGTGCCCTTTGTGTGGCAGTGTGATAAAATCAAGAAACGACACCTGGTGCTAATATTGGGAGGAGTAATCAACGTACTGCAAGAACGGTGCCCAAGGCTTGCGAAAGAAATAGATTATGGATTTACCGATCCCTGGAACCTTTGCACTGAAGTGCCAATCGCAGGGTGTTAGCTACCAGAGGTTGAAAGGCAGATATGTGAAATAGAAACGGCAGAGGTTTCACTAAATGGAGAGATTTGGAATCTACCTATTGTCATAAATTTTGCGCACATTAGCATCAATAGCTAGGTACACGGAGCAAGGCGCATTAGTAGTTTTATTCATGGCGGAATGCATTTTAGCAAGCATGTAGCATTGCCAGTTTGATGATGATTCGCTGCACAGTCAGATCTTTCAGCGGGCTTTAGGCAATCAGGAAGTTAAAATAACTATTTAATGGAGCGACAAACCTGAAAGTAGTAGAAATGAAAGAGATGATGTTGAAGAAAGGCGCATAAAATATAAGGTAGACTATCTAGGTGGCCTATAGCGGTATAAAGAGCTAGATATTCAAACGAAGCTCATTCGCGAATTTAATACTATGCACACTCTGAAAAGACGCATCTGCAAGATTTGAAGCCACCGCGTCTTAGGAAATTTTTTGTTTGTGGGAAGTGTACAGTAGATTCACTTGGTCAAGCAAAGGAAGACGCATGACATGCTAATGAAGCGAGGTATGCATTGGCAAATGGCAACAGAGGAACATCCATTCATTAGAGGTCCATGGAAAAAAGAGACGAGTGTGAGTGTAGCTTAATAAAGGACAGATGCCGATAGTACATATCAAAATAACTAATCGAATAAAATGCTTAAAAAATTGCATTACAAAGGCTAATTATGGATTCGGACAATTGGGCTCAATGAGCATGACAGGGAGTCTGAAGACGCGCGTGGGTGACCTAGACGGATATATTGATTACAGGCTTTCTCTAGTGCGGTGCAATTAAGCGCATCTTACAGAATATAGCAGAGAAAATAAAGAGGTACACGCAAAAGTAGATAATGTTTGGGTGGACAGAGCTAGTGCAGTGCAAATAGATGACCAGATGAGGAGGGCAGTGCCGGCGCCTGCGCTTGGCCCACTTTCCCTTTCTTCGGTTGCGGTGGCTAATTAACATCGCGATGGCGTGGACTGCAACGGTAAAAAATCCGCTTTTGCGGATCCTGAATGAATTATATTTGGTACATCTCGCAAATCATCTCGTAAATCTCGCATGCGTGCCAAAAGAATTCGAAAACATTACATCTTTACGCAAGAATTATTATGCGCAGCCGGAACCATTATCAGCTGCAACACCGCATAGCCAGTGCTAGAGGGATCGGTGGCCATCCAAGTTTTATTCTTTTCGGAACGGGGTAGGCTCCGGCTATTCTGAACAAAAAAAAAAATGCTCTTTTTTGTCATATGAATGAAACCTTAGTGCGTGCACGCCACTTTGACGTAGCGACTCTCCGCGGTTCGATAACGTCGCTAGATTAACAAGTGAAATGGCCACAGACCGAAAATTTTTTACCAATCATGGAGGGTTAATTGGAAACAAACACTCACAAGCAGAAATAAATTTTCTTTCTTGCGGGCCTTATCATGCCTAATAAGTTGTTAGGGTCATATCAACTGGGGAAATTTAGCAGTTACCGTGACGTCTCGTGACAGACAAGCGAAGTGCGGGTGTCTCGATAAGTTTCGGCCAATCTAGAGGGCCAGTAGCAGAAATAGAACAGAAGCGTGTTGAATTGCTTTGCGTTATAGCGCCTCTAATCTGATTCAGATTTTGTGCAAACTTACGAAGAAACTTGTCTACGTTTTATCAATAGCGCAGCCTTGCGTTGACAAGGTGCGTGTAGGTATTTAATAGAATTCTTAGCAAAAAAAAAACCTTGCGAATACCACCAAAAATTACAGGCACTGCGAATGTCTGTTGAGCTGTACATGCCCTTGTGTGCCAATTTTGTCTTGTGATTTTTCCTGATACCAACAGAGCACTGCCAAGACATTTTCCCTTATTATGCAAAAACTACCTACTCAAAATACCACCGCGAGATTTTACTCGGAGTGGGAAGGAACGTGAAATAACGCTCTTGTGAAATTTAGAGACGAAACCAGGTTGCACTTCAAGAATACGTGCATGGCCTCACGTGAGTGCGATTGACCAGGGGCCTAAAGAAGAACCATGATTATAACGTTTCAAATAAAAGTGTTGCTTTGAGTCACAATTTGCTGATATGTCCTAATCTGTAGCCATAACATTTGTTGTTGTTGTCGTTGTTGCTGTTGTTGTTTTTTGACATAACTTGAAAGCGATAGTCCGTGGTTTTGCTACAATGACGCAGTTATACTCGCGGAGAATATTTTGTGCCGGTGAAGAGAAAACCACGAGGGCTGCGCGTCTGCGCACATGTTACCACGCCACGAAGTCGGAGAGCGTTTGACGGCACATTTGGTATTTTGGAGCTGATGCTAATCCGCGTAGCTTCCACACCGGATACGGACGTCGTAATTAAAGCCGAAAAATAAGCCTGCTTTATCACTCAGTTTTGTATTTAGTCTTATTTAACTTTTGTAAAGAGGTGTTTATGTTTTGCCTTCCGCAGACTAAACTATCGCCGATGAAATTGTGATAATTCTTCCAGAAGCGCACTCTATTGAGTGCACTTTGCCGCCGTAGCTTTATTTTCACTGCCACAAAAATGTGACCGCCAGTATTCAAATGAAACGCAGACCACACAATAGTATTAGTTTCGATAACGCATTGCAATGGAGAAAGACAAGCAATGGTTAGCACCTGCTTGTTCAAGGTCACAAGGTGATTGCCACCAATATTGATGGCATAACTTCCTGCTACCGGTACTACTAGTTGCAGACCTCATGGGTTATCAGTTAAACCAATTATTACAGTTTAAATAAAATGGCGGATGATCACTGGGATGGCTGTGCATCTCGCAGGTCCTACGGCAAAGGCATGAAGTCCTAAACGAGACGCTAGACTCTGAAAACCTCGCCGACTTAGGGGGAACAACGATGGCATACTCCGCGTTTAGGTCGCTGCCCCCTTCAAAGAGAGACACCACGCTGCCTGGCGTCACCATGACAGCGAACCAGCTATTCTTCGTCGGCCATTGCACCACATGGTGTGAGAAACAAACAAGAGAACCGTCGCCCTGGCTCTCTGGCGAAGATCGCTACCCACCTGGCCGCTCTCGGTGTATTGTGCCACTCATGAACATGCCCGAGTTCTCGGATGCATTCCACTGCAAGCGGGGGTCGTACATGAACCCGTCAAATAAGTGCAGGTTCTGGACCTGAAATTGTGACAGCCCAAGCGTTCTTTGTGTCATTATTTACCTGTGGTTGTATATAAATTCTAGGTTCTGTCGACAGTAGAACAGATAAGATTACCATCCCAGCGTTTGTACACATATGCACACGCACTCGCCTGTGTGCGTTTATCGCAACGCAGCTGCTCTAAAAATGGAATAACGTGTGGATAGTTTTGTCTTTTGTGGTAGGAGCGGGAGTACACAAGAACTCAGTCAATTATGTCATACCTTGTTTTAAAAGCTCTCTTGGAAAGCTGTCTGAAATTATTTTCCCAATCGTTTAAAGAAAGAGGTAAAAAGCAATAAATGTAACCTTCACGCACTTTCGGATTACGAAAAGTTTCCCACGAAGAGATACTCACGAGTTTGAAATGTTTGCGCGGTCCACTATGCCAAAGCGGCGATGCGGCAAACTCATGCACACAAGACGGTTAGGAGAAATGTTATAACCTAAAAAAACGAAACGTGCTCACATTCCTACTTTAGAGACGAAGCACTAGTAAATGTGAAGTATATGGCTTAAGTCGTCATTGCACATAAAATTGGGCATATGAGTTGCTGACACTCAGACAATGTGCCACATACTCGAAGCACTCCTAATTGTAACGTCGCTGATTTGTCGTTGCAATCTGTAAGGTGCAAAACTGTCCCTGCTACAGTTTCTCCCTCAGGTCGAGGCGGTGAACAGTTGTTCATGCTCAGAGGTTGTCGCCAAGACAATGCGCAATATCTTTGTGACATCGGCTGGAGAAGCCACTCAAGATTCTCTGCTTTATGGATGGACTTGCGTTTACCACAGTCTCATGTGCACACGTTCTAATTCGTGGACTTCTTCGGCTTGATGAGCCAGTTTCTCGATATCCGGTACAGCATTGGTCTGATTGTTGCAAGGAAGCACATAGTTGAAAATCGGGGCACCGATGCTGGTTAAGTCGAAATTCGCCTTCTTAGTCATGTTCCCGCTCCTTCACTACATAATACTGGCCAACCATCTGCTAACGTATTGCCTAAAATATTTTGAACCATCACTCATTTCGCAGATCGTAGCTATATACCTTTTAAAGCTTCGTTCTTTTATCCAGACAGTCAGTCCCGTTAGGTCATCCATGATAGAACGCACTTTCAATGTTATAATTGCGTTCCAAAACTACCGTCAGCAGGAGTTTATGACTTGATTATACCCGCAAGCTGCACTTTAACCAACTTTTAGTCGCCTGGCGATTTCCTTCTCATAATCAGGTATGTTTCAGGTCAGCTTTTGGTACGTTCCTCAAATTGGCCTAGTGAAAAGATTCCGTAGGAAGAGATTGACATTTGAAGCTGTCGATCGGGATTTGCATGAATGGCTTTCTTGGCCCAGGTACTGCAGAAATTCCATGCCAAAGACCCTGTAGAGCTACGGCGAAGCGAAGATGCAGTGAAGACCTGAGAAACAATTTGTCATGCTGCTTGAAATGCACTGCCTCATATGACCAAGGGTTTAGTGCAATGATATGGATGGGCAACAAAATCGGACTAAAAGTGCTTAGCGGCGCAACACATTCTGCACAGAAAAATGATGTTTTATCTATATCGAGCATGTAGTTTTCCTCTCCTCGTTAAGCGCACATAGCAGCGGTCACTCAAGTCCGCACAATTTGCGTGCATGAGCGGAAACATTCCCGAGTGTATGACTTCCTTCAATTAGTTCCTGCATAGCTCAAGAAGAGAAGCCGTGCGGAATGCCAGAGCTATAATCGGATGAAACAAATGTTGTTTCTTTTCGAAAAAAATGAGTGAGCCCCAAGAGGTGAAAGAAAACCAAAAGGAACAGCGACAGAAAGGCAAGTAAAACATTGCAGTGACCTGAACGAAATCTGTAGTCCCATGCTAAGGAAATTGCCCTGGTGAAATCAAGTCAACCTTAGCGTCCTATTTGGCCTCGCACATGAAATATTTTGTATTTGTAACAAATTCTGTATAGGGCACCGTTTACTTAGCAATGATACAGCAAAACTACGCAGCCAACTCAACAACGCAATATTTCCTCCACTATGTTCTGTATGAATTTTGCGTTGTTATTCTTCCATTAAGAATGCCTTTAACTCTAGCAGTAGCTAATATTGTATAAGTAGGAGCTCATTGTTGTACTCACCAAACATCGTTACTGTCTAGTTTCACTGACCACAGTTTATATGCATTTTTGTTAGTGCCTTAGCTAAAATTCTTTAATAGCAGCAATAATTGTTTCCTCTTTTTATTATAATTTACTACATTCTTGAAAATCTCCAAGCTCTTCATACCACTACATTCTGCAATCGTTGTCGCCTTGAGGGTTATACAAAATATTAACAAATATATTTCCTTTCACATATACAACCTATTTCGTTGGCTTCATGCTGAAGAATAGCTGCAGATGTTATTACTGCATAAAAATGTATGTGTAGCCGGAGCTACAAGAAGCTATAATCCCGGAATCTCAGCTACCAGTTTGTCTCTGAGCTGCCTCACATGCAGCAGCTACTCCCTGCTCTACTTCTTGAAACTATAGTTTGAAAAGTGTACTGCAAGGCAACGTCATCCCTTCATTGATGTTGTGTCATTGAAGATGTCATTTTATACGACGCCATATCATCTACAGTGGTTTCGAAAAAGGTACACGTAAGACGCAATATCTTACAAGTAACTCTGCTATTCCATAAAGCGGTTCAAATTTCACATAAGGAAGCTGTTAAAATCCATGTTGCGAAAGACCACATGCAAAATCTGTTATACGCCTGGCAGTTGTGCCCGTTGTTTAGCTCACTTGAAGGTCGCTTCCCGTACAAAAAAAATTATTGAGAAGGCGTTGAATTATCGATGGTCAATGTTGAGTTTTACAGTGAGGAATTGTAGAAATTTTGTTGGAGGATTGTTGGGCTGACTGTTGAGTCGTCTTGAATATTGGCCGCTCAAATTTAATTGAAACACCATTGGGTGTCTCAGTGTTGAATAATTGTTAAGTTACCGTTGAAATTCCATTGCGCTTAAACAGCTCGTGTTTATTTTGTTGAATGGTTGTGGGGTTACCATTGATGCTGCATTGAACTGACGTTGTGATATTCCTGTTGACTTGTTGTTGAGTTATTGTTGTCACAGCACTGAAAAGTACGCTGTGGCCCAGTTGAGATGGAATCGAGATTTCAGAAGTCCCATTGAAATATGATTGACATTTCGTTGGGCTAGTGGATTTTTATTCATATATTCAAATTACTTTCCTATTAACACTTGCATTCCCCGGTGCCTGCTCATAAATTTCACAAACACAACCAAAAGCAAAGAAGAGAAAGATCAATTTGAAGCACCTTCATTTACATTAAAGATGCGTGCCCATGAAACATTATTACAGTACACAAGGCAGCACTACATCAAAACTGGAGACATAGGCTAGTACCTACAGCACTCTTAACAGTGTAAATACATCTGAAAAAACGTATGCATATGAATTCAATCAAAACGATCATAGTGGTCTTCACTTGCGGCTTAAGTTTATGACTAGAAGGCAAAGCGACTCACAAAGGCCGGACATACCCTTTTAACGACCAACTTTGAACACATGAACACTTGAAGCTGCTTGTGTGTGAATATACACAAGACATCTGAATACGTTAAACTAAAATGTTTCGCAGACTAACCCATCACAGGAACAGTTACGGCTGACTGTGAGAAGGCAAAATAACAGCCTTGAAAAAAATGACGTAAATATATACAAGCTTAAGCACACGTCTTTCACCGCAATTAATATTTAATGAAGTACCAAAGCCGACTTGTCTGAGCTTTTTGTCTTCGAGATGTATATACTTTCAGGCTGTCCAATTATTTTATAAAATAATATCACTTAGCTATTATTTGATGAGACACGATTTAGAAAGTTGTCGGGCATGGTGAACACCTGAATCATGTTTCTGACGAGCCAGGTTTGCAAGAACAGTACACCATTAGTATATGGTTAATTTAGGTACAGAATAGTTTGTTGGTGGTATTTCCGCAATTTAGTGAGCTCATTTTCAGTTGATTTTTCTGGACTTGCACAACGCTAATTAGAGCACTTTTTGGGGCCTTTTTCACTATACCCAGCAACTAAGCGGTACCTAAGTCAACAAAGAGATAGGCAAAGCTAAAACCTTGAACGATAAGAGAAAAAAATATTTAGCACAGAAAACTGGTAGTAACACACGGCTAACACAATTCCAAAGAGCCAAAAAGATGGTCACTTGCAGTATCAAGTACTCCAGAAATAGTCAAAGGATGGGAAAAGGTTTCAATGACTGCACAGCCAGATTGGTGAGACAGTGAAAAACGCAAATAAATGCCTATACGAAAAACCAATGACCTCACTTGCGCAGGTAAAATGTTATTAAAATGCTACCAGAATTTCATTTCATAAAGTACATAAAAGTTGCATAAAAATTGGGACAAAGGAGTAAGAAAGACGTAGGGAGGTACAGCACCCCTGTTGAAAAAAACTACAAGTGATATACATGCATATTTAGGCTCAAGACTAGTTTTTCTCCAATATATACAAAAAGAACGCATGCACTGACGGCATAAAAGAAGGTTCCTGCGCCTGGAGAATGCAGCACAGTACAATGCAGCGTCATGAGAACCGAAAACTAGAGCTTAGTATCTTTAAAAAGTACGAATACTTGCATACCTACCGGCATGTGACATGTCATGCCTTAAATGGATGAAATTCATAAATCTTACACAAATGAAGTTACTATCACTCTTATTGGCTTCCTCAGGGGACTCCTTGAAGTTGAACTAGAAAAATGTACGTCAGTGTTCAAAACAGAGAAGATCAGACCCTATAGCGTTCTTTTTGAAATAAACAGCGCAAATATTTCATGTATCAATTCTATGGACACTTCGCCAATTCGGTGTACATTTATATTTGACAACAACCCAAACAGAGACGAGAAGGATGAATTAAGGTAGGAACACACATGAACGCTGACTCAACTAGAAGTTTATTTGTGAAGACAAAGATTTTAAGCACATTGGCCAACTTCACAAAATTGCCCCGGCGGACGCCACAGTTATGAAATTCGTAAGCGTTACGTGCAACACCGCCTTCCGGTACGAGTGTAGTACAAAAGTAGCGCAGCTGCACACCTGCTGCACAATTATTTGTCGTGGTTCTCCTAGGCTCGTAGTGTCTGCCTAAGTACCTTGAAAGGCAGCGCGCCTCTCACGTATCGGAACGCGATAACAAGCTCTTAGACGGCCCACGTGAGCCGCTATGAAAGATGACGTGGCCAACGCACAATATTATCACTGCGCAAAGAAGCTGATCCTATGTTCCGATTGTGTTCTCTGATACAAATAAGGGAAGGTCATTAAACAGGAACAAATGAAGCAATGCAATTTTACGTACGTGGGGCGCAGCTGCCTCTTCGCCTACTATTGTTTCAAACGAAGTGACGGCGGTAGCGAGTGTTCGTATTGCGCGCATTCGCTCTGGGGCATACGGCTTGCCTGAAGAAAGTGAGCGGTGTGCTTAACATCTCACGCTTGTCAATGTCAAAATAGAAAAAAGGCTACGGGCCCAAGAAAACGAGATTACTTACCTATCTGCAGAAGTTTGGCTGCGACTGTTTCGGGGTGCCTTCTCTCCAACAGGCATCAGGACTTCTGCCGCGCAGCTCATCAAAACAGCCAGGCTCGCACATCAGTCGAAGACTAGTAGCTGGATCAGCAAAAGACTTCAACGGAAAAACGCCCCACCTATGGTCGTTAAAGCATTTCACTAATATGTGCGCCATGATGTCCGAAAAGACAAAATACTTGCATCAAAAAGCACGAGGGGCGATTCACCACACAAGGGCAACCAACTAACTTAGTCCGAAAGCCGTTCACAGCTTCAATATCGTATGAAGTTATAAAAACCTTTCAAACACAAAATAACCGCACGGAAAAACCACTAATCAATTAGTAATAATTTTTCATCCACTAACCTTCAAGAAGTTTTAAGAACAACCTAATTTGTAGCGTAAACAATAAATACTACGACCAAAATATGCGACTATGAAACTAGCGGTAACGATGTGTGCTGTTGCAGAAGTGTGCTTAAAACGAAGCTACAACGGTTGCAACCACGTGCGCACACACACACACACACACACACACACACACACACACACACACACGCACCCGAACGCTACCTTAACATTTGCAGCGCCACCTAGAAATAAAAATTACTACTAATTTTGTTATTTTTACAAAAGTAACGCTACTAGAATAGTTTATAGCATCTTTGCAGATGACGAGGTGACAAGTAAGGTATGATAAGAGTCCGTTACGTGTATTTTTTTCATTTCCCTTTGGTGTTCTATTTAACTGAACATACGAGACCTGTCCTGCAGGCTTGGGAGACGAGAGTACGACCGTTCGGCGAGGCTCAAATAAATCGCATGCTTCTTGCAAGGGGAGAGTCGGGAGCAGCCGCAGATACGGCAATTAGCTGCGATACTGTTGAGGCTGTTTCTGAATCAGAAGCTCTTTGAAGTCAATAGTTATAGCGCCAGCGCGGTTCAGTCTCAAAGCGTGTTCGTTGTTTGATCTAGTACCACGGCCGCTGGATAAAAAAAGCTATATTTACTTTCCGGTTAGAGGGTGCGTCGCAGGAAATTCGAAGATCTCACGTGTATGTTCGCAGCGTGTGCGCCGCTTGCATCCTGTGGTTCCCACAGCGCGTCGGATGCTCGAAGGTAGCGTCGTCGCGTGTCGGCGCCTGTCTTATCGCCGGACGCGCTGCCGCCGCCTCTATTTTCGGGAACTCCATATGCTTGTAGTCACCATGCTTGCGAGTGAACTTCACATTCTTCTGCTCCCCGAAACGTGCTCATTTTGGATCGTACCAATTGCTATGTCATCTACTGTATGTTAAAACGACGATGGCATTTGTACACCGGCGAAGAAATAAAACGGTATGGACCTGGACGGTCGTGAAGCTAGTCTAACGCTGCAGTTTTTACAGACCGAAAACGGCGACGAAAGTGGGGCGGTCCCGGAGATAGGCGCTTGAAAGCGCCAGCTGTAACGACAGCACGAGGAAGTGGCACGCTGCGTACGCGCCAAGCATTTCAGAATTTACTGGCTTTCGAACGAGAGGAGCATGCGCGCGTTCGTGGCCTAATGGTTAGAGCACCGGGCACGACTGCCGACGTTCAATGCCACGCCATCGGTCACACATTATTTTCTTTTTATGAAAACGAGGCGAAAAAAGAACCTACCTGCCGCAAAGTGACAAGAATTAGGTTGGAACGCTTCGCATTAAATTTTTGAAGTATCTTCATATGCGAGTCCTAATTATTGTATACTGGACTCAACTGCAACACAACAGACAGACAGACAGACAAGAAACTTTAATTGGTCCTAAGGAACTACCGTGTCGTAGTCGCGGGCCGCACCTGCGCCGGGGGCGGAAGACCGTGATCTTCAGCCCTGTCGCAGGCCCTTTGGACAGCCCGAAGCTGGACTTGAAGTTCGTTGCTCTTGACGGCTTCATCCCAGTCTTCTTGCCGGTTTAAAGGCGAGTGGCGCAAAGCAGAACATTGCCACAGCATGTGGTTCAAGGTCGACCGTTCCTCGCCGCAGTCTGGTGCAACACAACAAAAAACAACTACAAAAATCAACACAACATACCCCATAAATTGTTTATTAAAAATGCGCAACGGTAATATTGTTGTGCAAGTGTTGAGTGAACTCAATTGCTTTTGAAAATTTGTTCAAGTCCGTTGTTTCAACAATTCCCCAACAATATATCAATGGTGAATCAACAGTCATTTTTGTACGGGAATTATGTTACCGTCATCATTATTTCGTGGTAAAAGAAACTTATCAGAGGCGGTATCTGCGAACAGGTGTTCTTACAGTGAAGCAGTATAGGGGTAGCCGATTCTTCCGTCCGTCCGTCTGTCACCTGCACGCCGAAAACTCCCTGGGCTCATCACGCGCATGCGCGAAAAAAAATAGCTGTGGCTTAGCTAAGGTTAAGCCCAGGATGCGAAGCATACTAGCCTTAATTTTAGTTGTTGAACCACTGTTTAGCCTGGTGAACTGCTGTTGCTTGGCTATATTTGGTTCGGCTAGACGAAGAAACAACTCATGCAGGCGAGCGCACGAGCTGAGACCCGGCTGTGTAGCTACGCGGCCGCAAGCGAGCGCACGAGTTGAGCCTCCGCTTTTACAGCTGTTATGACGTCATATGGTAGCTACGCGGCCGCGCGCGGCGCAGCAAGGAAGAGCGTGGTTGTGCGGCTGGTATGCTTCGCATAATAGGCGCACGATTGGCTGCGCCAGTAGTGACGTTGTTGCTCTCCGTCGATGCTGAGAGGGCGCGCAGCTGTTTCTCCCAGGCTCCGTAATGAATAGGCACATGTCATACGTAATTCCGAGGAGCAGGATGTTTTCGATCAGCAATGCTGCGAACAGAACCGAAAATGACCTCGTCTACGGTGTGCCGATGCTGCAGCCCGGGCAAAAGCACATACTCGTGCAGCTGAGCGCAAGCAGCAACTGCGTACCGAGGATCTTGGAGCCTACCAAGACGTCGTTTATTGAACCATCGGGATTTGCCCACTGATAGACTCTGGAGCCGCACGTTTTAGCTTCGCTCGTTAACTATCTGTATGGAGTGCTTGGGCGGGATCTATATTATTTATTCAGGAATACCCCTAAAGGCCCTGAAAGAAAAACAAGTGTTTTTCCACCTTACATGTAATTCGCCGTTTTCAATCAGCCACAAGTTGCCTCCAGGCACTAGTATCGCGAGTTTTCTTAGATGTGCCCTTGAATATTTGTTAGAATAGTATTCTGGGGTCACATAACTTCAGCATCATCTCTACGGCAGAAACAGCACTAAAAAGGAGGATAAAAACAAGGACACGCTAAGCCTTTTTTTCATCATGTTGTTGCCGCAAAAATGCGACCGTAAGTCAAGTGATATCGTTCGTGCAATGGTTACGACCTCCTCGTGCGCGTACTCTCACAACTCGAGCAGTTTTTTTTCCAGTGACCATACGGCTGCGTCAACGCACGTTTTCGTCCGGCACGATTATTCCTCAATAATCTGGAACCTCCCTGCGCGATATGCGACAAAATCTTCCGACATTGTCCAGGGGGCGTAATACTTGAAGATATTCCCATTCTGACTCCATTCCAACCGCGTGACTTCACATTTACGTAACCACAGACGCAAGCATCCGACTGGGTACGCAACGTTGTTTAAACACCCCAATTAAACACTCTGATCGTCACCTTTGCCTGCTTCCAAATCAGAACGCATTGCGATCTTCACAGGTTTGTTTTGTCTGATTAGTTGTTCAGAGGCGACGAGCGCGCCCAAGGGGAGAGGGTGTCGGTGGGTCCTAGCTTGCGCGGTCAAAGTACATAACCAGGTGAGGAGGACGATACCGGCCTGTGATTGGTCCTCTTCTCTTTGGTTAGTTTACGGTAGCAAGTCTGTTAAAGCTGCGGCATGCAGGGAAGCGTCAGAATGCTGGTAAAACGGATCCTCAGGGAAGAAGATTAGGCAGAGGGATGTCGTATACGTAACCCAGGGGCTCGACAACGCTTTACTAATATAGCGACCGTCCGTCATTAATGGTTGTCCCCGTTTAAGGGAAATTCAAGTGCATCGCCTGGCACCACGTGAGGGTCATCGCCCCTGCTCTTTCTTGGAAGTGAAGTGGCTGCTGCCCGCCAGGGGCGTCTCCACTGCCACTCGGCAAACCTGCTTTTACTGCAGAATAAAGTCAGTCCACTCTCCTGTCAAACCTGTCAAAACGCGTATTACTTGCATCCGCTAAGCCGTGCTCCCAACACTAACACTCAAGAATTTTTATATGTAAACAAATCTATTCTCCCCTGCTGCTCTGATTAGCATGTGACAGCATGATTGGCAGGCGGCCTTCGTTTAGTTTTTTTCGGAACTGAACAGCATTCAACATTAGCGGTATTCTGCGGCATTCTAATCGTCAAGTTAACATTCTGAGTTTTTGCGGTTTTGTTGCTTCTCGTGAAAGGCAAGCAAATTGGGCGATACCCTGGCAATTTTGACCAATAGAGGAGTGCTAATGGTAAAAAGAACACAGGAGCCTATGGGCATTTTTTTTTTTGTTCGGCCTAAAGATGAGGGACATAATTTGCCTTCAGGCCGTATCAGATAGGGAGAATTCGTATCTATCGTGGCGTCGCGTCGGAGGCAGGCGCCACGATAGTGGGCGTGGTCCAAAAAGTGATTATCCAATTGTAGAGAGCCAGTGGACAAGTGGAATTGCAACGATGTGGAATCGCTTTATGTTAAGCGCCCCTGGACACGTCGTGTTTGAAAGGGACGGCCCCGGAAAGTCATTAGACATACCTCAAAGCGGCCTACATAGCTATTATTTTTTTCTGACATAATCTCTGTCACTTTCCTGACACTGACTCACAGCGAACTCACGGGCACAATCATCACACAGCAGTGCAACGCCGTTTTGTGTCTGCCGCATGACCGGCGGGTTTGTGGATGATCGCAGAGCTAGTTACACCACGCGAGTGCGGAGGGGTGGCCAGCACTTTGATGGCGTAACGAAGCAATACGGTGTGACCAGTGATAAAAAAATCAGCCCAGCTTCAATGACTTAACGTCGCGAGGGCTCACGTTAAGAGTGAAGCTGCCTGGCGTTCCCTAATCGCGAGGCTAAGCTTCATAGAACTTCTCATATTCTAGTTATCCCATTCTGACGTCTTCGCCTGCCCTCGCTAGAAGCCTCTAGCGAAAAGATAAAGTAATGTCGCTGCCTTTAGCTTAATTAGGGTGGCTTATTGGCTGCAGTATCAGCTTGAGAAGCAGAGTGCAGCCAGTGTTTTTAGCTCCTTACGGTCATGTTGGGATAGGGGTATCCTGTATCTTAAGATACACGACACATTCTTTTATGTACCGGTAAAGCAGATAGTGATACTCACTTTGCCAGACGTATCATGATACAGGTACAAGATAACCGAAGAGTGTCTAAGAATGTACCTGAGATAATGTATCTTCGATACTGCCCTGCACTGAGTCACAATTGAAATATGATTACTTTAATCGACGAGTTCGCAGTTGATACACCATCCTGGCTCATACAATTATGCACATTGTACCTGAGAGGGTTTCAAATAGGATGTATATTTTATCCAGGCCAAGCCGTTTCTTGTGGCGTTAATTTAGAAGTAAATAAGGTACCTCCACATGCACTATTTCCAAATGCTAAATACCACGCAGACCTTTAAACTGTGACAAAGAGATATGTTTAAATATCTGCTACAAAACTGATTCAAAATGTTCGCTAATGACCTTGTCAATCACAATAGCATCTGAAATTGAAGCCACAGAGTAAAAAATGTTTTTCTTGTCGCATCTTATCTTCACCCTTAAAGAAAAAAAATGTTGAAATATTGTTGAACTGTCATTTTTCAGCGTCGATAAATGTGATTGGAAGCACATTAGGGAATTGTTGAAACAAGATTGAGGAAGTTGTTGACAAGGGTTAATAATTGGCCCGCGACATTTCGTCGAAACACCATTGTGGCCTTTCAATTTGAAAGATCATTGGTGCATTGTTGAAACTATGATGTATTTCAATGCTGAAAGCCCATTGAAGCATTATTGATGCGTTTAGTCGCAAAACCTAAAGCCCGTTGAGGTATTACTGAAATGTGTTGTTTGCAAATATTGAAAGCCCTTTGAAGCATTGCTGCAGATCTCTAGAGTCTCAACATTGAAAGTCTTTGAAACATTGTTGCAGCTGCGCTGAACATCAACATTCAAATTATGTTGAAGGTCCTTAATGTCCAGTGTGTATTTAGCAGTGTTTAAAACTGAACATTTCTTAAAATACTGCTGAGCTATGTTGTGTTGCATATAATTATCTTTGATGTCACGTTATATGTTTGGGGTGAGGTATAGGGGTAAAAATTTAAATACAGGCGCTTTTGTATTGCGGGCTTCGGTCACCCTGGGGTCGAAAGCACGCTCGTAGATTGCCTGTAATAAACCATATTGTTAAACTGCTAGCAATATTGTTATGACACTTTTTCAATTGTCACAGTGAATGGTCTTTTGCAAAATGAAGAGTGCTGAACTCATGCAGACAAAAACCATTTTTCTAGGTGAAGTGTTTATTTCTAACCAAACATCTGTGTAAATCTACAACAATGTGTAGTTTGTGAGCATCAGAAACTTCTTGAAAACTATTGTAAAGTACAAACTTACTGCAGCTTGACACCATAAAAAATTGAATACTGACAGGTGTACTCTTTGTGGCTCTCAAGTAAAACAAATTTCACAAACAAACAAATCTTTAAAATAAATAAGTGTATAAGCAGACTGGTTTGACGGTAAGTAGTAACACTCAAAAAAGGTACTTCATTTTTCTATTACGTAGCCGGTGGTACTATAACAATGGCACGATTCACTTGAACCCAAAGCACTCACTTAGACACTCATATGCGGGTTGGTTATCTTTATATTTCATGGAATTTATGAAAGACTGGCTGTTGCAGCTAACATAATTCTAGATACGGAACGCCAAGCATTACATGCATGACAAATCAAGACACATATTCAGCCTATTACCAAAAACTCACTTGCTGATAATTTTTTACAAATTGTAGCCGGTAATTTTACAAGGTGTGTACACTTTGAACGAATTTCCAGAATGGCACCAGTAACGAGACACATACCATAAAACTGCCTGCAGAAATTCACTGTTGTTGCACTTACTTTTTTTTACCAAAATGCAGTTATGCATTGAAGCACAAAGGCTCCTCCGTCTAATCGTAGTTGCTGCTGTGCTGTCCAAAACGACAAGGCAAAGGCCCAAGGGGTGGAAACCTCCAACCGAGCGCAACATTACCGTCTGCACCAGAGATGGTCGTTCCATCCGCAGGGTGTACTTCATCCGAGTACTGGGAAAGATAGTCGAGGTGGGCGGATCAAACATCTAAACGCTCTGCAAACTGACGACAAAAACGAACACTGCGATACGACTCGTACGCACAGTGGCCAACCATCACCACGGCCTCAATGGAATGCGCAAAACCACTAATCCAAAGCTTCGTATATTCAGCACAAGGCCCACCACTGGAGATGCGGGTGCTACAGTCGTTTACACGATTGGTTAGATTGGTTTATTTATTTATTTATTTATACAATACTGCAGGCCCAAATGAGGGCCCAAGCAGGAGGGGCAGAATGCATAAATATTTGCGTATGCACGTACTTATATATACATACAGACATGAAAAGAAAATACAAAAGCAATGCAACATATGTAAATATTATAAGAAAACAAAAAATGAAAGCGACGACTAATAAGATTAAGAGAAGGTACACTGGAGGAAGGCAACTTGACAAACATTAGAACAGTATCACACGCATATATGAGCACTGGCAACCACTATCGAGAGAGCGAAAAAAAGTACCAGATTGACGATTGACGCCTTTCTGTTTCTTAATGAGGTTACACAAATGTTCGGCTACGACGGAGAGACCTACATCAGTGACGGTGTGCGCGCTGTCCCCTGTTGTTGCTTGTGTTCGATGTATCAAGTTGGCTCGGTGGCGTGGTAAGCAAAGCCGCGCAGATGCTGCATAGTTAAGTTGCTTCAAACTTAAATTTGGCGTGCACGTAAGACAATGAATGGCTCATGCCCCCTTAAGGAATGGCGCGTACCTCCGTAAAGGCGGCCTCCCCATAGTGACGACATAAATGAAGAGCAACAACGGACGCAGCTGTAGAAGAAGACGAGGAGGACGACAAACGCGGGAGCAGTGGCCCGACCATGTTCCCGTGGTAGCACCGATGCGCGCCGATGAGCCAGCTTTGGCAATCGACGACGACAATACTCGAGCCATTGCTGATGGTGATAGTTTTAGGGAACTCCGACAACAACGGCACAGGTTTCCCATAAGCAGTTTCGCTGTGCTAACTTTCTACATTCTCGGAAAATGGGGTCTGTATTCTCGTGTTCATTATTAGAGCGTTTTAGCATGCCCAGTATTCGGTAAACACAAGCCGATTGGGTGTTTTACCGCATGAGCGGACGTGCAAACGTTAACGCCCTGCATAGGGGCAGCGACTGGGCGGCTCTGTATGCCCTGTGTTTGTCTCAGCGAGCTCTATGCCTACATGGGGCTGCACAGTGCACGACATTCACGTTTGTGCCTCCGCTCTTCCTGTAAAACGCTCAGTGTGCTCGCACTTTATCGAATGCAGCATGAGCTTGAACTCTCCATTGTCCGTGTTCCTATGGGTGGGCAGCGCAACCCGGACGAAGGACGAGAGGAAGTACACAACGCGAGCGCAAACTAACTGGTTTATTATTTCAAGCAACGGACTATAATATACAGAAAATGTAAACACGTGTAAAGTGACGGTTACAAGGGTGTTAGCCTATCTCGCCATTCAAAAAATCAGCTTCTTTATCCTGCAGAGTGATAGAAGGCTGGCTGACGCATGCGCCTGAGTTCACATGCATGAAGCAGGCCTCTACAATCTCGCGATTAATTTTATGCATATTTGTATACAGTATTTCCGTTTGTTCAAACATGGGTTTGCATCAGCAAACTCTACAATGCGCGGCCAGATTCGAACCTGTTTCATTCCTGATCGCGCCTTGGTGCTCCCTAAGGCGGATGTTATCACCAACTCGCCCAGCTTGCCGTCTCAATTCTCCATTGTGACAGTAATACTGCATAAAACAACGCAGCGTCTAGGACACAATACGGAAGTGGCCGCGCGTTATCAAAATTGTTGTCCCTACCGTGGTAGCTTTGCCATACGGTTCGTCGAGATTACGGGTTGGATTCCAACCTCGCGGCAGCCGCATTTTGACATGGACGGAGTACAAGACCGCTCACGTGCTTAGATATAGGTGCCATTAAACAATCGATGTGGCAAGATTGATACGGAAGTTGCCACTACGGCGTGCCTCATAATCCGATTGACTTTCTTCGCGTACAGCCCCATCATTCAAATAAGGTTTAGCACATCTGTCCCTATGCGATAAGCCGTGTGAGAAAATGACAATACTTGCTGTCTCAGAGGTTGTGAAGAATGCCACACAACACGGCCACAAGTGATCACGGCTCGCCCTTTACTCTGTGTTCTACGCAGACAAACAGCAGGGGTGCACGCAAGGTAAAGCCAGCGTCCTTCAATACTTTGAAGGACCCTAGTAAAGCTTGCCACGAACTCACCACTCTAAGCGCTAAAGAAATTAAACAGTCGTAATGAACATCATCGCTAATTGCCTTCAATGATAGCAAATGGAATAAAACGTTTCACTTACATCCATTCACAGAGACCATAGGATCCGCATAATTCTTTAGCGTCATTTTGATTCTCTTGCTGGAATAAGAATTTATCTTAAGTTGCATCCTACGGCGAATTCTTGACTTATCAACCTTATAGGCGAACCGTGATAAATGGGGATCGTCATCTTCATCTAGTAAGTGACCTTCTCCTGACAGCAACGAAGCAATTAAAGACAAAAAAGTAGAAGCCAGTTACGGGCTGTTTACTGTATTGTCTTGAATTTTAATTTTTTAGAAAATATTTATGAACATTACCAATTTCGATATTTATTCACTTAGCATATGTGTAAAATTTTTTCGACTCTTGGTTAATGCCCGTGAGTAGCTGTGTGCCAATGATTTTAGGTCATCATCAGCATCAATTTACTGCAGCGTTGAGCGAAGAACAACAGAGCAGGCAAGCAAGGCCAGCACAAGAGCAGCAGAATGAATGCCAAGCCGCCACCGCAGCCTCCCCCAAAAGCAGTAAGTCATTAGAAAACCGTCACAGCAGCTTCAGTTTTCCTTCGCTATTTTAAAGGGAAGTGTTTGTGATAATATCATGATCACAACAGCAAGCTATAGCCTTCTACTGTAGTAACTCAAACAGTGTTCCGAGAATGCACGTAGGGGACATGCTGGCAAATAAATCATGTTAGACGATGGCTGCTGTGCCGGCAGGAACAGCGTCTTCACCGCTGTGAGAGAGGTCTCCTGGCACGAGCTGAGTGCCGAGCACGTCTGCCGTCCCCTTCAGGCGACGCGCCTCAATGGTCTCCGAAAGAAATACTGAAATCCCTTAGCGTCTGCAGCTTTGAACTGTACCGTCCATTCCAGGCAGACCCCAGCGTCAGCCATGATGCAGTATGCACACAGTTGCACACTTTAGCCGGCGTTATGTTTGGCAGCAAAGTCAAAGGTACCCGCATGATCGCGCCTGTCCGGAACTTCTCCTCTTGTGTTCATCGCCAATTGGTACCGACGTTTTGCTGGTGGTTTATAAGAACAGGACAACCAGCCATGATAGGTACGGACGCCAGAAAAATAGGAACATCAGGAAACTGAAATCATTTTGCGAAGCAAGCTTCTTATGTGTTACGCGGTAAATCGATCACGCAGGACATAACAATTCTAATTGTTGCGGAGTCTTTGACGCCACGCACCATGCGATTGCCTACATTGGAGCACTACACTCATATGCGCAAGAAAATGTTACAGTTACGTTTCACTTCGCGAACGCGGATAACATGCAAGCGTGTGGGTGCTATTCCCTTTTTGTCCGTTGCGCATAGAATATCCGCGTTGTGGCAAGCCCCCTAGGGGGCTTCTCGGGAGACCCCTAAGCACGCCAAGCCCGCGCGTTCTGCCGGAATTGTTCAGCTCGTGCAGAACGATTGGCGCCGACTTTTAGAGCGCAGCTCTTTGGCGTCCGTTCCTGGGTTTCGCGTCGTCGTCGGCGTTGTCGTCGGCCTCGTAACCAGCTCCGCCCCCCTTTCATCCCCCCAGCGCTAGCAGCGACCGACTGATACCGCTGGATGCCGCTGACGCCGCTAGAGAGTCAAGATAACGTGACTGCATAGAACACCGTCGCCGCCATGCAGAAAGAGGAGGAAAGGGTCCCCCCCCCTGTTCTTGTGTGGCGGATAGGGTGCTCTTCAGTTGCCGACGCGCCGGTTATTTCACGTAGGCCCCGGCACGTCGACGAATACGTGACCACCTTCCCACGGCTAGACCTGGTTCTTAGCGCTGCGGAAGCGAGGGTATCATATTGTTTGTGTCGGCATCGGCGGCGTTGTCCCTGAAACCAACTCCGCAGCTGGGGTTGACTCACTATCGGCGTCAGCGGCATCAGTCAGTCGCTGCTATCTCTTCCCTCCTCCCTTTATCGTGTTGTCCGCTTGCTGCGCACGCTTCTGCCCCCATCGTTTGCCGCTGGGTGTACACGCCGCTCCCCTCTTCCTGCGAGTTTCCGGTTGTCAAAGCGCCGGCTCGAACTTAATTCCTTTCTTCGCTCCTCCTCCAATGCAACCCCTGTGCGGTGGCAATCAGAGAGCCAGATCGGTGGCGGCGGATCTGTATATGTGCACCGCCCGAGCCAAAATTGCCGCTGCCGTTCGCCCTGTGCGGTGGCAATCAGAGAGCCACATCGGTGGCGGCGGATCTGTATATGTGCACCGCCCGAGCCGAAATTGCCGCTGCCGTTCGCCACTGCGAAATTATCTGCCAGTTCTTTCTGAGCCATGAGCGAGACGACCGATGGAAGTTCTCCGTCTGCTGCTGCTGCTGCTGCTGCTGCTAAATGAGCTGCCAGAGCAGAGGCCCAGTGCCGTCGCCGTCAGAATCCAGAGTCAGAATCAGAATCGCTCGTAACGCGTCCCACGGCTGTGATAACCTCGCGAGGCACTTGTATAGATCTCGTCTTTGAGAATCAAGCATTGGTGTACCAAGTCGAACATATATCAGTCTATTTCTCCGACCACAAAGCTTCCTTCATGACTGTCAAGAACTGTTAGTGGAGTCTTTGTTGAAGGAATACGTGTGAAAAATAAAAAAAATTCTGTGATAGCGCATACATGTGTTGCTCGATTTATTTGCCTCAATCTATCGAAAAGGTGAAACAGCTTATTTGCTGCGCTCACATTTCGCATTAGGAAGTAACGTAATCGTCGGTAATTTTTTGGTCTCTCGATTCGTGCTCGGGCTGGCGCCGCTTCCGTCGATGCTCCGTCCTTTTATTTATTTTTATTTATTTATTCCACAATACTGCAGGCCAATGTGGCCCAAGCAGGAGTGGAATTACAATGAAATCGAAAAAGAACAGCACAGAAATAAATTCCAACAACATTTGCACGACCATATAATACATTTGTTTCACTGCGACGGTATTTATCATACATACACGTAAAAAGAACAGCACATCAATAATTTACAACAGTACCTGCACGTTTGGCTACGTTGATATTTAAGACAGGTGTAGTTCAAGGGCTTCGTCAAAATTTTCAGCCTGACAAACAAACTCAGGTAGACTGTTGCAGTCCGAAAGAGTTTGTGGGAAAAAGCTCTGCTTAAAAGCCTCTGCTCTGGCAAAAATTGGTTGTAGGGAGTGTTTGTGAGTGTTACGTGTTGGTCTTCTTGCGGTGGACTTTTGAATATGGGGGTACCGATATATTTATTTTTCCAGAAAAAAATATTATACAAGAGTTTTCGTCGACTGATTTTTATGCTCTCAGCTAGGGTGGGAATGTTATGTGTAATCATGAGCTTGGTTGGAGAATCCAGCCTTTTATATTTAATAAATATAAATCTGATTGCTTTCCTTTGCAGGCGTTCTAAACAGTGTATATCCTTTTTTGTGTGGGGATCCCATACAACGGATGCATACTCGAATTTAGGTCTGACAAGGGCATTGTATGCTTGAAGTTTAACATTCACCGTTGCCTTTTTAACCTTCCTTTTTAAAGAAACATAGTTTGCGAAAAGCTGTTGCGCAAATTGTAGAGATGTGCGCTCCCCATGTCATATCACTAGAAAGAGTAATCCCTAAATACTTATATTGAGTTACTGCTTGAATGTGAGAGCCATGGATAGTGTAAGTGAACACGCTAGGATTAGTTTTCCGCGTCAAATTTAATAACACTGTTTTGTTACCGTTTAATTCCATGTCCCATTCTGCGCACCAGCATTCAATGTGGCTGAGAGTTGGCTGTAATAGCTTATGATCTTCATGGCAGGTTATTTCTTTAAACACAATACAATCGTCCGCAAAAAGTTTAATAGACACTGAGTCAGGGATTACTTGCACTAAATCATTTACATATGTAAGAAATAATAATGGCCCCAAAACACTCCCTTGGGGAACACCGGATGTAACGCTGAGCATCCTAGATACACTAGATTTGATATCAACAAACTGCTTTCTATTAGTTAAATATGCTTCAACCCATTTGAAAAGATATAGCGGTAATCCTAGGTTATTTAAATTTCGAAGTAATTTACAGGGCGGAACCTTATCAAATGCTTTAGAAAAATCCAGCAGAAGTATATCAATTTGCCCAGAACGATCTTGACCTGCTAAAAAGTCGTGAATAGTAGTTACCAGTTGTGTCGTCGTGGACATTCCCTTCCGAAAGCCTTGTTGGTAAGGAGATAGGACGTTATTATCTGCTAAAAAGCACTGGATATTGTGAGCCACAATATGCTCTAGTAACTTGCAACAGACAGAAGTTAAAGAAATCGGCCTATAATTAGAAATTATTGACCTATCACCTTATTTGAATATGGGGATTACGCGTGCAATTTTGCAGTCCTCCTGAAGTTCGCAACTACGCAAGGATGCATTAAAGACCTTTGCCAACAAATCGCATATCTGTATAGAATAGCGCTGTAAAAATGTATTTGGGATTTGATCTGGTACTATACTCTTTCTGGTGCTCAAGTTCCTTTACATAATTAAGACACCTTCCCTTGTGACGATAGGAATGTTCATATCATCAAGCATAGCGGGTTGGGGTACGTAAGCACTTGACGGAGGAAAAACGCTCTGAAAATATTTATTAAAAGCCTGCGATATTATAAAGCCGTCAGTTTCGAATTTCGCGTTCAGTTTAATTTTATTTACCGTTTCTTTGCCTTGACCCAGAAATCTCCAAAATTTAGCAGGATCATCTCCAATGAATGCAGGGAGAGTGACTTGATAGTAATATGTCCGCGTTTCATTTACTTTAGTTGCCAAATTTCTTTTCAGTTCATTAAAGTTCTCAGGTGTTACGTCTCTACGCTTTCTAAGTCGCTTGAGTCTACGTTTAATATGGATAATCTCCCTAGAGATCAATGGGTTTTTACGGTTCTTACGTACCTTCCGGAATGGGACATATTGTTCAATTGAGAATAAGACTGCCTCTTTAAATTGTGCCCACAAGGCATTAACATCATCATGTGTAGTGTGGTTTTGTGCAGTGTCTAAGTAATCTCTGATAGGTGTATCATCAGCGCGGTCAAAGTCATTAATGCAGACTGAATGAGTACTCGAATGCCCTGCGGACCTTCGATAAGACCAAGAAAAAAAACAATAAGCTGTGATCCGACATACCAGGTTCAGCACTAATCAAAAACATATCACTTACAAAGAATAAGTCCAAGACAGCACTGTTGCGCGTAGGTTCACAGACAATTTGATCAAGGTTCAGAGCTAACATTGTGTCTAAAATAAGATCACTCGATTTAGATTGCCCGTAAACTAATTTATCCCATTTAATCGCTGGAAGGTTGAAGTCACCTTTAATAATCACATGTCGTAGGTGGTTTAGAAGAAGATGATCGTAAAGTTGTTCGAGAAATGATTCCGCCATTTCAGGGGCGTTATAAACAACACAAAGCATAAATGTAACAGCATTAACAGTGACGTTGAGAAACAGGCTTTCGTGATCATTAATCTGGTTTGTCAGACATACATCAATACCGAGTTTAGAAATAACAGCAACTCCTCCGCCACGTGTGCCTCGATCACGCCTGTGTATCTGATAGCCGGGCGGAATAACTTCATCATCGTGGACGCCATCATGTAACCACGTCTCAGTGATAGCAACCACATGAGGGTCGTAAGTCAAAAGCAATATTTCTAGTTTTTCCACTTTGTTCACAATGCTTCTGGCGTTAAAAGAGAGCACACGAAGATTCTTAAGAGTAGACTGTGAAAGCTACGCTCTTGGTGTAGGACCCTTCCCGGATCGGACAACAACACGTGTGTTCGAAACGTCATCCCATGCGTAGAATTGGGAATCGATGCGAAGTTTATCGTTTACTAGTGCGACCTTCTTTCCTTGTTCTTTATCAGCTTGAGCACTTTGCCACAACAGTTTTCGTTTTCTTAATGTTTCGACAGAGAAGTCATTTTGCACGGAAATCTGCGTTCCCTTAAGTTTTTTGCAGTTGCGTAGCACTTCTTGTTTTTCCATATAATTTTGAAAAAACAGGATTACAGGTCGCTTTCCAGGTTGTTTTCCCAGGCGATGTATCCTAGCAATAGACAAACACCTTACACCAAGCCTGTTCTCGAACACCTCCTCGATTACTTTCTGTCGCAGATCAGCCTCAGTTTCGTTTGCTCGGTCATCTATACCGAAAACCACAACATTAGATCTCCGACTCCGATCTTCCAGCTCTACAAGTTTTGCCTGTTGCAATACGAGTGTTTGTTGAAGTTTTTCAACAGAATTGCTAAGGGTTTCACAATTCTCTACTTTTTGGGATATTTCACTGACATTTGCTTCAAGGCGGGCCATTCGGGTCGAGAATGCATTGACGCTTTTTTCGGCGTCTTCCAACCGCTTTTTAAGCTCTGCCAGAGCATCTCTAATAGCCTTTTGGCCTTGTATCAGCGTCTGGAGCATATCAGCATTGGAAGGACCCGGATTCAATTCTACATAGCCACAAAGTAACAATTTGCACACATGATAACACTCGTAGGCTAATGCAATCAAAGTACGTGGACACGGCACAACAACAACACCTCTTTCATCGCTGCGGTATGAGTGAACACAACTGACCTGGAACAATAATACGGGACGCATGGTTAACGCTCCGCTTCCTGCGTTTTCGCCGCGTCCACTGAAGAATCCATGTTGGAGCTGGTCTTTTATACGTTCTGGACTGGCCGATGTGACGCATGCGCTGCCGGTATATTGTAGGAAACCTGACGTCCAACTGATTGCCAGATAGGCGAAGTTTCCGCTTGCTCACGAGCACGCGCAGCGCAGGTATGATTCTGCGATGTCCAAGAAGCAGTGGCGATCGGCAGCAAAGCCACCTGGAACAATAATACGGGACGCATGGTTAACGCTCCTCTTCCTGCGTTTTCGCCGAGCCCACTCAGCGGTCAGCCTCTTGATCACAAGATGAACCCGGTAAGTCCATTGCGCACATCGAACCCGTAGCAACAGCCAGATGAAGGCAACCCAGTGCGCCTCCGCCTACCCACTTCCACCGCAATGCTTCGCCCTCAACGCTGTCTCCTTCCTCGCTTCTCACAACGCCGCCTAGTCTTTTGATCAAGCTAAAAAGCGTTCGGAGAGAGCAGGTGTGCATCGCGTGGGTTCTCCCTGACGGGCTTACTTCCTCATCGTCAGCGACATTGCGTCGAAGTTGCCGTTGCTCCCGCGCACCGACCTGAATATCATCATGCGTACGAAAAAGGGTCCAGCCATTGGAAACCTCACGACGCACCAAATATCTCGTGCTGTTGTGGTGGCGGGCACCTATAAATATTTTTATTCCAATAGAAATTATATGAGCACTCCAGGTGCATTTCTGCTGTCGGCGTCGCCGTGAGGTTACGTATGAGTGAAAGTGTGCGAGGGTGAGCCCGCGAACCCAGTTTAATCTCGCGTGCGCGAGCGGGGAATGCGGCGCGAATGCGTGCCCTCTCCTGTGGCGCTCGAAGCAGGGAGCTCGTGTCGCAGACAAGCCGGTGTCGTCGGCGTCGGTGTCGGCGTTGGCCATGAGCGAAAAATCTTGGAAGGCAATTCATAAATAAAAACAACTTGCAAGATGGGATGGGTGGGAATCGAACGAGGGTCTCCGGAGTGTGAGACAGAGACGTTATCACTCATCCACGAGTTCGATGGTTCAAAGCGGGACAAAAACACCTCTAGTGAATGCGGTGTTGCCTGAGAAGCGCGCCGTAGAAAGTTATACTGCGGTGTATATTGGTAATTATGAGCATGTAAATTACAGAAGTCGCAGTTAGTCGAGTTGCGAAGTACGTTTCGGCTACATTTCTTCTTTGCTTGGCACACACGCAGAGCCATCTTGTTGCAAACACAGAACAACCCCCCCCCCCCTCGCAATGTGCGGCGTTGCCCCGACAGGTGGCGCGCCACTCGCCCACATCTCCCCTTCGTCTCGTCAAGAGCATGCCGAGCGAATGAGTGGGCGGTGCGAACGAGGTGCGATAACACTATCACGTTCCACTCTTGCAGGCGAAGCTTAAGCGTCCTCCAATGTTTTTCTCCGGCGGCTGATACGGTGCTTCGATGTCCTCCTCGCCCATCGCTCCGTACAGAGTGGAGACAGCCGCGGCCTCTACTACGACGTTGGCTAGGCGAATCGTGGACGCCGTAGTAGACGCCTTTGGCGGGCGCTGTAGGAACGCGTTGCGGGCACTCGTGTGTCTTGAAAGCGGTCTGCGACATGGCTAAGTGCGCGCCCGCGCGGGCCTCATCTTCAAAGCGATCTGTGATGTTCGCAGTGCACACGTAGAGCTGGTAGCTTCGTATGCGCTGTGCATTCGATTTTTCGTACGCGTTGATGCGACAGATGCACGGAGGTCAATTGGCTCGCGGCTTCTGCCGCGATTCCTAACTGCACCGTTTTCACAGACAGCTCCAGCTGTCATCGAGTGATGTGTGTTCATATTTTAACACACATCCGAGTGAAAATTCGAGTGAGGGAGTATGATTTTCGTGCCGGAGCGTACCCACATCCGCAGCAGGTCTCCAAGGTGAACAGCCTCTAGTCGATTACCTGTTCGCGCATGACACCATTATGACTGTTAGCTAAAACTCGTTGATGGGCTAGTTGGTTTGAATGCATGATAGAATGTGTAAGCGCGGCTATTGCAATAAAGCACTATCCAGATGCAATGGATAGTGGCTAGTGGCCAGAAACGTGGCTGCATCCGGATGTGACTGATGTCGAATTAACGCCCCTCGGATATTCCATAATAAGAAAGGATTGGCGCACTAGAGGGGGTGGGGTAGCTATACTTGTGAAAAGCAACATCCATTTTACGGTACTTAAATGATCCAGGCAATCTCGAAACAGTCTGGATTAAAAGTACATTGAATAACCGTAATTTGCTAATCGCTGGTGCGTACGGCCCTCCTAACTCCCCTGTAGAAGCACTAGAAAACTTGGAAAACTTTATGAACTTGCACGTACATCCATATGACAATGTGTGCCGTGCGGGCGATTTTAATTTGGCTGGAATCGATTGGGCGTCGAATTCTTCAGGAGCAACCGAAGTACGGAGTTGTGATCAGTTATTAAATATTGCATTTAATCATAGCCTAACTCGAATTGTGTCCGGCTTCACAAGATTGGGCGCGGAACCTTCAACGCTTTTAGATCTTGTTTTCGTTTCAAATCGCCTATGTTCGTTTATTACGAGCTGTGACATAGAGGACGGTATATCGGACCATAAAATGGTAGTGACGTCCTTAAATTTGTCTGTGCGCAAACTCGTCCATGTATCAAAAATACTGGTTTTGAATTTAACAGTAGCCGATGATGTATCAATTTTAGATTACCTCGAAATCCCGTTATATAAGTTCCTAGGCCTTGTTCTCTCTGGCGCAGGCGTGGACGACCTATGGACTACTTCTCAAACACGATCGAGCACTGTGTGGAAAGCTTTGTCCCAAAACGTTTAGAAACAACTAAACGAAAAACTCCCTGGATAACCAGAGAGATAATTCACGCAAAAAGAATGCTAAAACAAAAGCGAAAGGCGTCTTCAAAGAATTGCCGTCCAATCGACAAAGAATCTAAAAATAGGTTCTATAACGTCGCATTACAATCTTTCATGAAAAACGCCCCGGAAAATTTTGGCGATATATGAAACCCCCAGCTGCGACTCCTTCGCATGAAACTGGAGATAGCGCTCTAAAAAAGGCACAGGAATTCAATTCTTTCATCTCGTCAGTCTTCACACGCGATAATGGTTTCCTGCCCGATTTTACAGAGGAATCTGGAAGGCCGCCTTTTCTAGATATAAAAATTGACGAACAGGGCGTACTTTACCTCTTACTCAAAATGAATACTAAAAAAAATTACGGGGCCTCACGGAATTCCTATTGAATTTTTACAAAGGTACGCAGAGTGGGTTTATAATTTTGTAACTAATTTTTCAGGCATCGATGGACCAGCGTTCCTTTCCCAGTGCATGGAAGCGTGCTAATGTTACCCCAATTCATAAAAGTGGCAGCAAATGGGACGTTAAAAATTATGGGCCGACCTCCCTCACTAGAATTTCTTGGAAACTACTTGAATATATAATACCTAAGTAACTATTGGTCTACCTGGACAACTACCATATCCTAAACAAATGCCCACACGGGTTGCGTCTGGGACTCGCTACAGTGGCCCAACCAAGAGAAATTGTTTATGATCTCGCATATACAATTAATAACCGATGCCAAACAGAGATAATATTCTTGGACCTGGCCAAGGCTGTCGATAAGGCGTCGCACCCAAAGTTGCTATTAAAAATTAAAACTATATTAAAAAACCTTCGCTTATCTGAATGGTTTTAGTCCTACCTAAGCCATAGAGACCAATTTGTCGCATGTGAGGGATAACGGTCTTCGTTTTCGCCTGTAGAGTCTGGAGTACCGCACGGAGGTGTATTGGGCCCCCTGTTATTTTTTATTATTTATCAATGACATGCCGGAAGACATTACAGTCCCCATCAGACTCTTCGCAGATGATTGCATGCTTTATGGCCATATCGAATCGCCTGCCGATCAGACCGATTTAAATTCAAATTTGCAAAAGGTAAAAATTGGCATGTGACACCTGGCAAATGGTTTTGAGCTCTGAAAAAACTGTTTACATGTCTATCACTAGAAAACAAACTATTATTGATTACGCTTATTCCATTGAAGGCGTCACGTTAAAAAGAGTATCAACATTTAAATACTTCGGTTCAAAGCTTACCTCAGATTTGCGTTAGAATGAACACGTTGCTTACGTATCTACTAAGGCGCAGAAAGCCTTATGGTCGCTTAGAAGAAATGTGCATGATGCTACTCCTGAAGTAAAATGCCTGGCATATAAAGCTTTGATTCGACCGGTTATGGAGCATGCGAAAATTGTGTGGGGCCCATACACTTCGTCTAATCAGTCTAAGCTGGATAACATTCAGCGGCTTGCTGCAAGATTTTTAACAAATATCGTCGTTCTCACTCTCCTACCCAGTTATGTGAACTTGCTGAACTACCCTCTCTGACGTAGTCGTTCTGCGGAAGCCCGCAAGGTGGAGAGAAGTAATGAATAAAGGGAAAATCAGACATCCACCCGCTCGTAGCAACTGCTACAAAGGAAACCTTTGTAGCAATCGCTACGAACGGGTGGATGTCTGACTTTCCCGTTATTCATTACCCTCTCTGCAGTATACAACTGAATATGACCGTTTGAAGTTTCTTCTTCTTGTTATTAATTTTCAGTTTTCTGCTAGTAGCTATTTTCGTCATCGCCACAGCATGTATATCTCTCCTTCTATTACTCGCAATGATTGTTTTAACTATAGCTTCTTACCGAGAGCAATAAAACAATGGAATCTATTATCAGGCTCAATAGTAGGGACGTCATCTATACGCGATTTTCTTGAAAATGTCAATGCACACGTGTACGCATACCATAACTCGGCGAAACGTTAATACTGTAAACACCTCGGCATTCTATTACATGCTGTATTTGCCATGATATTACTATCAGTGCATTCCCCAAAATGTAATTTTATTTCCTTTATCGTCTATATATATCGTTGCTAGTATTGTCACCTACCAATCCTGTAATAGCCCGAAGTTGGGCTGACAGTATCAATAAATGAAAATGAAAAGAAATGAGCCAGGACGTAGAAAGAAGCAGACACACAGACAGTGCTGTCTCCGTTTGTCTGTTCTTTCTGTTGTTGAGTCACGCTTACACATTCCATCATTGTTTTTTTTTAGTTAGTAAGCGAATTTTTACGAGTTCATACGGCTGATAAAACTACTATCCTTACCTTGAACAGCAATCTCCTAATTTGCAATCGCAATCAGTGCTTCGCCTTTTCGACAAACTGCAACTTTTATGGCCAGCACACCGCATGTTGACACAGCAGAAATTCTTCGCCGGATCACCACCCTCACGCTTGGAAGGAAGACCCACGAGTTCAACAGTTACGAGGCGATCCCTCGAAGACATGCCGTATGGAGTCATCCATGGGATAGAGCCCGGTACCACTATGAAGGAACTAACTACCAACTTACGTGTGCGCACGCAGGAGGTGACAGTGCTCAGTGCGCCGATGTGTAATTCTACTACATCCGCTGTGATCACCTTCGAGCACCATTTTATTCCCAGTTATGTACTGCGTTACGGGGGATGTAGCCTGCCACCCACACAAGCCGACGCGCCAAGCCTGCCAGGTCTGCTTACAGCCGAGGCACCGATCAGACGTGTGTCCTAAGCCGAACGCTCGAGTGTGTCGGCAGTGCGGTACGCTCGACCCAGTGGACGGTCACCCCTGTGCTTCCAAATGCAAAGTGTGTGGCGATGGTGACCTGACAGGTGCCAATGAGTGCCCACAGTGACTGAACGCGTTGTTGCCACAGATACCCTCCCTCCTCGCAGCTACCACCCCAGCCCAGGAGCGCAACCCCCACTGCAACCCACCCAATCCCAAACGCTGGTGGCTCATCAAGGAGGGGGATGACTGCGCGCAGCCACTCTCGAGAGCAGTCACAGTTTTCCCTCCCCAGCCCCTGCAGGAAGTGACCAGCAGCAATAACAGCAGAGCCAGGACCACAAGGCCAAGGGGCAGCATCAACAACCCACCCGCCAACAATCCCAGCAGGCATCTAGCAAGTTTACTGAGAGGCACAATTCCACCCCTTCAGCCGGCACCGGTAACAAAGTGAGCTGGTCAGCAGTAAGGGCGACACCCATCACTGAGACATCCTTGTACTAACACCTTGTCACGGAAAATGTAAACCTTATACAGGACCTGGCGGCCGTCAAGGCGCGACAGGTTAAGGACAGCTCTCAACTCCACGTACTAATGGCACTTCGCAGATCTCCACCCGACTCCACCGAACACCATTCCCAAACCACCCCCAATAGACAAGCAATCACTAAGATTCCGCCTTCGATTCCCACCCCGGCGGACTCCGCGGTCACACGTGAAGGGATAACAACTCTCCCAACAATTAAATACCCTCTTCACAGACCACCTCACACAGTTGGGAATCCGCGTCCGCTCCCTTGAGACACGGCTCGAGGCCCGAATTGCCGAAACAGGTGGCAATACACGAAGGAAGAGGACCACGCTCAGTTGCCGCACCACGGCAGATCAAGCCCCTCTCAGACTAAGCGTGGAATCCCTTGCCCCCAAACTATATTCCACACAGACGTCGACACCCGCTGACCTCACTCACACATCGGCCTCGGAAAGTTATACCTTGAACCCCTCCCCCCACTTTACGATATTTTTATCAGACTGTGTTTTGAGACTTCTCGCGAGTCAACTCAGCTGCGGCATACTCAGCGATAAGTTTTATCACAGTTTTTATGACCGGGATCGGCCAATCGTGAGCTCTTGGGCAGGCGCCATCTTTTTTGTTTACACACACACAAACTGCCCGAACCTAGCGTAAAACAGCCCCGTTGTAATAAATTACTCCGTCTCGTGAGCTCGAACTGTGACTTTCAAATACATGTTGCGCATAATCTATGTACACGATTCACATGTACCGGCAAATAGGGCATCACTTACCTACCCTTAATACCACATAGGTAATAAGAACACAGTGCTACGCACAAAGGCTCTGTTCATACGTGGGACAGTTTTTCCGCAATTTTACTTAGTAGTTTCGCAGTTCTTCCGTACTTTGTGCACTTTTGTCGTGAGAGTCTCACTTCATATTCCATGTTGCTTATTCTGTAGGTTGGCAGTATCAGAACACACAGCCATGTAGCGGGCAATTCCAGACGTGCGCGTCATATCTAGAAGAGTTGTTGGTTTTGAGTCCCATACACTTAGCCATTCATCCATGCACCTTTAACTCACTCTGGCACCAGACACTTTGCAGAAATCTATGACATGCTGCACTCTTCAGCGGAATTCTTTAGGAGCACATAAGGGCGTAAGTTTGCCGGCGTAGGCGAACCTTCAGTTTCGCAACTGAGAGGCGAACCTGAGTAGGCAAACTCAGTAGGCGAACTCAGTAGGCGAACGCAGCCTGAGTAGGCGAACCTGAGTAGGCGAACCTGAGTAGGCAACTGAGTAGGCGAACCTTCAGTTTCGCAACTGAGAGGTACCTGCGAAACAGAAGGCAGTCGTGGCACTGTCTTCGAGAATTGTTCGGCACAAGGGTTACAAATACAGAGAAAGAAGAACTGGTGACATGGAATATCCTTGCCTAACAGACCTGTTGAGCTATATTATCGTGTTTTTTTGCCGGTTGATTATCAATTGCATCGGCACTTGTCTGTTGCTGATACTAATATATTTGGGAAGTAGATCTCCAATGTGCAAACCCTAAGCAAGCGGAAGAGCAAGTCATTTGCTACTTTGTCGAATGCCTTGTTTAGATCAACTTAAAAAGCCGCTATTCTGGGGCGCTATAACGTAAAACTATTCCAAACTTATCTATTCCAATTCTGGAATCACTTAAAAACGTTTGTGGACGACTCCGACTTCGCCTGGCTGTCACGGGACGTCGTATAATAAAAATTTTTGGGTGGCTGCGTAACGTTTTCGAGCACTTTTGACACGTTTGCAACCTCGTTCTGCCAACTCTTCTTTGCTGAAGATCCATTTTAGCGTTATTCTTAAGCTTCCGTTGCATGCCGCCTCAATTTTTGACCAGCCACCACGAGTTAAATAAGGGAAAGGGGACCAGTCGCAGACGCTGGCAAAACCCTCTTCGCCCGGTTATCGATTCTCAGTGCAGTGACTCGGACCCATTGAATCCCTCTACACTTGAGCGTGCTCCTCGTCTCTTGTCAGCCAGTTAGATAAGACGAGCCGCTCAGTGTAGGCAATGTTATTTGTTTTTGAAGCAAACAAAAGTTGCCTTCTATGAACGAGGATAGCGCTTGATTGGTCTGTTCAGACAACCGTGCGGGTGACCGCCCGATGCTTGCGTCGGCGGTTACGCAAATTTGATGTCAGGAGATTCGAATAAAAAATTTTGGAGCAGTTTTACTTTATAGGGCCGCTGGTACCATCACGAGAGTTGGCTTCGCGCAGTATCCGCATGTCATGCAGATTAACGCTGATGCGACGTCTTTGATGCCGTATGATTGATAGTTCCCGATGACTGTTCGGAGCGCGAGGTCAAGCCATCTAGCTATAACATGAGCAAGTATTTCGTAATCGGTCGTTAAAAGACAAATGTGGCGGAAGTCGCTCACTGTCAACACTTGCCCTCGTTTATTCTTTAGCAGTAAAACAGTAGGATTTTGTCGCATAGATGGCGGCAGCAATCTTCGCTTCGAAATGCCATCGTTCACGTCGCGTAATACTGGGACTAATTTCAGTGAAAACTGTATTGTAAAAAGCAGTGCTGAGCTGACCAGCTCTTGGCGATTTCCTGGGGTTTCGCTTATGTATGGCTCATTCTATTTCGCGCTCTGATATGCATTCATTCTTTTGCTGTTTTGTCTCGCCGTCTATGCATATAATGTGGAGGCTTATTTTTGCAAGAGTTCATGGTTGCATTGGCTGCTTCCATATTCGTAGAGGTCCTTGTATGCTTGAGTAAGAGCAGCTTCAATGTCGTTCTGTAATGTGAGAATTCTGTTTCCGCTTTGTAGTGCTTCTATTCTGTTCTCGCTGCCCCGCTGTCTTTATTTTGTCTGGAAGATCGTGAGTGGCTCCTCATCCCTCTGCTGTGATTCCGTCCACGACCGGATCATAGCGCTCTTGCACTTCCTCTACAGGATTGACAGCAGCGGCCCTTTGCACTCTTTGATACTGTTACAGAAGGATAAAAGAAGAGAGAAAGAAGAAGATCGCCGGACGCTGGCTGCTGCACGTGGTTTTCAAGTTTCTAACTCCCTATCCTGCTACTTATTCTCTATCTCTTAAAGTGTACCACATGACTGTAATAAATGTGAAATCGGAATCCGGTTGCCTCTTTAGATAATTGCTTAATCATCCCCGCCAATCTTTCTTCAACTGATACGCGAATCTGCTGCGCTCCGCAGGCAGCGTCTAACAGGAACTCACAAAAGGACGGCCGCACCGATTGCCGGCGCAATGAGACATCATTATTGGTGGTGTGCCTTGCTGGAGTGATACTGGGAGCACTGGTATCTGGATTGGTGATGGCCCTGCTTAGCACCGCGGAGTCGTCCATGTCCACACGGACAAACGACGTAAGTCAATTTTTCATGAGGTTAATGGTGCCAGGTGATCGGTTTAATGTATCGCGTGTCGTATTAGGGGTTAGCGTGTTATCTGCGAATGTTCAAACCTTCAATCTATTGGTGCTTGGTGGGTATACGTTGGCAAGTGCCAAGTAACAGGATGTGGTACGCATATTTAACTTGTGGTCCTATGTAGCGACCTGTGGCACAGACCGGTTTTCTTTTTTTGTTTTGCTGGTGCGTTGGAGAGTAGAATATCAGGGGACTAGGTCTCATATCCCTTCAGAAATACGCTCGTGATTTGTGTAGAGGCTGCCCGTAACATGAGCGCATTCATTGCATTTAACAGTTGCGCTGGAGCGTCTGTTATTTGGAACCTGCTGGTAGTTTGCTACCTCGCAGACCGCAAAGGGCAACTGTAGCGTGATGTGAATTTCAACGTACACATCAGTTGCCACAACAACAGCGGTGTCATGAACATTCGAGGGGCCTACTTCTAACTGGCGACTATATTCTGAGTCCAAAACAGCATCAGTGAAGCCGTTTCCCGCCATTACATTCGCCACATCAGAAGGGGCACTGGTCAGCGTCTTCCTTGGAGATCAGCGGCGTTTCCGCAGACGACTGTAGTGGAATACAAGGGCAGAAGGCTCCCTGAAGCGGTGAGCCTGGATTTGTGTCAGCAAGTGGAAGTTCTCATATTCTGCGAGCGCCGCATTTAGTAGGACGTGCCTCGTTTAGCTAAACAACCTTGAGAACAGCACGTGCGCCATTTGCCGGTCACCGTACCAACTTGGCCACAGAAGCGGTGTCCAACTGAATTGGCTAAGCATCCCACCATAGCAGGCCTATGAGGAGAGAAGCATCCCGTAGCTTGGCAGATGGTATCATGCCGACGTTGTTCGAAGGTACAGCCACACCAAAGGCCAGCTACTTCGGTCTTCGCGTCGTGGTCACCTCGCCGTGCACACTATCGATGCAATCACACACCTTGTATAGTACCGCTGACACCAATTTGTTTCGAGGCGATCACACCAAAGAGAAACGCACTAAATTTGGCACGGAATTTTAGTCTAAAGCTGCCCTTCCCGCATTTACACCCTCCTTCTCTTACTAAGCTTTTCATTTTGGTCGGCGTAGTATTTAGCCCTCGATATTATAAGGGCATTTGAGGTATAAGGTAAGGGAATACATCTACTGGAGCAGATAGCGACCGCGGATCCGGATCATGAGACTAAATAATCACAATAAGAATGGGCTGGTGGACGTTTGACAGGTATTCTCACACCATGAACAGCAGTTTGCCATGATTTCTCAAGCGAAGAGTGTATAACAGCTGTGTCTTACTAGTACTCAACTACGGGGCAGAAACCTGGAGGCTTACGAAAAGGGTTCTACTTAAATTGAAGATGATACTACGAGCTATAGAAAGAAGAATGAAGGGCGTAACGTTAAGCGGATAAGAAGAGAGCAGATTGAGTGAGGGAACAAACGTGAGTTAACGACATCTTAGTTGAAATCAAGAAAAAGAAATGGGCATGAGCAGGGCATGTAATGAAGAGGGAAGGTAACCGATGGTCATTAAGGGTTACGGACTGGATTCCAACGGAAGGGAAGCGTAGCAGGGGGGTGGCAGAAAGTTAGGTTGGCAGATGAGGTTAAGACGTTTGCAGGGACAACATAGCCACAATTAGCACATGACCGGGGTAGTTGGCAAAATATGGGAGATGCCTTTTCCCTGCAGTGGGCGTAGCCAAGCTGATGATGAAGATGATCATTATTATACGGCAGGTTACAAGTTGTTTCGAACGAAGAGACAATTATGCACGAAGTAAAGGTATAGCATTGAAGAGAAATAAAAAAATAGAAATAATGCGAGAGGATGCAACATGGCTTGTAGCTGGAGAAATGAAGGAATACCGAAGGCTGTCTGAACCTCTCTTTTGGATTTTTGGAGCAACTGGTAGTATTCCAAAAAACGAAGGAGCTGGAAAACTTAGACCGAAAGAAGGCAAGTAGACTCGAAGAGATGCTTCACCATTTGGCGTTAGTGAAGGGAATGCATAACACTACAACAGTGATCAGCCAAAATATCGCCTCGCCAAAGCATTTGCAAGGGCAACAGGACCATGCATACCAACGAAGAGACGTCTGACAAATGCAAGAATCCACAGGCCCTCCACGGCGCCGTAGCACAATCGGTAGTTAACGCACGTGTAATGCGCAGGCCTCCAATGTATAAATCTTCAGTTCTGTAACTTCCAGATTCTTGTTAACAGTAAACAAAAGTTATTCCAGTTAAACTACCTCTCGTAAATTTAGAGCACATGTAGAACAAGAAGCACTTGCTGACGCATTTTTACTTCAACCATTACATTGAAAAAAAATTACGCTTGAAGTGGTGCGTAATTAGTTTCTCTATAATTTATGCGCCATCTTCAGAAACACTAACAAATTCTTCGGCAAACAATTATGCATGATATGCAATATAGCGATGACGAGTACACATAATATGAAAAGAGGGGCAGCTGCTGATAAGACTAATAAATATTGGGCTCCTCGGTTTGCTTTCTTGACGTTCATTACACAGCAAGACTCTGATCCGGCAGCTTTGATGTCTTCAGGTAGGATATGTGGATTTTTTTACCAGTTGCTTTCACTGAACAAGTTCACGTAGATGTGACGCCAGCGGCAGAAACCATGTTCCCCATCCGCCGCGAACGTCGTCAGTGGTGGGCTCGCCAACACTTCCACCGTTAGTTGTAGCGTAGGTAAACATAAATACCTCAGAAATTGAATTGGAAAATGAAGTTTCGTTAGCTCAATTGACAAATGCATCGCACGCGTATTGCGAGGACGTGATTTTCTAACCCACCTACAGCCATCTGCATTTTCATCCACCTTTCATTTCCGTTCATTTATTATTTTTTCAATTCCATGAAAAACTAGATGTCATTTCCGCTACGCTGTCGTCCTTGGTATCATGCTATGTTACCCTCTATTGATACGATTAATAAAAATGGGGACTGTCTCTCTTTTTCTATGTATATATAGGCCGGGCATGTGTGCTTTTAATAAGGCTGTGCCACAGCCAAAACTTTAGCATCTCAATTGGGGTTTTTTTTCTTCCTTTCTTTATTTCCACATACATTTTCTGTAGAGTGCAGGCAATCCTTTCGTATGCACTACCAATGACTGCAAGGCCCTGACACAGTGGCTGAGAGTGAAACTAGACCAGAAAGTCGACCCTTGCGACGACTTCTACAAGTTCGTGTGCGATGATTACTCGGACGAGGCTGCTCTAAATAAAGTAAGTCATAAAGCTCGCAAAGTCGCTGGTAGCCGATACTGGTACACAGCTGAAATGTGACGCGAAACATTGCGGAAAAAGAAAAATACGCGAAAGATGAGAGAAGAAAGTTCGTGCTCCCAAAAAGTAAAGGTTTACTGAGATCTTCTGAATTGCAATGCGCGGTTCCCTGGTGCATCTAACAATATCCACGCCTTAAGGGGCTGAGCGTCGCCATTACACATGTACGTTTCTTTTACTTTTACATTTCCTTAAAATGGGACATTCAATGACTCCAGCGACGGGGAAACGCTGAAATTGGGGCATTTCAAATTTGACTGTGGCATCAGTTTCCACGCCAACTTCAGTGTAATGCACCAACGAATTTGGGCAGCGAGTCCGACGCAAGCACATGCGAGCTATACTGTCTGCATTGACATGTTCGCTATGAAGATAATAACTTGTGTGTTGATACAATACATGAAATGACGATGTCAAAAATTAATACATGTCTTATGCTTTTTTAAAGCTACGAAATGCATGCACATTTTTGCAATGAAAATAATTTCGTTCGTCACTACACAAAGTATGCTCTTTACATGGGGCCCTATAACGTAAAATTATTTCAATCTCTATTTATTCCAATCTCCTGACGTCCAATTTGTGTACCCACCAACGCAAGAATCGGGCGCTATGCCGGTATCTCGCAGCGTTGTTTCAAAAACCCAATCAAATACGGTACTCGTTTATAGAATGACATTTATTTTGCTTTCAAAGTGAATAGCATTGTCTACATTGAGCAGTTTTTCTTAATGACCGGCTGACACAAGGCTAGGAGCATGCTCAAGTGGGGAGGGTTCGATGGGGTCGAGCCGAGAAAGGTGATGCGAGCGTCTGCGATTCGTCCGTTTTCTGTTGCTTAGGTTCCGGTGGCTGTTCGAAAATTGCGACGGTGTGTAACGGAAGGTTAAGAATGCCACTAAAACGCATCCTCAGCAAGGAAGGTTTTGCAGAGTGATAGCGTGTACGTCCCAAAATGGCTCTGTTTATTAACGCGAACTGCTTATTATATGCTAATGAACCATGTTCACCGGCAGGTGCGAGTAGCGAGTGCCTGAGCGATCGGCGGGCACGCATCTTCTATTCCTTTTAGAACGGCGCATTGGCCCGCTATTCAGAAAAAAAAAATCAGTTTGGTTCGACTTGTTACTGTGCCTCTAAGGCGTACACATGACTTTGACGCGGTGAGTTTTCGCGGCTTTATGACGTCACGTGACAGACAGGCGAAGTAAGCGCAGCCCAAATACGCTTGCCCGATAGCAGACGGCCTATGTGAGAAAATGCGTCGAATCAAACATAATTATATTTCTTCGTTTGGTGTAATCATGGATAATCAGTGTGCACATATCACATCCAATGCGGCGCTTCCGGCGTTTTCGTGACGTCGCGTGACAGACAGGTGAAGTGAGGGTGGTCCGAAATTTTTTTAGCAATCGTGGAGTTCTTATTATAGAATTGGAATAGACAAGTTCGGAATAGCTTTGCGCTATAGGGCCCGTGGTGTACACATTACATATAATGCGAAAACAAGCATTTGCTTGTGGAACGTATCTAAATATTATTCTCTCTATTTTCTGACAAATATCTGATCGCTAATTTTAAAGCTTACTGTACGTGAGGAAGCATGTTTGGAAGTGAGTGCCTTAGCTAGATGGCGCCACAACATGAAGCAAAAATGCCCTCGGAAGGCCACAATGGGCAGAAAATGGCCCGTATCGTGGCATGGAAGCCGCTTTTTGAATGGAAGCTTCAAGAGCCCTCACAGGGCAAGTGAAATGCGAAAGGGCGTGTCTTTTTCTGTCGCATTAACTCTAACAACTAGGGAGAGCACAGCAGGAGTAAAGTGGCCGATTTGCTCTTCATAGCATTGCTTTACTCTCTCAAATGTCGAGTGGAGTGAAATGTAATGTTCACTCCACCTGCAAGGAGAGTGGGAAATGTGCTTTCCGCTTTGCCCTTTTGAGAGAGAGTACAATGCCGGCTCTACTCTTGCCGCAATGCAAAACAAAGCGCAGCTTAACTTCCTGCTTCAACTGTAGGAGGCTGGCCCCGAACATGGCAATGTATATCTCACGCAAGCTCAGTGAAGAGCACATCGATTTGCTTCTAAGATATCAGGCAGCCACATTGCAAAAGAAAGCGGAGTCAGCGCTCTACTTTTTCACTCGGAGTTGAACCACCGTACGCGCGCACAACATCGCGGAACAACACACCATCGCAGATAGGTGATCCGTCCAGCAAGCAGAAATGAAGACGATCCAAGGGCGGCCGCGTGTCAGCCATCTCGCGTCGACGCGAGAACAGGACAGTCGTTCGTCATTCGTTGTATATGACAACAAATCTTCCACGGTAAGTGACCTTTAACATACGTGCGAATTCTACGTATATCACATGCTATCGGCAGGAAGTCGTCGAGACGTTTACCCCGACGTGATTGACAACGGACTAGACAAGCGCCCTGTGTCTCTCGATGTCGATCGAAAAAGCCAGTAGTCGCGATAGCTGCATTTGGTTTTATCATTTGCTACTACCTAAGAGATTGGAAAATCGCAAACGCTGCCAGAACCATCGTATGTTAAATAACACCTGAAGCGATGGGACGCATAAAATGGTTTGTTTATCAACCCACAATTCGGACCCTATGAGGAGCGTGCTTAGCGCGACTTTTATGTGTTTGAATTTATTGACTTTGACAGTCTACTGCGTACTGAACGCTGTTCAAATAAGGAGTCACATAATAGAAGCGTCATTTTGCTGGCGGCATGCTTTAATTATAATAAGCCGCGCGCTTGACGGTGTCTTTCGCCCATGGGTAACCTGCGACGACTGAACTTACGTGCAGCACCAGTTCTAGTTAGAAACTTTGCTGCTGGCGTTCAGATGCATGCTGAAAGAGGTCAGTAGCACGCGATATCTTGAACTTACTCAAAACGCATGAACGAGAACAAAGAGGGTAAACCGAGGGGCATGAATGTTATTATACATATCATGAGAAGCCAACAAACAAAGACACCAAGGCAAACATCATGGAAATTACTCGTACTTACAGATTCAATTAAAACATTACAATAGAACGCGTAATGCGAAGGCGTGGGATCGTTCTCCACCTGCAGGAAGTTGTTGTTAATACGAAGCTGTATACCTTTATCATCCAAGGAAATTTTCTTGTCGTAAGCAAAAAACACCCCTATGTGGCAGATCATGGAAATTGAGCGATTCTGGGCGGACGCGTAGCGGAGGTGCAGCAAGCGTTAAGCACTCACCAGACAAAGGCCCATACTGAATATAGTGCAATGCCGAGGCGACCCGCAGCGGAGGATGAGCACGCGTTAAGCCCTCCCCATACGTGGGCCGATCCTGAAGATAGTGCAATGCCGCCCGGGGTGACTTGCGGTGAAGGTGAAGCAGGCGTTAAGCGTTAACGAGCAGCGGTGGCGTAGAGGTAGAACACCCGCTCGCCTGCACGACGTCCGTGGTTCGAGTCCCGGTGCCGCGCGATTTTCCACCTGATTAAAAAAAAATCCGCGTGTTGATAAAATTGCATAAACAGGCCTGGAGTGTGGCCTGACCCCGGTGACCAGAACCGGTAACGCACTCCCTCCCCAGAGCAGGATTGGCCACTCTGGTGCATACTTGGCCAAAACCTCCTATATGAACACAACAATCAAGCACTCCCCATACGGCGGCACATCCCGAAGTTAGTGCAATACCGGCCCGACCTGCGGCGGAGGTGAAGCAGGCGTTAAGCACTCCCCATACGTGGGCCGATCTGAAGATAGTGCAATTCCGGGGCGTTAAGCACTCCCTATATGTGGACCGATCCCGAAGATGGTGCAGTAGCGGAACGACCCGCGGCGGAGGTGAAGCAGGCGTTAAGCACTCCCCATATGTGGGCCGACTGCAAAGATAGTGCAATGCCGGGGCGTTGGGCACTCCCCATACGTGGGCCGATCCCGAAGATAGTCAAATAGCGGCCCGACCCGCGGCGGAGGTGAAGCAGGCGTTAAGCACTCCCGATACGTGGGTCTATCCCGAAGATAGTGCAATACCGTGCAGACCCGCGGCGGAGGTGAAGCACGCGTTAAGCACTTCCCATACGTGGACCAATCCCGAAGTTAGTGCAACGCTGGGCCGACCCGCCGTGGAGATGCAGTTCGCCATTAAGGGGCCTACATACACAGCTTCGCTGGTCATCCTTCAAAAAGTGGTAGGGTAATGAGTTTTTTCATCCACTTCTATTTTCAGTAATTCATCATTTGTTTAATTCAATTCATAAGTACAAGAAATTTCCCCTATATTTTTCTTTGTGTCTTTGTTTGTTGGCTTCTCATGAAAGCGCATGATGAATTCATAATTTAGACTGAATAAAACTGACCTGTTTTTTCTTAAGTATTGAAGGCGTGTGATTATACGTTTGCTTTTATGTCTTCTGTAGCTGTTCTCGAACACAACGCGAATGTGCTCTAGTACTTATACGTACGAACTCGGTGAGTTGTCAAGCGCATTTGCTGTGAACTTACATCAGCTGGTGCTTCAGAGTTATGTCATAACAAGAGATATGTCATCCTTCCTCTGAGGGTTACAAGCGTAAACTGAGCATTTTGTGACTGCATGTCACATCAAAATGTGCTTGCCACGTTAATATTTTTAGTGGATATATAAAGTATCAAAATAAAACGTTGCCTTAATTCTGTGTGTTTTCATCCCTACAGAGAATCGTGTATGCAGATGTGATCCTCAAATTATGAAATGAGCAGTGGCACAACCAGAGATGTTATGGTGGGCACAATGTAACACTGCCGTCCATAATAAATAGAGTCACGTTCTCAGAGAATGGAGACCGCAGCTTTAAACAATAAAACAATTCTTTTACTCCGTGCCATAGTTCATCGCACATCTGGCACCTAGTCAAGCAGAGTACAGCGCTCTCCGAGTTGCGTGCAACAGTATGCTTGCTCCCAAGTTTTCATTCGCCTTTAGCCAACACAACGACTCTGCGCCCCATGCAGATGCGAAAGATCGACGAAGGAGAAGGAAAGATGAACCATCTTTGATGCTTTGAAAAAAGGCCTCAATGTTCTCATATGATCATGGAAAAAAGAAACAGCAAGCGGAGGGAAATGACAATTGCTTTCTTTCTTTGCTAGAAGAAAATTTCCTAGTTCTTTGATTTAATGCAATGTGACTTCACGCTGTCTTGACGCCACAAAGAAAGCCTGCTATAGTAGACACCAAAAATAAGATGAAAATGTACTTAGTGTGCTGCTTGCAAATCAACATGCGTGGAGCTGCGCTCGCTTAGACAAACGTCAGGATCCTTGCGTCTTGCTTCTGTCTTTATATATACAAAAAATTAATTCTTATCATTTTAATACATTCATAATGTTAACCATTATAGCAAAAAACGCTGCGCACTTCCTAAGGGAGTGTTGACTTCATTGCGCTTCATTTTCCATGAAGTCGTCGCAAAAATTACTGGGATGGTGTTAAATCGAAAACTGTGTTCAAGTGTTGCACCCAGTTTTGTGCCCGAGGACACACAGACCCCCCATAAAATATAATTTGCACGTAACATCACGGCTGCCCATCAAGCGCCCTATCTTGAAAGGGACCAGGAGACGGCTCATACCTTTACCCACGCTGTGCTCTTGCCGCTCTTGCACTGAAGCGATAGACCGCTGTAAGGTGACTTCGCTCGCTGCTGCTGCCGCACTTGCTCACACCAGCGTCATGTGTTTTGCAATGAGTGTCCGTGCTCATCAACTGTGATGTGTTCGTGTTTGCTTGTGCTCGCTGACACCACACTTCTTAATTCAGTTAGCAAGTGAATGGCTCTAAGTTTACACGGCCGGTAAGGCTGCTATACTTACTTCATATAGCTGTCCACTAATTCTCTATCGCAAGCGATGTTTCGTCATTCCGGTAAAACGTCGACTTTTTTGCGTGCATATCAGGTATAGCTTCATAAAAATAGACTTCAGCAATATTTACTCACGTTAAACATGATTTGCCGTGTCTCGTGTTCCAATGAGCCCGATTATGTTTCTTGGTCATAAAACTTGACGAGTTGATAGCGCTACACATAAAATCTACCGCGCCCGACAGGTTCCTGAGTTTGCGAAGAGATAAAAACTGTTGTTTTGCTGTAACAGAACTTAACGCGACCGAAATTAGAGCAAGTTGAACCTGAAGCAAGTCACTATTTCTTTTGTTGTGACATCCAGCTAACTAAATAAATATTGAACTGATTCATTGATGAGACAATAGCCCCTGCCCGTGTCATGCGCAGATGATATTCGAGATCGCGCGGATAGCCCAATCTGCCGCTCATGCCACTACTGTCCCGGCCACCGGACAGTCTGCCTGGCAGAAAGCGGTGGCTCTCTTCAAATCCTGCATGTCGATGGTCACCTCCAAGCGTGACGAGGTGAGCACGGCATATGCCACTGCAATACCTGGCACACGTGCGAGGAAATGCTACTGTTTCGCGTCACAGACGCACACATAACTGCTGTAGTAAGCCATAACGTGCTACTTATATTAAATATGCATCTGACTTTTTCATTTTACAGCGGTACTTCTCACACGCTCTAAGCAAAAAAAAAAAATTAGGGGGTTTTACATGCCAAAACTACTTTCTGATTATGAGGCACGCCGTAGTGGAGGACTGCGGAAATTTTGACCACCTGGGGTTCTTTAACGTGCACCTCAATCTAAGCACACGGGTGTTTTCGCATTTCACCCCCATCGAAATGCGGCCGCCGTGGCCGGGATTCGATCCCGCGACCTCGTGATATATATATATATATATATATATATATATATATATATATATATATATATATATATATATATATATATATATATATAGTGAAAGCTCGTTTATTCGAACTTCAATAACTCGAACTTATGGATAATTCGAACTGTACGATTTGGTCGGGCCAAGCTCCACAGAAGTCTATGTATAAAAAAGTCCGTTAATTCGAACGCGAGAAGGTTCCCTCACGGATAATTCGAACTACGCTCGCCTGGCACACGGCCAGAGAAACGCGTCTACTGCCTACACACAAGGCTGTATTGCCTCCGAAACGGAGAGAACGGCGACAGAAGGCAAAATCGGAAAAAAATCTAACGGACGCGGGGTCAGCCAGAAGGCAGCGGCGGCTGCCGCCTCTCCGTTCTACGTAACCTCCGAGACTTCTTGCCCGTTGCGAATCTCGGAGGCTTTGCAAATCTTGTACAGCTGCTAATGTTGTGCGGAGATGGCACGGCAAGCGCCAAAACACAGCGAATCAAGTACGTCGCAGCTGCGCTTGCAATCAAGAACCAACGAATCAGGACATTCGCCACCTTCACATGTTCAGCGTCTTTGTCTCGGCAGTCTTCATCGGTTGTGCACCTCTGTTTTCAGCTTAGGAGGTATCGGCCGTCGCGATTCATTGTGATGGTGTTAAGCCTCGGCTAACATTCGTTTCGGTGCACATCGGTGGTGTCGCACAGTCGGACCCAGAGCTTCGACTTGAAGATGGCGTGTGCCCGCGGCACACGCCATCACTTTCTGACATGCCCTACTGCTTCCAAATCGCAGTGTACTGTTGCTCTCCTTCACTTTCGTTAGTTCGAACTTTCGTTAATGCGAACTGAAGCGGCTTCCCCTTGCGGTTCGAATTAACGAGCTTTTACTGTATATATATATATATATATATATATATATATATATATATATATATGTGTGTGTGTGTGTGTGTGTATATATATACGTAACATCCGTTCTGCCGTAGGCGTCACGAGAACGTGATCTTTTTGGGTACAGGCAACCCTTCAATAAACCCACACATGCTACCTGAAGTCATCAATACTGCCGAATTTTAGACCGTCGTTGTGTGATAAACGAGAAGAAGGAGGCTTAACCGAGGGGCCCGAATTGTATTAGGCACATCTTCAGAAGTCAACAAACACTCACACCAAGGACAACATAGCAGAATTTACTTAGTTGTGCATAATAAATGAAATAAACGGCAAAAAATGGAAGTGAAAGTGGATGAAAAAAGAACTTGCCGCACGTGGCGACCGATCCCACAGCCTTCGCATTTCGCGTGCGATGCTCTACCGATTGATCTACCGCGGCGCCGTTTCCCCATCCACTTTCTTGGGCATTTATGTTTCCTAGTAGAACACTCCCGCGGTTCGCACGCGAAAAGCGAAGGTTGTGGGATCGTGCCCCACATGCGGGAAGCTGTATTTTCGTCATCTTTCATTTCTACTAATTTATCATTTCTTTATTTCACTTATTAGGCACAATTAAGTAATTTCGACTATGTTGCCCTTGATGTCAGTGTTTGTTGGTTTTGATGCAGTGTTGGTGACCCTTTTCACTTAAGTGTGTACCATGCAGCATTCCACCTTAGCATATATGTTGTGTATGCATGTATGAGTCGCAAAATAACCGTGCATTTACACTCAGTCAGCATGAGCGGTGCAGCTACAGCATGACAGATGTTCGATTCATTGATGACGGTCCTCAGATCGCTCATGAGTGCATAATATAGCATGCAAATTGAATTTTTATATGACAAACAAAGATCAGCTTAAGAAACCTCAGGAAGAAGGTAATTATTTATTTATCTCCCTTATGAATATTACTAATAAATACACAGCGATAGAAAATACTGGGAAATGGCTTGAAGAGCGTGCACTCAGGCAGTCACATGGCCTGGATTTGTGAATGCGAAACCTACCTAATCAGTCAGTTTTGTTTGCGAAAGAGATCGATTTTCTCAGAAATGCAACAAAGGTCATGCTGCATGAGCACACGTATCCGGTGTCTAACATCAATAAACCTTTATGCACACAGGCTAAAATGTCCCTAATGGAGAGTTATGAGGCAACGCACAGTGCGCTTCGCTTAAGACACGCCGACATCAAGAAAAACCTTATCGAAAACACAGCACAGTCCGTGTGCAGCACTGCTGTATGTCAAATAATCTAGTACGAGATACAATTTTCAGAATTGTGATATACTTTGTGATTGTAAAGTCATTGAACAGTAAATATGATAGCTTCGTTTTTGTAGAATTAGCAATTTTTGACAATTGAGAACCAATATAAAAATGTGCTTGGAACGGTCATTAGATTTTAACCTTTCTTTCAAATTGAATGAACCTTACAAAATCGCTCGCAATGGCGGCCAAGCAAAACGATTTCTTCATTCCCATCTATTTAGATAGAAACCTCAGAGCTAACGCTGCCTCTTAAAAAGGATGACAATGTATTGCTGTAAATGTCTAAATTTATATGTGTCATCTCGTGCACAATTCATTCACAACATGAGAGTTGACAACTAATTACCCAGTCTTGAGAATTTGCAAGTAATTAAATAACATGAAGAAAATGTCTTATACGGCATCTTAGCTCGATTGCGGATGGCATATACTTGCTTTTAAGCAATGAAAATGGTCCATATTTCCACTGAGGTCATTGTCCAATATTAGGAACAATGTGTATGAACAAACGCGCACCCAAGATGGAGAGGAAGAGTGGCACTGTCTTCTCGTCTGCGCAGACCAAAGAGCTCACAGCGTGGATGACTTCACTTGGCCTGGACCTGAATAATCTGACAGCTTCTGACCAATTTGACGGGGTGGACATGCTGGTGCGCCTATCACTCGACATCGGCATCCCAGTCTTTATTTCGTTATTGTTGGATAACGACACCGTGGTAAACAACAGGCGTTTAGTCCATGTGAGTATCTGGTTCTTGGCGTTATCTGGCAACTACCTGTAAGTAGTAGTTATTATTTTTACCCACAAGCGTAACTATCCAGCTATTCCAATTGCCGAATATATGTTACGGGGATGTTGGTAACATAGACATTCTGTCTTTACAATCTATATACAAGCAGTGTCAATGGGGTTGAGATGGCGGACTAGCAACAAAACGCAGCAGCCAGCGTCTCGCGATCTTCTTCTTCCTCTCTTTTTTTATCCCTCCGTAAAAGAACCCCCGTGAGCTAAAGCGCCCTCTAGACGCATTGTAGGTGAAGATCTGCGAGCGATGTAGGCTTCAGCCGCGAAACGTGCATGATGTCAACAGGCGGGTTTGAGGATGGATGAAATTGTAACAGCGCGATGTCGTAATTGACGACGTTAACTTGACGTAGGACTTGATAAGGCCTTGTGTAGCGAGAGAGAAGCTTCTCGGAGAGGCCGACCGGACGAAATGGTGACTAAAGGAGCATCCAAGCACGCGGGACTAACTGAACATCTCGATGACACCGGTCGTAACGCTCTTTTGGCATATGCTGCGAGGCTAATGAACCAGATCGGGCTACTATACGGGCCATGTGAGCGCGATCGATGGCTTCAAGAGCGTACTCAGTGGAAACGCGCGGTACAGAAGGTAGGATGGTGTCGAACGCAATGTGTGGTTGCGACCATGCAAAAGATAAAAGGGTGAATAAATTGCGGTGTCATGTCGGGAGGAGTTGTACGCGAATGTCATGTAGGCCAGCATGGCGTCCCTGTCGCGGTGGTCGTTGGAAACGTATATCGACAGTATCTCTGTGAGTGTTCGGTTCAGCCGTTTCGTAAGACTGTTCGTTTGTGTGTGGTAGGTGGTGGACAGCTTGTGTTCAGTGGCGCAAGAGTGGAGGAGGTCATCCACAACTCGACATCAGAACGAGCAGCCGCGGTCTGTAACTGTCGACGCGCACCGTGCTGCAGAACGACGTCGTGAATGAGAGAACTGGTGACGTCGGTTGCACAACCAGTTAGCAAGGCCTTTGTTGTCGCGTACCGTATCGCGTGATCAGTAGCGACAGTGATCCACTTATTCCCTCTAGTCGTCAACGGAAAAGGGCCAAGCTGGTCAAGGCCTACGCGAAAGAAAGGTTCAGGGGGAACTGCAATTGGATGGAGTCGTCCGACAGGTTGCAGGGGAGGTTTAACCTGGCGATGACACAATTGGCAAGTTGCGACATAACGACGCACAGAGTGATAGAGTCCCGGCCAGAACAGGCGTCGTACGTGCTCGGATGTACGCAAAACTCCAAGTTGTCCCGCCATCAGTGCATCGTGCAGTTGTGCCAGAACGACGGATGGCAGTTGACGGGGAACGACAAGGAACAACTCAGGGCCCTCAGCGTTGATATTACGGAGGTAGAGGATGCCTTCGTGCAGCACGAATATGCGCGCGTGCTGTCGGTTCTGCTAGATTGCACTCCGCTGATGAAGGACTGTAACGATGAGTGGCGTTGTCATGCAGTGCGCACGTAGGTCATGTCACTCAACGCCATCACGCAGGTCACCGGATCTTGCACAGCATAATCGGGAGGATGCACGGGGTGACGAGAGAGGCAGTCAGCGTTCTTGTGCAGATGCCCAGACTTATAGTTTACAACAAACGAAAATTCCTGGAGCCGCAAAGCCCAGCGCCCAAGCCTTCCTGTGGGCCCCGGAGGATAGACAGCCAGCAGAGTGCGTGCTGGTCTGGAACGACCAAAAACGTGCAGCCGTAGATATTTGGCTGGAACTTGGTGACAGCCCAATCTAAAGCCAAGCGCCGCCGCTCGGTGATGCAGTAATTTATCTCAGCAGCTGATATCAGGCGGCTGGTGTAAGCTATAACGCACTCGCTACCATTCAGCTGTTGAGCGAGAACAGCGCCGATGCTTTGCCCGCCTGTGTCAGCATGGACTTCGGTCGGTGCAGATGGATCAAAGTGGGCAAGTATGGGAGGGGTGGTGAGGAACTTGATGAGAGCGGCGAACGCGTGAGCTCTCACACGGTCCCATGAGAACGGCGTGTTCTAAATGGGATCTGTGAAAGGCCGAGCAACTTCGGCGAAGTTTCCGACGAAATGGCGAAAGTAATAACATCGGCCGACAAAGCAGCGCACGTCAGAAGCAGAACGTGGGACAGGGAAACTGCGAACGGTGTGAACTTTTTCCGGATCAAGTTGTACACTTGTGGCGTCAACAAGCTGTCCCAACACAGTAATCTGACGTCTGCCGAATTGAAGTCTCATGGAGTTCAGTTGGAGGCCGGCTTTTCGGAAGGCCGCAAGATTTGCAACGAACCGGGTAAGGTGGATGCCGAACGTGGGAGAAAAAGCAATAACGTCGTCAAGATAACAGACAGGTGGTCCATTTGTAGCATCACAGAATAGAGTCCATCATACGGTCAAATGTAGCAGGAGCATTGAATAGACCATAGGGCATGACTTCGAACTAATATAAACCATCAAGTGTGATGAAGGCCGTCTTCTCGCGGTCCATTTCATCAACTGATATCTGCCAGTAGCTGGACTGACAATCAATGGACGAGAAGTATTTAGCTCCATGCCAGCAGTCCAAGGCGTCATCAATGCGCGGTAGTGGATAGACATCTTTTCGCGTGATCAAGTTTAAATGGTGCTAATTGACGCAAAAACGCCCGGTACTATATTTTTTTTTACACGGATGACAGGCGAAGCCCAAAGGCTGGCTGATGGTTCGGTGAACCCTTTGCGAAGAATTTTGTTGACTTCTGACTGAACGTTTATCAAATCTGCTGCCTCTACCGTAATGAAGAGTAGATGCAAGCATGAAATGACAGCTGGCCAAGCAGATTTGTTGGAGATCGTACTAGCCACTATCTTAAACTGTGTGTAATACATGTTCGCAACGTGCTACATGTGAGCATGTATGTATGTATGTACATACATACATGCCCACATCACACCGCACCACGTCATACTATTCACTGGTCCATATAGATGCTGCCTAGGTAGAAAAAAACTGATGAAGGCGGAACAACAGGCAGCGAAAGACGCCAGGGAGACAACACGCACTGCCCAGCTAGATGAATCAAAGCGCGTGAAGGAAGCTCCATGCAACGTGACGCCACTCTCGAGCTGACGCAAAACCCGCGCTGCGGAATTCACCTATCGGTGGTGTTCAAAAGAGCACATGCAACGCTGTCTCAGCGCAAAAAGATGACAAATCAAGTCTGGTGCCCGGTATCTGCCTTTTGAATGTAGCTTTTGGAAATAACAAATAAAACTTCAACGTACTTGAAGTTAAAAGTTGAGTGCTAGTGGGCAAAAGCATTGGGAAGAACTCGCAAGCCATACTTTCGTAACTTCTTTGGTGCAGAGACGAGCATATGTAACACGGTCCTGTACAAAGGACTGAGGCCCAAAGCTGGTATTCTCTTGCGCTTCCACTGGTAGCCCGGATGATCTCAAAACGGATGATCTGAAAGTGCCTCGAGCGGCCTGTCACTCGGCAATTATGCATGTAATCGCGGACTTCTTTCACGCTTGGACAAATACTTTTATGTAGTGCGTATTCAGCGGCAAAAAGCTGTACCAGGAATTTTTCATGTTGCTCTACAATGTTCTCATTAGCACTTTTCGATTAATTGTAATGTTTGAGTAGTTGCATTAAGACTTGAGGCGGAGTGCAAAAATAATCTGAATTGCTCCAAGCGCCAGGAAACAATACCTAGCTTCTGTCCAGCTACGAGGCATATGCATATAATAAATCTTGGTGCATGATAGCTAGGACACCTTGTAAACGACGAAGACCTATAAACTGTTTGTTTATATGTGGGGAGGGTGTGAATCTCGACCATTAGTTTGGTTTGAAATGCACTTCGCATGTTTTTATTGCGAAGGTATTACATGCCTCACTACTCTCAAAAATCAGTCGTAGTCAGCGTGACCGAAAGAAGTCGCCATACATGGCAGACAGCCGACGTCACATATGCTCGGATTATCACCAAAGTGCTAGCAAGGTTCCTGTAACGAATGTAAATTAATATCCTCGCAAAAAATTGCAAATTCCGGCCTGGTTGGGAATTGAATTAGTGACTCCAGTGTGCAAGACGAACACGCTCGCCCGAAGCCACGATGACTCGACGGTTGCCGTTGACTGAAAGTGTGCCTAGTGTGCGCGTCGCTGCACACGGAATGGCGCAGCCAATGGGAAGGAGTTTGTCCCTCGTCATGAGTGTGTAAATTGATTGTGTAAAAAGCTACAGAAATTCTGAGAATTGTCTATGAATGCGCAACTAGTGTTTGGCTCGGCCGTGACTTCGTTTTTGCTTACTTTCGCTTACTTCCTTTCCTTAGCTTATGCGCTGTCTACCCATGGAGCTTACGGTGGCAGAGAATTCTTAGCCTGTAGTAGGCAATTGTAAGATTTTCTCGCCGCATACTGCCTTTTCGATGCAACCATACTATTAGAGCGAGAAGTAGGACACGAACGCACCTCGACGAAACAAAGTGGTTGAAAGGGAGCACCAGCCGGGCCGCAGTAGCGCGTAAGGCGTTCCGTGAGTGGAGAGGGAATCGCCGCGATGCCGTGTAACCATCGTTGTATCTTCCTATCACAAGCGTATCTTCCTATTCACAATCGCTCTTTCCCTCTACGAGCGTTCCTTGCTCACGCAAGCTATCGCCTACTTTCTCACTGCGCTTGGTAAGGCCCAGTGAAAACACTCAGGGGTTTTGGCACGTTCGCTCGCTCTTGAGGTGCTCATAACTGCAAGCACGCTGAGAAGCGTTCAGTTAGACAGCGGGCTACCCCAAATATTAGGTTGGCCCACATGTAATTTCAAATCGGCCCACTGCCATATGTAAGTTATCAGACCCCCAAAATTTCAATTTGGCCGAGGCACAACTTTATGTTTGCCCATCCACAGATTTCAACTAGGCCCATCTCCAGATTTTAACTTGGTCCACCCCGAAACAAAGTTTGCTCGCCCCCCAATTTTACATTGGCCCTACCTCGAACTTTAGCTGGCCTAATGACAACCTTAAGTCGAGCCACCCTACAAATTCAAGTTTGCCCACAAGTTTGGGGTTGGCCCAACCCCAAACTGCAGTTTGCCTACTGCCAGATTTCAACTTGACCCAGCATCAGCTTCAGTTGGCACACGTTCCGATTTCAAGTTTACCCACCTGCAAATGTAATTTATCCTGAGTCCGAATTTCAAGTTTGCAGACCCCTCTAACTTAAGTTGGCCCACCCCTCATTTCAAGTTTGCTCATCCTCAAATTTAAGTCTGTCCACCCCCAAATTTTATCTATCCTAAACTTTAAGTTGGCCCACCCACAAATTTAGGTTGGCCTGCCCTCATAGTGTTAACTTTGCCCACCCAAGGTTTCAACTTGACTCCCCTGCAAATTTCATATTGGCTCTCCCTATAATTTAGCTTGGCCCACGTCCAAATTTTACGTTGGCCCACCCTCAATATTAAGTTAGGCCACCCTCAAATTTCAAGTTCACTTACCCCCTTGTTTATGTTGGCCCACCCCTAAATTTCAGTTTTCCCACTCCGCGATTTGAACTTCGCGTAACCCTAAGCTTCTGTTCACCCTCCTTCAAATTTCAAGTTGGCTGACCCCCTAATATAACATGATCGGCGCGACATTTCAAGTTGGCCCAGCCACAAATTTCAGTTGGCCCACCCCTACTATAAGCTGCCTCATGCATTAAGGTGCTCTTTGTATCTGTATGAGTATCTTCGTTTTATTAAATTCTTATGTTTTAAATTGTTCCTTACCGCTTAAAATCTACCAATCAGCTACGTTTACTCTATCATAACCATTAGATATGTTAACCTTGGAAGCTACGCATACTTGTGCGTATACAAGGCCTTACACTTTTCGTGCGACAGGGCAGGGGAGCTCACCAAAGAATGCTGAGGCATTAATAAAAAATGACCGAACCTAACTATACCGAAAATTTTCGGTAAACGAAGTGTGTAGTTCGTGTCCCTGACCTTCGTAACGTTTAACCCACGAGTTACGGTGCCCGATTGCTTCGGCATCCCGCTCCCTCTGCTCTATATATTTTCCTTCCTTTCGCGTTGCCTAGGATGGGTGTAATTCCAACGGCTTAGTCGGCGCGCCGATGGCGAGCACTTTCACGGACGAGTTCTCGCCGCCGCTCGTCGAAGGCTGCCTGTTCCCCGGGGCAACGCTCAACGCGTGGTCGCACCATTCGTTTGCCGAGACTGAAACAAACGGAAACGAACTCGTCGGATCGCGCACGAAACCCACTCCTACCCTTTCCCTCCCCGGCGGGAGCGAAACGGCTCTGATTGGTGGCGCGCGCCTTGCAGCTGGAATCCTTGCGAAGTAATACTTTGTCAACACAGCTGTCCACACATCAAACCGCACAATCTCACGGATGGCATGGAGTCATGTACAGTTGCATCTATGGCTAGTTTTAACGCAATAGCATTAGCGGCCCCATACCACCGCAAATACTGCGTCGGAGTTTGGCGCCAGTGCCCACGGTCTTGTGAAATAAAAATCATTCCGCACCATGCATGCCAAAAGACGCAGGCCCTCCGCATGGCGGAAATGCGTTACTGAATGCGTCAGAGAAATTCTTAGGTGCGACTTACAACCTGCACACATGATGGCATCGTACTGTAATTTGAATACACGAGAAAACAATTCCCTTACGTGGAAACTCAAACACAAAGGCCCGTTCCAGCGTGTGTAAGTGTAAGTGCTTTGTTTCGCATATACAATATACATTTGAATATGGACAGGTGTTGAGGAAAAAGATGCGTCAGCAGCTTGACTAAGTCCTAAAACCAATTTTATGGTAGCAGTAGGGGGAACAACAGTGCATGCGGAAATGATAACAATAAAGCAGAATCAGACGAATAAAATAACGCAAAAGAAACAAACACAAAAATTGATAAACCAGAGCAAGTTAGCTTGCATATTAAGAAATCAGCAGTATGGAGAAAAAAAAAGAAGTACGACACTCAGATCAGTCAGTCAGATCAGTCATGCATGCTAACAGCAGATGATGTTGCAAAAGTAATATAGTGATCTACAAGTACAAAGTATTAAGCATAAAACCACTTCTAGCAGGAATAATCATTGTACAGACTAGTTAACGAAGACTGTAAAACATTCTGTGTTTTACTGTCTGTGTTACTTTCTGTGTAGACTGTGTACCATTCATACAATGACGCACCCGGTTTTGCCAATTGCCAATTTTTGCCAATTGTTAATAAAAAATTGATGACGTAAATAAAACATTCAGAAGCAACACTCACTAGATAAGCTTTCTTTTAAATGCAGCAAACGTTGTAAAATTTCGTGCTGTGGTTGCCGAGAAAAACAAATCTCCTTTTACATGTATTCAAACAGGAGCACCCGATCGAAAGCTTCCTCTTAAAAGCGATGTTTCAGCGTCCTCCAAGTTTTCATAGTATTTAATCTGCCGCAACGTGGAAGCCTCGTGTCCCATCGTTTCCAAAACTGCATTGGATGTGCAAGACTAAAGTTTATTAGTTTCTTTGGCGACACCGCTCGCTATCGAGGCCGTTGCTAGATGCCTGTATTTTTTGAATTGCAAACGCAAAATTGAATGAATTGCTCTGGTAGAATAAATTTTCAGAAAGGCCTGCATACCGCAATTCAAATCAGAACATAATACAAACACGCGCACGAGGTTACGTATACGACTGCTAAATATCTCCACTTGCATTCAGGCACACTTTTATTATCTACAACTAAAAGGTTTAATATTGTGCTGCAAAATTTTGCAAAGATGATTGGTCACACAGGTAAACAGTTGTATTCTGTTGTTGTTAAAGAAAGCACATTTAAATGGGGAGATGTAGTAATACTTTATACTTTCTGCGGAACACTATGTAGTATGCTACACATTCCAGCAGCTTTCTGACAGGGAGAAAAAGAGTCAGCCTTCCCTTTTCTGGGCAGTCGGTTAATGTGGACAATTCAAATAGGCCTAAACCTTTGCTAACATAATCAATTCGAGAATACAGCAATTCAGTGAACCTTGAGGCCTCCTTTTACAATTTTAATGCGTTTGCATTTTTTAGAGAACCTAATGAAGTTTTGATGGGCTATCTATCTATCTATCTATCTATCTATCTATCTATCTATCTATCTATCTATCTATCTATCTATCTATCTATCTATCTATCTATCTATCTATCTATCTATCTATCTATCTATCTGTCTGTCTGTCTGTCTGTCTGTCTGCCTGTGTATGTATGTATGTATGTATGTATGTATGTATGTATGTATGTATGTATGTATGTATGTATGTATGTATGTATGTATGTATGTATGTATGTATGTATGTATGTATGTATGTATGTATGTATGTATGTATGTATGTATGTATGTATGTATGTATGTATTGATGTATGTATGTATGTATTGATGTATGTAACCGAATTCCCGCCTACGTGGGTAACTGCCCAGAACGTGGTCGAATAGATAGCGCATTGGGCTGCTGTGCCGAGATAACCTGGTTCGAAAGCACCATCAGACCAACTTGGGTGCCTGAATATATACCAATGCCTACATACTTGCCGTTCTTCAACGAGGCTCTTTCATGCCGACATGGGTCGCTGTAGATGCTCGACCAGTCGGCACGGCTGTTCAAAGAGACCCCTCACGCGTACTTGGAGCACTGTGAATGTGCCACTCGGTCTGTGTGACGAGAACATGGGTCACTGCCTATACGTGTAATAGTAGCAGAACTGATAGTGGGGAGAGTTGGTACAAATTCATTTGTGAAATATTTGCCGCGCACATTCGACAAGGACACAGCGCTCGTGTGTTTCCCTTGACTGTGTCCTTGTCAATTGTGCGCGCTAAATATTTCACTGTGTTATAGTACATTCGAGCCACTGTTCCATGAAGGTGTTTCACACCAGCTTGTGCAACTATGTGCCACTAGGAATGCGCCGCTTTACAAAGAGAAAATTATCCAAAAATTTTATCGAAGCAGACTGGTGCCATACGCTGTCACAAGGAGTCCTCAAAGACAGCAAGCAAGCCGACGTAATGAGGGGCTGCGCCACAAGTGCACTGGGTATGCGATGCTTTTCGATGAACGCCTTCCCCGACAACGCTCAGGGAGCTGGGCCATGAGCGCACTGGCCATTCGGCTCTCTTCTATGAAGAACCGCTTCCCAATTTAAGCACTGAATATGTGCCACAAAGTGTGCGGCGAATAGCAGAATAATCCTCAGCCTACGCAGGCACCGGCGTGCCACATTTCCTGTCCCGGAGACCAAACGTGCACCTATCAGCAGTGCCACCAGATAGCGAAGCGCGTCCAGAAAGAAACGCAATAGAGGAGTGCGGCTGCTGCGTGACGTGCTCTTCAGTGTTTGCACGAGCCGGTGCGCCATGCATTTTGCAGGCCACGCACAGGATAGGCCCGAGCGCTGGATGGGCCCAAGTTTTTCTAGGGAAGCGCGAAAGAGCAATCGCGGTCTAATAAACGCCTCATATCTTGTTCGACGGTGGCAGTACGTTTCATCGCAATATCGATTCGCTGCTACACTTTAGCTCAACAGTTATGGTGAGATTCGCTATGCCGAAATTTCTTAATTAGGCTGAATAATTTAGTTCAAATATCTTGTGTTAGCGTGCATTTAGTATGAGGTACGTGACCAGGTTAACAGATTTATATGTTTTCTTTGACATCCTGCCAGCAAACGATAACATGGCTTCCAGTGGCACAGGTTCTGGTATAGACGTTTTCTGCTTCACGCCAATAAAAAGTTGTCAAGCGACTAGAAACACATGCACGTTAATGAGAGTGGTCAAGAGTTGTGACAGTTCCCTGCATTTCGCTTGTTGCTACAAATAAAAAAAAATTGAGTGGTCTGTTTAGTACTTAATCAGGAGCGAATTTACTACTAATATATTGAAGACGACGGACGCTGAGGCGCAAGCAGAATTAATAACACAGTGTGCGAGACAAGATCTGAACTTAAACTTGCGCTCGCCGTTGCTCACCTTTTGAATATATGGCCCTTGTAGAATAGACCTCATTTCAAAGCAAGGTATTATATGTCATCTGACGGGCTGCGCTCCCGCATGAACTAAAACACAATATTCATTTGGGCTTGTTCGTACGGATTCAGGCTATACTAGCAGCATCAGGCACAAAACGAGGACTTCGACGATACTCCTCTTTTGAAACTGTTATGTGGATACTGGCATCTACATGAGTTACTGCAGTTCCTCAAAACATCTGGTGTTGGTTTTCGCGCCTTTAAAAATTTAGGGAAAAAACTTCAATACATATTAATCGCACACGTGTCATGACTGATCGCCATAATCCTCATTCCAGTTGTCTTTATCTCGGCACAGAAGCAATTAAGAAATGCGCAGCACGTTTTGTTTTATCTAAGCATTTCGGCAAAGCAAATGCCACTGAAGTAAAACACAATATCTATTTGCCGAACCTACCACATTGTCGTAGGACCACGCGTCTTTGTCTATTTTATAATATATATCATTACATCCCTACTTTAGGCGACGCTCCTTTATTACCACCATAGTGGATTTTTTTAGGAACGATTATAAGTTCACTATTTTTCTCTATGCTGCGCCATTAAGCAGCGTTGCAACTGCTTCACTCCCACAACGAGCGCCCTATTACAACCACCTTCTCACTTCCATTGTTTTATCGTCAATACCGACATACTCGAAAAGCTAGTCTTAATATGTGGTTGTAAGCAAACGGCACTTATAAAAAGATCTATTTTTGATTTCACACTATCCACTCCTTTCTGTAAGGCCTCGGCTTCTCAGAAAATGAGCAAAGTGAACTGTATTCTTATTTCATTTCATTCTACGAGTGACTGAAACTTTTACCAGCCTAGAGAGGATCTTTGCATTTCCCTCGAGTTTTCAATAAAGTTAGTTGTAAAATAATGTCTTTCGTCAAGGAACGAAACTGGTGGGTAGATTTTTGGAGAGAAGTTATGCAAAACGAGTCGATAGATTTGATTACAGAGTGTAGCCTTCTGTTGCGCGTGTCAATATTCTTCTCTAAACGTGCATCTTTGCTCCGCAGTGTGTCGTGATGACATAGGTGTCAGATCCAGGCTTTGTATACTATAATGTCACATTGCTATTGCTTCTTCTACTTTCATACAGTTGTCCATAAACAACGCGGATACGAATTGGCTTATTATGCGACAAACGATTTTGCAAACATCACCGAAGGAGAATAGACGCATCCACTTGATGCTGCTGCAAAAGTATGGCGTTGACAGCAGCCACATCCGAAGGCTTTCTGTCGAAATCAACCGCTACGAGAATCAGCGTAAGAATAAATTCGATTCTCCCTTTATCAGCATCGTCAGATGTAGGAGCTCATCTGCGATGCACAGCGTTCCTCGTACACTGAGTTTGCTTTGCCTCGCATTCATTCATTCATTCATTCATTTATCCAAATTTCTTTGCATCATCGTAGATGGTGTCTTACGAAAATAACAGCCACGCATTCCAGTGTTAAGTGTTATCTGTGCGTAAGACGCCACTTTTAACGCTTTTTAAAAGAAACCGTAACGTTTGTGCCTTGGTTCCTAAGGTGTACTTATGTATTTTGCAAGTGACCTTGTTTTATTTGATAAAATTAGGGGGTAGGTTATAAGCGACGAGTACGCCAAGTTCAAGATACCTTGTTTATTAACGGCATTAAAAAAAGCAACCTATGATACCAAACATGATATTGTCGTTTTTTTGTTAATTTACATTTTCGACAATTCTTTTTTTCATTTACCGGCATGAATCGAAATTTGCCATCAAGATTCACTAGAACTTACCCTTTTCTTATTAATGCAGCAAACTCCATCACATTTGGTGGAGTAGTTGCTGGGAGAAAATACTGAAACGCGCACTTGCCTATCTTTATCGAGCGACCACGTTTCGCGGCCTAACAAATGTTATCGCACAGCGCGGGACGCGCGTGCATGTATCCGAAGTTTCTTGAATGTTATCGATGCTTCTATCCGCTGTCCGTTGTCGCCGAACCTTGTGTTATCTGATTTCATCGCGGGATGCGAATGGTGTAGAACTTTGTGGCAGACACGCAGGTCCCAACGATTAGTCTGGAACATTAGCGTACTGCTGTTAAAAGCCGACGCGATTGACCCGCTGATCAGATTTTCGACGATCGCCGACCGTGTTCGCCGCTATCGTTGTGCTATATGTGTAGCCTGTTTTTGTGGTCACAGGTTCGCCCAATAAAAGTTAGTTTTGTCCTTCATAGTATTGCTACTGTGTTCTTCAACGTCACCACCACGTGAAAATATGTCTCCTTCGAATGTATTTAGATACGAGCCACCGATCAAAAGCTTTTGTTTAAGAGCAAAGTTGTGTGGACTTGCCCTCCCGTCCTCGACTGATTGATTGATTACCCTGTTCTTTTACTGACTGATCGAGTACGGGCAACGTACTGGTCATCACATCTTTTTATTCATCAGAATGCAATGCTTGAAAATACACTGCTTAATTGACTTACATTCTTTATTCAAGTGGAGATCCACATGCCATGCTAAGCCGCAGTTTTCAAAAAAAGTGAGACAGCAATTTTCGCAATGGTTGTGCAACAAGCATTTTTATTTTTTACAGTTACGTCTATATTGGAAAAAATCAACTTGACGGAAGATAATGTCGCTGTGGTGCGTGGGCCCATTCAAGACATGGGCGCGTTGACAAAACCCGTCGTTACTGGAGGTGCGTTCTTTTTTTTTTTCCTTTTAGCGCTTCCGTTGTAATTAATTCTGCTGCAAGCGTCTGTACGTAATCAATACGGTATGAGCTGCGGGTCTTTAATTTCATCTACATATAAGTTAGTCGAGCGGTTTCGCATGCCCATGGGACCCGAAGGAACAAACGCTCGTGCAACTTTAATGGCACGTCGGGTATAGAAATAATCACGCAGCCCCTACAGCCCTCAGTGGGGTGTCCCTTTAAATCTCGAGTGCGCATTTGAAACGCTTGCCCCCGTAATAACATATATTTATATATGAAGGTTGTAGTTCCAGACGGAATATACTATCTAACATTTTTGTGAAGCTATATGTGTATTGTCGCATAACATTCTTGTCACCCTTCTGTTAGGTTGATATTTATTGACTCGCTTTGCCATTGCCGTGAAAAAAGCCCGCAATCCGACTAAAATTGCCACGCTACTGGCCGCTCGAAGCACTTTGCGTGTATTCGCGGGCTTATTTCACACTAGGAAAGATGCTCTTATGTAGCGCGTATGCAATGTTTGGCAATATCGAAGGTACATATATATTATAGATATTATCTTAGATACTTTTGGGGTACCTTATATCGGCCCTATGATACATCTGGCAAGACGTGTATTAGTACCTGTATTTCCGATACATGAAAGAATGTATCGCTATCTTCAAATAGAAAATACTGCTATCGCAACATCGCCGTACTAAACAATAAACGTTGGCTGAAATCCACTTCTGAAGTTGATACTACTGCCACTAAGCTACCCGAATAAAATTAAAGGCCGCCTAAATTCTTTCATCAGCGCAATCAAACTTGTATGCAAGTGACAGCGGCGGCAGGCGATGAGGTCACGATGACATAAGTAGAATACAACATGTCATTGCAGCTTTATGTGTACTTCGTGTACACGATGCTTCACAAGAAGAGGTCGCTACCAACGTGGTTGTGAGTCTATACCTCTCCGGTTATCCGGTATTGCGGAAACGTAATGCGGCAATGCGGACGAGGTAATTACCTGCGCAGTTTTAAAACTGCGCAGCGCTATTTACGCCATCGTACAGAAAGTTCAACTTGAGGTTCTTGTAGTTAAATGGTGACACGTTAGCTGGTCGGCAAACAGATCAGCGATTCCCCTTTTTACTACAGCGACAATCACAAAGCGTGGGCAGGGCAGCATATAAAAAACTGTCATGTTACGTAGCTAAAGCAGCCCCATTAAATTGTTTCAGAATGAAAATAATATAATTTGAGCAAATAAGAGGAGAACTAGGGCTTTAAGGGTGGAACGTGACAGCATTAAAAGATCCCTGACTACTTCTCACGCTTCCCGGCGACTGCAGCTTATGGGACCGTAAACTTTAGCGGGAAACTCTGGCAACGAGTGCTACTGACGAAGGCGAGCATTCTAGTAGAAACGCGGCCTCTTGCATGCGCCGATGCCAGAAGTAGTATACAGCGGTGCAAAAAAAATCATGATTTTCACAATTTTGTTGTTGTTTTAACTTTTAATATTTCAGTCTGAGAAGTTTAATATCAAAGGCATGCGTTGTAGGTGTTTTTTTTTCATGACACTTGTTTGTGGCCAGCAATACTCAGAATTCCGAGGAACATCTTTGACAGGAATGTAAGACAAGGTATGAACAGCTTTAATGGTAGAATGGTCGGGCATGTCATATAGCAAGGTGTGGTAAGTACATGTATTTAAAATATCACAATTTTCGCTCACGAACAACTCTGCGAATGCCGACAGCAGATTTCCTGCAACACAGTGGCCTTAACAATATAGCGTGAAAAATTTTGAGGTCCTAAGACGCATTTCATTCAACTAAAATAAGGTTGGTCGGAATTCAGATATTTGCAAGGAAACATGTTTGTGCGTAAGGGCTCATTCACACCGGCGACTGACAGTGGTCGCGCGACCAAGTTGGTCGCACAGCGACCAGTCGCAAATTGTCGCAAACGGTCGCCTTTCTTGAAAAGCGACCATTTTGGGCCAGTCATTCTCTGCACGATTTTTCAGTCGCGCGACCGTGGTCGCAAAACTGATAAACCAATCAGCGGCGCACCGGAAGTGATCTTTCGTGTGTCTACATCCGGCCTCCTCCGGCGTCGCGTTCAATTTGCGCGATGATTCCGGGAGTTCTCGCTGAGAACGATAATCTCCGGGATTGCGACTTGCGGGTCGCGCTCAGCTTGGCTTGCCGGTGTGAACATCAGTCGCCTTCGGTCGCTTTTTGATTGCGAGTCGCAAATGGTCGCGCGACCTCCTCAAGTCGGCGGTGTGAATGAGCCCTAAGCGTTTGCTGCCACATTTTACAGATCTATAATAAGAAATGTGCAAAAGTATCCAACCATCTTAAGATAGAAATGGAAATTATCGTGTCAGATACAATAATTGCTATAGTATCTTTTACCTGTAGCTCAAGTACTTGCTGCCAGAGTATTTTTTATCTTGTCATGATACAACATAGACCCAGGACTGCAGGTATTGAGCAACAACGAGCTGTGTCGGGAGTTTTACATTTCGCTCTTCAATTTTCTCACTGACACTTTTTGTGTAATTATAATAATTCAGAAAATGATTGATTAACTAAGACGAATTGAATCTGGCACAACGCTAAAAAAATATTCTGAGCGTCTCCAAGCGACGGCAACTAAGATTACCCCATTCTTGGTTGTAGCGGTAAAGCTCACAAAACTGGCTCCCTCTCTCCGTCTCTATTCCCCTCGCTAACATTCTCACCACCTCCTCACTCCACTGCTGCAACCCTGTACGGCGACCCCATGTCTCAACAAACAACATCCACAGGGACCTCCCCGCTGTGCGGTGTACGTGCGGGCGGGTGTGCTGCACGCTGAGGTCGATGTGGCGGATCTGACTGGAGGACCACTCGAATGCTGTGCTGTTCGTGTGCGTCTTGGAGACGTTGACACCACTGTGGCCAGCGTGTATATCCGACCGTGCCGGCCCTGGGATCCCTCATGCCTCCTGCAGCTAGCCCGTCGTCTCGGCAGAGACTTCGTCCTCTGCGGAGACATCAATGCTCACCACACCATCTGGGGCAGTCGCCGCTGCTGCGGGCGAGGAAGCAGAGTTGTGGATGTTGTTAACCAGCTGGGCCTGAAGGTTCTAAACACCGGGGCTCCCACTATTCATCCAGCGCACATCCCGTGCCATCAGCACGGCAATTGACGTGAGCCTGGCCACTGAGGGCTGCCGATACACTTGGACACCGCAACCGGACACCTGGGGGTCCGACCACTTCCCTATCGTGCTGGCCCCGTTCAGGGGCAAGACACCCAGGATGCGCGTGTACTGTTACGACTTCCAACCGGTGCCGCCACTGTTACGGAATTTGCACCGCTGCACCCCGATTACGGCTTTGTGGTCCCGTAGCGCTCGTCACCCGTTTCGTGACAGAGCGTTGGTAGCGAAGACTCCGAGCCTGGCGTCGATGAGAATAACAAAAGGGACTTTATACATTATATACAGGTTATCATACAGGACATGAACGGGTCGGCACTGGGGCCGAGTGCTCACAACAAACGCGACTGTTCTCGCACGGCGACGTCCGGCGAAAACGCGTGACACATCTCACCCCAGTCGGGAGCGACACTGTCTCCCGGTGGGTCGGCGGATCCTGTTTTTCAGGCAGCGCGTCGCTGCTTTTATAATCCCCGAGGAACCATTGTCACTCAGACGGCCCAATACAAAGTCAGCACACGACGGTCGTCCGAGGGGTCCAACCAGCGACCGCGCTGGCCACCCGGTTCAAAGTTCGCGCGCGCGGAGACCTCCATGCAAAAGGAGGTGCGGCGCCGGGCTGTCTGGCACACGCTGACACGTCTAAACACGTCGCCTGCCGATGCTTCTCCCGCAGGACACCGCTGCCTGACGGCTCAGCATCTTGACTTGTGAAGGGAGAATTAGGGCGCTCGCAGGATAGATTCTGCATCTTGCAGATTCGGAATCCGGGCTTGTGGTAATGGCACAACAGTACGCCACTGTCGATTGGAGTGCTTTCCGTAAGCTGTGCCAGCAGGACACCAGTACCGCGGACTTCCTGCAGCTCGTTGCGGAGAGTGGCCGGGCAGCCACAGTCTGGTCCACTGCGCAGGAGGGCCAACCAGCACCAGACATTCGGCACCTCCAGCTACGAGCTGCCAGGCGCAGGGCTGAACGTAGAGCACTGCGAACCAATCAGGCGGAGCACTGGACGGAACATCGTCGCATCGACGCCGCCTGCAGACGACACTCCCGGCAACGCAGGCGCCAGAGCTGGCAGGGCATCTGTGCCACGATCATCAGGGCGCCGGATGGAGCTCGTGCCTGGCGCCTGCTGAGGGCCTTGCTGATAGGACCTCGTGTACAACGACAGGTGCTGTCAGCAGCCATTTCCCTGGGCATCTCCGCATCTACTCTGGCGGAGTTACTAGCCGACCGGTTTACCGCCCGGCCCCTGGTACAGCGGGTCCTGCCTCCGCCAGCTACTGGGCCTCGGCACCTTCCCCCCACCTGTCACCATCCGGAATGGGTGCTCGAGCAGATTAATGCTCTTTGCTGCGAGCCCATCCGGGTGCACGAGCTGAAGGCCGCCCTAGGACAAAGCAAGCGACGGAGCGCTCCAGGAGCGGATGGAATCACGTTCCAGATGCTTCGGAACCTGCAAGATGCAGAGCAAGACCGTCTCCTGGAGTACTTCAACACCATTTGGAGCACTGGGGCTCTCCCAGACAGCTGGCTCACCGCGGTGGTGGCACCAGTCCTTAAGCCCCGGAAACCTGCGGCGGCACCCTCCTCGTACAGGCCGGTGTCCCTCACCTCTGCCGCCTGTAAGGTGATGGAGAGGATTGTCCTGGCACGCATGGAGTGGATCGCCACGCAGGTGCACTACTTCCCGGAGCAGCAGACCGGCTTCAGGCGCCACCGCTGCACTGCCGACTCCATCGCTGATGTCGTGGCCACCCTGGAGGATGCAAAGAACAGTGGTGACGTGGCACTTCTCGTGCTGCTTGACGTACAGAGCGCCTTTGACAGCCTGCCCCACGAGGTCATCGAGGGCTCTTTAGATAACCTCGGCGTCACTGGCAGCCTCAGGCGCTTTGTCTCTGCCTTTCTTGCGGGAAGAACGTTCCGAGTACGAGTGGGCCAGGCGCTCAGCACCCCTCGAGTCATCACCACCGGCGTGCCGCAGGGATCGGTGCTGAGCCCGTTTCTGTTCAATGCAGCCCTGGCAGGTCTGCCAGCCGCTCTACCGGCACACACCCGGCACCACACGCAATGCTCCATCTACGCTGATGATGTGGCGCTCTGGGTCCGGGGACCAAGGCGGTGCCTTCCAGCCGTCCGGAGATCACTGCAGGGGGCCCTGGGCGCAGTGACGACATTCCTCGGGAGCATCGGCTTAACCGTCTCTCCTGCAAAGACGGAGGCCCTACTGATACACCCGAGGGCTGCCTCCCACCTCAGCGTCCACCAGTTGAGAATCGGCACCGACCCCCTTCCGTGGAAGCAGACAGTGACGTACCTTGGCCTCACCATAGACCACCGGCTGACGTGGATCCCGGTAACTAAAGCCCTCAGCGCCAAGGTGCGCCGTGTTCATGCAGCCGTGGGCCGACTCCTTCAACGAGGCCGAGGATGCTCCACGAAGTGGGCCCTGCGCCTGAACAAGGCTGCAGCAACATCGTCCTTGTTGTATGCCCTGCCGCTGGTTTCCCTGACGCATGCCAGGAAAGCACAACTAGAGGTTCTGCACAGGACGGCCATCAGAAATGTCCTGGGGCTTCCAAGGCACTCCAAGATCGCCGCAACACTGGCTGAGGCCGGCGAATGGCCACTGTCACTGCTCATGTTGCAACGGGGACTGGGGCATATTGACAGGCTACATCGCGCACCAGACGGCCAGGCTCTTCTAGACCGGCTCCGGAGCCTGCCGGCTTCACGTATGGGCAACCTGTGTCGCCTCTATGAGGAGACATTTCCTCAACTACCTGTGGCAGTGGCTCTTCCTCCTCCCCATCACGGACCTCCGGATGTGCACCTCTCCCTCAGGGGGTTAGCCAAGCGGAGAGCCCCAGCTGCAGCCCTGCAGCAGGCGGCAGCCTGCAAGCTCCAGGAGGAGTTGGAAGGACACCTGCTGGTGTTCACGGGTGGTTCAGTCCTCCCCAGCGGGTCGGCTGCAGCGGCATGCACAGTTCCAACTCTCGCCTGTCACAGGCAGTGTAGGCTCCCGTTTGCAGCAAGCTCTACTGCAGCTGAGCTCGCGGGGCTGCACCTGGCTGCCGACCTCCTTGCTGAGCACCTTCCCCAGCAGCCGGTGGCGGTGGTGTGCCACTCCAAGCCAGCGCTCCAGGCCCTCGTCAACCCTCGGCGGGCAGGACTTACAGTGGTGCTGCTGCTTGTCAAGTTAACGGCTCTAGCCACCGCCGGACTCCCAATATCCTTCCACTGGCTGCCCTCACATGTCGGGGTAGCCGGTAACGAGGAGGCAGATACCTACGCCAAAGCTGCCCATCATGATGTATACCCGGTCACCAGAGCGGTAGCGGCTTCGGACTACACGAGACATCGGCTACGGTGCCTGCTCACCTCCATTCACCCGGACCCCCGAGTGGCTAGTGGCAAAGCCCCCAAGCCACTTCCAGAGAACGGCCTCTCCAGAAGAGACCGTTCCACACTCCTGCGCTTGCGGACTGGCTGCACCTGGACTGCGGCCCGGCTGTACGCCAAGGGCCGCGCCACGTCGCCTGCCTGCAAGAGGTGCGGGGACCCCGAGACTCTGGAGCACCTTCTATGTGCTTGCCCATCCTTGGCGCAGGAACGCTCCACAGTGATCAACACCTACAGACGCCACGGCCTTCCAGCGGCCACAGAGACTGACCTGCTGTTCCCAGTGTGTCCACAGCTCCCTGCGCTGCGAGGCCTGCTGGAGTTTATAAGTTCTACGGGAATAGACACCCTATAAGCGCCCGCTACAACGCTGGCAACTTTACTGAGGACTGCCACCTGTCGCGTATAGTGGAGTCTATTAGGCCACATCCTCCCTCTTTCTCTATCATCTTTCACTACCCATTCCCTCTCCCCTGATGACGCTTCGCCGTGCTCCCTGACGGGTTGCAGAACCAAGCGTCTTTCCTTTCCCTAGATCACTATCATCTCCACTGCTGTTGCTGTGTCGGGTTAGCACGGAGACAAGCGCGCCAGCTTCTGCACATCATTTGATAAGGCTCAAGCCTAGTTAGGCGTCAGAGGGCATTGTGCGTATGCGACGCGGCGTAAATCTTGACACAAGCTTGTCTGGTCGTCTTCCCTTTGTTACACATTCCTGTCATCTACTAACGCGATAGCGTTAAGAGGGAGCTTTAGCTCGGGCCCAACTCCGACGCGGCCTATTCAAATACCTGTAAAAACGCAAAAACGTTTTTCTGAGATAACCCCTGGACCAAGTTTAATGAAATTTGTTGCATTTGAGTGAGAAAGTTAAATTCTAGTGACTGTTGGAAGCAGAATTTTGATTTAGGGCTTGAATTTCGTTACAAAGATTTTCAAAAATTCAATAGTTTGAAAAAAATATAAGCATGAAGTTTACAAACTAATAGCTCTGCGTCAAGAACAGATATCGTGGTTCTGTAAACGACGTCCATTAGATCATTCAAAGCGGACAAATATTATATTTCATTTTACATCTTACGTGGATTTGTTACAACGTTTACGAGGGTTCTACAAAAGTTGTAATTACATATTATTACATTTTTTGAGGTTTATGTGTAACATATCAATTTTGTCCGCTTTAGATGTGCTATCAGGTACAATTCACAGAATTGCGATATCATCTTTTCTTGCTGTGTTACACAATTGTAAACTTGATAGCTTCGTTTTCTGAAAATTAGCGATTTTCGCCAAATTTTTATAAAAATTTAACGACCTAAATCGAAAATTCGAAACCAACAGTCACTAGATGTTAAGCTTTTCTTTCAAATGCAGCAAACCCCGTCAAATTTGGTGCTGTGGTTGCCGAGAAAAACGAATTCTCCTTTTACATGTATTCAGATAAGAGCACCCGAGCTAAAGCTTCCTCTTAAGAGGAAGCTTTACATCGAACTATAGCTTCAACATCGAACTATAGAAGCTCGCTGATTAACCGTGCGGTTTTTCCTTTCGGTTCCGTCTATTTCAAAAGATGGGCGAGTGCTTCATATACTGCGCACAATTTAAATCTTGTAACTTCCAGGTAGGAACGGAAGTACCGAGTTGCCCTTAAAGCGGCTAGAGCTTCTTTTTTTCCTGTCGTGTATTTCACCTCCACTTTGGTAAATGTGTAGCTGAGGCAACCGATTACGCTTAGTTGTTGGTTGTTCGCCTGACTATAGTCTCGCTCGTATAGTATCGTAGCCGTTCCGCAGTGCGACGCATTTGTATTTAGCTCAAATGGTAGAGCAAAGTCCGGAAGTGTGAGGACTGGATCAGACGAGATAACTCGTACCAGCTTTGGTAGGCGCCTCACAGTGACCCGTCCAACAGAATAGTACGTCTTTTTGCTTTAGTCTAGTCAGACACATAGTTTTCAGAGAACAGTGGCCGATAAATGCTCTAAACTGTCCTGCCAAACTCAAGAACACGCGTAGTGAGCGAACATCAAAATGTTTCACGAGTTTTGCTATGCGTGTCACCGATACTTCCTTTGTGTTCTTTGCTGTGCCATCCAGTATTCTGCCCAATAAGGTTACCTTGTTCTTGAAAAATTCACCCCTGTTAATATTGATCTTTAGGCTGGCTTCTCACAAAGCTTCGAGGACATGTGGCAGTTGTTTGTGGAGACACCCACTTTTAGAATACGCTATTATATTGTCCACGTAGACATTGCAGTAGTGGCCAATGAGCGAATCCAGAACCATATTAAAGATTTTCTGATACATGCTGGGCCAGTTCTTCCATCCGAAGTGGAGACGGCTTTTTTGTAGATGTCAAATGGAGTTATGAAAGCCATATACTACTTTATGTACTGCTGAAGTGGTACTTACAAAAAAAAAGCCTTTACTAAGGTCGATCCTAGGAAACATATAATATATTCACCTTTGTCATCAATAATTACATCTATCCTTAGCATAGGGAATGGTTGTGTACGGTTGGTAATTGCTCTCTAGCGCATGCACAGTCATAGGCTTCCATCTTCCTTAGGTGATATGGTTATCGGCGATGCCTATGACGATACAGATGGACGGATAATACCTACGTACAACATCTAAAGAAGCTCGTGTTTCAGCCATGCTTTTTTTTCTCTGGGTGAGGCTGCGAGGTTTCTTCCGTTCTATAATCTGACTGACTGAATAAACTTTATTGAAACCAGCAAGAGATGGTGGCTGGGCCTAGGCCTCCCACGTGGGGACGTCGAGGTGTTGCCTCTTCGCCGCCTCGCAGGCCTGCTGGGTCGCCCAGAGTTGGTCGTCAAGGTTGGGGCTACGCAGGGCAGCGTGCCATCTCGACGAGAGGGTCGTGGGGTTAGTGTCGGGGTATTGGTGTGTACAGTCCCAAAGCATGTGTGGAAGCGTGGCTGACTGTGTGTTGCAGATATGGCACGTGGGACTGGGGTAAATGTCTGGGTAGATCTTGTTGTAAAGTTGTAACGAGGGGTAAGTAAGGGTTGGAGCAGGCGGAAAGTTGTAGTCTGCACTCGGGATAGTTTGTTGTGTGGGCCGGGGAAGGTTCTACGCTCTAAGTAGAAGGACTTCACAAGATCATTGTAGCGTGTCAGGCGATCCCTACCGGTGGGGGCAGCTTCCCCTTCTCCCGCGCGGTTAACTAGGCCTCGCGCTAGGGAGTGGGTAACCTCGTTGAGGTTGGGGAGGTGCGGGTGGACGGTGCCAACATGAGCCGGGAACCAGACGAGTGTAACCTGGTGGTCGGTTGAGCGGGGCGCTTGTTGCAAGATGCGCAAGGCTTGGTGTGAAATACGGCCGTTGATATAGTTGATAACGGCGGAGCGGGAGTCAGAGACGATGGTATGGCATGTTGGGTCTAGTGTGGCTAGCGCGATGGCCACATCTTGAGCTTCCTCAGCGTGTGGGGTTACTAGGTTGATAGCATGGTGGAGAGAGCCTTCACGCGTGGTGACGGCTGCAAAGCGGGTACCGTGGGGATACTCGGCGGCGTCGACGAAACTCACACCATCGTGCCGACTAAGGGATTTGGTGAGAGCCGTGGCACGTGCTGTGCGACGTGCGTGGTTGTATTCGGGGTGCATATTTCTGGGGATAGGATCGGCGTGAATCCAAGCTCGTATGGCGGAGGGGTCTGGTGCTTATGGCCGTGTTGATGGTGGTAGGTGATACCGTGCGAGGTGAGGATATGGCGACCCGTCGCTGTGAGAGTGAGCCTCTCCAGCTGAGAGCGACGTTGGGCCTCGATGAGCTCGTCCCGTGTGTTGTGGACGCCTAGTTAAAGGAGGAGGTCAGTGCTGGTGCAACCGGGGAGGCCGAGGGCTTGTTTATAGACACCGCGTATAAGTATGTTGATCTTGGTGTGTTCAGCCTTGTACCAGTTTAGATACGCAGCAACGTAGGTGATGTGGCAAATTACGAATGACTGGATTAATCGGAGCAGATTCTCCTCTTTCATACCCCCACGGCGGTTGGAGACCCGCTTCAAAAGTCTCATGGTGTTGTCTGTATTCATCTTGATTTTGGCGAGGGCCACGCCATTCGCTCCGTTCGCCTCTATGAGCAAGCCGAGCACACGGATATTGGTGACTAGGGGTATGGGGCTCCCATCCAAGAGATGAAGCGCAATGTCTTCGTAATGGCGTTTAGCGGTGGAGTATTTTGGACGGCGGCCACGGAGAGTAGGCCTGTAGAGAAGGAGTTCGGACTTCGCAGGGGTACAGCGAAGCCCCGTGCCTTGGATATAGGTCTCGACTGTTTCAATGGCGGATTGTAGTGCCGTTTCTATTTCGCCGTCACTGCCTTTGTGAGCCCAGATGGTTATATCGCCAGCGTATATGGTGTGGGTGACACCGTCCACTTGCTGCAACTCCTTGGCAAGATCTATCATGACAAGATTAAAAAGCATTGGGGAGATAACGGAGCCCTGGGGAGTTCCCGCGCTGCCAAAAGTCTGGGCGTCGGAGCGGAGATCCCCCACCGAAAGGAAGGCCGTGCGATTAGACAGAAAGTCTCTGACGTAATTATACGCGCGCGCACCGAGATTAAGGCGTGAGATGCGGTCAAGAATGGTGGAATGGGCTATGCTGTCAAATGCTTTTTCGAGGTCGATGCCGAGTATACCTTTAGTAGTACGTGTTCTATCTTCTAGTATATGGTGCTTAAGTTGTAGCATGACGTCTTGGGTCGACAGGTGAGCCCGGAAGCCAATGACAGAGTGAGGATACGCTGTAGTGTCTTCCAGATGGGTGTTAATTCGCGTGAGGAAGGCATGCTCCATAACCTTTCCCACACATGAGGTTAGTGAGATGGGGCGAAGATGATCGAGGCTAGAAGGTTTGCCAGGTTTCGGAATAAGGATGACCTTTGCTGTTTTCCAGGCCGGCGGAATGGCACCATTACGCCAGCAGTCATTGATATAGTCTGTGTATAATCTTGTCAAGAAATATAAGCGGAACTTCGGACTTTGTAGTAATATTCCTTTAATATATTCAGGATATATTAAAGGAATATCATCTCCTTTCTTCACAATGCGAATTAGTTTCCGTTTTCTAAAAGGTTGCGGCTCATACACATCTTGGTTCACAGACACAGTGTCATCCCAGTGTACGTTCAGCTTGAGCAATTTCATATCCAGACGCGAGAGTATAAAGTCGTACTCAATGCCTTCTATGTGCCAGAATGTCTGCAGTGCCAGTGCCAGAATGTCTGCAGTTCGTGAAGGGTACTTAGACTTTCGGCGCATCCATTCGCAGTGTTCCTTCTCACGCCTGTCGTAGCCTCGCGCAACAACTGTTCTTCCTGTACATATGCTCTCTGATTTGGCTTTGCTTCTTTTTGTAATTGAAAACAGAGCTGCACTGTCTACAAGAGTTTCCAGTGTGCCACCGTCCACTGCGAGTTGTATATGCAACAAACCTGATGACCAAAGTTGGATGGTTTCATTTGCTGTAGAGACATCTTGAAAATTTTCGTGGGCTTCTTACTCTTCACCTTTTAACTGTGTAGGTTTCCGTATGGGAGTTATAGATCTCGCGATGCTCGCGCCAAAGTTACATCTGACGCCTTCTAACAACGACGGGCACTTTTCATCCAAGTGATTGAGGCTTGGCGTCCCTGAACATTCGTAGCTAGTCTTGTTGCTTTGCTCAGTCCAGTAATGCGGAAATAGCTTTAGGAGCTACAGGAGCGCTTCCACCGTTTTCGAATATTTTGCTAGAAACTCTTCTTGCCAATCTCTAGGTATGCCGTGGATGATAAGCGTAAGAAGTGATGATGGCAACAGTCCCTGTTAAGCCAGGTGAAGAAGTTCTTGTTTTCCAGAAAATACTAGATTGGCGTGCTGGACGTGCTGGCGTGCCTCATGGCACCGGTAAACCGCATTGTTGCGGAAATTCAGAGGGAAAAAGTCGCCACTTGTGCCACTGTTTTGCGCTCCCGCTAAGCAATGGTCGCATGTTGATCGCTTGGTCTTCATCAGACAGCTATTCATTGTTCTTTGCAGCTTGTTCATTGAAAGTTATCCACCCTTCTGGACTGTCAGATGAGCCGTCGAACGTTTCAGGGCGTACTATTTGTGAAGAATGTACTGCCCGTTTCTATAAAGCAGAAGCGAGAGTCTCAATAATAGAGCTTTGCTGCGAAATTTGCTGTTGTATATTTGATATGGCTCAAACAACTGTCCTTAGCTCGTCAGCTGAAGCTTGCCAGAGCATGAAATTTTTTTTATTCTGACTTAAACACCAGCTTGTGGAACACACGCAACGGAATATTTGCTTTCGCTGAATGTCGCTCCAAAAATTAATCTGCAAACACTGAGGCTTCATACAGAATGAGATTCAGAAATTCACCAGTGGTTAGGGTGGCTATTACGCTTGCCGGCTGTACTTCCACAGCAAATCTCCGTGTACGACGTGCATCGGTATGCCTGTACCGTTTCATGTAGCGAGCAAATATAAAACTCTCTAGTGCAGCCAATAACCAGCCTGTTACGCACGGAACTATAAACCGCTGCGCAAGGATATAGCCTCTGTACGCCTCGTACCTTCGGCAGTGCTGCAAGGAACGTGTGAAATGTAGTATACATTTGTCCGGAGAGGATACTTGGGCTCGCGCATCGCGTCGACGCGTACGATCTGTGCTTCACTATATGCTCATGCCTGTGGCGCCTGGGCACGAGCTTTCACGCGCCGCAAGCGCACGTGTAGTTCGGCCTCTATGTGCCCATTCCCGCAGTGAATGCCGGCGTAACCAGGCAAACGCATGTGACAGTGAAGGGTGAAAAAGCAATGAGGAGCGCAGCCGCGAATGAAAAGCGGCGATAGCGATGAGAACGCAAGGAGGAAAGCTTAAAGAGAAATGCGTCGCGCCACGCAAGAAGATGTGTTCTGCGAGAATGACTACGATATGGTGCTCGAGTAGCGCGAGTTCTCTGTTCACTTTTTCTTTCTTCAGTCAATGCTTTTCACCTGTTTAAAAAATGTCAAACGTTATCCCTCGACGCACGATGAGCCTACATGTATCAGAAATTTCTCAAATGTTATCGGTAATTTTATACGTCAGCTGTTCTCTGGAAAGCTTTTCGCTACTCTCATTTTATGCATGACGCGAATTGTGTAGTACATTCAATAAATGAATAAATAGAAGGGAACTTAATTACAAGATTAGAAAAAGTTATTAAAGAAATATTCTGCATTACAGAAAGTGTCAATATAGAAAATTTCTGGAAGCCGCGCGGCTACCAGCGATTACACTGGCAACTTCGGCGAGCCATGTATAAAATCCGACTCGCTTGACCCACAGATCAGATTTTAGGTGATCGCCTGCTCTGGTCGCCGATGCCGCAGTGCTTGAGTGCTACTTGTTTTGATGTGCACATGTTTTCCCAATAAAAAGTGAAATTTCAAACTCGCATTTTCGACACCATGCCGTTATTCACTGTCACTACCGCGTGGCAATATAGACCATAATACAAACAAGTTCTTTCGGAAGAATGCGCGACGCAACCAGTATAGGTGCTTCATCTGCCGAAGACGCTTAGCGCCGCCGCCGGAAGTGCCTTTTCGTTCAGAATAAAATTGTATGCCATAATATATCGTGGATTAAAAACACCTGAACAGCGGCGCTCAAAATTTGCATTAGGGAGTATAGTTATCATAGGCTAATTTTTCCATTACATCACATTTGCAGGGTGTTCAGTCGCATTCTGTAGGGCGTGTAAGTCAGTGGCCATCAGCTTGGCGCATTTCTAGAGATAATATCTTGTGAAATATTCATATATGAAAGAATCAAACAAAATTCAGTGCCCTTCCACACTGTCAGGAAGGATGACCAGCGAAGCTTTGAATGTGCGCCTCTTAACGGCGAACTCCACTTCCGTTGCGGGTCAGCCTGGTATTGCACTATCTTTCGAGTCGGCCCACGCATGAGGAGTGCTTAATGCCTTCTTCACCTCCGCCGTGGGTTGGCGCGGTATTACACTACCTTCGGGATCGGCTCACTTATGAAACATTGTTGGTCCAAGTCCACACAGACGGTATCCGCTAGATCCTAGCCATAAACAGCTTTGCTGTAAAAAGGGAACAGCCGCACTAATAGCTCCTTCACGCTAAAAAATCAGGCGTCGGATCAGCTAACGGAATTATCCTGCTGTCTTTCATACTTCTTGCCCACCACGCTGCTGAACGTGATAGAGTGCCATCTGCCTTGTAAAGCGCTAACGTACAAGCAATCGCGGGATATCCCGCATGATCCCGAGGCTCAAAACTTCGTAGTTATCTCAGCTTGCATAGAGTCCGCGCGTTTCATTTTGCTCCACGTCACCAGGGCTCGTACCGGCGACGATAAACCCTGAGCAAGAAGAGGCGCTAGTGCTAGGTCTGCTCGCTAGCACCTTTCTGGCAATGCATGATGCGCAGAAGAAATACACCAGCGGCGGTGCGTGGTTCATCCTGCTCTGCAAGAGCACGAAAAGCTTGGTCTGGCTACCAAACTGCTACCCCTTCTGGTGCTTGTCGTGAGGTATGACAGGGCGATTGTGGAGAAGGACGGGGTGGTTACGCAACAATTGGGTGATCATTTCCGATGTCGTTACGGACTTTGAGGACTGCGACTTGACGAGCGAGTCAGAGTTGGCCGTCATCTTTCATGTTCCTGTCTCTCACTCCCATTGGTCCGGGACCCATGGGAATCGGTCCGGGACAGATCGGCGCGGAAGGGGCCATTCCGGCTGATTATCCGCCGGCGAACAGGGTTCCGCGCCGCTCCAGACGCTGAATGTTTCGCTGTGAATGCGCCATTAGCTTTCGAGCAAACGTAGTTCTGGAAGAAACTGATTAGATAAGTAGGACAACGGCAACGTGTTGTGATATTAGCATGGCGGAATATCTTGTCATGTATTCTCGAGAGTCGCGAAAAGCCTTAGTGGCACACATCATGACATCGTCATCAAGGAACTAGAGGTTGCTAGAAACGTTGATGTTATTCTCCAGGAAAAATAATGCTATACAGCAATTTGGTCGTGAAGATTCTGTCGCATTCAATTTTTGTACGTAACCATGCAGCTGAGATACAGCCTGTAATTCGCAATAATGGTTTGGCTTGTTTTATGTAATTTGGGTCTCCACCAGCACCATTGCTCGCTTCGCACGTACCTTTGCTCGCACGTCGTCGCTTAAACACATCTGAGCAAAATGTGTTTAAGTAGAATTCATAACGCGCACGTTAGTGGCGCTCAACGCCAACGTGCTCAACACCATGATGGGTTTCGCGTGTCTTGCTACTTTCAGGCATATTGTACCGTAGGCAGGCCGATGTTAAGCCTTGAATGAAGAAAGTCGACTGAACCCGATGATTATTTGAAGATAACTTGCTTAAACGTCATAGCTCTGTGGAAACCCGCAAGGTGGAGAGAAGTAATTAATAAAGTGAAAATGAGACATCCACCCATACGTAGCTACGTGCTACAAAGGAAACCCATACGGATTCCACGAAAGAAAAGCTTCGCAGTTGAAGAAGCTTTGCAGTTGGTTAGCTTCAAATTTGGCCAGCTCAGATGGTAGACCAGCTGGTTCGGAAAGGCGGTGGTCCCAGATTCGAGTCCCGGACCAGGAGTGTGAGTGAAAAACTTTATTAGCTCTAGATTCGCTGGTGTTCTGCGGTCTTCAGATTGCTTCGTCCATCTTCTTACACAACGGTTGGTTGCCCTTAGTCCAGGGCCCCGCTGGATGCTGCTGCCAGCTGTGCTCACCGAATCGGACCTTTTTGGTCGACCCGGCGATCGCTGGAGAGCACTCCCTCCCATTGTTCCGCACTCGGGTTTGGTATAACGGGTACCAACGTCTACCCTCTGGTATGCCCACGTTATGTGATACAGCGTGGGTGTTTAGTGGCACCAGGGGCATTTGTTATTGTATTGTGTGGGATACATTTTGCTGATTACGTTTAGGTTCGGGTACGAGCCCGCTTGTTGCTGCCTCCACGCGACAGAGTTCTCTCTGCTAAGGGAGTTGTGCGGTGGTAGATACCGCTTTCTGCAACCGTTGTAGTAATTTAGCATCGCCAAATAGTCTTGACGTACAGGTTCGGTCCCCTCGAGGTCACCAACGTTGGATTCTCGGTAATAAGTGTACCCTCGAGCTATCCTGTCCGCCTCTTGGTTCCCTGCCACTCGCGTGTGTCTCGGCGTCAATATTATAGTTTGCCTAATTCGTTCTTCTTTTGGTTGTCGTTGTGTTATGTGATCTCCGGAGCGGAGTAGGCAGAGCGCTCCGTGCCCTATACTGCCGCGTAGGTAGTTGCGGCAGGCCGTTTGTGAGTCTGTAAGAATTGTTAGAGACCGTTTAGACCGATATCCCTCCGCTGCTGCTAGAGCGACGGCCGCTTCTTCAGCCTGGACTATCGTACAGCCTTGTAGTGTTGCGCTGGTGATGTCGCGTGGGTTCGCATCAATCACCGTTGCTAGCGCGTTGCTGTTGCTCTGCCCCGCTGCTCTGACGTATGTGGCTGCGTCCACATATGCCGACGTTTCTTCGGGTGCTAGTGACTTTTGTAGGTATTCAGTCCTCGCCTCTCTGCGTGCTTTATGTAGGTTGGGATCCATGTTCCGGGGTGTGGGTGCTACTTTTAGTGTGTTGATCGGCGCAGCCTCGTTTCTTCAGGAGTTCCTTGCCAGATGGGGTCTGCTGCAGTCTGTGCTGTTGGGAGACTAATTGAACCTCTTTCAATTTCTCGAAGGTGCTTTGTAGTCCTAAGGCTAGGAGCTTTTCGGTTGAGGTGCTGTGGCGAAGGTGGAGTGCGGTTCTGTAGGCTTTGCGTAGAATCGCGTCCACCAGTTGTACCTCACTCTTGATGGGATTATAGTATGGGAGGTTGTATGCCACTCGGCTGACCACCAGGCTTCTGACCAGCTTGAGTGTGCCCTCCTCTCGCATGCCGTGGCGTCTGTATGAGATGCGCATGATCATGCGGGCCACTTGTAGGGTGGATGCCTTGAGTAGGGCGAGGGTGAGGGCGCAGAGTTGGTTTGACCTTATCCACATCCCCAGGATTCTGATGAGCGTCTTTACCGGTATCGGCTTCCCGTCGAGGTAGACATTGAGCTTTAACTCGTCGCTGGTGGGGTCTGTGCGGTTTTGTTTTCCTCTCCAAACTCTCAGGAGCTCGGACTTCTCACTGGAGCACGCTAGCCCTCTTGCTCTTGCGTAGTCCTCTACGCAGGTGGCTGCCTCTTGTAACTTCTCTTCTTTCTCTCTGAGCGAGCCTATGTTAACCCAGATGGTGATGTCGACATGCATGGCATGGTGTATGCCATCGATTTCTTTTAACTGTTTTGCCAAGCCAATCATGGCTATGTTGAAAAGCGTGGGGCAGATGACCGACCCTTGAGGCGTTCTTTTGTATGGAGTAAAGAAATTATCTGATCGGAGCTCTCCCAGGCCAAGCGTTGCCCTTCTGTTTGAAAGGAAGGCTTTGACGTCGCCGTAGATTCTCCTCCGGCAGTTCAGGTCCTTCATGTCCGTGAGGATAGCCTCGTGGCTTACATTGTCAAAAGCCCCCTTGATATCCAATGCCATTGTTACATTCTTCCCACTCATGGGGACGTTCCCGAGTACTTCTTTGATTTGAAGCAGTACGTCTTGGGTCGATTATTTTGCTCTGAAGCCAAACATGCTGTGGGGACACAGTTCGTTGTCCTCCATGTAATGTTGTAGTCTTAGCGTCACCACTCGTTCATACAGTTTTCGCAGGCATGATGTGAGCGAGATCGCTTTGAGGTTCTCAATTTGCAGTTTCTTGCCCGGTTCAGGAATCATGACTATCTCCGCATGCTTCCACTCCTCGGGGACGGTCTCAGCGTCCCAATCTTTGTTGAGAAAGTTCTGTGACTAACTCTTCACTGGGGTTGCGGATGAGTGCGTTATTGATCTTTTCTGCACTCGCGGCCGTGTTTCTGGTTGTGTTTCGAATCGCTGCGTAGACCTCTTCTCACGTCATGAGTCTGTCCAGGTTAACATTTTCTCTTCCTCGGTAGCGCTCTGCGTAAGCTGCTGGGTTTGTGTCCCCGAAGCACTTAACGCGTAACTTCTCCAGGAGTTCCCAGTCTGGTCCCTCGAACTAGTGCATGAACCGGTAGATGGTTTGTTGTTTTCTGCCTTGGTCTTAGTCGGATCTATGAGAGCCTTGAGGATATGCCATGCCCTCACTGTGTTCAAAGTTCCGTTGAGAGAGTCGCTGAATTGCTGCCAATTTTGCCTTGCCATTTGCGCCGCGTACTCCTCTGCTTTCGCTGTGACTTCTGCGATCTTTATCTTTAGCTTCCTGTTGTATTTTTGTTTCTTCCACTTCTCCGTGAGCCCGCGCCTCGTTTACCACAGCTTGAGCAGTCTGACGTCTACCTCGGGCGCCTGCGTCGTTCGCGGAAATTCTGTGGTGTACTTGCACTGTTTTTCATGCGCATGTTTGCCCACTCTTCTATCGATGGGATCCTGTTCTCGCCGAGATTCCCATCGCATGCCGCCCGAAAAGCGCTCCATTCCGTAATTTTTGCCGATCGCAGCTGACGCTTTAGCCTGTCCGAAGTTACTTGCGTCTTGAGGACGTAGTGGTCTCTACTAAGGCTCTCTAACAGGTTCTCCAACACTGCTTGTTCCGCTCCTCGTATGAACGGGAGGTGGGGGCAGGTGTCGGTACTAACGCTGTTTCCGATTCTGGTTGGAGTGTCGGGGCCTGTGAGGAGGTTGCAGTCGGTGTTCTCTGCTGCCTCCGCTAGCGTTTTGCCTTTTGGATTAGCTGTTAGGTATCCCCGTCTTTTGTCCATGGCGTTAAAGTCTCCCAGGATGATTAGCGTGCTGTCTTTCGCTAGTTTGCGTGCGCCACGAAAAAGCTCGTAGAATTTTGCCTTCCTCTGTTTCGGGGGGCTGTGTGCATTTACAATAAAGATACTGCCCCTCTTTCTTTTCTTCTTTGATATAATTTATACGACCACGTGCTCTACGTCGGTGTCAGCTATCCTGTCGTGGCTTATGGCGGATAAGTGCCTTGCTGACTAGGGTTGCCGTTCTTCCTTGCTCTTGAGTCTCGTAGCACGTGTGTCCTGTGAGTGTTGGTGTGGTGCCCGTCTCTTGAAGCGATATGATGTCGGGCGGTGTTTGTTGTGTGTGAATGTGTTGTTGGAGGAGGCCCTGCTTCTGATGGTAATCTCTGCAGCTCCATTGCCATATATGTAAGGTTTCTTGCTTGCCTAAAGTTGTACCGGCCATGTTTAAGCCTCGGTGTTGTTTGCGGATGTGTCAGCGAGAGATGCGAGCGCGGGGCGGGGGTAAGCCTTCTCTTAAATGTTCTAGGTAAACTTCTGCTTGCGGATGCTGCTCCGGAGCTCTGTGACTTGTAATGGCAGTTGCTGCATTTGTTGCTGCTGTTGCTGCATAATCTGCTGCATCATTTGCTGAATCTCTGCTTTATACTTGGCGAAATCTTCCTAGCCTGCTTGCCGTGGGGCTTGGGTTTGTACGGTTTGCGGCTGCGGAGGGCTGTTCGACCCATGGTCTAGTCCTGCTTTCGTTAGCTCTGCTATTTGGCGTTCTAGTTCTTTCTGCCTAGCACGTGGTCGCTCTAATTCGCGTCCCAGCGCTATTTTCTCCGCGTCCTCCTGTCTACGCTGTTCGAGGTTGCTGTCCGTATTGTTCTTTTTGTTAGCTGCCCCACCCGAGTGTGGAGCAAACCAGGGGTGTTCGGCTGTACAGCTCAACTTGACGCCGCCGCTCTTTCGGGCAGGCTCTTTCTTCGTCTTCTTCTGCTACTCCAGCTGGCTCCCTCCCTTGATGGCCAGGGGCAGCAGGGGTGGGACGGATCATGACCGGCTCCGTGAACGGCTCCGCGCCGCCCGGAATCTCGAGCGGCTCCACGAAGTCTCCCCCTCCTAGGTTAACCACCTCGGCTTCTTGCCGCAGTCGTCCCGGCTGTGACGTCTGCCCTCTCGTCCGCCGCCGTTGTTGCCACCGTTGGCCTTGCCTCGCAGGTCCCTGGTTTTCTTTAGTCGGCCTTGGCACTCCCTCGATCCGGTAGCGTGGTTGCCTCCGCAGATCAGGCATCTCGGGGTACACTGGTGATCCTTTGGCGGGTTCTCCATCCCGCACTGTTTGCAAGCCTTGGGGTCCGGTGTGGGGCACACGTCGGAGCGGCGACCTTGTTGGCAGCAAACGTAGCAGGTTTGTCTTGTGGACCGGTACGGGTAGCACTTGCACTCGACTCCGCAGTAGATGAGATGTTTTGGTGTGATGGGTCCGTCAAAGGTGATGGCGGCCGTCTTAGTCTTGCCTAGTCTTCGGAAGCTGTGGATGGTGACAACCTGTGTGAGTGTCGACAAGTCGGCTTTCAGTTCCTCCGGTGTGGCTCCGGGTCCACTCCGTGCATCACGCCACGCCGGGTGTTTTCCGGTGCGGCCACGTAAGCGTTCACGTCGTATGAGCCTCCCTCGATCGTGAGGCTAGTAATGCGCCTCGCGAGCTGGGCAGCCTCTTCGTTCAGCGTGCTCACGATTATTATGTTGGATCGTGTGCGGAGCCTGGTGATCACGTCTCTTACCTCGAACTAGTTGCTGCATGCCGTGGCTACGGCCCGGGCCACTTGAAATTGCTGGAGCGACGTGACTACGAGTCTCTTCGGTCGCAACATAATCTTCAAATCGTCTCTGGGGAGCGGGGGCAGCCTCTGCCTAGGCTGCCGCTGCGCTTCTTTCCCGTCCTTTTTCAGCGCGCCGGAAGCTGGTGCGCCAGCTGTCGGCGGAGGGGCCGGGGACCCTCCTCCGAGCTCGCCTTCAGCGGCCGAGGAATTCCCGCCGCTTGCAACGTTCCGTCCATTCTTCCTCTGTCGCTTCTTTTGGTGTTTCGTCATGGTCAATTCCCAATTTGCTTCGTCTTCTTTGTGAGTGTCTTACTGCTTCTGCATGGCAGAGTCCTCGATCTCCCCGTCCGCCGAATTCTCGGAGTCAGAGGCACCGAGGTGGTTGTCGTCCATCTCTTGAGCTTCTAGCAAATTCTGGGCTAGTCTAGTCGTCGATGGCTCAAAATTCGGATATTTCGTGGAGCGGGAGTCGGGTCCAGGCTGCATCGCTGCCACTGAGCGGTCCTGGCTGCCCGCAAATGCCCGTAGTCGTGCTAAACCTCGGTAGGCTTAGCGGGAAGCGTTTCCCGCCAAAGTCCGGTAATTTGTCCCCCCCCCCGCAAAAAACAACAATGGTCCTACCGTCTTGAAATCGGTGCCCGAGTGATCCAGCTTGTGAGCTCTCTCAGATCCAACCAAAACGTTGGCGGTCCAGTGGGTCGAGATAGTCCGCGAGGTTCGGAATCTACGGAGCCCATGCGACGTGCGTCCGCACTGCGCCGCTTCTTCTTCTACCCCTGGACCAGGAAGAATTTTTCTTCAATTGCGAAGTAGCGAAGTTTCCTTTGTAGCACTTAGCTACGTTTGGGGGGATGTCTCATTCTCCCTTTAATAATATATACCTTGTAAAGAGCTTTGAAAACTTGCGAATAAGAATAAATTTATCTAACAGCCAATAAAGATTTCATATTTATTGAGTGGGAACTTATTGTATACAGTGAAAACGGGGACCACCGTCTTGCGATCTTTAATAGAAAGCGCATATCTTCTTTACAGGCCGAAGGTGATCGTCAGCTGATCAAAAACCCGGCTTGCCCATGTTGCTTTAGTGCCACTAGAGGTCACTCTAATATGAAATTATGTTCGCAAAGTTGCTTTGACGCTTTCTGTGCTGCGACATATAAAAATATAACTTCAAGAATAGAAAAAGCGTGTCCTCAAATGAAAATTCCGCAAAAGTTTGGTTCGTACGTCAACCTTTGTTTGTATGTTAGCATTCTCGTGACGACACAGTAGCCTCGCAGAAGTCATGTCGCCACTTTGTGTAGTCTCCGTGGATGTGACGCATAACGAGGCATGGCTCGCTTGCAGAAATGTGGGCTGGATCATTTGCGAAGCACACGAAAAATATGTACCGAGGCAACGAAATTATCAGCTACCAGAGGTTCGACTTGGTCTGGCTGGTGAAAGCTCTCAAGTCCAAGAAATTTGGCTGGCGCGGAATGCGATGCTATATGGCCTGGAGCTTGTTCTGCCAGCTGGTATCCTACACGGATCCCGTTTTCTTGAAGCAGAACCAAGCGACTGAAGACGTCTGCTACAGTCATACTAGCACGGTAATGGGGTTCGCTATGACCAGCCGGTTTTACCATTCGGGTAAGTTAATGGGTTCACTTTATTTTGGAATAGCGGCCATGTATTGTTCACACCAAAGTACGTCGCCTATTTGTTCACTGAAATGGTCACTGAAGGGCACGGTGTATATATATATATATATATATATATATATATATATATATAATCATATCTAAATATAGCACCATCATTCCTGCCTCTTGAACCTCCTCATCACAGGTCACACCGACTGGACAATCAGTTCAATTTCATGCGTATCTACGGAAAGACTAAGTCTCAAACAATGAAACGTTCCTTTCCTTCGAGCGCTTCCTAACCTTACGTGAGGTCTCCTTACAGCGAAGGACCGATGGAAGAAGCAAGCGTACTCCGAAAGTTCCCTTCACCCGTCCTCACGTAAGGAGCAGTTGCCGCATGCCTGGGTGCGAGATTATCTCTTAAGAGCTTAAGAATTAGAATTCTTAAGAATTAGAGAGGCAGTCAACTTGCACGAACAGCTACGTGCTGGCTGCTGTCTGGCCGAGCAGACAAAATAAACGACGGGATATGTGCCCGAATAGCGAGCGTGCTGCTGGCTGTGCGTGGCCTAGTAGACAACTTGGCGCAGTGATCGTGTACCTCTAGCTATCTGCTCGAAGAGATAACTTCCGCATGATCTGTGTGATATGGGCTTGTGCCTATTTCTTGCCCAGTTGCCTAGAATTGATACGCCAAGCAGATTTCACACTGGCGTCGGCCAGTCAAAGAGCAAAGAAGAGTTGAGTGAGAAAGCGCATATGTACTGTATTGGAAGAACAGTGCAAGGCGCTTGGCTGATAGGCGCATTCGTGGTTGACATCATGTACTAGGGCAGGAGGACAACATCAGGGCGCGCGCACCGGTGGCTACCTCCCCGTTCTCGAAAGGCAACTCAGCTTCGTACGTAGCTACTTGATCAATTGCAGTAAATTCGCTTTCATGGTACTACAACCAGTGGAAGCTGCTGCGCGGTTTGAACAGGGGTGCGTTGAGCACAGCAAAATGCTTTCTCCTTGTTTTATTTCGCGTAGGAGTTGGCAACGACACTAAGACTTTGTCTTTGTGCTAATGTGTCCATGAGCTTTAATAAAGCACGGATGGCATCGGGACGTGCAGCACGTTACTCAAGAAAGCAAATGCTGACTTTTACAATCTCCTTCTGTGGTTTCTACCAGTACGTTTGTTTTGATTTGCGTGCTATTTACCTAATTACTAATGGTGTGCCATGGCCAATCTCGCGCCAGACAGCTACTAGTGTCCCCGACTATTTACATGGTCACCCATCGCTCTCCGACACCTATTGTTGCTGCAACCATATAAATTGCTTCGCAAATATTTTTCTGTCGCGGTCGCTTCGTAGAGAAGCAGCTTCTATGATACAAACACACGATATGTTAAACAAAATCGCAGACGCTTAAACAGAAGCGTGCTTCCATCTGAATAACGAAAAAAAATTGTAGCGAGCTGAAAAGTGAAGTGAATGTGGCCATGATGCTGGGGGAAAGTTATAGCTGTAGTATCATTAAATGCGTTGTGCATGAAAGTCGCTTTTGGTTATTGTGTACACAGCCTCGAACCAACTATGTATCGTGTGCAAACACCTCGTGCAATTAAAACACACATTGTAAAGGTGGCGGAGCGAATGTGGCAGCCACAAGACACTGTAAATTTTACCAAGCATCATGCCCCGCAGGGCTTATCGGGTTTCGAATATGTTTCTCTTAAAAGTTTTACTTAGTGTAGGGGTTCAAGGAGAGGGGATATGAAGATAAAGGGATCAACCTGTGCTTATGTTTAAGATCTGAGTAACATGCTTTTACAAGCGCACAAAAGACTGAAGCCACCAGTAAGTAAACTGTATGCGGGAAGTCACTGACTAATTACCACCGGAGTCATGAAAATGCGTGATCGTCTAGTATCTAGTACCTATTATTATTGATATAAAAACGACCTCGCCAATTCGAGGGGCAATTCTGTTCTTGCATAGTCGGGAACTAATATTTCATTGCGAATAGCATTCTTTGCCTTAATCCGAAGTTTTCAGTCCGTCCGTCCGTCCGTCCGTCCGTCCGTCCGTCCGTCCGTCCGTCCGTCCGTCCGTCCGTCCGTCCGTCCGTCCGTCCGTCCGTCCGTCCGTCCGTCCGTCTGTCTGTCTGTCTGTCTGTCTGTCTGTCTGTCTGTCTGTCTGTCTGTCTGTCTGTCTGTCTGTCTGTCTGTCTGTCTGTCTGTCTGTCTGTCTGTCTGTCTGTCTGTCTGTCTGCCTGCCTGTCTGTCTGTCTGTCTGTCTGTCTGTCTGTCTGTCTGTCTGTCTGTCTGTCTGTCTGTCTGTCTGTCTGTCTGTCTGTCTGTCTGTCTGTCTGTCTGTCTGTCTGTCTGTCTGTCTGTCTGTCTGTCTGTCTGTCTGTCTGTCTGTCTGTCTGTCTGTCTGTCTGTCTGTCTGTCTGTCTGTCTGTCTGTCTGTCTGTCTGTCTGTCTGTCTGTCTGTCTGTCTGTCTGTCTGTCTGTCTGTCTGTCTGTCTGTCTGTCTGTCTGTCTGTCTGTCTGTCTGTCTGTCTGTCTGTCTGTCTGTCTGTCTGTCTGTCTGTCTGTCTGTCTGTCTGTCTGTCTGTCTGTCTGTCTGTCTGTCTGTCTGTCTGTCTGTCTGTCTGTCTGTCTGTCTGTCTGTCTGTCTGTCTGTCTGTCTGTCTGTCTGTCTGTCTGTCTGTCTGTCTGTCTGTCTGTCTGTCTGTCTGTCTGTCTGTCTGTCTGTCTGTCTGTCTGTCTGTCTGTCTGTCTGTCTGTCTGTCTGTCTGTCTGTCTGTCTGTCTGTCTGTCTGTCTGTCTGTCTGTCTGTCTGTCTGTCTGTCTGTCTGTCTGTCTGTCTGTCTGTCTGTCTGTCTGTGAAGCCGTCGTGATCGTTCTGTTCTCATAATTCGACCTTCGTGCCCTTGCTTTCGTCATCACGCCTTCTAAGCCGATCGACTGGCTCAAGTTGCCTAACCGCTTGGGCCACTGGGTACGGGCTCTTGATGGCGATTTTGTCGTGGTAGTTGGATCGCCGTCAATCGAAATCTGTCACCAAGAAATTGTCATGCCATCGTCGTCATGCCATTTTTGTCATACAGTCTACGTGCTTTAGTTGTCACGCCTACTTAGTGACGCCGTCAAGCTCGTTCAATCGTCTTCATTCCGACTTCATGATCTGACTCTTGTTATGCTTTCGTCCTCACGCCTTTCACTCTGACCGAGTGGTGAAAGTTGTGTAATATCTAGTGCCACTAGGTACCTGTTCGGGGTCCTGTAGCCATCCTGGTCGTTGCATCGTCGTTATTCCAGCTTTGTCCTCCGGCTCTCGTACTGCCGTCGTAACCAGGTTATCGTCATCATACTGTCATCGTCATGCTGTCGTTTTATAGTTGCCATAGCTTCAGTAATATCATTGCCATTTCGTGATGCCGTCGACGTCATAATGCCTTCGTGATTTTGTCGACGAATTATTCTTCGGCTACGTGTTGCAATCAAACTGTGGTCCTGCAGTTGTATTCGTGCCGCCCTTGTCTTGCCGTCATTCTCAGGCAGCCGTTATCACACGTCCATTGCGACATCATTGTCGTAATACCGTCGTAGAGATTCCATCATCGTCACTCTACCTGCCTCATCAGAATGATGTCATGTTGACATCCCACTATCGTCGTTGTGCTTGTCTACTGATGCAGTCAGTGTCACGCCATTGTCATCATGCACTCGTTGCCATTCCATTGCTCTCATGCCGTTGTCATGCCACCTTCATGCATTTGATATGATACCGCCGTCGGGTTGCTCTTGGAATCATTCTGTCGTCATCACTTTAAATTCGACCACCGACCCTTGTGATTGCGTAGTAGTCATACCATTGTCATGCCATCGTGCCACACTCGCACATCAGATCGTCATCAATTCAGTATCGTTGCATAATTTCGTCATGCCGTCGACGAAGATATACTATCATCGATCCATCGACATCATTCCTCGTTCTTCCTTCTATCATACCCATGTTGTCGCCATTCAATCATGCTTACGACACCACTGTCACGCCTTCATCGCCATTCCCTTATTGTTACACATGCTACCAAGCATCCGCTGCTATATCACAGTCTTCATGCCGTCTTGGTCCTGCCATCGTCGTTATTCTTGCTTCTCGATCCGGTGGTCATCATATCGTCGTGGCAACGTCATCGTCGTCATCTCATTCCCCGTCATCTCGTCTTGTTGTCATCGTTTTGGCATCGTCATAATTTTAGAAGAGATTTCATCCTTGTCAGGCCATCACTATTACACACCTTGTTGCTCCATCGATATCATTCCTGCGTCGTCTTTCCATCGCTACTGCATCGGCGTCATACATTCATACACTCGTCGTCATGCCTTCATGCCCATGGGATACGTGGGCAAGCACGTTTCATAGCAAAGTGGGGTGTATTGGTGTTTTTGGCGTATAGACGCAGCAATGAAAATCTAAGAATTACCACTACACATGTAAATAAAACGTGACTTGAGGAACATGGTCTGTCACTACGATGCTAGAATGCTATTCGCATTACAGTCGACAGCGATAGTGAGATGAGTTCTGCTTTCATAATATCGAATCCAGTAAACGTTTCTTCAATAATCAAGCGCGTCTTAAAAGGATGCTTTCTTTCCAACTTTTTTCTGGCGGTGGCTGCTTGTTGTTGCCGGCTGCATTGCCGAATGGCTGACACCTAAAAAGAAACATTGACTTACGTGCTCTATAGCGATATTAAGCACCAGTCCGCCAGCGGAGCATTCCTATACCTAACCATCAGAATGCACTCATACGTAGGTGCCGATATCGACTAGCTTTCTAAAAATATCAGCGCGTGTGTCATAGTGCTTGTTACACGGATGTTCGACGTGTAGGTTTGACGGGGATGTGTTCAGATACCTTCTAACGCGGAGGATCTGGTTTCAGCGAGGGCTCGATCTCAGTGTGACCTTGCGGAGATATTGTAGCACAACAGAAAAAAGGTTTCTGCACTCCTAATGCATTTGAACAAGGTATCGCAGTACGTAAATTCTGAACGACGTCTTCAATCTGTTACCGATTTTCTTTTTTTTATTTATTGCTTCTGCATTTCTTTTGTTTGACCACTATTCACTTTTCGCAGTTTTTTTGCCTGCATCCGTGATGGAGTAGAATAGCTTGGCAAATTCAATTGTCAGTTCAAACCATCAACTAACATTGAGGCGGCTCCTCAACATTCAGATAAATAATTACTTAATATTGCATTGTTTATGCCAAGTGCTGTTTCCTGGTTGCAGCCACTTCGGGTGGGCGGGGTATTCTACCGTTTTCAAAAGCCAATCATTGTGGTTGAGCAGTCCAAAATTACGCGCCCTAGCAGCGATTAGATATGTGCCACTATGTATATGTCACTGAGGCAACCAGGTAACCGCCACTGTGTTTACGTTTGCTTTCCGTCTTTCATCTTACGAATACATTTATGCTGTACTACGCATTATAAGCACACTCTATGACATATATTTTTTCTCCTTAAAAATCCACTATACATTTACCTTATTCATACAACCGTTCTTTACCACACATAAGTACGTCGAATTATATTGACGTCCACTGAATCAGGGTCTGCCGAATTGTTTTTACCTTTCCGATTTTTATAAAACATTTGCCTGTTCTACTAGCGCATGTTCTCATTTAGTTGCATCACTTATGCTATGGTCATGTTGGAAGCTTATCTTTTTTTTCCATTGTTAAGCTTTCTGTTCCTCTCCCCGCATTGGATATCTTGACTGGGGTGACTAAAGCAAAAATGACTGATGATGGCGAAGAAAACCCCCGTTAACGAAACGTTGGCGAAGAACTAAAGCTTGCCTCGTTTGCGTACTGTTCATCTCTCGATCGCTCTAAATATTTACTAACGTAGCACCCTTCACATTGTGAAAAACTAAATGTCGCGCAAAAGCACCCGCGTCACCAGTAAAGTGTTAGCAGTAGCAAGGAAACATAGGCGCTACTAACTGCAACGTTTGAAATCATCTACGAAACTGTAGATGATTTATAGAAGCGTTTCTACAGAAATAAATCTATAGAAACATTTCTTAAACAGTGCTTCAATCAACAGCGAGCTCGGCAGACGGCTTCGAGACCGCGAGGCCATAGCTCATTAGTGGACACCCACCTACCCGATTTTTGTTCTAAACATGCCCAAATGAGCGTGCGTACAACGAAACTGTAGAAGATGAAGCGCCGTTACAATATACAGCGATGAAGACGGCCGAAGCTCAGATCATGCGAAGCTTGCAGTGGACGTACTGATGCTTCAGAGGAAACTCATTAGATTGACACGGATCACACGATTGGCACGGATTATGGCTGAGATAAAGTTCGCCGGAACATATTGCTACGTGCACATTTCTGGAAAATGCGCACGGGCTCCAGCGTGGATGTTATTTTGTATATATACATTGTAAATAACCTTCAGCGCTTAATCCCTCGTTCGTGTAACATTTTGGTGGAAGTTGGGGCTCTCCGTCCTCACGGAGCTCCGCGGCGGCCTCACCGTCCAGCTGTCCAGCGTTGCTTCCAGTGACGACACCTAGTCTCCATCTACAACTACCACTCTAATAACAACGTTACGTCGCGGTTGCCAATCCTCGTGACCGTGGCATATTCTCCATCAAGATAATTTTGACATTGAGGAATCGCTGATCGTGTATGAGCGTGTTAACCAGAACAGTTGGAACACCACCATAATGCTTACACATGTACTATTCTACTTTGGTGGAACACCACGTGTCTCGTTCCGGGTTCATGAGGACGAGATGTCTTCCTGGGATGCCTTTAAGGACAAGCTCTGTGACTTCTATGGAAACCATACCGATCGCCAAACGGTTGCAAGAGCTTGCTTTCAGAGGGTAGTCTTCTACTGACTCGTAAGTCCCGAACCTAGAAGACGTGCTCACTCTATGTGAGAAAGTTGACGAGAAAATGACTGAGGTTTAAAAAGCCGGCCACACCCTCAAACGTATCACGGACGATGCCTTCGACTTGTTTATCTACAAGAATGTTTCCACCATCCACGTAATTGTCAAGTTATGCCGCCGCTTCGAGCTGGCCAAGAAGTGTCTCGTCATTCTACAGTTCTCCCGTCTCCTCAACACGGCTGCGATGTCATCCTCCGTCAACCTTACGAGTGCACCTCACTTCAATGAGAATGTGGCGCGCATTGTTTACCGCGAGCTCGAAGCATCGAGCCCCGTTCTATCCACTTCCACTTGACCACACTACTTACCAACCGGCACCTGCAATCTCCCTGACTCGGGCAGGAGTGCGGCAATTCCCCAACTTCAGTTTTCCTGCTGCCTGTTTCATGTCCCGACCAGACTCCCGACCGGTGCTGACAGCTGTGCCTGGCAACGACCTGTATTCTCCTCGCAGATTCCGCAACCCTGCTGAGTGGAGAACTTCTGACGACAAGCCGATATGCTACCATTGACACCGAAGCGGCGATCTAGCTTGCCCCTGCTACACTTCCTGGATGCCGGCCTATTCGAACTACTTTTCCCACTTTCCTATGCCATATCCCGATCCTCGCCGCTACTCGCCTCGCCATATGTTTCCTTCTCCTGACGTTCCTGTAGAGGACACTCGTCCCGCTCGCTCACCGTCACCTCAGCGCCGTCGGTAGCCGTCGCCCAGGCGTGCCGCTAATAATCGCCGACCAATAATGGGCCCACCTGGATGGGAAACTAGACCGTGCAGCTCCTGGGGGTGGTGCTGTAATTTCTTAATTGGGCCCAAAACCTCCACTGACGCTCGCAACATACCAGAACGTATTGGATGTTCTCGTCAACAATGTCTCTTTGACGCCGTTGATACTGGTACCCATGTGTCCACAATGAGTGCTAACATCTCCTCGACTGATCACACCTGCTACTACGCGAGCCACACACGTCGCCCATGGCAGCACTTTTGCCCTCACTGGAATGTTGTGCTGCCCGTATAAGCATCGCCGGCCGCCCCGTTGCAGTTCTTTTTAGGGCGCTGACCAATTATCCCCACGACTTCATCCTCGGACTAGACCTTCTTAAGGCGCATTCCTAACCGATTGACTGTTCTACCTGTACCATTTGCGTCGAACTTCCTCTTCTCCCGCATATTCGTATCGAACTCCCGCACAACTTTAGTACGACCGCCTATGTCCGTCTGCCGCCTAAAACCTTGACTTTTGTCGATTTTTTATCAAATTTGTCTGTACCCGATGGTGATTACGTGGTCAAACTTGTTCGTGGTGTGCTTTCGATACGCAATAGCACCGCGCCCAACCCCGTTTCGACCATGGGCGCTAACTGTGCATGCTTCCCCGTCATCAACTTTGGCCTGAGAAATCAAATTCTTCCCCAAGGTATACCGGTTGCGTGCTGCGTGCTATAGTAGATGACCAGGTCTCGATTTTTAAATAGATGTGTACTCCGATTCTTCGGCATGTTTACTGAATGCAATTTGCCTCGACGCCATATTTAGTGCCATGATTGCTGCGGACCTATTGCCTCCACAACATGAGCTCTATGACGCCTCTCTGCCGCCACATGTTCGACCTCAACAATGGAAAATTAGGCCAAACATCATTTTGTAAGCATCACATAAATACTGGTGATGCCCAATTTCTTGCCTGCCTTATCGAGTTTCTGTGTCAGAGCGTAAGGTTATTGAAGATGAGGTGAACAAGATGCTTGGCAAACGTATTGTGGGACCGTCGTCGAGCCTTTCGGCATCGTCCGTTGTGCTTGTTAAAAGGAAAGATGACCCGTAGAGTTTTTCCATAGATTACCGTCATGGGAACTGAATTATCAAAAACAAATGTCTAGATCTTGGCTCGAATTGACGACGCCCTCGATTGTTCCATGGTGCCAACTACTTTTCGTCAAGTGACCTTCGGTCTGGATATTTGCACATTTTTTGGATGTAAAAGACCAAGAGAAGACCGCGTTCGTCATTCCTGATGGTCTCTATCAATTGAAACTTATCATTTTGGGTCTACGCAATGCCCGAGCAAGGTTCGAGCATATGGACTCTCTGCTTCAAGGTTTCAAATGGTTTACATGCCTCTGTAACCGAGATGAGGTGTATTTCTCCCTACATTTCAAACGCACTTCAAGCGTTTATCGGCTGTTCTTCAAGTAATCCGCATGTATGGGCTCCAAGAAAATTTATCGAAATGTCACTTCAGTCGCCGGCAATTTACAGTGCTGGGCCACCTCACCGACGCTTCTGGTATTCGATCAGACCCTTAGAAAATTCATGTTGTAACGTCTCTTCACACCAAAGTCTCTCAACCACGTCCAAGGTTTTTGGGACTATGCTCCTACTTCCGACGGTTCGTGCAGAATTTTGCAGAGATTGCCCGACGATTTGCTGATATCAGGAAGAACGGCCCACTTACGCGAAGTCTCGCTCAAGCGGCGTCTTTTGCCCACCGCCATTCTCACCGCAGCCACCATTCATTTTACTGGCTGGCTTTGACCCGCCCTATTCAACAGAGGTCCGCACCGGTGCCAGTAGTCAAGGAATTGGAGCTGTTTTAACACCGTGCTTTTCGCCTATGCTAGCCGCCTCCTCACAGCGGTGGAGTCACCTCTTAGATTACAGACCATGAATGCCTGGCTCTCATGTGGATGGTTTCCAAATTCCGCCCGTATTTGTCTTGCACGCAATTCTCACTAATCACGGACCGTCACGCACTCTGCTGGCTTTCGTCACTCAATAATCCCACCAGCCGACTTGGTCCCCTCGCTCTGTGGCTGCAAAATATTCATATCCAATAGTGCACAAGTCGGGCCGCCTACACCAATACGCAGACTGTGTGTCAGGTTATCTAGTGGATGAATCACCCCCTGTCCCTGGCCGAGATGCCGACGCTTGCGTTTTCTTTGTTTCTCAACTTCTCCGCATCGCCGACAGGCAACGCCTTGACGGCTCCCTGCGCGCCATCATTGATCGTAAGAACCTTCTCCTTGCGATTTCTCCCTTCACTTCTTTGTCCTCCGAAATTGTGTATTATACCACCACAACGTTCGGTCTGATGGTCCTGCCCTACGTTTTATCATTCTTTAGCACTGCCGGTTAGCTGTTCTTCACGAACTTCACAACTTACCAGCCGCCGGTCACCTCAGCCTCTCCTGAACTTACTACAGGATTCGCCGGCGCTTCTTCTGGTGAGGCCATGCCCGCTCCATCCGAAAATACGTTGTGACGTGTGAGAAAGGCCAGTGTCGAAAAACACTGTCCATGCTCCCTGGACACTGCCCATGCCCACTGCCCATGCCCACTGCCCACTGGACGTCGCTGTGCAGCCGTTCTTTCGCGTTATCCTATACCTACTTGGCGCTATCTCTTTATGAAGGTTTGGCAACAAGTGGGGCGCTGTGGCAAAAGAGTACACCATGCGTAACACAATCACCACACTGCGCCCAGCAAGCTGCGCAACAGATGTCAACAATTCTTTTTCTTTTACACGACGTCATTTCACATCATGGAGCTCCACACCAACTGGTCACTGACCGTGGCCAGACATTCTTTTCAAAAGTCATCGCCGACATGCGGCAGACCCGCTCAACCAAGCATGTGCTCAATGCGTCTTGTCATCAGCAAACTAATGGTCATGCATAACGTCTGAATTGAACCCTAACGGGCATGTTGGCACAGTATGTCCCGTCCTGCCATACTGATTGGGAACTTACTCTACCTTTTGTAACATTTGTGTGTGATTCCTCGTGCCACGACACTGCCGGTTATTCGCCGTTTATTTTGTTCTTAGGCCGACAACCAGCACTTCCACTGGACACATCCCTTCCCTCCACCGACGCAGAGGCCAGAGAATACGCACTTGACGCCGTCATTAAGGGAAGCCCAAGAAATTGCGTGCGCTCACCTCGTGACCTCCCAAGGAAACTGACGGCATTTGTACGATCGCCGACATAAAGACGTGGACTTTTCACCTGGATCTCTGGTGGTGTTTTGGTCCCCGACCCCTCACGTTTGCCTGTCAGAAAAACTGTTTCGGTACACATGCCCATACCAAGAGTTGCGTGCCACGACTACAGTGAAATGTGGTATTTCCGCAATCAATGCCAATGCGTCTTGTGCCCCACGTTCCACTGCACGTTGTGCATGTCGCACGCTTGAAACTAATTCTTTCCTATTAACACCGATATTTAGACACACAGGGACCATGCTTCTGCCACCCGTATTAATGATACATCCATGTTTCTTGTTTCTTTTGGACAATACGCGCAAGCACCGCAACGGAGAATGCTATTGAGTCTCGGGCTGTCGCTTGAACCAGTCGACGCGGCAGTTATCTTGTAAATCTAAATTGAAAACAACCTTCAGTATTCAATCCTTCGTTCAAATAACAATATCTTTAAAAAGTAGCTGACGGCCTTAAGCGTGAAAAATTTCGCTGACATGAGAGAGTTGTTTGGCATCACGTGTAGATATACCAAGCATTGCGGAATGTTTGCGAAGGCTTGCACAAAATACAGTCAATTGGACAAAGTGCCAAAGATTAGAGACATAAAACGAGATTTCCGTAGCTTTAGCGGGCCCTAACTTCTACCTGCTGTGGCAATGATTGGGTCAGAGGCTCCGACTTAGCCAATGTAATCGTGTTATTTTCTTTCTTCTTTTATTGTGCCCAACAACCAGTGATCAGCAAGGAAACATTCATGGCGGCCAATGAAATGGCTTCGAATATTCGCAAGGCCTATCAAGTGGCGTTCCAATCGTCAAGCTGGATGACCGGATCTTTACGCGAAACCGCCCTACGAAAAATCACAAATATGCAGCATCACATCGGTGCCATGGGAGCACCGCTTGACAGCGCCTACGTAGAGAAGTATTACGGTAAGTGTGTCGCCTGTAACTCGAGAAGAAACGGCGTTAATCAAGGGGCCCGACATTTATTATTCGTAGCATAAGAAGCCAACAAGCAAATACTAAAGATAACACATGCGAAAATACTTGTACTATGCTAAGTGAATTAAATAAATGATTAATTCTAGCAAATTAAAGTGGATGAAAAAACAACTTGCTGCAGGTTGGGAACAATCCCACGTCTTCGCATTACGCGTGCGATGCTCTACCAATCGATCTACCGCGTCGCCGTTCTCCCATCCACTTTCTGGAGCAGTTATGTGTTACTACTAGAACTAACCCTCGGAGTGTTAGCCAGCGCCACCACTCACAAACCTTGGCGGTTGATGTGCAACATCCTTTCTGCCGCAGGCGTCATCAGTACGTGAAGTTTTGGGGGGAAAGCAACTGCTCAATATGCCTACACGTGCTACCTGAAGGCATCAATGTTGCCGTATTCTAGACCCTTGTTATGTAATGAACGAGAAGAAAGGGCTTTCACGGAGGGGCCCCGTTTTTATTAATCATTGCATCAGAAGCCAACAAACAGACACCGAGGACAACAGAGGAGAAATTACCGGTTCTTAACAAATTGAATTAAAGAAATGATAAATTATAGAAAACGAAAGTGAATGAAAAAACAAGTTGCCGCTGGGGGGAACTTTCCCACGTCTTCGCATTACGCGTTCGAGTTTTTATCAGGTTTCATTTCCAATAATTTATCATTTCTTTAATTCATTTAGTAAGTACAAGTAATTTCGCACGTGTTCTCCTTGGTGTCTTTGTTTGTTATCGCCTGTAACTCATGTGATACGCCCAGCTGATTGAAATAGAAGAGAGGTACGGACCTTTCTGCTCCACTGGGTCACGGTGTTCGACATCTGATGATGCCAATTTCCGAATGTTACTGGCTCACTTGCCATGGCTCAATTCTGAGAATTTGAATCAAAGTGAGATTGTTCAACGTACCAAGAACCGCCTGACAAGCGTCCTGGCGTTTCTTTCTTTTTGCTTTCTCCCGGGACATATTAAGACACTATCGGTCAAGCGCATGTTCATTACCAGCACTTTAATACAATACATCGTGAGAACTCGAGTATTATGATTATCTAAAATTTGAATTTTGTGCCTGGCTGAAGTACCGACCTTTTATTGTGATAGCAAATAAATCAACAAATCCAGGCACATGTGTGTTTCTATTGCTTTCTTACTGTTTTATTGTTTCCTTCTTCCGTGTACATTTGCGAGAGTCGCTGTATCCCCCCGTCTCAACAGACTTCTGACAAGCCACCTCACTCAAGTCCATCTCTGCATGTGAAAACAGTCGTCTGTCCATTTCATTAGCTTCCTATCCGCTTCTGGCACCAGATACTATAACAACAACAACAATGACAACGACAACAACAATAACAACAACAACAACAACAACAACAACAATAATAATAATAATAATAATAATAATAATAATAATAATAATAATAATAATAATAATAATCTTTATTACATCCAATCATGTTGCAGTTACAAATCCAGCCCCTTAAGCAACATTGCTTGCGTGCGAAGTTGGCCAGTCAGCGGGTTGTAATGTGTAGAAACGGAAATAAAAAAAAAGAAATATTGAAAAATAAGGCATTGACATTAAAGATAATTTCAATATCAGGTTCGAAGAATACAGGTTTGGATAAGTAAAAAATGAAAAAAAATGTTAAATACAATAACGCCTTCTGAATTCCTCCGTCCTTTATACAGGCCTCAAATCCTGAAAAAAAAGGTTAAGAAATATGAGTATTACTTATCACCCATGACCTTAGGTCTGATTTTATTTGCTTCGATTTTCCTGCAATATCATTCTCATTCAATTTCTTGAAATTAACCGGCAATTAGAAAGCACGAGTAATCTTGCCGTAGTTTGTGTACAGACCAGGTGCCACATATTTTGCTATCTGATGTCAGCTGCTACATTTCACGTTGAAATTTTTTATATTACTGGAATAACAAGTCTCATAGATGGCGTCAAACAAAATATGTTGCTCGACAAACAGGGTGTCTGACTGGTACATGCTCAGCAAGACATCTTCCCAATGACCAAGTATGCCATGCGAGAGGCTATAGATAATTTTTTTTATGGTGCGGGTAATTCAAATTTTAAATCTTGAATATCTGTTGTGCACCTTGTCTTCCTGTTAAATTGCTGTGCCGGAAATTCAAGTTTGATTTCGATGGAAAGGTTTCTTCGTGTACGAATGCTTACAGCTTCTGCCCATGCGCCGCGAAAAGGTCTTCAAGGACAGTATTTGTGTTACTGAGGGCTGGTGCCACAGAATGAACAAAAGGAAGTTGAAGTACTGTCAGACAAACAGCTTTACGTTAATAAAATGACCTGTTTATATACAGGAGAAAACTAGCACTATTTGTTGTGTAAAATACTCGTAAACGACATGGCGCATAGAAACCAATAGAGAACTGATATTGTCAGCACATCTCTACGTGAAAACGTTATTTCTTCAATAATTGTTGTTAGGTAATGATTTCCGAATGCAGAATATACTCAATCAGCACATGGCGCTTGTGACATCAAAACAGTTCATATCGCCAACGTGGAAATGATAAAGTATAATAAGATTAGCAGAACGAATGTAGCCAAAAAGGGGTTCTACCTACAGTGCCCAAATAGGATTTTTACATTGGTATGGTAGAAAATAGGAACCAGAGGAGAAGCTCAATGTCGCGTTCAATGGGGGACAAACCATCTCGATGGCTACAATGCAAATGACGAACAACCTGTCGGGCAACTAGAGGAGGTCACCAGTCCTGATGGTTTATGGAGAGTTACCGGGTTTACGGCTGACGAACAGTCATAAAAAGTAGCGTTCCTCTCTGCAATGAACAAGACAAATCTGAAACTTGTTTTAAGGGGCTAATCTCAGCTCGTGAAACTCAGCCAGCTGTAACGCAGCCAGACAATCGCTGAACTGTTACGAACTCACTGCTTGACCTTCAGAAATGCCAGATGAAGCAACAGCAGCAGCTGCTAGATCTTCCTGTTACGCTATCAAGATCTGGGAGCAAACGAGAACAACATTTCTGAAAGCTAGGCGTATCTGTTGGAAATTCGTCAGGTGTACATACCTGGCTTCATGTTCTTAAGTGCGCTTCGTCTAGGAAGCAACGGTGGACTGAGGCGGATCGCGTATAGAACATGCGGGAATTTATATGTGGCGACACCCGGAAATGGTACGATGTTCAGATTAGTTGACAGTTGAATGAATTGTGGAATGAGTGGAAGAAGAGTTTCGCTTGAGGACTCAAAGAGAATCCCGTGTAACTTTGGAATTATGCCGTATGCTACAGACTGAAAGCAATAACCTTCAGAGAATGCATTGGAAAAGTGGCATTTAACTTGTAGAGCCGAGCCGAAACTTCCTGAATCATCTGTTATTTGAGTCACTATACACGGTGTGACATTAAAGGGCTATTAACAAGTTCTTGCTATGCCATCAAGCACAATGGATCAATTGCTTCAGTCACTCGTGTACGTTCTGACTTCAGCTTTAATTGGTGGATCAAAACAGACAAGTCTAGATCAAGCGACAAATACATGCGAGGCTCGGTACTCCATAACCAGCAATACCTCTCAAAGTCATGACACCGCAGAACCTGACCACTATGCAGTAGAAACGGTGCTCGTTGTTAAATTAGGTGTTGGAAAAAAACCTAGGCATGTCGGCACTGGTGCTTCCATGAGCCTAATTAATGAAACTATAGCGGATTAAATCAGCATCATTTCCGGTAACCCTATTTAATTTGTTTCATCTCGGGAATACCATAAATGAGTGAGAGCCCCTCATGAATTACAAGGTCAGAAGTTTAAGAAGGAAGCACTCGTCGTGGTCAACGGAGAACTTCGCCTTTTTTTGTGACGATCTTATATGAAGAGCATGGAGGTCAACATACTAAGTAAATTAGTGTTCACCATTGGACGAAATGGGCAGGCCATGTGTTTGACCACAACATTCGACGAATGAAAGCCAACATGCGTGGAACACGTGTCATTGAAGTTGCTCGGGCGTATCTGCATTTGGTCGTGCTTCTCCTATTAGAATTGTCGATCCTTGTGCCCGATAGTTTCTTAATGAGTGGGCGAAGCAAGTCGTCAGGATCATTTCGATACTAATCTCACCCTGATACTCACGCTTGTTGGCCTAGGACTGTTTTTGAAAGCCTTTAACTAGGCCGTGCGCCGACCTAGGCCTATCAAGCCTAGCTCGAGTGCGGCCACCCGCGCACCATCCCCCCGGCCACAGGGCAACCACCCGGCCGCCCACCTCGTCGCCCATCTCCCGGCTGCCCAACGCCACGGAGTCCGCTGTAGCAGGACAGGAAGTTTCCTCCAAAAAAGTTTAGGGTGTTTCCTGGCAGGCCCCAGGCCTCCGCGCCAAAAAGCAACGCCGCGCAGCCTTGGTCCATGCCGCCGGCACCCATTTGCACCCCTCTTCATCTTCTGCGACAGGCATCACACCACTCACAGCTCCAACTTTAAGCACCGCTACCTGAAGCGCCCTCAACGCTCGAAGCAAGTGGCATGCGGTCTCCCACCACCCCCACCATCTCCACCACCTCCATCCCCCAAGTCGACCACTACCTTCCCTCCACTCTCCACGGGAGCGCGTAAATCCGCCGTCAATCCGGTCGACGTAGTTCCACGCCCTACAAGCCCTCCCTGCGCACTCTCAGTGCCTCCAGCGCCACAGGTTGGCACACTTCTGCAAGAAAACGCCTCCCTCCGACAGCAACTCACTGCACAAACTACTCAACGTGCGGCTCAGAAGATGCAAATATACTCCCTCCCAGCTGGACTAGGAGTTTTCTAAAAGAATCTCGAGTCATCCTTCACCCTTCCATCCTTTCTGCCCTCCTCAATCGCCTCCTCTTTCGGCATGTACACTGAGACCCTAAAAGGGCCATGCGCAATTTCCACAGGCACAACACTCCCTTGAATTTCTCTACTTTACTGAAGAGGCTGGGGCCGCCATCGAGGCCCTGGAGGGCATCAAAAAACTGCTGGATAGCCGTTTAAACTTCGTTTAGCAGCTTTTTACAATACAAGAAGCTCTCAATTCTCTGCGCACGGACCTCGCTGCCAATCGCCACGCCACTTCCTTGCAATCTCTCCAGAGATGGTTGTGCCCTTCAAACTTACATGCTCGAAACAATCCGACTCAAGCCACCCCTCAACACCTGCACCACTTTTTCTATCGCCTTACCCTCGCAAACACCGGCCGAGGCGAAACCTTCTATAACATTATTCATGGCTGACCGCTACGTCGTCATTCTTTGGCAATGGAAATGCCGTGGTTTTCCCCCAAAGCCATGTTTTTTGATCCACCTACTTATAAACCTTCTGCAACTGGACGCCGTAGCCTCTATCTGACGTTATCATATTACAGGAAACTCGCTCCCCCGTTCCATCTCTCGAGTTACGCCGCGACGACCAAGTGACTCATCATCCTCTGCGCCATCCCGTGAAGGTCGCCCTCACCCGGCGGACGCTCACGGTCACTTGAGTCGACCTGCCCTTCCCTGTCGTGCCGCACGTCTTTGTTAAGGTCCAAGCTGACCGACATGAGATACCTGTATACTTATTTGCACGTTTCCACTACCCACGCGTCATCAAAGGCTTGTCTCTCCATGCCCTACTCCGAGCCGCTGCAGCGAGAGCAGCCTTATCGGCGGCTTCAAGATCAGTAATCCATACTGCGGTTACCTAAAACTCAATGCCCCGGCTCGAGGCTATGGCACCTAGCCCACGACATCCACCTCTCCCTGCTCACTGACCCCACGTGCATCGGCAGCACCATGTGCCGCGACACCACTCCAGACCTCAGCTCCGGCCATCACGTGCGCGATGCGCGCAGGTCGAATACGCATCAGTCCCTGGGCAGTGGTCACCACGTCCTCACCATTCAAGCCCACACCTGTGTAAGCCTTGCTCACACATGACCGGCCATACGGATTCGTACGCGTTGCGAGCACGCCGGCTGCACTCTGCCTACCCCAACATCGAGGACCTGTCGACGTACGCCAACCAGCTACTGGCGGAACTAGGAGGGATCGCCGCCTCGAACCCCCACGGATGACCACGCGGCAATTAACTTACGCCTCACACACCTGTGGGCCACTCGCACGGGCCTCGGAAACCATTGACATTAGTGACTCACAACCGTTTCCTACGCCGGCGCATCGCATACATCGATCGCACGATCGAGCAACACTTCACCATTGTCGCCTGTCCACAGAGGAGGCAGGTCTCTTCGGGGATCTCCGGTCAGTTGGTCTGCAAGCAGTCCTGGCATGTCCTTCACCACCTCCTTGACTGCGCTTCCGCCGATTCGGTCCCTCAACAACAACTACGACGCGTTTTCCGGGCTTGCCTCGATGAGCTTCCACCCCTGATAGCAGACTTGGCCACTAAGTGCCTCCAGCTCCTGCCCCCTATTGTCCCCCTCTCGCATCCTACTTCGGGTTCCCGATCGCCGAACTGGACGCCAATAACACGGAAGTGGAAGTCTATGCGGAACTGCACAAGCTCCACACCACCCCGCCCCCGCCCCCAGTTCAGATCACATCCCCAACAAACTCATCCGAAACCTCGCTCACTTCGTTCCGCAGCAAAGGCTGGGGCTCCGCCAACACGCTCGCTTGGCTTTCATCCCCATGCTGGGCTAGAAACTCACAATCGAGAATCTCCAGGTCATCTATTTCAATTTGTACGTCGGCAAGCAGATGGAACACATATCCTAGCTCGCTTGCAAACGTACTTGGACGCTCACCATCCCACACCATGCTTCTCCCCACTACGCACGACGCGCTCTTAGAACTCAACCACGACCTCCTCGATCCACCCACATTCTCGGATGCTAAGGCTGTCCTTAGCCTCGACAATCACAATGCATTCGACTACGGCTCCCCTTCGGCTATTGTTAGTGAACTCGCAGTCCTCAACCCGGACGTTCGCACATGCTGCTACATTCGCTCCTTCCTCACCACCAGCGTGGTCGAAATCACTGAAAGATCTCTCCCGTCTTCCACGTACGCGATTGGATATCGCAGCACCTCTCAGGGCGCCGTCTTCTCGCGTTATATTTATTTATTCACCCTCAGAGCCCTAGGGTCTTACAAAAGCAAGTAGGTTAATTCGATAAAGTTGAAAAAAAAACAGCAGTATATTTGCATAAAACTAAAAAGAAAAAGAAAGGGTTACGTCAATGTAAAAAAGGCAATTATCAATAAATAGCACACAGTACAAGGGGAAATAACACCACTGAGTATACAAAGCATTATAAGAACTTATAGACACATAAAGATAACAAAAGCAATGACGCTGTATCCAGTAATATATGCCTACAAAACAAAGTTTGATGGGATCAAAAAGGAAGAAAGAATGGGCTAATTGTGAATAAGAAAGATGACAGCAATAAAATTTATTCTGTTTATGACAACAGCAGGTTATTTTAAGCAGCTTGTAACTTAGAATTGTAAGATATTTCGACAACAGATTGAGCAAATGATTCCAACTTGTTGACATGCTGGGGATGAATGAATTGAAAGATTATTTGGTGTGGCATGAAGGAACACCAAGCTTATGACGATGGTCGATGCGAGCTGAAACGTAAGAATGTAGGGTTATCAATTGATATTTAAGAAGTGGGTTGCCATAATATATGCTATGGAAGAGGCAAATGCGGAATACTTTGCTACGGTGTAATAGCACTGGCAATAATAAGCTTGCTTTCATAGTAGTGACTCTGTACTTACGGTGATAATTAGAATGAATGAAGCGAGCAGCCCGGTTCTGCGCAAAATCAAATTGATAGATGAGCGTCTCTTCATTAGGGTTTCAGACAGATGCAGGGTATTAAAGTTTAGTACGAACTAACAATTTATAAAGAAGTGCGTTTTCAGAACTAGAAAAAAAGATAATCGTGGCGTATGTAGCCCAGCGTGCGATTAATGTTGTTGTCTCTGTGGTCTACAAGCACCTTCCAAGAAAGATTAGACGAAATCAATACTCCTAGATATTTGTAATAGGACACAGATTCGAGGTCACTACTATTAAGATGACATGCAGGAAGTGTGCAAAACGTGAACAAGGTGAATGCAGGAGCCAACGTTTCAACAAGTGTACTTGTCTTTTTCAAGGCGACGTACGCTTTCCTCGCCACAGTATATACAGGTGGGGTTATACTAAAGGGGAGAGGGTGTGAGGCGGGAGGATGCAGAAACGAGGGGAAAATGTGCTAGCGTATCGAATTGAGAGTAAAGGAATGTTGTGCACAAGGTGAAAGCCAAGGCACCCCCTCCCCCAATCTGTCAACGCACGCGTGTTAGCCGGCGTGTCAAGGGCGTCTGACATGCTGGCTGAAGAAAAAAAAGGAAAGGAAAGGAAGAACCCCACCTATATATACTGTGGCGAGGAAAGCGTCCGTCGCCTTGAAGAAGACAAGTCCACTTGTCGAAACGTTGGCTCCTGCTTTCACCTTGTTCGCGTTTTGCTCATCGTCTTGAATTTCCATCTCCCGCATTCCCCGTCTTTTCTCTGCAGGCAGTGTAGTACTACGACGAGAAACACGCGCGTACTTACATTTGTTAATGTTTAATTTCATGTTCCGCGTGTTAGCCAAGTCAAGAGCATGGTTGATATCCGACTGAAGAAGATTATTTCCGTATCACTGTTAATTTCGCGGTACATGAGACAATCCTCTGAAAAAAGAATAACCGATGAGCATATTCTATCACGCAACTCGGTAATATATATAACAAAAAGCAATGTCCCTGCACTGAACCGTGTAGCACACCTGATTCAACTGTAGAAGTGACAGAAGAAGTATTATTAGCTGTGACAAATTGTGAACAATCAGTAAGGAAAGCATGCAGCCGTTGAAGAACGTTATAATCAAGGTTAAGTTTACCTAAATTAAAAAAGCAGTTGAAGATAATCCTTAAGAAATTTAACTTCTGGGATTTTGCGCGCCAAAATTACTATTTGATTATGAGGCACACTGTAGTGGAGGACTCCGCAAATTTTGACTACCTGGGGTACCTTACCGTGCACCTAAATCTAAGTTCAGGGTGTTTTCGCATTTCGCCCCCATCGAAATGCGGCCGCGGTGGCCGGGATTGGATCCCGCGACCTCGTGCTCAGCAGCCCAACACCATAGCCACGGAGTAACCACGGCGGATCCTGGTGTGAGAACCTTTGTGGAACGCTTTAAAAAAATCTAGGAATATACAGTCAGCCACCCGCGAGGGCGTCTGCATGAGATGGCGTTTGGTGCGTTGCGACACCACGTACGCGAGCACACGAGGGTTGGACCTTCCCGCGTGTAGCCGTGTGTGACTTAGCCGTGTCTGGAAAAAGGTGCTTTCTGGGGGTTGAGCTGATGCCGCGTGTTTCAACCTTGAAGCCCCGCCCCCCACGGTGGAGGCAACCCACCTCTTTCACCGCTGCTTCACAGATGGCACCTTCAAACTGACCCACCTGGATGAAATCGGCAGTCGCCTTTTCCTGTTCCCCTCTTCAAATATTTCCTTTCTCTCTCGTATGTTTCTTCTTTCCTGTCTTCTTATCACTTCTCACTTCCGTATTCTGGGCGGCAAAGGTTAACCTGGTGTAATTATCCAACCTTAGGTATTTTATATTAAGTTATAGTGGCGATGCATGGCTAGCGTCTGCACGTATTCTCCGTAGCTTGTTGCGTCCCTTTGTTGGGCTCGGTGGTGGGTAGCCACTATCGCAGCCGAATTTTCCAACTTTGTATGGCAAACGCTGTTCCCCCACTGCCTGATCGCTCCCTGAAGAGGAGGGCACCGATGAACCAAATTTTTTCTGCAACCGAAATAGTCATTTCTCAAATACCACGTTTTGAACAGCCAGCACGAAACTAAGATAGTCGGAATGATCTCACCATTTCTTGTAGCCTAATCTCTCAGTGAAGCCATAGGATCGAGGTTATAAAGTAACAAACATAGGAAGTGGCAATCTTATCGAATTTCGCAGCACGCCACAATACGGCAAGCTCTCGAAACTAGAAGCGTTTGGGGACATTCCTGTCTAAGTAGGCCCACACAGGTCGATGAACACAGTGCGCGGTGTTCATCGTACTAGAAGGATGGCAAGAACAGAACATTGTCAAGGTGCAAAGAATTAAAATGGGGCGAGATGACACAGAAATACCAACTAGGCATGTAATAATTACTTTGGGAACCAGCATTCTTCCTGAATCGATTGAGACCGGTTACTGCAAGCTTCTTGTCAGAACGTGCAAAAAAATCTGCGTCGATGTTTCAAGTGTCAGCGTATCGGGCATGGTTCACAAAGCTGCAGAGGGCGTGCTCCTTGTGCCAAGTGTAGTTCCATTTAGTACTCTTCTGACGTTCGCACTTCAGCAACCCACTGTGCCAACTGTGTAGATGACCACCGTGCTTACTCGCGATGTTGCCCCTGACGACAAAAAAAAACAAATAATAGAACTCAGAGTGAAGCTAAATCTCTTTCCCAGAGGCACGTGCGCGTTTCTATTCCAACAATCAGTCCAGTCTTTCCTATACCAATGTGGCGCACCAGGGACCAGCACCACTTCATTCGGTGGCAGCCCATGACACATAGAGTCACCGCAGCCATGCCATCAGTCCCGTTGACTGGAACAGCCAGCGCTGTTCGGTCCCCCGTAAACGAGGACCAGTCGACCTTCGGGCTTGTTAGATCCAGAACCACTGGCCGTGCAGATCGGCCCAAAATTCCTACGTACGTGCCCACTGCGTGGGTAGTATCCACCGCCCCAAACGAGGGGATGGATACGAGCGCAACTCAAGCGTCTCAGACGCTCAAGGAACGGCGCCAATCCCTCGACCGCGCCACGAAGAAATATCGCGTATTACGGGGTCTGGAAATGCCTCGTGAGCTAATCTAATATAATCTCTTGGACGTACAGCACAGAACACATTCATTATGGATATACAGATATTACATTGGGATGTCAAGGACTTACTCCAGAGCCTAGACAATAATAAGGAAATCTTACATAATTACAGCCCAAAGGTGCTGAACTTTCACCGGCAGTATGCCATTTACCGAAAAGACCGCAACAAGGGCCTTGCCTCGTCGGACGGTGTAGCAATAGCAGTACATAAGGGTGTTGCTTGCCGGCAATTAAAGTTTAATACGCCCCTTGAGGCAGTGGCTGCCCGTTCGGTGCTGTTTAATAAGCTGGTAACCATTATCTTCCTATACATCCCCTCGAAGTACCACCTTTGAAACACTGGCTTTCACAGATTCATCTATGAACTTCCCGAGCCTTAAATTGTCATGGGGACATTCTAATGCACGCAACACGCTTAGGAGAGGTTGTCGTTGCGATGCAAGGGAACACTTAGTAGAAAACTTACTTTTCTCTACAGGAGCATGCTTACTCAATAATAAAGAGCCTACGTTATATAGCATGGCAAAAAAACGTTCTCGTCGTTCGATTTAAGCATGGCAACTGGTATATTCGTACCGTATCTACAGTGGAACGTGATTAAGGATCTATATGGGACTGACCATTTTCCGATTCTCATAAATTTAACAAAACGTGATGACTGATTTCCACGCGTCCCCCATTGGCAAGTCGAGTCAGCCGACGAGAAACGTTATTAAAAATCAACGCTCATCAACTGCGAAAGCATCTCTACACTTTCTATTGAGGATGCAGTGGCATACCTGACAGCATTTATTGCGGATATGGCATCAAAACCTATCCGCAAATGAAATGGATCGCCCTCCAAATGACGTGGTGGCATGCGGAATGTAAGGAAGCTTATAGAAATCAGAATAAGGCTTGAAATCACCTTCGCGACTCTCGAATTGCCGAGAAATTGATCAATTTCAAGAAAATAATGCCACAAGATAGAAGAACACACCGCCATGCTAAACGAGAATGTTGGGGAAAATACATAAGTAGCATCAATTCATATACAGACGAACGAATAGCATGGAACAAGGTAAAAAAAGATACAAGGCCGCGAAACTCATTCTCTGCCTTTAGTACACACACAAGGAGGCACTAATGAGTACCAAGCTGTTTCACTTGGGGCATATTTTCAGTACGTTTCTAGATCATCCCATTATACCAATACATTCCTGAAATACCCGAGACAAGCGGAGCGACCGCCTCTGGATTGAAAAGGAAACAAAGATGAAACTTACAACTGTCCATTTAACATGGTGGAGATTGAGGCTGCACTAAATTGTTGCAATAACTCAGCTCCTCGAAACGATCGAATAATTTACGAGATGATTGAGTACTTACCCGTTGAAACACACAAACAAAACACTGCTATCACTTTTTAACTTGATATTCTCTGCCGGTTATATTCCACCTCCCTGGAAGCAAGCAGTCATCATTCCTATTCTCAAAAAAGACCAAAGATCAGACTTCGGCCAGCAGCTACAGGTCTATAGCCCTGACTAGCTGCCTATGCAAACTCTTTGCGAAAATGGTAAACAGATGCCTAATCCATTATCTTTAAAGCAACAAAATAATAGACACCTTGCAGTGTGGTTTTAGGGAGAGGGTAGATCCACAACAGATCTCCTTGTTCGTATCGAGGCGAATATGCGAGATGCCTTCGTGCGCAAGAAGTTTTTATTATCGGCATTTTTAGATATGGAGGAAGCATACGACACCACGTGGCGCATTGTAATTCTTCGGGATCTCCTTGGTATGGGTATCTGAGGCAATGTATTGAGCGTGATTCAAAGCTACCTCTCTAACCGCATTTTCCGTGCCATGGTTGCTAATGCGTTATCTCGTCCATTTATACGGGAAACTGGTGTGCTACAAGGTGGCATACTCATCTGCTTCCTATTGATTGTAAAAATGAATTCCCTATGCACGGTCATATCACGCGCAATGTTTTATTCTGTGCATGTAGATGACGTACAAATAGGGTTTAAATCATGCAATATTTCTATCTGCGAGCGACATGTACAGTTTGGCATAAACAAATTGTCTACGTGAGCTTCAGAGAAGAGATTTAAGTTAAACCCCTAGAAAAACATCTGTGTTCTATTCTCTAAAAAGAGAGGTATAATACCTGATCCTGCTATCTATCTAAATGGACAAAGGCTATCTGTCAGCCAAGAACTTAATTTTTTAGGAATTATCTTAGACTCCCAACTGACATTTGTCCCTCCCCTTAGGTATCTGAGAACGATGTGTTTTAAGACAATGAATTTACTGAAGGTCTAGTCCCGTAAATGTTGGGGAGGTGAAAGTAAATGCCTTTTGAGCCTCTACAAAAGCCTCATATGGTCCAGCCTCGACTATGGAGCTATAGTATACAGCTCTGCTGCACCTAGTGTGTTCAAGGTGCTAGATCCCATTCACCACTTGGGTATACGCCTGGCTACAGGTGCTTTTAAGACAAGTCCCATAGAAAGCCTTATATGGAGTCTAATGAATGGTGATTAAATTTCCGAAGAACATATCTAAGCTTATTCTATTCTCTCAACGTTAACTTAGACGTGGAGCATCCATGTCACTCATATATTCGTGATGTGTCTACTGCCAGGCTGTTTCGTAACCGCTAAGCTAGTAGAGCTCCGTTGAACGTCCGCTTTATAGGATTAGCAGAATAAACAGGTGTTTTAGTTCCAGAGAATGTTCTAGTGGCTCCGACTCACCTGCCCCCACCGTGGGAATGGCAGACCGTTCAATGCGATATCTCTTCCGTAGAAATATGAAAGCGTGCACCAGAAGCACATATGCAGTGCCACTTTCGTGAACTTCAGGAGAAGTACTCCTGCACAGAATGGTATGCAGATGCATTGAAGTCCTGCAATGGAGTTTCTTACACAGCTCTCGGATCTTCATTTTCAATATCCGGGGCACTAAATCCACACCACAAGTATCTTAACAGCCGAAGCCTACGCTATACTCTCGGCTGTCCAATGGATACGGCTCGCAGGTCTCGCCAGGGTTATTGTGTTTACAGATTCGTTTAGTGTAGTCAGAGCCTTACTTGTTCCAAGGAAACACAACAACACAGTTTTAGTGAGTTGTACAGCCTGTTGTGCTCCGCGTATATGTGTAGTCAAATGATTGTCAAATGCTGTGTACCTTGTCCTAAAGACGTAAAGGGCAATGAAACTGCTGATGAAAGCGCCAGGCCAGTAACTTTTAGCGACACAGATGGAACCACCCCTATCGCTTCTACAGACCTCGTATTTGTCTACGCCGTAATCTAAGGAAGCATTGGCAAGGACAGTGGAATACCCAAGTATTGAATAAGCTGCACATGATAAAACCAAAAGTAGAACACTGGATAACTGGAAAAACAGCACGATATAAGGAATCACTTGTTTATCGATTAAGAATATGACACACTTACAGTAATCACCCTTACATTTTGACTGGCAGCGGCCATCCGACTTGTAGTAAGTGCAGTGATAATCCCACAGTTCTCCTCGTTTTTTTTTTCGATGTCCTGTTATAGACGCAGAGAGTAAAAAATATCTCCCTTCTGTATATCGAAAAAACACCCCTACACCTGGCATTTTTTTCTTAACAATCAGCCGCATTTTAACATAAAAATCGTCTTGGAGTTTTTAGCTGAAATGGACATGTGAAAATCATTTGGCCAGGTAATTTTAGCACATGCCTAATAGCCCTTGTAGAAAAGAGCTCTTTTCAAGTTCTTGCATCATGTTTTTAACAAAACTCTCTTGCCACAGCCCACCCCACTAACTAAGCAGAGTCATTATTTTAGTACCTATATATTTTAAGCAGTTTCCAGCGAGTACTTTAGGGCCTTTCATAGCCATGTCACATCCACCATGAGAATTCATTGTCTATGCTATCGAGAAGACATAATTAACATCACCATGCGTCACGGCTCTCTTTGGGCACAACTGGCCCTTGCGCCAGAAAACACTACACAACATCAATGTACAGTTAACAATAAAACCCCGGTCATTCATGGAATTTAGCTCATGTGTACACAATAAAAGTTTACTTTCAGAGGAAAATGACTTACGAAATCCGCGCTGATGATCAGTAAAAAGGTATTTAACTGAAGGAATGATGCAGGGTTTCAGAAAATGACATACTTTATAATTTTACAGGGAATGCTCATAAGTGAAACATGCCAATAATTATCTGGCGAATAAATATCTCCAGACTTGCGCAAGGGAATCACCTTCCTGACCTTCCAGCCTTCCATAATGCAGGCTATTTGAAGAGATTGCTGGAATAGGTTAGAAAGTAATAATATAGCACCTTACACTTGAGTCCTCAATAAAAACTTTCAATTTATGTATCAATGCCACATGATGAAGAAAGTTTTAACTTACCTGTTATTCTTTCTATGCCAGCAATATCAAAGACAATATGGTCCATCAGATAAAAGTCAGTACTCGGAGACGTAGGGGTTACAGAACACATAGTTTTTGGAAAAAGCAAAAACAAATACAGAGTTCAGAACATTTGCGTGCTGAGAGAGCTGGAATAGTTAATCACTTGAGACTTTAAGGGTGATAACTGAATTGTCGTTTTTGTTATCTGCACTACAAAATTGCCTAGGGTGAGTATTTACAAGAGATGATAATGTGATACTGCAATGATAATGATAATGCAATAATTTTCTGGTCATTGGTTTTGGTCTTTTGTGCGTGAATGAGTGATGTACTTTAGGTACACAAGGGCGCATATAATTATGTCTACTTCACAATTATCGTAAACGTTTTATTTTTTTTTCATCATACGTTAAGACTGTATGAAGTTTGCTGTGCTGTCGTTCTGCTGCCTTGTATGGATGGGAGACGGGTCTAGTCAAGCTGCATCAGCGCAGCTTTTTTCCCACTTTCCACTCCACAGCTGTGTTGTGTAAAACACACTGTAGTGTTGGTGGGGAAATACACTTCAACTTCAACTTCATGCTCAGCACTTGCAGCCTTCCAACATGTGACTGACGTAGTATTAGTAGGCCGAAGTGGCAGACCTCTCTTATCTGCTTGGATGATGTTGTTGTCTTCAGCGGAAATTTCGACAACCATTTTAGGCTGCTTGGAATAGTACCGATCTGTATCAAGTCATGACGATCAACGACAGTCAGCCCTCATCAAGTCATCAGTGTTTACTCTCAATCTGAAGAAGTGTCGCTCTTCTTACGACGAGCTTCTCTTCATGGGCCACATCATCATCAAATCTGGAGGCCATCCTGATCCTCAGAAGACATCTGCCATCGCTCATTTTGCAGCGACCACTGATAAGAAGGCAGCACACAGATTCGATTGTCTGTGCGCATATCGCAGCCTTTCCGTCAACCACTTTTTATGCATTGTCGAGCCATTGTCAGAGCTCACAAAATATGACGTCATGTTCATGTGAGGAACGATACAAATCGAAGCATTCGAAGAGCTTAACCAACACCACGCGTACTCACCCACTTCGATGAGGATGCCGATACCGAAATTCACACCGACGCATGTAGCCTAGGCCTTGACGCCATCATTGTCCAAACACGGATTTTAAGGGTCATTCCACAATTCCACACGCTAGCCGGTCGCTTTCGAAAGCAGAAGGCAATCATTCTACGACGGAGAAAGAGTGCGTTGCCATCACTTCGACTATCAAGAGATTTCGTCCTTACAAGTCGTTAAGCAACCACCATGCCTTGTTTTGGCTGGCAAATTTACAAGACGTTCCAAGAGGCCTTGTAAGATGGAGTCGCCGCCAGCATCGTGATATTACTGCCGTCTCCATGTCTAGATGGGTGCACTCGGATGCCTACTGTCTATCACACGCACATAGTGACGCACTGCTGCAGGACGACCAGGATGACGAAGCCTTCCTGGGAAGAGTGGGCGTGCGAATCTTCGCTGAAAAGCAGCGAGCAGATCCAGAAATAAAGAACCCCTCGCCGATTACTTGGAAGGCAACACCAATGATGTCCCTAGGACATTAAGCGGAAGGATTTCCTTAGTTTTTCATGCTAAATAACCAACTTGTACAGATAAACTTCTCACCAGTATCAGCAAACATGTTTCTTGTCGTGTCCTCAGCACTGCGTCCAGAAGTTGTGCGCACTCTACATGAGCATCCGACCGACTGGCACCTTGGATTCTCCCGTATGCTATCGAGGATACAAGGTAAGATTTTTCGGCATGTGCCACCCACTACGGCGAGACATGTCGAGACGGCTAGCGAAATTGCTGCAGCGAATCTAGCCGGTTGGCCGATATACCAGCGCATCGTAATTAACCTGTTAGGATCATTCCCGGCATCTACCCCCAGGAATAAGTCGATTGTTGTGGCTATCGACTACGTTACCTGCTAAGCCAAAACGAAATCCTTACCCAAAGGTACTGCGACCGAAGGGGAAAAATTCTTCGTGGAAAACATCCTCTTACTACAAGGTACCGCAGAAGTGCTGATCACCGACAGTGGAACTGCTTTTACGACGGAGCTTGCTCAAGCTGTCCTGCCGGACAACCCACTTACCACCTGCAGACTAACATCCTTGCAGATCGCCTCAATGTGACTCTCGCCGACATGTTATCCAAGCAAGTCGGCATCGAGCACAAGACCTCGGATGCGTTCCTTCCCTACGTAACCTTCAGCTGCAACATCGCCGTGCAAGAAACAACACAGACTATACCATTCAGGGTGGTTTACGGAAGGACTCCGACGACCACTCTTGATGCGATGCTGCTCTACGTTACTGAAGAATAGCATCTGGACGTCGACTCCTATTTGCAGGGTGACGAAGAAGCACGACAACTTACTCAACTTTCCATCAAGAACGAGGAAATGACGGACAGCCAACACAACGATTTCGACGACACTACATGGAATACCAGCCCGGCAGACCGTGCTTGGGTTTAGGCTCCGATACAACTACGAGTAGTTCAAGCTTTTTTCCTATGCTATTTCGGACCCAGCTAAATAATCTAACATGTATGGCACACTGGAGTGTGAGATCGTGCCAGACGGCATTTAACAGTAACAGCGGCACTGCGCACAACCTGAAGTCGCCCACGTGGTGCGTCTTAAGCCGTTCTAGGCCCGCTGATGAACTTCGAGACATTGTTTCTTTGGTGCTCGATTGTGGTTTTCATCTTTGCTTCGGGTAAATTTGTTTTTTGTCATATGTTTGTCTGCAGTGATCTGCGATGTACCAGCTGATTTTCGTAATGCTAGCGAAGGTTATCAAAACCTCCTGCGGCATGTAGCACAAACATTCTCACTGAGCCGACGGGTCGAAGACACTGCCACATACTTGCGACAGAAATGAACTGGGTAATTGGAAGAGTGTTGAAACCATACTAATCAATTTCATATCCAGCTACATCAGGTACATTCAAATTTTTAAATAAGAGCCCCTCAGTTTATAAAGTACACCAACACAGAAAGAATATTGAAAGTGGGACTAGTTTTGAAAAACGCGCACAAAAGTAATATGTTGCCCCATTTTTATTAGAAGCATGCCCTTTTATACATTTACGCAATAAAATACCTGTAATGCCAATGTATTCGATGCATATTTTGGGAGCATAAATCTCGGAAATGGCGTCATTTTCATTATTTATTCCAAATAGGTATATCATATAAGTTTACCCGATGCCGTTTTTAAATTACGACAGGTGCCATAAAGAAATATTTTATTTGTAAGTCAAATTTTTGCTTTTAGCCAAAAACAAATTTCGATTGTGCAAATAATGTCCGCCCCTTCATGTAACTCAAGTCATGGAGTCGAATTGTGCTACATGCGAGAGTAAATTTTGAAAGATTACGGTAACGCAGCAAAAAGAACGATTTATACCTCTTCCTCGTCTTTCTCACGGGCGATGCACGTCTTTACACAGCGAACTTTCCGGATTTGCCCACTGACCGGTTCTTCAAAGCTTGGCGTGAGGCCACAGCCGCAGCCATTCACCAAGCCTGGACTGACACAACGATGCTCTTGCATTCGGCGACCGAGGTGACCGCGAATTACAGGCCCTACACTAATACGATGATCATCCCGGCATCGATTCTGCTTCCTAACACCTTTCTCCCTGACGGTCCCGCTGCCTTCAACTACGGTAGCATTGGCACGGTGAGCACACGCGTTGGTACGATCGGATGTCAGATATGGCGTGAGTCCTGCGTAGAAAAAAACCGATGATGTTGCGTAAATTATCTAATGCCTAGTGTGATACATCACGTTTGCAAACGCCGAAGATTTGGCGCGGTTTCTCAACTGGTCCGCACGCCTTTAGCAGTGCTCAAATATACCATACGCAAAAGGCGAAATAAATGTTGCGAAATTACAAAACCAAAAAGGTGCCATTTCACTATGTGAAGGTGGTTCACTAGCGAAGCTGTTTAGCATACGACATAAAGGTCACACAGAATTTTTCACGTACCTGCAGACTCATTTACCGCGATTTTATATACATTCGCGTTGATGACGGGACCACCGCCCCGAGAAGCCAGAGGAAACTAGAGACGCGTGATTTTTCGACGGGGCCACCACAACGGGGGGCCGGAAGGAAATGAGACGAGATACGTAAGCGCTTACAATGCCGAAAAAAGGGGGCGGCGCGAACGTACACATGGCCGACGTGGGTCCACTTGTAATATTCACTCATATCAGCTGAATATCGGATACGGGTTGCATTAGGACCTAAAAAATTTAACCTATTTTTGCAGGTTGGTGGAGGGCTTTAAGCCTGCCTAATTTCCGCCGCTAGTCGGCGAAGTATACAGTATCTTCATGATCGGCCTGTGCTTTTGACCTACGGTGATCTGTCCGCTAGAATCTCGTCATTTACAACTTTGCTGTAAAAAAAGAAGAGAGGAAGGGCAAATAGATATCACAATGCTTTTCATCATTTATTCTTATCAGTAGCTGCAAGTGCGGCTTTATCACTTGGAAAGATAGTGATCACCGATTTGAAGGTCTTGCGCTAGAAAGAGCAGAGGTACTGTGCTTTGAACACCCGCAGAATATGTGCCGACATTATGGACTACGTGCGGCTGATAAAGAAACTTTAAAGACTGAAGCGCTCAACTCTTTCGTGACAAGCGATCATTCCGGAGTTTTGGTGGTAGTGTTTTAAGTTCTTCGAGATTTAGAGCAGTGGACAATGTTCAAAATAAGTTATTTCCTTGATACTGCATTTCGAGCACTGTCAAGAGGCATCAGGCCAGCAAACAGTGCTGTCGCAAAATACGCCGACTCATTGGTGTTTCTGAAAATTCGGCCTGGCAGCCACGTACCAGCTGTTCTCTATATGGCTGTAACGAGTGGCACGTAGGTGGCATAACCATTGTTCAGTGTTCAAAAGTGCCCACCATTGCTTATGTTCTCTTTGCTGCTCTATTTGTGCCAGATTATTGCTCATGAGATGATGCATGGCTACGACGTCAAGGGATCACAGTATGACGAGAACGCCAAGGAGAGGCATTGGCTGTCACCTGAATCGGCCAACCACTACGTGAACAGGATGATGTGCTTGCGGCACTTTCACAAGGATGTAAGTTAACTCTCTCGCAACGCTGGCGGGAATACCATCGCATTAAGCTCTTGTAGTGAGCGGACTCGTAGTCGCCGCTTGTTTTCAGAAGCAGCCCAGTATGTGTGACAAATACCATGCTGTGATCTAACCTCCGATGTAACCTGAGAAAAACCTCCCCTCTGTGTTGAAACGCTAGGCCTTCTTGGTGGGATCCGTGTGCCTTATATAAATCACACCGAAGTTACATTAAATTTTTCTGTAACCTCGGTTGCTATTCTTTTCAAATTCCCACTTAGAATAAAATCCTCAAGCCCATATAAGTACACTGCATTAAACTATTTTCTCAGTAAATTTTGTGCATCATTTAGTTCATTTTTTAGCCACAGCTCTGTAGAGCTAACCTTACCAGCTAAGCACTGCTCATAAGTAGTCCTGCATTAGCTCCTGGATTTATTGACGGTCGGTTACGTGCGCTGTATATGTGGCACATTAAGGCGTGCGACCTCTAACTACATCCTTAATAGCTGATTTAGGTTAAGGTCGAATATTAATACGAAAGCATTATCTAGCTCAACAGGTGGAAAATTCGGCCTAGTTGCAGTAGTTGGCGTGACCATCGATGGTCTAAAATGCCATCAAGCCCTCGACCTTTGGCGGGAGTCCAACCCACGACATGTTGTGTTAATGAAGGCGAAGTTGAATAACACATAGGTAATTCGGATCAAGGTATTTAAGGCACTCGAATCCAAGACTATTAGTAGGAGTCGAACCCACGAGCTTGCGTTGTGGCATAATGTCTAAGAATCGAATGGTTGTGGCAATGCTCACGCATTCATCGACGTAGCAATAACTAAGTGCCCCTTGAACTTTAGTCATAGTATGCGTTGGCTGGTTGAGCGATCTTCATCCTATGTGTTCAAGGGCTCAGGTGGCACTGAGACCACAGAATGCCGGAGTTTCATCTTACGGTAAAGCCAGCCGAGCTATGACAGCTTACCTTCAGAGCACACCCGCCGCGATACCTAGGGGCTGCGCTGCTGAGCTATATGTAGTAACAATGCGATAAGAACCACAGATTCCAGGAAGGTGCACAAAGACGAGCTCTACTCACAACTGTTTATCGGAAGGATAGAATCGTTCATATTGTCACGAAAAGACAATGGACGATGTACCCGGCGTCGGCGAGGGAGACGGTTGTACAAGATGGCGTGCAATAGTTTAAGCCGGCGCCCTCAGCTTCTACCTCTTCTACTTCAGCGCCCGTCTCTTGCTGAGCGCGTGTTCCAGTCTCAACTTCTTTCTTTCAGCGCTGGCTCGTGACACCTAGCGGCAACATATATCCTCCTGTCACGCACGCGCTTACCAAGCAAAAAAGGAACAGGCACATGCCCATTAAATGCGGTTGCGCAAGAAGTCCAATTCGGCATCAAGTCAAAGGAGGCTCCCTTATAACAGCTACCTGTATTTTTCTTTGGCTAAGTGCAGAATAAGAGATGTCGTAAGGCAAGAAAGTGTTTCTTGTTCACGACAAGTTGCACATCGCGAGTGACGTGCTTGTCTGTGAATAGACAAAACATGAACGCAGGATAATTTCAAGATCCCCCCAAGCGCCTCTCCCATGACCTGTTCAGGACAAGCAAGTGAGGTTTTTAAACATAAATGCTCGGAGTATTGTCAACAAGACCATCCTACTGAAAGCAGCTCTCCTTGCTTATTACCCACACGTCATCGTCATTACTGAAACTTCGCTCCACAGTTCAATTAGCATCGATGAACTTATTCCTCCAGCACTCAAAATGTTTCGTAAAGATAGGCAAACCAGCAGCGGAGGACTCGCTGTCGTCATCAAATCGGACATAGAAGCCATTTTGCTTCAAGGCCTAAATGGTGTTGAATGTTTATGCTGAAAGGTTAACCTATTTGGACATGTGTTCCTGTTGTATGCGGTATGCAGACCACCAGAGTCGACGCCGGATCTGCTGGTTAAGCTAAGCGATCATATGATACATTACAACAAATATATGTTGATTGTGGTTAGGGATTTCAAGCTTTCAAGTCTTGACTGGAACCGCTTGCTATCAGATGCCGATTCTGTCAAGAATGCCAATACTATGTTTGATATCACGCTTCATTATAACCTCGCTCAGACTTTCAGTGTACCTACAAGTTTAGGCAACTCTTCTTGTTCTATTCTTGATTTGGTTTTTCTTCATCGCTGCCTTGACGACTGTGAAGTGTCCGTATATTCCGACCTATCCTATCATAAAGTTGTGTCTGTTTGCTTTGCACTCACTCCCAAATGTAACACTAATACTCCAGTTGTTTAAAAAGTGAAGGATCTTTAGCGAGGCGGTGATGTTGCCAGTTTAGACTACTTCGATTCCCAGTCAGCCGACTTCTCTAATTATGATGCTGTTGTTCTTCGGAACAAGTTTAGGAATGTGTGCTACTTTTGCTTACGTAATCTATTACCTGATAAGACAAAGAGAACGGCCAGATCATGGATTAAGAGGCATATAATACATTTAAAACGGTAGACTAAACGCCTATGAAGGAAAAGAACATCAACTCATGCTTTCAGTGAAGCTCGCGCATCACTTTCCGATGCCATTAACCGCAACAAATCTTCCAATTTTAACACGACCCTCCCGAACTACATTTCTGAGGCTCCTCAGGGTTTCTGGTATTTTGTAAAAGGAAGTGAAATTCATGTGCAACAAATATCTTATAACGGTGCCGTAATATATTATCACAAGACTATTGCGCCGCATTTTAAACACTACTTTAACAGTGTTTTTTCCACACCTTCTGGACAGTTATTTCAAGATTCTCCTCTCATATCTCCAATGCGACCGATTTGATTACAATTGAAGGCGTACTTAACCTGCTGCTTAGACTAAATGTTAAATCTTCGCCGCGACCTGACGGCATTCCAGGCGCATTCCTTGGGCGTTTCGCTGAAGCCCTGGGCAAGATCCTTGTCGTTATATTTCAAGCTTCTATTAAAATTGCATCCATATCTGACTATTGGAAGATGGCATGTGTCGTTCCTGTGCTGAAGAAAGGTGACACGCTTCCTTTCTCCAAAAACCACCTCATAGCTTTGTTGTGTTCTTGTTCTAAGTTTCTAGAGCACACTGTAGGCAACCTAATTTCAAAATTTCTTCAGGAAAATAACGTTTTGTCGCAACAGCAGCATAGTTTAGGAAAGGGTTTTCGACAGTTACACAATTAGACGCCTTATTTCACTTCCCTGTGTCCTTCACTGACAGAGCCGGTCAGGTAGGTCTATTCTTCTTGGATTTCAGCAGGGCTTTCGATTTTGTACTACATGGCGGATTAGTCGAGAAACTTCAGAATATAAAACTGCCAGACTATCTTATTGTCTGGGTTTCAACGTATTTACGCCAGCGCAACGAATGTGTATCCATAAATGCTGAAGAATCTGGTGCCCTTCCTGTCACATCTGGCACCCGTAAGGGTAGTGTGCTAGCGCCTGTGCTATTTCTGATATACTGTAACGACATTGTCGATGTGATTAACCAACCTGTGTAGATTCACATATATGCGTATGAGTGCATCATCTTCAATGAGATCCAGTCAGCTGATGATCTGGTTGCACTAAACACGGCCCACAAAACCCGCACGTGGGGCAATAGATGGGGTATGAAACTAAACTTAGAAAAGACAGTTCCACTACGCGTTACTAGAAAACTCAATTTATTTAAATTATCTTTTTCTCTGGGTTCGGGACTTATTATAGAAGTAAACGAATATAAGTAATTTGGTGTGACACTAACAAGCAACTGAAGCTGGAACACGCACATTTTATTTATTTATTTATTTATTTATTTATTTATTATTTACCGATACTGCTGTCTGAAACATTAGACATAGCAGGAGTGGATACACCAGACAGTAGATCAAAACAACCTACAATGAATTTGAAACGTAATTACAAAATGTGGTTAGACAATTCTTCCGAAAACTCTTCGTTATGTTTTTCGCGCACGGAACCAGCTAGGTTGTTCCAAATTTCAGCAGTGCTTGTGAAAAACGAATACTTAAAACAATTTACAAAAGACTGGAAAGGAACAATATTAAGTGGGGGTGAACGGCGCGTGGCACGCCAAGTGGGATGACTGAAGGAAATCGGGGCATGAATGCAACTTTGGGCGTGTACAATCTTATGTAGCAAAGTGACACGTTCAAGTGTGCGTCGATGAGCCAAGAGTTCTATTGATAATGCACATGCGAGAGATGAGGGAGGAAAGTTGTGGTCATATCGGTGAAGAATGAACCGTATTGCTCTCTTTTGTATGGTTTCAAGCTTCTTAATGTCCAGTGCAGTGTATGGTGCCTATACCACTGAGGCGTATTCTAGTAATGGTCTGACGACGGATTTATAAGCTGTTACTTTGCAGTCCTTAGTGGAGCATTTCAGGGTTCGCTTTAAATACCCCAGTTTCCTAAGTACCCTAGCGCAAATTGTTTCAATATGAGGGTGCCATTGTAAGTTTCGAGTGAAGGTAACTCCAAAATATTTGAAGGTATTTACAGAATTTAGGTAGTGCCCATTGCAACTATAACTGAAATTTAACGGCTGCTTTTTATTAGTGAAAGTCATTAGTAAAGTTTTTTGGTAATTAATACTCATTTGCCACACGTTGCTCCAACCACAAAGGGACGAAAATACATTGTTAAGAACCTCTTCATCTCGTCTGTTAGTTACTCTGGTATAGAGCACGCAGTCGTCAGCGTACAATCGCAGTTTCACTGGTGTGTCCCTAATGACCTGTGTGACATCATTAATATAAATAATGAACAGCAGGGGCCCAAGGACTGAGCCCTGCGGTACCCCGGAAGTGACTGTGGCCGACGATGACTGCGCGTGATTAAAAGCAACATACTGATATCTTAAATGTAGCCAATCAGCTATCCAGCCGAGTAATTTGTCATCGTTAATTATTTTACTGAGCCTAAGAAGGAGTTGTTTGTGGCACACCATATCAAACGCGTTGCTATAATCTATGAATATGGCATCAACCTGACCTCGATTATTTAGAGCCGAAGCGATGTCATGAGTGAATTTAATGAGTTGAGTAGTATAAAAACCAGAGCGCAAGCCGTGTTGATTCTGCGACAATATATTATTAGTACTTAAATACTGAAGGACTTGTTTGTGAATTATGTGCTCTAAGAGTTTGCAACAAGTACATGTTAACGAGGTGGGCCTGTAGTTGGAAATTAGTTGCTTATTACTCGATTTGAACGCAGGAATTACATTGGTGATTTTCCAAATGGCCGGTGCATTACAGGTCTCTAATGATTTACAAAAATTATGGTTAAGTAATGAGCATTCCATTCTGCATAGCGCTTCAAGAACGTTTTTGGTATACCATCTGGTCCGGCACCCTTAGTAATGTCGATGTTCAAGGAGAAGGTTATAAATACCGGTATAGCTAATTTCAATTCTCGGAAACAGAGCCATTTCCTGGATAATGCCAATGTCGGGGATGGTAGCATTGCTATTTCCAAACACAGATTTGAAATAGCCATTAAACGCCTCCGAGAATGTCGAAGGGTCCGAACAGGACACATCATTTATTACGAAGGATGACGGGCAGGAGGTAGCAGGATTGATGGTTTTCCAAAACTTAAGTGGATTATTTTTTTATAAAAGAGGATAATGTGGTATTGAAATAGAACTTTCTGGGTTCACTCGTTTTGGCTTTTAGATCAGATTTAAGTAATTTATTTAGGGACTCCACGTCATTATTGTGTGCATTCCGTCGTTTTCGCAGTCGCTTAATGCGATGTTTGAGTTGTATAATTGGTCTGGTATACCATGGGTGTGTGGCATGGCGTTTAATACTCTTTTGAGGAACAAATTGCGCTATACACTCATTAACTATACTATACAATTGGTTAGTCAAGATATGAACACTGCAGTGTTTACTACAAGACACAAAATCATCCAAACATGATGCAAGTTTAGCAATAATAGAAGTGTCGTCAGCACGCTCAAAATTCAGGACAGTTTCAAACGTTGGTCGTACTGGTACAGAAGCAACATTTAGATGAACGAAAACAGCCTTATGGTCGGAAATTCCATCCACAACACGGTACTGATATCCATTCTTTACCAACTCATCAGTGACAAAAACAAGATCTAAGACAAAATTTTCGCGCGTTGTGTCGACAACCAGCTGTGATAGATCGAAAGCTACTGACATGTCAATTAAGGAATCACAAATTATGCTATCACGGCCAGTTGATGATAACGAATGCCAACCTATAGCGGGGGCATTAAAGTCACCGATTAGTACCAATTTAGAACCGTTAATCTTTTGTCGGACAATGTAATCACTGATAGCCGAAAAAATGTCAGGGGCGGAATTTGTGGGACGGTAGATAGCACCGATAACAATAGCAACACCATTAAGTTTTAGTTTACACCATATCGATTCAACATATGGAAGTTGAGGTAGTAAAGAGAATTCGATACTTTTAATAAAAAGTGCTACTCCGCCACCACGGCCAGAAGGCCTGTCTTTTCTTAGAACCGTGTAACCAGCAGGCCTGAACTCATGATCAAGAATGGATTCGTTCAGCCAAGTCTCAGTCACACATATAATTGATGGAATATGACATTCAATTAGACAGTTAAATTTCTCAATTTTATTAATGAGGCTAGGTGCATTTAAATTCAAAATTCATTCAAATTCATACTTGCTCCTCTGACTTACGTAAACTCTGCTTGTTGCGCCATAAACTAAAAGATACACCACTCCATGTTAATAAACCAGCATACGAATCTTTATAAGGCCTAAATTACAATATGCCTGGATTGTCTGAGACCCACATACTACCACTCACATAAAAGCACTTTAAAAAATAAAAAAGCGGTTCGTTTATATTTTTCGCAATACAGTCACACCGTTTTCGTCTCAGCACTAATGCAAGCGAATTCAATCCCAGCCCTGAAGTCCGGTCGCAAATTTTTTCGTTTGAAGATTTTTTTTATTTCTTAATTAACCAGAAACTTGAACTAAATTCCTTACGGCACATAGCATTATCGACAGCTGTAGACAAACCCGACATTTCCATCACCTTTCTCTTGACCCGTACTTTGCTAAGACTAATTTATTTCGGCATTCTTTCCCCACACAAGCACTGATTTGAACTCCTTGCCGGCTGACTGTGTGGATTGTATTGATCTTGTCAGGGACTATGTTGTTTTTTCGTATTGTTTTTCTACTGCTCGTTTTAGTGAATTTGGATGGTACAATTTAACATTGTTATATTTTTTTATTTCACTCCTGCTTGGGCCTCATGGCATGGAGCATGTCATAAATAAATAAAATAAAATAAATAATAAATAAAATAAAGAAGGCCTCAAGCACATGCCTCGAAGCAATGTTACCGCTCCTGCTCAGAATTGTAGTCTTGGAACATCGAACGTCACACCCACACGCGGCAACATGAGCCACCATATGTGAGACCTTATCATCCTTTTTCTTTATTTCCTGCGTATGTTCCCTTAATCGGCCATTCTCGCAACTCTCAGTTTTGCCAATGTAGAAGCTCTGCCCACAAGGATGCAAGGGATTGCATTTACATCCTTTCTGGAGCACTTAATAAAAGGCTTCTCATGCCTCGTGCGGAAACCCCGCCTGCTCTAACGGCAAACTCGAGAGAACAGCTTCGAAAGCTTGTTGGGCGTAGAAAAAAACCAAAGGAATGTCACAGATTCAAGAAAGGGGCTGACAGGTAGAATAGCACACTGTGGTATAAAGTTTATAAACAGTGATAAGTTGCCTCAGAAAGGCTGGCCAACGTTTCGATAGGAGGACCTATCTTCGTCAAAGGCCATCTTGTCATCCTCGGCAGGTGGGTTTTAAGGGTTTAGTGCAGTCACATGTGGTTGTTGTACGTGGCGGTTGGTTATAAAGGGAGATACATTCAGAGATAATGAGCGCTGTCGCCAAACGTCTGTAAGCGTGGTGCCCAAGACGAGGGGACAAGAGCGGGAGATTGGTGGTAAGGCGGGGACCAAGGAAAAGAAAGGGAGAGACAAATACGGGGGACGGGACACCAAGAAAAAAAAAGAACAGTAGAAAAAGAAAAAAAAAATATGGCGGGCATGGGAGAGCGTTGGACAAGCGAGAGGTTATAGAGCATTCCGGGGTGTCATTCGCTGCAAGTTCTTGTGGCTTTAGAAGAGCCGGTCAGGCGGTCAGTGCACGAGTACCAGAAAAGACCACCCCCCCAAAAAGACATTAGTTGAAAGAGTGACTTCAGTAGCATAACAGCAATGCGTCGAAAAAAAAATTGAAGTAGTTAAGATGGCCACAAGAAGTCTGGGGTAGATTGTATAGGGTAACTGGAAGACAACGGCATGGCCCTTCAAGGGACGTTAACCCCAGTAGCTCAGCGTAGGTGTCATGACGGCGGTATACAGAAATGGCGAAACCCTGTGTGGCCGAGGCACCGAAAAAGGTGTACTGACGTCTGGGACTTTGGAATGTGTTGGTGAGGGTGTTCCAAAAATATATAATTAAAAACAAACAAAAAAGAAAAAGAAAAGAGAGAGGGGAACCGAAACCGGAATAAAAATAGGAGGGTGACGTGCGCAGAAGGGGGCGGTGGCATGTGTACATGAGAAAAGTGGGTCGTACAATTGATATAAACGTCAAAACAAAAAAGGGTGTATTAAATTGAGTAGTAGGCATGAAAAAAAGTTTCCAAATGGATGTATAGGTGAGATTAAGAATTAAGGTTAGCTGGTGGCAAAATGTGTTCTGTGCCTTAGTTGACGATATGACAATTTCAGATTTAAGTTACCGCTTTTAAAGATTCTATGTTGCCACGTGCCAAATTAATTCTCGTCGGGTGTAAGCAATTAAACTTGTGTATGAGGTATGATGGCATATATTTCCTCTCGCGAGGACAATGGAAATTCGTTTTTTTTATATAGAGCCTTGCTTTGTAGAATATGTGACCATGTTCATTAAAGTGGCTCGATACTGCTTTAGGTAAATTGTGTTTTGTGTCCGCAGGGTGACCGTTGAGTCTTGTATGAAGGCCACCTTTGACGAAGATGGGTCCTCCTATGGAAACGTTGGCTAGCCTTTCTGAGGCGCGTTATCTCTGTTTATGAACTTTATACCAAAGGAGTATCATGACAGTTAGCAACTTTTTAAGGTTGCGTGACACGTTGTGTACGTAGGGTATAACCTCCGGTCCCACCTTTGGTCATTGTACCTCTGCTCTTGTCCTTCGTGCTCAAAGCTTTAATTTTTGCAGAAGAAACTATACTATGGCGCTGACGACCGTCAAAAGGAACCTAGCTGCCAAAAAAGAGTCCAACTTGATCAGATCAAAGGCGACGGCATTTGCACATCAACTTGCACATAAAAGGTGACCGCCTTTTATGTGTATATGCCTGCTCCTTTTTTGCTTGCTATACGCATGCGTGATGGGGGATATATAAGTACGATCCTATCCTTCCATTAAAGAGTTGTGAGTAGCGCTTGTGTTTGTCCACCTTTCTTGCCTCTGGGGTTTTACCGCGCTGAGCTACTGCTACAATTATGGAGCGCCACCCCTTCCCCCCCCTCACCTAGCCGGGAAATCCACTCTCACTACTAGAAGTCACTAGAAGTAACTGGTTCAATTCTGTCCGCGGTGGCCTGACTTTAATGAGGGCGTAATGCGAAAACACCCGTGTACTTTGAGTTAGGGGCAAGTAAACGAGCCGCAGAGGGCCACAAGTATTACCGAGTTCCTCATCACGAGGCACCTATTATCATATCATGTTTTAGGCTCGTATAACATTAGAACTTATAATGAAATTTTGAGTGCGTTAAGCAGAATTCGGACCGTACCGTGCCATCAGCAGCAGTTTCGTGTAATTTCATTCTGTTTCATATATTACCCTAAAGACCCGTGATAAAGAAAGCTTTTACAATATAGGGCTTGTAAACTTGCACTAGAGCCCGCAGGGGGTGCCCCGCATGCCCATTGAGAAGACAACCGTAGCTCCAGTCGAATACAGTACTCGACGCGACGTCACGCGAACTCAAGAACGAAGAATACGGCTCCAGCACGTCAAAAACTATGGCTCGCGCATGTACGTAATTTTTTTAATTTTTTAAGTACCTCGTGGCCGACTCGCTGGGAACTGGAAATAAAACGACGTGCAAAGTACATAAAACGCAAACCTTCCGCTGATTCCGCTCCTTTGCTGTACATGACACTTTAAGCCACGTCTATAAATTTAACTACAAACCGCAGACGCGTGATTGACAAAAACCGCAGGTTCTGTTTCATGGGAGTTTCCCCGTAATCCTATCTCAAGAAGCTGGTGAATGGATACCCCACGTTGCTCGATTGAAATATAGCCGCATACTTCGGTTTCCTAACGGCAATAAAACTTTATAGTTCTTCAATTTATGGCCAAAAAGGAACTTACCGAAACATTTACTGCAGGCTATATATGTTTAGATGCAGACCATCTGGCATTCTGTAACATGCACCGAAAGTATGGCACACTAGCCTTTTTTTTTCCGCCCACATATATATCCAACTGCTGTACCCCGAAGCTTAACCTGAAACGTCACGCTCAGCAGCAAATCTCTATAGCCACTAAATTACCGATACGATATTGAAACATTTACCACCCGCCATATTCTATTCCGTATGCAGCCATGTCGCGGTCCTAAAACGGTGCTTTAATGTGCTAATCAACAGTGCCGAAGCGGCTATTACCCGCGTATTCACAGACTATCAAGCTGTTCCTCCACTCCTCTGAGCTAAGCCTAGAGCGGTCCCTTAAATGACCATGGTGCTCCTCTTCTCAAGAACTGCCGCGGGCACCACTTCAACTACCATAAACATTGCTCAGGATGGTAGAAAGCAGGACAAATGTTTACAATTCAGACGCAGCTGCGTACCGAAGTTATTGCTGTGAACGCGCTGACAAAAATGCATCTACAAAATGTAGAGTAGCCAGCTGTTACGGACTATTTTGTGTGAGAACGGTGTAACAAAATGGCTTGGTCAAAAAAACACGGATACTTAGGCATGCTAATTAAAGAAAGTATGAAGTGGCAGATGGCAAGTTTGAAGCAGGAAAGGAGCATTTACAATTTAGCGCCACACGGGAAACAAGAAACATGAGGCTGGGAGCAACTTATCTATGGATAGGTAGTTATAGCAGTGATCAAAGTGAGGAATTGATCGATTGCTCTTAAGCTATACCCATGAGATAAGCAAATTCGGGTAAGTGAATTCAATAAAAATATATGAATGAGCATATGGATGATTCAAATTGATATGCTAATTACAATGCTTTTCCAGTGCTGCATCACTCTAATGAACCCAACCTTAATGATTAAAAGGGAGGATAAGCGAGGTGCACCGCAGGGTAAGCGAGACAGGCAAAATGAGCGAAGCCCAAAAAATTTAGGCGAATAGTGAAGGCCAATGGGAAAACAGATTTACAACGGGAAATAAATATTTTTCACTGTTCTTTTTAGCATGCATAATCAATGTGCGCACGTCTTATCAGTTGGAGAATTTTCGCGGTTTTAGTTCGTCGCATGACCGACACGCAAAGTGGTGATGTCACGAAAAATCTTTTACCCATCACGGAGAACCAGTGGTACAAATGGAATAGAAAAAATAGAGTTAGCTGTACGTTAGAGCGCCCCTAATCCGATTCAGGTTCTGTGCATCGGTATGAAAAATTTTCGCCATCTTAAGAATAGCGCAATAAGTGCTCTATAGGAAATTACAAGTTGCTCGTACTTGTTTAATTGAATTCTCAGCGAAATAGATCACTTGTAATACCCCAAAAGATGACAGGCAGAGCGAAAGTCTGTTGAGTCAAACAGTGCCTGGTCTGCGAATTTGTTCTCGTAACTTTCCCTGATATCAACAGAGTTTCGCTAAGTTATTTGCTCTCGTTATCTTAACTTACCTAACTGAAATGTCACTGTGGGTTATTTTTTTGTCAGCGCGAGGCAATGCGCGAAGACGCTTTGGAAAGCATTAGAAAGCAAAACTTCGTTGAACTTCACGAAAACCTGCAAGTTCTCACGTGTGTATAGTTGACAAAGGCCCTAACACAATACTTATGACTAAAACGTTACAATTAAAACACTGCACTTTGTCACTATTTCCTTGCAAATCCTTGTTTGGAATCATAACATTTAGTTAGTGCTGTTGTTTTAGTGATATAAATTGAACGCTATAGTGCGGCTTTTTTGCTGCAACTGGACGGTTACACAATATTTTGTGGCAACGAAAGGCAAAGTTTGGGGGCTGGCCTTTTGCACACATGTTAACGTGCCTTGAAGTCCGACAGTGTTTGAGAGCGCATTAACTATCTGCAGATACGGCCGATACTGCAATGAGCAGATACAGATCCGCATAGTTTCCGCTCTCGACGCAGTTCCGCATGTGCCCCAGAGATAGAAGAGAAAAACAGTAAAATAAGTCATGTTTAGCGCTAACTTCTCTATATTGTCTTATTTTGTTGTTGTAAAGGAGGTGTGTGCTTTTTTTTCCGCAGCCTAAACTATCGCGGATTAAAACATGCGACTTTTTTCATCAACTCTCAGTGTTATGCGCGCTATCCCGCTGTAGCTTTTCCTTTATTGCGATGAAAAGGTGCCCGCGAGTACGCAGCTAAAACACAGAGATTATTCATTTGGAGAATGCATTACCAAGAAGCAACATAAGCATGGCTCAGTGCCTACGTGCGGAATGCCACAAGGTTATTGCCATCATAACCTTGATGGTATGACTTTATACTAAACGCACTGCTAGTACCAGAACTTGTATCTTATCAGTGGTGCAAATTATAATGGTGTAAATCAAAGGGCCGATGACCAAGTGTACGACTGCGCATCGCGCAGGTTCTCCAGCCAAGGCGAGAAGTCCTAAACGACACTGTAGACTCGGAAAACCTCGCTGACTTAGGGGGAACAACGATGGCATACTCAGCTTTTAGGATGCTGCCCCCCTCAAAAAGGGACATCATGCTGCCAGGCGTTGCCATGACAGCGAACCAGATATTCTTCGTCGGCCGTTGCACACCGTGGTGTGACAGTGAGTTCAATAATACATCACCGCCCTGGCTCTCGGGCCACGATCGCTACCCACCTGGCCGCTCCCGGTGCATCGTGCCACTCATGAACATGCCCGAGTTCTCGGATGCATTCAACTGCAAGCTGGGGTCGTACATGAACCCGCCAGACAAGTGCAAGTTCTGGACATGAAAGTAGGAAGTAGAATGTAATAAAATTGCTATTTCGCTCGACAATCTAACGGATAAGCCTACCATCCCAGCTTTCCTGGCCCTCTGCGCGTAAACTCGCCTGTGTGTGCGTTTCTTGCTGCATATGCATTCGAAATAATACATTATTTCTTCAACGCTGTGTGGTGCGAATACCAACGCTTCCTTAGTAGTCAAAACGCAATCCATGATGTCATGCATTTTTTAAAAGCTATCTTACAAGCATATGTCATAATATTTTCCCGCTAGTTTAAAAATAAGTTTAAAAACGCCATCGGCTCGGGGTCTGGGATATCGAAAAATTGCCCGTGAAGAGACTCATCTACGCGAAATGTGTGCATATTCTCATGTACCAAAGCGTGATGCATGAAATTCACGGAACCAAACACGCAAAGTAGAAATGTGATAACCCCCCAAGAATCAACCAACAATTACGATACTCCCTAATACAAATGTTGAACGCATGATCGTGTTTTAATTTGCGATATATTGCGCCAAAGAATCAGAAACTGATCAACAGGGTCCTGTCAGCGACGTAGATGAGCATCTGTTCGGGAAGCGCGTTCAGCAGCAGAAGCAGACGAATAATTTCCATCACTTGCGTCATTAATGCCCCGGAAAGAAATCGTAAAGACGAGAATGCGTGGCGCGCGCGGTACGCATTCTGAAGTGGCGGCCCAGGGGTGAATCTCCGCATGGCTGCCAGTGGCTGTATTTAAGCAGACGCTCTTTCGACGCTAGCGCCAACGTCCCCTTCAGTTAGAGCCCTAGCAGGAGGGCGATACTTTGGCGAAATGGCGGTGCATATGATTGTTCCTCTTGTCATGGCAACAAGAACAGCAGCAGCATGCTGCCTCCTCATCCTAGTGCTCTTTGCTTTTTCGTTTTGTTTTTATTATTAGGACCCGCTCCGCCGACTTTCCACACATTCCCATGCCCAGATTAGCCAGGCAGCGGCTCCACACTTTGCGCGGTTTTCAACATGTCCCACGGGACTGATTGTCCACGCGAACCAATTTATTGCGAAATGACAACACATATAAAACTGCACTGAAATTTCCTTTTGGGAGTAACGGAATCGTCTGTGGTTCCTTTCTGTTAATTACATGTGCTTTAAACACTACAGAAGCGACGCTGGTCGCTTATGCTCTTATGCATCTCAATATAGGTATTGTATCAAACCAGATTCCTTGCCTTGCAAACCTTTGCTTCCAGAGTCGTCTTTGCATATTTTACACTTTATGAAGAGAGGGAGCTAGGCAACAGCTTAGAACGTATACCACTGCTCCACGTATTGCAATTATTGTTTTTGTACAAGGCGTCATGTGCGCTAATGTTAACTATGCAAATGAGCCCCATGCTCTTTTTCGTGCATGTGACGTCACAGCAAAGCGCCTTCTCAGCCGCAGCTAAATTTTTCACGCTAACATTGTGCTCTGCAAGCTTTGCTCCATCCCAGTAGTTGCGTGCAGCACTGGGAAAGCTGCTCGGGTCCTTAGCGAACAGGGCGGCTAAATGCCCCTCAAGACGTGTTCATCTGAGCTTGTCGTCTGATTAGTATCTGCTTGCCATCATGGTTGGATCGACGCAAAAGATGTATTCGACTCCATAATCATAAGCTTTGTTTACATGCACGCGACAGCCGAGCTTCGCTTCACCTGTACGCTTTCTCTCCATTTACCTTACAGCCTCGATAGTAAGTAGTAACGATGAATGTTCTCATAAATGTTCTCCTACAGTACAGCGTCTACTCGGCGTCTACTTGGCGTTTGCTCGTTACCACCATCACGTACCATGCTAGAGCGGGGTAGTAAATTGTCAATGCATTGGGGAATTAGGCCATTATAGCGCTCCGGATCATCATTGCATCAACAGCGTGATAACTCTCGCGCCATCAGCTAAATAGAGATCAAACTAATTTTTCTGCTTGTTGCAACCTCTGTAGTCCTCGCAGCGTCAAAACAAACAACTGATCTCTATAGTATCGACCTAAAAATACTTAATGATTTGTATTCAGCTTAAGGTGAGTTTAAGCGGTGATTTATTTGTTTACTGGAGAATAATGAGCAGTAAACATTGCTTCGAGGGAGAATACGACGACTAGTTTGGTTGAAGCTGTGTGCCTTGATCACCGTGACCTATTACCTGTGTCACTTGTGTCGCTGCAACCTGCAATAATTATCCCAGAACACTTCTTGACTATTTGGTGCAGGTTTGCTCTCGACAGCTAGTTGTTACTATGTATTTGTTCTGTTGGGGTGGAGAGCCAGTAACAAGCGCGAATTGGGATTGAAGCGGGTGGTCTAGACAGCATGGGGCACTCCTATGTTGCTGCATAATCATGGTTAGGCCAGCTGCTAAAGTTATCGGTGCTAACCAGCATAATAATACAGGGGTATATGACGTGCATGCACAAAGGATGTAACATTTTGCGTATGACTGTACTACACGTGTCAAGCACAAATAAAACTCTCTAATCCCTCCAGTTATCACACAGTAAAGCCTAGAACTATATTGCTGTGCAAAGATATTTCGTGTGTACAGCTTGTATCTTCAGTGGTGTTGGATGTCACTTGTGAGATATAGCCTGAGTAGCTTGTATGACGGACGCTACTCCGAGGCTGCAAGAGGCCTATTGTGCTTCTTGAAGGCAGCTGGACTGTACGCGCACCTGTGGCTGTTAGCAAACATTCCTCTTCAAATGCATTCTCACTGACTGTCGATTTGTTATTTTTCTCACCTTTCCTTTTTTGATCTATCTTTTCCCTATTTCTATGTGTAGGGTAGCCAACTAAGCACAGGCCCTGCCTCTCCCTGCCTTTCGCTCTTCATTTCTGTCCCTGTGCAATAGTTGGCTGCATATATTTAGGGCGGTAAAGAAACTGTATGAAATATTGTTTTTTTTTTTTACTGTATGCAGCTCTTTCAAATCAATGCTGTAAATGCAAAAGTTGCGTCTGCCACTGAAATCAACCTTAACACGTTCCGGGTGGTAATGAAATGTTTACATTCCTTAAATAAAGTATGTAATATACAGTGCGGATTAAGGAATTTTGAGGCTCGCTGCTATATTTGCTTCGGGGCAGAAGTGATGCTAACCATGATGCCAACAACGATCATGGCGATCAGTTAAGATGTCTAATATTTAGGCTGTTCTCGTCATTGCGTACGGTTCTCAAATTTATTTTTAGATGAAAGGATATTTTGCATCTTGATTTAACATTTTCAACATGCCTGCTTTTTGAAAACGTGCTTCTTTTCCGTGGGTTATCGTCATGTAATTCTTATGGTTTGTTTGGCACATTACTTTCATGTAACCGTGCTGCTAGTCTCAAATTCATTAAATGTTTCACATACATCAGTGGGGAAAAAGGGAACTGCTTGTTATAAACCAACAAACATTTTTCATTAAACAAGGGTATTTTAAATTGATCTGCATACGTGTCAATAAACATCGGTGAACACCAGAAAGAACACGTACAGTGTAAGTCACACTTGTCTAAAGCGTTGAATTGGCTGTTATGCTTCCCAAAATCAAAATTCACAGGTTAGTACCACAATGAAAGCGCGTATGATGATGCCACAAGCTACGTCTGTTTGCTACAGGACACACAACTGGAACCTAGCAGATACCACACGATAGCAGCTTCGGACATTGGCACAGTCGACAGCTGGCCACCTGAGTGAGTGAGTGAATAAACTTTATTGTAGGTCCGGCGAGGACGCGAACTCGGCCACCTGACCACAAGTACGACTCAGCCTGCATGACTCTTCCTTGAACCGCAAAGTGGAATTGGAGATTAATAGCTTGTGCAATTTTGACAAGCACATTAGCCCTGTTACGGAAAACAATTCAAATGGTTAACAATTTTTCAGAGAGGTCACCAATCAAAGAAGGTGACAATAAACAACCAGAGAAAGGTGGAAATTCAGGCTACTTGGACTATAATACTGCGATCATACTAGCATAAAGAGGCAGGCATGGACATAAAGAACGACAGAACATGGCACTATGTGTTGTCGTGTCTCTGCCTGCTCTTGTCTTTCTAGCGTTACTTAGGCTGCCAAAATAAAGAGTATGATTGTGACACTTGATATTGTTCACATCCAAAAATTAAGTTTCTGAAAATATCAGGGAATATAAAAAACATCCCACCTAAAAATACATCTTGTCGCTTTGCTGTCAGGAAACTGTGCTGCAGATTCGTCAAAGCTGTAGATTCGGATTTTACGTGCCGAAACCATGAATAAATTCGGCCATCTCCACCTATTCACCATGGCTGGGAGTCGCTGACTTCCTTACAGGTAGCAGATATCAACATAGAGGTTTTAACAAAATGAATAAAATAAAGAATATTATTACGTACGATATCAATGAGTTTCATTGACTGCTCAAAACCATTTTCCAGTTCTCTCTCCATGTAATATAGAGAACTCTGTAGCAGTTAACACCGAGAATACGGGAGGTGCAAGCAGAAATGGAGAGGCTAACGGTGGTCCGAGCCAGCGCCGTCAAAGTAGGTAAGCGGGCGTGGAGTATGGTGCTTGCGTGGACGATTTGCGCGCTTTCCCTGCTTAATTTACGGTGGCTGGTCAAAATCGCGGTGGCCTTCAACCGAATGGCAACAATTCTGCTCAAACGGATGATAAGTTACGTAGAATCGGTAGAGGAATCTGGCGTGTTTGCCTAAATGGCTCGAAAACATCATACTTTTGCGCAAAACAAAATATTATGCGCCGAGTAACCCGTTGTCACCTGCACAACGAGTAGCAAGTGCTAGAACAATCGCAGACAACCAAGTCTTTTTTTCTGGATGAGGCAGTCTCTGGCTGTTCGAGGAAAATATAAATCGATGTTCTTCGGAGGAGAAATACATTTTTAGTGCCTACGCGTCACTTCCGGTGGTGAGTTTCGGGGTTCTGTGACGTCAGGTGATAGGCACGTGAAAAAGATACGTCATGAAAAGTTTTGACAAACAGCCGTGAGCTAATAGCAAAAAAAAAGGTTTACAACCGGAACTAATTATTCATATGCTATGCTCTCTGATGGGACGCGGCTGTTGGGTGCGGCGTTTAGTCAGAAATTGTGGCGAAGGCTTGGGGAAAGAGGATAAGTGTTCCCTTTTTATTCTCGGCTGGCGAAATGAAGGAACGACTACGTGGTGCGAAGTATGCCGTACGCATTAACTTCTTAAGGGCGAGTATGGAGGATAATTGTCTGCACTGTTTTTCACGACTTGAGATCGCATGGAGACATTATCTTGAGAGCGCGTTATCTTCACTGCCATCTACTAGACAGCTTCCGCCATAGAGGCGCATCTGGAAGGACATTGAACAAAAGCAACGTTGGGATCCACAAGTACAGACAGGGCTGCTTCTCCCAGGACGACGTATTCGACCGAAAAGAAAATAGACGTGGTTCCTGCAATGGCTGAGATGACTGGCAATGCCTCGTTAGCCAATTGACTGTAAGCGGCTCGCCACCCAGACATACTTTCAACTAAGCCAACCTTCATAAACGACTTTTCACGCTTTCGCACAACTGGCTGAGCCCACCATCAGAGGAAGACCAAGAAGATAATCGTCGAGGAAATCTTCGAAATTGGCGTTGTCGCGTAGGTAATTTGATGCCAAAAATCAGTATCCCACAAATTACCGATGAGTTCGGACGCTGCTTCGGAACAGCCGCAAATATGCTAAGGAAGCACAGGTTCCATTCGTAGCATGTTTGCCTTCACCAGGACCTAACTGAGGCAGACTTTGAAAGGTGGATTGACTTCTGCTGCTGGGGCCTCATTAAAATTGACGAAAAAAAGGAGTTCCTACAAAGGGTAATTTGAGCAGATGAAGGTCGTTTTTGCCGGAATGTCGCTGTGAATGTTCAAAATGCCCAGTACTGGTCCTAAGAAAATCCACGCTGGCTGCGGCAACACAAGCGCCAAGTTCGCTGAAGTGTGAGTGTATGGTGTGCATTCTTGGGGACAGAATCATCCGACTTAACTCTTTTTGAGGACAACCTGAAGGACAAGTACACGCAAGTAATTGTAAGTATATTTAGTATTTACGTAGAAACATTTGTGTCCAATCTTCCCATGAATGATCCACGCCAAGTAGGGCCCCAGCATGACGCAGCACCGCCACATTTCTCCACCTCTGCAAAGAGCTGGTTGGACCGTCATTTTTCACTAGATTGGGCGCGTAGGATCGATTTTGTGGTCGCCGAGATCCCCTGAACTTTCTCCGTTCGACTTCTTTCTTTAGGGCAACGTTCAAGAGCGGGTTTATGCAACAGAGGCCACTGGCGTTAATCACATGAAGGACAGGATAATAGAGGCCTTTGCCAGCCTCAACCCACAAGCACTGGAGTTATCGTGTCAACATGAGGGTGGGTAATGTTTTGTGTTGCTGTCGAAGGAAAAGGTTTTTAACATTTTTAAATCATTGACATCATGATAGGTGTCGACTTTGCACAAAAAGCGATATGTACATCAGCACACTGAATTAAGAATATCAGAACAAAGTATTTGCTACCACAGCAAATTTTGTTAGTGTTAATTTACAAAAACATCGAATATTTAAAAATCAGAAGTCACCCAGGCACGAACAATGCCGGCTCATCTAGTCGATGCAACGTCAGTGCACTGTCCTCCGGCTTCTCCGTTGGCTCTCTTATGGTTGCATGTCAGCAACCGTGATTGTTTCTGGCTGCATACCCGCGTGTGTAGGCAGCGGTTGCGTGTTCCCTGATTTTTGATTTCGTTAGCCGATAGTTGAAAGGAGAACAGATATCATCTTTGCCTATACTGCCACCGCGTTTTCACACTACATGGCGCGCACAACATCCGTGTCATATCAGGGAGAACCGATCCTCACTGTCTTGCATGCTAATAATTTGAAAATTTGCCGCCAGATATCTCGGAACACGGGCATGCTAGAAGAATTCAGCCAAGTGGAACACTGTAGTGTGGCATCACGACTACCTATAACTTTTGAATACAAACATGCGCGCTAACTGCAGTGTCTGTAAACGTATTTAACCAATTTTTTATTGTGGTTGGCAGACAACGATAATTATCATCTCAGTTCGTGTCCCCCTGACCACATAACCTATTTGCATAGGTGAACTTCACGTGCATTCCAGCGCCTAATTTTAGCAAAACTGTAAAACTTAACTTTGATCCCCTTGTATATTTCATTCCGCTTAAATTGAGTGAGATCACACCTGCGACGTTGAAATACAAATGCTTCAACCCTTAGAAGACGTGCACTTGAAGTTTGAGCCAATGTAGATCCTATTTAACGAAGGTTAGGCTTGGCGCCGCAGACTTTGTATACCCGCCATCGGTGGATCTGAACCGAAATTGTTTTTGTAGTTCAGTTCTCACCTTAGAGATGTGAAAACAACTACCTTTCACCTCTCACGGCGCATATACATTAGTGGGCAAGCGGCCACGCAGCCTTCTGCCAACATTTGTACGTCACCGTTTCCGCAAGCTGCCGGTCGCGTTCCCTATGTAGATGGGTGGGTATGCACGAGTTGTTCTGCTGACACATTTCTTAATTCCTGAGATGCTCTATTTACCTCTGCGTCAAACGGGAAACAAGGGATGATACATTGGGTACAGCAGGCTAAACAACCATCGTCCTCAGTGTACCAATGGTGTCAGCGAGTGCATCCGCGTTTTCGCGAGAGAACAACATAACAGTCATAATAACAGTCTTCTCTAATAATCATATATGGCACACGCAAACTCTAAGTTTGACTAGGAAAAAGGAATTCATGAATCATCATTAAATTAGGAGCTCGTGATGGATGTATCTGGATCACAGTTGCCGTTGTTTAGGTCGCTCTGCCGTTCATATTGTAGCGCTTGTCCTGTCTTCTTCTAGCCTTCATCTGTGTCACTTCGCGCAAGAAACCAAGAATATGCTACCGTACAAATTCTCCCACCTTTCCATCTTTTCCCTCATATTGACTCGTCTCAGGTTCAAACAAGGCGGATTGTTAGCGTAGATATGCATGTTTTGCTGTGTTTGACATTATTTCATATTAGCGATGCAACTCTTCCCAATTATTTGACGCTAACAATAATCTGTGGCTGTAAATGGCAATGTGCACCAGTTTGGTAAATCTTACGTCGAAGACTTTTTCAATATGCGAAATGCCTATAGAATGTGTACACAGAACATAAAAAGCGAGGTGAAACTGCAGAAATCAGCCATAACAAACGGCAGCCGATTCGGCAGATGAAACTCAGCGTGTCTTTAGAGGCCGCACTGTTAGCACAAACGCGCACTGAAGTCTTCTCGCCCATGCAATTGTCAGTGAAGCCTACATGACATGTAGGACGGAAATGCTGCCCCAGAGAAGGAATCAAAAATTATTCGCAATACGCGAACCTCACAAACGACGCTTACTCAAGATGGGCGCAAGTACACAAATCTACCGGCGACACCCTTGGCAGCGGGCAGCACAGGAAAATGGAAAAGTCGAATTGACAAACGGCTTAGCACAAGAGTAACACAATATAAAGAAAAACTTTACTTTTATTCACAATTTTATTTCCGCCCCACTTTGGAACCTTAAAACTTAGCTTTTGCTGTTGTTTTTCTGACAGAACTTCAAAGTGATAGCGCGGGGTTTTTGCTAGAACCAGGCCATTATGCGGACACACCCTCATCTGTCCTCTTAGTTGGCAGCAGTGCGCAGGCCGAGCGAGCATCTGCTAAAAGTATTCTGCTTTTGCAGGTAAGCACCCGCTAGTAGCAACTTCTTGTTCTTTTTAGGCACTGCGCACTGCTGTCACACTTACAGTTCCCACTATTTATTGTTCAATTTGTCATTCTTCTTTTTCAAGTATGTCTAAGGATTTAGCAAAAGCCTTCGATTATTTTAAGCGTGAAATGAGATTAGAACTTCGTTCTGTGAAAGAGAGCATGAAAGTCTGCAGCGACACTTGCGATGAGGCGACGAAGATGACCTCTGTGGTTAAGGCACTGGGAAAAGAACTCAGCGAACTTGTTAAGTGTAATGAAGGTTTGAGGAGCGAGAACAAGCTGTTGACACGACAAGTTGAAGAGCTACAACAGTACACGAGGCTCAGCCTGTTGATGTCATAAAACAAATTGGTGAAGTTGTTGGCGAGCCAGTCAGTGAATTATACATCGATACATGTCACCGCATTCCCACTCGGACGAGACGAACATTATAGTTTGTCTTGTTCGACGAGAAATAAGGAACACGTTCTTTTCTAAGGCAAGGAAACAGAGGCTTAATAACAGTATGCTTGGTTCCTCGGATAGAGGGGCTGTCTATGTTAATGAGCACCTATCTCAGTTTAATAAGCAGTTCTTAGGTGCTGCCATTGCGCGTAAGAAATCAGTGTCATGGAAATATGTCTGGACTATAGGGGGTAAGGTGTTCGCACGTCAAAGTGAACTGACTGACGCTCTGAGGATCACCGATCATGGTGATCTGGAAAAAATGACTAGGTAAGGTCCGTTTCCTAAGATGGACTGTCGCACCGCCATGAACTGCGAGCGAACTTGTGCTGGCTATAATGTTGAAGATTTCAAAATGAAGCTCGGCTTTCTAGTGAAAGGGGTCAGTGCTATTCATTCTAATGCTCGAAGTATCAAACACAAGGGTGACCATCTGAACTTGTTTTTTGCGTCCATAAAGCATAAATTTGAGTTTTTGGTGTTTACGGAAACCTGGCTAACGTCCCATGAGGATTATCCCCGCTTTGACAATTACACTTATAATGGAATATTAAGGCTTCACTGCAAGGGTGGTGGTCTTGCTGTGTATGTAAATAAATTATACAAACATTCTGTAGTAGATGAATTTTGCAGAATAGATTCTAATGTGGAATGCAAAACTGTATCTACTAGAAATGTAGTGGTCGTTGCAATATACAGACCTTCCACCAGTAACAAACAGCACTTCTTCGACTTTCTTGAAAATTTACCCGTGTATCTCACTTCTACCGGATGCGTATTTATTATTATGGGTGACATAAATATTAACTTATTGTTGAACGATTCCTGCTCAACGCAATTCACCGATACCGTTGCATCATTTGCCTGCTGGAATTGCATATCTTTACCCTCAAGGGTAACTGTTGAAACAAGTAGTCTACTAGACATATGTATTACAAATCTAGTGTCTAACAACATTCTCTCTGGTGTCCTGTCCCATGACATCAGCGATCATTTGCCAATCTTTTCCTTCCTGCCTGTCATTCACGACACAGATGTGAAGGCCCCACGGTTATACAGAGTAACTAATGCTAACACGATGAGTATGTTTAAAACATTAGTCGAAAGTTCACATTGGGATAATGTGTATGATACAACTGACGTAAAGAAAGCATATAATGCCTTTATTAAACAGTTTCTTTGGTGCTACGACACTGCCTTTCCACTAAAGGAAACTAAAACTTGCAAAAAGTTTAAAAAGCCTTAAATGAATCAGAAATTATACAAAAGAATTAAAACGAAAAACCATTTGTATCAAGTTTATCAAGAGCCGTGATGCCAATACCCTCATTGAATTTTAAACATACAGAAATAAACTTAACCAGGATGTTAAGATAGCTAAATCTACTTACTATATTGATCGGTTTACCAAAGTACATTCTGACAGTAGAAACGTTTGGCGTGAACTTGCCCTTGTAACTAATAAATGTAATCCGGACTCAACCGTTACTATTATGACAGTCAATGGCGAACTTACAGGCTCTGATGTCGCAATCACTTTCAATTATTTTTTCATTAATGTAGCAGATTCTGTATGTACGTCATGAGTACCGGACGCACCTTCTAATCTAATCACTCCCTCACAATATTCTATTGCGCTTATGCGAACTACTACTCATGAAATAGCTTCATTATTACATAAGGTAAAAAATCATGTTTCACAAGGGCATGATGGTATACTAGCGGTACCTTTGAAGCATGTATCATCTTTAATATGTGACGTCTTGTGTTACATCGCAAATCGTATGTTAGAAAGCGGAGTGCACCCAGATCAGCTGAAGATAGCACGTGTATGTCCAGTTTACAAAAGTGGAGGAAAGAATGACATATCGAATTATAGACCCATTTCTGTTCTACCCATCTTATCAAAAGTTTTTGAAGGTGTCATTACTACTCGTCTCAAGAATTTTTCCATAAGTTCAGTGTTACTACTTCCTCGCAGTATGGATTTCTGAAAAACAAATCAACAGAGCAGGCACTTTTACCAGTAAAAGAAAAAAATTATTAAGAATATTGAAATGAAACAGTACATTCTTGGTCTTTTCTTAGATTTCCAAAAGGCATTCGATTGGGTTCGTCACAACACCCTGCTACGCAAGCTCAACAGTTATGGCATACGTGGTATTGCATCTGACTTGCTAAAGAACTAAATAACAGAATACAGCATGTTCAAGTCAATGTCATACCCTCAGGGAAATTGGCATTTCAGCATGGTGTTCCTCAAGGATTTATATTAGGACCGTTATTGTTTTTAGTATACATAAATAATATCGCTAGCATATCCGAATCGCCTAATCTGGTCATGTACGCTGACGATACGAATGTATTTTTTCATCCCACTCCTTGTCCCAAATGGAGGCTACGGAAATGCATATTTAAGAAAGCTACATAACTGGTTATTGACGAATAGGCTAAGCCTCAATTTATCAAAGACTAACTACATAATTATTCAGCCTATTAATACAGTAGAAAGTATCACTGAAACTTTTCTACGAACATACTGAATTAAAACGTGTTTCAAACCAGACATTTCTTGGTGTTTGGTTGAATGAGAATCTTTCTTGGAATCTTCATACCACCAAATTAATGTCTGATTTAAGTAAAACAGTCGGCTGTTTCTATAGGATATCTCATTTGTTGCCCCCCTGGTTAAAGATATCCATGTATTGCGCACTTCCGTACTCAAGGTTATCTTAAGGGTATCCTTGTATGGGGAACTACGACGTCCAGCAATTACCTCAAACTAATTTCAATTCAGAAACGCGCTATGCGTGCTATTGAGAGGTTTCATGGCAGAGCTTCAGATTTACCTACGTCACTGCTATTTCAGAAATATGATATCCTTAAAGTAAAAGAAGCATACAACTTCTGTCTACCCAAGTACATCCATCATCAGAGATTGTTCTTTTCTTGTACAGATAATTCTAGCAGCCTTTATGCATTTCGGACGAAACGTAAGCTTGTTCCTATCACATGCACCAATATGGCAAGCAAATACGAAGCTACCAGATTCCCACGGTAATAAATAAATTTACCTTTGAAACTGAGTATTGCCTTCCACAAAAACGTTTTAAATCTTCAATTAAAAAATACCTATTGGAAAAAGGGAATGATATATTTATTTAGTCGACATACTTTGTACTTATTTGTATTTATTTTACTACCTTTCTAATGTTTTTTCTATAACGCATATGTTGTAAGCTGTGTGATATAGTTTCTGTGTTTTAGGACTGATATTCTTATGTTTGTAAAAAAAATATATTGTATCTTTACACCGCTCATACGATAAGTTGTGTATTCAATTTATTCTTTTCTTGTACAAATTTTGTGCATGTCAACTTACTGTTTCATGCTCTTACAATGCTTGAGAAATTCATTGTGTATTTGTTGTGAAGTGCTTGCGCACAATGCCAGCTGTTTTACGGGTGACCGGGATCGTGTCAGGCTCTTGCTTTTTGTCTTGGCGCTGCATTTTCGTTGAAAATAAAATAAACTTTCACTTTCACTTCACTTCACAACATTATTCTGTGGCAACAAAGGGAGAACTACCGAGGCTCACCGTCTGGGCACCTGTTACCACGCCACAATGTCCTGCAGCTTTCGAGAGTGTGACTCCTTTTTGGGAGTAACACTGATCCATGTGGCTTCCATTCTCGACGCAGTTTCGCATATGCCCAGGCATAGAAAGAAACACCGGAAAATGAGTTGTTTACCACTGGGATGTGGGTTTGTTTCCACTTGCGCGCAGTTTGGCTCCGGAGTTTATTTATTCATTTAAGAAAGTATCCAGAGTGCCGTCGATAGGCATTGCAGTGGGTCCCCCTTACTGGGATTCTTGCATTTCCTTCACTGCCACAGAACACTGTCTCGACTATATAACTGACACGCACACCGCACAAGACTGTTAATTTTACCAATACATTCCAAAAGGAGAAAGACAGGCAGGAGTAGGGCCTACGTGTGGACGATCGCATGATGATTTTATTTATATATTTTATCCTATGGTGTAAGACTCGCACAACGGACACGGCGCTCTGGTACTCTGGCAAGCCTCCCTTCCCACGTGGTAGCTCTCGGTGCATCGTGTCTTTTATGAACGCGTCCGAGTTCTCGGATGAATTACAATGCGAACAGGGGTCGTACATGAAGCCGCCAAACAAGCGCAGGTTCTTGGCTTGAAACTGGAACAGCCGAGGCGGCCGTTGTGTCATTCTCCATCTGTCGCTGCATAAAAATTTCAGGTTCTGTCGGCAGTCTGCCGGATAAGCTTACCATCTCAGCTTTTGTGCGTCTGCATGCATACACTCGTTTATGTATGCTTCTTGCTGCATAGCTGCTCGATAAAAGCAATTTTGTGTTCATAAATTGCTGTGTGTTTGTGATAGCGGCAGTGCACAAATAATTGAAGCAGAGTCTAAAATACCACGTTCTTCTTTTTTCAAAATCTCTCTTACAAAATTCTGTCGCATTACTTTCCCGCTCGTTATCAAAATAGAACCAGTAAAGCAGTCATAATTGCGGCGTGGGCAACATAGAAAAGATGCACGTGATCTGAAATGTTTGCGCGTTTTCATACACCAGAATTGCAGTGGGACAAACTCACTGACACAAACACGCAAAATAGAAATGCGACAATCTTAAGTAAACAAAAACGAAAAAAAAAGAACACGTCTTATTTCGTCGTTGACAGGTTGCAGCATTCTGTAAAGTGCGAAACAGCGCCTTTTACGTTTTCTCATTTTGTCAGTATTTAGGTCTGTACCGAGATGTTGCCCAGACGCACACGTTGTCGACAAGATAATCAAGAAAGATAGATTCTCAACACACGTCTTTGCGGACGCTGTTGTAGAAGCCTAGAAGCCGCGCAAGATTATCTGCGTGTATGATTGGGGCTGTGTTTATCAGCATCTGTTGTGCATCTGTCACAATTCACGGACTTCTTCGGCCTGAAGAGAAAGTTGCTCGGTATTCGAGACAGCATCGTTCAAGAACCAATGGACAGGGCGATACGATACGAACGACACAGCAAAGATACACGAGAAGCGCTGACATGGACCGCGATTGCCTGTGTACCTTTTCAGTGTCGTTCGTGTCATTTCGCGCTGTCGATAGTTTCAGTATAGATAACCAAAGTGTCCAAAGTACTCGCTTTTGAAGCTTTCTTCTCATTCTTGCAAGGAAGCACAGTGCTGACGATGGGGTACCTATACTAGCAAAATCTAAATTTACCTGATTAGGAATGCGGCCGTTTCTCTATTACATAAGTATACGTTCCGCCTATCATATTTTCGTCGATCCGCATTGCGCCGTCCATACGTTCTTCTCGGGCTTCTTTTGTAGGTCCAGAGTTCAGTCCAGTTACGTAAGTCCTGAAAGAAGACACTCGCCATATAGAGTTCCATTCTCAAAAATATGGTTAGCATGAGTTTATGGCTTGAGAATACCCGTGAGCCACGCTTTAAATAATTTTTGTTCGTTTGGAAATTTCGTTCTCATGATCAGACTCCTTCGGGACTAGTTCCCTTAAGTCAGCTCCCGGTAGGCTCCACAGATTGGTCTACTGAGAAGATTGCGCTCCGAGAGATTGATATTTCAAACTGTCAGAGCGCTGTTTGAATTGCTTGTTAGACCTTTAGGCCCATGTCGTAGTGCAATTCAGTGCGAAATGCAGTTTAATATCGTGCGAGCATGGAGACGGCATTACGACCTGAACAACAGGTGTTCATGATGATTTAAGTGCAATCCCTTATATGAGCTAGGGTTTAGAGCAACAAACTCTACATAAAAAAATTCTGCTTCGTTCGTATCGATCTTGTATGCTTGCTCAGCCGGTCGAACACGGAGCGCAGCAGCGACTCTAGACAATTTGCGCGCATCAGCTGAAGCATCCACGAGCGATCGAGCCCCTTCACTTAGTTCGTGCAGAGCTGAAGAAAAGTTGTGCGGAACACCCAAGCAGTGGCCAGATGAAGCATACGTATTTTCTTGGAGATAATGAGAAACCCTAAGAGGAGAAGGAAAAGCAAAAAAATATATGCAGGTCCCACGCGCTGTGGGACCCGATGAATTTTTTTTTGGGGGGGGGGGTGAATCTAAGCGAATTTACTGCTGTATTGGCGTATTTTCACTGCCTGGGTAATTTTTTATCATTTAATGTTGACTATTCTGGTTATTGTTGCTTTGATTTAATTATTGTTCTGTACTAACATCGCGTGTCACACTGACACTTGGACTTGACAGAATCCCAGAGTAGAGAATGAAAACGAAGGAGACCAAGCGTAATGCTGAACCTTGCAGTCCCTGCCTATTCATTGCCCTTTGTGCGAAAGATCGAATTTCTTGCTATATAACATAGCGGTGTAATACTCGATAAATCTCTTTATTGTATTGAACGCTGAAGAATGTAAACACTCGTCGTGAATGTCTACGCTCATTGTGTTCGATCAAAGCGAATAGTCCACATACTTTCGCTTACAATGATTCCCACCGAGCCTAAGATCCGCATGATTTTTCAAACTCTTCTATATTTCCCTTTCTAAAATTGGAATTTCTCTTAAGTTACGCCTTCGCCCAATTTTTGCTTTATCCGGCTAGTTGGCTAACCGCGATAAGTTGGGATCATCATCATAAACGGAGTGACCTTCTATAGTCAGCAGCGAAACAAGCAATCTAAGAAAAGAAGAAGTAGAAGCTAGCTACTGCACCGTTGAAGCCAGGACAGGAAAACCAGTAGCAGTATGAATTCAGAGCCTTCATCACAGTCTTCCACAAAAGCGGTAAGTCATTACAGACGCAGCGCGGCGGGTTTATGTAAAGCGAAGCTTTCTCTGTCTCTTCTTTTGACTTTTGCACTGCTACTGCTGTCGCGGCTTCGCACAGCGCGTCAGGGGCTGTTCAGGGCCTGGTAAGGGCCTGAGGAGCCCCTGGCACACACTTCAGGGCCTGTATATACATGGAAGGAGCATTGCAGAGAAGAAAGTGACGCTCCACTCCGGAGGGGAGGTAGACAGAAGTGGAGGTAGGGGAGCAGGAGAAGGTGCAAGGAAGCAGTGAATGTGTAGTGCCTTGTCGCGAGTGTTTGAATAACAGCCTTGCCCCACTTCACTCACAATTTAAATACGAGGGGGCGGAGAGGAAAGAGCTGAAAAGAGGCGGTTGCGGGCAAACTTAAATTGCCGTACGGTACGTTTCTGCCATTTCATAAAAATAAACACCACACACGTGTGTCAAGCGGAGAAGTGACGCAGGGCGTGCATCTGCACAGTCACAGTGAAGCACTGTAGGGTCTAGGCGACACTCCGTGGAAGCGGTCACACTTAAACGTGTCCATGGAGTACCCGCTGCGGTAGCTTTGCGGCCATAGGCGCAAAGTTTTCATTTTGCTAGGTGGGGTGGGCGGGGGGGGAGGGGTGAGGCCCGACCAGCTTCCCGAACCCCGTATATATTTATACTGCGCGTGCACACACACACACACACACACACACACACACACACACACACACACACACACACACACACACACACACACACACACACACACACACAAACACACACACACACAAACACACACACACACACACACACACACACTTCACGGAGGCGGGTTACTGAACCTTCTACACGAAACAAGGCCAGGTCCGGACAAAATGCCAAACGCTTTCTCGAAACCATACGCACAACCATCCTTAAATTTTGGGATGAATGGCAGACTGGGCGAGTTGGCGAGATGTTTAAAAAAATCACTAACCATATAGGACACGGAAGAAAGGCTTGTACACACATGGTGCTATGCGTGTTTGTGGGCCCACTTGATATTTGGGGATGGGCCAAGCGAAATTTTGGGTAGGCCAGCTTAACATTTGGACGGATGGATGAAGAACTTTCTTGTGGTCTTGGTCCAAATTAAGTTTAGGCGTGAACCAACTTGAAATTTCGGCATGTACCAGCTCAGATTTGGGTGTACATAAATTTAGGGGCAGGCCAGCTCAAATTTGGAAGGTTGCTTCCACGTACTTAGACAATTTCAGCAAAGTTTCTGCAATAACTAAAAATGGAGTTTTACGTTCCAAAACCACTCCCTGATTATGAGGCACGCCGTAAGGAAGGACTCCGGAAATTTCGACCGCATTGCGTTCTTTAACGTGCACCTAAATCTAAGCACACGAGTGTTTTCGCATTTCGCCCCCATCTAAATGCGCCCGCCATGGCCAGGATTCAATCCCGTGGCCTCGTGCTCAGCAGCCCAACACCATAGAAACCACGGCGGGTTGTTTCTGCGTTATGTTTCCGTCAGACACAGAAACAGAAAGTGTTTACAGCCGACGCATAACGCTATCCTGCTTCTGAATACCGCTAGTCCGCATATTTCGCGTATATCACGTACGTTCACTATCGGCAATAGTAGGGATCAGTCCGCATTAATATTGCGATAGAAATTACATTGGGGCTCAAGGTGTACTTTCGCGCTCATTGCAGCCCTGTCACGCTATTAAGGGCCGCGAGCAACCATGCACGAATGATTACGTCTCCGGAAACGTGACAAACGTGACACTCCGGAATTTCAGGGAATCAGGATTTGTGCCATAAAGCAACGTGCGACAACACTCGCCAGTCCAGTCACCCCCTCGCCCCAGAAAATAAATTGTTGGCAACGTCATTGCAACGTATACTTGCGCATTACCGGCAAAAGTGACTACTTCTTTCGTATTCCATAACGCAGGCTCACGTGCGCCGCCTCTGCGCTTTTGTTTGGAAGTACTACGTTAATGTGGTGGCAAAAAGTTTGCCTCTGCACCAAAACAAAGTTGTCATCTCACGTGTGTGCGTACACACATCTGAGCTGCTGTGCATGTTGACCACTGCAGTGGACATTCTGTATCTTCTGAAAGAGACAGTCGAAAGCTCAGAAAAAAATTTTTTTTACTCCACGCGCACTGATAGACAAGTAAGACAAACCACAGTTTGTACGTGTACTGCTTTTTGAGAGGGTTCAACACCAAAGGATGTTGGTTCGACACTCGCCAGTGGTCGCGGGTTTAACTTCTATTTAGGCTCGAGGGTACGGCTCCCGCAATACCTCGTGCGTTAGATTGCCCAAAATTAACTTTATCATAATTAGCTGTGTCCCAATGAACTTTCCCTTCACACCAAGGGTCGTGTGTTTTTCAGCCTGCATAGGTCGAGGGTTCTTAGCCGCAATTAACACCTAAGGTCGTGGTCTCGCCTCCCACCAAAGGCCAAGGTTTCGTAACCTTTTTACACCAACGTGTGGTCCGGCGAGCGCCGACTACAACACCAGATTTTCCACCTCATGAGCTACGTAGTGCGTTCGCTATAAACATGCCCTTGCCATTCTGAGACGCAACAGCGGGCGGGCGCGAGAGGTAGGCTGAGGCGCTTTCAGCATCTCGTCCAGCGCTAAACAGAGTGACACAACTTTGACAGAGCGCAGGACGTATCAGCTGAAGCTCCTCCGACGCCGAAAACTATTACCATGAAGGCTTCGATCAGTTGGAGGTTCTTGGTCACGCGGTAACAACGTTCATATGGACAAACGCAAAGGAGCATTGAAAATAGAGTGGCTTTGACCTTCATTAACCTCTTTGCGGTCCTCTATGAACCTCTTCTACCAATCTCTTCTGAGAAGGTGCTCAATAAAGAATTGAGGCATAGCACCCTTCACGATGACTGAGAAAGGTTATGCGTTAGGAATGAGTCGATATAGCCCACAACCCCCCTCCTTTAGACCCCCCTCCCCGAATTTCTTTTTTTCGTTCTGTCATGCACTGCCAACTAAAACAACCCCCGGCGTCGTAAATAATTCTGAATTTTGTATACAATGTCCCTTCCATGCTCGCAAAGACATTTCAGCGTGAACATTGCGAAATGGGGCTCGATTTCGTGGTAACGCCCATGCACCGGGAGTCACATAACGCAAGGAGCCCCATCCGAGCACAAAGTTTCAAGGACGTTTTGATGACGAGTGGGCTCGTCGTGGCGTCTCGCGGAAGCCGCGGGATCTACGGAGCGCATCGATTTAAATTCTAAAGCTTTATCGGTATAAAGTTCCCGTAATCTTCTGATACGAAAGATGCATTGACATTTCCGAAGTCGCGCTTTAGATTTTCGGTTCCGGAACATTGATGGTTTAATGGTATCAACATTTGGTGCCAAAGGTGCATTGACCTTTCTAAACTCGTACATCGGACGATACAACAACACACCCCAAATCAACAGGCTATCAGACAAGTTAAGAAAGCACGCAGTGAGGTCCGATGAGACGTAACGCTGTGGTGGTTCATTTTTGCCCTCATGTCAAAGAAAAAAATATCAATATTTTTTCCCCCTGCGTCAGAGCATCTATGTCAAGACACTAAAGACCGCAAAGGGAACTACGTTTTTATTTGGCTGCTCCGACTTTTATTCACGAGCGCACGTTGAGGCTCTTCAATTTCTCTCTCTCTTTCTTTTTCTTTTTTTTGCTTCCGCAGCCTGTGGGCTATCGGAGCCAGCCAGAGCGCATGCGTATTTCTCGTGGTGCACTGACCACTGCACGGCACCCTTCGATGCGCATTAATTTTCTCTGGTAGAATGGATTTTCACCTGGCAGAGTTTTGCACGCTTTGTGGCTAGCAGACGAGAAAAAGAACCATTCATGGTCGCTCGCCGCCATCACTGCGGGGACTATGCGGACTGCAACGCGTTTACTTGAGCGCAACCTCTCCGGAAAATTTTCTCTCGCCGGTGTAGTACACCTAACAGCATGCGTATGGTTCTCTGTTGACCAAGTGTCTCACGTTTTTTTCGAGATTCCTTTGGTAGCCATATTAGATACCCAATGTAAGCAGTAGATTGTGGCGAACATGCTTTCCTTTGCGTTTCTTCATTTCCGTGCCCCCACCCCACAAAAGAAGAAAGGACATTGCTGCCGCCCAGCAAATTGTCGCATGGTGAAAGTTCGATTTTGTTACTTCTTCGTTTGCGGAAATTGGCCACAGAACGCTACATTGCAGGATACTCTTACTACATTATTCCGATAGCAATTATATGGGCACTCCAGGCGCATGCGAGCCTTGGCCGTCGCCCTCATGTTCCGTATGAAGTCCAAGGGAGATAATATCCTGACCGCGCGCCACACGCTGCATGTGCGAGTGAAAGCGTAGGGGGAGAGGGGAGGTGGCATGGGTGAGCAAACGATGATGGCTCACTCTTGTGTGCGCAAGTGAGAAAAGCGGTGAGGAAGCACGCCGCCTCCTGTCGCGCGAGACACATCAGGGGAGTGTACAGAGGGGAGGCTGTGATTCGTGAATCTGTGGTTACGCAACACGTTCATTTGCCTTGTTTGAAGCATTAATTACACTCATATTTTTTGTTAGATACGCAGGTTTGTTCGAGACGTATACGTATATTTAAATATGTTGTTGCGAGGTTTTGTGTATACGTGCAGTGAACTTTGTTTCTAGTTACACTTCTTCAAGCTGTGTCTAACTACACTTCGATCTTACCCAAAAGGCCGAGAAGCGATAAAGCTGTGTCTTCACATTTCTATATTCTATTGTATCTTCGCACTTCTAATGCACGAGGGCGAGCCAAATGAAAGTGACCCAACCCACTCCGCACAATAATGGTTTGATTCATTATCTGCGAGACATGCGCGTAGTACAGAAGCATCTCTCATTTACAAAAGGGACACGCACGTGTGAGGATAAAGGTTTTTAATGCTTTCATACACTGGGTTTAACATGTTTTCGTGATCTATTGGACACTCCAATAGTTTAACAGCGTGATGTCGTGAGGTGTTTGACAGCTGAAGGTGCTTTCCAAAAATAAATTAGTCAGCTTATGAAGGCCGCGTGCGTTGAACATTGCATTTATTTGGCCACTGGGAAGCTTTGGAGCAAACTGTTCAAAGAAGGACGGGAAAGCTGCAAAGGCTGATGAACTAATTCGACAAGAACGGACGATGCGCATCGATGAATTGGCAGGGCATGTGAACAGGAGTCACGGTTCGGCTGACACCATAATACATTGACATTTCGGTTATCGGCTCTTTTGTGCGCAATGGATGCCCAAGATTTTGAACCAGAGCTAGAAGACAGAGATGTTCGGCGTCGCCTTGACTCATCTAATCCGGTATCACAATGAGGGTGACGACTTTTTGTCTGAATTTGTGACCGGCGACGAATTATGGTGTCACTACTACGAGCCTGAAGCACGACGGCAAAGCTTACAGTGGAAACATTTGAATTTACCACCCCGAAAGAAAGCAAAGGCCTACATTTATGCCGGAAAGCTGACGTTGACTTTATTTTTTTTTCGATCGTGAGGAGTCATTACTGATCGAATTTCCTAAACCTGAAGAGGCTATTAATCGTTTGCAATATTGTGAAACGCCGGATCAGCTACATGTCGCAATCAAGAACAAATGACGAGGAAAATTGTGGAACGGGATCATCTTCCTCCACAAGTATGCCCGTCCGCACCTCGCTGATGTGGTTAATACAAAACTTGCTAAGTTCAAGAGGGAAACGCTGCAACATCCGTCATACAGCGCAGACCTGTCGCCTTGCCACTTCCACATTTCGTAGCATTTGAAAAAAAAAATCTCAAGGGAACGAGATTCGTGTCGGACGATAACGTAAAGGAGCCAGTTACAAACATTTGAAGCAGCAATCCAAGGAGTTTTCTGAGACGGGAATCACGCGACTCATTATTCAGTGGGACAAACGTCTAAATGCTCATGCAGACTACTTTTGAGTAAAGTACCCCATTTGCCATGTATTTGCATTAAATCACTTTCGTTTGACTCGCCCTCCTATATTTCACAACTCCTGTCACGTGGTGTTTTGTATTTCGCGGGCAACATCAGTAAGCTGAAATACACTAATACTAAATAGATAGAAAGAAGGAAACTGTGGTTTCGGGCGTTTTGTAAACCGCTCTGCAACTTTCTAATTGGAATATTTTTCCTAGCTTCGTAACTTCACAAGTTGCCTAATTAATCTTGACTAAGAACCTAATTAAGCAAAATACAGAACAAAGCAAGACGCACTGCATACAAAAGTGAGGAGCATGCATTTGGGGGCGTCGTCTAAGGGTGCATCGGCATATTTTAAAAATCTGGCTAAAGTTAGCACAGAAACCTGAATCAGTGACGTTTGCTTAAATACCTAGATTTATTGGATACTTATATGTATATTTAAATATCAAGTTGCGAGGTTTCGTGGATACATGCAGTGAAATTTGTTTCGAGTGACACTTTTTGGCCATTTATCAAGCTTTATCTTCGCATTTGTGTATTCCCTTGTATCTTCGCATTTCTAATGAATATATTGCAGAACAACTGCTTTTTATATGTGATCTTTGTTGCGACTATAATTTTGTTGCAATTAAAATACACGACCGGTGACATCTGCTCCTGCGCAATACATTGTAACCAAGGACAGCGTCATTTAGATTTTTTACCTGGCCGTTGCATACGTACACAAATATAAACAAGCTTCTTGAATGACTAAGTTTCATTACATCATCATCATCATCATCATCATCATCATCATCATCAGTCTGGTTACGCCCACTGCAGGGCAAAGGCTGTCCCATACTTCTCCAACTACCCCGGTCATGTACTAATTGTGGCCATGTTGTCCCTGCAAACTTCTTAATCTCATCCGCCCACCTAATTTTCTGCTGCCCCCTGCTGCGCTTCCCTTCCCTTGGAAAGCAGTCCGTAACCCTTAATGACCATCGGTTATCTTCCCTCCTCATTACATGTACTGCCCATTCCCATTTCTTTTTCTTGATTTCAACTAAGATGTCATTAACTCACGTTTTTCCTCTTACCCAATCTGCTCTTTTCTTATCCCTTAACGCTACAACTATCATTTTTTTCATATCTTGTTGCGTCATCCCCAATTTGAGTAGAACTCTTTTCGTAAGCCTCCAGGTTTTTGCCCCGTAGGTGAGTACCGGTAAGACACAGCTATTATACACTTTTCTCTTGAGGGATAATGGCAACCTGCTGTTCATGATCTGAGAACGCCTGCCAAACGCACCCCAGCCCATTCTTATTCTTCTGATTATTTTAGTCTCATGATCCGGATCCGCAGTCACAGCCTGTCCTAAGTAGATGTATTCCCTTACCACTTCCAGTGCCTTGCTACCTATCGTAAACTGCTATTCCCTTCCGAGACTGTTAAGCATTAGATTAGTTTCCTGGAGATTAATTTTTAGATGCACCCTTCTGCTTTGCCTCTCCAGGTCAGTGAGCATGCATTGCAGAGTTTCCCCTGAGTTACTAAGCGAGGCAATGTCATCAGTGAATCGCAAGTTACTGAGGTATTCTCCATTAACTCTTATCCCCAATTCTTCTCAGTCCAGGTCTCTGAGTACCTCCTGTAAACACCCTGTGAATAGTGTTGGAGAGATCGTACCTCCCTGCCTGACGCCTTTGTTTATTGGAATTTTGTTGGTTTCCTTATGGAGGGCTACGGTGGCTCTGGAGCCGTTATATATATCTATCAGTATTTTTACATACGGCTCGTCTACACCATGATTGCGCAATGCCTCCATGACTGCTGAGGTTTCGACTGAATCAAACGCTGTCTCGTAGTCAATGAAAGCTATATATAACGGTTGGTTATATTCCGCACATTTCTCTATCACCTGATTGATGGTGAAAATATGGTCTATTGTTGAGTAGCCTTTGCGGAATCCTGCCTGGTCCTTTGGTTGACGGAAGTCTAAGGTGTTCCTGATTCTATTTGCAATTACCTTAGTAAATACTTTGTAGGCAACGGACAGTAAGCTGATCGGTCTATAATTTTTCGAGCCTTTGGCGTCCCCTTTCTTATGAAATAGGATTATGTTAGCGTTCTTCCAAGATTCCGGTACGCTCGAAGTCGTGAGGCATTGCGTATAGAGGGTGGCCAGTTTTTCTAGAACAAAGTTAATACATTTGTCCTCAATTTGCTCATTTCCTGATATCTACATTTTTATATCAGTGGCATGCCCAGCTTTGCTGGTTTCAAAGTGATAATGTTCGTGTGATATTTTCTGGAAGCACTGACATCAGTTATTTCGAGCCCTATTTTTGTGCCATACGAGCACATTCTTTTATGAAGAGATACATATTTTACTTGTCTTGAGAGTGCGTAGCCTTTAAGAATTCGTTTGCAGCATCTTTAGCAATGCAATGCGGTTATTAATAATGTTTCTGATCCCTCGACAATTTCTATAAGTAGGAGGCCGAGCTGCAACGCGAGCCCCCCTCCTCCCGTACGAAATTTCTGGCTACGCCACTGGTCACGTCAACAATGACCCGTGCTGGCCTGGAAGAAGTTCGTTCAAAAGTGAGGCGTATACATACAGATAGCCACATACTCATGCAGCCAAGTTGGTCCGATATTTCGTTTCGAACCCTGCTACAGCTCGGCAGACCGATGCGCTAACCATTTGACCACTGACTACCCAGTGTCACAGGTAGGCGGTAAAATGTCCTAATAGAAGCATACATATATATAAACAAACTTATAAACTTAGCTGGCGGCCGAAAAGCAATGGTAACGCATTACTACACGGGAAAACACGTTAGGACGAAACCGTACGCTAGACAAACGCTACGCAGCTGAAACAGCGCCTGGCGTCCACAAGGCATCTCACAACGGTGGCTGGATCGAGGAGCACCGCTAACGGCGTTACAGGCTCTTCGCCTTGAGATAAGCTTGGTGCATGTGACAGACGCTGTTACTCCTGCAGTTTGCTTCTCTAAGGCCTGCCAACTGCAACATTAAATAGGCCCTCTCACACGCAACGCTCGACAGCAGATGATTTTGAAGCCGCATTGCGCTGGAGCTCACGTCGCTCTTACGCACATAGCCTACCGCCTAAGGCTTCGTGGGCTAGCACCATAACCGCTGGCGGCTTCTTCTATGTCCATTACCCTTCAAGCGCGTCTAAAGCCAGGTTAAAAGGTAAAGAAATCGTGGCTTGAAAAAACACTATAGCTTTGCGAGGAGGCTTGATAATCCAAAAAAGAAGCAAGAACAAAAGAAGGCTCGAATGGCACCTTGAATTACCCGTACCAGCTCGCCGCGACGTAATCTACTTTTACTGCAATAGCAATGATGAACACTCCAAGCACATTTTCGTCGTTGTCTTCGCATGAGGTTCGCCGCATATATAGGTACATTAATTCTATGTGCCCTGCCATGCTAGATGACATGCTTCATATGCGGTTCATAATGCCACACTTTTCATCACTAAAGTTGGTCATACCAGGTCCCACATCCTCGACCAAATTATTCCTCAGGATTTTGAGAATGACAGCCCCAAAACAGGAATCACGGAACGTAACACTAACGGCAAATGGCTTTTTTTTTCTTAAATGTTCTCCGGCTAAAAAATATTACACGTGAGAAGCAATTACAATGCTCAAACTTGAAAGTAACGCAATTTAACTGGTGTGGCAGACCGCACAATTCCGAGGTCGGCCCCCGAAAGAAATTGAAAAATACCGATGCGGAATAATGGCGGTACATTCGGTAAGAGACTAGCGCAGGTCAGCTACCATGTTTTAGGCACCCCGGTGGCGTAGGCAAGGGTGACACTCGAGCACGAAGCACGAACGCCAGAAGCGTATCACAACACATACCAGTGATCGAACTTGGTGTCAAAGAAGTTGATTCAAGAGCGGCATGTAGTCAGTGTTCCACAACCAGTAACTTAAGTTAGTCCGTCGGTCGGATTTGAACCTGGATCCCTCGTCACAGCAGCCCAATGGCCCATTGGGCAAAGGAATACCCACTTACACAAGCTGAGTGGAAAACGTCACAGAGCCAAACGGGCAGACGGACAAGCAGAGATATGTGCATGGGCAAGTGCCTGACGCCTGTGAATAACTTCACGTAATACATTGAACTATCCAAAGCACCTCTTTAGCAACTGGCCAGAGGGTACGGTGCAAAGCTCGCAAAGGGAATTTTTTAGTTATTTTTATTGCAGTAATAAATGTGTTATCGCAAAACCAACAAATAGAATTTTCAAATGCCCTAACGTATCCATACAAAATATTGGTTATCATTGCTGTTCCTTTAAAGTTGGGCCTTGTACACCGGTGTCATCGTAATTGCTTCTGCTGGTATATTTCTTATTTTAGCGGTAAACAGCAGAATGCTGCTGCATTATCTAGAGGACTCTGTTCTCGAATAATAGACGCCACCATTTTTGGCAGTCAAAAGAACACGTTATCAGTTTTGTGTGCAGTCATGTCAAATTTGCATGGGTACAAACCGTAGAACGCATGCGATGAACTGTATGTACAGAAACGAGCGCAATAAAATGCATTAAACGGCGGCAGCACAGACAGCCTAGGATAGCGGCGCTCAATTATATGCTTCAGCAAAAAAAGTTTATGCTCGAGGCTTCCGCTCCGCAGGAAGAATCTAACGGGAGCTCACAAAAGGAAGACCGCGTCGATGGCCGGCGCTATATGGCATCGCTGTTGTTCTTGTGCCTTATCGGAGTGGTGCCGGGAGCACTGGCTTCTGGACTGGCGACGGCGCTGTTTATATCCTCGCCGTCATCCGTCTCTCCAGCGACAAACGATGTAAGCGGTATTTTTCTGATGAAATAATGGAGCCTGGTTTTCTGTCCAGTGCACCACGTGTCAATGTCAATGTCAGTGCACCAAGCGTCATTCTTATTTGCGAAGAGTCAATCCTTCATTCTATGGCTTTTTGCTTGGTCTACGATCTTAAACGCCAAGCAACACGATATGGTACACATATTTACCTAATGGCTTTATATCGCGACTTGTACTACAGACTAGTTCCGTTATTTTTCTTTGTCTCTCTTCACAGTGGAAACTGACGGGACTAAGTTACACCCCTTCAGAAACACGCTCGGGATTTGCGCAGAAGCCACCCATAATTTTAGCGCATTCTTTGAATAAACTGCAGTACTCGAGCTTCTTATTTTTGGATACTGCTAGTGGTTTGCTCCCTCGCTGACTGCAATAGGCGACTGTCGCATGGAGTGAAGCCTGGCGTACATATCAGCTGTCAGAACGACAGCGACGAGATGGACTTTCAGGAGGGAAGGGTAGGTCTAGTTTTAACTGGCGACCTTACTCAAAGTTTCAGTGAACGTTGCTGAAAGCAGCCGCGGGCACTACATTCGCCGCATTAGTAGAAAGGGCCGCTCGGCAACGCCGTTATCGGGAGGCGCCCAGTTACAAACGTCTTTCTTGGACTTTGACAATGTTTTCGGAGACAGGCGCAGAGAAGTGGAAGAGAACGAGGGTCCGTCTCGCTGTTGACCAAGCCTTATGCCAGTAGGAGAAAGTGCTCGCATTCTGTGAGCCGCGCTATAAGTAAGAGTTCCACGGTTTCAGCACCCAAGCTTGAAATCATCACATGCGCGTACGGCCGGTCGCCCCACTCGTTGGCTACATAAGCAGTGTCCAGCTGAATTCTTTAAGCATCTCAGAATACTATGTCATTCAACAGAAAAGCATTCAGTAGCTTTTCTGAAGGTATCGTTCCGGTGTTCCTTGGAGGTACGGCCACCCATAGATCAGCCACTTCGGGCTTCGCGTCGTGGTAACTTTGCCATACACGCTCTAGATGAACATTCACATGGCTTGTATACCACTGCTACCACCAATAACAATGAGGCGGTTGCACCACCACGAACGACACTACATATAGCACGGAATCTGACTCTAATCCTACCCGTCCCATATTCAGATCGTCATTCTCATGCATGAATTTTCTTTCTTGTCTGTGTAGAAATTAGCCCTTGAAATTATGCAGCACGTTATGGAGGAATGTAGTGATTATTATGGAGGAAATTAAAGAAGAAACATTCAGTGCGCTGGAGGAGGCAATGGAAGAAGTTGACCAAAGGCAGAAAACGGGTCTTTAGACGTGCTTAACAGCTTGACGTCAACGAAGTGACGTCAACCGATACAGAGCCTGAGCAAATCATTTGCCTGGGTGAGGCGACTATGCATGCGAACGAACGTTTAACAACTATATATTACCCGCCGTGGTTGCTTAGTGGTTATGGTGTGGTGCTGCTAAGCACGAGGTCGCGGGATTGAATCCCCGCGACGGCGGCCGCATTTCGATGGGGGCGAAAACACCCCTGTACTTAAGATTTAGGTGCACGGTAAAGAGCCCCATGTGGTCCAAATTTGCGCAGTCCTTCACTACGTCATGCCTCGTAATCAGAAAGGGGTTTTTCCACGTAAAACCACATACTTTAGGAACAAAATATATTGACGGGCCGTTCCCGCCTTCGTAGCATAATTGGTAGTGCAGTGCACGTGTGTAGTGTGTCATTTCATTATTTTATTCATAAGATTAAAAGCGGATCCTTATTGTTTTTCGTTCGGGCGAAGATATGGTGCCCTTTATAGGCATGATCGCTGTGATGTGAAGTATGAGGTGACGGCAAATGCGCGACCGGCAAGTGATTTATCGCTCTGATACAGTGGTGAAAAAAACAAGATAATCTGGCGACTTTTCTGCGCTTTGTGAAAGGCCGTTTCCTTCAAAGATGAAACGCTTTGAAATCACGAGTAGCATGATCATATGAATCGCTATGCCTTGTTTTGGACGGCTTCCAGTGGATTGGTGGAGATAATCTGGTAGGGACGCCAAATAATTGATGCGTATTCCAAGGAAGGATGCACGAGGAAAATGTACGCTTGAATCCTGGTGTCTGCCTGACATAAACGTCGCTTCAGAAATTCCAGCTTTATTTTGTGCTTTAAAAATAATATGTTCTATAAGGTAAGCACAACTTACACTAGAATTGATGAAGACGTCAGTATATTAACCGATGTTATCTTTTCTACTATGCTATCGCTTAATATGTAAGCATTTTGTTCAAACCTTGAGACAGGAGTGAACCTCAAATTTTTCGTCTTTTCTTTAATGATTTGCATCCGCCCTTTTCCAGCACCATTCTGCTAGCTTATTAAGATCAGTTTGCAAAGTTATGACGTCGTTAAAGCCGCTAAAGCGGTTTATGCGTTAATCGTCTTTAAATTGTATAATCACCGGCAAAAAGGCGAACTGTTGAATTATTATTTATTGATGTGTTATTAACATGTATTAAAAATAAAAGCGGACCCTTTTGTGTGTATACTCTAACCAAGGCTGCGCTACAGCCAAAATCGTAGCACACAAGCACTCTTTATTTTTCGCCTTCCCTTCTTTCCACAGAGTGCAGCTAAGCCTCTCCCATGCACCACGAATGACTGCAATCACCTGGCGCAGTGGCTGAGAGTGAAAATCGACCAAAAAGTGGACCCTTGCCATGACTTCTACGAGTTCGTGTGCGATGATTACAAGCGTGAAACTAGTTTACGGAAAGTAAGTCAAAAGCGTCGCATCGTCGGCAATAACTGCTAATGGTGCGGGGCTGCAATGTGGCGCGAAATAATTTTGAAAGAAGAAATGATATCACAGATAAGGCAGCACTGTGCTCCCTAAAACTAAAGGTGTGCCGAGGTCTAATCCATACGCATATGTTTTAAATTTTACGTTTCCTTAATATGGGATCGGGCGATGCCTCCAGCGGAAGAGGAAAATGCCGAAATAGGGGCATTTTATATTTTAATTTGCTTATGAAATCAGTTTCCACGTCGACTTTAGCGTCATACAAAAAGAAAATTCGGTAGCGAGCCTGGCGCAAGATAGAGAGAGAGATAATGTAATTGAAAGAAGGCAGAAAGGTAGGCCTGAGCTAAGGCCCTCTAGCCTGCTACTCTGCACAGGGGGAAAGGGAACGGGTACATAAAGATGTGATGAAGGTTGATGATGACATAGCAAGAGGGATGCTCATAGGTGAAAGCAAGTTCAACACTCTGATGATAAACATTCACAAATGTCATCCATGAAGCCACTATCAGGTTTCGCATCAAGTCTGTAGTCAACAATTTGAGTGAACCTAAACAGAGGCGCTAGGACGAAGCTGGTGTGGGTCTCCTCTGCGTGAACAGCACAAGCGCCAAACATAATCTTTATAGCATATAAAGAGCTGCGATAAGCGGCTCTAGCACGGCGAGCACTTGTAGGGCACTTTTAGCGGCCGGAGTCTCGAGACCACCGAGAATCACGCGCATTGATTCTACTAAGTGCATCAGCATTTTTTGTACACTCTCCTTCTCATTGTGTTCATCTCCTTGCTTGCCCGTAGTGTCACCGGTTTCATTGGCCCTATAATTCTTGGCTTCATGGCACAGAGGACCGCTAGTGCCCACGGGCATGGCCGTCGGCCTAGAGGGCAGCAAAGGCCATTCCGTGTCTGTATCAGCCGGTGGAGGTGAATGTTTGCCGCGTGCTCTCGTCGACCTTGAATTGTCAGTAGACGCCGTTACCTTCCTCGATGCACGCACAGGCAGAGGTGGTCGTCATGCCTGTGCCACGCTAGGTAGTTTTCCTGAAATGGTTTTGTGATGCTTCTGTCGTGAGCGCTGGCCACTTTGGTGAACAGATTGAGCCGCCTTTTTACGTGAAGACTGGTCTCTTGCCATATTTCGAAGAATACGAACCTCCTGTTTCATCTTCGGGAATTCCTTCGAAGTAGCTTCGTGAGAGCCAGTACAGTCGGGACATTTAAATGAGGATGCCGCACAGTCGATGGTATCAAGCTCTCCGCCGCAATGCGAGCAGGTGGCTTTGCTTCTACAAACAGCACTCACGTGTCCTATCTTGTGACATTTCCGGCACTGAACAGGCCTCGGAACGAATGGTCGTACTCGGTGCATGTATAACGTAGCACACTTTGACAGACGCTGGTAATGTCGAAGAAGCATACGTTAACTTGATACATCGGGAGTGTCCCAAGCGCTGAATCTCAAGAATGCGCACCGATGACCTCAAAAGACTCTTGAGGTCCGCATGCTTGATTTCAAGCTCCACGTCGGGAATCACTCCAGTTGTTGTCTCCTTCCCGTAGGTAATAAAAGAGCGGACGGGGATTGCGCCTAATTGTGGAATGGTCTTTAACTTCTCAAGTATTGTGGAATTTTTTACATATATTGTCATGATGTTCTTGCGAGCGTTGATCCTGATCTCGTTAATTTGCCCAGGGGCCACACTTTCAAAATATTTGGTTAGAAACTGCCTGCTGAGGGAGTTCATGCTCTGTGATGTCGAGAGTGGCACGTAAGAAACCATGAATGATTCTTGCTCACTCTGATGCGATGAAGGCGCCTCTGTCGACATACGGTGGCCCGTGACTATGGTGTACTCGCTGTCAGAGTCCATGGCTTCTGGCGTTGAGCTCTCCCATTATCGAGCTGGTCCGAGCTTACAAAGGCACGTCGTCCAAAAATTAGTGATGAAGTAGACGACTGACCTTGTTCAGATGGTCGTGGGAACATCTTCTTGCTCATCCTTGACGAAATGACTCTCACGAGAAGGGCAAGAACGCAAAAAAATGCATAACAGTGAGAGGCCCAGAGCACCAGTAAGCTCTGGGCCCTTATTTCTCTTCCTGGTGCGAGACATGTTACTCATGTAGTCTGTTTGGATAGGCTCGGCACGCAGACTACATCTTGCTTGTTTATACTATGCACACAAGGAAAGCATTTGAAATAAAGTCGGGTTGCAAGGTCGATGCAAGTAGGTAACAGAGTTTCTGGCGAAAAGCGGTTCAGCACAAATGCTCACCGACGTCATCAAGGGTGGTTATGGGACCAGAGATTGAAGCGCGACTCTGTTTGAGGGAACAAATAGTTGGAAAGAAAGAAGGCCTTTTTTTAATTAAAGGGAGACACAGTTAGACTGGCTCAACGAAAATAAAATTCCTGTTCTATTTTACATATGCGTGACGAGTGTACAGAAGAGAAGTTTATCTTACTTTATTGTTATAAGTAACTGGCATTTTTTTAGCGCCCATCGTAAGAGAGGGTGTGGACGCCGCTATCAGTTGCTATGCGATGTAGCTCTTGTAGTGTGAAGAAAGGCGCTTCCGTAATGTTCACCTGTTAGAATACGCCCCCTCACACGTTTTGTTGTTATGATTGCTGACGTTGGTTTGAATTTGGTGACGCGGGTAGCTTCATTGCTTTTGAATCTGTTAAGTCAAAAGTAAAAGACAAGAAAGGCGGATAAGTGAGGGGCCCGAATTTTATTAGTCATATCATAAGAAGCCAACAAACACTGACGCCAAAGACAACACAGGGGAAATTACTTGTCCCTAATATATGAAATAAAAAAATTATAAATAATTAAAATAAAAGTGGATGAAAAAAACAGTTTGCCCCAGGTAGGGAACGATCCCACAACCTTAGCAAAAGTAGTGAGACTGAAAGTAGTGTTATGACCGTCAGTTAATTGTTTACTTTAGTGATTTTTGTGCGATTGCGCTGGCCGACGGGCTTTGCGTCCGACGATAGGACCAGCACTCTACATCTAAAGCTTTTGGCGGCCTCTGAAGAAAGTATGTATAATGCAGGGGTGCAGTTTCGAGAACCGTACAGCTGGCCTTTTCCAGTATCGCTTTCCGCGCTGAAAGCTTGAAACATCCATCAAGTCGTACGGCAAGGCATTTGAATATGCAGCTCAAATTACAGGCCACCAAAACAAATTTCGCGCCTTCGACAACAAAATGGCGCTAAGCCCCATGAACCACCGATGAGCCGCCATGCTTTGAACCCATGGGCTTACGTGGAAGCTTCGCTACCAGGTATATTTGCCTTGCGTGTTTTATGCATTTTAAAGCTACGAATAGTGCAGTGCAAATTAATTTTGTTCATCACTACACAAGGTGCGCTGTTGAAAGGTGTGTACGTAAAATATAATGCAAATTTAATCATTTTCTCACAGCGCGTACTTATAAACAGTGTCTGGAGATCATTCTGTATATTGTTGCCGAACACCCGATCGCCGATCGCTACGTATAATACTTACTGCACGTGAAAAGGCACGCTTGCACTTGCCTTAACTAGATGGCGCCACCATATCAAGCGAGAATGCAACGACCACGATGAAAAAAAAAATGTCTGGTACCGCGACACGTAAGCCACGTTTTGATTGGAAGGAACCATAGTCCTCAACGGGTGAGTGAAATGCGAAAGAATGTTTTTTTTTAATTTTTATTTTATTTATATATACTGCAGCCTCGGTGAGGCTATTGCAGGAGGGGGTAGCGGAAAAAAAAGGGAAGCAAGAAAACGAAATACAGGCACAAAAAATTATGAATATCAAGTATATGTAATTGCTTTCAAAAATTCTTGCATAGGTAAAGAGCGGATACTTCCACGCAGTGAATTCCAGAGCTCAATGGCCAGTGGAAAGAAGTTGTGCTTGAACATCTCCGTTCGGCAAAAGAAAGGGATAAGGTTGAGATTATGAGAACTCCTAGTGATGGAAGGTGGACTAAAGTTCAAATAATTATTTAGTGTGTCAAGGCGCTCTGAATGAATTAGCGTGTGTAAAAATTTCATGCATTCTAAGCGGCGGCGATATGAAAGAACTGTAAGACCTGTAGCTGTATAATGGGAAGAAGGGGGAAACTCTCGGCTATAGTTGCGAAAAATGAAGCGCACTGATTGCTTTTTGACTGATTCTAACTTTTTAATATCGGATTTTTTATGAGGATTCGATATGATGCAGCCATAATCAAGAATGGGGCGGATAAGTGTTTTATACGTCATCAGTTTGGTATCCTATGGAGCCTTACACAATGATCGATGTAGGTAACCGAGACGTCTAAAAGCTTTGTTACATATGATGTCATGTGTTTCGACCATGACATGTCATGGGAGAAATGAAGACCAAGTTATTTAAATTCGGTTACTCTCTTTAAATCTTCACCATGGAAAGTGTACGTGAAAAGTGATGGAGATGGGCGTCTGGAGAAGGAGATGGAAACAGGTTTAGAGAAATTAATGTTCATTTGCCATTCCTTGGACCAGCTACAAAATTTTGCAAAGGAGTCATTAAGTAAATCGTGATCCATTGGTGTGTTAATACTATGATAGAGGACGCAATCATCAGCGTAAAGACGAATACTAACGGACACCCAATGCGGCAAGTCATTAATATATAATAAGAAAAGAAGCGGGCCTAAAACGGAACCTTGTGGGACGCCGGATGAAACATTGACAGCAGAGGAAATAGAGCCGTTAAATTACACAGACTGAGAACGCTGGGTTAGGAAGCTATGTATCCAACCAGCCTGAGAAGGGTTATTTAGAATGAAGTTAAGCTTGTAGAGGAGTTTTGGGTGTGGGACGGTGTCGAAAGCTTTGGATAAGTCATCAAAAATTCCGTCAATCTGTCCGCCTAAATCTAATGACTGAGAAATATCATGCGTGAATTCGATTAGTTGGGTAGTCGTGCTATATCCGCGACGGAAACCATGTTGGTAATTGGATAGGATATTGTGGCTTTCAAGAAATTCCGTGATGTGTTTAAAAATTATATGTTCGAGTAACTTCCATGAGTGGGCAGTTAATGAGATTGGTCTATAGCTCTGCAGAAGTTGAGCGTTACCGGATTTGTATATCGGAATGGCCGCAGCAAGCTTCCAGGATTGGGGAACAGTGGAGGTGGATAATGATTTACGGAAGATAACGGAGAGGTATCTGCTTGTCCAAAGGGAGTAGCGAACGAGGAAAGAATTGGGTATGTCATCTGGGCCGCAGCTCTTTTTAGTATCTAAATGGAGGATCATGTTCAGAACACCTGAGCTAGAGACGACGATGTCTTCAATAGGAGGGTATGAGTCACAGCTAAAAGGTGGAAGGGAATAGTTATCCTGTGTGAACACGGAATGAAAATAGGGGTTAAAAGCGGAAGCAATCGTGAGTGAATCTGAAACTGCCCCGCCCTTGACAACTAAACTGTTAGTTGTGCTGTTACTTGGCATTATCGATTTCCAGAACATACGAGGGTTTGTTTTAATTTATTTTGGCAAAGTAACAGCATAGTAGAAATCCTTGGCAGATGTTAGTTTCTGGCGCAGTTCCTTCTTGGCATCATTGAACTCTGCAATTTTGTCAGGATTACCATTTCCTTTAGATTTGCGCAATCGCGAAACACGACGCGATAAATGTAGCAGTCCTCTTGTCATCCACGGTGAATTATTATTTTTCTTTTGTGTTTTCAGGGGAACAAATTGGTTAATACATGTTTTAACAATATTCTCAAAAAACCCCACGGCAACATTGACATCATTGTTCAAAGATAATTCATGAAAGTTCTCAAACGATTCGCTAAATGTGTCGGTAATTGCAGTATCATCGGCGCGGCTAAAATCACGAAAAGTGCAGTACTCTATCCGCGGTTTGGGAACAATACAGCAAACCGAGAACAGTACGGCTTTGTGGTCAGAAATCCCGTCAGTAACGCAGCACTGGAAGCCACCCTCGAAAAGACTTGGATGGATGGATGGATGGATGGAGTAACTTTATAGAAAGGTCCTGCGAGCTACGGGGCGCAAGGTCCCATAGAGCGGGCTACTCCCACGTTGGGACCGGGAGTTGTAACTCCCTGGCCGCATCGTGGGCTCGCTGGACGGCCCAGAGCTGCTCCGCCAGGTCCGTGCTGCGTAATGCGTCTTGTAGCCTGGCGGAGTCTTGATCCTTGTTTGCGTGGGTCCGACCACACGGCCAGAGCAAGTGATGTACGCCTAGTGTGCTATGGCAATTTTCGCAATGTGATGTTTTGTATAGGTCAGGCATGTAGTGATGTAGTCTGTTCTGCGTGGGGTACGTGTTTGTTTGAAGCATTCTGAACGTCAGGGCTTGAGGCCTGGTGAGCTTATTGTGAGGTGTGCTGTATATTCTGCGGTCTAGATAAAAGTGCTTTATGATCTCGTTATATGTGGAGGGAGGGTCCCGATTCTCGCTGGGATGGTCACGACCAGAATAGGTGGCGTCGCGGAAGGTTAGGTCTCGCGCGCTCCTGGGAGCCATCTCATTGAGATTGCAAGGGGCGTCCTCGATCTCTCCGAGGTGTGCCGGGAACCAGCAGATGGTGTGATGCTGCAGCGGTGTGGATCGATTGATTATTTGTAGGGCTTGTCTTGCAACTGTTCCTTTCTGAAAGGCTTTGACGGCTGAGCGTGAATCGCTGTAGACGTGGGTGGTGGTCGGGTCTGTGAGCGCGAGTGCGATGGCAACCTGTTCTGCTATCTCGGACTTGTGGGTCTTGAGCCAAGAAAAACTTAGTCTAGGACAGCCGTTTCCCTGGTGTTCTCGTGGACAATCTGTTTAAGACCAAGCGATAGGGAAAGGCGCAATAATTTTCTTGAGAGTGACATGTCGCAGTCGGTAATGGTGAGAGAGGGCCAGTGAATGCCTGGTGCATTAAAATCTCCCATAAGTATTCTATTGGATGATTTAAAATCATGCAGAATGTTGCTAAGGAAAGCGAACTGATCACCACAAGAGCCAGTAAAACATTCCAATTAGCGCGGATGACCTTTCCAAATGAATCTTGCACAAAAGCAATCCAATTTCACATGGGGTTTCAAGGACTGAAATCTTCAAGTGGGACTGTATATAGAGGGCGACACCGCACCCTCTACCACTTGGTCTGTCAACTCTTGCCAACGTGTATACACTTAACGTAACTTCGGAGTCGAACATGCGTAGCATGTTTCAGTAATGCCTATAATATGGGGGGAATGAGCAGTTACTAGAGAGATGAAGTCGGAAAATTTATTGAGAAGGCTTCTTGCGTTAATATTTAATACACGGAGGTCATTGGTTTTGCGCCGAAGGAGTCAAGGCGGAGAGACAGGTGCGACGCTATTTAGTGCTGTATTACGATGTACTTTCTCTAATGTATTAGAAGCGCTGTTCCAGTTTTAGCGAACTTCATCAAAAAATATATGGTCAAACCGTATGCGGGCCGTGCACCTGTTGTTCCTAAAACTCTCAGACGCTTCCCAAAATTTCTTGCGGATATTCCGGAGACGTAGTGAAAAATCTCCCGAAATACGGTAATCGGTTCCCTTCAGCTTGTGACCACTTTTTCATACCGAAACTTTCTCCCGATAGTCCAGAAGTTTCATAATTACGGGTCGCGGACGGTCACGTGAAGGCCTTCCTAGACAATGGCATCTTTCTATTTGAGGACAACTCATTTTGAGTTTATCCTCAAACAAATTCGCAATGTCTGAGGACAGGCGTTCATTATCTTCATCGGAGGATTCTGGCAGACCATGTAAGATTAAATTGTTCCTTCGAGCACGGTTTTCTAATTCATCATGTTTAGTTGAAAGGTTGCGAATTTCGTTTGTTAGAAGTGCGAGTGCACTGTTAAAGCTGCCGCTTGGGACGGCAGGCTTATGTGACGAGGACTCCAGAGCGGCCAGACGCGATTCGATAGTCTCAAAACGTGTATTAACAGATTGTTGAAAGTTTTTAATTTCGGCGATATCCTCAGCTAATCGTTTCTGTCCGTTCAAAAGCTCAGCGAGTATTTCAGACACCGATGGTTGATCGTCAAAACCTAGCGAAAGGCTCGGATTTTTTCGGGAGCGAGGACCAGGATTGCTTTCAACGTCACCACTCCGTAACGATCTACTAATACAAACAGCGAGCTGCGAGTAAAAAGAAATATAAGCAAAGCACCTGCGAGAATGGTGTCGGCAAGGGAGCAGCAGTAAGAATCGGTCATCATAGCGAATGCAGCGGGCATTATGAAAGTAACATACCTGCGTAAGAAATACGCAGCGGGTAAGCATGATGCTCGTACTGCTGCCACCTTGCCCACTGAAGAAGGAACGATCCGGCTGGGAATTTATAGGCACGATCGTTGACGTCATGGGACTGGGCTTGAATGTGAATGGATGGTTCAGTGTGCCAGCTATGCCAGGGCTCCGGGCACGTGTGGTGGCGGTCAGATCGATACAGTCATCCAGAAGGGAGATAGGTCAGTTCGTACAGCTGCCACCGGAATCACCCAGAGATCTTGACGATGGCGGCGAGTGCGCGAGAGCTGTGACGTCAGGAAAGATGACCGCAGCACATTAGAGATGGCAACAAGCGAGGAAGGCGATCTGCGTAAGAAATAGGCAGCGGATAAGCATGATGCTCGTACTGCTGCCACCTTGCCCACTGAAGAAGGAAGGAACCGGCTGGGAATTTATAGGCATGATTGTTGACGTCATGGGACTGGGCTTGAATGTGAATGGACGGTTCAGTGCGCCAGCTATGCCAGGGCTCCGGGCACGTGTGATGGCGGTCAGATCAAGAGAGTCATCCGGAAGGGAGATAGGACAGTTCGTACAGCTGCCAGCGGAATCACCCAGGGATCTCGACGATGGCGGGGAGTGCACGAGAGCTGTGACGTCAGGAGAGATGACCGCAGCACATTCGAGGTGGCAACAAGCGAGGAAGGCGATATGCGTAAGAAATAGGCAGCGGGT